>NC_133215.1:25652805-28052805 GCF_040436345.1 Pagrus major | reverse complement strand
TCCATCCATAAGTAACACAATGACAATATTCTGGTCTCATGTTTCTTTAATAAAACATCATCTGGCAAAATCCTTATCAGATGGAGGACCCCAGGACAAAATCATATCAAGCCTAACAGGTTATTTTTAAATTGACTTGCCATTTTTGACACATCTGTTAGACTTATATGGCAATAACTCAACAGAGCAGATGTCAACAGAATTCCCAATGAGTACTAATGTAGCAAATCAATGACCTGCAAATACCTCCACCTATTTGGCAATTTAAGGTCCAAAGACACTTGACATTTGAAAAAAAAGCAAACAAACAAAAAAAGAACCCAAGGTGTTGACCTCCAACTCCCAAGATCCCAATCCGATTGAGCATCTGTTGGACAAGCCAAACAAGTCCGATGCATGGAGGCCGCAGTCCCCAACACACAGGACCCAAAGGATCCACTGCCAACATCCCAATGCCAGACACAACAGGACACCCCCATAGGTCTTGTGTCCATGCCTTGATGAATCAGAGATGGCACAAGAGGAACTTGCAGAATGTATAGCTCGTGGTTTTAGTGATGTGGCTGATCGGCGTACGTCACACTTAAACCCTGCAAACGGAGAATGTGAAGCGGACTTTAACTTCTTGCTGAAATGCAGTTACTGGCTGTTGAAACAACAGCTGCATGTAACCAGTACAATCAAACACTCCACCATCATTTAGTCCAGTTGTAGCCTCGATGTCTAGTTGTCTTTTGACATGAAAATCTTTGTTCCCCCTTTTTCCTGAAAGCTCTCTAGAAACAGAATCTTGTTTGCTTTGAATCAGTCAAACGTTTTTAGGGACTATTTCTTGGGTAGAAAGTAAGTTGATCATAAGAGGTTTGATAAATTATCAGGAATCTTTGGGGTTTTTGTAATCTGGTTAAAATGTAGTATACTTTTGTCTCAGCTCGTCTTGATGTAGTCCGCCAACAGTGGTTATGTTGCAGTGGCTCTGCAGAATGAATTCATTACTGAATTCTTTTTTTTATTGTGGTAAAAATAAGTTGGTGTCAGTGGAAAGAATTCGATTCTATCGCAAGTAGTTTGTAATGTGCCTCTACAGTGTTGAAAAAGTCCTCCTCTGTCAGCATTGATTTTTTCTCCACTCGCTAACCTCTGTCACTCCTGTAGACAAAATCTCCATTGCCTCCAGTAATTCTCTTTGCGACCAGGGCTGAAAAATGAGAGTGCTGTGAAATGATTTGGTCTCTCAGTGTTCTTTCCCAGTGTGATGGTGATGGAGCAGGAGCAAAGCCAATTCAATGCTGCAAATTCCTGGCAGGAGGAGAGCATTTTACAGTTGACACCGATGTCCTTGTGCAAACATCACATCCATTACCACGGAAAAACCCAGAGACTGGAAAGTTATTAGCTGCTCGCTATCATGGCATCGGTTTTCAAAGAGCCCCCTTGTCCAGCTGTGGTGTGGGTAATTGATGGTGTCAGTGAGGTCTAACACCAGCAGCAGCTCCATTTGTACTTTTACTGAAGTTCCCCTACTGACCACTTGAGGGCAGTAGAAATATATCTGATGTACAGTGTTCCTCCCCCGGTCCTGGTCCTCATACTGCATTCAGGCCAGGCTGGTCAGCAAGCAGCAAGACTAATTATGATTGATTCAGAGATAACAGAATTCATATTGGAAGAGCAGTAAAAGTATGAAACGTGGATTCAGTCAAAAGAGAGAAATTTCTTTTTACTCAGTCCTACATTGTCTTCGGCCGCCATAAACCACTTAGTGGGTCAGAGTGAAATGAGGGAGAAAAACAAAGACGATTAGAAAAGTGAGGGTGGATGTGCGGAAGTGAATTGCGGCAGTGTTGGACTAATAAATGTATATATTAAGTTTGCTTTCAATATGATGATTCAAGCACAAGTCTGTTGGATTTTAAATCTGACTCCTCGACAGATCCTTTCAAAAGTTGTTTCAGGAGATGATTCAGCTCAGTCGGGTGTTTTTCTCTTCTAAAAATGTGATAAAAGAAGTTGAATTACTTCAGCTTTGATCAGTGTTGTCTTCTGTCACAATAAATCTGCATTTACTGGGAAAGAAAAGTAGAATCAGATCATCAAAAAGAGACGAAACCCTCACGCATTAGGGTGAAAAACAACATAAAAGTGATTTGAGGTTATATGGGCACACTGTCTCAAGCTCTCCTACCAAAAACAACACCCTCTTGTTTGTGTTGCCATCCTGTTTTGCATGAGATCATGCTGTATTCTGCATTGCACTTCTGCTTCCCGCCATGTGATTTATTCCACCACCCAACACGCCTCCTCCGATAGACGCCCTATCTACAAAGACTCGAGGAAATTCTGGAATAAATGGCGACCAGCTGAGAGGAAGATATGAAAATGTATCTTTTGTGGGAACGACTGAAAGAATTCACACATCCCAAGGTGAAATAGAGGGCTGCGCATTGTCATATGGTCATTTCGCTGATACCCTTATCTCATGTTTTTCACTCTCTGCCCTATCTCTGTCTGTATGCCTTATTTACTAGGACGAAACCAGGGAGGTAGGAATGGTGGCTGCGAAGTGTGCCTGTGTGAATGTGTGTTGGTGCACTCACGGTGCGGAGGAGTCTGGTGTGCATATGATGAATGAGATAGTTAGGAAGCAGTGAATTTATGGCTGTGAATGCAGCCATCCATTCTGCCCCGCAGTCCCTGGCTGTCCTCAAGGGCATCCTGCTCCTCCGGGCCCCATTTTAGGTGGCTCACTTGGGGATCCCACCGCTGCTGCCGTGGAGTCGACGCTCGTGTTGTCCAGGTGAACCGCACAGCAGCCGTCCTCCTCCTCCTCCTCCCCTCACAGCATGTTAAGCAACGGCGAATTAGCAGGCGATGAACACAAGCTGCTAATGTACATATAATAACAAGGAGGCCAGGAGGTGCCAGCAAGAGACTGCCGTTATTAATTAGGCCTTTCATTTGTCCACTACAGATCACCTTGAGCATTACAGCGCAGTTTGGCCTCTTATGTGGATGATGTACAGTACACCCTGCAGTAAATCACAGCGTTAGAAGTGATTACTGTTTAGGCCTAAATAATTAATGAGTGGATATGTATTGTTACTTAAGGCACACTTGAAATATCACATTACATAGCATTTTACTGGACCCAACCAGTGCGCAAAAAAAAAAAAAGATAGTTTGTAATTGGCTTTTAAAATGATCAAAATAAAAATGTTCTGCATTGTAGTTTGAGTTAAAACAAATATAAATGCTAATGTTAGCATGCTAACATGCTTACGAATTCAACATTACCATGCTGATGTGTAGTGGGTATGTTTGCCATCTTCACAATCTTACTTTAGCGTGTTAGCATGCTAACATTTGCTAATTTGTGCCATTCTGTAGGATTGAACTTGACATCCACAGTAGCTCTGGTTCCTCTTGAGTGTCAAATGCCTTGCACAAAAGCATGTGGCAAGTTAATACGATGGAATGTTTAAGTAGCACCAAATACAAAGTACAGCTGAGGCCAATGGGAATATCATTATCTTTTTATGTATTTGGTCACAAATAAAAGCACTGAACTGAAAGAACTTCTCTCTGAAAAAGGCAGTTTGCCAAAATGTTCATTTGTGGACACTCTCCATCGCTCCGGGACACAACAACACCAACCTCTGAGCTGTAACTTACACGCTGAAAATGGCAAGTTTCCCTTATATTTAAGCAACATTATGTAACTTTTTAACATTAAAATAACAGCTTCAGAATCATGTTGATGGTACAGTGTCTTGTAACAGGGTGAATGGTGTCTCTAACTTCAGTGAGAGGGCAGGATCACAGCGTTACATACATGTTTACTTCAACATACAAGTTTTTAACACAACTTTGTTATGACGTCATGAGTTTTGTTTGTAGTTAGCACCTACATTACATTACAGACACATTGTTACAGACCTGGGATCTGTATTCAGTTCCGGGCCCCAAATCGCACAAAATGCCAATTTCTACATAATGTTGCTTTAACCTGGTCGTTAATGTTACAAACCTAAACAAGCTAGCAGCTCTTATGTTTTATTTTGCAGGGATTTAGCCATCGTGATGCCAGTAAACACCTCCACTTGTGCGAAAGTAGTTCCTCTTGTTAATATTTTTTCAGGGGCACTGTGGCGGCATGCTGGGCTCAGAGCCGCCTGAGACAATTGTGATTGGTTTAAAGAAATACAAACAAGCCAGAGCGTATTTTCTCCCATTTCAGTGCTGTGGAGTGTGTTTGTGCATATTTCCCATTCTTTTTCATATAAGGTGGAAGCTGGATGAGCTGTCCAAGGTTTTATCCTTCTGTTCAATTTATTACAAATTGCACTGGCGGGAACATAAAGATCTGTAACAAATTTCATGGCAATTCTAATAGTAAGGTAAGATATTTCACTCACAAACAACATTTTCAACCTCCTGGCACCACAGGAAACGTTGGGGACCAACAAAGCCATTAACTCACCTCCTGGTGAACATAAATATAAACTGTCATGGCAATCGATCCAATAGTTATTGATATATTTCAGTCACAATTAACTGATTTCTATATGTCTGTAAGGTTGGTGGTAGATGATGCAAATACTGGTCTCCTGTGTCAGTGTCATGTACACTTTGTGCTCCCAACCATCCATCCCGAACTCCCTAAAAGCTTTTGTAACATTAGAACTACATCACACTATTTCCACCTCAGTGCCGCACAGACAATTGTACTAATTTGCATAGCGACAATAATATTTGTCAGGCAAATGTTAACACAAGTCTTTGCATGCATTTGAATAAATGATCAATCAAATCATTCTCATAGCACCATATTGTACAGACGTTTCAGTGGCAGTTACATTACTTAGAATCTACACTCTTCAAACTGTAAAAGAAGAAAAGACGACTTCTTGTTATTTTTGCTTTGTGAAAAAAATCTGGTTTCAGAAAGCTGTTCTTCTCCTGCAGGTCCTCAACTTCTATTTGTATCATACCGGTGTACTTGATGGACATTTTCTGTGCAGTTACCCCTGCAGGCTTCCATCTGCCAATATCCAAGTCAGTTTATTATTCGCAGGTGGTGAATCATCCTCTTTAAGGGTTGTGTATTGTGTTTTCTCTGTTTCTCAAAAAATAAAACCTTATTCCTGTTATGTCCTGTGGACATAAGCGTTTGGTTTACAAAGATGGTGAGAATACATATCGACATAAAACAGAGCCTTGTGTATGCCAAGGATTTTTACTAAATATGTTAATTGTTTCCCAAGCAATCTGGGGGTACAGGGCTGTTACAGAATAAAATCCTGACAATGTTATCTGGAAAGGCAATGATAGGAAAACTACCATATTGTCTTATCTTTGCTTTAGAACAATCTGCTGTCAGTACACTTGTTGCGGTTTCTGGCATTTAATGTTGAATGTATTCAGAATGACTCGCAGAGAGCTTGAGTGTGGTGTCTTATTCAAGGACATTTTGACTCTCAGCTGGCAGTTGATGGATACGCAGGAACTGAACCTTATGTTAACTGACTCTTTCTCTAACCACTTAGCCAGACGGATCACTGCTGCTGAGTCTATTTGTGGTGGATTTTTTCAGTTAGGATACGTGTGTAATTTGGCCTCTGCACTGCTGCCAATGCCCTCTCCACACCAAAGACTTGAAATGACTTCACCTCCCAGTTACATCATCCTGTCTTTGCGGGCAAAAGAAACACATAAATGTCGCGGGTCAGTAAAGCCTACGAACACTTTGACTTTGCGTTTGATGAGAGAGAAGAACACTAGTGGTCTGAGGGCCCGTGTGACACGGCGTGTGCACGTACGAGCGCAGCAGGAGGGATATCGGCGCTCTGGAGCACGTGTGAATGTTTGCGCTTTTATGTGCTTTCATGTAAGCGTGCGCTGGGTTATGTATTTGTGTGTTTGATAGAGAGAGAGGTAGCAGCTGTAGGAGCCAGGGGGCCCCCGGGCTCCAGAAGACGTCAGACCCAGCTGGACGCCTCCGGGGGAGGTCAGGATGTGTTGACAGCTTCCCGAGAGCAGATTAGAGAGCAGAAGTGGCTCTGCCTCTCGTCTCCAGCTTATGTGGATGTCTCTGAAGATGGCACAACACATCACGTCAGCCTTCGCTGTAATTAACACTTTTCAAGGGTTTGTTGAAGGGTAGGTTGGAAGGTGTGTGTGTGTGTGTGTGTGTTCCGGCATATGTCATCAATTCGGGTAAAAATGGATATTAGGAAAAGTGAGTACATGCAGAGCAGATGTGTATCCTGGCGCCCTCGATGCCTCATTCAAATAAAAATGCCTTTGGTATTGATGCTTACAAGGTGGACATTTTGAACATCAGCTCTCAGGTTTTATCATCCTGTTCGATTCAATGGAGCAGCTGCCATTACCTCAGGATCGCTCTACCCGACCATCAGTGCCACCGGCCCTCATCATTTCCAGCCTTGAAAAACTACCACCAGGTGCAAAGGTCAGAGGCAGCTGTGATCCGGGCAGCCATCCCACGATCTAGGTGCCTTCCTCTACGCTTGGCGACCTCCATATTGATTTGATTAGTTGCTAATTAAAACTTGGCAGCCTGGGCCGGGCACAAAGGAGATCGCTCAATTAGCGAGGTGTCAGGGAATTTAATTCTCTCTCTTTCACCCTCTCCCTCTTGTCTTCCTCTCCCTCTCTCCCTCTCTCCCTTTCTACTCTATCACACATCTCCATTCTGTTTAATGAGTATAAAGGATGAGTGAAAAGGGAGGGAGGACACGTCTCAGAGGGAAGAGATCGAGCACTCTCAAGGAGCTAAAAGCATCCAGGCCTGTAATCCTCAAGCTAATCTTTGCTTAAAGATGCAGTTTGTAAGTTGTAAAGAAAGCGCCGTCTGCCAGTGGACGTTTGTTTGGGCACGTTGCCTCCAGCGAGCCTTGATGCCTGCTACCTTCTCCTTCTCCTGGCAAGACAAGCAAGTCTCACACAAGCTGTTGCAGTTTTAGCGGCGTGCCTCTGGGAGAAGGAGTTATGAGCTTTAAGATCCTCTTTTTGTGGTTGTCAAGACACCAGATTTTCAAAGCTCTGTAGACGGGGATAGCGCTCTATTATGAAGGCTGTTTGCACTGAGGGGTTTCATGTGTTGATCTGTCTCATTTCACGATGACATTTGAGGTATTTTTTCTGAACATCGACCTCCCAAACTCGCATCTTTTGAGGAAACGCCTCTGTTAAATAACGGGTCTTTTTGGGTATTGAACGTGCTCCCTGTTGAATTCATGCTTTTATCCAAAATGACTTTCTGCCTGCTCTCTAAGATCTTTGTCAGTCTGCAGCCTGCAGAGAGTAAGATGACACGGGAAGGAGGTAAACTCTGTGATACCATTTTTTAAAAAAGAGATTGCTTCAAGGCAGCTGTTTGTCTATACTAGGTGGATACATTTTAGCATGTGCAGACTAATCTCAGTGTTTAAAAATAAATATGTGCCCACCACATACAGTGGAATGTATGATCCAGAGTGGAAAGGAAGAGGGATGTATAACTGGGACTATTTGTTTATGTTGTTATCAGTTAGCAGCAGGAGTCTTGGCTTTTCTGATTCTTCGTTGCTTCCAGCGACTCCGCTTCTCCAGAGTCAGCTCCCACATGGACCTCGGCTTTTCAATCAGCTCCCCAGCAGCTTAGAAAGTTATCATAGTCAGAGCGGATTTAGATACTGTATGTGACTCTGATGTATGTTGACATATACGGGCACACATATCTGTGCTCTCTATAGGAAGCAGAGCTGTTACAGATTTCGGATAAGGAGAAATGTTTGGCTGCTGTCAGAAGAATGAAAGAGTTGCAGAGCAAAGGGCAGATGTATTTTATAAATCATCCATCATATCTGGTTTATGTAACATACACATTTTGTTCACTTTATAAGCCCGTAAGGCTTCAAATGAAGAACACCTCCAAAACTCACACCCACACACATACAAATACATAACAGCTCTCCTAAATGTCTGTATTGTTAAGCCTGGCTGTCATCATCCTCCTGCTCCTGGCAAACCGGACAGGGCCCGCATTCATTAGTCAACTTCATACTCTTATATAATTTTACAAGCAGCACTATATGTGACTGCAGAGACCTGGCGCTTCCAGTGAGGCCTGGTTGGGGCTCCGACTGCAGGAGAGCTGGCTCACCTCGGACCTGATTGACTGTGGTTTTTACAGCGTTCCTCCATTTTGCAGTAGAGCAGCGCAGCCTGAAATGTCAGCAGTCGCCAGTTGTGGGTGCCAATGGCAATCGCTCACAGGCTGGCACTGATTAGCTCCGAATAAGCCTGAACGGCAACCTGGTCCGTGGTGTACATAGCACTGTAGGCTATTGTCTGATGTCTGGGTGCACACTAGGAGGATATCCCCTTGACATGCATGGATAATGTGGACAGATTAGTCCTATTATTCATACACAGGGACTCCTGCAGATAATGTTACTGCAGTGTACCTGTAAAGCTGAGGGCAGTATACTGATATATTATGTGTCATCTGGGATTCTGGTTATGATAATATTGTGATGTAGCTTAAATGTCATGTTTTCTCATCTTAAATGTCGTGCACACCTATTTACTCAATCAGCTTCTTACTATGAGCGACAGAGATCTACATAAACACATGTAGTTATCTTTGTTATCTTTAAAGGCGCACTCTGTAGTTTTGGTGAAGACATTTTAATCAGAAGAGAAAGATCTTCATTGACTGATTTTTATGCCTAAACAAACTAAATAAACCAACTCTCTTTGTTTTCATGACTGAATAAACAAACTGACCTTAAAGAACAACATGATTTCTTGTGGCGGACCCTGCCACCTTTCTAGCTTCAAACTAGTGTTCTGGGACCTTATTTTCCTCTGAGAACAGCTTGTTTATTCACTTATGGAATGATAAAGAACAATATTGTATTAACATTACAATTCTGAGTTTGAATTTCTTCTTCAAAACTACATAGTTCCCCTTTAATATGACAGATTTCTGTATTGGGAGTGGGTGGGGCTTGCTTGAAAAAAGGTTATTTTATATACTTCCCTGCACCAATCATGTCTCAGCAATGCTTGAATCCAGATGTGATGGATGCATTATAAGAGCTGGATACCAGACTCCAAGGTGGTGCCATGGACTTTATTACTACTGGACACGGCCCTCGAGGCGGAGCACCGTTCATTCGTTCATTCCTATGAAAGCTACTCAGTGGCACACGAAGCCAAAAACGCTTGACTTCCGTCCGGGGCTCTTCCGCATAGCTTCCGCATTGTGCGGCCCATAGAGCGTGCACACTAGAGACTTCCGCCGACCGAGCCGACTAACTTGCGGTTTAGCGCCCGGCTAACTTGATTGAGGATAAAGTGATTTAATCGTGCGGCTCTTCTACACTTTCCAAATGTTACTGGACCGAATTGGCTTAAATTCTGACAGTGAAACCAAAAAAACAAACAATGAAACAATGACTGAGCTGACCCAGGCCTCACATTAGTGATGTTTGATAAGCATACTTGGCTAACCCTTTTACATTAGTTAGTCTCAACCAGCTCTGTGACCTATGCTGGCAATATAGCTAACGTTAAACAATTGTTAAACAATCAGCCCTGGTATCAGGAGGTGTGTGTGATGCATTGTCAGAATAACATACACCCACGGTTTAGTTCTTACATGCTCAGAGAAGAGCAAAGCCAGTTTGCCAATTTCCCAGGCAGCAAAGCCGTGGATGAACAATGTTCTGACAGACAGTGGTGGAAGAAGTATTCATATCCCTGACTTCAGTAAAAAAATAAATAAATAAAAGTCAGTGTTACTGTTATACTGTATATTAGCATATTTTTGTAGAGTGGCAGTCCTGGGAGAGCACATACCTCTACAAAGACAACTTTTCATGGTGTCAAAAAACAGCCCTGCTTTAGCTTGATGATGCATTTTTAACCGGAGGTTTTAACTGGACAGACAGGCCTGAGGCGAAGCTTTGCATGTCGCTGTTGGCTTTCTTAAAATCAAATATTGAGCTAGCTGTAGCAGACTGAATACAGTTTAAAAAAAAAAAAAATTATATACCCTGTACCTGTATACCCTGTATGTCTGAAAGATGTTAACTTAACGTCATTGTAATATTTGCTCAGACATGACGGCCCCATGAAAAACAGTTGTTCCCTCAGGAAACTGTCTGTCTTCCACTGTGTCAGTGATCAAACCAACCAGCCCATCAAAAGTTCATGGTCAGCATTCAGTGACCAATCAAAGAAGAAAAGAAATCAGCATGTTTATTCCTTCCCCACCCTGCAAGTCAACTTGACAAGTGCGTGGACTGTGCAGACGAGCAAGCCTTAAACAGTCGTGTGTGTAGAAAGGGCTCTCGGAGCAGAAATGCTCCGTCACAAGGATGCTTTTTCCTTGCAGATACTGTTTTGTGCGCTTGTATCACATGCACGTGCCTGGTTTTCATGCCCGCAAGTTTTAACACAAATTAAACGCCATAGAAAACAGATGCATGCTTTGCTAGTCCTGGTACAAAGCTTCTGTGTAAGCGATGTATACACCAACACTGCGCCAAGCTTCAGTCCGTACCGCTAGCTGCACAGCTAACTGAGCTAACTAGCTAACGACTGCTAGAGTTGGCAGCAGTTAGCGGTTACTGTGGTGATACGCTGCCCCCTGTTTGTTTGTTATGAATATGAATTTGACAGGTGGCCGATTCTTACATATTGCTCCTTTAATATGATTTTTAAGGAGCTTTAAGGTCATAAACTTGCAGCTGTGTAAAATCAAGAATTGATTCATTCCCAAATCGTTATGTTCACTTCCAAAAGACTTGATGTCTGCAAAGATTTCCTGAGAAAAATGCAGTCATCCTCAAAATAAAATCACTTTATCAAGAAAATGTAATGTTGGCCCATCAGAGGGGTGAAGTTCACCCAAATTAAAATAAAGAAAAAGATTACATTTCCTGCTTACCTCCAGTGAAAAAAGATCTGCAGCAACATCTGTCTTCAGAAACAGTGTCTTCATTTCTCTGGATGATCCCCAGAACACTCCGTCAACACATTTCACAGGAACTATATCTTCAGTAGAAAGCACTTCCAAAGAAAACTGTCCACAGCAGGGACTTTCTCCTTCTTTCTTTCACATTTTAGGCCAATTGTGTGTCACTGTAATGGAGCGTTAAAACGCAGATCAGGACACAGGCACTGACATGTCAGCCCGGGTGTTCATCATCTTAGTTTAAAAATACAATCTATAAGAAAGTCACAGTGTGTGTGTGTGACGAGGAACAAAAGGACATGTGAAAAGGACAGAGATTAAGAGAGAGAGAGAGTGTGTGTGAGAGAGTCTATGAGTGTCATGGAGACGGTAAGAGAAACAGCGGGCCCTGTAAAAAAAGAGAAGCAGAAAAAGCCCACACAGACTGAGACCTGTGTGTGTGTGTGTGTGTGTGTGTGTGTGTGTGTGTGTGCGCGCGTCAGGTGACAGGGAGGGATGGGGACATGGGCAGGTCCTGGTAATGAAGGACTGATAAGTCCCTATTTCCTGGGCCTGGGTTAATTGTGCCTACAGATAAAGGGTAATAAATTGTCATGGGGTAATGGCAGGAGCCTGAGCTGGGGCCTGTTCCACATTCATCATGACTGGCTGAGCCTGTGAGCCCAGAGAGCAGGCAGGACTGAAGGACTGGAAGAGCCTGGAAGGCACGGAGGGAAGACAAGAGGGATAAGAAACCTCACAAAGATGGAGGAGGATGTGGTGTTGGTCTGTCTTACTCATGAGGCTCCTGCAGTGGGCTGTGCTGTGTTGGAGCAACCACAAGAAACGACCTGGTATTGAAACTGATGAGAAAAATGACAGGAAGATGTGATAAATGCTGTGAAGTTGATAATAAAGATATTCCAGCATTAAAGGACTGATCCAACACAGTGTTATCCAGCCCAGTCGCCGGAATAAAATGTTGACGTAGGTTTCTGCAAACCATGGATATGTTAAATTTGCTCCTTTCATACGTATCATATCAACATTTTCACGGTCAGATTACATTTATATCAGCTGCCTTTCATGTCAGGAAGAGGAGAGGATGGTGGTGTGGTGGCAGCTAGGGGAGACAGCTGTCAAGCCACAGACCCCTGTTCAAGACAGTGTTTCAACATTTCTTAAATCACTGAATATATTTATTGAGACAATGGGACATTTTGCATTAAAAAAAAACCCACATTTTTTTTGATGAGATGTCAGGACACTTTGCAGCCATGTTTGTGGCGACAGAATTGGGTAAGCCAGAACATGATCTTAACCAAGTGGTTTTTGTGCTTAAACTAACCAGGCTTTATATACATTTAGGTAGTTGAATCTTTAATAATGCATAGTATTTTAGTAGTCTATTGTATGTTGTATCAAATACATGTAGTGGAGTAAGATGTGCAATATTGTCTTCTGAACTGTAATGGATTACAAGTATAAAGTAGAATAAAATGTAAGAGTAAAGTACATTGTGATGGTTCCCCTAAAAGTAATTTTCATGTTATTCTTTTCACAGTTAGTATACAACAAACCAAAATAGGCTACTTTACACTTCTTTCTTCTGATGAGTTATGATGCTGTAGAGTATATTAAGTCTTAGACATCACTAAGATCGAGGCTTTGAAAAACACTGCCAACTTCAGTCTCTGCCTCTCCACCACCTCCACTTCATTTGTGCATTGCATTATGGGACAATACTGGACATCAACAGCACACTCACAGTGCAAGCATTTTTAAAGCTGCTGTTTAAAAGAGAAACCTAACAGCAACCTGCTGTCCTCCAGTAGTTTAACCACTCACCTCACTACAGAGATGCAGAAGTGTACTCCTGGGTGTGGTTAGTACATCGTGACATACATTAAGGTGTAACAATACACAGAGTTGAAGACAGACAATGAAAAGTCACATTCTCCAACACGTATATCTATAGAACCAACTGCGGTCGATACATCACCCTCATTTAGCATTAGTGTGTGCATTCAGGCGGCAGTGGTGCACAGTGTGCGCAGCTGTGGGAAGGGATAATAGATGTATATCTGTTCACAGCATACCACAAAGATGTTGCTAGCTGCTGAAAAGCTTGTGCTTCCAGTTGCTGTAATTGTTTTCAGGTTTTCAGATATTATAGGAGCACGAGTAGGAAGTTTATATGACCCACTGTGCTCATAAAATCTCTCTAAAGCTTATTTAATAATGTTAAAAACGCAATTTCATCCAAGTAAAATCAAGGCTGATTATTAGGGCCTGAGACACAGATTCTTGGATTAAGCTACTGATATAACATGCGCTGATGCATGATAAATATATTCAGAGCAAACCGTCACACATGGTGTCAGTGAGATGCAGTTCATTACATAGAGAAACAATTCACAGCGCATGTTTTAGTGGGACTCAGTGTGCCACCTTGCCTGCATGACAGATCACTTCTTCACACTGAGAGATGGTGGTGGTTGGAGGTTGGTGCAGCGGCTGAGGAATGATGCATCCCACACATTATACAGCAGAGCTGCTCCCACGGAGGA
Source organism: Pagrus major (assembly GCF_040436345.1). NCBI lineage: Eukaryota > Metazoa > Chordata > Actinopteri > Spariformes > Sparidae > Pagrus > Pagrus major. Next base: position 28,039,266 of record NC_133215.1, on the reverse strand, counting down.
AGTTGATGTCCCCACCATGCGATGATGACACTCAGTGCGGCGTGACATATGATGTGTGTACAAACAGTAAGCACATAGGCTGGTGCTGTTGTTCCCTTTGACTGTTTTATGTGGGTCACACGCGGGTGTACCAGGGCGCAGCGGGAGAGAGAGGACGTTTTTCATGCAACCCATAAAGGAAGGAAAAACAATGCCCTTGAGATGTGACTTCCCGTCTCACAGGAAATCACCACACAGAGTTATGTGGTACACGTCCGTGACATTGCACCATGCATGAGAAAAAGTTGCACTCTTACGTCTTCTTCCTTGTCTACCCTGCTTTCGGTAACATTTTCCTCTCTTTTCACTGACTCTCATTTTTCTAACCAGGAATGTTACAGGAGTCTTTTAACGAGAAGGAAAATGGTGTGTTGAGCAGAAGTGAAGTCGCATTGCAAGCGTAGGCCATAGCTTTAGATTTTCCTGTCATATGGTTTGTGTTGCTGCCGAGGGAATGAAACAGGGCGGGGAGAAACGTTGATATTTGATACTCTGTGATCACAACTTCATTTTTATCACTTGCATTCTACATCACCCAAAATGATGTCGAGGAAAATTTCCGTTGTTTGGGAGAAATGAGTCGTTGAAAAGATGGAGGGCGGAATCCGAGACATAAAAGACAAAAGAAAAAAACACAAGTGAGAAAATCATGAGAAGAGAAGCAAGGACTTGGGTGAGAAGAAAATGTGTGTGGCAGACCAATGGCAAGCTGTCTTGACAGTGACGACCTTTGAGGGAACTGAGAGAGCCAGGGAGTCCAACAGCTAGCTCACTTATTAGCCTAGCTGTGTTGCACCATCAAGTTTTATTTAACCACGTTTGTCAAAGAATAAACTACTCAAAATGTTTTCTGTGTAGGTATGAGTCAGAAGGCAATGGCACAGATACATTAGTTGAATAAACTGTGGCTGTTATGCTAACTGACAGTTAGCTACAGCTCAGAGAATGTTTCACCCTTGTTCAGTAACTCCTTATTGACCAAAATAATGTACAAAAAACAGGAGATATTAGTACAAAAAAAGATAAAAAGAGGCTTGTTAACCTTTTTGTGACCGACTAGTGTTAGCCCGGCGGGCTAGTTGCTAAGCCAAAACTGCTTTCGGCCTAGCTGAGGGCAAGCTAAGCTACAGTGGTTTCCAAATGTCCCAGCTAGCCCTAAGAGTAGTAGCTCCGTCACCAAGTTGCTCAAAAAACATATTCACAAAGACGTCATTATGAATTTGTACACAATGTAAGAAAAGACCAAAACCCACAATAACTTAATCCCATTAACAATTATTGTCTGTGTAGCCAAGGCCTGATATATTTTATTCCTCTGTGTCATACATATAGCATAGTCTACACTGTCCTGTTGTTGGAAATACTCACAAGAGCACCAAATGTGGTTTCATCCACCCCCTGAAATAGTCCCCAACGTTTGAGTTTGTGACCTGTTTCTAAAGATTTACATCGCCCGCAGGAATGAATGGGCTCGCTGTCGAGTGCCAGTGTTAGGTGAGGGAAGCCTGAAAGCACTGAAAGACGAACGAGTGCATCGCTGGTTTTGTTTTTATGTGATTGACTGATAATAACAGAAATGTATAATATCGCCAGCCTTATACTTTAAACAGCAATTGAGAAAATGGAAAAACATAAAAGAAAATATTGAAACATGTACACGAGAAAAGACAAGAGCTGAAAAATTAGAAGCGAATCTGTTGTAATGGACAAAAAATGAAAGGTAGACAGGAGGGGAGGAGAATTTCACAGTCCAGAGGAGATGACAGTGGATATCGAGGGAAAGAGGCGAGGATAAAAGTTAAAAAAGGAAAGCGAGAAGATGGAGAACCAATGAATGCTCAGATTCATTTGTTCTCTGCCTCTCTCTACCTGGTCGCGCACACCTTCTCTCGCTCCACCAGCCAGTGTTCACAGCTATAAATCTCCTAGTGGCATTTTGGCCGGCGAGTCCCGCATAAACACGGCCGGCGAAAATGTCAGTGCGGAAGGCAGACAAGCCTGACTTAGGAAGAGGGAGAGTAGAGGCAGTAATGTCACCACACTTTAACACACCCGCCATCAGTCTTCATGACATTTAAGAGATCTATCCCTCGATCCCTCTGGCCACGGCACACAAAGGGAAAGTTTGGAGAGGGGGCAGCGGGGACCTGATGAGTCAGGGGGTTTCATAGGTTGATCTGATCACAAACAAAAGGCTATTGCCCTCAGTTATTGTCTAATTTTTTCTTGTTATACCAGTCAGCAGCTTTAAAACCATGACGTGTTTTTACTGCTATTTTTACGACTATTTTCCTTCTTTAACAACCGTCTCCTTAATCCAGGCAGGTCATTTAAGAACACATTCCTCACACAGCGCTCATGTTGTTCTGTCTTTCAATTGTCAGCCCAGCACTACCACGGCAATGAAACAGAGCACGGAGGACAGTCTGACCTCTCACGCCACAACACTCACATCCTGTTCCCTCCACATTTTCTCTAAATAACTCCATCACAAGGTGCAGGAAGGCTGTTTAGAAATCACCAAGCTAGATAATCGATCACCAATTAAAAACGAAATCATGTCAAATTCTACCGTACACCTTTTTCTCGTCTTTCTTTTAGCACCCTCGCTGCTGAGTGGGGGTTGTATTGATTTCTAAATGAATAATTGAGAAAGTTGGCTTAACTGCCCTTTTCAATCCCCCCCGGCCTCCTCTCCAGCTCACCGTCTTCCTCCCCCTCTGATCTACGTCCCTGCCCTATCTACCAGTACCTCTCTTCTCACCTATTCCCCTCTCCTCTCCTGACCTTCCCTTCCCCTCCTTTCCCCTTTTGTCTCGTCTCTCCTTCCTTCCCTCTCCTCTCCTCTCCTCTCCTCTCCTCTTGTGCACTGCTGATGTGGATCCTACTCTGTGACGGGTTGTTCAGGAGGGAATGGGCTGCTCGCATGGCTGGCCAGCCGGCCTCGGCGTATCATCCGTCAGCAAGATACGCTGTTGTTTTAGAGTTCTGCTGGGAGCTGTCTCCTTGTCTCTGTCTCTTTCTCTGTTGCTTCACTCTCCTCACGCACGCACGCACGCACACACACACACACACACACACACACACACACACACACACACACACACACACACACACACACACACACACACACACACACACACACACACACACACACACACTCCCTCCCTGTCTTCCTCTGTCTCTGTCTCCCTCTCAGTCTCCCTCCGTTCCCTCCCTGACTTATTTCCACTGTACATCTTAACTTGAACACACAGCTGATCAGCATTTTAAAATCGACCTCAGGCTCTTTGCTCCGAGTGAATCAATAGCTGAGTTAGACTGGGACTGAATAATCCTAATATGTTAATTCAGCAGTGTGAGCCTGGGGAAAATGTCTGCTTTGTTTTAAGGATAAAAGCTGTTTCGCCTGTACAGCTGTTCCATTTTAATCAGTGGCATTGTTTTCCACAGGTTTATTTCTTTTTTATGGCAGGCTATATTATTGTGTTGTCGGGTGTTATCTATTACAAGAGGCTCAGACGTGATCCTTCCCTCTCAGGCTGACTAGTTTGAACACAGGCTTTTATATTAAAGTGGGCATTGGACAGGCAACCCTCACAACAACCACAGACACAAAGTCATGATGAGCCACTGCTCAATGACAAAATCAGATCAATTCAAATGAATCAATTAGTGAATGTCCAACAATCAGATCAACAGTAGGTGAGCGCTACCAGTGGAGCCAGTTGTTCCAGAACTGAGATGGAGATATGTTTAGCTAGCTGTAAGTAAGAGAGCCAACTTTTAAACTGTATACTGAAACAGCTGTTTGAAAGTCATTATATTCCTGTGAATGGAGTGTCAGTTTTACATGGAAATCTTCCCCGTTCATCCCAAGTGTGATGTCATTTTTCCCAGCCTGGAAATAACCCAAATGTAACAGCTCATTAAAGTTTAGCACCGCAGTGTTACATCAAATCCTGCATTACACATCTGTCAGCCACTGTCCACTGACAGGCTTATGCACAAATATATATATTTACGTGTTCATCATGCTACAGCTTGCCAAGACTGGTGTGTTACTATGAGTCGTATCTTTCTTAGTTAATGGGGTTGAAAAACATAATAACAAGATAGATGATCAATGTGAAAGACAGATGCCGTCCTTTTCTTCCCTTGAGATAGAAGGTCGTACTACTGTGAAGATAATCCAGTGACAAAGTGTGATCTTTTCAAGTGTGAGTGCACGTCAGATTTCCAGCACAGCTGAACTCTGGGGGACACTCAGGGGCCAGACTCTGCGTGAAGGATGGGTATGCAGCGGGAATAAAACTGCCAGACTTGTGTTTCTCTGCTGGTTTTCATGATTTGAGTCCAGATTTTGAAATGTACGACCAGCACTGAACCAGGCAGCATGATAATAAACGACAGCTTCATGTACTTCCCCAGAAACGCTGCCTTTGTCCAACACACATAAACCATCTCCACTGTTTTTTCGGATTTCAACATCTGCTTGATGTACGGCAGATCTCTGAAGTCACTTTCCAGTCTTCTTCTCCATCCATAAATGTATGAAAACTGTGTATGAACTCACAGCATCCTCAGCTGGGCTTCCTCACCTGTGGTCATGTTGTCTGTGAAGCTCGACCGTCTCTTGCTGCCTCCCTAACGCTCACACACACCTTGTACCAGCAGGTGTGTAAGTGTGTCTCCCCCCAGCCTCTTTGATCAACGTGCCTTGTGGCCTTGCCCCACTTCTCGCTCTTAACGTTCCTGGTGCTGTTATTCGTCCGATGGCTGATGTTTTCAGACACTTCCTCATGTAACACGGGCATCAACCTGTCACCTCTCACTGCTGCTCCCAAAGCGTCTAGCACCAGGCCCCGCTGCACCTCCTGCTCTCTCGCTCTCTTTCTCACTGTCAGTGAGCTGTTATTGAAATATTTAGCACCCACTCCAGCTCACAAGCATGTACTGCCTTTCTTCTGCCTGGCTGGAATTATATTGGCTCGGCAGTATAAGTTGGAGCTGTGCAGTGTGGAGGTGCTTCAAATCGGATTTGACTGTTAAGGATCTTTTCTCTCGTGTTCAGCGGATGCGCATCTGAAGCCCGCCGCTCTCCACGGAGTAACGGCAACATGTTGGCCCTGAACGATGATGTCATTATTCTGTCCACTGGAAAGAAGCGAGGGGAGATAAGTGTCATTAGCAGCCAGCCGGTGATCGAAGTCTAACCATTTCTAGTTTGTTTAAACCTCTTAGTGGCCAGCGATTGTGGCCTCAGATGTTAGTTTCCCCAATCTACAGTTTCAGATCAATTCTCATCTCAGCTTGAGTGTTTCACTGGCCACAGTGAACAACATTTTCAGTGACTGTTGCAGGAGGAATTGTTCAAAAGGGCATAACAGTGGGGATGGACCATAACAAACACGGCAGGAGAAAGTCAGTGAAGCTCATCGCATATTCAGTGTAGCTGATGAAAGAATACATACAAACCCTTGAGCTGTCACAAATCCTTCAAACTGAATAAATATCCCCCTCCGATGCATCAATAGTGTCATCGGAAAAGGAACCCTAGTTTTTGGGGCGTTAAGTGAAAAATCTTTAGGGTGTTTGTGATTGTTACAGACTGTGATGGTGGAAATGACTACTGTGAACATTTCCAGGAAGAAGATATAATGGCATTTTGATTTTAAAATACAAGAAAATAAACACATCCTACGTTTTTTATCATGTACTTTTGTGGTTGGGGAGCATTTTACAGTAATTGAACTTCTTGTAACGGTTTCTTCCATGTGTTTTCAGATCAGAAAGTTAAAGAATAAGGCTGGTGGTGTTAAATATTTTTGTTTTCTCTCAACAAATACCATGAAAAGAGAACCAACAATGCGTTCATCCGTCTCCCAATACCTTCTGACTTCCCCACCCTGTCTGTAGCCCCAGGCCCCCTCCAAGTAAATCTTTAAAAACACAAACCTGAAGTTTCATTTTTAAAGATGGTGGGCTGGGCACACAAAAGCAACAGGTACAGAAACAAAAACAAACAGTATTTATCCCATTTTGTCCCATTATAGTAAACAATAGAAAATGGCAGGAAGTAATAAAGGGAAAAAGAAAATAAGAAAGTGAAGGGGGGAAAAGCATCACAGTTTGGGGTCAGGGTGTTGGTTTCCATCCCCCGCAGATAGCATCTTGCCCAAGGACATAATTGGTTGGATGGTTAGATGTGTACAGTTGCTTGAGCTAATTATATGTTCCCTGACAGGGGGGCACTGTTTAAAAACAACATTACAGCCTATCTCAGAGCCATGAGCCAGTCTCTGTGATTTCCAAGTATTCTCCTTTGAGTTATGCAATGGCACTTTCTTTACTGTTAGTCACTTTAATGGTGCAATATGTAAGAATTGGCCACCTGTTATATTCATACTCAAAACAAACTGTCCTTAGCTAGTTAGCTCAGTTAGCCGTGCAGCTAGCAATTCAGACTGGGAGCCAGGGGAGTGTTAGTGTTTACACCGTTAGCACAGAGGCTTTGGACTGGGATGGGCCAGGGTCAGCTGGTTAGCATGCTAACTGTAGTAGACATCACTGCAACACAGTATGTAGACATAATAATGTCAATACTGCTGTTTATTCACATTCTGTTGACATTTTTTTAAAGAATCTTTTCAACTAAACTTCTTGCATTTTGCTTCTTAATATCATCCTGCTAGGACTCCAAATGTTGCCATCGTATGGCTGGTTTCTGTGTTTAGATCAAAGGCCTCATTCAAAATCAAATATTGATGACCAAAATTCCCTCAAGCTTCAACAAAACATGTGTGTTCAGTCTGCTTCTATTTTACAGTGATCACGTTTCACCTGTGTATTCGCTAATTTGGTCTTAATGCAGTGAGTGTTATGAATACATTTAAACGAATCAAATTAAGATGTGCACAAGAAAAAGTCCATCCCTATTTCTTTTACCCATTCTGATTTGATCATTTTTACCACCTGTAAACCACAGTTTGTACTCTTAGTGACATTTTCCACCTCCACATCTGCTCTGTCCTCTCTTTAAATGAGTAATGTCAACTTAGATTTGCACTGCGTGCCACTGTGGAGTAAGTTTCATTGAAAGTGGGATGGCTATTTTATGAGGCACCTGAAAGCTGCATATTAATGTATGCAGCTTTCAGGTGAATTGAGGTTAGTGTTAAAGGAAGTTAGGAAAGACATAGTGTGCAATGTTGGGAAGTTGGCTCCAAGATTTTGAAAAATTAAGAAAGGAAGAAAACACAAAACGTTTCATATTGACTGTGGCTCAAATGTGTTAGGGTGGGGTTTTTTCTTGGGACCCAAATGCAAAGATTTGAGACAAGAAGTCAGTGAGTAACAGATTTATTTGTACAAACTATGATCACCGGAGGGTAATGGGGAGGAGAAGACCAGGGTTTGCAGGCAGGCAGGCAGGCAAGCAGGGTTGACTGGAGCCGGCGTGGAAGAACTCAGGAGAGCAGGCAAGCAGGCGAGCGGGAAGCGGAGCAGAATGGCACTGGAGGTTTCTGCAGGAGCCAACAAAGGCCCGGGCATTAGTGCAAAGGCAAAAAAACACAGAAACACAAAATACTCTGAGTACCACAAAAACACAAGAGAGTGGCACTGTGTAGTCACCATACGGGACATAATAATCTGGTGCCAAAGTGATGGAGTGACCAGGGTAATAAAGCTGGAGGGTGATGAGTTGATCTGAGACAGGTGTGCCACTCTGCTGCTGCTGCTGCCGCCACGCCCACAGACACACACACACACACACACACACACACACACACACACACACACACACACACACACACACACACACACACACACACACACACAGGGAAAGGAGCAGGTGAGGGAGAACAGAACACAGAAAAACAACCAGACTGCCACCGTAGCACCGTGACAAAATGTGCTTTTTAAAAACTGTCTGATATGTATATGCTGGGTTTGGATTAACGGTTGATTGACTCTTCAAACATGGCAAAGCATCAAAAACGCTCCATCTGTGTGTTGGCAGTCCGACTGGCACTAGTGTCCAGATGGACACTTGATGCTTTCTTGGATTGACACTTGACTTGGCTGTGAGCTTCGTGGTTAGCTGGCCACAAGCTTTACTGATAAAGTCTTCATTGTTTCCAAACGCTAAGTGGCTTTTTGAAGTGTGGACATCAAGCAGAGCACAATGTCTGTGCTGGAGTCAACATAACACTGAAACACTGCAGACTGTTTTCTGAAGTAAACTATTGAAAGTTTCATTGGAACAATCAGCTCAATTCCTTTTGTTTTGTGTTATGCTGATTATGTTGTAATTGTCCTCCATCAATTGTGTCCTTTAAATGACATTCATTTAGTTTTCTACTGAAGCGGAAGACTCCTTTACACTTAATAAATATTGCTTCCTCTTTGTTTGGCCTTTAGAAAATACAATTTGTAACTGTCACAGCGTTTTTCATATTTTGCACTCAGTACACCGTGAGGATGCCGGCCTGATCTAAAGATAAGTCTGACTTCAGTTTTGCCAGCTGGGACATTAAAATCTTGATATTCAGTATCTCAGGACTGCAGGCTGCATAGATAGAGGATGAGGGATGAGAGGTGAAATCAATGATCAAGTATGTCAGTATTAGACTGTCAGATAGTGACTTTGAATATGACCTGTTGCGTATTACAATGGATTTAAGTCAATGTCTGTGAGAGAGGAAGAGTTGAGTACACATCCTACAGTATGTATACCATGTGTCACATTTATAAATCTTCTTAATGCAGTCATACAGTATGACAGAGAATACAGAAGACAGGAGAGAAGGAGGTAGTGAGGTGATGGTATGAAAAAAACAAGAAATACAGATGTGTTGTTGGAATCCAGTAGTCATTTTAACCCAAACCACAATGTTTTCAATGTTTTTGTGTCCAAACCTATTCAAACCTTAACCATTAGGTCAGATAATAAAACAGATGCATTATTCAACGGTGCTTTGTAATGGTTCTGAAAGACAAATGATGCTGTCCCCCTGTTGTTCTAGAGGGTATGGAAACACACCAGAGTTTATCGCTGTAGTGCAGACTGAAGTTTAGACTGTTTTGCAAGCTGTTTAATTTTGATATACTTAACATTATTTGTCATGTTAAATTAAGACATCTACATTTTTTGATTATTCTGTTCTGAAAGTCTGCTGCCTCGTCAATATGGTACTCCTTTTTTGTTAAAAACCCAAATCTCCTATGAGTTTGAAACATACCGATAGTTCAATCAGGAGAGGCTCTCTACATGAAGAATTAGTGCCATGTGTACAAAGAGAATGAGAAAGTCTTTGGCGGATAGACTCCATCATGATGAAGTAATATTTGGGGAGGATATTTGGATATATTTTGGCCCATGAAAAGGCCAAAACATTGTGTTAGTCCCTCTCTCAGTACTTTATGAAGCTCCTGGCACACCTGTGGTCCTAGGCTGCAAACCCATCTGTGCCTACTGGGGATGTAAAGAAAACAGGTTAGAAAAATATATTCTTTCATTAAAAAAAAAAAAAAAATCATAAAAAAGCTGGGCACTTTAAGAAAAAATTACTCAAACAAGAGTAAGAAGTGGTATGCCGCTTTCCGTGGACTAGTTTCCCCTGTGGATTTGTACACATCTGGTGAGGTAAAGAGTGTTTACAGCAACAGGACATCTTAAAGAAGCAATTTCTAACATATGGCCAGAATTGTAATTGAATAAGATGTCTGTGATGTCTATGGACTGTGTTACAGAGTTGTGCACTCAAGTTAACATGCTAACCAGCTAGCCGCGGACCTTCCTGTGTCATAATACCACTTCGTACCTCCAAAGGCGAGTTTCAGTTGGGAGTAAATTGCCAGTCCTCAATTCAGAGTAAGATGTGAAAATATTCCAGCTCTACACACTGTTTTAGCTATCTGCTGTTGTCTGAGTCTCTCTCACTCCTGTTTCGCTGCACATCTCTGGTATCCCCGCCTGCTGTGTCTTCTTGTCCCTGAAGTCATGGTCTTGGTCAGAGCTGCTGTAAATCGCCTCCATACTGTATCCTGCTGACTTCAAACTGACTTCAGTCGGTCTTGGAAGCTGTGTTCAGTCCCGGTTCAGCGTGCAGCTGTGTTCACCCTCAGAAACACGGTTGAGCTCTGCAAGAGCTAATAGCTACAGCTAAGGATAGCAAGCAAAGAGCAAAGAGGTTGCTCTGGTGATATTCCCCCATAATTATAGCCATATTTTATAAGTTACGCCAAGAAACACATCAGCCAGTTAAACAGTGTGACTCCCTGATTACTTAAGAGTAATAATTCAGTGAGTAAAACTATGCATCTTACAATTATCTGTATTATCACTTAACATGGATGTATTATGAGTTATTCATCAGAGAGCCATTTTTACATTGTACCGTGACTGGAATGTATTCAGTGGCAACAAACACGCTCTCCATGTACAGATGGCCATGTTACAGTCGGGAGAGAGAGACGCCTGTTATCACTGTACTCTCTCTCCGTTTCGGTGGTGCTAATTAATCAAGTAGCATGTGTGTCAGTGAGCTCGAGTTAAAAGCTGAAAATGATCATCAGACTGTTTATCTGCCGTTAATCTGAGTCATTTCCTCCCAACATCAGCAGGATAGCTTTCACGTGGCAGTCAAACAAACACAACACCGCTTATCATCCTGCGGCGGCACGAGGACGTCACAGCACATCTTTCCTCACATCCTCCTAAACGGGCACGCCCACACGTGCATGTTAACCTGCACGCAATGTTTTTTTGCTGTCTTATTTAACTTGCTTACTCAGGAAATGCATGCACGCACACACTTAGGCGCATGTAAGTGCACAGCAGAGTAAGCGAGGACTAATTAGGCCGCCTGTCCCAAGTCTTATGGGACAGTAAATGGGATCTGTTGGCAGTGTAGTGTTCCTTTGATCAAGGCCTGTCACACACTCAACAGTGCTACGCTGTGGTAGGGAACCTCTGGGGAACACACACACACACACAGACACACACGCACACACACACACACACACACAGAACCAAAAATTATTCATTTGTCAACCTGTTGAAGGTCTTTGCTTTTGTTAGGCACATGTCTGTATCTACGGGTAAACAGTACGACTTTGATTGTCTCATTTATAGGAAGTCATCATTCCTTTGCAATGCTTTAACTCTCCCTGTAGCCACATATTTAGGAGCTGTGTTTTGATGTGGGCGCTGGGTGAGAGTCTCCGCTAGAGGACAACTGTTGAGGCTAATTTGGTGAAAACATATGGGAGCAACTAGCTGTACCCACAGTTAACGATTCATCTACCTCAGTTTGACTGGGAAAATACTTAAGGCATGAAGCGATGGTCAAAGCTTGAAATGATTTCCAACTGTGAGTACAAAGATTGGACTTCGGGGGAACATCTCTCAAGCGTTGAGTTTAAGAGGAATGCCTTTTGAAACTATTTTCTTTTAATCATTTTATTCACATTTATAGTCTATTTGTTGTTTTTTTATTATCGTTCTTTTTAACAAAAAGAACCTGCAGTTAGGGAAATGATCTAAGTTGTTATGCTAATGTGTTGGCTGACAGGTTTATTTAAATATCCAGCAGACACAGAATGGGAGCATTCATTTGGTGATTTTGACCACCTGGGAAATGTAAGTCTATAGACCATATAGATACAGCGGCCATTTTCCTTTGGGTGGGAAACTCGAACTGTGGCACAACGTTATGCTGCTGTTTTCCAGGTTGCAATTCATATAAATGTTCTGAATCTGACAAATTATTATCATTTCACCACCACTCATCAGCAACTGTAAAGATGATTGATAGTGAAAAATCAGAAGGGAAACTGGGCTGTATTTCAAGGTAAAACAACACATTGGGTTTCTGTTTTATTACATTCAGTGTGTTTCACTTCCAGGCTTAAATGAATGTGTCCAAGATGTGTGTTGATATTTTGGAATTAATGTTCGCCATTCCTATCACATCATATAACACTATCAAAGTCAATGTCTTTGTAGTTGCTGATCAATAAGGAGGTGGTGAAATGATTAACAATTTTTGTAAGATTCCCTAAAATTCCCTCTGAAATATAGCAGTACAACATTTGAGCTTCCCACCCTGAGCCTGATGTCAGAGGAAAATGGCGGTTGGGTGAAAAAGATCTATTATTTCACTCTCCTTCTAGCTTTGGCTAACCCTAACACTGTTTCCACCAACTCCTGGGGGGAAATCTGGCTCTTTATCTGCTAAATGCTCCAATATGTTCACCAGCTAGTCGCTAACTTACCTAATGTGTCTGCTGTTTGGTGTTTTGCAGATTTTGTAGTGTACAATGAGTTTATTAGAGTATTTTTTGTTGTTGCTCAAAACAGCTGCATGCAACAGCTGGAAACAATGCTGATGAGAGCACTGACGCTAAACCAAAACAATTAAGTTGCAGGCTGTAGAACCAAAACAGTGAGCTTATAGACACTAAAATGCTCCTTAAAGGTGAGGGGAATTACAGGGTGGGATGATAATTCAATGCTCGTTACTATGGGCAACCCCTTTCTCTTTAGACATATTTATTAGATCCATTGTGAATATAAAAATGTTGATTAGTGCAGCTGTAATGATTTATAGATTCTTTAACTCACATCTTGTTTTTAACCTCTGATATTTTGAGATGCATAAAAGAGTTGAATCAAACTTAAAGTCCTTCCACTAACACTTTATATGAATATCCCTGAAATTAAAATGATAAAATTAAAGTTTAATGAACCCTTGTTAGTGAATATATACAGTATTAAAAGCATTATATTACCCAGTTAAAATGACTTCAGCTATATTTGCAAAGCAACGTGCATTTAATAAGCAACAACAGATTAATGTTGGAAAGATGCTTCGGCGGGCTTAATGTTTCGTTATCAAACACAACATGCTCACTCGTATATTCACAACTGTTTTTTCCATAGAATTTTATTTCCAAAAAGCAGTCAGAGAAAAGTAAAACAAGCCAGTCAAGTACAACAAAACAAATCCCCCAAAGGGAAAAAACACAAATAAAAGCTGATAAAGACAGAAGGCCTGATGATATATACAACAGCAGACATCTTTTTGGTGTTGCAGTACCAGTGAATCACTCGACAAACTCATGGTATTCTTCACATGAAATCAAAAACAAAGAGCAAAATAAGGTCTTTTTTTTTCATGGACAGAGAAGGTTCTAAAAGTCAGCTAAGGCACACAGAGCCTCCCCGGAAAAAACAAACCAACAAAACAATAAAATAACGTCTGGGGGAAACGTCAGTTCAGAGAAGTTTGTGCAACAGTTGCTCAACGTTACATTCCAGCAAGAACAACAACAATCTGGCATGTGATTTTCTCTGAGAGGCAAATAGGACAAGGTTGTTGTCACAGCTGTCCATAAACACTGAAACAGGTTATGTATTTTGATCAATAAACACCATCAATTCACTCTTCGTGCCCAGTTATTGACACTTCAAAAACTCTTAATAATTCAATGTAATTTTACCACATCTGTATTTACATGTACAATACCTTTTAAACAATATTTCAATACAAAATACTTATGTACATCTTCATTTGTTAATCATTTTGTTACAAAATAGGACTTCCACAATGAGTTACATTTACTTTATTCACCTTTTTCCAAAACTGTCATTGAGCTTACATAATAATATGTATCGTGTGAAGTAATTGTTCTGAGCACGGTGGCACTATAAATTAAAAGGTGGGCAGCAGAAGGCGGCCAGTGAAAAACAAAACAGTCCTTTACAACCCAGGAACAGTGTCGATCTGAGAGGGAAGGAGTGACAGCAGTTATAATGGACACATCCGACAGAGAGGCAAGGTGAACTTGACATTAATGAACGGTAATGTCTCTTAATTAGCCTGTGCAAAAACACTCACTTAGCTCGTGTGGTGGCTAAACAATGTTGACAATCACAGATTGGACTCCTAATTGGCTTCAGATGAAACTTATTTCAAAGTAAATATGTGACCGAACCTCTTGTTCAGGATGTGCTGCCGTACAGTGCTTCCCTCAGTCTAATCAACTCGTCTCAAATGTCCAGAGATTGTCTTGATGGCAGAAAAGGTACTTCAAATGTAGAGCTGAAAAGGTGCCATAGACCCGATCTAATAAATGATGCATTTTGCAATCAAGACACGATATAATAGTCACTTGAAATTGTACATTATTGTCACAGCATGAAGATCACTACCACTCACTATCATTCTGAAACTGACAGGAACCAGAAAACACCAAAAAAGCACAGTTTTTCCTTCCGTGTCCAGACGTTGTCCAATGTGTTCAGTTGTGAAGAGCGTCTTTGTTCACCTTCTCTGTTTGGTGAGGTTGTTAGTCAGCTGACCTCTGACCTCACAGGTCAGGGTGGCTTTCTCTTGTGATGCACTTGGCAAACAGCCATGTAAGAAACCAAGACAAGAAGATCTATTCAGACAGGACAACACGGACTAACACACAGGTGCGGGCCATAAAAAGGTACAGTATAAGTTTGGGGGGTTGGCCTTTGTAAATAAAGGCGGCTTTCTTTACAAAAAAATATTTATCATGCTGCCAAGGCAGCGTCGCAGTTATTTAGTCACTGACTAAAAATATCAGTATTAATATAAACTTATAAATAAATAGCGACTCATGGACTCACCCCCCACATTCACACACTTTTTGAAACTTCATGTATAATCATGTACAACATAAAGTGTCATTGAAATGACTGAAGAAAGTAAAAAAAAAAATAAGACGACACTGAAAACAAGAAGAGAGTTTTAAGGTCAGCTTGAGATAATAGTGTTTCAAGTTTGAGGCAGGTTTGTGAGAAAACCAAGTCGGACAAAACAATTCTCTCTTTGTCCTCTGCCTGTCACAACATCTGGGTTTGATAAAAAAAACTACACTATGTGAATGTTAAGTCTTAAAATACTATTGTACAACAACCCTAAATGAAGCATTCATGATTCAGAACACTAAAATGTCTACATTTAATTTCTATTATAATCCAAATAGGTGTAATTATTCTGAGAAGGCCTCTGTATTTGCATTTCTCTTTTTCCATATTTACGAAAATGTGGCTGCAGCAGATGGTTCGCCCAGCCGCAACAGTTCCACATCCTGATCAGGCACTGAGCTGAGAGAAGTTGTGCTGCTGCTGCTGATTTATTCCACTGATTTACAAACGGAGTCACTGAACTATCAGAAAGTCAGGAGTTTTGCAGTAATTGGCTTTAATAATGCTAAAATATTTGTTGTTCAAAGTTTCTTCTTCATAAACAGGAAATTTTCTTTTAGCGGTGCTGCATTTTGAGTCGTATCAAAATAATCTTTGCTGACTGTTTGGGCTCATCTGAACGCTCACATATCATCTCGTTTTCTTCATGCTGACATACACTTAAGGAGGCACATTTCATTTCGTACCGGGCTACCTCCTCACATATACGTCTTACAGCTAAGGCCTTTTTTTTTGCAGCAGAACTTTGTCTGCTACCAGTGTTGACAATCCACACTCACATGACCGCTGTGCCCCGTGCGGGGCTTAAAAAGCTGACTTCATAATTCATTCAGCAGCAAAATAAATGCTCAAAAATTGCAACGTTTGATCACAGTAAAACTCAGCCATGAGAAGAAAAATAAATACACTGAGAAACTGAAATAGCAAAGCCAGCATAATCCCCTAAAAGGAGGAACCCCGTGGGAGGATCTGAAAAATCATTCTCCTCGCTCTCTGTCCAGACACCCTCACCAACAACCCCCCCAAAAATCCACTTTTTCTCTTGTCTCCTTTTCCCAAGACAGAGGAAGAACACTTTTCCTCCCCCCCACCTGCAACAAACCCCTTAAATAAATAAAAAACAACAGTGAATCTCCTGTGCCGTGGTCTCCTGTCCAGCTGGAGGCCTCGCTGCTACCTGATGCGCCCGTCGGCGCGAGGTGCTCCCAGATGGGATTTGGGGTCTGGGCTCAGGGAGCTCCAAGGGTTCTTGGGGCAGGCCTGCATGACCGGGCAGGCGGTAGGGCCCACAGCGCAGATGTCGGCTGCCTCCCACATCTCGCCCACCAGGCTGTCTAACCAGTGCTCCAGCTCCGGACCTGTCAGCGCCGCGTTCCTCTTGGCCTGCTCCACGTAGCCCAGGCTGACAGGGATGTTGAGCACCGGGTTGAGTCCGTGGAAACTCTGCTCCATGTAGCTGTTCTTCGCTGGCCCGTTGTGAAGCTTCAGCGTATCCTCTGGAGAGACGTGGGAATGAAGAAAGAGAGAAACAGAGAGGGAGACAGATGATGTGTGAGGAGTTGATAATCAGTGGTCAGACAAAAGGGAGTTGAAGGGAAAGGGAGAAAAGGAAAAAGAGAGACATGAATGGTAAAATATCAAAGCAGAGAACGTGATTTGCTTCATTATCAGAAAAGCTTCAACTGGTTGCTAATTTGCTTGGATTGATTTCTCCGACTGGACTCCTTGAATCCCATTCTTTGATGTGGTATGTCAGACCACTGCGATGCTGACTTTTTGGAAACGGTCAGAAATACTCAGACGCGCCCTCATTCTTTCTTCCCATGACGGTTGGGCCCGGCAGGAAGACAGAAAACGTAGACACATCCTCAAACACTCCCTCCACCCTGAGCTCCACTGAAGCTGTAAATTCCTCACTGGTCCTCTAACTGGGGTGCGAGCCATCCTCTCTAAGCATGGCTGAGCAGACATTGGCGCTTTTCATGCACTGGTGACAGAAAGAAGCAGTCAGACATGAGGTGCTCCACCAGGCAAGGAGATGTCCAGCCCGTGCCAGCCAGCTTTGCGGTGGCAGAGTGTGTTATGAAGTCATGCATCTGTGTAAAGTTTTAGCTTTGTGTGTAAAAATGTGTAGTGTGCACATGCTGCTGTGTATGCTGCTGCCAGTGCGGGTGGAAGGCCATGCCATAAAGTTTTACTGGCACTGCAATGTAGGAGGGAAAGCTGGTGCCAGACATGGCAGTAAATTAAAGGCGAGTGGATGGCAGAGCTAAGAAGAAAGCACATTCACAATTATTACTAAACGACTATAAACTCCACATAAACACAAAAAGTAGATGACTCTGGAGAACGAATAACTACGCAATTTTTGATGGTGTGTGAGTTTAATGGGAATAAATGGCACGATCCTTAATCCAGATGTAATCAAAGATGAGTCCACCTGGACCCTGATACAACGACCTAAATCGAAGTTATTGACGCTCCTATAAGAAAAGTTAATTTCTTGTTGATTGCGGGGTTCTCTGTGGACAAAAGATGACGTGGGTGAAGCAAAGTAAAGTTTGCTTTAGTGCCGTACCCCCACATTAATGCGCAGCTTCTTTCCTCAGGCTGTGAGACTCCTCAATTCATCCCCAGTACTCCTCCATAAAAAAAAAATGTTTTAGACTTTTTTATCCTGCCTGGATCCTAGAAGTCTTTTATTCTTTAAGGCTTTAAGAAGTACAATAATAATTGCAAAGAATAAAGGCCATATACGGTTCTTATATAGATCATATAGAGGCATCAACATTAAGATTAAAAATGAATTGAGACCGTTTCATAACTGGTTAAAAGTTCCTTGTGTTAAGTTTTCCCATGTACTTAAAGTGGGACTGTAACTTTTGCTGAGCAGAGGCCACTGTGGCCAGAGTGGCAATTACATTATATCAGTGCATTAAACTTTCACTCATCTCTGGTGTGAGTTGGTAGTTTTAATGTTGTGATAAAACCACTGAAATGTGTAACAGTAACATGCAGAGATTAGGAGAGTCCTAAACTCAGTGAATGACTTGAGAATATCAGTTGCAGAGCATCATCTCTCTAAAGTTTGTAACATTATTCACCATAATTATGCTAGGGATCAAACCGGACCAAGTGAGGCTGCAGCAGGAATATTCCTGAGTGTACTGAAATGGAAAAGGTTTATTTTATTTTATTATGTGACTTTTTATTTGCAAGAGGAAGTATGTGTTATTTCTAAATTAAAAAGTTACAGTCTTACTTTAAATATGCAATCACAGGAGTAAACATGCCTATATCTTCAACTATGACCAGTTAAAAACAAAATAGTAAATAGAAGTCCTAAAATATTACAACTACTATACTCTTAATGAATATAAATCATATTTATACAGTAGAAAAATAAGATTAGATACACAGAACTAGCTTACAAATGTAAAGTACACCTGTGTCTGTTGGTTGGTTGGTTTGTCAGCAGGATTATACAAAAACTACTCAACGGATTTCCTCAACACTTGGATGGAGGATGTGATTGGGCCCAGAATAGACCCCAGTAACCTCTGGGTAAGATCTGGATAAAGGGATGGACCCAGGAATTCTTTCTCACTTTGTTTAACATTGTGAGATAGGGTGTTTTTTTGTTGTTGTTGACATTTTCATTAATTTCTCAGGGAGTAATGCATGGATCTTGATGGAAAATAAGCAGGCTTATTTAGGTGACTGGTATCTATGAGTGATTTGCATGAAGAGGACTGTTGGGCCGTGGCAGAGGTAGGCGCTCCACTGAATGGTTGTTTCCAGCTAATGAATTACAGCTAGCTCAAACTAATGCAGGCTACAGTCAAAAGCCAGTGGATGGAAGTAACCTAATACATTTACTGTACAACAGATGCACTAGTGCATTATGAGGTAATTATAATTTATAATTTTTACATTATTTACATTTTATGCTATATCATACTCTATTTTGCAAATTGAACTGATAATACGTATGTACTTTTACTTCACTCATGTAAAGCTACCATGTTGAAATCTTACTGCTGTTACTACTTTTGCCAAACTAAAGAGAGAGGAGACTTCTACCTCTTCCTGCAATGTTTTTTTGTTTTACCTTAATGAAGGTACAGCTAATGTTTTGTCAAAGCTGTTTTAGAGACGTGTTGATTCAACTAGAGGCTGACTTACATTATGGTAGGAGTGTTTCTCATTTGTTCATCCCATTTGCATCAATGCCAACATATAATCAATAAATCTACATCTGTGCCTCATAAACAGCCGACACTATCTTACAACTGAGCTACAACACTGTAGTGACAACAAGGCAAGCGATGAATGTTCAGCTGACACAGTTAAATTAGTACCAGGCAAGTTTCTCCATTCGGATGAACATAGTTGCATAATGCGAACCTAAACAGCCGTAAACCAGAGATGAATATTTAACTCAGGCTGTCACACAGCAGCCCCTCCCCCCACAGCCCCACTGAGACTCAGGTCAAAGACAAAAAGCTGTAACTTGATTTGTTGCTTCTCCTCATCATTTAAACGGCTCAGTGAGATTATTAAACGGAGAAAGGCGCAATTATGCCGAAGCTAGCGTCTCAACTCTCATGTGACTTTCACAGCAAACTGGCTGCCAGCGGTCTGGAACAATGCTGTCTTGCCCCTTATCCACGCCGGCTGATTGATTTAATTGTGTCATTGTTTTTCGTGGACTAAGTGCGCTGTTGTTTAACACTCTGTTTAGTGGGTATGAGCGGCTCGTTGCTTTATTAAGGGTGACTTGATGACAAACAACCAGGGTCTGCAGAGGCCCAGAGGCTTGATTAGAAAGGGCATCATCTGTGCGTGTGTGTGTCTGTGTGTGAGCGGACATTTTGGAGCACCTTAACTAGCTGTGTTACTTTACAAATTGTTACTATGTTGGTATCAATTGAAAAGTAAACACTGAAAATGTAAACTGGAAGTAGACACTGTCGGTCAAACATGCCCACTATCTGAATTCAAGCTGTGTGTTTTCATTTTCAACATCCTGTATATGAACGTCTGATCTGTGTTAGATAAGAGGGGCAGTGTGATTCAAATCTAAAATGAGCCTGTCTATCATGGATTTATAACAAGTAACCACATAGAGGCCTCCACTCTGCAATAACCTACAGCCAGTACTTCCTTTGTAAGACAATTTGTGCTGACTGTGTCAGACTGTACTGGATTGAACGGCAACAAATCGTGTCTGACATAATGTTAGATACACACAGCGGCGGAAGAATTACAGTATGTACACAAAGTGACAATATTACACTGTACAGTCCATTACAAGTAAAAGTACTGCATCAAAATTTTACTTGATGCAAGTATTATAACCAAAATTCACTTAAAGTATCAGCAGTAAAAGTCCTCCTTCTCCAGAATTGTTCCCTTTAATCTATGAAGTTATTGGATTAAAAGAGTATTAGAGTTCATTTTAACCACTTTAAATCATATTTTGTTTTACGCTACAAGAGTAGAACGGCACTCAGTAGAGTGCATACCACCGCAGTCTGCTTTTGTACTCACTCACAGATACCAGCTTTCATCAAGATCCATGCATTATTCCCTGAGAGATTAACTCGAATGTCGAAATATCTCCCAATGTTAAAGAAAGTGAGATAAAAATTCCTGGATCTGTCCCTTTATCCAGATCTGCACAATAAGCTAATGGGGTCTATTCTGGGCCGGGACCCGTCCTCCATCCAAGTTTCATGGACATCTGTTTACTCTGTTTATTGTTTTCCTGCTCACAAACCAACCAACCAATAAACAAACAGACACAGATGAAAACAAAACCTCCTTGGCAGAGGTAAAAAAAAACCCTTTTGAGTCCTAAACGTGTTTTTTCTTCAAAAAATTTACATTTTTTTACAGTGTGTGGATTATGTCAAATCTTACTTGACAAAGTAACCAGTAACTATAACTGTCAGATAAAAGTAGTCGAGTATAAAGTAGAATATTACTTCCTGACGTGCACACGAGCAGACTTACAAAGTAGCAAAAAATGGAAATACTCAAGTATAAGAATGATTGAAGATGAAGGTTATATTCTTATAAATGTTACTGGATTGTTATTACTGATGCATTAACGTGTAGCAGCAGTTTACTGTGATAGCTGGTCAAGGTGGCGCTAATTATATGCTTAGTCTCAATCGTAGTTTATAAACTATTTTGTATAAATTAGTTTGAAATGGACGTTTGACATATGTACAGTACTGGAGTAAATGCACGTAGTTACTTTCCACCACCAGCTACACTTGACAGTATAACAATAGAAAAACCACAAAAGCCTCAAAATTCACCAACCAACTCCTCTGTGAACGACACAGTAAAGAATCAAAAGTAATAAGCTTCACAAACACAGGATTTATTGCAGGGCTGCTTCCTTTGTGGGGCTTCCACCACATTGAGATATGAAGCGAAGTGTTTGGTATTTAGAGGAACACCTTAAGCACTTTTTTTCGATGAATGATTATCTGTTGTTGGGGAACAGCACAGCGGTGCAATAAGCTAAGCAAGGTTATTTGTACAAACAATCAATATTCATTTTGTGTTATGGTGAAGCTGCTACACATCACAGAGGAATCTCTCTCTCACCTTGTCGTATGGGCTGGTGCTTGTTGTAGGCCAACGGGGAGATAAGGAAGCGCATCTCGGCCACGGGGCTCCAGTGGTGCAGGATGCGGACGCTCCACACACCGGGCCGCAGGGGCTGGTTGAGCGGCGGGCGGTAGTGGGTGAACTCGGCGCTGGCGTCGATCAGAATGTCGTAGGTGGCAGCGATGACGTTGGTGGGGTCGATCCACACGACTGTGACGGTGACGTTGGGGCCCTTGCTCCACTTCTGCATGCCCACCGTCTCGTCCATGGGGCCCATCAGGCCGCCGAAGTTTCGGAACATGCGTTCTTTGGCATCCCACTCAGTGCCGATCTGACAATGTGAGAGGGAGAAAAGGGAAATGAGAGGGCGTGTGAGCAGCCAGACAAGAGTGAGTGACAGAATGAGGTAAGGAGAAAGACAAGGAGGGACGCGACAGCAAAAAGCACAAGAGATGAGGGGATATAAGCTCCCTCCTGCTGCTGCATACAGAGGTCATAAATATTATAAAGTAATATACTGTGTGCATGCGTCGCCATTAGACCACACTGTTAAGATAACCAATATCTGTACTGAATTATCATGGGAAATAATCTTCAGCATGCATTTTCTATCAAATAGCACCACACTCCAGCCCAACCCGCCACACAGCCGTTATATAACGTTCCAATACGCTGAAGCTGACAAGCCCGATTGTTCCGTCCTGCATGTTTGAGACTATTTGTCCACAGCTGCTGGTACTGTACGCCTGTCTTTGGCAAGGAATATGAGAGGCAGGCTGAGGAAGGCATATGACTAGACCCCCCGACCGTATCCCCTTGGGGTAGAGATCAAATGCATCCATGTTTGCTCTCTGAACACATTTCAGGGAGAGGAGAAGGCAGGCAACAAACAGCAGTGTGAGCAGCATTTAACCTAAACAGAAACTACAGGGGAGAAGATTACAACCTGACATCAGTGAGGAAAACCCAAACAGAGGGAGACATTTTACATTCTGACATTATATGCAGACACGGCGACTGCAGCCTTTTTGACAGGAAATAAAAGGGAGTCTGTGCAGCCATCTTCCATTAAAATAAGCTTCAACAAAGACAGAGGAGGCTGCATTCTCTGCAACCATTGTGAGAATGTAAAAACCTAACAGACAATAGCAAAGTCAAAAATATATCTTTGGTGAATTATGAGACATACAGTCCCTCTGGCTGCAGAACATGGGACTAGCTGCCAGCACGCCGCACACTGGAGGACTGCCAGTGGGACAATGAGCCAATTTTAAGATTATTACGTCCTGTGAGCTTACATAATTAACATTTAGGATACACATTTTTGCAGGTTTGTTTGTGCGATCGAACCGATGTTTTTAGGTGACGCTAGAAGAGGGATTCTGTCACTCGACTGAAATGACGAAAGAAAGAGAAGAAAGAACAAATTACAAGAACGGGACGAACATAAGTGCGGCTAATTGCCTTTAATGTCTTTTTTGCGGTTGAGGCTGTAACTGAAGAGGTGTGATCCGTGTGTGAGAGATTGCAAAAGCGTGCGGTATGCAAAATGAGAGACGCGGAGCGATCGAGATTGATGGGGGAGATGAGGTGATAGAGGGGGAGGCTGAACGCACGCACACACACACACACACACACACGCGCGTCGACAGTGAATTATGTCTGGGCTGTTGGCAGAAATATGAGAGGTATGGCGGCTTTAGGAAGCGCTCATCCTTACAATGGTAGCTGATTAACACAGCCTCATCCTGCTGGACGATCAATGGCTGACTGGAACTGACTCTGTGTAACACCCTTTGAGAATTGCAATGAACAGTATCAATAGACATTAGTTGACATTAGCGTGTGTGTGTGTGTCTTGGCCATCCGTAAAAGACACTTTCATCTCAATTATTGGACTGACCTCTGCCATTCCTGCCCCAAACACCTTGGTCCTTTTCTCTTTAAATTACTTATCAACTCCTCTTGTCTGGCACCTCTGCAGCTCATTACTTTATTCAAGGCTGACTCGCTGGCACACACTACATCCCTGATTGATTGGCAGCACTCTCTTTCTAAAGAAATGAAGGGAGTATTGACAGAGGAATCTCACTGTAATCCACTGGGAGAGAGGCTGCACAAGGCCGACTAAAGTTAGAGTTATGAGAGGGAGATTCTGACAATGTTCACACTGGGTAGGAGGGGACCCCCTGTGACTCGCTCCTGGGTCTTAGCCGTAGTTTATTCGGCAACAAATGTCAACTAAAAGCGATGTGAATTATGCGCAGAAGTCCAAGTTCCACTTTTGCGTGCCGTTTCAGGTCAGATGAGTGGGCAGCACCAACTCCGCAAGCTTTTCGGTCACTGCACCAACACACACACACACACACACATATGGTGCATAGCGTACACACGGGTTAATAAGGCGCACATGCATCTTGTTGACTGGCTGCCTGCCTCGTGATGGAAGCTCGATCCTTAACCTGGTTACCACAGAAATACAAGGCAGAAAAAGGCAACTCCTACTGAAAAAAGTATATGTTGACCTATTGTATTTTTATGCAAAGAGCTGGAGGTTCTTAAGCCCACACACACATTGTTACCATATCAGGTGAAAGTCTGCGTTAAACATTTAAGACTTAATCACAAAGTTTATAGTTTTAGATGCTGCAGTTGAGTCAGGTATCGCTCTCGCTGGACTCAAGGTATATCTGCAGTTAATAGACGGAGCCACCAGTAACAACAAGTTCCTTCTTCCAGTATGAAAGTGGGTCAAAGAGGGATTAACTTAACTGGCCCATTTCAGCCTCAGCCTATAGCGTACTCTGACCTCCACACTCAACCTGTCCCTTGCTGATTCTACCCAATAAGCTTTGGCTTAAGACCAATACCCAATCAAGCCTTATGACCCGCCGCTCACCAAGTCGCAGGCTCAGGACCTTCTTTCCCTTATAGCCATACTTAGAAGAACATGTTTTTGTGGAGCTAATGCTGATCTGGCACCTCGTTTTGACCTCTACCCCCCTTTTTTTTCAATTATTCTGTTCTCTCTTAACTACTCAAACTTCCAGTCACTTGAGCCAATTAATCAGTTTGCGTTTATAACCAACAAATACTAACAACTGCTGTTAATTTCAGGGGATTTCACGCTCATTTATTCTCTGCTGTTGACCGGACAAACAGAAGCGAAAATGATCAACAGAATGTGAACAAATAACAGTTTTGACGTTATGTCCGTGTATTTTGTTGCAGAGACGTCTGCTGGGTTCTCTCCGGCTTCCTCCCACATTCCAAAGACGTGCAGGTGAGGGTAATCGATCACTCTAAATTGTTTGGATGTGAGCGCTGTGATAAACTGGCGACTTGTCCAAGGTGTACACCGCTGCTCGCCCAATGTCAGCTGGCCCTGCAAAGGACAAGCGATAACAGACAATGGATGGATGAAAGATGTCTACTGAAGTCAGCTTGCTAACCATGCTAACTTCAGCAGACAGGTCCAAAGTTGGTTCAAAGCTCCCGCTCCAGGTGTAAACACCAAGACCCCTGCCGTGCTCTGAGCTTTCAGTCCAGGTCGCTAGCTGCACAGCTTACCAAGCTAAGAAGCTAATAGCAGCTACAGTTAGAATTTCTTATGGGTATTTGCTGCCCCTTGTTTGTTTTTAAAGGTGGCCAGTTCTTACATATTGCACCTTTAATGACTAAGTGGGTAAAGGCAAGTATTAGAAAAAGTAGAACGGTCTTGTAAGTTCAGAAAATGACATCACTTTACTGTAATGCAGCCTTTAAAACCAGGAAAAGACGACACTTCATGATGTAACAATATCCAAAATCTAAGATGATACATAGTCTCATATCACAATAACGATATACTATCGATATATTGCCAGGCCTTAATTATACATTTGACCTTTCTCCACACATGCCTCATTATTCAAGTCAATTACCCATATTACATGTTTCATCCACTGCTCATCCTACCTGACTTAACAGGAAACAAAAAATGCTCCCATCTCATAATCCATCTCTATTCTATTTCTTCCTTCTGACCCGTAAACCTTTTCTCCGCGTCACCGACTCGCCGGCGCCCATACTCTAACACCTCCATTAAAAACAGACAGGTCAATTTGATCAGCAGGCAGCAGCGTGGACAGTCCAACTCTACATCTGGTCCTGCTTAAAACCAGAGGGCATGAATGTCCCTTAAGGCTCTATTCAGAGGCTTATTAGTGGCACTTTTGTGGGGGTAATCAAACACAGGTGCTCACCAGCAGCAGCAGAGGACTCCCCCGGGACACCATTTACACTACTGAGGGACTGTGGGTAAGACGGCTGGTTGCTTGCTAATGAAGATACACTGTGGAGGGATGTATGAGGAACGGAGGGTGGAGAAGAGAGGGATGAGGACATTTTCTGTCATGAAGGTGCGAGCTGAGCGCTCATCAAAACAAAAGAGATGAGTAGGAATGTGCTTTGACGCTGTCACGACATCAGATTGTGACTACATGCTTATTGGGGGAAAAAAAAAGTTACGATAGCGATGAATTAGCATCGATATTAGCCTGCGGGGTTATTACCATGATATTAATATCTAACTTTTCAATATTACAGTTATTGTCAATACTGGTATATCACGATACCCCTAATGTGCCTCATCACTTTCTTACCAAGAACTACATGAGAAGATCGATACCACATTCATGTCCGTATGATACATATGAAGCTACAGCTAGCAGCTATTTAGCTTAGGATAAAGGAAGGAAACAGCTAAGCCTAGTAACAAAATATCTGCCCAAGCTCACACATTAACACATTGTTTCCTGTTTGTTTAGCCAGCAACAACAACAAAAAAAAGTGTGAAAACGACCTTCCGAGGTTTTGCTGGAAAATATTTCTTCAGGTAGAGCCTAGCTGGCTAGTTTGCTCCTGTCTCCAGTTTTTGTTCTAAGCTAAGCTAACCAGCTGCTGGTGATAGCTTAATATTTACTGTACAGGCTTGACAGCACTATCCATCTCTTTATGTAACTCTCCTCAAAAAAGTATATTTGTTAAAGCTGTTAATACAAATAGGATAACTAGCTAGCATTCTAGCTAGCACTTTGTCTGTCAATATGTTCTTGCCTTGAAGTAGAGCTCTATTTTGAAAACAGAATAAGAATTAGATGTGTCATACACTGCCCTTGTTTTTTGTCTGTTTGAACTCAAAAAAACCTTTTCAGCAATAAATTCTCCATACACTCAGACAGTCACATTTTACTCACAAAAAACATATATTTAGTTGTAAATGAAGACATGTGAGTGTTATCATATTATCATACATATCTATAAATATGAAGGGTTGACAAAATTACAGAAACATCTTACAGTATCCAGTGCAAAAGTGCTGTAACTCATAATAGAGGCTCATAATGTTCGATTTTTATCAGCTGTGTCACACATGTTTATCACACATGTTTATTTCACTGCATCATAATGAGTTCCTCTATCACAGTATGTACAGTATGTACACTGTAGTAGGACAAGGACTAAACCATCAGTCAAAATCAGTCATGTAAGATCGGTCCAAAAAAAGGTAATATACCTCTCAATGTCAAGCGAGTGTCAGCTGAGTTGTGGTGAAATACTAATTTTAAGTGTGTGGGATGTAAGTGGTTCCACACTAAATCATGCAGTAAAAAGGCCTATAAAAGCAGCTGCGAGGCAGCAGGAGAGAGGTGAAAAGAAAGACATATCTGTCTTCCTTTATATCTAAAGGAGGACAGGGAACACGTTGTTAAGCCAACCATATGGTTTATCTGGCAAACTCCAGCATATAGCTTTAGTATAATGGCTCATATCTGCTAAGTTGACAAAAAGCACAGAGCCACTGCTGTGACGCCGCGCCGTCTTCTTTAAGCTCTTTCTGCTCTGCTTTTGAGTGACAGACGGACACACTGACTGACTGACAGCTGCTGCACAGTGCCAGACAGTGAATGCTTTCTCTGGCTGAGCATCCAGATAAAAGCCACAGCTCACACCACTTCTCTGTCACTCATAGGCGCGACACACAAACAGGGCTTAGCGAGAGGGGCCGGCGTGGACACCGGTCCGCCTGGAGTTCACCCTGAGACGGCTGGATGAGGTGGAGTTCAGCTGTAAAATTATGCTCCACGGGCACAAACAAAGCAAACAAATTCATTTAAAAGTTTGCTGACATTTGTGCTTCCCACACAGCTCTGTATGATAAACCAGAGGAAAAGGTCAATTTGCATTCACTCAGTTAATTTTTGTCCTTTTTAAAAAGACACTCTGCTGCTGTCACATCACAGCCGAGCTGCTGTGTCCTAAACAGGCGTCGTGGTAAACAGAAACACAGATTAACATAACAAGACAATCAAGGGAGGCATTCCAGTGTGAAGGTGAGAAGACGTTCTATTAGGAAACAACAAATAAGCAGCACACGAAGCGCTCATCCCTATAAACTTGGATGAATTCAATCAATTTACATTTTACAAGGCCATTACAGGCACCAGTTTAATTGTGTGGAGATGCGCCGCTATGAGTCTTGGCAAGGTCGCCATAGCAATGAATATAAGGTCACCATGGCAATGAGCTGTATATCTCACGTCTAATTATACGCAGCACATAGGAGAAGCTATGTGGTGCTCAAGGTTTTAATGGAACTCATTTCCTGACGCCGGCAATGGCTGACTGATTGTTTTGTGACTAGTGCCAAACAAGTGACTTAAATGCAAATTAAAAACAAACGCCACGCGAGCCGATCTGCTGACTCACCTCGGCGAACTGCAACCTGCTGAATGTGCTGCTGGGAGGGCTGGTCAGCTTGAAGTTCTTCTTGGGTGCCACCCAGGTCTCCATGGTCTCCAGCTTGCTGGTGGCCAGATTGGTGGCGTGGTGCTTGACCAGGTAGCCCTGGAACTGGTCCGACTGGAAGTAGAGATGCACTGACACCGGGTGGCCCATGGGGAAGTACCTGGCAGAGCGTCGCAAAAGAGAGAGAGAGAATCCATTAGCAAACCTGATACCCGCTGACCTACCTGCTGTGCCGCTTTTCAGGGCCAATAGTGTAAGAGGAGGAGAATATCTAGATCCATCTGGATAACGTCTGCGAAGGAGCGGCCTTGAACATGCTAATGTGGCTGGAGGCTAATGTATGCTCACAGTGCAGATTAGCGGGGAGTCAATGTGCTCTGTGATTGTGGGACATGGTGGACATTAACTCAATGACCTTTAACAGAAAACCAATTATGTCAAAGACATGTGTCGACCATGCTGATAATTCCCATTAAGCATCGATTGTTGGTTGCTGTGTTCACGCTTGAGTAATCAGCGTTTTCAACTATTTTTATGCTTGTACGTGATTATCACAGTATATCAAACATAAGCAACGGATGAGTGAACACTATTAAAAGCCTAACAACCACTGAGAACTTCTAAGTAAGTAAATAACAAGCTTCTCCTGTGCTTAATTATTGCTTTTACAGCGTGCCACTTGATTCAGCATGTGCTCCGGTTCTGAAGTGGAAGGGATGGTTAAAGAAGACATGTGACAGTCGAGACCGCAGCGTTCTGCTGGCTGCAGAAAATTACAGAATAGTCATGGGCTGTATTGGCAGCAGATTCACATTAGTCAGAGTTCTGAACACACGCAGACAGATCCAACTGAACACAAGTCCGCTGAACAAAGTTGAACTGGGTCATCCAGTCAGCTGAAGCCGAACGAAGGTCTTGCCCCTCTGATTAGTCTGTTGTTTGTTTGTGGTACGTGGCAGAGGGCCTGCCCTTGGGGCGGCTAGCCCAAGTGACTTCTGGAAAAACAAAAAGGGGCCAGGGTGGGCACTGCTGGGGAACGCTCCACAGCTGCTCTCTGACTCCTTCTCGCCCAGATTCCTCATCCTTCTGCTTCCCTGAACTCGTCTTTATTCCCCTCTCTTCTTTACACACTCACACACACACACACACTGTCCCTCCTGCTCCCCAGTGCCCGTGGCCTCATCAGTATTCCACTAAAGGACCAGGAGTCAACCCGTCCCGGTAAATGCTACCCTGACAAGCAGAACAGCAAATATTTACACCCACAAGGATAACAGCTCACACTCTCTCCTCTCCGGCTCCCTCTCTCTGTGCCTCTCTCCCTTTCTCCTCTTCTCTGTTCTCCCATCTGCCTTCTCCTCTTTGCTCCTCTTCTCTCCCCTCTCCTTCTTTTATCCTGCTTTCCCTCCTCGTCCCTCTGCCCCCCTCCCCCCCGCCTGGTCTTTCCCAAAAGAGACGTAGCTGCCAGTGTGAGAGGCAGTGAGAGGGGTCGGGGCGTAGCCTGCACAGAAGCTCCATTCAGGCTTTTACTCCACAGTCTCTCCAGTCGAGTCACAGCGGGCTGCTAAAAGGGCCAAATCCCTCCCTGTGGCCTTCTCTCATAGTCGGACTGGCCATCGGGAGCACCGGCAGAAATCCCGGTCGGGCTGGTGGCTCTGTGGGCTGCTTCAGCAGCCCCATTATACACAAACAACAGCGAGTATGAATGATCGGCCCACTTCCCACCTCGTTGTGTTCACTGAAAAAGTCAGAGCCATTTTTTAGTCCCGGCCTTTTCCTCTCCGTCTCACACTGGGGTTGACCTGTTCACATGTGGAGACTTTAGACCAAGACTTGGATAAGATTTACAACTTCAAAGCAGAACCTTGATTAGATTTAAGTTCCCTGCTTGATTGGTACAATTCCAGATCAATAAATTCACGAGGCCCACAAATTCAAGTATAAGACGGCTCATTTTGCCTCTCGTTGCTCCGTTTTGTTCGCCCTGATCTCAACTATGTCTCACTGCAGCTGTGACTCATTGTAGCTCTCATCATTTATGTACAACGTCCTGATTTCTGCTCACACACTCCACAGACTAGTTTCATAGACTTATCTCGCTACACATCGAAGATTATTGGTAACGCCATTTTGCCTGTGTATTACACCTAGAATGGTGAACAAATAGTGCATTATTCATGGTCTCCACCCTGTAATGGTGCAGTAATTAATTTACGACAGAACGCATCACAGACCAGACAGGACTGGTACGGCTGTCTGACACTGTCTGTTAAATTATGACACCCTATTAAGCCTCGGAAAATGTCGACTGTGGTGTTATATGAGAGCACATGTAACACAACGTAGCGTGGACGTGTCGGGCAGCTCTCATGTATATGCATTACATTCATGTCACATTCAGTCTTACACATGGTGGTGATGTTGATCAGCTACATTTACATCTACAACTTAATGTATTTGTATGTATTTATTATTATCTATTTATGATGTCCTATAGAACTGTATGCATTCTGTATTTAGTTGTTCTGTTCTACTGTAGATGGATCAGCCAGGCTTTGTACTCTGATGTAAGCATGTTTCTAGTGTTGTACAGTGGAAATGGTTGCTGCTGCCTGTTGTTATTGACTTTTTTCTAAGTGTATTTGTATTTGGGAATGTGACCTTGCTGGATTCTCCAATCAACACCTGATTATAGAAAGACCTGTTGGCAATCAGGCACAGAGCGAATTTGATGAAGCAACATGCAAAACGCGTAGTTCGCTCCCTGTTGTTTGTGATGTAGTTGTTAATAAAGAAAGAATATTTGTGGGTTTGAAAGCAAAAAGACAGTATGGTCAATATCTTACACTAAATATTAATGCATTAAAGGAGCATTATGTAAGAATTTTGCAGTACGGAAGAACATTCAAAATGAACTAAAACTATCAAAAGAATTTGAATAACAGCTAATGTGAATGTGATTAGCGTGCTAACCAGCTAGCCTCGACCTGTCCCAGTTTAAAGCCCCTGTGTTCTTGGTGCAGACACCAACACTCACAGTCTTGACTGCTGGCTGCACGCCTAACTGAGCTAACAAGCTAAGGGCAGCTACAATGAGCATCAGTTAGCGGTTACTGTGGTGATATGCTGCCCCCTATTTGTTTTTAAGTCAACAGGTGGTCAACTCTTACATATTGCACCTTTAAAACATTAAATAATGAATCATAACTAAAAGTATTGACAGAATGTGAAGCAATAACAGTTTTGACATGATGTTGAAGATAACTATGTACAGTTTTGTGTTGCAGAGATAATTCCTGAAGTTAGCATGCTAACTAGATAGCCCCTAAACACTTTCTTCTGATAGTAAACAACACCCTCACTCCCCTGGTGCTCCAAGCTCCCAGTGCGGGCAAACATTTGCGATTGTGCAGCAGTGTGATTTAAATGGTTAAAAAGAGTCTCTGAGGATTCTGGAAATACTTCAGAAAACAGCCGTGTGTGATCTTAAAACATCCTACTTTCTCTCTGAAAGATCACTGGGGAATTATTTGGCATTTTGAGAAAATCAGGCGCTTAGCTGTGTTACTCCATGCACTGTTATTACATGAGAGGCACAAAATGGGGCTAATGTTGGGTAAGTTTAGAGGTTTATTTTCCTCTAATTCTGTCATTCACTGTGGAAATAAATGTCGCAGGTTACTGTAAAAAAAAAAAAAGCATTTATAAATTCCTAACACTCTGCAGCAGTAAGCTATTTTATCTCCTTTTCATATATTCTGCTCATTTCAGAAAGGTGGGCACATACCACCAAATCAGTCTTTTTATTAAGAACCTGCCTTCTCGTCTGTGTTCAATCAGGTTCATCCCAATGAAAGAATTTGGAGTCAGCGATGTAAAAACATCATTAAAACAGCAATGCAAGCATTCAAACACCTCTCAGACGTCCTCCTGACTTGTACTTTGCATATGAAGACTTGAGACTCGACCTCTAAGGCTCAAGGCAGCTCACACACAAGGTGACACTTGGCTTAATATATGTGTACATGTATACTAAGGATGCAGAGTAAAGGGCTTTTGAAGTAGTTTTTTTTTTTTTTTAAAGAAAGAAGGTTATATTAAAGGTTGTTTTATAAATTGAATGAATTTGTGCTCACTCACAGACAATGTAATGAAGGACTGAAGGGTTTAAAAGGAGACATATTATGTTTTTCGTTTGTTTCCTTTCCTTCAGTGTGTTATATATGTCTTGTGCATGTAAAAGATCTCAAAAGTTAAAAAACCAAAAGTCAGTGACAATGGGAGCTCCTCTCTCCTGCAGAAAAAACACTGCTCCTGAAGTGCCCGAAACAACTGATCAGTAGCCCCGCCTTTAATTCTGTGACTTCTTGACATCACACTGTGTTACCATGTCACACTTTTACATAATGTATGCCTATATTCACGGTAGAAGTGAAGCTAAATGGAAGCTGAAAACATAACAGAGTAGACTAAGGACATTGGCAGCGGTGCTGGTTCAGGCTTGTGTAAGCTGACCAATCAGGGCAGCCTGGGGGACCTTAAAGAGACAGGAGCTAAAACAGAATGTGTTTCAGGGGGGGAATACAGCGCTGCTGCACTGGACAATATGAGATAACTGATGTGTTTTTTGAGCATTAAAGCATGTAAACCTATTCTAGCAGTAACCAAAAATAAAATTACGAATCTGGAAATTAGCATATATGTCTTTTTTAAAACAGTTAATGGCCAAATTGTTTTTTAAACATCGGTATTGGCCCAGAATTTTCTATATCGGTGCATCCACTAACTTTATTTCTCCTGGGTTGACACAGAGAAGCCGATGTTCACATAAAAACTTGCAAAAACATGTTAATACGAAGCGATAAAAACACATGTATGCACAGACATAAACAGGATCACTCTAAAATTGCTTGCATGCACACTCAGACACACACACAAAACTCACTCTACACACACGCATGCAGACATTTACAGTCGTTCTCTCTATTTCCTGCTTTTTGACCTTTGGCCTCTCAGCCATCTTAAGGTGCTTTTACATGTAAACGTTACAGACTGAGGTTTCTCACAGGCTCATTTCCTGCCAATGACAAAGATGTTATACATGCAAAGACACACATGCATGTATGTAACCACCTTCTCCCTGCTCTTTCTCTCTCTTTCATCAGATGCAGCGTATGAGTAGAAACAGCTGTAGCCAATGGATGGTTTTGAGGTTTGACAGATGGAAACATGCTTCCTTCTCTGCTCGGCTTTACCCGCAGGACTTTACAGAACACCCACAATGCAGCAGGGTGGGAGGGCAAACCATCTCGGCTGATAGAAGGTTTGTGTTGCCTCCGTTTACACCTACTAATGACGGTGCTATCAGTCAGTCGACCTGAGTTTGAGACATTCCTGAGTAGAACAATATGAACTGGCAGCTTGGATGTCTCCCAACAAAAACTATCACAGTGTGTCTCCATATATTGTTAGAACAACTGCTCTCCTTCACGCTGTGCTCCATTTACTCTCTCTGATCCTGTCTCATGTGGGCAGAAGTCATCTTAATGTTTGTCGATGTCATTAAGATGCACATAAAGTTGTCATCTTAATGTTTGCTGCCTGTGTAGGTGTCTTGCTTGTTTGCTTTATCTTTTGTTTCGAGGTAAGGCGCTTTTTATGAGATGCACGGGCTTCTCTGTCACACGTACGCAAATGAGCAATTTACACCTCTGCTTTCTCTTTGGAATCAGCGTGCTTAATTTGTCACTGTTTTGAAATTGTTTTGTGTCGAGGGGTTTAATCGCTGTGAGAATAAAAGTAACAGAGAGCTCACCTTGAACGTTCCTGCGCCAGATGCTACAGAAGACATATGCTGTTGAGAAACCTTACTGAAGTACACGAAGCTGAAATGTTCCATTTGGCCATTAAATATAAAAGCATGGTGTGCTCTTCCCGTTTCATTTTAACCACATACTTACTGTATGTTAACAACACTGGAATTCATACATTCCCACTAATAGTACATTGGCCTGAAGGGAAAGCTTTCCATGCTATGACCCATATAGCCTCATTATGTGTGGGATTAATTGACAGAGAGTCATATCATGTTACAGAATGAATAGCATTACCCAGAGTTCCTAGCTGCTGACTGGAACTATCCATTGTTATAATGTTTCCATGACATGCGATGCCAGACAGAGATGCATCAGCAGAGTCAAAGGCTTTTTATAAATGATGTGGTTTCTCACGCTAACATGGGTGTGGCTGCCTATTCAACTGAAGTGCACCTGTGGATGTGGGTGCAGGTGTCTCACGATGCTGATCACGGTGTGTAATTCACAAAGCTCACCTGCAGCTGTGATCCTTTGGGTTTCCCTGCAGCGAGGCGGCAGCTCTGGCCAGGCCCAGCCGCGAGAAGGCGTGGAAGTACGTGAGCTGCGTGTCCGACAGGCTGGCGACACCGTCTGGCTCGTCGTACACGTTCTCCCAGTACGAGTTTAAGCTCGCCGTCCCCTGGGGGAAAGGTCCAAACAGGTAGCTGTCCAGCTGGTTCACAATCTCCTGGTTCACGCTGGCTTCAAACTTCCTGGCGAAGAAGGTGGGCCGCACCGTTTGCTGCAGAGGGAGAGGGGAGGAGGGCGGGGGAGGGTGGTAGGGGAGGATAGCAGCAAAGCAGGGAGGGATGAGATAAAAAGAAGAAAAAGGGAGAAGATTAGGAAACGTTGGTGTGCCAGGATGGCAGGGGAACACATGAGACGTGTGGGTAGGAAGAAGAAAGAGAAGGAGTAGAGGTAGCAGATCAAACGGAGGTAAATCTTTTCTGTACCGTTATGTGAATTCATTATAATATACATCATATTAATAATATATTCTGTATATAAATTCGATCAGTCTCCTCAGTCTCTCTCTTTCATTCACTTGAAGAACAAACACTCTATATGCAACGGGCAGTTTAAAAAAAGGGATCAAAATCGTGCAGCAGAAGCAGAGATATCATCTTTTATATCCCACACATTCATTCTAAACCTGCTGCCAACATTACCCACAATTCACCTGACCTCCAACAGTTTGGATCAGCCTACAGAGGTCTGGTTAGCTTTCTAACTCTACACTGACATCAGTTGAGGCAGTTTATCAGATTTCATGCAGCTGCATGAAGCCGCTAAAGACTTTTTTTTTTTTTTTTTTTACATATTTAGATTTACATAGTATCCTCCAAGACCTGCAAACAGACTTTGATGTGTAAGATTGGTGCTGTTCCCCTTCAAGACAAGAGGAAAAAAGAACATTGCTGGCACAAAAAGTCATGTTTTTCCTCCACAAGACTCTAAAACTCATTTGAATAAAACAAGGAAAAAAATACATCTTGTCCGACTGGTAGACATATGCAACCGGTGACGAAAGCTAGCAAATAAACAGGCCAAAACATTTGGAACCGCTGCTCACAGTGGACCAATGATCTCTCATTCCAGTTTGTCAAAACAATGCACTGACTGTAATATTTGGATTAACGAGGCAGCTATCCATCTTAAATACCCTGTGTTGCCCCTGCAGCCACGATGAGAAAAAACACGCTATACTACAATGCAGTACATTTTCTTTTATTTACATACATAGTTCTTTTGCGGGTAAAAGGTCTTGAAAATGCCTCGTCAATAGTCCCGCCTTTAAGCTGACCAATTAGGGACTGGAGGACCTTAAAGAGACAGGAGCTAAAACAGAGTGTTTCAGACAGAGGGGGAATACAGTATGAGAAAACTGATGTGTTTTTTGAGAATTAAAGCCAGTAAAGCTGTTCCAGTAGTAACCAAAAATAGAATTATTAACCTGAAAATGAGCATAGTATGTATGGCTGTGTGATATCTCAGATGCAGGGCAGGGTGTCACAGGTTAAGGAAAAATTGAGGAGAAGATAAATCACCCATCGAGACAGGCTTTAGAAAAGTTTTTCACATCACAAACTATTGATAAAAAGGTTTTGGGTCCATTGCTGGAGCTGCAAGTCACCCAGAGCTTCTGTGTGAGACAGTTTCAATGCAGGAATTATAGACAAAGGTTGTGGCTTAAGGTGCTCGAAAGACAAGTAGATGCCCCACATGTCCGACCCAAACCCTAACCCAGAGGCACAAAATGATCCCTCTTGACATAAGGTATCGTCCTTTTCCCCTTTCTGTATTTTGCCATCCATGCATCATCTCTTTTCCCAACACTTCTATCTCTCGCTCTGTCTGCCCTCCTCCACTCCACCCATGCCTTTCTCACCCTCTCTGTCCCTGCCGCACTGTTTCTTGTGTGGTTGAAGGTGCATCATGAAATCTGCCGCCCCCATGGCCTGGCTTACGCACAAAGATGCCTTTTCAGTCCCAGACGCAAAACTATTTACCGATAGTTACTCGGCAGCGAACACCTCGGTGCTACCTGCTAAGAAAGAACAGAGAGCTAATCAAGCTGTGGCGCGGCTTCTTCTTCCGACTGCTCAGGCATGAAAAAATGTCGGCCTGGCTTCACACGACGCCAGATCGGCTACAGATATCAAATGAAACACTAAGGAGGGGCTTTGACATACCTAAAAGTGCCAGCCCGGGACAGCCTGTCTTTCCAACACACTTCCCAAATGCACCTCATTCTGAAACACATTACTAAACAATGATGCACTAAGAAAAAAAGCACATCGCCACTCTCCCTCTGCAGAACGCCCTCCTCCCCTGGTGAGTGCACTTCATATTCACAATGTGGGAAACTCGACAGTTGTACCTTGAATTATTCGTCTCATCTGCAAACCAAATTAAAGCCTACTTCGCCTGGCCCTATCTTCCCCAACACTCCGGTTCAAAGGGAAACTCAGATTGTGAGCTCAATGGGATATTAAGTCCTATTAAGAGCAGGGCCTGGCTTTGCTTTTGGAAAGGCTGCTTTGTTCCCATGGTTGGACTTTACTGATACCGGGGTGCCAACCAGACCCAGCGGCAGTGCCAAGGACCTGTGGTAATGTGTTGGCACTGAGCTGCCAGAGACTGAGGCGAGACAGACGGCAGACGGGCCTGGCGGAGGGAGAAGTGAGGTCAGCGCGGCAGCTTCGACTGGTATGTGAAGGACAGGAGAGACGAAGTGAGTCACAGCACTCAAAGGATATGACTTGAAGTGATATTTAACTGTGGCAGAACGTTTTCACTTTGTACCACAGCTTTGACTTTTTAGGAGCACATTAAAAGTCAAACTGCGATACCGACTTTCTCTGGGGTCCTGCAGTCACCGCCGCTCACTCACTTTCATTTTGAAAAGCTAACTAAACCTCTTCTCTCCCTCGTACTCAAGGCGAAGAGGATCTAATTGCTATTAATTTTTCTCCCCTTTCAGGGTCGTACTAATCGAGACATAATTTTGCACATATTGATTGTGAAAGCTGTGGGAACAGGCTGGATGCTGGAGGCTGAGGGGACAGACCTTGAGGGCGGAGAATTTGGAGATTGACTGCTGCAGATTTCCCACGACATACCGGGATGTGTGCGCTGCCAACATCCACTGAAAGTGATGTATTCATTTCATTTCAATTTGTGTATGTCTGAAGGTTTGTCTGATGTTTCTGATGGTGCAGGGCCCGTTTCTGGCAAACTGCTGAAAGTGACATTTTGGACTTTAAAAGTTTAGTTTTTAAGTCAAAATAACTTTGACTTAAAAAATGCTCATAAATGTATCTTTTATTTCCATCCATACTATTTACGTTTACTAATTAAAGGAGTACTATGTAGATTTTGGGAAGATATTTTAATCAGAAGAGGCAAATGATAATAATAATAATGATAAGACACATTATTTTATGTCTTAACAAACTAAATAATCAAACTCTCTTTGTTTTCATGACTGAATAAACTAAATAAACAAACTGACCTTAAAGGACAACACAATTTCATACTGTTTTACTTTGTTTATATGTGGCGGACCCTGCCATCTTTCTAGCTTCAAACAGTGTTCTGGCACTATTATATTGTTTGTGTATGTAACCCTTTAAATCCTTGGATATTACACTATTAGTTTTGCAGTCGTAAGAACTGGTAGAAAGTAGATATCGAGTTTGTTTAAAATCTCTATTTTTGTCAGCATTTGCCTGCCGTACTAGATTCGCCTTATTGTATGTTGTTTTTCTGTCATATCTCATTTACTTGCAGCACATTTTCCAAGTCAAGTCTTGAATTTCCTGCAGTTTCATCCCTACTTATATGACTGAAATATAATATAGAAGATGGAGGGTAAATGTATGTGTCCGTCCTGCTGTGGACATAAATTTGATCGATCAAGTGATCACTTGAGAGCTGCTGTTAAAGGTTCCTCCTACATTTCACTGTAAGTCTGTCAATAAATGAATAGAAGCTTATTTTTCTTAACTTATTTTTTTACTAAGAATTTACTCTTCAGCTGCCTCTTTGGAGAATTCTTCCTTTTGCCTTTAACTTCATTTCTATTGACGTATTCATGCTAGAAGAGGGTGCATTGTGGGCAGCTCAATACTTGTATGGGAAGAGTGTCTATCAATGACATACGTAATGGGGGGGTTACATCTTATAGGCACATGTATAGAGTCCATTCTTGCAGCATTATACACAATGTTCATATTATAGTACTGGGAGGAGAGCCAGTTTCTTCATTCAGTGTCTTCTGAAATTGCAGTTCAGTCATCCTGGGGTGGAGGGCTTCCTGCAGCTATTTCTGTCAACCTGAAATATTCAACCTGAACCAAAACTTTATCAGTTATTATACAACCAAGGAGCAATTTTATATTGCTCCACTATACTAGGCTATATATTATCTTATAGCATACAACTACATTTCACCTTATATTATTTTTTATGTCCTATACTATATTGAACTATAAAACACTGAGTATCATTACTTAATCACATTACAGTATATAATATTCTGGTCTACACTGTTACAGTTGCTGGTATCATATTATTCTACACATACTGTACTTTGCTGGGATTGTAGCTGCTAAAATGTTCCACCGTCCCCGAGAAGCTCTTTATATACAGTCATTTTCAATTTAAGAGCTTAAGAACTCAAATGGTGTATTAACTACATGTGGCGTGAGCAAGCATCAGCGACACAATCAGCTGATTTCATTGTTTCCTATTTAAATGTCCTAACCGGCCGCAGGACGCACCAGTGTACGACCCGGCAAGGCGTTTTGAGCCTGCTGCCCTGTTTCTGTTTTCATTCCTGCCTCTCACACTGAAAGCATGACATAGGCGAGGAATTAAATGGACGGAAATGATGAGAAATCTATAGAATCCTGTCTCCTAAGGTGCCAGCTGGCTGGAGGGAGACCACCAGTTAGCTTAAAGTTTCTGGGAAGAAAAACATCTCTACATGCTTAAATAAAGGTTTAATACATACACATTTTGGCTGTATTGAATTTCATTTTCAGAAGGGAAACAGATAAAGATCACAGTATAAAACGTGTGCTTTCTGTTAAAAAAGAACTAAATATAGGAAGATAGGCCATCTTACATGACTCAAGTCATCTTTCCGACAGCGAGCGTCCGACTTGATCGCACGTTGGACGCTTGCGTGCAGTCAGTGTTAGAGAAGCGTGATGTGGGCCCTGACCAACTAATGCCACTAGTTCTGCTCTTGACCAACTGATTGATGCATTTTCTCCACACTCGTGTTGTGTGTTATTATTACCTGGAAGCGGTGGAAGTCTGCGGGCTTGAAGTCGTTCGGGGAGCATCCACACCAGTCAACGATGTGCTTGTACTGGCACTTGCAGCCCAGTTTACGGTTCCAGTTGGTGATGCGCAGGTTGTTATCCACCATGCTCTCACAGTGGCCACTGTTCTCCAGCACCGTGTGGAAGAACGACTATTGAGGAACAGAAACAGAGACAGAAATGGGATAGGGAGGCAGAGGCAGAGGGGGGAGGCAGAGACAAAATTAGAAAATTGTATACCTTTTATTTTTTACAACATTCAATTCACAGAGAGGAAATAGAGTAGCAGCAGAGAATAGGGATTCAGAGTAGCTCGTGATAAAAATCCAATTTCCCCACAGAGATCATTCAGTTCTCATCCAATCCTTGTGTACGGTTGGAAAGTCAGCCTTTACATCTCGCCTTCACAGCCATGAAAGACAAGTGTGTATACGGTTTCTATAAGTGATGCAGAGTAAACACAAACAGTACTTACATGTCAGTCAAAGGTTAAGAAACACTTGAACGTGTGAAAGTGGTGTATCTATGTGTGCGTGTGTGAGTGTTTTGTGTGTTACCTCGGCAGGCAGCAGAGTGTAGGCGTAGAAGCGCTTCATGTTGGTGACCAAGTCATCCTTGGAGTTGATGACATACTCGATGAACATGCGGTTGAGAAGGAACCAGTCGGACCCGCCGTCCACCGAGATGCCCTCTGGGATTTTACGGTCGCCCAGCCTCCACATGTGGGTGTCGCACTCGAAGAAGAGACGATCCAAACCCTGCTTACGGATAAACCTGGCGAACACACACAAAAACATGGTAACAGCACTGACTACTGAATATATTCAAATATACAAAACAGTGAGGGCTTATTATTTTTTGGAAGAACAAACCCAGGTGAGAATCAGACTTTGAAATCGGCATTTACATAATAAAAGTTCTCGTTTTATATTTAGAGGAACAGTTGTGTATAATCAGCGCATTTATATTTTCTCCCAATGTTTCTCTTCACTCAAGAGGCCCTTTATGACTTCAGACTTCAGTGAACACTGTCCTCTTTCTTTGGGAAACAACTATCGAGAGTCATAAAATCAGGGTGAAAATGTGAATCTGCTCCTTCTTAAAATAAATCTGGGTATTTTTTGGGTGAATACTTGTAGAAAAGCAAAAATGATCAGCTTAGTAGTAACAGCAGCAGACAAAAGAGGTTACAGATGAATCATTGTTAACGATAATTATATCAAAGGTGCAATATGAAAGAATCGGCCCTGTGTCGAATTCATACCACAAAAAGGGGGGAACATAACACAGCACTAACCGCTACCTCCTGCTAACTGTAGCTACTATTAGCTAGTAAGCAGTGTAACTAGCAGTCCAGACTGGGGACTTGGACCCCTTCATCCATGACTTTAGCTACCGTTCGCTTGCTAGCTCAGTTAGCTATGCAGGCCGCCGGACTACCAGGGGAGTGCTGGCGTTTCGCAAGAGCTTTGGACCAGGACGCGCTGGGGCTAGCTGGTTAGCATGCTAACTTCAGTAGATATATCTGCAACAATACAAAGTTGTCATAACGTCAAAACTGTTATTTCTCCATACGCTGTTTATACTTTTAGTTAATTTTTGAATGTTTTCAACATAAAGTGGAAATATTTTTTTAGTTAGAACATTTTTAACAGAATGTGACTAAATAGCAGCTGTGACATTGATGTCTATGTATTGTGTTGCAGAGATATCTACTGAAGTTAGCATGCTAACCAGCTAGCCATGTCCTGGTCCAAAGCTCCTGTGCCCATGGTGTTAACATTAACACTTCCCTGGTCCCCAAGCTCCTAGTCCGGACCGCTAACTGCACTGCTAACTGAGCTAACTCTAGCTAAGAGCAGCTACAAGTTAGCAGCAGTAAGCTTTGACTCTGGGGGATGGCCAATTCTTACATATTGCACCTTTAAATTCTCATGCACCTTTAATGTATATCCAAACACGACTTCCTCTTGCATTAAA
Source organism: Pagrus major (assembly GCF_040436345.1). Lineage (NCBI taxonomy): Eukaryota > Metazoa > Chordata > Actinopteri > Spariformes > Sparidae > Pagrus > Pagrus major. The sequence continues at coordinate 27,997,396 of NC_133215.1, read as the reverse complement.
GTACAGTATGTCTCCTGCCCTTGGCTTTAAATGAGTTGACAAATGTGTCGTTCGCACTTGTCACTACACACTTTATCAGCCACAACAAGAGTGACACCCTGCATACATAATGGATGGTGTTACTCCTGAGAACGTATCGAGTGTCAGATGGAAGGAGTCAAATTCAGGTCAGCCGGGTCGGACTGTTCCCTCTGTTCTCTCCACCGTGACAAACACTGTTGCAGGTATTGACCTTGTGGCTCACGGGCTCACGCGCATATACATACGCAGATGACATTTTAGAAAAGCACTCATGCATTTTTCAAGCACTTTAATTTGTTTACTCCATCAGCATATGTGCATACACTGTATAATGGTGGATTACTGAGCTGTTTATTGTGGTTGATATAGAATCAAATCAGGAACCAAACAGCTTCACTCTTAACAAACAGCACTGAATAAAACTCAGTGACTCCAAATATAAAAAGGTAGTGCTGAGTCACGCTGACTCATGCACGCAAGCTGGCCGCTGTTTTCCTCCTTTTTTCATGTGTTTCAGGGGTATTTTTGCCCACAGTGTTGGGTGATGACTGGTTCGTCACCGGAGTGTGATGAAGCAGAAAGTAGAGGGCGGCAGGGTGGCGGCAGCGGAGCAGGGCGTTCTGGCAGCGACCCCGCGAGCTCACCCCACCAAGAAGGTTAATTAATGAAGCCACAGATGGGAGCTAATTGTATTATGATTCAGTGACCAGGCTGTGCTGGCAGGAGCGCGCTGTGTGTGCGCATAGGTGCTGCTGCGTGTGAGTAAGAGAGACAAACAGTGAGAGGCAGCCAGAGAGAGGAAGGGCCGAGTGTTGCGGGGGAGATTAAAATGAAATTTGAAAAGTTTGCATCTCACCTGGCATTGTCCCTGCCGTGGGACTTGATGAAGTTCATGTCTCTGTATTTGGACAGGAAGGTCACCAGCTGGTTATTGGTCCTGAAATGGAAGAAAATGACTTGCTTTACACTGGGAAACATATGGTGAGAGCTACCTGGAGGTGGAAGCTGCAGTAGAGCACATGCTGTTGTACGACGTGAGCTATGGAGGAAAATTAGCCTGGTTAACCTGTTACTGAGAAAGTTCCTCAAAGACACGGTGAAATAAAAAACACATTTTCCAAGTCAACTATAGTTGAGTTTTCTTTTTGTTATATGCTATATACGGTATATATACAGTACGTATAGAAATAAATCATCTTTACTCTTCCTGTTACTCGGTGTGTCCATCCATATCCAATAAAATCAGATTTGAAGCTCATCATAGACACCCACACAAGTCTGTTAGCTCGGGGCGTGTAGCTTGCAGAGTGATTTCAACACAGATCAAAACGTATACCAAAAATGCCTTACATTTAAATGCATACCAAGAGATGTGTTTTTTACCAGTGGTGGACTCAGGATGTTTGAGGGCATAAAAGTGGTGATATATTTATAATGAAGAGAGGGCACTTATTGTATTGTCTGCTGGAAGGGCACCCTAGAGGGCAATCCATCATGTTTTATCTACCACAGGGGCGTTCAAGAGTCCACCAGGGATTTTGACTGTAGGTTAGTCGGCTTCACATGCAGTCGGCTCCATTCCAACACTTTTATATACCTCACATAAACTAAAACATTTCCCTTGGAAATACATAAAATTAAGAAAGCAAACGAGACTTGAAAATATATATTCTTAATTAGCTTCTCACTATGAGACTATCATGGGCTACATGAACACACACTTCTCTTCCAAAGGTTAAACAATTTGGGTTTATTGCACGTAAGAGTGTTCGAATTTGTGTTTGTACATTATCTTTGCTTTTCTCAGTGGGCGGAGCTCGGATGGAAAATGTCACATACTTCCGTGCATGAATCAGGAATTAGGAACATTTGACTCAAAATATAACGACAGTTGTGGGGGATGCTGTCAATCAGCCGTTATCAAACCAAACCCACACAGCCCTGATGACACGGATTGTTTTTGTGTTTGAAAAGTGTAACTAAGCCTGAGTTTATTTGTCCAAACTTTTGAACAACTTGCTTATTTAGTCATTAATATTTAAAGATCCTCTTCAGACACATTAAAAAACTCTGCTTGGAATAATGATTTGTATCTAATCTGGTTTTTCCACAGTTCATTTACTAGTTAAAAATCTCTCAACTGTCCATCTGCTCTGTCTAAATCTTGAAAAACCCAAACGTGTGTACATTGCATACTGGACCAGGATTGGCTCGATACCACTTGGGATGTCACAAATCATTCTGCACAGAGAGAGGTAAACATCTGAGTGAAGTAACAACAAGCAGAAACACATATCTGAGTGGAGGGGGACTAAACTAAACCTCAGAGGCTTTAAGTCACGTCGTGATCAATTAGAGACCTCGGCTGAACTCGGTGTCCGTCCCTCAGTTCCTTAAAGCTGTTAAAACTATTTAGGCTCATACAAAAGATTATGCTCTCCATGATTCTGATGAATGACTCCATGCTGCTCCTACATTGTAGAGCAGTCTACTTCCTCATATACAGGCCAGACAGGCTAAAAGCTTTGCTCTGCAGGCTATGGCCTAGTCAATGGCTCTAACATTTCATCTGTGGTGGAGTCTTTCACGATGGCTTGGCTTGCCTTTCTAAAAGAGCAGCGAGGCCCTGGTAAAAAGCTCAAGGATCAGTGGGGGGAGGGACAAGCGCATATTAATGTCATTTTCTCTTGAAGGAGCAATTTCACAGCCTGGAGGGCTTATCTTAGGAGGTCCTGAGCCATAAAGCCTAACTGATGATGTGCTGTACAGACACATGCAGTCTTCTCTGTCTCTACTTCCCACACACACACACACACACATGCATAGATGCTGTGTATCTGCTAGTATGCACACTGACAATGCAGTATACATGCTCAGAGACACACAAATGCTCGCAGGCACGCAGACGCGGCACACACACACACACACACACACACACACACACACACACACACACAGAGCGAGGGGAATTCATGTCAAGCTCCAGATTTGCCACCTGAGTGGTCACCCCGTCCACTGGGTCTAGTTTGCTTACTGTCAGCCCTGTGGCTGCTCTGTCTCACAGTGGTATTCACACACACACACACACATTACAGTAACACACACACACACACGCACACTGCTGTGAGTTCCAACCCCACCCGACAGCTAAAAAATGTGCACCTTTTCAATATCATAGCCAATTAAACTTCATCATTGTGCCACTGTTTCACTTCCACGGTCTCGCTGTTAAATTAATAATGTGCCTTTTTATAACAAGGACTTTAAATATACCACTCCTGAGGGGAATAGCTGAATTCAAATAGCTGACAGGTTATGAACCCACAGTCTAACAACACTCAAACAGGTGAGAGACGGATCGTTAATTCATCATCTCTGTCCTGGAAAGACCTACAGAAAGTTCTCTAACTTAATCCCCAAATCCTGCTAGTTATTCAACAAGTTTTTTTTTTTTTTTTTTTTTTTTTCAGAATTACATTTTCAAATGAATTGGCTCTGGTCTAACAGGTTATAAAGGGCTTTTTGTTCCACAAGAGGAAATGACACCTATCACTTCTGGAACAAAGCTAATATATGAGATGGAACACTTTCCTGACAGAGATGACAAAGTGAAACAGATTAGAAGATATGACGCCTGCAGCCAGTCATCGTCCCACAAAGCTCCCACTTCTTAAAAGCTGCTGTAAAGTCCATGAAAGGGGCTTTAAAGAGGAAAAAAGAGAGGTAAGAGCAAGGAGACTGTGCAGATAAAAGCTGGGAAAGAGGGTTGTACACTGACAAAGCAAGCGTGTAACTCATCCTCTGGCCCCTCTGGACACACACACACACACACACACACACACACACACACACACACACACACACACACACACACACACACACACACACAGTATATCTCCCCCTGGACACACAGCCCCTCTGCTGGTGTGAGGGGCTCTGGGTTTGCTTTTGAGAGCCATCCATGCGGCAGGACAGACATTATCAGGGAATTAGAGGGGAAATAATGCTTGTCTCCAGTCCCACTGATAACAACAGCAGTAGTCAGGGCAGCGCGGCACAGGGGAGTCCCCACCCAGTCCTGCCGGCACCTGCGCAGTACGGCGACAATGCAAAAACAACTGGCACTGAAAAAATCTGTGCCAAAAAATACTGAAACTTAAAGCTGAATAAGACAGGACGGTGCCACAATATATTTTAAACTGAATAAAAGTAGTACGATAAATATTAATAATGGGCTACCGCTTGAAATTAACTGACAAAGAAGTTGGAAGAATAAGGCTTGAGGTATGCTTGAAAACGGTGGCAGACTCAGGATGTTTGAGGGGCAGGGGCGAAGGAACAAAAAGGGCCCCGGCACACAGAACCAGTCCAGTCCACCAGTGATGATAATACAGCTGTTCCAAACAGCCGCACTCAAAAAGACAAAACTAAACAGAGTTCAGCTCAAAGCTCAAACCACAAGTCCTTTCTCACCTTCCACACAGCTGGCCAATCATGGCGTGAAGTGGGTGTGACTGTCACATTGTTGATAATGGAAAGTATCAGTGCGGGGGCAGAGGGTTTTCAAAGCTACCTGACCTGATCTGACAAACAGTTCTGATGAAGTGTACTGGCAGCTTAACGTGTGGTTGTATTTGCAGTCACGCAAAAGTGAGGCCTCCGCCTTATCCCTGCAAAACTCAACACTATCCAAACACAGGCAATAAATACTTGATGTGAGAAGATAAAGACTAAAAGCAAGGGAAATTATCTGCCAGTGCCGTACGAGAATTTTACCTGACAAGAAACCTTGAGATAAGTCGGTTCAGTGTAGAAATAAGTAGGTGGTAATAAGTGTTGAAAGGTTTTTTTAGATCAAATTACTTACTACAGCACCGTATCAAGTGAAATACACTAAATATAAGCAAATCAATCTCAATTCAAGTATTTTTGCAACCCTATGGATTGGAAGTCGAGACCAAAATATCTCATCACCTATAGGATGGATTGAAATTAACATGTCTCTCTGTGCTACAGTGTGCTTAAGTAAGTCCATAATGATGATGTAATGGTGTTTATTCCTGAGGCAGAATGTCTCTGTCATCTCGACCCCACGCCGAAAGAAATCAGAAAGGATTGTCAGCGACAAAACAGCTGAAAGGGTTTCAGTTTCGGGTAGCACGGATGCTCCCTCTCAAAGGGGCTTGGACGCAGGTCTGCCACTTAAAAAGAACTGGATTTGCAAGTTCATCTCAGTAAATATGCAGCAAGCAGTCCTGGTCAAATCCAAGCTGTGGTTACAAATGCACTTGCTAAGCAAAGATACAAAAGTGTAATTTCCATATTTCCATATTGCATGGATCCACAGCGTGCCGTTTCCTCTTGTTCCCCGACACCTAGCTGCTTATTCTCGCTCTCTCGCCTCTCCCCGTCACTCCTGCCTCTCGGCTCCATCTTTCGCTCCATCAATCGTTTCGTTTCCCAACAGATGGGGCTTAAAACCTCCACTGTCAGCCCTTTTCTCGACGACATCACCCTCATGTAAATGAGGGAGCAAAAGACGGGAGGAAAACAGTGTCCCACTGTGCGCACTCGCAAATACCTTTAACAACAGACAGGCGTACAGACAGGGTAAAAAGCACACATGTAGAGAGACAGGTGCTGAGACACACTGAACTATGCAGACGGCATGACATAAATTCAGACATTGTGTACACACTGGTGCAGAAACACAGAAACACAGACACACAGACGGCCTGTCAGCGGCATTCATCGATATGGTGCAAAACTGAGTCCACATTTGCCCCTGCATCTTTGCTCCAGCTGTGGAGACATCAGATCCAGCTTCCTGTTACCCACTGGCCATTACAGCTTGTCTAAATTCAACGGGTGGACATCTGGCTGTGCAGGAGAGATAACTCTCTCCTTAATAGGAGGCTTTTAATTGGCTGCTGCAGAGCTACATCAAAAACCCAGCAGACCCTGAACTCCCAGAAGAACTATAAACTGACATGGAAAAAAGTCACAAAATTCCTCCTCCAATCGCCTATTTCTATGACTTCATGTCCAGCTCACGCAGACTTTGTGGCTTTAATTACCTTTTACAGCTTTTTAAAAGCAATGGTTTCGAGCTGAGAGACGACTTTCGGACCGTACAGTACACAGCGGGTCTGGAAAGTCAATAGGTATTGACCCTGGGCAATTAAACTGTAATCAGTTCACCATGTAACCCATTCAATGGAGTGCAAGCAAGGAGGCAGGCACTTGGAAGAGAAGGTGTTAACAAATACTGTTTGAAGAAAGCATTGATCTGTTTGGTTTGGAGTGAGTCTTTATTTAAAGCTCACAGTTTACCACAGGAGCTCAGACCAGTGAGTATTGAATTTCTTCTTTATTGGCTGAAAGCAGTCCAGTAATGTTTGTGCCCTGGTGACTGCTTTTGTCACCTATATGAGATGCTTCCCCCCACAGCTCACTTCATTTCCTTACAGGACAATTCGTTACCAGACATCTTTGTTACCTGATGGGGTAGTCGGCAGCACTGAGGTTGATGAAGAAATCCCAGCTCCAGTCTCTCATGGCCAGCAGGTCAGCCATGCTGCGAAGATACATGGTCAGCAGACTGGCACCACCCCAGATGGTGGCCATTCGCCAGGGTGTCACCCTCACATTTGGATACTGCACAGCCAAGGACTGCACCTGCCTGTGCAGGTAGTTAGAGCGCTGGAAAGGCAAAGATCGCACTCTGATTAAAACTGTGCCTGAAATCAAGAACTTTTAAAAGTTAATGCATTAATAAAAACAAATACTTTTTTAAAAATCCTAACCAAACTTCTGTTAAAAAAAGACGATGGATTTAAACTGAGTGCTTGTTCGGCTTTTGTGGCTCACCTGATCGACGTGTATGTAGTAGTAGTGCGAGGTGTGGTAGATGGCTTTGAAGAGGCGCTGAAACTGGCGAGAGGCTCGTCCATGCACCACCAGAACGAACGCTATTCTCACCGGTTTCGATGGAAAGCTCTCAGCAGAGTCCTCGTCCCACTGGACGTTAACATTGGCTTTACCTGTAAAGGAAAAAAGACGGCTCTGGATGCAAATTTTGTATTAACGCTGCATTGCGTGGATACTTCATCAGTAATATAATCAGGGGTTGTTTGCTGCTTTGATTACCAAATTGCATCTGTTCTGCTGCTCAAACGGCACAATTAGTCACTATATGATGGGGATCACGTATAAATATCTTCGAGGGACCAAGAAAGCAAATGTCAAAGCATAATGAATACAGTTATTAATGATAATTAAATGTTATTCTTTTATTAAACAATAAAGAGAATTAGCTAAACAACGAGGCTGCTAGGCAACACGGTAAGCAGCAGTTGGAGTGGTATGATTAGCATATTCATAATAATTAACAGGGATGTCGAAAGTGAACACTCAGTGGGTATTTTACATCATCTCTAAGTGTGATGCAGCCTGATCAGAGTTTTACGTCTCGCCATTAAGATGCTCTCCTGAAGATGTACAGTCGGACTATAATACAGCCATTAAACCATGAAAAACACTGACTGTAACAAGCAGCGGGCCTGCACAGGGAATTAAAAAAAAAAGACAACCACAAAGCCATGACTCTCATCCATTCCCTTACGTGATTGAATTGGAACTATGACAATTTCAACCAGCCGCTACACACACTGTAACTACTATCCTCATTCAGACAGGAATCCTATAAGCGATTCCTCTGGGGCTTTCAGGGTGGAGCACGCTTTGACAGTGTGCCATCATTCCTCACAGGCAAAGCTCCCAGAAGATGCCTTGGATTTCACACAAATGACAACAATAAGCATGCAGAGAAAACACCGCCCTGACCGCGGCCTGAAAAAGCCACTATCAAATTAAACAATCCCAACAATCTCTGGAGAGCCATCGGTAGCCTAGCGTTGCTCCACTGTGTGGTTTCGCGCCACCCTTAACCGCTCCCAAACAAACACTTGCACTTCAAAAAAAACCTTCCTCGAAGCACTTCTGCACCATCGAATCCCCCCCAACATCATCCCAGACATTGTTTGTTTTTAAATCTTCAGTTATTACAGCAAAGGCGCACACGCAGCTTATGAGACATGTTTGTTCACAGAATGTGCCTTAAGGAGATTAATGACTATAATTTGGGACTTCAGTTCCCAAGAGCCTGTTGTGCCGAAGGAGAAGAGGAAGCTGAGGGAATACCGAGGCGGGGACTGTTTGTTCCCCTGAGGTCACGTTTCCTAAAAAAATGCCCCTCCCGGCTCCTCTCCCCCTTCTGGCCCTTAGGTCCTGTAATTACTCAAAATTTAGGGGCAAGTGTCCGACACGTCTTCTCTTTATGAGTTGACAGGGGCCGGCTAAGAAGGCTTCGTCCCTCCCGTTCAACTAATCTCATTCATTCAAATTTGAGGGCAGGTGTCCAACACGGCTTTGTTTAAAGGTTGACCACAAGGCGGGGGTTAATCACACGCTCCCTTGGCTCCAATTGGCCCCAGTTGGCCATGGCTCCTGTCAGTCACTCATACTTATTTCTCACTCCTCTCTCTCTCTGCATGTGTGTGCGTGTGTGTGTGTGACAGCTCAGGGGGGAAATCTGCTGTGGGCCGTATCAGATTGAACGGTAATTGGTGGCCAGCTAAGAAGGTTCACTGGTTTGCTTTGCACACGGATAATTGGCCAGTCACTTCACAAAGCACTTTGAGAGTGTGTGCTACGCTAGCTAGCTGAACTAATGAGCACTGCTGTGTGTGTGTGTGTGTGTATGTGTGTGTGTGAGAGAGAAAGAACTTAAAATGTACTGTCAGTTTAGTTGAGTATGTGTGTTTATCTGCAAAAGAGCTTCGTGTGTAGTATTTTTTGAACAGAATCTGCACCTGAAAGCACCGCAGGCCTCTTCCAGACAGGAAAAAAAACAAAAAACAGAAGCCCTCCACTTGAACTCATCACTCTTCATCATCCTTTCCATCGCCATCAATCTTTTAAACCGCCTCTCCCTCATCTGCTATCACCCAACTCGCTTCCTTCATCATCTTGTGTAACTTCGGGCTCTTACCCACCCTCCCTCTTAACTGCTCATACGAGAGGTTAGAACAAGAACTGAGCTATACCCCAAAGGGCTTGTATCAAATTGCATTTGAAAATGTCTCGGGGATGGTGTCTGCTCCTTCATACCATCCACAAAGCCAGATTTTCATGCTTATAAATCATACCCACGGATTTGATTTACATGAATACAATAACAAATTTCATTTCCTTTTCTTTACCCATGTAAGAACAGATTTTCGGGCCACTTGGGGGCAGAGCAAACACAACACTGAGCACAACATTTTTATATTACCACCTCTATAAACGCTGTAGTAATGCGTCCTATAACCCGGAAATCCGGTTCTCGTCTCAAAAGTAAATGCTATTGACTCAAAATAAATACTATTGAGTTATACATCGCTAATGTGTACTAAAAACGGTGGTTGCTAACAAGTAGCTAATACTAACTGATTGATCAATTTACAGAAAATGTGTGTAATTGTGTATTACGACGCTTAGTGGTGGTGATGATTAAGTAATGCTACCGAAATGTAGTTTGTTTATTACCTAACCCAGGGGAGTGTTGGTGTTTACACTGCTAGCACAGGAGCACAGGGTCTGCTGGCAGAAAGCATTTTTCAAGCTCAGGGCTAGCTTGTGAGCATGCTTACTTCAATAGGTATCTTTTCAACTTAGGACATAGATGTCTTTGATTTAACGTCAAGTTTTTCTTCACATTCCGTTCATAACTTTTGGAATTTTAAAATGCTTTAACCTAAAATTCTTACATGTTGCACCTTTGAGTTAAGGACCAGAAAACCAAGACAATGAGCTGAAAGGAGCTACAGAGTTTGGCGCTCATTATCTTTTAGTTTGTCACTGTGTTCACATTTCACAAAATCATTTGATTCATTGTAATCATACATATATTAAATATCAAGTATGATACACACAAATCATTTTCAGTACAAGGCCTTTAGAGTAAAGCTACACGGGTACAAGGTCGCTGACTGCCAGCTATTACCGCTGCTGGAGCAACGCAGCCCAGTCATATCATGATTAGCCAAGTTAGCATATGGGAGGCAAAGAGACTGAACATGGTCGCCCTGCATTCAATGATGCTAATACGAGAGCTAACATAATTGCTAATCTAGCCAAGGCCTCAAGGACAGAATACCGATCAAATCAAATTGGACAATTTTCTGCTAACAAGGTTAGGACTTGAATTTGGATGGGGAACAGAGAGAGAGAGAGAGAGAGAGAGAGAGAGAGAGAGAGAGAGAGAGAGAGAGAGAGAGAGAGAGAGAGACATTGGCAGGCAGAGACTAAGAAAGAAAAGTGATTTAATTTAGCTGTCGTGTTGTTACAGCCCAGCCACCAGGGGAAAGCCCTTTTCAATTTCTTTGTCTCCTTTGATCAAACTGTCAGTTTGAGTGGGATGTCGAGTTGCTGTGTGAGATGACAGGAGCTCAGGCCCAGACAAACGATACTCCTGCTCTTGGGAAAGGGGAATGCACAAAAGTTGCTAAGTCACAGTGCCCTCCTCGAGTTCCAATAACGTGAGCGAGGGCCAGGAAGGTATCTGACTAGAAACAGGCAGCATGTATAATAGCTTTCTCCTCCTCCCCTGCTGTCCACACTGCATTCAGTCTGCTCCTGTGAGTGTAAAATCGTGTGTGTGTGTGTGTGTGTGTGTGTGTGTGTGTGTGCTGTTCGCTAAAACATGGTTGCTGATGCATGCTGCTCACCGATGGCGGCAGCCGCAACAGATTATGTTTACAGAAGCCACAATCAGACTGCAGATGTCCATAAATTCTTAGGGAAATAGAGTCTGTGTGTGTGAGTGTGTGTGAGTGTGTTTCTGAGCGTCTGTTTGAGAAAAGAAAGGGGAACCTGTGTTCTGTGGCCAGCTTGACAAAACAAATGAAAACTGGAAACCAATTTGGAGAGAATACAAGCAGCATCCCCATTTTCTCCAACAATTTCCTTCACCAATTACAAAAAAAAGACTTTTTTTGCCTTTGTCGTGAACCGCAATTACAAAAAACGGACATATTGTACCATGCACTAAGGCCTGACTGGTCAGACTTCACTCTTTGTACTTAGCTTTGCGGATATTATTTTTCTTTTTTGGGATGAAGAAAAAACAGGTCTGTACAGCAGAGAGTAGGAGGAAGTGATTTAAAAAAAGGAAAGGAGGAGGAAAGACACTGACAACCTGTCAGCACTATGTCCAGGAGGTTTTTTCTTTGTGTCTTGTACTTTAGCAAGTCTTGTTCAAATAATCAACTCAAGCAAAAAATCTCCATTAGCTTCCTGATCTCCTGATTTTAATCTATTTTGAAGTGATTTGAGATGAACTATTGTTTAAAGAGCACTGCAGTAATGAGCACTGAAGAGTGGCTCCTCCGCTTCATCTATTTTTACTGCTTCTGCATAAAAGCTGCATTTGGAAGATTTATTCATGCTCATATATCTTAAAGCACGCTGAGTGCATACATGCAGTGTTTGGCCTTAGTATGAACACAACCTGACCTGGTGTTAGTGTCCTTCTTTGTCCAGTGAGATGAATTAGTCATATTGCACCAAATAGTCTTTTTTGACATTCTGATATAACACAGCTAATAAAAACAACGAACAAACAAACAAACGTGAAGGTGTTAACGGGTCTTTATGAAAGTATTGCTCCATACGTGTAAAAAGCAGTATAAAGCCTTTTGTGGCTCCAGAGGAGGCTGCTTGTAATCTGATAAATTGCCTCCAGTGATGTCACTCAGTGGCTATGTTGCATTGTGGGTAATGTAGGTGCCAGGTTTTGAAAAGGAAGAAGAATGTGTGGAATAAAAAAGATGCTATCTCTGGTTCTGCCATATCAATTTTGATCACTTGTTTTAAACTGTCGATAGTGAGTCCAACAGTGACTGCTTTACACCAGACGCCTACATTACCCACAATGCCACTTTGCCACCAAGTGACATCACTGGAGGCAATTTATCAGATTGCATGCAGCTTCGTCTGGAGCCACAAAAGGCTTTATACTAGACCTATAAACACCCTTTAATGTGTAAAATTGGTGGAGTTACCCTTTAAAGGCCCTGAAAATTCTTGAGCACCAGGGTCGTCCTACATGAGCCTAAAGTTGAGATTTCTGTTCCTCAACGGGGCCAGCTGGAAAAGGTGATGTCACAAATTTCTGTGCAGCAATTAGCGTTAGCAAAATCTGAATGAAAATGTGATGACAATTGTGGGTTTGTTTGCTTATGTTGCCGCCACTGTTAATCAAATCTGATCCAAATCCACACAGACCTGATGAGGCAGACATGTTTTTTTTTCTCTCAATAAATTAACTTATGCTGCATTCACATGGATTCAGGCAGACGGGAGACGGCAAGCAGGATCTCGTTTCAGTGGACGAGAACAGGGCAGTAAAATTAGTTGAGGCCAGTAGAGAATATCAGCAACGGCAACAGAAAGTTAAAATGTTCTTCAAACTTAAAATAAAACAAGGCTGATTGGGACAACGAGGAGCTTTAAGGCACAAAATAATTGTATCTAATATATTACATTCTTTGTATATGATACAATTTCACCATAGCAACATATCAACATGTAAGTTTGGTTTTGCCGTGCTGTCATTACCCCTGGACTTTTTGATTGCTCTCCAGAAGGTGTCTATCTGCCATCTACCATGAATGCAGCTTATTTTACTTAAATTTAACTTTGGTTGTTTCTTATTTGGTCATGAAAAAGTCATAGAGAAATACTGAAGATTTAAAGCCAGTTTTCAGGAGCTTTAACAAATCTATGTGGCATTTCACACAACACGACCATTCTAAACTCAGATGTCCTCATGCTGGGAGGCTTAATAAATATCGACCCATTCGGTGAGACAATTTTCGTGCAGAATACAAAGTGACTGCACTAACGTCACAGACATAACCATCTGAATTAAATAAAATCAAACAATCGATCCAATTAATGCCAATGATTAATTACTCACCCTCGAGGGGGCAGTAGCGAGTGACCTTCTCAGGCATTAATTGCCCTTCCTTGTGTCTGCAGTACACCTCAGCGATCTGTTGCCGGCACTCCTTGCTCTTGGCTCTGGATAGAGCTGAAATGGCTTCCTTCCCACTGATCTCACACTTGGGTGGCTGGTCGTAGGTCACCTCCAGCGGTGCTGCGGTTGCTGGCCTCCTGTGGGGGTGCTGATGTCTGTGCTGCGTCTGGGCCTGCTGGGCCTGCGAGGCACGGTAGTGTTGCCGCGACACTCCAGCGGCGCCCTGACCGCCTGGGTAGGAACCGTTGTTGCTGACCGCCAGCGGCTGGTGGCCTACGGGCAGCACTTCATTTGAGCTGCGGCCCAGACTCGGGGAGCTGTCCCGCCAGGCCTGCCGCTGAGCGTGGGCCTTCTCCTGCAGATGCTCCCGCTGCTGCTTGCTGCTGGTGGCCCCGACAGACTGCCGGTGTGACTGTGAGCGAGCGCCAAAGTTACTATTGTCTATGTTCTCAAAGTCTTTGGGCACAGAGTTCTCGTTGTTGCTGTCAACCTTATTTTTCTCCTTCGGCCGGTGGGAGTAGTATCCATCCTGAATGAGGAGAGAGGGAAAGAGGAGGAGAAAGACAAGGGAAGCGTTGGGGAGAAAAGGGGAGGAGGGGGGACACAAACAAGAAAAACAAGATCAGAATTGAGTGAGCGCGGTGCATATCAAACGTCGGATTAACAATCAATGTAGCATATATGAGTGGGCAGCGCTGCAATGAAGCGTGAGGCATGAAATGAAGTAGCAAGGTATTGAGTTGGAGGACTACAAGGTGCAACCTGACTGGAGGTGATGCAGGGCTGAGGGCTCTGCTGCTCCGTGCCATCATCAGATTAGCCCCGGTTTCAATTAAATTCTCCCTCAAATGGGCCCAGCACTCCGTAAACAGATTACCAAGGAGGGATAAAGGGCCAGAATGTGACTGTGAGATTGTGTGGGTGTTTGCGTTGCTGCGTGAGTGTGTGCATGCATGTGTACAATTCCTGTTTTCAGTCAAGCCACATGAGAATGTGAAGAAATTGTAGTGGTGTGGCGTGTGACTGGAAAGGCTGCACTTGTCAGCGCTGTGCTTCTGCATATGTGAGATAGTGTGTGTGTGTGTGTGTGTGTGTGTGTGAACGTCTGAATGTACAATTTCCCTATCTTTCCAGCAGAATAGGCTGAAAGCGAGGGAGGGGCACAGGGGAGAACCGAAAGAGGAAAAAGGGTAACGAGTGAAAGTGGGGAGTGCGAGGCGAAGCAGCGCTGACACGAGGCATGAGTGCTGCTCCCAGGAAGCTCCGGCTTGTTCCAGTGAAATGTGCTGCGATGCATCAAACAGAAAACTAAGCAAGCCGTCCCGGCTGCCACACCACTGTTGCACACCTTGCTAGACCCGTAAGAGAAAGAGGCGGAGGGCAAAAAAAGACGAGACAAGATAGAGCTCATAACAACAAGGACCCCTGATGTGTTTCTCCATTTACTAGACACAGAAGAGAGGGGACAAAGAAGGAGGAGGCTAAGTGCAATCTGAGGTATGTAAGACAGAATGGAAGCAGGAGAGCTGAGAGACATGAGGGTAGCAAGCGAGAAGCTATTGTGAGCCAGCCACTCAGAGAGGAAATGTTTTCCCACCCCTAAAGCCAGGCATGTTATCAGCCCATCAGCCTCCCCTCTCTGCAAACACCTTGTACCGGCACAATTACAAAAGGTGGCTGGGTGACACACTTTCACACTCGGAGAGACAGGGGGAGAGGGGGGTGATCTTCTAGAAGTGAAACAACAACCTAGATGGAAAACAAGAGGAGGAACAATATTCTCATTGTCAGCTCCTTTTAAGCGGCTTCCTTGAAAGAGGCCTGATTCTCACAACACTGGATACCTTTAAGCTCCTTTCCTCGTTTCCTCTCCTTGCACACTCACATTCTCTCGACTCTTTGCCTTTTCCCTTCACACTTCTCTTCACACATCCCGATTCCGCCCCTCTGCTCGTCTCCCTTCACCTATCATCCCTTCTGCTCCACATCTCCCCCTCTCTCGTCCTGTGTTACCCATTTCTTTTGCACCTCCTTTTCTCCGCTCCGCTCTCTCCCCTTTATTCCCAGCGTCATGTCAACTCCTGCCTGTCATAACCTCTCCCTTTCCCCTCCTTGTCTTTCTCTACTGTCGTCACCCCGCCAGTTTAAACAGACCATGTTGTCTGAATGGCAGAACCTGCTAATCCTGCGTGTAACAGCTGCTTAGGCCAGTGATCACCTAAAA
The DNA here is from genome assembly GCF_040436345.1 of Pagrus major. Lineage (NCBI taxonomy): Eukaryota > Metazoa > Chordata > Actinopteri > Spariformes > Sparidae > Pagrus > Pagrus major. Next base: position 27,982,067 of record NC_133215.1, on the reverse strand, counting down.
AGAAATCCCTACTTGCCGAGTTTCAAAGGGAACGCTTTAGGGAGCTAATCCATGCAGTGCAAGTCACTGGATGTTTGCAGAGGTAAAATGAGTCTGTGTGCATTCACAATTATGTGTGTACAGTGTCTGCTTCTTGTGGATTTTCTTTCTAAAAATGTTCACTCAGTGTGTGTGTGTGTGTGTGTGTGTGTTTAAGGGAGCGAGAGAGCAAGTAAAGCAGAGGCAGCATGTGTTTGCCCCGGAGAGACGGATACTCTCGCTTTGAGTCCCACTGCGAGAGACATGAGAAGATGAGGGACACAGTTAAATTGGAAAAATGCCCAAGTGAGCAAACAACAGCGGCCGGATGTCTCTCAACCCGACTTTATGGAACAAATCTATTTTGCTTACAGCAGACAGATACCTAACATTAGATGATGAGGCATTCTCCGCATTCTTTTATTGCTGAATTGAAAATATACAAAATCTTTCAAAAGTATGTTAAGTCAGTCTTCACACCAACGGCCTCATTCTCCACAGTAAGGCCAAGTGAGGCTAACCTCTGTCTGTACTGTACGTAGCAAAGAAAGCTAATGATTATTTTCATCATCAATTTATCTGTTGATTAATCAGTAGGTTTATATTCTAAATACATTCAGAAAGTGTAAAAAACTTCCTTCACAATCTTGCACAGTAAGGTTTCTGCAGCATTTTATAGTGGAGATGTCACACCACGGCTGAAATAGGGGAAAACCCTCAACTAAAGTCAGGTCGATAAATTATCAGTTCCCCCTCTGTTTTAGCTCCCGTCTCTTTAAGGCCCACCTCCCAAATATCGAGTCTCCTCTGATTGGTCAGCTCACACGTGCCTGAGCCAGCAGCGCTACCAACAACAGCGCAGCTAAATCAATTCTTACATACAGTCCAAACAAGCCGCTAAGCATAAGTTATGCAAATGCAAATGTGTGACTCTGAGATGTGGTGTGATTTCATGAAGTCGCTGAATTAAAGCCGGACTGCTGACGAGGAGGCGTTTCAGCAGCAGTGTTATCTGTGGGAGAGAGGAGCTTCTGTTGGCGCGGACTTTGACCTTTTTAACTTTCAAGATCTTTTACATGCACATAAGAACATAAAACGCTGAAGGAAAGGGAAATCTTTGCTCATTACATCTTAGCCATTTTTGCCCTCAGGAGTATGTCAAGTACAGGCTACGAAGGAAATTAACGGTTATTGGTATCAGCTGAAAAAAATCCATATTGCCCATCCTTAATACACTTCTCTACCAACAACTGCCAAGAGTTAGATCAATCCCACTGTCACGTCTGTACAGTAAATATGAAGCTGGAGCTAGGAGACAGTTAGCTTAGCTCCATATAAACTTCAAACAGGGGAAAATAGCTATCTTGGCTCAGTCCAACAATAACAATATTCAGCCACTAACACTTCTGAAGCTCACTAATTAACATGTTATATCTGGGTTGTTTACACCACACAAGGAACAAAGCGTAAAATAACAATTGGCTGTTTTGGGGCCAGACTATTTCTTGGCTGGCAACCAGCTTAAAGACTTCAGGAAGTTACTGCTTCTCATCGAACTCAGCAAATTTGTCAAAATGTCAAACTATTCCTTTAAGCTTTAGGGAAAACAAACAAACAAACAAACAGTGATGCTACACCACACATGCAAGCAACATATTCAGTAAGTGAGTCGACTTTTTAGTAACTAAACTATTAACGAGACGAGATACATCAGAATCTGTCTGATTCAGCTCGGCAGGTCACACTGATTGATTGATTGATTGATCACATTATATGTTCGCTTGCTGTAATTAATCAGAGCAGCACATTTCAGTGTCAAAAAGAAAAACCTTCTAAGATTTAAAAGACAAACAGCCCAATCAGTCACAATCAGGTAACAATGTGTCTTTTGTCCAATCAAGCCTCCAAAACCCAAAACTATTTGCTTCATAATCAGGTTAGACAGACAAATCCCCACATCTGAATTTGCCGTTTTTGACTGACAAATGACTCATCAACAACTCCTGGACTACTTAAACTGTCCTAGTTTCATCTGGATCATCTGGCTGATTAATTTCAGCATGAGGCTGATGTATTTAAAACTACTTCTTTGAATGCATTCAGCCGGCTATAATTGTTTTCTTTGGGGGTAAAAAAAAAAAAAAAGCATCACAAAGATTTGTTGCTAATTAATTGACACGGACAAGAGTCAGCTGAGGTTAGCCCCGTGTGGCCCTGAAGTGGAAATGAGTACTGTTTGTCAGCTGGCACTGAGGAGATTCCTCTGGATAAACAATCTTCACACTGTGCTCCCTGCTCTCCCTCCTCCTGTGAGCAAAGGACTCCAGTAGCCGCGTCGCTCTTTAATCTCAGGGACTGGGCTCTAAGCAGGAAGCGGTGGGGCACAGAATTAATAGCGGTGGCGGCCACTGGAGATAGGAGCGGAGTTGGACTGCAGATGGGGCTGGGAGCTGGGGGTAGCTATCGATTGTTACAGGGGATATGTTTTCTACTCCCCGGGAGTGTCGAGGAGGCCAAGCCAGGATTGCCTGGCATGCGGTGTGTTGGTTGTGCACACTCACACAAACACACACAAAAGGCCTCCCTGAGCTGTGCCGAGGAGTGAGGAAAAAGCAGAGGGGGTAAACGTTAATATCATCCATCACTGGTAGGTACATTTAGAGAGAGGCCTGTGGGGCTGGGAGTTTCAGCATCCCCTCCGGGAATGGTTTAGTCCATTTCTCAATACTGAGCTGGCCCTTTCCACTTTCCCCCATTTCCTCTGCCACAGGGGGAAATATTTCACCTGTCCTTTTTCTCTCTCTCCCTTTCTCTCCCCTCCAATCTCCTGTGCAGCACAGACAAAAAAAAAGCACATATCTCTCTCTCAGCACCTGTCCAGCTTCACCGCTCTCCTCCTCCACCTCCTCCCCTGGCCCACGTATCATCCCTCGCTCTAGGAAGGAAAGCAGTTCATCTGCTCCGCCTCCTCCCCACCTCCCTAATGCCATCATTTACTGTTGCAGTCCCATGGTAGATGTGAGGGAAAGCAAGGTAGCAGCACATATCAGTTTCACCCCACCCTCCCTGGCCGCTTCCTTTAAAAGACATCATTCCTACGGGGCCGAGGTGAGATAAGCTACTGCGCTTGATGGCAGGCTGTACTCTGTCAACACAGGCCGGCGGATGGACGACCAAACCGCCATGTACATGAACATGTAGTCAAGTGCATTAAGAAACTGTACTGCCAATGTGTGAGTAGGTGGATGTTGAGTCGCCTCGGCAGCGTGCGGGCCAGCCTCTGCTACGACCTGCCTGCCATGTGGCTAACGAGCTCAGATTAATTACCTGTACTGAATCCCTGCGACACTCAGAGTAAGATGCGGCGTCTGGCATGACACGGCAGACTGATACACTGACAGACTTAGCTCACAGCTGCTCCAGCACCTCAGGACACCTAGCGGAGCAATGAGCCAGGGTAGATCCGGGACGACCTAAATGCTTAGTGACTTCTTAGAAGTCTTACTTATCGTAGCTTATCAGCTGTAGAGTTTGGGGGCAAGAGCAGCTGCTCTCTTCTGCTTTCTCAGATTCACAGTTTAGGTATCACACGCTCGTACAAGGAACGGCAAAGTAGACTGAGCTTCAAATTCAGTTCAATAACAAATAGCCTACAGGAAAGACTTTTAAAGAGTCTGAACTGAACAATCAGGTTGGAAACAGGGTAAAGAAAGACAAAGATGAGTCGTGACGAGATCTCTTTTTTTTGCCTCAATCTCGTGGTGTTCTCGTGTCGACTTTCTAGGCTTCTCATTGTATTATGAATATTTCCTGAGTTGCTGCTACCTCTCTCTTTCTTTTTTCTCCCTCCGATCAATCCTTTCAATCCCCTTCTCTCTCCCGACGGCTAAAACTGGAGGAATGCCGGTCACATGTAATGTAAGTGTGTGTGTGTGTGTGTGTGTGTGTGTGTGTGCGCGCGCAGATGCACAATTAGCGGCAGCTCTGAATGAACAGTCTGGGTTTGGTATGCACAGAAGCCTCTTGTTGTGTGCCCTGCGACAAGCCCCGGAGCGAAAGTGGTGAAAAAAAGGCAGTGTGTCTTTGTGTGTGCGCGTGTGTGTGTGCGAATGTGTTACAAATACCTAGAAGAGACAGACAGTGAGAACCTCAGAAAAATACTTAACAGCTTTAGGTTTGGCAAATGAAATCGAAGAAAGGGTGCATTATCTGAAAAGGAGGCAGAAATATTAGAAAAATATGCCTCCCCTCCGGGACTCTTCTTAAACAGACAGATGATTGTAATCGGCTACTTGTTGGAGCCAGTGGAAAAAGATCAAAGTGTGCCAGAGACAATCATCCGGGGGTTGAGACTCGTGGGTGTTCACTAAGACCAGAGGGCAGAGGTGAATTCACAAGCTAATGTTGAATTTCTGACTATATTTGCATGTGTGGATTTCACCGGGCACGAGACAGAAAACTCTGCGCTCATACCGACAGTCAGCAGGACAGATTCCAGGAGTTCCTCTTCCTTAAAAAAGTAACACTTAAAAACAGCGAAAAAGTTCCCCAAGTAAAGGAATGTGTTAACTACAGGGAGTGGAATACAGAAATACTTCTGCTTCCCTCACAATGTGTTTGCATGCAACACTTTTGTGATCTCTTGCAATAGTTTTTCCCCGGAGCTCAGCTGATGTGTACAGAATGCTCAGCCCACTCAGAGCACCGATCTTCTCTGATGGCCTGTTGATATATGAAACCCACATCTGTCAAGTCATCCTGAGACACCGCACATATTATAATATTTAAGGCCCTGCACACTCATTGGAAAAAAACCCACACAGGTGATTTAAATGATTTTAGCTGATTAGACCTCTTGTCAGGACCGTGTGGGCGTGTACAGACTGTGCTTGAATGACATCTCCTTCACTTTTCTGTTAGCTTTGTTGCACCTGTTTGGGTTTACTGTAAATAAACTGCTAAATGCTCAGGGTCATGCTCTCATGTCTGAGAGTGGTATCAAGGGAAGCCTGGATACATTGATTCCTATAAAAGCTGCTCAGTGGCGTATGAAGCCAAAAAAGCTTGACTTCCCAGGTATAGAAAATATCCAGATCTCCCGCATTGGCAGGGTGCGCACTACAGACTTCCACTGTCCGAGCCGGCTGACTTCCAGTCTAGCTCTGAGCTAGCTCGAATAGAGATAAAATGATTTAATTGTGCGGTTCCTCTGGACTTTTCAAATGTTATCGGACCGAATGGATCAAATTCTGATGATGAAACGAGTCATTTAGCAGGGGTTCTGACCAAGCCCCCAGGAAGAGCGCTAGGCTTTGACGCTAGTTTTCGTGGTGGCCAAACTGTGTAATAACATTGTCACGTGAGGCACTGTGGCCCAAAAAGACTTTGTCCCATAAGCTTATGGAACCGGCTGTGTGTATATACACTGATCAGCCACAACATTAAAACCACTGACAGGTGACGTGAATAACATTGATCATCTGATCACAATGCGATGTTCAGCTGGGAAACCTTGGGTGCTGGCATTCATGTGAATGCCACTTGACACGCACCACCCATCCAAACACTGTTGTGGACCAAGTACACCCCCTTATCACAACAACACTACCCGATGGCAGTGGCCCCCCAGCAGGACAATGTGCCCTGACACACCGCAAACACTGCTCAGGAACAGGAACAGCTCGAGGAACACAATAAAGGGCCCAAGGTGTTGACCGGGCCTCCAAATTCCCCAGATCCCAATCTGATCGAGCATCTGTAAGACGTGCTGGAGCAGGTCTGATCCGTGGAGGCCCCACCCCCCAACATACAGGATCCAGAGGATCCACTATAAAACGCCCTGGTGCCAGACACCACAGGACACCTCAGAGGTCTTAAGTCCATGTCTTGACAGGTCAGAGTTGTCTTGGCTGCTCAAGGGGAACCTTCACAATATTAGGCAGGTGGTCATAATGTTATGGTGTATATAAGGCTAGTTTTCATATATATATATATATATATATATATGTATATATATATACATATATATGTATACATTTATATGCATATATATTCAGAACAGCCAAATTAATTACCTTATTCCTGCATTTCAATAATCCTCTGTTCTCCCTGGCCACTAATACTTAATGTAGCATGATCACACATTAGTATTCTACGCTCTCAGTCTTGACCATTAAATTCATTACTCTTGGCTGTTTTGGGCATCAGAAATTAAGGAATTCAAGCCAATTCATCTATTGCATTTATGAGAAGTCACTCTCCATAAAAGCATCGGATAAATGATTGAAATGTAAATGAGTCACTTAATGGGCATAATTTAATCTAGAATCTGCTCACTGTTGTGGAAATGAACTGGAGTGAACGCAACAGTGGAAACATAAGAAAATACCACGAATGTGTTGATATCAAGATTATTCTCTTCTGGTAAACTTTCACAATAAATTGGATTAAGAAGAAAAAGAGTTGAGAGGCGAACTCAAATAACCCTCCAAGATTTATTCTGAGTGTGTACCAACAACAAGGAAACTCACACTGGGAACAATGTTGGAGCTGAAATCCCTAAAGCATGTGGCAAAAGTGAAGCCAGGCTGCCTGAGTCTCACAAGGTTTGGTTCGCCTTCTCTCCTTAAAAATCTTTACTCGGCATCCCGGCAGCTTACATAGATGGATTACTACACACACACACACACACACACACATACACACCTGCACCTCCGGACTTACTTGTCCTCTGTTTCTAATACACACACCGTATTGCTCACACACAGGTCTGCACACACACACACACACACTCCCACAAGCCACATTTATCCTGGGGCCTGTGTGTGTGTGTGTGTGTGTGAGTGTGTGTGAGTGTGAGTGTGGAATAATACATGATTTCTCTGCTGTGGAGGCAGCAGAAGCCGGGCAGGATACTGGATGTGAGGGTGTGAGTTCCTCAGTGTTTATGGACAGTAGAGTCTGGACTGAAGTGTGAAACATCAGCTTTAAAGGTGACATTTGCATATCTATGCCCACCATTATTTTATTCATTCAACACATGTGTCTGACACGCGAAAAACAAAAGGGCGTTCATTCAGAAGTATCGTCACGCTACTTGCTAATCCATCACTCACAAATGCACGGATATAGGACGAAGTGGACTCCATGTGCATGAATTTCCATTGGAAGTAGAAGTGTATTTATTTTGTGTTAAAAAGCTGTGTGAATGAATGAGGTTTGGTCTGGAACATCTAGTCGCAGGCAGTAAAGACAAAGGCAAAGGGACGTCGTTGCCTATTGTAACGCTGTGTGACTGCAGCTGTCAGTGATGACACAAAATGATGATGATTCCTGAGTTTTCTGAATCTTAATTTACAGCTCGGCTCAGCAACATGTGTGGCTATTATGTGGGAGGTAGTGAGTGAGGAAGTGATTATGGACAAAGCTATATCATCGCTCATCATTTGCCTTGGTTCAATTCCTGCCTGTGGCCCTTTGCACCATGTCTTCTCTTCTCTCTCCTGTCGAACTCCTCAAGCTGTCCTATCAAAATAAAGGCTCAAACCCAGCCAAATATAATAAATAAAATCCTCAAATTTTGGGAGCTACAAGTAAAGAAATAATTAATAAAATGATGTGCATGAGTAGTTCACTATCCACTTCAGTGGTGTAACAGCAGAGAAGGGTAGTAATGAGTTCCATTTACTCCGTTATATGTACTCGAGTAACTTTTTTGCTCATCACTGAGCTAGCCAAACCTGACAAAATGCTACATGAACTAGTCAAGCTATTAAGTGCCACTTGTGAAGATAACTGCAAAACTTACATAATTACATTATTACAACTATTTTGATAATCGATTAATAAGTTAAAGTCATTTTTTAAGACAAAAAGTAAAAATGATCTGATTGCAGCGTCTTAACTGTGAATTTTAGACATTAGAGGAAGCCGTCTTGGGCTTTGAGAGAAAACTGAATAACAATTTCTGACATTTCTGACAAGGACACATAAAAAAAAAAAAAATCTTTGGTTGCAGCCCTGGCTGGTGTGGTGTTTGTTTTAGCAGCTATTCATGCTAACATTTACTCATCATACTCCGACTCCTCCTCCAGTACCCTCTGATATCTGATGTTTAGTTTGACCTGTAGGAAGGGTATACTTGGCAGGCTTTATATCACAAAATAGAGTAGCAATTTTCCTAGATGTTGTTATGCATTAGATTGTATTTTTGAACATTAGAACCCTAGAGGGATAAAGCAGGTCGATCTTGTGTCTGGCTGGTCTAAACACTGCCTCACCAGGGTCGGACATAGTCCTGACTTCAAAATAAAAGCCTTTCAATCATGAAACCTCAGTGGTTACAGTCTGAGGTTTGCAATTCAATACACTTCCCACAACACAGTGCTGAAATATTTTTCTCTGACCTCATTACTGCTGTATTCAGTGTCCTTCCACAGAGTACACTGAAATGATAGAAGCCCACTCACTCCTTCAGAACCTCCCTCTTTTATTCCTCTAAATCACTTCCTGTCCTCCGTCCTCCTCGGCCTCCCTGCTGGGCGAACTCTGGGAGTTTCCACATGACAACAACAATCTAAATCATATGGCTTACATACAGTCTATTAGGTCTATATCTCTCAAGGGCATGAAAGCCCTTTAACAAGCCATGAGAAGATACTGGCACCCCCCCTACTGTGTCCCTTTACCCCCTGCTCTCTCTTATACCGGCCTCTTATTTTCCTCTGTGAATTCACCCCAGAACTTTACATCTCCAGCTCTGAATGGAGCCCATCACGCGATTTCTGAGCCATATCTCACAAGGGCATGAAAAAGCCTCACCCCCCCACCCCCACCCCCCTCTCCTCTCCGCACACCTCCCTGTTCAGCCATGAAATGACACCCCTATTTAATCAATTGTGAATCATGAAATTTTGCACAAGAGACCCCTTTTCTTTGCACTTGACAGTGATTGAACTGCACAGCCATGCAATTCCATTCACCATGGCGATGAGAAGAAAAGGGAGCGGGGGAGGGGCTGTGCACTGCGCTGTTAGTGTGTGTGTGTGTGTGTGTGTGTGTTTGTGTGTATGTTCGAGAGATGAAGGTGATTTCCCTGTGACATCATGTGGCCCCCGCTCAATGGCACCGCAACAGAGGGTCCCTTCTGTGCATCGAGGCCACGTGGTTGGGCAGCACAGTGGGATCCTACAGCTGATCTATAGGGGTGCAAAGGAGGTGTGTGTGTGTGTGTGTGTGTGTGTGTGTGTGTGTGTGTGTGTGTGTGTGTGAATAGCCCTTCACACAAACGTTTTACAGAGGCCCTAAATAGACCAGGGGTTAAGAATAACGGGGAAAAAGAGGGCTATAAGAGATTACAAGTGGAGGAGGGTGGAGGAGACAGAGTGAGATAAAGCGAGGGAGAAAAAAGAGGAAAAGTAGTTTAGAGGAGCAGAACAAGAGAGAGAGAAAGATGGGGGTAAGAGACCCCTGATGGGAAAGGCCGCCATCCCCTCTCTTTCTTCTGCATGAATGGGCCGGTGGGAACGACATGTGAATGTATGATGTAAGGTCTGTAGGGAGTGTGTCAGGGAACATAGCTGAGATTCCAGGCATCTGTGTGACATGGCAGTGACACGGCATGACCCCGGCGTGGCCCCCACGCAGAGGCCAGAGTGATTCTGCTCTTTCATGTCATGGCAGGAGGCAAAATGACAAGCTCTGGATTTATGCACCGTCCATTCATTCGCTGTGTCACTCTTGTACGGGATGAAAAAAAAAAAAAGAGGGTGGATGTGTGTGTGTGTGTGTGTGTGTGTGTTTCACTTGCGCGCCAGTGTTTGACTACAGCCTGCTAATGATGTTCAAATATATCACAGCGGTGACAGCTTTGGTTTCACTTCCACAATACGACCGCAAATTCTGCCGGCAGGACAAGCCTCCAGAAGCACAATATTGTGTAACAAAAATAATTTGGAGAAGTGAGGAATGATTCCCTTATAACTAACTCGACTGAAGACACAAACTATTTTACATAACTGTTTTCCTGTAAGTACTTTCATCTCAGTTATTGAAGGGAAAGATGACTGAACAAATCAGAGCACACACAGAGGGTCCATAAGTCTGCCAAGGCCACACAATGCTCCGTATTTGAATGCAGCTCTGCACCAAAACTAGACACCTGTTTCTTGTGCCTTCCACTGAATTTAACTAAATTTTGTACAAATTAAAGGTCCTAAATGATTCATGAAATGTCCAAACATTGCCAGCTAACAACAACTGAGCAGCTTCAATCTGTTGATGAGGACAGTGCAATATGATTAAAAGCTGAGGAACAAGTAAGTGGATCTTGAGTCGTGATTATTGTCAGCTGTTCCTCCTTATCTTAACAGCTTCATTGTTTTGATGCATTTCCTGTTACATCTCTGCTGCCATGGGAATGTAAGGCACCTGTTCATTACATTTATTGACGATGTTACAGTTTCCTTCTAGGCCTGGTTACTCAGATGCACACGACATATATCTCCCCATGGGTTCAAATGAGGCCCGTGCCTTGTCACACTCTCATCTGTATGCTGCGTAAAGACGAATCCGGCTCTGGAAAAGAACACCTGAATGCATCAGGCGCAGATAATAGCAAGAGGCATTTTTCTGGGAACACAGTTTTGCAAATGACATAAATTGTAGGTGACCTGTGTCACTCTACACAGAACACACGTGCTGTGCACCGAGGTTACGACCCTATCTGCTCTGTTTACACCTGCAGAGGAAATTAATTTCTCTGCACTGATAGGCCGATGGTGGGGTGAAAAACAAGATGAAAAGATGTGGAAGAGGCAGAACGTTAATCACTTGAGGCTTATGTGTGTAGACTTGAGCTTTTCCTGTGAACCCAACAGCACAGACTTTAGAAAGAGTTCCAGTTAGACTCACCTAGAAACACTATGAAGGACACAAATTAATCAAAAGTACCTGGATTTGCTTATTTCTATGCGAGCCAAACACAAGGCTTGTGGGTGTGAAATCAGGTCTTAAAACCAGGGTATGGTAAAAGAACTACTTTGTACAAAAAATCACGTGTACGTCTAAAATTAAAAGTGTTTATAGTTGACGGCTCCCGAAAAGCCTGTTGTCAGAAATGTCATCACACAAGTGGGGATAATGCCCCACAATTTTGGACAATCTCTCCTTGTAGGTATTCATCGTGTTGCACCATGTTAATCACACACAATGTGAGGGAAGTGGTTAAGTAAGAATAAGACCAGCTGGAGAGAAGAAGAGGGGAGTTCAAATCGACCGACTGCCAGACTGTCAGTTTCTGAAAAGTGACAAAAATTGTCATCCGCAGACCTCTGATCTCTGATGTTAGATTGGTATTCGTGGAGGCGTTGTTCAACAATAGGACAAACACTTCCAGTGAAGCATGCTGTCAAGTCTTTTGTGAGTTTTTTATGGATGTGGGGAAGAGGGGCCAGGTGGAGGATTCCTGTCTCGATGTACTTGAAAACGCTTTGAGAACATAAGATCGGAGGTTACCCCTCCTCAACACAATAAACAGTAAAATCAAGGTGCTTTGTGTTAGTTTTTTTTTTACCTTCGCTGGCCACATTTCTCACCAAGTTACCTGAAAAATGTAATCATTCAAATAATCCAATTACTTTAACTTCTCATTTCTCAGTCTTTTGTATTTGATAGAGGGGTAACCCTAACCCTAACCCAACAATTTGGAGGTTTAGCTGCTTCTCCCACAGAATGGCTCTGTAAAGTATATGTGTGGGAAACACTGCGTTTACCGACCATGTGGCAGCTTGCCCAGCTTTGAAGACTCAACTGTGTGGTGTACACCCTCCAACTCTCAACAAAACAAGGTGACTCGTGAATGTTCTTATACCTGTGGACAACATTAGCAAGCCAGTCGAGAACATACAACATATAAATATGATTTTCTCCTCTTTGATTGAGGCTTACCATCTCCGTCCCTGTGACGTGGAGACCAAACTGATATTATCGCCCAGTGAGACGTGGACAAACATCAAAATGTCAAAGTAATGGAGCGTTAGTAAGTGTAATGTCATTTTTCTTGCCTGTTGTAGGTCAAACAGGCAAACGGAGGATCACAGTAAACCAGGCATTTAGCTAAATGGGACTGTACAGTGTTAAGCCATCATTTAAATAAGGGTGAACCTGTGGTAGCATTCTCAGACTAACACAGGAATCGTAGAAGCACCGGGGCCAGAACAAGTCATATACGGACGTGTCATGTATGCATAAATGCGTGATGCATTACACTGTAACTGAGGACCCCTCTAGGACTCCAATTATTTCCAGAGGGGATATTTTGAATCTGGTCACAGTCTTATAATCACTTCTTGGCTGTCAGACAGAAACGGTTCAGGCAGTGTTGCAGGAATCAGCCTGTGGAGACAGTTGTTGGTTGGATATCCGCAGAGAGAATTGGGGGGGGGGGGGGGATCTGTCAGGGTGCAGCACAAATGTGTACTGAAGCAGAGAGAAACTAAAAATTACTTTTTCAAAAGTGTGAATGGTCCAGTTGTCACATTTACATTTGCTTAATGCATTTTGCATGCTGAGCAGTTAAACATTTGTCTTGAATATCATTTTCCAAATGATTGTAATCAATTCATTTGAGAGTAACATCATGTGGTCAGATTTGCATTCAAACAACAAATGCGAGCAAGCAATGGCTTTTTCTCCGAACAGCTGTTGACAGTCTCGTGGGGTTATACGGTGCGACACACTTCCAGTTATGCTTGGCCACCGCAAATAGAAAAAAAAGAAATCAACTCCTACAACAAATGGTTTCAGAGGAATGCAGTCGATAACTTTCTAAAGTCACAAAAGTCTACAGAGGCATCTGTCTGAGGGAATGAGAGGGAGATAAAGATCAGAGGAAAACAGGGCGAGGAGGAGAAAGTGAAGGTGAGGAGTTAAGCACCTAAGCTAGCAATAACGAGTGGAGAGACGGCTGATACGATCTTTTGGTCTGACACCCAGATCATTAAAACATCTAAAAGATTGAGGGCCCCACTGTCCAGCACAGCAGATCCTGGGGCAGAAAGGAGATTTCCCACTTTGAGCTCTTTTCACAGTTTTAAGGAACCTCAAATTCAAGGAACCCAATGAAAAATCAACAGTCTGATGATAACATTAACAGAAAGTGTTATATGGTCTTATTACAAGAAAACAATCACAAGTCTTTGGTCTCTCTCTGACATAATGAGTTCCTCATTATAATAATTGACAAACACAGTTAAACTAATTAAATAATTGCAGGAACTGCAGAGGAGCTATTGATTAAATCCTAATCCTGTTTGGAATGACACAGCCACCAGATTTCCCTGCTTGACCCCAAATTCATTTTGGCACCGGTTACCTTTAGTTATTTTACAACACTGCTCTGATCTGCTAGATTGACCTCTGTGGCTCAAGTTATTCGCAGATTATTTGGACACTGGTCCCCTCATTGACAAGACACCGCTAGATTCCCAACAGCTGTCTCAGTCTGGACCGAAGTGGTGCACTGACCAAGTTGGTCGGCTTATTGTAATACATTTGTGAACACACCTGTAAATTACTGGCCAGGTGGGGACATCCTTGCCACCCAGCTGTTAGCTCACTATTTAATCTGCCGGTTGAAGCCAGAGCTGATAAATACCCGTGACTCCTGCAGAATCAATTGCCACGGGCAGAAATTTAGATTATACACACTGAAGACAAAAGCCAGATGTTAGTGGGTGTTAGTGGGTTTTTTGTCCAGTGTGAAAGAGGTGAAAGTCACATTCGTGGTGCTGTTCCCTCTCCTGTCTCACTCTGTCACGACTCTTAATCTCCTGGCAATCAAGCCAACAATTGGCTTTTACCAGTGCCAAACCCTAACAAGACAAAGTGGATTGCCCTGATTAACCAGCGGGGTCACATGCAAACTTTAAACTCCTACAAACTCCTAACAGCCAACGACAAACACCTCTTCTGTATCTACACTGCCAGCTTGGGGTTGAGTTTCAGTGGTACAGATTATAAAGACAGAAGCCCATTTTACACAGCCTGTACAAGGCGAGAGTGAATTTGCCTCGTCACTCTGTATAAAACATACAAAGACGGGATAAGAGAGCTGAAGACGTCCAGCAGCTGTTAGCAGCTACCTCAAGAAAGAAGGACAGCAACGGATAATGTCCAGTAAAGGTGTCAAAGGATTGTTACTGCCATGTTAATGCATAGTTATAGTTTAAAAAGCACTGTGTATGTTATACATCACACTAGATACCGACACTGTTGTGTTACACGTAACGCCTGGCGACCTATCCAAAATCACACACTGGGGTGGCATTATGCTGCCGTTGTTTAGTTCAGTGTAAAAAGGTAAATGTGGTGTGATGGCGGCCTTCATTGTTGTAGTATTGCAGGATCTCTGTGTAAAAAGGACTAGAGATGTTGACAATGGAAATGTGCTGTTGTCTAGTTTAAGAAGCACATCATTTAACTCGTCATCACCCAAAAACAATCTATTTTCATATTTACTTGAACCAGGATTCTTCTTCACCCTAACTTTGAGAATGTAACACAATAATAAGCCTTTAAAGAAACATTTACAAGTAAACATAGCATCCAATTCAGCACCAATTATAGCTCAACAGCTAGACTGCCAAGGTGTTTGAGGAAAACAAGCACCATGCCTCTTCCCATTGTTGATTTTCCAACACTAATCCCACCTCAGAACAGCATGGAGTCTCTCCAAAATCCCACCGAACCTTTTAACCCGACATCAAAAGCCATTTGCTGCCAGCAGGGCTACCGGACCGGGCCACACCCAAAACAAGTCGCGACACAATCCGGTCAAATTACAGCATTCACCTCCCCCTTCCCTACCCTTAAAGGGCACCTTAATATCCCCTCCACCACCTGGCTGGCATCAAAGCCCAGATCCCAGTGCTTAGCAGGGCAACATTTTTGGCTTTCATTTCCTTCTCCTCAGCGGGGGTGCGCAGGGACATGCCAGGGCCTCGGCTCAGTGTGAAAGAGAAAAACAGCGAGGTAGACAGGGAGTCTCTATTGCAGCCAATAATGTCTGTAATTTGTCCACAGATTGAGTAGAGAAGAGACAAAGAAAGGCCCTCAGACACCACTCATTCAGTTGAAAGCACATTTATGCGAGTGTGTTTGTGCTTGTTTGTATTTGTGTGTGTGTGTGTGTAATTAGCAGCACTGTGATACAGCTCCCTTTGCTTGGCTGCAGGGTTACTGGACATCAGGACTCCTTCTCCTCCTTCACCCCCACCCCCCCCACCCCATCCCTCAGCTGCAGATGTTGGGTTTGGCACGACAACGGAGCCGCACAGAAGTGGACAGATGTTTGCGCACACACACACACTTCCACGCACAGATACGCGCGCATGGATATGTGATGTAAAACTGCAGTGAATGTGATCACACACATGCGATCTCTTCACTGTCTCTCTTCCAGTCTCGCCTGCTGGCCTTGTATGGCCTCTACACACCCACCATATGCTAACTGCTGGAAGAGAGCTGTAATTTGTAAATGATTTAACCTTTTAATAGAGAAAAGATGAGGTTGGCTACAGCTGAGTCCCTCTGGATGAGAAGCCAGAGAAGAAAAATAAGTATTGGAGCTGTGATTTAGACATCATTTAATTGTACTGTCCAATTATCTATGCGGTTCATGTACTGAAGTGATTTGTCTGTTGTGTGTGTGTATGCATGAGTGTGCACTTGTTGGTGCATTCTTACTTGAGGATAAATGTGTGCGCATGCAAAGTGTGTGTGTGTGTGTGTGTGTGTGTGTGTGTGGTTTTCAAAACAAGCTGGTGCCAAGGCTTAGCTGATAGGCTAATTAAGCTCACCACAGGGAATAAATGTTTCCTCTCTGCCTGCCATTTGTCACACCTGGCACGGAAATGTCACTAGGAGAAGAAACACACGCATGCACACACACACACACACTCAGTGGGCGCAGCAGACACACACGGTGGGAGAAGTGCTGAGGCGACAGAGCTACTGCGTGAAAGTAAGTGGAGGCAGAGAAAGGGAAGAGGCAAACAGAAAGAGGAAAAATAGACAAATGAGACACAGCGAAGGAGAAAAAGATGCAGGGAATTGCGCAAATGAGGAAAAATGATTAAAAAAAAGTGTAAGTGAGAGAAGGAAGGGGAAGTGGTGAGAGGATCTGGCAGACAACAGCATCCTGTTGAGCCTCGCTAGTCATGTTTTCATTACAGAATGAAATGTGAGTGTATGTTTCCTTCAACTCCAGCTGAACTGAATATATTCAGGAGGACATCACAAGATTACATAATTAATTGAGCAGCAGTGAGTCTGATAAATTATGACATTTCATCGCTGTTTCACATCTAAGAGGGCATTTGTGTTTTGTCTTACGAATGTGATGGTTTTATCTGCTGCTATGGTGACAGGGGCGCGAGGCTCGACTGGAGGCAGAGAAGTTGCGGTAATGGTGCGTCAGGTGTCCAGGTGGCAGCACGACATGACAGCTATTTCTTTCTGAGAAGCGTAGGCAGATACAGCAACGTCCAGCCGTATTCCTAAAATAGGCTCCTTCCAACCGTTATCACATTTTCACTTTATCAATATGCCAACTTTTGGACCAAGTGCTACCATAAATGCTAACATCAGCATGCTAACACGCTCACAGTGACAATGCCGGCATGCTGAGTTTTAGCAGGTAGAATGTTTATTCACCATCTCAAGGCCTTCACACACTGGAAGCATTGCTCTTGTGCGGTGAAATCGTCTGTCATTATTTTTGACACTGAACAGGCGAAAAAGCAGCTTTATTGTCAGAGCAAGGTCGATTTTTAGTCTTGTTGCACAAAAGTACCATCATGTTACCTGTAAAAGGTGCAATATGTAAGAACTGGCCACCTTTCGAATTCATACTCCAAACAAATAGCGGGCAGCATTTCACCAGAGTAACCACCAACTTCTGCTAACTATGGCTGCAGTTAGCTAGTTAGCTCAGTTAGCCATGCAGCTAGCTGTTTAGACCGGGAGCTCAAAGCACTGGGGAAGTGTTGGTGTTGACACCGCTCGCACAGGAGCTTTGGACCGGGACGGACCAGGGCTAGCTGGTTAGCATGCTAAACATGCTTTTCAACACAATACATAAACAACATAACATCAGTTCCTTCACATTTTGAAGTTGAATGTTTTCAACCAAAATTCTTACATAATGCACCTTTAATTGTTTATGTGTTTCATCACCCAGCACTGTTTGACAAAGGGCACAAAATTATAAAGACAGTGTTGCAGCAACCTCGACTGTTCCCTGCAGAGACAGTCTGCTTCATATGTGGGACAGCTGAGCTGTTGTTATAACCACCTGTGCTGTCTTCACATCCACCAGACTCCTTTGATAAAAACAGTAATTTTACCACACAGAACAATTGGTTGCTGGTCTGCCACTGCCTCAGTCAGTTAATTTGTTTGTAACTTTGGTGTTTCAACATATTAATACATCTTAACGGACCAAATGGTCTGCTGTAAGTTGATTTATGAGACATTTTCGCAGTATTTTGCACATTCGTGTCGTTTATTCTTCACGTCCTTGGTGTGTAAAGGCCACATGAGGCCGATTGAATGCCATGGAGAAGCACTGGCCAAAATTAAAAGTTGGCTACAAAATTTCATGACAATATTTGCAGATATTTCACTCAAAACAAGAAATGTCAACCTCATGGTGGCGCTGGTGGAAATGTTAGGGAAATTATTATTAGGATTCATGTGGGAACCACGACAGTCTGTGAAAAAATGTGTGGCAATCTATTCAACGATTGTTGAGATATAAGAGACGGACTGACAGACCGATTAAAAAAAAATTCAGAGCTGTTTTAAAAAGTGCACTGCAACACTTGGTCAGTTTCTCCCGTAAGCTACAATGTTTCCCACGTTATACTTTAGATTCCCCTCTCGTTTTCTCTCTTCCAGACACACGCACACTCACCGATAGGCGAGCTGCTTCACACTGAAATCTGCTGTTCATTACAGGCGTGACAGCTTAAGTGGAGTGTAGCCCCACAGCCATTGTTACACTACTAACCACCAACACAGACCGACTGCTGCACAGGAGAGCTGAGCACCACACACCTCAGAGTCCACAGGAGATTTAAGGTGGGGATAAGGAATGATGACAGAAATTATGTAAAGCCTCCCAAGGCCGCCAGCGAACTTTTGGGAGGAATTGAGGGAGAAATCGGTGTTGTAACCATCTCTGGTTAGATTGAAACAAACGACCTGCTGTTGTTGTTGTTTTGGAGTGCACCGCTGAAATGGATGCCCTCTGAACAAACACTACACGCCTGGATTACATACACAGTGTGGGTTTGGGTGCCGGAGTGCGAGAGTTAGGGGGGCGACTCGCTTTCATTTCAGCTCGCCTGAAAATGCAGACTCCAACCTCTGTTCATTTGCAAGCGATTATTGTCCAATAGATTAGATATAACGTCCTTTTCAGCGCAGAAGCTTTTCATTGTTAAAACTTTGATGGAATCCAACTTTGCAACTGAAAGCAAAGTGAGTGCTTATTGTGCAAACACTGTGAGGCTGCATCCTGGTCTGATGCTGTCAAAGCACGTGGAAAAACGCTGCGGCTGTGCAAGTCAATGCGAAGGCTCTGCATTAGGGATGCTGCACCAGGCTGGATCTTTTCCTTCATCCAGTGCTGAAATTCATGCATGCCACATGGTGTTATTTCCATGGATCACTTCAAAGGGAAGTTGAATCAAAAGATCTTGTTCTTTACTAAAGCATGCTGGCATCAGAGGCTCGCTGATACTTTCCTTTTTCATCTTTGTTCGACGGAGTCCTCTTATCTGTCTCTTGTCAACATGTCACTTAGTCATCCTTAACTAACACCAATCTTGGTACCAGCTGGCCTTTTTCCTTCTTCTCCTCCCTCCCTCCTCCTGCTGCTCAGCCCCCCTCTCATTGTTCATCCCATCTCCTTCCTCCTCCGTGCTGACAATCGACACATCGCCGCCGCCGTCATCTGCTCTAATACATGCGACGTGCAGTTCGACAGCCCGTACGGTCCCATCCTGCCCGGCGCAGCAGAAACATGCCGGCCCCATATGGAGCCTCCCCACAGGGGGAATGTATCTGGGACGGCTGGTGGAAGTCAGCGAGGATGCTAGCTAGATGAAGTTAACACACCGGTAGCTTTAGTAGTGTACAATAATGCTGTGGAAACTTTAAAGGTGCACTATGTAGTTTTGCGGAAGACATTTTAACCAGAAGAGTAAGATCGATTGACTTTTTTTTTTATGTCTAAACAAAGTAAATAAACAAACTCTCTTTCAAGACTGAATAAACAAACTGACCTTAAAGGACAACAACACTGTTTATATGTGGCGGACCCTGCCACCTTTCTAGCTTCAAACAGTGTTTTGGGGACCTTATTTTCCTCTGAGAAAAGATAAATATTTCTAAGTTTGTATTGTTATCTCATTAATATTGCAAATATTAAAATTCTGAGTTAGACTCTCTTCTTCAAACCTACAAAGTGCCCCTTTAAGCAGCTTAAACTGCAAGGTGGGACTATTTTGATGAAACTCTGCAGCTTCCCGTCGCTCTGTCTTTCTTTTATTTTCTCGGATTTACATTTTCTGTTCAAAGTTTTGTCAGGAAGACTGAAGGATTGGACATCAGCCGTGTCAGACTAGTTACACACCTATTCAACTTTCTTTTCTACCTGACACCTAAAGCTCAAATACTTTCCCAACTTGAAACACCATTCCTTCTCTTTTCACACACCACTGCTCTCCACATGCACTCAAACGGTTAACATCAGGGGAACACCAACTCACTATGTTGTTGCGAGAGACCAATGTTCCATGCAGCAGCGATAAAGGAGAAGAAGAGCAGAAATAAGACAGTATTGGAGCCTGCCTCTTAATCTCCCCTCCTCCGGCTCAGCCTAACTGACATTTTCTTAATTTATTCCTCTCAGGATTCCAACATTTTAATTAGGTCACTCCAAATCTCCTCCCACGCAACGTTATTCCAAAAAACTTTTTTTATTTCATCATGTTTGTCATTTGCCTTCTTCGTCTCTCATTCACTCTCTACCCTCTCTTTTGTCGCACTTGTCAGTTTCGCTCAGCGGGTTATCTTACTAATGATGTACGCCGCTTTTTTTCTCCGCCAAAAGTAAATACTGCAGAGGTAAACGCATAATTGATTTGTGGAATTAAATAAATGTGCAGGTTTAAATAGAGAAATCCCTTTTCAGTGTCTCTGTGTTGGGAGAAAATGACAAGTTTTTGTTCAAAAAAATTAAATGCGAAGCGCTGCTGTCAGTTTTTAGATGTGTATGCCAGTCTGTATATATTCACACATGTTTATGTAGGCCAGTGTGTACAGTATATGTGGGTGTAAGTTCATCTTTTGCATAAGTGGGTCCTTGAGACCTTACACAAAGTTCCTACGGCTTATAGCATGCATGCTTATGTGTGTGTGTTTGTTCTCTGCTGTGACAGAAAGTGTGTTTAATGTGTAAGTTGTTCCTCGGTGTACCAGGAGCCCTGGCTTATCTTCAGCCTCAACAGAAACAAGAGGAAATTACTTTTCTACAAAGCGTCTGACAAGGCAAAATCTTTTACACGTTTTCCATCGGCGCAGCAGGACATTTACTATGACTTAAATACTTTGCTGAGGGGGTCTAACACACAACTGAGGTAAAACCTATCTGGTTGCAATTCTCTTTTACGATCAGCCGGTAGGTTTAAACACCCTGACACACCACGCTGACTGTCAGCTGTCGGGCGTTGCCTGTAGTTCTGGTGCTGAGTAACAGTCTTATTAGTTGTGGTCTTTGTTGTGTGTTCAAGTGCAACTTTAGCGGATAGTGAGAGATCATTTTGAATCAGCCTACTATGCAATACTGTCCGTTGCTGCAGCACCTCTATTCACTCTCTGTCTGAATGCTCATTTTTAGCTCCTGTCTCCAAAAAGCCCAGTGTGCTCTGATTGGTCAGCTCTCACAGGCCTGAGCAGGCACCGCCCATCAGCTCTGCTGGTGTTTTTGTACCCTGGGGGCGTGGCTGAGGGCACTGACTGTATACTTGTGACATCACAACTTTACAGAAGTCCTGACGGCTCATTTGAAGGCACAGTGTCTGAATCCAGGCTGTGTGCATTTCTCTGTGGATTCAGTGTTGTGATACTCTAACAGTATTTATATAGCACATAGACCTGCTTTATAATACAAAAAGACATGGAAATATCACTTTTTACAAAGTAGGAATTTTGAATTTGAATTTTGTGTCATCAGCACACTGCAATCACTTTCATGCTTTTTGTTATGCAACCCGTGTTGTATAATGACACCTTGAACCATAAACACAGAATTCTACCAGAGCAGTAAGATAAAATAATTAGCCAATTAGGGCCCGTGTCCACAGAGTGTTTTGCTTGTGCAGACAGCGCTGGCTGTGTGCTCGGGAGCTGAGATGTGCGCTGACAGGAAAAAACATGCTGGTTTTGACTGACATCTGATAACGCTGTACTAACAAAGGGCTGACGACACAGCTAATGACAAGCTTACAACGCGTAGGGTGATAAAAGCACAACACTCCCACAAATTGACTTTTCTGTCTCAGTTATGAGAGTTTCCGATTGACGAGACAGACACAGCCAGAACAAGCTTGTCCTCCATTTTCTTGGTTACCAAGGTAATGGGTCCTCGATCATCATTAGAAACAATGAAAAAAGACTTCTGTTCAAGAAAACTGTTATAGAAATGTTTCACTATTTTCTATCATTTTATAAACTAACTAATTCATTAATAATGAAAATGAAAGTTAGGGGCAGAACTTGATGAGTGGTGAAACTTGTCCGGATGTTTTCCTTTATTTTCTTGACATATGACAAGCTAATGGAGCAGTATCTCTGAAATTGAGGGTTGACAGTGCTAAAAGTCCTGGACAGCATCAAGTATAGTATAATCCTATAATAACTCTTATATACCAAAGCAAGTATCGAAAACTTTTATCTCGAAGCAAACCATAATCAGGTGGGGAGACAACACAGTCACATCACTACACTGGACTTGACAAAGGTTTTCACACAGCACTGTTTGACACTGTGACATGTTTGAGGTTTGTCTTTCTTGAGGAAGCTGAGGGCGAGACATTCAGATGAAGCAGAGAGATGGAGATAAAATAACAGGGAGATAACAAATTATTTATGTGGCTGACACACTAATCTAATTCTTTTAGATCTTACATCGTTGCTACTTCCGCTGCTGCTCTCTGACGTACAATGTTGGAAAAAAAACACAGCAGGCTATGAAAGTCTCCGTGTTTCATGAATGACTGCACCAACAGACGCTCAATTAAAGTATTTCCTGGCTCAGCTTTGTCTACTTTCGTTTCCTGTTATGGGGACAGGATGTAACCAGAGGAAATTCATGTCATCTACTCTATGTCCATTTGCTGATACATGCTCTATATGTAAATTAGTTATGAAAAGGCAAGATATTCAGGAACACAGGCAGACATACATATATCTTCCATTCTCATGCACCCAGGGAAACTCATTCATTAGTGCCTTCAGTCATTCTCAGTGGTGCAGCAGAGTGACTCTCCAGTCCTCCAGAGGAATGCCACTACCATCCTGTTCCAACAGTCCGACCACCACCAATCAGACTTTCCTACCACAACTCCGAGCAGTTCCTACTGCGATACTCGTTTGTTGTCTGTGCTCGATGCTGATCCATAAGAATGAGTCAGAGCTACAAGGCCCAAGGATTGCTAATCCATGACCTTCTGAGAAAGATAAGCCGAGAAAGTCGGCTCTATCTTCACCGAACTGCAATGAGGGTTATGAGGGCTGAGCTGTAGCCTTGTAGTCTCATGCGCTCGAGGGTTTGGCTAAAGCAGCTCTCTGCTACTGCCGGATCATGCTTCTGCTCTGCGTTGAGAAGAGATTCGGCCAGATGAGTGCAGTAATTATGTGGTTAGCCTTGGCAAGTGGTGAAGGTTAGCTGATTATTGGTACAGCTAAGGGCCCGGAAGCTGAAGGCACAGCGAGCCGGCTACAGTGGTGCACTGTGTGGCGAACTGAAACCAGGCTGGAGCTCAACTCCCTCTGTCTGAGAGGAAACTGTTAAAGAGCCATACAGAGCCGCCTCTGTGTGTGTGTGTGTGTGTGTGTGTGTGTGTGTGTGTGTGTGTGTGTGTGAGTGAGTGCATGTGTGAGTGAGTGCATGTGTGTGTTTGTTTGTGTGTGTGATGCAGGGAGAAGGAGTATCTTTACTGAGGAGTATATGGGTAGCTGGGGTTCACTGGGTTCACTCACACTGAATGGAAAGACTGCTTTGTGTGTGTGCGCATGTAAGTGTGTGTGTGTGTGTGTTTGTGTGTGTGTGTTTGGGCAGGTGAATGTGTGCAGGGGGCTGTGTGACATTAGGGCGTATCACAGAAAAAAATCTATCACACATTTACCGAATCACTAGCTGCAAACACATACAGACACGTTCTTTTGCAATACTTGTGAGGACGTTCATTCTACATTCTGTAGCACCTTACTCTGACAATAACAGTCCAAATGAAAGGCCTGACCCGAACCCTAACCTTCCTAACCCTAACCTAATTATAACCTTGGCCTTAAAACCAAGTCCTAACCCTCAAACACCCCTTTAAAGTTGTGACGACCAGCTAAAACCTCCCTCTCTCTCTCTCTCTCTCTCTCTCTCTCACACACACACACACACACACACACACACACACACACACACACACACAAACCCTCCATTTTAGGGCTGCACAATTAATCAAGATAATCAAAATCAGGCCACAAGTGCAACATCGAGCATTATAATGAAGAGCTGTGGTGCTGCAGAGATGTCCTGACCTACAGATCCTGTTCTCCACACGTAAGAAAACAGGTTAGTTTGGAACAGACCCCAACAAATGGCACACGATTGTAATAGTTTTTTCACTGAAAAATGAAAACTGCGATGCAAAAATGATCATTCCCACGGATTGTGAAACGTGTCGCAGTCGCAGAGCACATGCACGACGATCAAGCACACGAGCTCTCCCTGTTGTCACTGTGTTGAGGGAGAGATTTAATGGTTATATTGCCATGTAAAACAAACTCTAATACAAAGTGACAGATCAAGCCTAATGCTTACTAGTACATACGGAAACCATATGGGCTTGTCACCATAGTAAAGACGGCTTCTGCTGTGCTAATCACTCCGACATAGCAGATGCACAGACTGAGGCATTATTGGCAAAATTAGAGCTACTT
Source organism: Pagrus major (assembly GCF_040436345.1). NCBI lineage: Eukaryota > Metazoa > Chordata > Actinopteri > Spariformes > Sparidae > Pagrus > Pagrus major. Next base: position 27,957,764 of record NC_133215.1, on the reverse strand, counting down.
CCCCCTTTTTTTTCACAGTGTGAAACAGCTGTCCAAAATTTGAGAGAGCGAGCTGCAGAAAGAGAGAGAAAAGGGGAGAAAGGGAGAAAGCGAGAGTGAGCGAGGGCAGTGAGGAATAGAGCGATGGCCAATAGCCAGACCTCGCAGCGACTCAGATCGGATCCCCCAGAGTTGAGGATTAGGTTTTGATCCAGATTTTAGGCTGGATTTGGGGCTTTTTCCTTGAGCTGGGCCCATCTGAAATTCTGGGTTTTGCGCGATGATGTCATATTGTTTGTGTGTGCGTGTTTGTGGGAAACAAAGAGGGGGGAAAAAAACGCTCACGGCCATCGCTTGGTATTCAGAGCGCGTTGTGGCCGGTGCCAGCCACAGAAGGAGCAGTTAGCCAGTCCGGCAGCATCAATTTGTCAGCATATCCCAACAAAAAATCCCTCTGGGACCCCTGGGAGCCAAAGCAGGGCACTGGCAAGAGCACAAAGGGCCTGGGGTGACCCAGCAGGCGCTAAACACACACAGCTGTACACTGATACGACAAACACACAAAGATGTACGTACCGTTCAAAGAGAATGCATACTACAAGTGACAAGTGCATGACGAACGTACATATTTAGTCCCACTTAAACAACTCTCCCTCCATCACAACAACATAAACAGCACACAGCTGCAGCGCTACATTAACAGCTGCTGTAGAGAAGGGTCAAAGGCAGTGCACGTCATGCAGCCTGTGTCCTCTGAATCATCGGCCCCGCTGCAGGCTGGGACGCTATGTGGAGCACAACACACACACACACACACACACACACACACACACACACACACACACACACACACACACACACACACAATGAGAGAAAACTATCACCTTCCCTGACCTTTGATGTTTAGTGCAGCAGGCACACATCTCCTCACCCTCCACCCCACTTCTATACACACACACACAGACGTATAGAGTGTGTACAGCCACAGGCCATCATAAACTCACAACCCTTCATCCATTAAACATAAGTAACACAGGATTTCTGTACATGATATATACAATGTGCAGTGCGCATGTTGGACAGCTCGATCCCTGCTGGAAACAAACAGTTTGATCTCAGGCATCTCGACACACACAGTGCATTTATAATTCAGCATGTACAGTGCAGTGATTCTCACAGGGATTATGTCCTTCCTCGATTTTTTCTAGTCAAACAGATATGAAAAGGACTTTGCCTCGGTGCCAGTGGTGTAATAACACACACGGTATAGAAAAAACAGGATCAATGTGACAGCGTGCGTACAGTGACAGACATTCAGTAAGAGTTGAAGACATGGAACTGAGAAGAGCAGTACACGTACTGTAGCTTTACTATATACTGTAGGAGGAAAAACACTTGATTTAATCAAATAAGTTGATATATGAAACCACTTTACCATTACATAAATATAATTAATGTGAGTAAAGGTGGCAAAAACAAGAGTTATGGCTCCTTAAAAGCAATAGGTTCACCCAAAAATGAAAATCCCATCATTATCTCCTCACCGACATAAACTCAGGTGAAGTGTCATAGCCCACAAACAACCTAAAATCCTAAAAAAAAACTGAAGTAGATGGGGACTGCTAAGCCAAAAGCAAACACACCCCATCTGAAGTGGGTGCACAAGCTCTACCGCATGTAGAGGGTGTACATTTGCAAATTAATATGGGATCTCCGGGCTGCCAGAGACTTGGATTACGTCAGACGAGCTTTTAGAAGCCATTTTAATGTTTTTTTAGTTGTTTTTTTTTACATTCTAAAGCTACTTCAGTTGTTTAGGAGACTGCACCTGACTTTCCATCGGCAGGGGGGTGAGTAGATAATGACTGAATTGTCATTTTTGGGTGAACTTATCCTTTAATGCTGTGTCTATATACCCACCAAGCGTTTTTTTACCTACAGACTAGCAACCAAGTTATTATCAGGTTTTTGGTCTTTCCTGTTGCATGTAAATATATCCTGTCGTATCACATGATCCTTATTGCTCAGTGCAATGGAAAGTTTGAGCGTTTAAACTAAAGTAGATATCGTCACAGGCCTGCGTGTGAAACTGAAACACTTCCACAGGTTTCTGATGGTTATCTTTTATGCAGTTAGTCTGAACAACATAATCTATGATAATAAACCATGTGATCAAGATGTACACTGAAGTGAAAGTCTCACAGCAGTAATGTGGAGGTAAATTTGATCGCTTGTCACTCTCGTCTCAAATTGCCTGTCATTAGATAGTAAAGTGGAAGAAGATGCAGAGTCCTCGACGACTGAGGGAAATCAAATGGTGCACAAACGGCACTCTCATGCTTTCAATAACAAAGGCAACCAGAAACCTGGATAATGACACAACCCTATTTTCAGAGATATGAATTAAGCATAATCAGGTTTCGCTGAGCTCTATATAAATGTCACATCTCCAATCGGATCAAAACCAGGATAACGCTCAGTAAGAATAGCTTGACATTTTGAGAAATACTCTTATTTGCTTTCTTGCAGAGAAAAGATCTAAACCACTCCTTTGTCTGGATGGAATATAGCTAGAGCCAGCAGTATGTTAGCTTAGCTTAGCATGAAGACTAGAAACAGGGCGAATAAGCTGGTCTGGGTCTGTCCAAACAAAATGCACTTACCAGAACCTCTAAAGCTGAACATCAATGAACATGTTGTATTTGATTTGTTTGATCAAATATGAAATAAGAATATTCCTCTAACCGGGACCAACTTGAACTGACAGAAAATAAATGACCTGAGACTCGACTTTCACTTGGAAGTTAAAGACTCTGGACTTTACTCGACTTGAGACACGATGACTCCAATGACTTGTCTGTGTTTTTTTATGTTTTCAGTTTAGTTTTTGTAGTTTTAATTTAGTCCAGCTGTCAGTATTCACAGAATAAATTCCTGCTGGTGGATTACCACAATAAAAGGGCCTTTTGTTCCATGAGATCTGTTTGACTCTTGATGCTTGATGCCAACATGTGTCAGAGTTTGCTCTAAGGTCTAACATGAACATGCCTTTACTACAAAGGCATTTTAATAGTTTGACAGAAAGAGCTTTGGGGTTTTCATGTGATTTTTATGTCAACATTTCACTGTTTAGAAGTGATGGGGAGGGAATGTTTTTGATTGACAATAAAATTAAGTTGTGCTATTTGTTTGATTACATTTATTTCACAGAATATCAATTAACTACAATACAAATTCAATCCCATGTCGTACTTTTTGAACAGGTTAGATCATTTGTCAAATAATATGATTAGACAGGTACCAGTTCTGCAGGAAGGACTGGATTTTGGATTATTGCTGAAAATAAGCTCTGTGACGAACACAAGTTTATGTTGCTTAGAGATAATCTTCCCAGATGAACACCACTTTTATGTTGCTTGAGGCGTAAATGAAATCACCAGAGATAAAAAGTTAATGTCAGGCTAAAGAAACTACACTGATGCACCTCCCTGTTTGCCGTGATGACCTCTAATTGTTAGCTAATGTTAGCGACCACCTTTTTTGAAGACTTGCAAATGCTTTGTCAATCAAACGTAGGTTATTTCCGACATTTTTTATATCGTAGAACAAAACCTGATAATCTCTTAAGCTTGTGTTAACTACAAACCTTATTTCTTGGAGACTGACGAACTCAGTCCTGCGACACTCCGTCCTTTCTCTTCATAAAGGTCGCTTCTGCAGCTACGATCGCAGTATTTTGGGGCGGCGGGGTGGGGGATGACTTGACTTGACTTGACAAACTGACTTGGGACTGGCTTGAGACTTGGACCAAATGACTTGAGTCACGTGTATGCAAGACCCCAGTGTGGACCCCATTGTCCCATACCAGTGCAGCAGGCGTCATATAACCACCACCTTCTCCATCAGGTATTAAAATGAAATCATCTGGACAGAATATATGAGCTATATTCTGAGTCTATTACATAAAAAGAAAAAAAAACAAGAAAGAAAAGGGTGCAGAATAGTATTGAGAAGCTAATAAACCTCTTGCTCATTAATCTCCATTGCTGCCACTGGACATGGTGCCAGTGAAAATATAGTGCCATTCCTTTGATTATTCTTCCCACCTTAGAGCAGCACGCTCACATCAGGCAAACAGTTACCAACTCATTACAGTCCTTCTCTATTGCTGTTAAATTGCAGTCATTTGTGTCTTTTAGGCAAATAGACTGAGTGCTAAGCAAGCAGATGTGCCCTGGCTGAATTATAATTGCCTTGACCAAATCTCTCTCTCAGCAGTTAAGACAATTACATCTGCATACCCTATACGCCTCTGGAACACACGCATACATGCGGGAGGCTAATCTTCATAAACACGCTAACTCGGTTACACACATCCCCACGGTACTGTCCAACACGTCGGTACGGTACAGGTACGGCACGTGGTTGGGGCGTACTCACATTTCAGCCTTGTCCACAGATAACCTCACAGAGCCATGAAGTATGTATGAAAGTTACTGGAGGAGCGCTGTGAGACCTACTTGGCCCTCCGCGAGAAAAGAAAGAAAAAACCCCAACATATTCATCTATCCCGTGGATAAACTGAGGGTTACATAAAAAGATTGTTGTAGGCCTATTTGCCGGAGTAAAACGGATTTCACTCGCTGCAGTTAAAGGGGGAACTCGAGGACAAAGAGTCAAAAAAAGAAAAAGAAAAAAGCTAGACTGGCCATTTGGAGGAGAGAGAGAGAGAGAGAGAGAGAGAGAGAGAGCAGTATTGTTCTTTGTTGGAGCTCACACACACACACACACACACACACACAGACAAACACACACACAATCACAAATAGAGTGCTGACACCAATAAGCAGTCAATGATTTTCCTAATGGTTCTCTTCTATGGAAAGGCAATTCTCAGGAGGACGGTTAAAGCACAGAAAGCCATGTGTAAACTCCCCACACTCACACACACACACACACACACACAAAAGTCTAAAATCCGTCTTGGCTTGCGCTGCCTTTCCTTTAACCTCTTTTTCTCTTTACATCAGAGTCTGTGTGTCTCAGAGTCCATTAACCCTCTGTCTCAGCTTTTTTTTTTTTTTCCGCTTTACACCACAAAGTTTTAACTTCCCTCATAACTTAACCGACTTTCCAATATTGCTCAGCTACAATTTCGTCTCTTTCTCATCCCCTCTCACACACACACACACACACACACACATTCCCCTCACCTTTAACAAAATGCCACGGAGGGAAACACAGAGGCCTTTATGCCCTGTGAAAGTTTTATGTGGGAATGCACAAAACGGGCAAATATTTTTGCAACAGAACGGAGAGAGGAAGCGAGAGAGGGCGCTTACAGGTTAAACGCTCAGAGTGTTTGAAATTCAGATCGTTTTCCAAAACTCGAAAAAAAACTGTTGCACAGAAATTGTCGAGCTTCCCGCCACAGACGCCTTGAGTACGTCGCAAAAAGGCATTTGACATTGTGCTCACACAATCACCCATCCTAATTATCTTCTCTCCCTCTGCCCTCCCCTCCCCCTACACACACACACACGTTTTTTTCCCCTACATAGTAATTTCTGTATACCTCTGAGGCATGGCGCCCAATGAAATGGAACAGAAACGGGAAGGATGGTTGGAGACAGATGAGAGGAGCGAGCAGTGGCGAGGATGGAGGGGGAGAAAAGTGAAAGAGAGAGGAAATGGGAATAAAATAAGTGGAACGAGAGCAATTGACGAGAGAGAGAGAGAGAGAGAGAAAGAGCAGGTCAACTCTGGCGGCGGCGGCGTTGAAGCGTCTGCCGAGCATCGCTGATGTGATGGCACGATGATGATGGTGTTGATGATTCACCGCTGGTAGGAAATCAGAGAGAAGAACGTATTATTATCAAGCAGCTCAATTACAGCGCAATTTCTCCCCGGCAGCGACAGCCTCTGCAGGGCTCCTCATTGAAGCTGATTTGGGAGGCCTGCGGCGTCTGGAGGACCAGCGTGCGACTCAGCGGCGCGGCAAGACACCCCCACTCGAGACGGGAGAGGAAGAGGAGGCAGGAGGGGACGACCGGGGGAGAGGAGGAGTGGCGGCACGCAGGGATGAAGAGGGCGAGGAAGTAGTCGAGGGGAAGGATAAGAGTGCGACGGCGTTCGAGCGTGCGTCTGCGTTAAGACCTCGCGATCTGCACGCACTCGAGGCGTTGGGTGGAGTGGAGGCAGGCAGGAAGGACAGACAGGATCTGAATTCACTGCTGATGGAGAAAACACCTGTTCAGTAATGAGTACGAGCTCTCCGGCTGGTCCGGGTGGTGAACATGAATACTGAAGAGCAGCTATTCATGTGGTGTACAGGGTGTTTTATAATTTTATTTACTCTCAGAGGGTGTGTGTGTGTGTGTGTGTGTGTGTTGTGCACGAGCCAAGGTGGAAGGAGCACGGAGATGGAGCTTTGTGTGCGTGTTTGAGAGCGAGCTGTGTGGGTGAGTGTTTTTTTGTGATGCAGGAGGGAGAGTATTTTATGATTTTATGCATTCTGTAGGTGTGCGCCTTTAGCACAGAGGACAGGCTGAAGAGTGTGTGGGAGTGTGTACGCACGTGTTTGCATTTGTGTGGATGTTTCGCAGGTGTGTGCATCCGAACGAGTCCGTCCAGGCTGTCTCCGGCGCAGCCTCCAACATCCCGTACAGTTCCCACATCTTTTGGTATGTTCCTTATCTGCCTTCTCCACATTGACTGAATCATTTAAAACCAAGAAGCTATTTTTATTTTTTTTATTTTATTTTTTTTACAGCTGCAACATTTCAGTTTGAGTGTTGGTACCAATATCAAAATTATGTTTTTTTTTATATTTTACTTGGAGAAACATCAATATGTTTTTCTGTCGTTTCTTTTTCACAAAATAAACCGAAGTTACCGAATGTTGAATGTGTCCGAACAGGAAGAGGAGCTGCCGGACCAAAGGCAGCTGGATTCGCGTTGGTATTCATGAGACCTCATGAATCCATCTCGCCGGCCTTGAAGCTGCACGCCCATGGCTGTGTCTCGGACCGTACAGCATCCTGTGAGGAACTAGTAGATGATATATCAATTCTGAATATTTGAAACTGTTCCTGCAGTATCTGTACACCAGTACCAGCTGGAGTCCCCTTCTCTTTCCTCTCTCCGGCAGCTAGCTGACACCCACGCATTCAGCTTGTCTAAAGAGAGAATGTTTCTAAAATAAAGTGTGATATCTAATGTTTACTACAGTCATTCTGCTGTTCTCTGCTTCTAGCCAAGAAGGTATAGTCTCGTTATAATTATCTTTTAACAAAAATCTCAAATGTTGTGCCCCCAATGTTGTGTCAACTATCCTGAAAATAGTTTTTTTTAATGGCGGCTCCTCAAGAAGTAGGCGTGCGGGTCAGGTTTTTCTTACAATTTATAATTATAGCATTTTATTTGTATTTTATGTTGATTAGTAGTATAAACAGCTTGAATAAATGAAGGACTGACAGGTTGATATGCTGTTCACTTCGCTTTTAAATGAAATATATAGTAAGTGTAATAGTATCGTATATTAAGTGCAGCTAGTCTGTCACTGGTTCTCTTCCCTCTTAACTCTTGAGAGCGAGCCAGGTCCGAGAAAACACTGTAATACATTAAAATACAGTCCGAGCAGTTGAAGAGTCACATTGATATTGTCAAAAGTATTTCACCAATTTCACAATGATCACATATAATATCGGCCAGAGCCTCCTGGTGGTGCATAAGCCTGTGATAGATAGACGGTCAGGTAGGACAGATGGTTTGTCAGATCACCTGCCAAGAACTTTTTGAAGATGGCTGCTCTTTTCCAGGCAGTTTCCGAAGATGACTTCCTAGATGGTTGTAACAAACCATCTGGTGCGTCAGGTTACGTTTCGGTTGGTACCCGGTACCTTGGCTGATTATATCATTGGCACGTCTCAGAGTCTGTAGGGTTGAGTAACATAACGAAACAACAAAAGTGCCCGCCACTCTGAAATGTAATCCAGATGTGGACAGTACAAACAAATATCTAACAGAAGCACCAAGTGTCCATCGGGTGAACAATTAAACCAATCACAACCTGCTTTAAGTGGCGGAGGAGTGAACTGGGATTATTGGGCAGAATCCCTCGACCATCCTGTCCACTGTAATCCTAAATTAGAGCTCCTACTTAGAGATGCTTGATAAAACCAGCCCGATCAGTTTCTTGGCATCAGCTTACCTCTGAACTTCACCAACAGAGGGGAAAATTAAAGAGCTGATCCTCGCATTCGTGGAGGCCATTTGGACTTGGGTTAGTTTCCAGAAATGGTCTCCAGCCAGGCAGTCTTCGCCAGCCGGGCCCAAGCCTCGCTAACAAGCCTTCAAACCAAAACCCGGGTTCCCCTGAGGATTACGCTGGGATTTGAGTCGACGTCGGATTTGTAGAAGGGATGAGACGTTTATCTTTTCATACCCCCCCTCCCCACCATCCCACCCCTCTCCCCCCAACATTTCTTCCTCCAGCTTTCTACTGTCTTGCATATCTGTCTGTCTCATTCTCTGCCTGTCTCTATCTCTGCTTCTTCCTTTGTCCTCTCACTTTCTCTCTTAATCACAGATAGAGACAAGTCTTCTGGGCTGTTGGCATTCGGCTCCAGTAGTGAGAGGAAGAAAAAAGGAGGCGGAGGAGGAAGAAGAAGCAGAAGAGGAAGCAGAAGCAGAAGAAAAGCGCTGCTGTCAGTTCCTCTCCTCTTGCTCCACGGGACTGGAAGGACAAAAGCTTTCCCTGACAGGCCGGATCGCCCGTATCTCTGCCCAGCCGACGTGTCATCACCCCGTGTCCTCGCCACACTACCACGTACTCTTTTCTGTTTCTGTCACAACCCCCCCTGTCTTATTAGAATAACACAATTCATGGGGATTAGTGTATGGTGTGTTGAGGAGGAGATAGCAAGGCAGTGGCTCATGCTCAGTCTTATTACTCTGTGTGGGTGTGATTACATGTTCATGTGCATTTGGGTGTTACATGCGGATCAGCATGTTGCATGTCTGTGTCGCGGCACCGCAGTGATTTCAGAGAAGTGGGCAATCTACCGTATGCCTCCCCAACGACAAGGCTGTCAAGTGTTTTTGAGTGCGATGCGACCATTATGTTCGCGAGACAAACACAAGGGCTCCATTATAGATCCTATAGACGCCGTACACGCTGTGATCAAGGCTGAAAAATCAGCGACAAAGAGGGTGTGTTGGTGCAGCTGCAGACAATCTGACCTGTGTAAGTGCAGCATCTCATCCTTTTTCACCTCCCAGCTCAGTAGCTTACACAGTAGGGAGACATTTCAGTTGTTTTATAGGAAAACATAACACACACAAATAAAACACTAAACCTTCTGCTGGCTATAAATAAAAGATCATGTCAGCAGAGGTTTTATTTAGTTGTGTTTCATCCACACAAGGAATCAATTAAAAAATAATTGCATTTGTTGAATACATTGGTTCAAGATTTGAGTTTGTACGGCATTATTAGAAATTTAACTTAATGGCTTGAAATGTGCCTTTCACTCATTATCTTAAAGCCCCTGAAAGTTTGGGTTAATTATTAAGAGATACTGAAGCATTTTACTGTTGCAGCTCCAAAAAGTTGAGGGACTTGTCAGGGACAGATTATATAAAAAAAGATTGATCCAAATCTGTGTATATAGGTTATATATCCTGATTTTTGGTTCATAGTATGATCATACTGTAGTAAGAAAGACGTTGGATCCTACATTTCCCATAACACAACGGTAGCCTTTCGTTTGACCCCGTTGGTTAACAGTCACGTCTTTCAAACTACTTCACACATTAAAGGGGCACTCTTGTAAGTTTTGGAGAAGAAATTAAAACTCAGAATTTTGATATTTTACAATATTAATGATATTTACAGTATAACTCAGATGTATTTATTTCTTCCATAACTGAATAAACAAGCTGTTCTCAGAGGAAAATAAGGTCCCAGAACACTGTTTGAAGCTAGAAAGGTGGCGGGGTACGCCACATATAAACAACCTAAAACAGCATGAAATTGTTTTGTCCTTTAAGGTCAGTTTGTTTATTCAGTCATGAAAACAAAGATAATTTGTTTATTTAGTTTGTTTAGGCATAAAAATCAGTCAATGAAGATCTTTTCTCCTCTGATTAAAAATTCTTTTCCAAAACAACACAGTGCAGCGTTACGTTTGTAACACAGACTCTCTGTTATAAATTTTAATTCGTTGAGCCTCAGCCAAGTTTTCAGGGGCTTTAAATTCAATTTTCTTGGTTGAAATTCATTTGTTTTTCAGTTCAGATTAGGCTCTGAGACACATGCCGTGTGCATGGACTTAAAAATAAAAAGCCGATCATATGCTACTGTGAGACTTAAATTTCACAATCTTTTCATTTTATTTTCATTAGTTTTGAATATTGTACCTCAGGACCCAATATATCACATTCTGCCTGAAACCGGCCCCAGTGGCTAAAGAAAACCAGAACCAGTCACGAGATGTTGGAATCTTTAATCAAAGTTTAATTCCACTTACAATTAAAATTCAAACAACTGCACTGAATTTAAAAATGCCTATTATTATTATTAGTATTATTTTTAAAATAAAACATTTGTTTTTTTATTGATCTGTTCAGTGTTATGATGATGAATTCAAAATGATGTCATTCAAGTGGACTGTGGTCCGACAGCAGTTGGCACTGATCTGTTTTCACGAAATACAGCAGATCTGTTTAAAGGGATAACACAGCAACTACTAAACAGCAAGGGAGCTGAGCGATTGACCTAATAACCCCTCCATATGGTGATGGTCTAGTCCAAACCTGTGTGTGTGTGTGTGTGTGTGTGCAGCCTTTTAGCTCTGTGCTAAATATCAACATGGATACCCGACTTCAGATAAACCTAATTCAGCCCCCCCCACAGCCTCGCCTTCCCATCTCTCCCTCTATGTCTCTCTGTCTCTCTCTCAGGGCTGTCTGCTAAGCCTCTTACCTATGGGATTATTGGCAACGCTAGGTATTATATAGCTTCATTCATCTGGATGATGCGTTATTAATGTGTTGGGGAATGAAACCATCTGTAACGGCGGCAGAGGATGATGGGAGGATGAGGGGAAGATTGGGGGGAGAGAGGCAGGCTGTCTCACGGAGGCAGGAGAGACGGCTGGGCCGGAGTTGTGTGTGCGTGTGTGTGTGGACGGCTGACGCAGAGCGATGCAACTCTAATTGGTGGTAATGGCGAGGTTTGTTTGAATAGACTTGACAGGAAAGCGATGAACAGTTGTTATGATCTTTGATTTTGCAGTTTTACAGATGAGGCACACAAAGGCATCAAGCAGAGCTCAAAGCACAAACAGACACGCAGGCACACACAGACCAACAGCAGAGAAAGGACAGTAAATTGTGTCTGTTAAGCCCCTTTCAGACGAGCACATTACTCTGTAAATGTACTGTCAAGAAAAAGACTCCTTTCTCCCAACTGTGCCCCTTTCAGACACGGCAGCTGGAACATTTCCATGTTCGTATATCTATTAAAGTAAAGGGTTTGGAGCTTTCAGACACGCAGGCAGGTGACAGATTTCAGAAAAACATGAATAAACGTGCAGATATTCAAGGTTTAAGGTTCATTTCTTTGTCCTCTGACAACGACATGGAAGTTGTATTCCCTTTATTCTGCTATTTTTAATGGTGGAGTGCAGAGGATGAGTTACAGCCTGAGGAGAGACGCTACGGTCTCGGCAGTCACCAGATCTCAACTCTACTGAATCCCTATTTTTGACGACGATGTAGGACGACGCTCTCTACCACTGATATGAAAACATCAAATGAGGGAATACCTTTTGGACAGGCAAGGAGCAGTTCAGGAGGCTCACGGTGGCCCAACACCTTCCTCTCCACTACACTTATTTGATACATTTAGTTACTTTGGAGATTCATATTATTTTATTGGTTATAATAGGTTATTAACTGTGATGTGTTACCAATCAGATAGTGCTGTGGGCGGGACATTGTGTGAGAGGACGTTGCATCAGAGCCAAAGTAGCACATTTTGAAATTAGTTTATTTTATCGGTTATCTGACAGAAAAAGTCACAGATTCCGATAACTGGAAAAATGTTTAATATCAGCCCCAATTATCGTCTTGGTCCATCCCTAATGTTGATTTTCTGTTTATCTTTCACCCATCATAACATCTCTATCATGGAAAAGCTTAATTTACTAATTTAAAGCTGCATTGCTTGTGTTATTACTGATTCATCTAAACAATAACAAATCAAAAAAGAGTCACTAGCAAAGTTCATAGGGAACCAATGCAAACGCAAATTGTTTCATTATTCTGTCACCATCCATTACATTGTGCGACTTATATAACACGTCTTTGTTTAATCAACACATTGTATTGACGGAGCATTTTGCTTGCAACACACTGGCAGAAACCCTGATGTGTGTGTCAACTCGCCGTTGGAAGGAAGAGAGAGCGAGAAAGCACAGCCGGCAGCTATGTATCGATAACGCAGAAAATGAGGACTGACATTTTTTTTTAAATATTCTGAGTCGATGTGTATTGAAAAACAGATGTTTTTTTTTACGACAACAAACCAAAATCTTACATAAAGCAGAGGAAAGCAGCAAAGCCTCAGCCGAGGATTTTCTGGGGAAAATGAGAGAACAAGAATGAAAACCATTCACTCAGTCTAACTTTGTGATAATTACTTTTGCATGGTTGGTGTATACTGAACCTTGATAACCTTCTTAAATTGTTTTCGTAGCAAGCTGACACTCCTCTTATTCTTTAATCAGACAGGAACCATTCTCGTACTGACATTTCAAATCATTTCTGCTCTATTCTTCATGACTTCATTACTTTCGAGCACTTCTGAAGTAGAATACTGTACACGTTGTGCAGATGTTCAACTCTCAATACACTGTTTGCTATCAGCTTGATGATGCAGTAACCCATTTGCCCTATTAAATATAATATGATAATGGAACTTGCTCTACTCTCATCTCTTGAGCAAGAGTCAACATAATTGTCGGGGCTGTGTGAGTCATGCCGGTGTGTTTTCTGCTCCGAGTGTACGCGGAGTGTTTCTAACATCCTGACACTTGTTGAATAAGTTGAAAGGGTATTCCTCCTTTACACGAAGTCAGCAAAGAGGACGGGGGGGGGGGGGGGCTGTAAACAGATTACATGGATACCACACTGAAGAGGCCTGCAGTACATTCAGAACCTGTGCTAGAAGAGCTGTTTCGCAGGCGAGTGTCTGTGTTGTGATGTCTGAGCTGCTATGGAGACCCAAACTTCCAGTGTACAAACTCGACGTAGTCGGAGGATTGAGGATTTCATACCGACATTGATATTTTGCATATGAGTAAACAAAGCACAGCAGGGTTTTGGATGTATACTGCGTTATGGGAATAATGAAATGTTTTGAGGGATGGTGTCATGTATACAAATTACACTTCAACATCAAAGTGTCTTGGGTTTTCGATGTGTCTCTTTCAAGTCTGAGGTGCATACTTCCTCCCTCAGATCTCAATATGTTCCCACCTCTCTCTCCGAGACTAACGGCACTTGAAAAAGAAGCTCTGTGTGCGCGAATTCACAACGACAGATGGACGGACTGATGGGCAGGCTGTACTTTACTTTTCCCTCATTACAGGTTTTACAGAGTAACACTTTATTGGTGTAATGATTGGGACGTTTGAAATTTTAAATCACACAGTGCATCTTCTGGGGTGTCTCTGGACTGTAATTATGTATGTTCAAATGTCTGTTTAAAGCAGAGTAGCTCACACTCTAAGACGATTTACTTTTGGGGAGTGCCAATTTGACTGCCAATTGCTAAAGTGGTTTGCTATGATACAGAAACCAGCACTGTCAGTGACTGGCACATAAAATGGCACTGGAACAAACTACAGTGCCGGGAACGCAATGTGACAAAGAACTGAATCTGAATGACGCCGGAAAGGTGAGAAAGGTGGTTATGTTACAAAGTGAATGAAAAGACATTCAGGGAATGAAAAATGAGAGGGCTGGAACAGAATAGTGTAATTTTGTAATACGTCTCTGTAATATACAGGCTGAATTAGTGCTGTTACTTTCAAAAAGTTAAGTTTGAAAGAGAAGAAACACTTTAACCAAATTCAAATTGATTTGAACACAAAACATAGCCTATTATCTGTTCAGTGCAGCTTGCTAGTTTACACCATTTTATGCTAGCAAAGCAGACAGCAATAGCCTAAGTGCAACTTTGTAGCATACTTCATATTATGTTAGCAAAGCGAACAGCAATAGCTTAAGTGCAGCTTGCTAGTTTACTCCATTTTATGTTAGCAAAGCGGACAGCAATAGCCTTAATACAGCTTGCTAGTTTACTCCATTTTACGTTAGCCAAGCGAAGAGCAGAAGCCTAAATGCAGCTTGCTAATTTACTCCATTTTACGTTTGAAAAGCAACAACCCTAGCCCAAGTGCAGCTTGCTAGTTCACACCACTTTATGTTAGCAAAGTGGACAGAAATAGCCTAAATGCAGCTTGCTAGTATACTCCATTTTATGTTGGCAAAGAGAACAACAATAGCCTAATACTTCTGAGGGGAGCAGGGTATATATTGAATTTGAAAGTCAACCACATTAAAAACCAAATATCAGATGATCCCAAACTGTAGTCTGATTCAGTTCAGAGCTAGGTTATTAGTACAGTCATTAGCTATGACCTCATCACGATGTATGTTGTAACACAACGTGCCAAGTCCAAAAAAGGGTAATTGGGAAGAAAAGGATTCGTAACTATAAATACATGTGTGTACGTGGGTGCGATTGTGTGGAGCTGCTTCCCTGCATCTACGTACATACATATTTTTGAGTGTGTGTGTGTGTGTGTGTGTGTGTGAGTGTGTGTGTGTGTGTGTGTGTGTGTGTGTGTGTGAGTGTGAGTGTGTGTGTGTGTGTGTGTGTGTGTGTGTGTGAGTGTGAGTCAGCACTGTGATTATGGACACAGTGGGATGAATCACATTGTGGTTGTGGTGATGGTTGGAGAATAGACTGGTAGCAACAATAGCTTTTAGCAGAGCTCCTAAATGCAAAACATATGTACAGTGCATTGTTTCTTGAACTGCACATGACTGCAATTTAAACGATAATCCCAGCATGACTGGAGTGTTCGCCGAGATATTTCATTCCCAGCCCCTTTAATGTTAATGCTGACCGTCTTTACCAAACATCTTAGAGCTCATTTATTCTCATTAACTCCTGAAAATAAGCTTCAAAGACCTTGATTGCAGCATAAGTAGCCATCACTATTTGAGAATAAGAAGTGTTATTTAAAGTTATGTAAGAACAGTAAAATCAGGCTATTTAAAGTCCCATAAAGGAACCCCACAGAGCTGGTGGTGAGACAGGAGTTGAAGTCTTTTGTTCTACTTTTCGCTTCTTTAAATTCGCTCAAGTAAAATATCTGCTGGTGGCACTCGTTTCTTTGTAGGTCTGCTGCATAGCCAAGTGAGCCACTGTGGTGGACATCTTATCATAAAATACAATGTATAACATTTAGTGGTGAAGCTTGTCATGTATGTGCGACCACCACACAGTGGAACCGTGAGGTAAACGCACATATTCAGGTGGTTTGTAATGCCATCTTTGCCACAGGAAACCATTAGGCAAACTCAATGTAATGGAAAACGTGTACATCAGAGGTAATGTTTCGTTTAATACCATGACTAACTGGGAAACTCTTTGCAACATGTGTGAGCTGGACACCCGCTGGGTACAAGGGGTTCACGACAGTATATGACTACTGCGGCAGATGGAAAGAAAACGCTGACGACCAGATGTGAAGCTGGGAGCCAGACGCTGTTTTAAAGCTTGACTCAGTCTCCTGCTGAAGCTAGATTGGTTTAATTCTGGCACTTTAACAGTTTGTGTTTTTTTAACATCCACCAGCACCGCCTTAATGAGCACCTATTAATAATAATTGTGATGCTATCTCCTGTAATAAACTGATGTCAGGCAAAACAAGACAGACTAATTAATAAGTGTGGACATTTTCTGATGTGGGAATGTGCAACAGGTAGCCACTGCCTGTGTGAAAACACTCACCGAGAATAATATCATTCATTCGTTCATATCCAGATTCATAAAGGCAGTGGCGATGGGAACAACAATGACTAAACTGTACTGGAAGAAAACATCGTATGCTCTCGAGCAGCATTTCCCTCAAGAGACACAACAGGAGACAACCACTAATGACAAGTGTAGCTCCTGCCTGCTGGGATGACACATCGGAAGCTATGCATAATGTTTCCATCCAACACGAGCTATCACATAGAAATCCTGTTATTGTCATACTCTGGCTTCTGGCTCATTTTTATTCTGGATCAAATCAAAGTGCTGCTCTCCCTCTCTCTCAGGCGTGGTGCCTCATATAGCATCAGTTGGCACTTATGCGTCACCCTTAGGCTGGACAACTTTTGCCTTGCCAAGCCACACACACACACACACACCCACACACACACACACACACACACACACACACGAGCACACCACCCACTAGGGGAAAGAGAATGAAAAGGCAGTGATTAACCAGTTGAGGGAATGCATGTGGCCCAGGGTGACCAGTTGAATGCTAAGAGTCCGGGGGCCACAGGACTGCAGAGAGGGGAGTCGACAGTCTGACAGGCAGGCAGCGGGCGAGTCGACTGGCTGGTGGACTGACTGGCATACGGGCTGTGAAGTGCCTCGCAGCGATGGGGATGAAAGCCCTTCTTTAAAAGGTCACGGGTGCAGATCCACAGTGTGTTTTAATAGCGGAACGCATTGGGACAAATCGGTGTTGACGCAGCGTGAATAGGTTCTGACACGGCTGAGCCGCGGTTCCTGTTATGTCACCGCATTACTCATTTATTTACAATCCTCATTGGGACGTCGCAGTAATGCCATGCATCAAACACCAAAGGTGCACTATGTAGTTTTGGGGGAGGAAATTGTAATCTCTTCATTTTCATGACGAAAAAAACAAGCTGACCTTAAAGGACAACACAATTGTTTATATGTGGCGGACCCTGCCACATTTCTGGCTTCAAACAGTGTTCTGAGACCTTATTTTCCTCTGAGAACAGCTTGTTTATGCAGTAATACTTCTGAGTTTGTATTATTACCTCATTAATATGGTACATATGAACATTCTGATCTTGAATTTCTTCTCCAGAACTACACAGTGCCCCTTCAACTCAGGAGAGAGCTCACACTGTGAGTCCCCGTGGAGATATTCTAGGTGCACTTCGTTAGAGGATTCTCCAACAAATCAAATATAACCCGTCCTTTGCGTGACTTTGGACTGTGGAGACGCCGGCAGGTGGGACAAGCAGCCCGACCAGACGAAGCGAGTGAGTCAGACTGTCAAATCTGCAGAGGAGACAGATGATACAGTGCCCGGCTCCGAGTGACTGACGGAGCGCGGAGGCCACAGTGTATCATGCTGCATCAAAGCCGGTTATCTACTGGTTGCATGGTGGCAGAGGAGCAGGCTCCAGCTGAATGGCTGGCAGCTTTGTAGAGGGGGTAAACGCTGCTCGCTTTGCCAGGGACAACTGCGTCCAATTTCTCCAGGGCAGCCTTAACTGCTTGAGAGACCACGAAAAAAGTGAGAAGCCCAATTTTGGAGAATTTAATTCTAGACATTAGGTTGGGGAAATTAATGGCATGCTGGGAAGCTGCTCGGTGTGTGGAGCCTCCTGGGCACAGGGAGCATGAGTGGAGTGGGGGACCGGTTCTTACATTTTGAAGAGGCAACACGACATCAGCTCCTCTCCTCCTGAACAGACACTATCCCATCTTTAACTCCATTTGCTCACTTTCATTAGATTTGCTCCACAATCTTGACCTTTGCGTCTCATGTTGCCACCACCAATAAAACTCTCGGTGCCTCCACAAACTGCAGATGGCTCTAATCTCTGTGCGCTCATCAAAAAACAACTCTGCAAATTAGGTTATGTTTCAATCTGGCCTTGCTCAGACGGCAGCTTCTGCTGAGCCATGCAGCTCCTGTACTGGACTTACAACGCCAAACAGACCGTGACAGTTAGAGGCTGCAGCCCCAGTCAGTGACTCTGCTGGTCGAGCAGCCAGTGTCTTGTGAAGAGGATTTGCCCTGCCATGCTCATCACTCCTGCCTGGAGTCAACTACACCGCTGAGTTCACACACTGGACCTGGAGTCTGGACTCATCCAGACGGCTCAGGATGCTCGGCTGCTCGGCTCAGAGGAGCTCAGACATCCTCTCGTGTCCCCAGCAGCAGCAGCGGTGACAACAAGCAAACATTCATTCATTCTGAGGCCCGGCCGTGCGCTCGTCTCCCCCCCCTTAAATAAAAAAAAATAATCGCAAACTGTAGATGTGTTGACCTGCCTGCCAACCCCTCCGGGCTTCATCCCGGGCGAGACAGCGTCTTTAATAGCGGGGGTATGATATGAATACATCGGCAGCGCCTGCCTGTCTTACCGGCTGCTGTATGTGACGAGCCGTCCCCTTCCCCGGCGGAGGGAGATGCTGCCGCTGCCGCTGCCGCTGCCGGACCCCGTGCTGGAAATAGTCGCTGCCGGCGGCTTTGTTGCCTGCGACCCGGTCCCTCTTCTCCCGCACGCTGGCGCCTCCGTTCTCCCGGTCTTCGCCGGAGTCGAGGCTGCTGAAGTTCCACACAATCAGCGTCTGCACCAGCAGCACCGTGAGGGCTGCTATCAGGGCGGACCGAGACCGGCGGGCCAACCTGCGAGCACACAAGCCGCCGACCATCTTCGCACCGGGCTGCACGGAGCTGGAGGACCGTCTGTGGCTGTGCGCAGCGCGACGGGAGGAAGGAGTGGAAGTAGAGGGAGGACGAGGAGGAGGAGGAGGAGGAGGTGGTGGTGGTGGTGATGGTGGGGGAGGAGGGAGGGAGGCTGAGCTTTTACAGTGGCGGAGGCGAGGAGGAGCGTCGAGAAGGAGGCACAGGGCCACCGTGTGGTGGAGCTCAGCGAGGAGACAGAGATGAAGCTCCAGACTGTCTGTTCTCTAAATTATAGCATCCCTCCATGAGAGGGTTCTGATAATGACCATATACCTGCAAATGTTGAAATGTGCACCACAGTATTATCAGGCCTCTGATCTCAACAGGGGCGTAGCCAGGAGTTCTGTTGCCTCGGCACCTTTTGGACCTGATTGAATGACGTTGTTGTAGTGCCTCTGTAAGAGTGGCAAGAGAATCTCCATTTTATACACGCACTCGCTGGATCCCAGCTGGAATCCAACAGCAAAATGTAATTTTCCTTTCCTGCCTCACATGATGTAAGTTACAGCTGTGTGCTGTACAGTAGCTGCTGTGGATTCAGAGATGTGTCCCCTGTGACACCCTCCCTGGTTGGGTACCGTATGCTGCCAGCTGCCAGTAGGCAATTTGAGGAGGGACGATGGGGGACGCCATCCATCTCCATCATCCCAGAGACCACTAACAGCCTGGGCCGCTGACTGGATCCGGACTGAGACGCCATCACATCCAGACCTGGATGCATAACTTATAACATTTTGACAGAGCATTTCTATTTAAACTGGCACAGCTTTTTTAGCCTTTGAACCTCACAGACCAATTGCATGCATTTTAAATCACTTACGTGGCGCGACCCAGCTCATCAAAACACCAACAAAATAAGAGTGTTAATTTAGCGGGTAGTGAAAGACTGTGGGCAACTCTCTGCCCAATGCTCTGAGCCACTATTAAAGCTGACGCTTAAATCCCCCAGTGTAACACTCGGTTGTTTGGTTTCCTTATTATTTTTCCCCCACCAGTATACACATGACATTTATCACATATCTCAAACTTGTAAATAGCGTTCACATTAACATCCAAGCCGTGAAAAAGACTGGAGCACTCTGAAAGCTTCTGAAAGCTCTGTTATACCTGACTGAGCACTTAATAATAATACAGAGGTGCCTGCAAACAACACAAATATGCTTCACATCAGCCAAATACAACCGTTCAGCGTAGTTAAACTCTAATTAAACGGAGGTGTTTGATTGTTAATCCACAGTATTTTAATCCTCACATAACACAAGAGAGATAGCTAATACATGTACAGCACAGAAGAGCAGACAAAGAGAAATTCAAACAGGTAATTTTAATAAACAATGGACATCCGTTCCACATAAAAGAAAACAATTATAAGTGGAGATTTGAAAAACACTTTTCAAGTTAAGTTTGAACATGTGGTTCAGCTTAAGCTCCAGTGCCCTGTGAGCTGACCTGGGACCTGATCAGAGAGCAGATGGATTTGAACTGAATGAATGAATGAATGAATGAATGAATGTAGAAAAAACATAATATAAAATAAGCTTCTTTTTAATTTATTTTACTGATATTATAATGGCCTCACAATTGTGCGTCTACTCTCCAGAAAAACAAAATGATTGCAGTGTAACATGGAAGGTGCCAACTGCTGAATTCATATTGCAAACAAATAGGGAGCAGCATATCACCAGAGTAACTGCTAACTGCTGCTAACTTTGAATGTTTAGCTAGTTAGCTCAGTTAGCTGTGCAGCCAGCGGCCCAGATTGGTGTTCAGAAAACCAGGGAATTGTTGGTGTTTGTTCACACAACTGGGACGGTTAGCTGGTTAGCATGCTAACTTTAGTAGATATCTCTGCAACATAATACACAGACGTCATGACATCAAAACTTGTTTCTTCACATTCTGTTGATAATTCTAGTACATTTTAAAATGTTTTCAACTAGATTTCTAACATATTGCACCTTTGAACTGCAACAAGTAAAATATGCAGCCACCACAGTGATTATTCTGCTCCTTCACTGCACCTCAGTGCTCCAAAAAGACCTCATGTTCAATCATTTCTTTGCGCTTAACATGATTAAAAAGATGCCACTCAAACCCCGGATTTGTCACTGAATAGCTCACATGGAATAATTTCTGTAACCTAGAGGAGGACATCTTGTAAATAAATCCATGTTGAAAACCAAGCCTCTCTCACGACATATACTAACTAAAAATTGCATTAAATTCTGCATACTGTATGTAGATCATCGTGTTAGTCTTGACCACAGATGGTAATTACCAGGAAAAACTACAAGACAGCTGAAAATGATGATTTCATTCACACATGAGACTGTCTGGCACTTGCAGAGAGTTTGTGTAGGAGGCTTCATAAATAACTCTCAAGTCCTACTCCGAGGTGGGAATATTTTTAGTCCAATCAAACTTTAAGCTCAGTTCTTCAGAGTGATTCAGAGATGCTTGTTAAAAACGCTTCCTGAGCTCCATTGAAATGCAAACACCATGAGTAACAGAGATAGCAGAGCTTCTCTGGCTGACACGCAGCACAACACTTCACCTACACCAAGGAGGTAATTTTGGTTTTGCTTCCTGGGTTGTACAGTAGCAGGATGATGTTGACGCTGCCAAGCTTAAGACCTCAGCCGGTTATAAAGAGTATAGGAAACAGCCCGAAGAATAATCTTAAACTTTGACTTATGAGTCAAGAAGTTGTTCTGAAAAGTAAGGCTCGGGCACTTTGTATGGAGTGCGAAAAATAAACTTACAGCTAAATCTGTGACTCAAGTACCGACGGCAATGACTCCAGAGTGTTGTGAAATAGGGACTGAAGTGATGTCGACCAAAAACGCTCTCCCTCAAGCACTGAATCAGCCAATCGCAGGCCTCCAAAGGTTATGTGTCAGGGCTGCCTCACACCATTCATCATGGTTTAATGCACACCTCTGAAAGCCCACTCATCACTCGTTATGTCCGGTGTTACATATTCTTCAATATACTGAAGGACAAGATAGTTTTTACTGCGTGATGAGATGATAATCATTATGTAAGACTCTCTATTCGGAGTGCTGTTCACATAAATAAAACTCTTGTTGCTTTTTTGAAAATCACCAAAAGTTTTGTTGTTATAGTCCTGCCAGTGTACATAGTTCTTTTCATCATTCATCAATATAGACAACATATCCATATGGAGAAGAATTACATTAACATGTGATGAGCTTGATGATTTTCTTCTTCACTTCTGTTCATTATTACCACATGGTGAATCATCTCATAGCTTCGTAATTTAACGACCATCCACTGGACTGACGGGGCACAAAAGACTGTGATGAATTGTGGGATACACTCAGCTCTCAATACGGCTTCGAAGATATATGAAGAATTCTTCATTCATTATGGGGGAAGTGTACTTGGCACACCAACTTGCTGGTGCATAAAGACACACTCAAGAGCTCAAGATCTTTCTGACATTGGAGAGTCGGAGGGTGACTCCAACCAAGGTTATCACACATTTCATGCTCTGGTAAATCTTTTTTATGCTGAGAATAAGTCTTAACATTTCAAACATTCATGCATGGCAATTATTCTTTTCGATTTCAATTGGATTAAAAATAATGACATCATTTTATTTTGTGGCACTGGTGATAAAACTAACCCTAAGAGGATGCTGCAGCCCGAGCCCGCCTGACTGACACCAGCACTGCTGTGACTCAGAATACAAGCACATCTCTGGATTGGGTTGCTGTTGCTACACTTCATGAAAGTCTGAACAACACCTCTTCATCTCTACTTTATAGTTTTGTCTCGTGTTTCCCTTTGGCTGTCATATACACTAAAGCAGAAGGGGTTTTGACCACAGTCATGCATTCAAATCTTCCAGTTATCTCTTAAAGGTGCAATTTGCAAGAATTTTACTTTATAGCATTAAATAATTAAATAAAATGATCCAAAGAATGTGAACAAATCACAGTTTTGATGTTACAGTATGTCGAAGACGTCTATTTTTTGGGTTACAGAGATCTCTATTAAAGTTAGCATGCTAACCAGTTAGCCCCCTAGCTAGTTTTTAATTCAAGAGGTGATAGTCCAGAAAAAATCAGAAATCAGAAAAAAGAAAAAAGAAGTAAACAGCACCCCCTGGTGCTCTGAGCTCCCAGTCTGGGCGGAGTCAGCTAATAGGACAGCTAGCTGCACAGTCAAATGAGCTAACTAGCTAACAGCAGCTACAGTCAGCAGCAGTTAGCGGTTATTCTAGTGGCATGCCGCTCCCTATTTGTTTGGTGTATGAATGTGACAGCTTTAAAGCCTTGACACATGACACTAGAATCGCCCCATGAGGAAGCCCTAAGTGACAACTGTGACACTGTGATGAACAAGAGCCATCGATTAAAGTCTCAGTTTGCTCATGTTTAACTTCCACCAACTCAAAACAGACACCTCTGATGTTAAGGTTGCAGTTTCATCTGCCTCAGGCAGAGTTTTTCTTTGTTGAGTCAATGTGCATATATTACAAAACTTGGTCTGATTAAATTAAATAATGCAGACTTACACATAAATATTATGTGTTTATTCAATTATTATATTATTATAACGTTAAAGCTGATGTAAGTGTTATTTTCTTATTTAAATAAGTGTTAAATAGCTCGATATTCCAACAGTAATCACTGTTATAGAATAATTGGTCAGTCACCCATGTCCGTCCTCCTCCTCGTCATGCAAAAAGAGAAAAGACATTTTCTGGTATCCCTGCCCAATTTATCCAATCAGGACAGAGAACTCCATAACGAGGCGGTCCTGTCTGCTGAGAGGGATCCTCCTGTTCTGGTACCTGCACCGGCAATGGTGGAACGGGGAAAGCTCCCAATTCCAGCACTCCCAATGACGGCTTATACTACAAAACAGGCCAAACGAAGAAATACACTTGACAAAAAGAAAGAGGCAAAGAGAGCTGCCTCGAAATAAAGAAAGGAGTCGGCAAGTGTGGTGGTGTAGAGAGGAGGGAGGGGACTGCTAACTGCAAAACGGACAGGAAGTTAGCTTTTAGCAGCTATTAGAGGAACCTCTACATAAACATAATGTGTTTTTCAAGCATTTATTATTCAAGTATTATATATAAAAGTAGTGCATTTGGTTATTCTATCTCCTGTAATTAATCACATGTGTAGTCATTGAATTTATACACATTGGCTCAACGTGACAGAAAATTCACATTAAATGTGACCCTTTATATTGAACGTATGGAATAGAATTAGATGGAAAATTGACATGTAAAATACTTAAAGGTGCATTATGTACGAATTTGCCACCTGTCAAATTAATGCTCAAAACAAAAAGGGGGCAGCATATCACCAGACTAGCTGCTAACTGCTGCCATCTGTAGCAGTCCTCGGCTAGTTAGCTCAGTTAGCTGCACAGCTTCCTGACTGGGAGCTCAGGGGACCAGGGGAGCGTTAGTGTTTACACCGCTAGCGCAGGAGCTTTGGACCAGGACGGGGCGCAGCTAGCTGGTTAGCATGCTAAGTTAGGCAGATATCTCTGCAACATAATACAAAGACATCATGATGTCAAAACTGCTATTTATTCACATTCTGTTGACGATTTTAGTTATTTTCTAAATGTTTTCAACTATAATTCTCACAGAGTCTCTTTAAAGTCTCCGCTTTAGGTAAATAAAAATGTTTATTCAGTGATTTCAAACAAGAACTGGTGCTTTGAATGAAAGCTGCTGTACTGTGATTGGAGTGCTTTACCAAGATCCGACACACAAGGGAGGGTTACTGCAGATTATTGGTAAATGGAAGAAGAGACTGCCGACTCCAAGCACTTATCCTGTTTACTCGGTGGTGTTGAATAAGTGATTGAGCTTTAGGCTACTAAAGTCTGCAGATAGTCCAGGATAAACGATTATCAGCCCACAAAAAAAGGGCCTAATTTAAAAAGCTTTGAATTGACAGCAGAAGAAGAACTTTGTTCCTTTGTTTCATGTCTAGGTAGACCTTGGCCAACTGCTATTTGCAAACCAAGGCTCAGAATGCTTTGGGACACAGGATACAGTGTTATTTAACAAGAAGAAGAGAGAGAATAGACTCCACACTTCATTTATTAACGCTAAAGAAACACAATGACACCCTGATTAAAGCTATTCACGGTCAAAGCGATTCTGGTCTGTCTTTCCTCTTTGTTTCTCAGCAACGAGCCATCGAGGTGGATAAATAAGACTGTAAACAGTAGATGTAGCTTTCTGACATGTTGATAGCCGGTTTAATGTTGAGTGTCGGGCAAAATAAGATAATTGGGGGCAGGAAAGAAAAGAAAATTGCTGGATGCGAATTTTGACATCAGACCAAAGTTTTGCATATATCACGCCTCGGATTGGGGAGTGAATTATATGCTGCGGTGGCTGCTGAAACACAGAAAAAGAAGTTATCATTTTGAGCACCGCATTGTGGTTTTCATCTCCAGGAATGCCTCGACTGACGCGCAGACAAAGCATATCATGTAAATCCCAAAACAACAGCTCTGCAGGAGACAAAGGCAGACATTTCTCTCAGAGTGCGAGGCGCTGACCTTGTGGTCTCACAATCGACGTGGCAATTAGACATTCCTGCCATTTTTAGAGTTACATATGGGCCTTTTACAATAGCTGTTCATTTTCAGCTTAACCGTTTGTTAGGCTTATCCCTGTATGCTTCTCTCCTATCAAAGAGTCGCAACCAGAAGCAATCAAGTATAGTCTATCCAAACGTAGGCAAAATGAGGGAGAGTAATTTGTTAATGTCAGGCCATCATTCAGACAGGAGCATAACACTGTTAGACTGCAGCACTCGTCACAAAGAAGAGTCGCCAAACCATTCTGTCATCCATGTTCGAGTGTTTAATCTGTATTCTCATCACGCGGCTTTCTTGAAGTATTTTGAATCGCAGCGCAAATTATTAACTTGGTGGTATTTCTGCAGGCAAACAGAGCCAACGCTGCGGAGATAAGGCTGCAGACCGCAGACAGATAAATGTTGTGTGGAATTTCAAAACGTCTTTATGTGCTCTCAGACACTCCAAAGATGTTTGAGCATCTTATAAATGTTAATTCTCGAATCATCAAGAGAGAGTGGGGGACAGGAGAGAGAGAGAGAGGCTGCGATGGAAAGAAATGTAAAGTTGTTAATTACGGCAAAGAAGAGAGAGAGGAGGACAGGAACAAGGGAGGAGACGCGCGTGCCGCCATTAATGAGAGCAAAATGAACCACGAGTGAGATGAAGAACGGTTAAAAGACAAAACTCGATGTAATTGGAAAGTGGGGGTGAAGTCAGAAAACGGGAGAGGGAGTGGAAAACATAATCAAAGCATAGCAAGTACACCTATAGGTCTACTAAATTAGCAAAGAGCCAAAGAGAGACGGATGAGTGGAGGGTCGGAGGGAGACGGGGAGCAGAAAAACAAAAGCATTTATGAGCTCAATGTAAAGATGATTAAAGACACAGAAAGGGAAAATAAAAACGAGACGGAGAGCTGCTCATGCTCCTCTGGCAGCACAGCCACGTCTTCCCCTCTCATTAGCTGTGGCTCTGTTGCTTGGGGCACCGAGTGGGCCGACTGTGGCCACAACAATGGTTACCATTCCCTGCGGCAACAAATGCTGATTTTAATTAGAGCCGACCTCTTTGTCACTCAGAGAGACAGACGCACACACATCGGCTGACCAGAGGAAGTCGCTGGGAGACTCGAGCGAGCATGCAAAGCCGTCCTCGCAAACCCCCCGACTCCTCTGAGAGAGACGGCGATGCAGAGACAGAGAGGGAGACAGATGAGCAGCCAGCTGGTGGAGTGAGTCTGGGACAGGAGGGAGAGGGAGCCGGGGGTAGGCGCTGCACAACATGACTGTTGAAGCCTTAGGCGTCCCGCTGTAGGACACTCTCATGCATTCAGTGTTTTATGTAATCAGGCAGCGTGCTGACTGGAGTGCAGTAGAACACAGCGAAACACAGCAGCAGACAGGTGTCCTTGACAGCGATGGCCCCGGGGGACCAGAGGGAGCCTTTTTTCTCCCACTGTGATACGACAAGAGACTAAAGCAGCCGGCGTGGTTCGTACGAGGCTGATGTGACTGTATGCACAGGGAGGGAGAGAGATTTGTTGACTTTTTTATGTGGCTGCAAAGAGCTGCCAGGAGGTTCATGCAATGTTCAAGATGTCATAACATCAGACAGCCGAGGGCACGGGCAATCTGCACTGGCTGTGTCAAAGTGTGTCAAAATGTCACCGTCCTGAAGAGTGAAAGCGTCACTGGTTCAAGTGTAAAACTGTTTTAAGCGATCATGTGCTAAAGAGGATGGCGAGGTCAAGTCATGAATAGTTAATGAACATTGTTCATCCAGTCATAGCCAACAAATATCCCTGACGTCAAATCAACA
This sequence comes from Pagrus major, assembly GCF_040436345.1. Taxonomy (NCBI): domain Eukaryota; kingdom Metazoa; phylum Chordata; class Actinopteri; order Spariformes; family Sparidae; genus Pagrus; species Pagrus major. The sequence goes on along the minus strand of NC_133215.1, from coordinate 27,930,564 downwards.
AAGGTTAGGGTTAGGTTGAGGCTTTAAAGGGTTTGAATTCATCGGTCGGATGGACGTGACTTCGCCATCCTTGGGAGAAAAAATAAAAATACACGCCCGGACATCAATTGTCTGATCATCACTTAGCAACAGTAGCTTGGCACAGCAGGCAGGGCATCAATCTTTGGATTACTCTGCATGTTGAAATGATGTGCTTGGAGAGCTAATACATTTGGAGGGTGCTTTATTTCGCCTTTTCAAAACAAAATCACAGGAGATTTTTTTCAGCAGCTGTTCGAACCTGAGGAGCAAACGTTAGCGTGCCTGGCTAACTAGCAACTACCAAGAAGTACTGCTTTATTTTCAAGTTAATTACATTATTGAGTGAGGTGACAGGTTGGGTCAGAAAAGCACCTGTTCAGGACGGGAACATCCATCAACAACATGAAGGAGGAATCTGTCTTGGCAGTGTGATTTCTGAACAGGTCATTTTGTGGGAGTCATCACGAGGAAAGTTGCTCACCTCCACAAGGTTTACCAGCCGGATGGTGAACACGGCTGGGTATCGAACCGGGACTGAACACAGAATCCAAGATATTTATTTTGTCAACAGTTTCTGGTTGTGAGCCTTTGCAGATTCATGCACATCATAAATTATGGACATATGTTATTTTTACTTGCAATGTCACAGTTCTTTGTTTTTGTTGTTCTGCTCTTCTCATACACAACTTATGTGTGTCTGCTTTTTTTTGTTCCTGTGTTGTTTTGTCTACTTGGGCATATGTGGGTGGAGGAACGGGACGGGGAATAAGGGGATATTCAGTGTTCTGTGAGGCTGCTATGTTTACTCACAGTTGCTGCTTATTGTACATTCTTGTGAAATAAAAAGATGTTGAAAAAATATGACAGGAACATCCACTGTGTGGGAGCCAATGTGCCACTATATCAGAGTTCAGTAATGTTCGCGGCTCTGTCCTGCTCTTTATACAGTTTAGGGAAGTTTACACTTCGTCTGATAGTTTGCTAAACTTGGCGGTTATTATTCATCATCAAATCTTCCTCTCTTTTACAAGTGACACAAACATTCAAACATGAATCTAACTTGTATGCCAGACCAGCCAAGGAATATATTAAACCATTGTTATCATAATACTGTATGCAAGGACTGAATAGCTCTACCCTGAAATACAGGAACAATGCTGAATGCATTGCTGACTTTTATAAGGCTGCTGTGGAACATGAGGATGCTGATGCTTTTTGGGTAACATTTCATTTTACAGGTCTGCAATTTTTATATAAAGAAGGTGGTAATTACCAAGTAACGTGAAATGTCTTTGAAATAACCCCCAATTACCATATAATTACGTCAAAGTTTATTGAAAACCAGCACGTCATGATTTAGAGATAATATTCTGCTATTTTCCAATTAAGCGGTTGATACATTTCAATACATCTTCAGGAAATTTCCAACTGGTTTCTGCTTAACTTCTGCTGATCATGCCATTTTCATTTCTAACTAATTTCTGCCCAACTTTGCAAGGTCACTAAATTGAAGTACATTGAAGTTCACCAATTTCTATCACTTCAGCAGGTCAGTCCAAATTTGGGATACATTTTCTTAATGTCCTTTTTTTTAAATGTAGTTAGCCACAATGTGTAACCATTTACCGACAAATACAACTTCATAATCAAGAATCAAGTGACTAAGTTCCCATTTCAAAATGTTCCCTAATTTTCCCTTTTTAATTCTATTCATTATACTTGTTTTTATTGTGGTTATTTGAACATCTTAATATACCTGTCTTTTATCTGCCTGTTTATCCTGTGTATTTAAATGTCTGCCTGCGAGGCACCTTGTAACTCTGGTTTTGAAAGGTGCTTTATAAATAAAGTTTATTATATTATTATTATTTAGCCCTCATAATACTGTCTTCACACCACTCAAGTTAATGTCACTCTTACCATTTAAGTACCTGTGTATAATAAGTATGTGTGTGTGAGAAATAAAGAGAGAGAGAGAGAGAGAGAGAGAGAGAGAGAGAGAGAGAGAGAGAGAGAGAGCAGAAGTTGGAGAATTTTCCTAGAAATGTGTTCCAGCAGTTATTAAAAGAATTACCATCTTTTAATAACTGCATGTTGGAAAATAGCAGAATATTATTGTTAAATGGTGTTTTCATTACATTTTGTGGCAATTATTGTGGTAATTTGGGGATAATTTTAAAGAAATTTCCGATATGTGACTTGGTAATTACCACCTCATTACTAGAGTTGGGAGTCCCGGCTCTTTGTAGGGAGCCAGATCGTTCGGCTCAGCTCAGCATGAAGAACGGCCTCTTTCAGCTTGGCTCTTCATTTAAAGCCACTTTTTGCTTTTACAATTCAGCCAAATTTAGCAATGTTTTGACCCATGATGGGAATGTGAACACATATATCACTTAAATTATTCAATGTAATGATACCAAACCTCATACTTTTCAGACGACCATCATTTTTACATTTGGAATAAAAACATAAAACACTATGTGCATTGAACATTTTATTTATATTAAACTTTGTTTTGTAGGTTGGCAACCAGTGCAACATACAAAAGTCTCACCATGCTTGGGTCTTAATTTTACCAAAGTGAAACATTTCTGGAACTTATATCACAAATGAAGTGTTACCATATTTTACCCCATGACATGTAGCTTTCTAGCATTGCATCATGTACTGTAGCCTTCGCTGTGTAGCCATCATGAGCCTATTTTAAATCTGTTTGAGGGTTTCTTTTTAAAAAAATCAAAAAATAAAACAAAACATCTGGAAACATTAAAAGGTCAGCTGGAGAAAGACGTCATGGAGTTGAGTTTTAGCATTAGCATTCTGCAACAAGCTACAGCTTATTTGTCGTCATTTCAGCTGACAAAATATACTTTTACTCCGTTTAGACCAACTGTTTAAAAAATGACTGTGAATTTTGATGGTACATCTACTATTTATGTGTGGAGCTTAGCAAACTGTCATTTAGTGGACTTGCAGACACCAACATCATTGCTCTATGTCCCTGATACCACCACAGTCAGGGGTCACAAAGGTCACTACAAAGCTTTTAAAAGGCTGGAGTGTGAATCCAAATATTTCCCCAGTATATGACACATCCTTGAGGTGTCAGTGCCAGTAGCAAACTGGTGACAGCTCGCCGTTTTCGATTGGCTCATTTGGTAGCTGAGCCTGCTGATGTGAAGTCAGTTACCTTATCTCATATGGCTGTATGTCAGTTTCCACTGGCACGTGTGCACATGTGCATGAATGTGTTTCCTGAGGAAATAGATGTGTTCCAGGATACTAAGCTTTTCTCACATCAGACAGCTTATCCTGGAGGAACACAGCACCTCTTATCAGGTACAAAGCTGAAACCACCACCAGGGAAAACAGACCATCCAGTATAACGTGGAGCCACAGCTTCAAAAAGGGCAAAGAGATGAGGAAAAATGAAGTCAGCTGAAAGAACATTTCTACAAGACAGTGCTTTTACGCCATTTGTTTAGTAAAGTGGAAGACCATCAAAAGATGTAGAGAGATATTTGCACATCAGACGGGCGATTTGGTGTGTTGTCTGGAATGTGGCTGAGCTCCAGATTTGTAGTACTAAAGTGTTTTACGTCCCGTTGTAGACAAAATCTCCATCATTCTGGGTCCAGTGTCCCGTTCAAAGACCACTGTCGAGTTAGCGGATCAGCACATCACGGTTATAGATCCAGCATGTTTTTGTTGCTTAGCAACAAAAGCAGCAGATGTTGTTTACCATTGTGACATTTTCTCTTTTTAAGATAGTGAAATATCTTGTTTACTTACTTGAATGAAAAGATTGATTATTGGCATGCTATTCATAGTTAAATCACAGCAGTCTAATTGGAGTATTTTCTTATTGTTGCTTCTCTACCAATTTTCCGCTGTATGCACCGTGCCTCCTTGAAGCAAAAAAAGAAAATCTACCAGCAAAAATAAATAAATCATCTGTGTTTTTCTGTTTTGAAGGCAACCTATAAGTATTTCAGGAAACTGGGGACATATGTGATTTTTAAGCTTAATTACACATCCTTAATTGAGCATCACCTGTACACACTGGGAGCAGTACAGGCAGTGTGTACACTCTATTTCTATTTCCTTTGTTTATGCTTCTGCCTACCTGCGAGGGTGAGGGAAGTGCATTTTTATCTTTTTCATCTTCCATCACCTTCTGGCTTCATTTCACAGCGAGAGGGCTTCCAGTAGCAGTGGAAAGGCAAAACAAAAGCATGCAGAGTGAGAGCACAAATATGCACCAAAAATCTCACCAAATCCAGTCCCTGCAGGAAGAAGCTCTTTTTGAAATGACTTCCACATGATAAAATGTTTTTTTTTTTCTGTGACATTCAAAGTGTACAGAGAACATACAGTTGAGTCTTCTGAGGGAGGAAATAAGGCAGAATCAGCGCCACGGCCTTCAAGAGAAAAGGCCGTTTCTGGTTTTTGTCCTATTCACATAATTGAATTTGTGGTGGAGGAACATAATCATATGTAATCTGTGCTCATTTCAAAAAATGTAATGAGGCTCGACTGCAAATACATCAGCGGGTTTAGTCTTGTCACGCGTTAAGGGTGATAGGAAGCACGTAAAATGACACTGCTATTATGCTTTGGCAATGCTCACTCGATGGGAAATGAAGTTTCATTCTAAAGTGATATACTGCATTAATAGCCATTAAACAGTAGGTGGGTCTATTAAAACAGCATTGGTAAAATCACATCTTACGTTTGTTCTTAACACGAGCAGTCAAAAGAGAGCGGGGGTCATTTTTTTCACCTGGATTACCGACTGTAATGATTACGACTATGGTTTCCAGAGCGATTGAAGCAATCAAAGGTTGTCTTTTGTTCTGATAATTGATTTGTTCTTTCTCCTTGGTGTGAACAGTTTGTGGCCATAAAGCCATAAAATACTTTTTTTCCCCTGTATTAGTGGAAGAGCAAGCGCATAACAGAGGAACCATAACCAGGAAGTCACATTGAGATCAATATCTCTTTTACAGGAGTGACCTGGTCAAGGGAGCAGCCGTACAAAATCACAACATAGTGAAATGCAACGTATGAAACGTGATACACAAAAAATCACAATAAAACAGAAGAACAGGTATTCAAACACAGATCTCAAGAAAAAAACAACCACATTCCTAATGATGCCCTTAAATTCATCAATATATACAAATGCATCTAACGTCAGATGTCTTTGCAAGTTATTGCATGGCCAGTGTACACAGAATCAAACACCCTGTATTAGCATTACTTTCCCCTAAACCCTTCAAGAATCACTTGCAGAGCTGAGACAAAGAAGCTACAGCAGGTTTTTCTTTTGTAACATGATTGAAATGATATTTGAACATCTAGCAGCTTTCGTCTGTCAGCATCCATGTTGTCTATTTGGGCTCTAATTGGTCCCTGCAGGTTGTCACCATGATGGAATAATGTCCCAGAAAGAGGGCACCTCTAAAACCAACCTTCCCCTCTCCTAGCCAGACTGTATGGATGTCGTGTCATGTAACCTGTCAGTAGCATTAACCTTTAGGGGATAGCACAGCTCTCTGTAGCTTTACATCTATTAATATTGATATTCTGTGACCTTACAGCTATTCTGTTTGTCCCAAGTCACTCAGTGAACTTCCTCTCTGGGGGACGCACCATTTTGCAGAGCAAATTCAGCCCTGCGCACCTTCATTAAAGCACTGAATAATTTATCCTTCCCAGATCTAGCCCCTCCTCTTTTTTTTGCTGAGCGGACATAATGTAAAGCACAGTTAAATAGGTTTGAATGAGTCTCCATGTCTGACAGACTGACTGAAAATGACTTCTTGTTCATTGACGTCTGCTCCTCTCCTCTGAGCATGAGTTATTCATATGACATAGAAGCCAGTGGACTATATCAAATGGACTGTGTTTGACCTCTATGTAAATAGGAAGATATTGTATTTCATACGACCTGGCCCCTTCAGAGCTTAGCTCACACAGTATTTCTATTAAAAATGAAATCATCACCACATACGATGAGGATACTTTGGACTCACATAAGGTGTGGGTGTTTTTCTGTCACAGTATCATACCTGTGAGGTCAGCTTGCATAGACAATACTATATATATGTATATATATATATATATATATATATAATATATATATATATATATATATATATATATATATATATATATATGGTCGGTACAAGGTGCATTTATTTGTCTTTAAATATATTTGTCATTTTTTATTTGTTCATTTTTTGGTAGCTTTGTATTTGTGGTTTACTTATCATTTGCCAAACTTTCACAAAGAAAAAGAATAAATATTCTTTTATATATATATATATATAAAAGAATATTTATTATATGTATATATATATGTATATATATATATATATATATATATATATATATATATATATATATATATATATATATATATAAGAAAAACAACAGCTATGACCTCAATTGCCTCAGAGCTGAATATAAACCTTGCTGACACCAACGCGGGATTACCAATTGCCCTGAGGGGCCCGTAAAGCCCCAGGTTCACTGTGTGTCAATTGATTTTTGTAATTTCATACCACTAATGTACAATCTCAACTACAGTGTGTCCTGCACTATGGCCATCTAGATTCAACAGCTTTATTATTCCTGTTAATAAACTGTATACACCGAACATAATGCTAAATATTTAGATGTAATATATAGAATTTCTGCATTTCTCATCTGTAAAACTATCTGTGTTCTTACATTATCCCAATCGTTTCCACCAGTGTTCAAACCCAGAGAGATTCACAAGATTAGTCAAAGTAACGATGTGTTTCATTTGGTCGCCTGTTGCTATGGCTTCCTGGGAGAACTTTAAAGGAGACCTATTGTGCTTTATCATTTTTTCCTTCCCATCAGTGTTGTATATACAGTATGTTCTTTTGCATGTAAAAGGTCTGCGCCAATAGGAGCTCCTATCTCCCACAGAAAACTATGCTCTGTTTTGTTCTCCTTCTTTTGTTATTTATTTTAGTTTTTGCTTCATTGTATTTCAGGAAGCCTTTTTAACACCTGGGTCAGGGGACGACAGATGAAAAATAGCGTTTAAGCTAATTCTGGCATTTTTACCTATGTATGTGTTTTAGTAATTTGCACTTTCCCTTCCTAAATAAACTAAACTAAAAAACATATTCTCAGCAATGGTGGCCGTTTGATAAGGAAGACAACAACTCCCATGACCCCCTGTTACTCATGTCAGTATGTGTATTTAATCAGATAACTATACCTAAGGTAGGGGTTGGACTGGACTTAATGGGACACAATCTCATCAAAAAACTGAAAGCTTTACAATTTTATTTTTCATTGCAGGGCTTTTTACCTAAATAACAAAGTACATGATGTATGGCATAACAGAAAAGCTCAACATTTTGGGAAATGCACATATTCGCTTTCTTGAGAAACAGCCCGGCTCTATTCACAGAGGGATGACACAAATCCAAAACAATCATTAGATCAACTGATGCTTCCGGTGATGAGAGGCTAAGATCAGTTCAAATAGTTACTTAGTAGTTCCTCTTTATTCAGTACATCAAAGTCTTTTCAAAGGTTCAGCTTTTCTTCCCCAAACGACAGCACACAACCCTGATTTAAACCCTGATTTTCCTTCTATTCACTCAGCTCCGGGCTGATTCCTTTCATCCGTCTTCAAGGTTAAGAGTCTGTCCAACCATCTTGTGGACTGCAGCGGCTCCTCTCCCGCTCTGTCTTCTGTTCCTCCTGTCTCTCTCCATCTCGCGGGGCTCCACTTTCAGCCCCAGGGCCCTTTACTCCGAGGGCAGGCGTAACAGAAGTAGCATGTCTGCGTCTTCGATCTCGGCGAACATTTTTCCTTCCTTCGCAGCTCCCCACAGTCCTCTGTGACCAAGCAACCTTGTTAGATCGGTAAAAATAGTAACAGCGGCGATGATTTGAGAGAGGCAAGAGACTGTGTTTAGAGAAAAAGATAAAGAGAGAGAGAGGGAGAGGAGGCAGGTAATGAGGGAGAGAGAGCCTGGGAAATGTATGTGCCAGCCACAGAAGCCCTGAGAGCAGCCCAACTTTCAGCTGCGTAGGTGAGAGAGATTATATGCCCCTGCTGGTTTGGCTGATTAGCGGTGACCTCTTCTACGGAGGCAAATTACCACACTTAGATCACAGCTTTATTCAAACTGTAAAGTTTTCTGATTTGAATATTATAGGCAGTTTTTTTTTCTTTTTTCTTTACGCAACAGTATTTTCTTCTTGTACCTTTCTGTAGGGAAACCATCTATCAAAATCTGTTGTTCTGGAGTCGCTCCAAGACAAATATTGCATTCATGAACGACTATATGAAATCAAACACAAAAAAAAAATATAACAAGTACACAACAGATGGCCTGAAAGACCAATCCTGCCTCTTGATAGTTGGAGTGAGTACAACCTTGGAGATGACATGAACAGAGAAATATCGTATCAATTTTTCAAAGTTTGCTCCAAACTTCAGACAGAACTAAGGTCAAACTTTAATGCCATGATGTTTTTTGCAGAGGTACTCTGGTGGTGCAGAGCCGCTGCTGAATTCAGCATTAAACACTAATAGTTTCCACCCAACTTGTCCTCAGTCAATAAGATGCCAGTGTAAAGTGTTTGCTCTCAAATGAATTTGGAATTCATATTGTTCTCTTCCTCCTCCTCCCCGTCACGACTCTCCTCTGCTGCTTGCTATGCTCTCGCTGCTGGAGCTGGTGGTTTACTTTTCTGTCTGATAATGGAACAGAGTGGACTTCTTATTGATTTGTTTGTCTAGATACAAGTTGAGGCGCGCTCCCGTCGGAGCGGCGCCGCTACATTTCTTTGCGCTGCGCGGCGGCCTCGCGGCGTCTACGCTTCAAATTAGGGAGTGACAAGAGAGGCTGGAAAATAGGCCACATGTCAACTAATGACAAACATTGTACATTTTCCACCAATTTGTTTTCTTTGTGCGCTTGATGAGGTCAGTGATGAATCTAATCTGTGAAGTGCCCCTCATGCTGACAACGAGCAATACGTCTTTGGCAGGGCAGCGCCGTATGCATAAGCTCGGTCTTCCTCGGTGAGCATTGTGATGAATGAGGGCTATTATAGCTGATGCATGTGATATCTGCTCCATGTGGACTACTAATATTGGACTGACCCCACAAATGTGAACCCCCCCCCCCACACACACACTCTCTCTGGGCTTACATCCACCGGAAGAAGAAGAAGAAGAAGAAGAAGAAGAAGAAGAAGAAGAAGAAGAAGAAGAAGAAGAAGAAGAAGAAGTTCATCTGATATCCAGCTGGCTCGGTTCCAGCGACGGGGCAAAGATCTATTATGTGATAATTGTAGTTGCCTTTTAGCCACAGGAGTGCAGGTGCATGTGCTCAGAGGATGGCATATGGAAGCGTCTCTGTGTGTGTGTGTGTGTGTGTGTGTGTGTGTGTGTGTGTGTGTGAGGGCTGGGGTTGTGGGAGGCTTTCATCTCAGCAGTGCTTTAAGGCCAATATAGCAAATGGCGCGGACTGACCAGCTGCTTGACGTGCTGTTCAACTGCCGGCCTCCCTCCAGAGCCACCACTGGCTGCCTGCCCATATCTCTCTCGCTCTCTTTCTCCCTCTCTCTTGGTTTTTATCTCCGCCTCTACTATCTCTGTGCTACTGTCACGCTGCTATCGTGTTCACCGTCCTGTCACTCAATTAAGCTCGCCTGTCTCTCTTTTCATCTTTTTATTCCGACATGAAGATTTGAGTCAGCTCCCGTCGATGCCGAAATACCCAATGTGTTTCTGAGCCCGCACATGAGATGGTTATCTACATTCCAGGTCAGCCTTTTTTTTGTAAAAAAAAAAAAAAAAAATCTAATTCTACGCTACAGGCGCAGTCATAATTGTCTTGACAGTCACGCGGTGAGAGAGGTCGACCAGTCAGTGTGGGTGGAGGCATCCTTGCACTCTCACAGATTCAGCGCTGTCAAGGTCCTTCTGTCCTTAGCCCACAGCCTCTGGCCACGGCTGGTCCTGTTGTCTGAGCAGATTAGCATAGCACAGCACAGCAGAACCACGGTCAAACGGTCTGCACTTGTGCTCGCATGTGCATGTTGCAGGCCGAAGCGCATGCACGCCGACAGGCAACGAGGACGAGTGCCAGGTCTCCGTGCCGTTGCAGGACGTCAAAAGCATGAGATGATTGTTGACTTTTTGACAGGTTGAACCTAAGCTGTGTTTTGGGTTGGAACGCGGTTATTTGATGAGTCAGTCCAGCTGAGCGTCTCTCGCCTCGGCAAACAACCCCCTCATTAATCTGACAGACAGCAGTCTATTTCTGGTCAGCGCTCCGCAGCTCTTTTGGAGTACAAAATTGAGCACATAATTTTATTATCTTTTGAATCTGAAACGGAGGAACAATTGGCACTCGCAAGCCTTTGTCAACAAAAACAAACAACAGCTGTGTTTATGCAACTGTTGGAATCTGCTTGGCTTATAAATGAAGTCGCGCTTCAACACAGCCATTAAAGTGTTGTGCATCATCATGCCAAGAGGAAATCACGCTGTAAAAATCGGAGGCATGTATAATAGGAGCAGCAGTGGAATAGGTTGGGATCACCGTTGTAACAACAGGCCGTGTGACAACAATCACAAATGACAAAACAATAGCAGCGTTCAAGTAAAACAGATTAAAAGCGCTCTGCTGTCAGCTGCAATGCTCAAGTGTATTCAATACATCATGTAGCCTAAAAACCATGTGAAGCAACAACACTGCACAACAATGTAAACCAATGTGACCATCACAGATTGAGAAACATGCATTTCTCATGCTGCTGATTCATGACATATTGTCTTCAAATAGTGAAATGTCCATGTAGATAAAACATGATAAACCTGTAGGTGCCCTGTAGTGGACAAAACATGTGCCCTTCCAGTGCCCTTTCTGCACACTGGTGCCCCACCACATACAGCTGGTGCCCTTCTTATTGATTTTTGCCCCTGACCCTCACAAGTCCTGAATCTGCCTCTGCCCCTTTGTAAAAACTGAAATCTCAACTCCCTTTTATTTCTTCTTTTCTTTTCTTTTCTCCAAATATAAATAATGCATATTCATGTTGTGTCTACATTTATCATGAACGAGTAGGGTTTGTATGGCTGTTATCTTTGTAGTTGTTTGTCTTTTCACTATTTATTGTCTTTTCCCTTTTTGATGTTTTAGTTAGTTCTTCCCTTATCCTCTTTCTCTTACATACATCCTTCAGGACCCGTTGGACCAGGTCTAGTCATTGAGAAAAGAGTTCCGTGGACGGGTCGAGTTCGGTCACGTCAACTAATGTGGCTGCCTTCAAGTTCTTATAGTGAAAATATAGTGTAAAGACAGGCCTGTGTTTTATAATGTACATTTCTTTCCAAAAAAACGAGATTTTAAATTCCAGTTGCGCTTTAATGTACTGGAGAGGATGTGTGATCAGTGCTAAGCTCTGCTGAAAGTGACTCCTGTAACCCGCAGCCTTCATTTCTCGGCTGAGACCATCTCCGCTCCAAATTGCCAGCTGCGACTTTTAAGGCAGGCTGAGCGCGTGTCGCTAAATTGTTGTTGTTGTCGCTGACTTTGAAGCAAGGTAATGACACAAACATCACTCAAAATGCAATTACACCCAACCCCTTTCTTTTTTGAGACCCAATGGAGTGTTAAAGTGAATGAAGGGAAATGTAGTGTGAAACCAGTGAGGCTGCATGGGCCGGGCTAATGGAAGCTACAAATGGTCGGACAGGAACCAGTCTGTCCACGAGGGGCCCCACCACCCCTCCTCCTCCTCCTCCTCCTCCTCCTCCTCCTTCTTTTAAAAGTCACATCACGTTGATGGAGTGGAAGAATGATGGAGTGAGGACTCAGTCAAAGTCAGACGGGAAACAGAGAGCAATAGAGGATATTTAACAAGATGACAAGCACTGTTTATCCGAGCTGGGAGTTGGGGTGAAGTGGTTTGAGAGCAGTAACATCTATCCCAGGATGTGTTGTTACAAGGAGGGCATGACTTGAATGTGCATGCTCTAAATGAGTTGTAGAAGACGTGTGTCTGTGTGTTTACCCATCTGTGTGTGTGTGTGTGTGTGTGTGTGTGTGTGTGTGTGTGCGTTGGGGGCATGTCACTATTAATTCCTTTCACTTTAGGCACCGTTTTAAGTTACAGGCACAAGCAGCCTTCTCTTACATGCTGCAAACCCCTGAGTAAGCTGAGACAGCTTCGCTTTGTTTCTCCAGAGGGACAAAGTGTGAGAGAAAGAGGGGATACGGAGACAGTGACAGAGGAGAAAACACAGAAGAAAAACAGAGGGAAAGATGGGACAGAAGAACCGAATGAGGGAGAAAATATTAAGAGAAGGCGGCGCATCTCTGCAGAAAAGCCGGCCTCTGTGAACCACCAAGGGAGAGAATGGAGAGAATAGCCTGTATTGTTTTCTCTTCCCTTTGATTTTCTGCCCTGAGCAATAACACCCCCACCATGCACACACACACACACACACAATCATATACAGTGGCAGGAATACTCAGGGTTTGTTCTTCCTGTAACCAAAGATATTTCCTTCTGATTTTCTCTGTCTGTGACCAGAAATAAAAGAAATGTTTGCCCTTCATCCTCGCTTCTCCAGGTCTGTGATGTCTCCCAGGGCTGAAATAAATATCTCTCTAAGCGCTGTTTAGTAGGTATTATTCAAGGCATTAAGGCTTTAGTACGTGACATGGACACTGAAGTCCAAGCTAATCTAAGCAGAACTGCCAGAAAACACATACCCATCATTTTTTGGAAACACTCAGAAGGTCTTTTAACAACATTCACCGTTGTTCTGACGGTATGTCAAGAATCCTTAACGACTCCTCTAACCTTCTGCAGAGAGAAATATTCAGTGTCAACAGTCACAACTTGGAAACAGTTCAAACAAACAGACACAATATGTAAAAGCCTTTGAGGAGCTTTTTAAACATCACCGGATATTTATTTCTATTTATTTCACCGGATCTATTTATTTGAAAATGAGATGTTTGATGCTCTGTGGCTCGGCTGTAATAATGACACGAACAAGGTCTCGTCATCTATAGGATGCAAAAAAGAAAAAAAGACAGGAAACGGGCCCAGCTAACATTTCTGCAAACCGCTAATACATTCACATTTGTAGGTGGCATCATACTGGCATTTCTACAACACGTGTCATATCATGTTCACGTTATGTGTGACCCGGCGTTCATATCAGGAGGTGGTGGCTGACTTACAGGCAAAGAAGTCTGCGAAGCCAGTGAATGCATCTCAAGATTTGTAAGTGTAACAGTGTATAAGCACAGCGTTGTCACAACATAAATTAGAAAATTGAAATGAAACGTACATTGCCAACATTCATTCTTGCGATTGGGTTGCAAGAAACTTTTCAGCACAGCGAAAATTGGTGAAAACCCCTTATATTTACTTTGTACTTTGTTGCAAAGGTTACCTTTTTCTTTCCCAACTGATGAAAGGTCAGCCTCAACCACGACAGTAAGTGCAGCAGCAATTTTCAGACACATTTCTCCACCGACAGTTGAGAATAAAATGTAGCCACATTTAGCATTTTTGTACATTTCAACATCCAGACATGTCAGCTGGATATATTACAGCAGAGACACGCTGCACAGAGAGTGAGTGTGGAGGGGTGAGTGAGTGCGTACACCAAAACAATAATGCAAATGCTAAAGGCCTAAAATGTACTGAGGATCGTAAGCTGGTGATCAAAGTGTCAGTATCTGAGTGGATTAAGAGCTATACCAATTAACTTCACAACTGAATTCCCCATCTGTAATCAAACTGAACTCAAAACCAATCACCGATAAACCTGAGAATCATTATCATTCATCGTGCCTCTCACTGAGAAGCCATTCAACTCCTGTCAGAGGGGAACCGAGGATATCTGTAAGGAACATCGAAGGACTTCTGGTCCGCTTCTCAACACCTTACGAAGGCCTGGTGGACCTCTAAGGGATGCAGGGCACGAGGACGGGAAGCTGTGCTTCTGAATGCCAATCAGAGTCTCTGGAGACACCTGATCCCCCCCCCAATACTTCTCTCCCTCTCTTCTCATCTCTCCATTTGCTCTTGTCAGGCGGAAGTGAATGCTCAGGGCTACACGTGTTAAGCAGATGTGTGGGAATTGGAGAGAACATCAAGGTTAAGACGAAAGGTTCAGAGAAAACCCCAGGCTACTCTGCTACCTGTGCAAGTATTTATGTCTGAGAGTCTCAAGGGGGGAGGGATTTATTTGCATACACAGGTGTGTGTGTCAGAGAGATGTGTATGCGTGTGTGCTTTTTTGTGTTTGCGCATGCATATGTTCATATGTGCTCATCCTGGGACTCATGCACGTCTGTTTTGTGGTATGTTTGTGATCACATTTATATTTAAGTGAGTGAGCGATAATATACTGCATATTGTTATCTTCAGGCTCGAGCACCAGGTGGTGACAATCGTTATCTGTGCGCCTGTGTATAGTTTCCATTGTGTGGGAGTTAATTGTGCTCATGTAAGTATAATGTATGCATTCACACATGCTTACACAAATGCATTAACAGTGTACGCATATGCATCTGTCATGCAAATGTACAATAAGTGTACAGCTACGATGAGACTATTTAATATTGCAGGATGTTGAGTTGGAGCGCTGTAGCAGTCATACATTATCTATCCACGAAAGCAGTGTGAAGCCTGCGTGCCAGCCAGCATCTCCCTGTGTATGTTTCATGAGGATGATGATATGATGATACAACAGCTGTGTTCAGTGGTATAATTTCCACCAGCTTCAAAACTTTCCCCACTGCGATGAGGAATCGTTTGATGTCTCCGCGGATGCTGGTGGTGGTGAGTCGGCGCGGGGCTGCTGTATGTTCAATCGTTCCGCCGGCCAGATACATTTTTTATTGTCTGTTTTTAACTGTTGTCTTTTATGAATATTTTCCAGGTGCAAAAGTCTCGATGCAAAAATCCAATCCTTTGTCGAAATCCTGTAAATAATTCAATAAAAAACACAAGTTTGTTGACTGAGATGGTGCATGAGGGTAATCCTGCTGTAGCTTCAGAGGATTACAACTGCTTCTGGTTGCAGCAATGAAAAGGTATTGGCCCTGATTCTGACTGCTGAGCCCCCATGAGGAAAGCTAAAGATGATTGAAAACAAAGCTGTGTGTGCACATACTTGACCGTTAGAGTGTTTTTGTGGTCTTTATTTAACGCAAACAACCAGGGTATGAAAGATACATGTTAGCTGTTAGCTAGCTAGCAGTGTATATGCACCAACTGTGCGAATACACTCTGCTTGTGTTTGTTTGTTTGTTTGTTTGTTTGTCTGGCTCGGACTGATTGTGATTTCTGCTTAAAGCTAGGGTTGGTAAGTTATTCTGAAAGCATTTTTGTTTATATTTGTAGACAATCTCTTCACATCTCGATAGCAATAAACAAATTGAATGCCGAAAATGCAGCAAAAAATTTCCAAAACTGACAGACTAGCTTGATAGTGGTGATTAATAACAGTAGCCATGTTTGTTTATGCTCAATATGATAAGCTTGAGGGAGAAATTAGGTAGTTGGGTGAGGTTAGTGATGACAATGATGTGCTGTGCTTACAGGGCACAGCCCCTGAGACTGCTCTTCAGTAGCTACCTTAGCTATCTCAGTAGCACAAAACACACAGCCCCCGAGCCAAAGAATGAGTAAGCATCAGTGGCAGTAGCACAAAGCACACAGGCCTTGAGCCATAGATCGGAGCTATAGCACCAGCAACATCAAACATCAGCACAAAGCGTGCAGCCTCTGAGGCAAGCTAAACCAGTCAGCACAAAGCACACTGCAGCAGTAAGGCGTAACTGATTGGACTGAGGTACATATGTACTTTGCTTGTGTTTATACGATTGTGGCATTTAACAGAGTTGTTAATGTTTTAACTCATATGAATAAGCAAGCTAAGAGAGCTTGTTGAACATAGCGACATATACCCCAGTGAGAGCTACGGGCAGTCCGCGTGTAGTCAGTGTAGTCAGGCAGTGGGCGTTCATGTGTTTCAGAGGAATGGCTCTGAAGGGATTTTTTTGGTTGGATACCTTCAAAATTCAAATTTGGTTTCGACAGTCGTCCGAACTCCAGCTTTAAATATGCAGTTTGGAACTTTTGTCTTCTCCTCTTGGCAGTGAGAGTAATTACACAATCACTGTCATCGGCAGTAAAATGCATTGCTAATGGTTTGCCAAATCCAGATTTAAAAAGTCATGATAGGCTTCATCCACATACTGCAGACTCGTTTGACAAGGGCTTGATGTAACCCATGTTCATTTCTAGGTAAAAGTCTTGCAGGTTTAATGTTGAAACATTATCAAAACTTGTTACTTAGTAGAGTTTTCCTGTTTGGTCTCTGATGGCACTGTTGTCTCACTGTTACTATGAATAAATACAGACATGCAAAGGGTTGCTTATATAAGCTAACCATCACAATATGGTGCGGCACCAGGGTGACAGGTACAGTGCAGAGCAGTGTTTCCTTTGATATTGGAGGCTTTTGATGAGCAGCAGCTCTGGAAATGAAGATATACCTGAAGCTACTGATGATGAGGAGTTTGTTTTTCTGCCATTTATAAATCAGATCTTTTAAAGTACAACTGGAGCATGAGAATGACGATGCTAGCTCAGATGACATGAGCTTTGATTGGAACACCGGTCCATGTAGCGGTCCCTCATGTAGTTATCTCGACCTTAACCGTGCTGCTAAAAAGGCACGGCAAGTAGTTTGCCTGGCAAATGTCATTCTTGTCAAGCTAGACAATCTCACAAGTGGGGCACTTTCCTGGAAAACCTTGGCCTTCAGCTGTTGCTGCTAAAAAAGGAAAACGGGGCCATGACTACCAAAAGCTCGATGCTGTAAAGTTTACAAGTGTCTCTAGAAACTGTGCCTCGGCAGAGAAACTGCTACAAAAGCAATGTGGTGCACACAATGACCACAAGCAAGTGAGTGTGATTTAAGATTATTGTGCTGGTTAACTTGTGTTTGGAAGGTGCTGGTCTAGGAGAAATTATAGTGGCCAATTGGAGCTTTTCCATACACATGTGCTGGTTTGGCTTGACTTGGTTTGTCACGCTGTGTAGGCAGGGATGACACACTCGAGGAGTTTTAAAAGCAGCTGATCCATGACTGTGAATAGAGGTCAAAGAAGTCTTCCACCCTGCAGTATTATCTACAATCACTGCTAGCAAAGCTCAGCTAATTTGGTAACATTTCATTTTGCTTTGAAATGTTCACATTAAGAGTCATTATCCATTATTTTGTTATTTAAGAGCTTTTATTACGAGGCAGCAAAATGTTGCACAAACACATCATGGTGAAGCGGTAAAATAGAGCAGATGTCTGTAAGTACAAACAGGGACACAGGAGAGAAACTAAACTTCAAACCACAGAGATTCAGTTGGCAGCTATGAAAGGACTGGGAGCTGAACACACAGAGACTTTTAAAATCGTCTTTTCTCTCTGGTCTCTCCTGAGCTGAGGCTCACAACACAGGCTTGTATGGGAGGAGAAGGGGGGTGACATCAAGGGTTTGCCGAGACACCTGGCTCGGAGATGGGTCACTTTGGCCCGACTCTGGAGACGGTGCATCTCGGGTGTGACTCGTCGCAACTTGGCGCAGCTAAACTCGTAATGGAAATCAGCATGGTTTGCCAAAAGTGCCAATGGAAAAGCACCCATATGTTTATTTAAATATTTATTTAAATGTAAAAAAGTCTACTTATTCACCAGTGACAGCCGGTGTACAACGATAATTGTAGCTGTGTTAGCTTGATCACCAACAGCGGATGTGTTTGTTTGACTACAGGAGCTCTTTCTCTTACTTTCCTCCAGACACTTGAATGGCTTCCTGATAAAAATGAATTTTTCACATATTGAAACATCATAAAATCTTCTGCCAAAAACAGCTGAAGATGATGAGTGGAGGTCTAATTAGCCACAAGTGGAAACACCTGTGTGGGTGTTTCATCGCTGTTCAGAGGTTTGATATTACCAGCGCCGGTTTCATCGTTGAAAATGTGGTAAAGAGCTGACGCAAAAATGATAACACAAAAATCAATGTGAAAATAAGATTAGAGTGGGACTCTGAAGAGTAACTGGCGGCCCATTTGCTTTTCTTCATTTTCAATCTTGAGCAGCAATTCAATTTTATTATTGTTGTGAAAGGAGTTATTGTTAATTGAAAATTGCAGTGAGCACTGTAATAACCTGCAGCAGGAAACGCAGCACCTTTAGCACAATGAAATATAAAATTCAGGATAAATCAGTTTTAAAGGGGCACTATGTTGTTTTGGAGAAGAAATTCAAACTCAGAATTCTTATATTTACAATATTAATGAGGTAATAATGCAAACTCAGAAATATTTATTATTTCCATAAGTGAATAAACAAGCTGTTCTCAGAAGAAAATAAGGTCTCCAGAACACTGTTTAAGGTGGCAGGGTCCGCCACATATAAACAAAGTAAAACAGTAAATCATGTTGTCCTTTAAGGTCAGTTTGTTTATTCAGTTTACTCGGTCATGAAAATGATGAAAGTTTGTTTATTTAGTTTGTTTAGGCATAAAAATCAGTCAATGAAGATCTTTCTCTTCTGATTAAAATTTCTTCCCCAAAACTACATAGTGCACCTTTAACTGGGCTCAACTGGATATTTTCAGACATTTTCAAATCCATAATAACATAAAATGCTATGGTAGTTACACAGTATGTCAAGGTAGTGTTTGTTGGGTCCTTTTGTAAATTATACTGCCCCCGGTGGCTACAATCAAGATAATGCAGCTTTAACACTCATAGCTCACTTTCATCAAGAGATTTTCACACTGAAACTCAGTTTGGAGAACTTAGAAAAGAGTAAAACAAAGCCTGTGACAAGAATTGGTATAATTGGTGTCATAATTTTCAAAGGA
This sequence comes from Pagrus major, assembly GCF_040436345.1. Taxonomy (NCBI): domain Eukaryota; kingdom Metazoa; phylum Chordata; class Actinopteri; order Spariformes; family Sparidae; genus Pagrus; species Pagrus major. The sequence goes on along the minus strand of NC_133215.1, from coordinate 27,911,566 downwards.
TGTTACAGTGTTTTGACACACAAAAAACACTTTAGCATAAAAATGTGTGCTTTAAGCAGAACACCTCCTCAAAAACTCTCGAGCTTATCATCCCTCGCTCTTCTCCTCTGTTTTGTCATTTTTGACAACAAAACGTCGATTACTATCAAAATAAACTTTTGTCACCAGCGAGGCAGGTATTAGAAGAGTCTTTTGTGATCATTCTGCCTCACAAATTGGGCAGACAGAACTGCCTCTGGAACTAGATTACACAGGAAATGTTGTCAGATTAGCTGTGGTACAGTGTTTGCAGTGTGTGGTTTTATCAGTGTAGTTTTGGTTAATTTCCAGTGCACCGTGCCAAGATAATGGTAATGAGTGACTCCGAGAATCATCGTCAGTCAAGATCAGGAGATGGTGTCATTTTGGTTCCATAAAAGTGGAATTTATTATCAGATGAACTCAGATAAGCCCCCTTTCATTTCCTGAGTTAGACTTCCAGATCGAAAACACATCTCCTTCTGTTTTTGCTGATTGCTCTGTTTTTATGCCTTGGTAGCACACATACACACACACACACAAACACACACACACACACACACACACACAGAGCATGGATTAGCATGTGCACACAGGAGATGAAACAACACACAGAGATGAGCAATAATTTAAATTGTTCATCCCCTTACACACACGCTAAACACACATCTCCTGCCCTGCTTTCTTTTCCCTCCTCAAACAGACTCCGTCTGATGGCAAACATCCTAGATACACACACACACACACACACACACACACTTGCAAAGCTAACATCGCTCTGATTTCTTTCGCTGCATAATCAAGCTTGGACGACATAAATTCCGGCAGCAGCATGTAATATTCAAAATTCCTCAAGTGCCCACAGTGAATATGGTTTACCAAAGGGTATTCATATCTGAGCCATGTGAAACTCTCTTCTCTCTCCTCCTTTGGAACAAAAGACGAGTTGAACCAAAGAGGCCCAACTTCTTGTGCCAGACAGACTCACAACCATGCACCGGTCCCAGCTGTCACTCTGCAGCCATGCGTAACAGAGACAAACAAACAGTGGGGGCTGCTCCGTCTCAGAACGCAACCCATCGATCATAACGCTGCACCGCACACTTCCTGGAAAGGGGAGACAAGATGATGCGGACAGGGAGAACTGTGGAGCCGGTGCACTTGTGTGTGCGTACAGATACAATAGAAGACATTCTGGGGACTCAGACATCCTCCAAGGTACCACCAAGACATCTGCCACCTCCCAGCCCCGGTCTCCTGACGCTTCCTCCAGCCTGTGGTCAGAGTTCTCGTTCCTGCGCCCACCACGTCCGGGAGGATGGTGCAGCATCGGTGGAGATGCTGAATAACAGGAGTAGGAGGTTCAGAATGAGATGGTGGATGAAAAAAAAATGAAAAAGGAAGGCGATGGGGAATAAAGACAGGAGGAGATTAAAGGGGGTAAACAATACAAGAGGGTGGGAGAAGAAGAGAAGCGGTGAGATTAGAATTCCAGTGATAAACCCTGTCCTCTTCATCCCTCCTCACATCCAGGGGCTATTTCCACTCCCTGACTCTCCCAGCCCCTCACCTGCCTCCCCTCCCCTCACCCACGTGCCCCCCGGCTGTCTTTACTCTCATCACCCCGCCCTCAGTCCTGGAGAAAAGTTCAATCTTTGCATTTTCATTGTGGTTGCTCACACCAACCCTGCGCCTCATGAAAGTTTCATCTCCCTCTCCCCATCTCTCCCTCTCTCTTGCCCTCTTGTTCTCTCCCTCTCTCTTGCCCTCTTGTTCTCTCCCCCTCTCTCTCTCTCTCAGCCTCCCATCACATATGCATCCTTGGCTGGATCCAGCTCCCCAGGTGAGGAATGATGATGAGAAATTGCGAGGCAACCAGCAGAGATTTGCCATGCTGGGCTGTACGCGGCTCTGCTTGGGGGTGAATGAAAACAGCCTGTATGGAGGAAGACTGGAGCTGCCTTCATATCTATGCCACATAGCCCAAAGCAGAGGATGCAGCTGGTCTGATTTGAGGCCTTTTTGCTTCACTGGTACAAAGATCTGTTGCGGAAAAGCCTCTAGTGGACAGTGCCGGATGAATCTGATGTAGGCTCGAGAGACGAGGCTGAAATAGCTGATATGACTCTGCAGACACAAACAGAGACTCTTTGTGTTACGCCTGTGCATGCCAAGTGAATGTATATATCGTAACCTCAGCTGCACAGCCACACATACACATGAGCACAATCGTAACATTTATTCATGCTCACATTATCACAAAACAAACACTGGCACGCCAACTACAGGCTGAGGTTGTGGTGTGTCAGCTAGGCTATAAAAAGACCCCTGCGAGAATGGCAGGCATTCAGATTCTGAGAAAGGGTTTAAAGGTGGATAACTCAAGATGCATGATTGTCAGGAAGCCTGACAGAAAGAAAATATGTACGCTCAGTGAAATCTTTAGTCTCTATATTATAATAAAATGGCAGTTGAAAGCAGTTTTTTTTTCAGTTCTACATGGTGAACAGTATTTCCTCTGTAGCATATAGCCAATACAGTGTTGAAGTCATTGCAGTGATTCTTTAAAGATGCAATATGTAAGAATTTTAGTTCCATACATTCGAAAAATTATTAAAATTATCAACATAATGACAAATAACAGTTTTGACCAAATGTCAAAAATGGTTATTTATTGTATAGCTGAGATATCTACTGAAGTTAGCATGCTAACCAGCTAGTCCCTGTCCACTGTGTTCCAATAAACAACAACAACAACAACTCTGCTTCTGTGCTCAAAGATCTCAGTCTGGGCAGAGTCAGCTAAGCGGAGTGTTATCATCATAGCTAACTAGCTAACAGTTAGCTCTGATAACAGCTCTGATATGATATGCTGCACGCCATTTGTTTTGAATATGAATTACACAGGCGGCCATTTCAGAATTAGTCGGGGGGCGACCAGGAGGTCAGGGCAGGGCAGTCCTCTGGAGGCCGATGGAGAACCACTGGTGGAGGTCAGCCGGGACGCCAACTGAGGACCACCGGCTGATGTGGCGTCTGCCAGAACCCACAACGCTGGGACTGGAGTGGCGTCGGCCAGGACCGCTGGGTTAAATATCGGTTGATCTGCCAACAAACTATTATGATGTAATGCATCCAAAAACCCTTGCTGCTACAGCACTAGTGCTACTGTAATGAACTGTTTTACATCAGGGTGGGTCGGGCATGAATTCTTTTCCGGTCCAAAGGGACACACGTCGAAGAAGTTTGCTACCTTAACGTCCTTCACCTGACTTCAGCTAAAGCGGCTCCTCAAAGCTCACAGATGTCTGTAATAGACGCTTAATACTCTCTGTGAGACATTCACTGACTCAGACATTCTCCTCACTGCAGCAGCTCCAGCTTTATAGATTGTTCAAATCACACCACCTGTGTGAATAAGCACTGAGACTAGCAGAACTATTGTCCAGTCTGTCGACTCGCAGATATTCTCTTAAACCCCGGGAAGCCAGCGTCCAACACACCTGCTGATGGGACCTGATGTCACTTCATCAGATAACAGAGAGGCTGTAGTAAACTGTCCCTCTCAAAACACAAATACATCCACTGAGACTTTATCTTGCTTATTTACAGTAGCTCCTTAAAGCCAACCAGAATGTCAACACGCAGCTATTACAGAGAGTGGGGGGGGGGGAATGAGGGCAGATAAACATCACTTACTAAATACCAAATTACCGTGGGCCGTCAGTTTTTAGGGGGAAACACTGCTATCATATATCAGGGTGACAGCTGAGTTTCTCCCTGTTGAAACAGGCGCGGTTGCACATAATGAATCTTAAATGCCAATGCCTACTGGCGATACGGCCTCCACTGCTTCACTCAGTGGCGGACTGATGGGCAGGGGCAAAAAAGATTAAAAAAAAAAAAAAAAAGCCTCAGCTCATAGTAAAACTGTTGTAAACTCCGGTTAAGATTAGAAGTATCCACCAGCGCCTTCACCCATCCTTCCTGCCTGTCCGTGTCTTTATTCGCCCTTGTTCACTTCATTGTCCCGCTTCTCCCAAACTCTCAATTTTTATATCTCTCCCTTAAATTCTTGTTCAATTCAGCGTATCATATCGCTGTCCTCAGACATCCTGTACGACAGCAGGCCTAAAAAGCTCTGGATACACAATGAACTCCCTCCCAAACTCTCTGCTCACACCCTCTTTCACCTTACTTGTTGTTAGTCTCAGTGAGACATTTTTTCCCTGGTCCCATATGTGAAGTATTTAAAGCTACCGCTGTCAAATAGCTTATTTCTGCATTTCTCTTGGCAAGTCTTTGCTTCCATCTATGCTTTAGGGATGGGTGTGTGTTTCAGATCCCTCCATAGAGAGGTAAAGAGCTGAGAGAGAAGGATGAGAGTACTAATGCAGATCCTACACACAGAATTTGGCAAAGCATGAATACTCTGTTTTATGCAGTTATTATTATAAGTCTTCCTTTTGCATTTTAATGTTTATCATGCTGTACATTTCATCTGGAAGTAAAGCATTCCTGTTTTTTGTTCTGTTGACTAAATGAATTGATGGATGGATGAAAGGATGGATGGCTGATGCAGATAAAAGAAAGTTTTCTTGGCTTGTTGAAAATCAAAGAATGTATTATTTCCCACATGTGGTCTGATTAACTGACTGAACTCTACGATAACTGTCACAGTTCAGGAAATTAATCTACAGGCCGAGAGATCATTCTGACTTGCATCACATCGCTTAAGTGTCGCTTTCGCGCCACGACACTGACATTTATTGATTCCGTTTCAAATGCACAATGAATGAAAATAGAAAAGAAAAGTTGAAATGAGAAAAAAACAGCTTATTTCAGATAGTTGGAGATTTATTAAATGCTACATGTCCGCCCATCTGCAGTCTGACTACCCTCAAGATCACAAAGCTACAATGAACTGAAAACCTCACTGATGTCAGATGGAGCTCAGTTCTAAGGAAGATTAAAATGCGAAGAAAAAAATATCCTATAAGTCAATATAATGAGACATTTTAGTAGTATCTCAAAACAATGACTAAGCGTCTCATAATAATGGGATATTTTTCCAAATACTGAACAAACTGAGGGGTTTGTCTGCTGCCTGCAGCATGTGTTTTTGTGTTTTTGCTCATTACTTAGGAATAAAAACTAAAAACACAATCACAAACAGCAGTGACACAGTTTAAGCACATAAATACTGCCTCTTAATGTAACTGCTCTCTTGTTACTGCAATTTCCTCCAACATTGTCCCCAGCACGCCTGCTCATGCAATTCAGACATCATGTAATTGGTTTATGACATTCAGATATCTGACCTCGTGCAGGCTACAATACAATCTGGTGCAGTTCATATTTATTTGTATTATTTGGGATCCTGAGAGGGGCGACAGAAATTGCAGGGTATCTGTTCCTATTTTGCTCATTCAGCTGCGAGCTAACAGGGTTCATGGTTTGCAAATTTGCTGGATGTAAACTCATTTATTTAGCGACTCTATTCAACATTAGAGAATGGATGTATTTTTACCTCTTTGTTATGTTTGCTATGAATACAGTGTTTTGGGATCATGGGGGGCAGGTATTGCATTGTTTTTCAATGTCAAAAGGAAGGTGCAGTGAAAATATAAATGAGGCTGGGGAGGGTCTCTTTTTTTGTAAGATAGAATGAGAGACGCCCTTCTCCCCACGGCAATCATTTTCATACTGTCCCTTACAGAGCTTTGTTATCAAGCATAGTCTCACAAAGATAAAATGCTCATGTGAAGTGAATGTTCGAATGTTCAGATGTTGTCTTTTGCTCTCACATCAGCTAACTGTTTCCACAACGCCATAAGCGATAGCCGTTTCCAACGCTCACTGTCTGCTGCTTTGCTGCAGTCTCAATCTGCTGCTAACACTTGTTTTTCTGCAATAATCTGAGAGGTGTGTTGCATCGGATGACTCCACTTCCATATGGCTATTATGGATACTGAGATATTTTCAGTCGTTCTTGTGCAGCTCGACAGAAGCTCTTTGTAATCAAACGCTGGAGCCTGAGGCGGAAGGAGGGGGAGGCGAATCAAAACAGCTCCAGTTCCCAATCATTTCAGCCCTCATTGAGAGCAGATATTGATAGGCAATGATGTGTGTGTCAATTTGACCAGAGCTCCGTCTCCCGTGGCCAGACCGGGAGGCACCCACGGTGAGAGCAGGGAGGCCGGGCAGAGAGCCTCGGATGAGGCGTGGAAGACGGGAGGGGGGTTTTAGAGATGGATCAGGAAACAGAGAAATGCAGCAGCAGGGAAATGGATGAGTACATAGATACAGGGGAAATGAAACAGTGTGAGACATGAAGGGAGAAAGTGAAACAGAGAAAAGAAAATGTGTTTGAGTAACTGAATGGGTGAGGCTGGGAGAGATAGAGAGGAGGGAGATAGCTGGGATGTGATGAGATGAGTCTGTCTGGCCTGGGAGAGATGGATTAGTGTGTCTCCTGCTACCTGTGTGGGGGTCAGTGTTAAACTGCCGGGGCCAGATAAGGGCTTGGCAATAGCTTGAGTGTGGGCAAGCATTGACTGGTTAGCCCATTGATTTAGCAGGGAGTGAGCACAGAGCGATGAGCAGAGTTCAGACCTGTACAGCTGTTCATCAATGTGTCGGGGCCCATACAGCTCCGCCGAGGCCCGTCTCTGTGACTGCAGCAGACTCTGAGGAGACACCACGGACCAAAACCTGAAGAGTGATCTGAACTTTGAGTCCAGGATGCACATAAGAAACATATGTCATCCAAAGACCCATTCATATATTGTTTTTCTTGATAGTTAAACATACAGAAACACTTTATAATAGTCATCATTAATAAATGGTACATTTATAGTTAATTAAACTTTAGCATTTAAAAGTATTATAAACATTAGTTGTACCTTAATAACCCAGATGAATCAAGAAAACATAAGGCGGGCTGTTAAATGCAAGAATCTAAGAGCAAAAACAGAACAGTAAAAGTAGAAATCAGGACGACACACAACACAGGCAGCAACGCAGGTAAAACAAGAGGAGTGAGGGGAGAACACAGACTTACACTAGGGAGAGAAGACTAATAAGAGACAGGTGAAACTAATAAAGGTGGGAAAACACACAGAGACAGGAGGTGTACAACAAAACATGACACATGAGGATAAAACCTACAAGAGGTAAATGAACTAAAAACCCCAAACCATGACTGATGCCTCTGTATGACCTACATCAGCAAACAAGACAATCAGTGAGAAGACTGGCTATTTCTATACAGATATTATAGTTATTCTTATACCTGTTGCTGGATTCTGGCTTATTCGAGGTCAGACAAGATATAAAATTAAAAAATGTTTGTGCTGAGGGTGAATTAAGGGGTTTCACAGCCTGAAAAAATAATTAATTAAACTAATTGACTATTTTAACAGTGCTGTGTGTCATTTTGTGACGCAGTATCTCACAGTGTGGACCCACTATTACTTTCTATTGCATCCCTTACTTTATCTCAGTTGAATCAAATCCAAAAGAAAGGAAAATGCAAAATGGCTCCAAGACACAACACTGTGCATGGACAATCGGTGAACACACTAAAACACACGGCTGTGCTCACCAGGGAGAAGTCTTTTATTTCTTGTTCTTCTTGTTCCGGGCCCAGTGCTGTTCTGACATTTGTTTTGAGGGTGGTGTTGGTGCGGGGCAGGTGGTGGGAGGTGGATGCTGAGAGAGGAACGGCCCTGGGTAGGATGTCTATAATTACATATTGATTTCTCGGGGGCCGCTGTTGAGCCAGCGCTGTGAATGTGTGGAATAAATCACTCGGCCTCTATGATAGCTAAGTATTTATTCTTTTTAATTCTGTTTATGGTGATCTTGATTCATGCCCTCCAAACCTGGACGCGCCTCGGTGCCGCTGCCCTCTTCATGTCAGGGGGAGGTCAGAGTCACGGTACATGGTTCTGTGTATTTGTGAGCTCTTGCTGCACGAGTGTGAGCATTCACCCAGCCGAGTGCATCGCCTTCCAGTGAAAACGAAGGCCCTTAGACTAAAGACACTTTACAGATCCTTATCCCACAGCGCTGCTGACCTATTAGACTTGGATTACTGCCCAGCATAGTACAAACGTAGAAATTTGTGTTGCACCTTGAGGACTGTGGGTTTCCTTCTGTTTGCTCTCCTGTTTGTCTGACAGATTTCTCTGGGTAAAAATTGTGCCTTTGATTTCAAAATAATACTTTTTTTTTTTAATCCAAATTAAGCTGTAAACAGTATGCTCACTGATTATATGTCAGGCACAGCAAGTGGAGAACTTGCAAAATGATGCATCTCACAGCTTTTTGATTGAAATTACAGAGCAACACTTTCCAGGTAAAAATATGTCGTTCTGTGTTAGTTGATTAGCTCAGACGGGGGGCCTGCATCACTGCTTTCAGAGGACATTTTTACTGCTCCCTTGATGTGAAAGGAGGTAAAGGAGGAAGATGAAATGAACTCTATTGATCCCTCAGGGTAAATTTAGTTATTACTGCAGCAGGAATATGATACAGATAAAATACAGTGTATACACCATATTTACTGATCATATTTAAGATTAACGATACGTTGCCTTTAAAGGATTTCCAGCAAAAGTAACAATTTACAGATTGAGCGGCTGATATTTTACAGTGAACTGCAGCAGAATGCGGGATGTGGGTTGTGTGCAGATGTGTATCTGAAGCTTTGCTGCTGCCTCTGTGAAGACAGCCGTGTAGGGTGGTGAGGGATGAGGTGGAGGTAAACAATGCGTCTTCGGTTTTATGTCTGACTTCAAATTGAAAAGTTCATTTTGGCCCTGTACCTTTGAACTCAAAGGCTGTGGTCACTGCCATGAGCCACGGGAGCAGTGTGCTTGGACTAATTTTACATAGATATATTTTGATGTATTTTATTTAGGATTATACTTCTCTTTAAAGCTGCACTAAGCAATATATTTTTATTTTTTATTAACAGGTAGAAATGACTGTTGCTCATAGCGATGAACCCACAGAGAAATATTACCTGCACTGTGTCAGTGATGGACAAAGCTCTGGCTGCACACGTTATCATTCTGTTGTATGGGATAAAAAACAACCTCTCGCTTCATGTCTTTAAACCAATCACAATCGTCTTGAGCAGTGCTAAACCCAGGGTGCAGTGACGGTGCCCCTGCAAAAAGGTGTCGAGGGAAACTCGGTTTGCATGTTGGGTGGAGAGCCCTGGCATTAAAATATCTACATCCCTGCAAAAGAAAAGGTAACAGCTGCTAGCTTGTTTAGGTTTGCGCCGTTAGCAAACAGGTAAGTGTTAGAGTAACTTGCATGGCTAGCTTGGAGGTTGTTGTTGTTGTTTCATGTAGCGATGGGGATTTTGGTAAACAGTACACGCAGATAGCGAAAGGAAGGGGCATAATAGACGGCAACAGTCCAACAGTCTACATACGGTGAGTCAGACTATGTTACTGTGACCTTATTTACTCTGTAGTTCCCGCTTGCTCAACCGACTGTAGCATTTTAGCGATGAAGTTAGCAGCTAGCTGGTGAATATAACAGAGAATTTAGCAGCTTACGCCAGATATTTCTCTTGGGAGTTGGTGGAGACCAAAACAGAGTGAAAAGGATAGCAAATATATACGTATATATATATATATATACATATATATATATATATATATATATATATATATATATATATATATGTATATATATATATATATGACATGCTTTAGCCACATCAACTTCACGAGCCCTGGGACTAGTATACCTGAATACCTCTCGTAATTTGTCATATTTGTGGAGGACGTCTGTGATCTTAATCTCATGTGAATCTGCCATGTCCGTGATATGTAAAGTAAAAAATCAAACGCACATTACATCAACATTTGCCATACACGGAGTTCATGTGATGATATCAGTGCCGTGCGAAGCGGCATGTGGGTGATTTGCGGTTGTAATTCTATTTAAACATCTGTTTTAGTAAGTAAAATTTGATCGTAGCTCATGATATATTTAAGAGCAGTCAACAGCTGTGCTGTGAGATCACTTACATTGATACTTTAAATGTGTGATGACACACAAGGTTCAGAACAACAAAACAACATATTTAAGCATCTTTACTTCGATCTAAATGAGCTGCAAATGTGTATTTATGCTTGTAACTCATGCAGAAAGGGGCCAAAACAACTCAAAACCTTATTATTAATGTGGCTGCTAAATCCTGGTAATACTAGTTCCATACAAATAGGGCTTAGATAGACATTATAAGAAAGTGACAGATCACTTAAGGCCTTATTTTGGTGTAAAATCACAGAACCTTTTAAACAATTTTTTTTTTTTTTAAATCAAATTTGACTGGCGACTCAATACATACAGTTTTTATGTCATGTTAAACATTCATTTAAATAGGGACCTGGTCTTGTTAGCCTGAAATAACTGCCCTGGGGCGTTTCAAGTACGGCTGCCGAGTGGCAGAACTCGCCTATTGACTTTGATAATATGTTAATGATGTGTTAACAGCTTGATCTGCTGCCCCCATGTTGCCAAAGTAATCAATCATTCATATTCCTGTGTTCTGTAAAAGGGTTATTAACAAGAGTAGTTTTCTTTCAGTCAGTGACATTGTTGAAGAGGTGATTCATTTATAGACACATTTTCACAGGACGTTCTACTTTTATCATAAGATTGTCTCATTTTTAATTAGGCAGGAAACATTTATAACATTTTAAAATACATTCTATTTAATGTGCTTCTTTGTTTTGACGCAGTTCTCCCTTTCAGTTTCAAGACAACGTATTAATATTAAACACCGGTCCAGCAACAGTAAGAGCACTTTTCAACTTCCTCTCACCACGTCTGTAGTGACAGGCAGCCTGTAAAGAGAGAGAGAGAGAAAGATTCCTGTATTGACAGAAAATGCACATGGAACGACCAACTTGTCACTGCGACACACCGTCATTATTCCTTTTTCTCTGACAGCGTGGGCTGCACTCCGGGCAGGGCCCCGTCATTTTTTCAACACCTGAATTTGATCAAGATGGAGGCACAATGAGAGGCCCCATTAATGTGATTTATAGTTGCCATCACGGTTGCTGTGGCAACCCAAGTTTCAATACTCTCACCTCTGTGAAAGCAGTTTGGATCCCTATTGCTTGCCCGCTAATGCACATCAGTGTCAGCGTACATACAGTACATATGTGGAAACACACAGAGACCATTAACTCTCTCCAACACGCACACTCACACACACACACATACACACACAGGGTTGTGCAGTGAACGCAGCACAGTTCTCCTAAGCCCAAGGAGCTTGTGTAACACACTTCATTTGACACATTCATCGTGCAGCTTGAGCTAAAAGGATTGCACTCAAATATGAACTGAATTCATTTGCACAAAAATAAGAGGACAAAAACAATTCAATAACCCGCTGAAACGACACTCGTTGTCTCCGTCTACTGCGGCTCAGTGGCTGCACGGGCAGGATGAGTTATGGCTGGAAAAAAAGAAGGCGACAAATCCAATCCAGCAGAGCTGTCGTTGTGCCTGATGAGTATAATGCCACCTCAACTCATCCCTCAAACTCTCACTTGCTGTTTCTCCGGCAGAGCCACAGCAGCTCATTGCTCTTTCGCTCCTGTTGTGACCCATCAAAGTCAAGGCAAGGCTTCAGTCATGTCTGGCTGTTTTCGACCAAGGTGAGGTTCAGCAGACGCCCCCGCCGGCGTTTATCAACTGCATCACCACAACACGGCGCAGTCAACAGCCCGGCGATTCACACATGACGAATAGAGAGATCCAAAGTGGATCGAATGTGTAATCTGCAAGCGAGGGGGAAGCTGACTTTGAGTGTCTCTGTGAGGAATGAAAGACCATCACATTTTATGACGGATATGCTGTCAGAGCGAAGGCAGGGCTGCCAGCTGCTTAGAGGCATTGCATGTTCCATCTAAACCGAAGGCTGATCGACATCACAGTAAACAAAAGGACTTTCCCCGAGCAAAGTCGCGCCCGGCGCCTGTCACACTTCTGTTTTTATGATTCCTTTGACTACGTTCTAATAAAAAACTGTCAGCGAGAAAACTCAAAACTGAGACAACTTTTATATGTTTGGCAAAAACTTTATCCCGACATCAGCAGAGTCGATGTGTTCCTTCACGGCTGCAGTAACCCCAAGAAACCCAATTAAAGACTGTGTATCCAAAACACCATTACAGTTTATTGTTACTCGAAGCAGCAACCACTTGAACATGAACTCATCCGCGACCTCCTGCCTTCAGTTGCACCGGCGAGCTTCATGCTCAAAAGACCATATAGGTTTTCTCATTTTATGCAGCAGAGCGGCGGTTTGTAATTGCACTGCAGTCCTGCGAACCTGAGTAATGCTGTTTGAAGTAATGAAACATGATGGGAAGGTAATGTTGAATTGATTTAGTGATTTTCATGTCTTGTAAGTAAGTAAGTCAGTAAGTAATTTGAACATCATACTAATCAGAGATGGCCTGATAATAAGACAGAATTCATTTGGTTTCAGTCCATTTATTCCTTACACCCTGATTAAGTTTAAAAATATTATGTAATTATAACTACTCTAACAAAACTCACAGGGAACTATTACCTATTTGACTGGAAGGGCACCCTAGAGAGCACTTTATCATGTTTTATCTACCACAGGGGAATCTAAGAGGGCACCGTGTTCACCCTTTTTATTGTGTCTCCCCTCAAACATCCTGAGTCTGCCACTGTCTCAGTATACCTCTGATTTAGCCCCCCCACCCCCCGAGGCTTTGGGAGTAACAGAATACATGTAACAGGATTACAAAAAAAGGTAACCGTGTTCTGTTGAAGTTAGAGAAAAAAAAAGGATTACAATTTTATTGTGCAAGTAATTTCTTTACTTGCATGTTTGGTATTGAGGTTATCCAAATGTAACGGAAAGTAATCAGGTTACATTACTTGAATATTACAATACTTGGATTACGTTACTGACGACAGGTTTTAACAGGAAATCAGTGACTGTATCATTGTGACTCAGCTTGAAAAGTATATTTTTTAATTTTGGCAGCTTGATGCTTTCTGTTTTCAGTTTTTAGGGGAGATGTACACAAACAAATACACGTGATAGCCAGTTATTGCTGGTGAGTGAAAAGATTATAGCTTCATTTGTAGTAAAGTATATATGTAGTAGGTCACACTGGACAATAACAGTTTTAGCTGTGCTTTACTGTATAAGCTATGTACCTCTGCTTTAGCTTACAGAAGTCCGTGATTGCTTGTATGTCTCTCAAAATGAATACTTCATGGTAAAACATCAGTGTGTTCTGCACACAAAGGTCTTAAAACGAGACTGTTCACATAGAAGAAACTGTATTTCAGTGGAACATAGCATGTCCGGTTTAGCATGTTTAGGTATTTAAACATCAAGCCACAGTGTGGTTTTCCAGATAACTTTGTCTAAAGGCAGCTGAGGGTTTAATATTCCTGTAGCAACATTGTATCTGCTGAGTGATCCATATTATTCAAATGACTCAACGCTAATGTGAAGATTATTCACTGACACAAGCCCCGTGGGCATACCTGACCTGTCATCACTCTCCCTCTGCTCTCTAAAGTACGCTCCATCCATCTCACCTCACCCCTCTCCATCTCCTCCTCCGCCTTCTTTATCTTGTCTCGTATCTTGTCCGAATGCCTTGCTTGGGCCTGTGTTTCTATACGGTTAGCAGCTTTTGTACCTTTAGCTTTGCTACGCTGTGCAAAATATTTTCTAAAAAAGTAATGGAAGTACAGCTTTTTTTCTTTCACGCGTGGCATTTGACAGCTGTGGGTGTTGATTGGTCGACTATCACCTCTGGCTTCTCTCTTTCTCTGGCCTCTCTCCATATTGGCTTCCTTACCTATTGTTTTTGCCAGCAAAGTCATTTCACCTCAGCCTACAACTTTATTTACATCTCCCCCAATTCCCGCAGCAATAAAGGCCACAGCTCAAGGCAACTGCAAGGACATGTGCTTGAGCGGGACCTCGCTTTATATGTGTTTATGCGTACCTGTGTGTGTTGTGAATTCTGAAAAGTCTGCACAGACACACTGTTGAGATGTACACAAATGTCGAAAAGGGTGATTTATTTCGGAAGCAGTGCAAAATAAACTCCGCCCTGCGCAGACCTTTCGCTGCTTAGTCTGTCTCATGTCCCTCAACCTCAGCTCGAGGTCAACGCCTCCCCGAAGCCCTATCAGAACTTTACAATTAGTTGATTGAACTTGCCTCCAGTGAGCCATCTGCCTGGGCACACGGTGGAACTGATGTCCTCACCTGCCAGAGGCAATTAACTCTAAATACGACTCTCTCCGCTCATGCACCGCAATTCTCCTCCCAGCTGAGTATAATAAGGTTGAACCACGTTGAAGTTGAAGAGGGGGCGGGAAGCCTGTTCATGGCCCCCAGAGGGTGATGGGTAATTACTTCCGTCAGATTTATACTGGCAGCCATGCGGAATGGCGGAGGACTGTCTTCGACCCTCGTAGGCAGGGGAAGCAGCAGGGGTTCTTTTCCGCCGCCTTGGGTCAACCCGGATGGACAGAGAAGGGGAAGGCAGGGCGGCTGCTGGCGCGAAGGAAAGGTTAGATGATTAATTGGAGGAACAGCTCAGGGTCAGCCTCCATTGTTGGGGTGATGGGTCAAATGAGTGCGGCATTGATGGCGTTACCTGATGCACGGCTCGCCCCCCCCCCCCCCCCCCCCCCCCCCCCACACACACACACACACACCCCCACCCCCCACCCCATCCTCGGCTATGGCTGAAAGATGAAGTTGTAACTCAGAGCGGAGGAAGAGACAGAAGAGAAGAGAAAGAGATGCGGACAGCGGAGATACACAGATTCTGTGGATTTGGCGTCCCTGTCTCTCAACTGACATTTCAATTAAATTGCTATCACGGGTGCCAAGAGTATTGTTGACTTCATATCTTTTAGATTTCTTTTTTTTTTCCACTCTGAAGGATTTGAATTACTTCAAAAAGTGTAGGAAATGTCCCCAAACAAAGCAGGAGAGGATAGAAGTGCAGGAAACAGTCTCGATAATGCTCGTAGAAAAGAGACAGATAGGAACAGCGGGTGTGATTGTCCATTCACAAAAACATAGAAAATAAAAATTAAGGTAATTCCCCTTCACCCTTCTACATCTAGACGCTGACATCCTTCATTTTTTTATCTTCTATACAACTCCTCTGGGTTTCCATGATGTGAATGTCACAGCAGCTCCGTTCTCCCGCTCAGCCATTAAAGTCGGCCGGGAACATGACAGATCTTTGAAGCCGCTCCCCCACTCTTCCCCGAGATGTTCCTTCCTCCTTCCAGCCTGAAACGACGAGCTCTAAGAGCCGTGCGGTGTTACTGCACTGTATTTCAGACCAATTGTGCTAACATCGTTGACAGTGGTGTGTCTTTTTGGGACTATACTCTCCTTCTCCTGCGTCTCTCTTTCTATTATTCAGAGACGTCATTTTATATGGTGTTGTATACCCCTGATGTCCTTGAAGAAAAACAATGAAGATCAACAGAATGCTAAGAGGCACATGGGCGTATCGTTGATAGCAGCAGAGAGCTATCAATCTCTGAAACAGATGGCCTATCAGTTGCATGGCTTTGTCCTCGACATGTCTGCATAGAGGTGACCTTTCAGAGATAATGCACATTAAAGATGATGATATATGCTTAATTCACTTTAAAGTAAATTGACTTTTTTTTTTTTTAAATGGAAAAAAAAAACTTTGATCATTCCGATAATCATTAGCACCGGAGATAATTAACATTATTTCATATATTTTCATGCCCTATTTTCTTGGAAGCTAATGAAAGCTCGGATGAAATGTAAAATAAACGATTAGACTATAACCAGCTGCCCATTGTTCCCACCGCCGCGTCCCGCTTATCAACAGCTCCATGTTGGCTTTCACGGCACAAGAAAGAGCGGCCATGTCAATCCTCATTAATTCTCCCAGTGAATTAGAGGCAAAGTAGATGATAGGAAATTAATGTCTGCAAGGAGATACTTAAATTATTCAACAGTAACAGGATTATGATGAAAGATCACTACACTGGCTTCTTTCTCTCCATCCCCATCCATTCTTCCTCCACTCCGCCTCCCTCTCTTTCTGTTCTTTCTGTCAGATGGCAGCCATTGCCTCGGCTATGTATATATTTTTAAATCCTGCCTAATACATGTGTTACTCTATTGTTGATGTTGGGTTATGCTCGCATAATCGTACCATGCATTAAGTTACAATACTTCTGTTTTATTCATCCGCCTTTATCTTTTAATCCCTTAAAATAATGAAGTCAATTCTATTTCATTTGTTCAGGGCTTCCTCTGTCAAGGAGATTGTGTTTTCAGTCTCATTTGACTTGTTAGGCGGATATTTAAAAAAGTGAACAGCCTTAGTGAAATGTGGTGGAATATGCCGCTGGCCATGAGACACATGCTTGCTTTTTGGTGCAGATTTGGATTCATGTGCTGATCCAAAATATATTTTCAGATGGTAAGATGATGTATTTGTTTCAAAGCTACCACAAGGAAGGAATCCGTTTATTTTTATTCTGGCAGCCCTCGATGACAAGGGCGAAAGAAAGTAAACTTCATTTTTGTACCGAACCGTACCACCAGACCACAGAGTAGCTTCGTTTTCCTCAGGCTGTGCAACCCGGTATCATGCCAAACCATGTAATAGACTTGCCAATCCATGAAAATAAAAATAACTGACCTCTTCCCAACATGGACTTTAAAGCTGTTTGAATTGCATTCGTCTGCTGCTCCTTACATTCCTGGTGGTACAGAACCTTCCTACAGCGCGTGTAAACCAACTCCATGCTAAACTCTGGTGGATTGGTGGGTCAACACATTCTGGCAAGAGACTGGGCTGGGCAGTGAATTGAGTGTCAGTTCATCCTCAGCACCCTGACATGAATAATTGTTTTAATTTTATCTGACCTGGTGACAGACATTAAAGGCCTCCTACTTATGCTCATTTTCAGGTCTATAATTTGTGTCTAGTAGAAAATGTTTACATGCTTTAATGTTCCAGAAACACATTATTTTCTCATACTGTTCATTGCTGCAGCACCTCTGTTCACCCTGTCTGAACGCTCCATTTAAATGACTGTCTCTTTAAAGCCCTCCTCTTGCAAAACCAAGTCTGCTCTGATTGGTCAGTTCTCACAGGCCTGAGCAGGCACCGCCCACCATGCTTCCACATTGGCTCTGCTGGTGTTTTTGCTGAGGGAGGTGACTGTATAGTTGTGACATCACAACCTTACGGATGTCCTGGCAGCTCGCTTAAGGGCACAGTTTCTGAATATAGGCTGTGTGAATTTCTCCATTGATTATTTTGATACTTTTACAGTATTTATATAGCACCTAGATCTGCTTTATAACCAATAAAAGACATGGAAATCTCACCTTATATGATATGGGACCTTTAAGAATAACTATAATAAATATACAGAAATAGCCAGTCATCTCACTGATGGTCTCATTTAGATATGTAGGTCATATCAAGGCATCTGTATTAAATAGTATCTCTTTCATAACCAATAAAAAAGTTCTTTGAAGTATGTTTAATCGTTTGCAATCTTAAAGCTGCTGTAAGTGATATATTTTTTTAATTAAAATAAGTGTTTAATAGCTCTATATTCGAACAGTCATCACTGTTAGATAGTTTTTTGCCCTCTGTTTCCAATCTTTTCATCTAACTCGTGGGTAGAAAGCAAATAAGCATATTTCCCCAAATGGCATGCTCTTATTCAAGTGCTACCTGAATAATCTTTATCTAGTGAAATTTAGATCAGTTTGCAGAATTTGGTTTGGGCGAATGTTGTCCGATCAGTTTCTTTGTAGGTCTGATTACTGTCCATTCAAAGGTAAATCTTAGGAAATAGCACAGAGCTCATTTCCAAGAGCTGAGTTTGTTATTTCTGTAGAACGATGTCCCTGGAAAAAGATTCATAAATGACAACATTTTGTCGCCAGAACCAAAACCCAAAGAACACTTTTGAAGACTTTGCAAAAGAAGGCAACCTGAGGCAACGAGACAGATGGACTGCGGAGGCATCAGAGGATGTTATACAACCATGGCAACAAAGATTGAGAGTGGCATACTTTTTCTTTTTACTTTAAGCACGTTCTGCAGCTGCCCATACTGGATACTGTTGCATGCAGTATGCACACAATTGGGACACACTGCTTCGTTATGACAGTGCACCTTGAACTTTGACCCTCTTGCACCTATAACCGGCGCAGCCTTAGCATGTAATTATGGAGTACAAAGAAAAGGTACTTACACTTGAACACGCTGTCATCTGTCCTTACAGCGTCTGTCATTCAAAGTATTAGTAGCAGTAGGACATGCTGGAACGTTTGGCATTCTGCATTTCACATACTTCGTATTGGGACAATCTTATTCTGGCATACTGGAACGCAGGGCTAGTATACAGTATTATATGTGTCACAATGAATTGAGCCATATACAGCTTATTTTTTGTGGCGATGGAAGAATAAAATGTCTTTATCAACAACAAAGGCTGAAAGAGGATATGGACACAACAGGTTCTGCCGCACAACAACCACAATCAACAATTAGTCAACACAGCGGCTAAATTGAGAAAGAGAAGGTGATACCAAGTTAGTCCCTTTAAAATGAAAAATAAGATGCATTATATTGTTAACTGTTGTGCGACCACTGTCCACGTTTGTCTACGTTGTATAACACATATGCCAACTAGCTGGGTAATAGTGTAGTTTCTAACGTGACACTTGCATCTCTTCTGTATGACATCACCTGTAGTCCTTAAAACTGGCAGTATGGGGTTTGTAGTTTGCTCTTTCTTCTGGACTGACTGTCACTAATGTGCTTTTCATGACAGGAACTTCACGAGGGGCGGCTGTCTGATACATGTTACTGCCATAAGAGTGAAACTCAGAAACACCTCTTAATATGCACAAGCTTTTTGTTATTGTTGTATCCAAATCACCATAACCTTCATGGTGAGAAGCAACCATCATTTTTTAAGTTGAAAATACACAGAGCGAAAGTTAGAGCACTGAAGTCTTCCTGTACTAATTAGAACAAAGTGTTCGCACTGATACTTTGAACCTGAGTGTAGCCTCAGTACTTGGCTTCCCATCATATGAGGAGAACACACACACACCAACCTTGTTTATTAAATATGGCAATTTAATTGGGCCTGATGGGCGATACTGGCAGAAGTACATGGTACCTGTTAGTACATGAGGTACGGCTTTTAATTAAACACTTACCAAGCATACAGTAGTCCCAGTCCACTGAGCCGCTCCTTTTGGAATGAATTACCAGTATTTTGTGTTTAACCTTATAATTACTACTGCCCAGAGTAAACTCTGCTAAGAGATAAGTGTGTGAGTGAGAGGCAAACTAATTTAGTTTAGTTTACTTTGGTTACAGTATGTAGGAAACCTGCAACACCAAGGAATGTACAAAACATGAAGCCTCAAACATGCTATTTCTTGGAAGTTCTGAAGACATGTTACGCTGTGCTGAAGGTGCAGTCTTGCAGGATTCAGGGAGATTTAGGAGGATCTAACATCAGAAATGGAATATAATATTTTTCATTAGGGTATAATCACCTGAAACTAAGAATCACTAAGAGATATCTTAGATATCTTCAGAGAGAGCTGGTCCTCTTCCAAGGGGTCTGCCATTTTGTACCGGCCTTTTATATTTTATTGCGCTAGTAGTGTACTTAAGTACAATGTTTTGAGATACTTTACTTGAGTATGTCTGTTTTCTTAAAGGTGCAATATCTAAGAAGTATATTTAATATCAGATACTTTAAGAATTTTACCCAAGTAGTAATCGTGACTTGTACTTATACCTAAATAATATTCTAATTTTTACTTATCAGTGTTTTCACGACACTGGTACGACAAGGGGCCGGCAACCTCACCACTAGATACCACTAAATCCTACACAGAAGGATAAAGAACCAGTTGGGTTACTGTAGAAACACGGTGGTGCAACATGGCAGACTCTGTGGAGGAGGGCCCACTCCCTCTGTAGATATAAAAGGCTCATTCAAAGATAAGGAAAACGTGATTCTTAGTTTCAGGTGATCATACACTAATGAAAACATCATTTCTGCCAGTAGATTACCCTAAATCTTACACACTGGACCTTTAAACTGCATCTTGCTCTTACACAATCTGGAAGGAAGGAGTCCTTGAATGCACCACAGCTGCTTCTGCAGACGGAAGCATGAATTTGTAAAAATGTAGCCACAGACCGTTGCTTTGTCTTTAGCTGGCACTGCAGGATGTCTTCAGAGGAGTAACCTGAGGCCAGGGATGTACAATGACTGTGCACTAATTATCAACTACTTCAGTTAAAGGTTGGTTAATTATTCATCTGCGGAGGGTTTTAGATACATGACACCAATATGAAACGAATGGTACCCGAGTTTAACCTCCAGTTCTTGATTGGATAAGCAGAGCAGCGCTGTGAATTTTTTATTTAATATTATCACCATGATGTTCTCAGGCGGATGTTTGTTAAAGGCGTTAATATTATTCAGGTTTTGCCTAATTTACAGTACCAAGGTACATATTTATTTTTCCTAAGCCACAACCTCCCGTCTAATAATTAAACATGAGTTTGAGTAATAGCACTTCCATACACAGTGTAGGTTTGGTGTGAATAACTGGGAGAACAAAAACAAAAGGTTTGTCTAATGTCAGGGAGCCTGAGGACAGTGTAAATGTGAGGCATTTGATGAATGAGCTCTTTATTCTCAAAAAAAGGCAAGTGGAACAAAGGGATACTGAGCAGTTGATTTTTTTTTATGTCGTTTTTCCTGAGGTCATAGAGAAGACAGAGGAGGGAAAGATTCAGAGGGCGGATGTACAATAGGAGGAGTAATTAGACACTAAGAGCAGGGAATCATGCATCAAACCATCTCCTTGCCTTAAGGATATTCTATTTTATTTAACAGTTTTCCTAATCGTTGACTGAGCTCCACAAATTGAACGGCAAATAATGTAAGAAGTTGTAAAGAGAGCTGATGGAAACGGGTGAAACTTTGCAGCTGCCATTCACCCAGTAAGTTAAGTGAAAATCAGCAAAGTATGAGGGTGAGGTAGTCATGTTGAGACACTGCTGTGAGAGGTCAAGGGCTGGCACTGTGAAATTGTTTTTTTACCGCGTCGACTGCAAGGTAAAGTTGTTTATATTGATTACAGTCTGCAGATTAAGTTACAAATGGGCAGGGTATAGGCTTTTGATTTAGCTACTTAGGGGCAGCAGAAACAAGCTGTAAACACACCAACATAGTATCACCATAAAAAGGCACACTTGTTCGTAAGCAGCTGACTATTTACTGAATTCCAATATTCAATTTCCTTTTGAACCTTTTGGCATCCACTAATTCCTGATGGAAATACTGCACTAATATTCACCAGCATGTTTGTAACCTTTGTTGTCTGCTGTCTGTTTGGCAGAATACAGCTTATGCAGCTTGTGTTATTGGAACTTTTCCTCAGAAAACAGCTGCCTGTTGCCAAAAGCAATGCTATAAGAGCAGTAAAGTTGGGGGCTAGCAAACCAAAACAACGAGCTGAAAGACGCCTGAGGATCTGACCAAAATGATCCCTTCACTTGAACACAGTCATTTAATCTAATGTGTCATGTGAAAGTATTTTTTATTGCAGCTTTAAGAAGAAAATATTAAAGTTCAAGAATGTATTGAACTGGTGTTTAAAGAGGCCAAGTAAAGTGTGTCAGTAATGATGTTAATTATTGTGTAGGTTACATCTTAACATGTATGTTATCATCCTTTTTATAAGATGGTTATTATCAGAGCTGACACATACCAAGAATTAGAATTTATCCATGTGCCATCTTTTACACTCCCCTTTCATTACATTATTATTATCTTTTACAATAGTCCATGTCACTGCTTTTCTGCCGGCATGGGAAGGCTGAAGATTGGAAGTTCCCAACTTGAGCATTGGGGCCCAACAAGGGGTCCAAAAGAGGTTACAGTGTGATAAAAGGGATGAGACATACATAAACTGTATGTTCAAAATGACACCAAATTGAATTAAAAGTGCAATATGTAAGAATTTTGGTCTAAAATATTCAAACCTGAACTGAAATTAACAGCAGAAGGTGAAGAAATGACAGTTTTGATGTTATATCAAAGATGTCTATGTATTGTGTTGCAGAGATTTTTCTAATGAAGTTAGCATGCTAACCAGTGAGCCCCAGCATGTGGTGTCTTGTAACACCATTCCGGGCTAGCAGTCTGGATTGCTAGCTGCATGGCTAACTGAGCTAACTAGCTAACAGCAGCTAAAGTTAGCAATTCTTTATATACATATATGCATATATGTATGTATATATATATATATATGTATATTTATATATTTATATATATATATACATATATACATATATATATATATATATATATAAAGGCTGGACACCTTTATCTCTGAGCAATGGAAAAATGTCATACTTTGGTTGAACTGATGTCCACAATGAGGACAAGACCTTTGACGATGGTACACAATTAGACTTGGCTTCTTTGATAGTGCTCTTAAGGCAGAAAGGTTGGGTACTACTGGCAAAAAAGTGTGTTTGCCGTTACACATCTGGAGTCATCAGATTTTTCGTTTCATTTGACACTGAGGAGTTCACCAGTGTAAAGGCTCAGGACCCCGGTGACCTGACAGCAACAGCATTATTTCCCAGTTCCCAGTACAGCAACAGGGAAATAATTTCCATTTCCCAAAAAAACCCCACAGCACTTGTAAAAACAGTATGAAAAGGTCACAGAAGCCTCCTTATCCATATGGAGACATTACACTTTCAGTGTAAATATCACCTTCTGAGAAGCTTTTCTTGCACTTTCCCCAGACACTGTGCAGGCAGATGTCTTCCCCCTTAAAGAAAAGAGCGAATTAATGCTTTACCGAGCCAACATCTATTTAAAACCAGCAGATTGAGTAAGCCAGATGTCAGATGTGTTTTCATATTAGTCACAGCTCACTGGCAAAGGGGATAAAGTTGGCTACATCAACAGGACATGCTGGCAAACAGCCAGAGTTGTCCAGGCATATACAGGCGACAGCCCCATCAACTGAATGACAAAGCTAGGTGGCTAAGATAATGTGATGTAATTCATTGACATTGCATTTTCCCACTGAGCCATTCAAAATGCTATCTACATAAAATGGAGCTCGCAGATGCCAGACGGGAATATTAAGTGGCCCAGAAATGACGCTCTTTGACAGTGTCACATTCATATTGATGTTCAGCTACTTGTATCAGCCCCAAGTTTGGCTTTCTTTTCTTTAAACACAGGTCCCTGTTGCATGAACAAGAAATAAAACAAACCATCATGACTATTTCAAGCTGAAACCCCAAGTGGTTGCCTTGATTTCTACCAACACTACATCACATTTTTTCTGTTCTTGCCCTCTTCTACTTGAAGAGCTTTGAAGAAATCTGACAGAGTATGTTGAGGGAATTACCTGATGCAGACCTGAGGGGTTACATGCTAAACTGTCGAGCTATTTCAGTGAAAGGGTGCAGCTCTCTTCATGTTATTCTTGACGTGATCGTGTGCCTGGAGCAACTTGGAAGTGTACTTTGTGAGAGAATGATGCTATAGCACAAACATTTCAGAAACAAACGTTTGATGGCAAGCTTTTGATGTTATCTGCACATAAACCTTGTATGATTGGTAGATGCTGCAAACTGAAAGCCCTTATCTATCTATCTATCTATCTATCTATCTATCTATCTATCTATCTATCTATCTATCTATCTATCTATCTATCCATCCATCCATCCATCCATCCATCCATCCATCCATCCATCCATCCAAACAATCCCAACCAACTCCAACTAAAACCACTCAACCGATGAACCAACCAATCAACCAACCCCAACCTACCAACCAGCATGATATATCCTATCCTAGGTTACCTGTGTCATATCCTCTCCATAGCAGCTGAAGCTAGATTTATAAAACAGCTGCAGTCACTGATAAGCTTGGAGGTTGCTGTTGTTTTTCTCACATAGCAACAAGGATTCTGAGAACATTAACACGGAGACATCGAAAAGAAGAAAGGACAAGCAGTCTACATCCAGTGAGTAAGATGCTAGCGGGGTATGTATTGTAGGGCATAATAGTCTGAAGCTTGAGGCCTCTGACCAGGCTGCTGTACTTGACAAGTTTCGAGTCAGAGCCTTTTGGTTTTGATATGCCTGTGCCCTTGATCAGTCTGATATTGTCTGGCAGAGCTCTTGAATAACTTCTGAATATACCTGCTGTTACATTGAGTCGAAGGATATACTGTATATAGGGGCTATTTAAGAAGGTGATTGGCCTCTGTACAAGCCCATAAAGGTAAGTGATTTAATGAAAGTGTTGTATAATACAGTTAATGAGGTCTGACAGCAGGGACTGCCAAGTGCAAAAGAAACAGGAAATGTAGGTGACCAGTAAGATGGATACAAATGGAGTGTGAAATACCTACTGTATTGTGTTAGCTCTGACAAGGTGATTTCTCCTTGTGGGCGGCTGACTCTGACACTGGGAGAAATAAAAAAGCTCTGTACATTGAAACAAAAACACCATGGCATAACAGTCAGACTGAAAAAAACACAAATTACAAAAGCACACGGGGTCAGAGGTCTGCGCTCCTGCTGGAGAACAAATTTGGCTGGAAGCCGGAAAAAGAGTGAGGCGAGGACGCGGGTCAACTCTGTGGTTTACAAGGTCACCAGAAGGCAGGCCCGACAGTGCAGCCAATCCACAGCCATACATGCACTCCACTTTAATAGAAGACGTCTATCGAAGGGTCAAATTGCTGGCTACATGAAAATTGTCAGGGCTTTCTTTTAAAAAAAAAAATGATGAGAGAAAAATATCCACACAGCAACAGTCACGTATTCTACAAAAGCTTGTTTTTAATCTTCTCAATGCAGGATGAGATGTTTTAAACAGACCTTGAATGGGTCGGACAGGTCAAGCTTGTCTGGGCAGAGACACTGGAGAAGTTTTCCACATAGAGAACTTTTAATATCTAC
Source organism: Pagrus major (assembly GCF_040436345.1). Classification (NCBI taxonomy): domain Eukaryota; kingdom Metazoa; phylum Chordata; class Actinopteri; order Spariformes; family Sparidae; genus Pagrus; species Pagrus major. The sequence goes on along the minus strand of NC_133215.1, from coordinate 27,886,421 downwards.
AGTATACAAGTGCTCTTCGAAAACAGCAGGCTTTTTTTGAATTGTCAATTAAACTGTTGTCTACAGGACCTGCTTTAAAACCTTCAGAGTGCATTTCATAACCGTAGATCAGACTGAAGTGGCCTTTGCTTCTGATTTACACTCTCAACCATCCAAGCCTCCCTTGGATGCTGACGACACTAACGTCCTTGAAATACCTCTGTTTCCCCTAATAGCTGCTCTGATGCAAGCGGTGCACATGTTTATGGAAATGTTACAACATTTACAAAAAGCAAGCTGTATTCATCACCTGTCTACAGTTGACCTGCAGCCAATGGATGTCCAGTTTCAGCTGTGTATAGCGTATAATGCACTGAAAAGAAAGAAAAGATGAGTCACTGAAGTGGAGGAGTGGAGAGAGCTTTTCAGCTTTGTTCACGGCAAAGCAAATGAAAAGTGTGATACATAATGTAAAGAAATGCCTCTGACAGGTGTGTTTCCCACTGAATGTAAGTGTCTGAGTAAGTAGAGAGGAGACACACTGAATCATTAAGATGGAGGCTTTCTTGTCCTTGCAGCAGGAGTGTGAGGAAGAGGCTGGTACTGAATAGCACACCCATCCGTGATGATTTCAATGTTTGGACACACACACATACACACACACACACTTCCAAACTCACACATATTCTTAATGATTTATGACCCAGGTATTGCCTTATCTCCATATCCATGACACCGGTCCAGCCTGCCGTAAATAACCTTGTGTCCCCTCATTAGTAGGACAGCCATGTTTCCCTTGGCCTCATTGGCACATACCCACACACAAACACACACCATCCCCCCCGAGACCAGGCCAGCCATCACCATCATAAATCCATGGGGCGCACAGTCTGGCAGCAAGGGCTGGGCAGCTAATTATCCAGACAAGTAGAGCTGGGCATGGAGGTGACCCAGACGCACAGACTGGGAAACCCAGAGATACACGGAGAGATACAGGCTGATGGCAAAGCATCGTGGGTCCTCCAGTTGAGGGGTGGTCTCTCCGCTCCCGTTTCATTACTGAGAATTAATGAATTAATTGGTTTTACCGACTTGTTGCTAATGAGAGTCACCAAGGCGCAGAACTTGATTTACATGGAGTGGAAGGCAAAGAAACAGCCTGGACACGTTTACACTCATTAGACCATATTCACACGGCAACCATTTTCTTCAGGCATCACGTTAGATGTGGGAAGCTTATGTTGGGATGATGTTACACTGCTGTGTTCCAGGTCGCTAGTCGTATTAATGTAGAGAATCTGACAAATGGTTATCATTTCACCCCCTCCTGATCAGCAACTAATAAGACAATGGATAGTGAACATTAGATGAATTGAGACGATGTGAGTTGATATTTCTGAACTATTTTAATCTTTTCCTATTGTTATCATGTAGCACTATCAAACAGCAATGGTAGCAAGAAAGTGGTTGGATGCTAATGTTAGCTGTTTTCAAGCAGAACCTAATGGGATTATCAAATATGTTGCTTTACTTTGAAATATGGCCCGATGTCCCTCCAGATTTTCAAAATCCATTGTCTTTTCAGTTGCTAATCAATCAGAAAGCAGTGAAATGATAACTATTGGTCAGATTTCCTACATTTATACAGTTTGCAACCTGGAGCACAACAATACAACGTTTGAGCTTCACACCCTCAGCCTGATGTCGGAGGAAATAAGGCGCTGTGTGAATATGATCTATTACAGGGTCTCTCTTGGATCTTGTGATGGGACCACAACAGCCACAACACCCGTCAGCATGTTCAGGTTCTGACCAATGACTATTCCCATTACAAGACGCTTACACATACTCAGTGTTGTATAGTAACGAAGTAAAAATACTTCACTACTGTACTTAAGTATATTTTGGGATACTTTGTACTTTTCTGGAGTTGATTTTTTTTTTACAACTTTCACTTTTACTTCACTATATTTCCGAGCTTAATTGCATACTTTTACTCCGATATATTTTCAAAGTCCCATTTCGTTACTCGTTACAAAAAAAAAAAAAAAAAAAAAATGAAACAAAACAAAGAAATAAAAGGAAACAGTGTTTTGGCTCCGCCCCACCCTCACTGTCTGACGCAGCGAAGTTAGTGCATGCCCGGGCTTGTTGGCAATTGCCTTAACTACGACATTGACAACACCTGCGAGTCTCGCAGTCAACAATGGAAGAAGAAGAGGAGACGCCAGACACAGCGACAGCGACAACGTCAACTACAATTGAAGGGGAACCACAACCCGACGAGCACCCGTGGCCTTATTTGAGCCGTTTGTTTTCATTTTCCGATGTCAGGGATTCATCGTACCGGATGAAGTGCCTGCTATGCCTTCCAACTTGACCAAGTAAATCATAATAAAAAAAAAAAGGAACTTCAGACTGCCTTTGCTTGTTATTTACTTTTACTTGTACTTTTAATTACATTACTTGAGTACATTTATTTTTACAGTACTTGTAATACTTAAGTGCAAGAAATTTCAGATACTTTAAGACTTTAACTCAAGTAATATTTCAGTCAGTGACTTTGACTTTTACCAAAGTCATTTTTTGGAGAGCTACCGATACTTTTACTTGAGTGTGATTGTTAAGTACTTTATACAACACTGCACATACTCAGTACTCATGGGTCAGACTGCACACGTCTTCAAACTCGGTTTTCTAAAAGTTGTGAAAATCTGTCCACAGACAGACAGACAGACATGAACACCTGGCAAAATACTCAAAACTGCTTCTGTGGTAGTTCCCACCACAATAGGTGTCTCTAAGACCACATTTTGCCACGATGACACACACAAGTAATAAGCATTGTATCGGCTGACCTTTTACTCTCCATATGCCACTGTCGAAGTCGCTATGACAACTACTAGGACTCAAGCTAACAGGTGACAAGCTAATAATGGAGAATATTGACAAAACCTGGTCTGCAGTCAGGCCGGACTGCTTTTTGTTGATTGAATCAAAAGATCACAAACAGAATATGTGTTTTTTAAAAACTTTACGGCTGCCTGCTGTGTCATTTACAGACACAGCAGGCAGCACAAAAGACTGCCCAACACCAAAAATGACAAACAGACAAAGCTAGCTAGTGAACATAGTGCAGGATTTTGCTGCTAAAGAGCCAGATGTTCCCCTCAGGAGGTGGTAGAGACCAAAAACAGAGCTGAAAGGACAACACAACTCCAATTTATTGCTAATGTTGCTCCGTGGCTGCTGGCTGTATAAATAAGCAGCTGTCACCAACACATTGGACAAACTGCATCAACTTGTCGGGGGATAATGTGATAGTATGTAAGTGGTGTTTACAGCCTGTTGCACCAAAAATAACTTAATGCAGTAGTAGTGAGTCGTTTTAAAGTAATGTGTATCCAGGAATGTTGCTGATGGTTTTCAGCTGCAGATTTCAGATATGTTGATGATCCTCCAGCTGCAGACATCAACAATCAGTCAGCTTTTGAAACCTGCTTTGTGTTTGTCACGGAAAACATCAAGTCTGCATTCATTTTTTTCCCAGTTGATTCGGTTGGATGATTATGCAGATATACACCAACTTTATACCATGTACCACCTCAGAATATATTACAATCTCCAAGTACCACCATTATGACAGATGTTACCGTAAGCCTAAAATATCCAGTTAACTGTTAAGCGCTGTTTGCTGCTAACATTAGCAGGTGCTGTGGACGCTTCAAGTAGCCAATGTTCTCTGTTCAAGCCTTTCATTTTACCTCTGCTTGATTTTTGACAATCACAGTTTGAGCTTAGCTCGTAACTAATCATGGATGACGTATGCAAGCATGAACGTTACAACGCAGCAGCTGAAACTAAAATATTACATATTACATATTATCTTAAATTACATTTCAGTTTAAGTATTTGTATTTGAATTTCTGCCGTTTCTACGCAAAGAGATCAGATCAGTTCAACTTGAACTTAAACCCAACTTGTCTCTGTTGCAAAATAAAGAGGTATTTTAAGACCAAAATTCATAAATGTAGACTCAGGAATGAGTCAAACCAGTTCCTGTCAGAGCTGGCACTATGTGGCTGTCTCCCACCTGGATTGGTCGCGCTCTGGTAGGTGGGCTCAGCGGGGGGTGGGGACGGGGGGTTGAGAGCAGAACTCGCCAGCCTCAGCCCGGCTGCTGATAGAGTAATACCACTGCTGCTCTGGGTATGTTTTGGGGGAGGCGCTGACAGGCAGGCGAAGACGACCTGCTGTGCTGCAAGGGTCGGTGGAATGGTGAGGTGCATGAATATGTGTGTGTGTGTGTGTGTGTGTGTGTGTGTGTGTGTAGTTGACTTGATGAGCAGACTGAGAGTGGGCTGTGTGAAGTCCCAGCAAGCCACAGCACAGAGGGGGCGAGAAAAAGAGAGAGGGGCTGAATGACATAAAAGACATCGGGTATGACAGCGCCTCAATGATACATTTGTCACATGACATGACTTGATATTTTGGTAATTGAGAAAATCCGTATTTATGTTGACACACTGTGCCAAGCATATATGACACCGAGGCTTTGATTTACCATGAAAGGTGCAAACTGGCGCCAGCCACGAACAGCATGATACAGCGGTCTCCAGATCTGCATTTATTTACCCAAATCTGTCATTTCAGATTGCTGTCAGGGGACCAGCTGGAGATTGGCACAAATGGAAAGGAAAAGGTAAAACTAAAGATACCTACAGTAGAAATCATGCCACGTAGATGAAGGGTTTGCCTTTTCCATTGTTTTTGAGATCACAGCATCATTTGTTCCTGTTGGCCACGACAACCAAGCCCCTGATTGATATATGATATATAATAGAGCAGTTAAAATTTTGGACAGAATGCTGATACGAGCACATCGTTGACATGGTCCTGAAGGTGTTACTGATGACATTCAGCGACTACATGTGGATCCATCTCCAGCCTTTTCATTACATTCACATTACAACATCGCTTTTGTCCGAATCATCGGCCCCCTCAATTGCCAGTTTTTGCACTAGCTAACAATGCAAACACTAGCTAACATTGCTAAAAATAGCTAATGTTGCTAAAACTAGCTAATGTTGTTAAAACTTGCTAACGTTGCTAATGTTAGCTAGCAAACATGAGCTAAGATAACGCTAGCTATCAAATGTTAATGTTGATGATGCAAGCTAACTTTAACGTTGCTGATGCTAGCTAGCTAACCTTAGGGCAGTACAGTAAGCTGAGTGCGTATGTCGAACTCAGCGGCTTTTACGGCAACACAACACATCGACATCTATGACATGACATCAACACAGTTGTTTCTTCACAATCTGTTGATAATTTGGCTAATTAATGTTTGAATGTTAAAACATTCAAAAATTAGCTAAACTAAAATCCTTACATATTGCACCTTTAAAGTGGGACCAGTTATGTAGCCATTGGAAGATCTGGTGCTTCCTATTTTGTAACGCTTTACTGTATTAGTTTGTGTCTTGTGTTGGTCTGTCTTTATTTTCTTGTAGAGTTCTCAGTCTTGTGATCGTATTTATTGTTAAGTTTCTGTTTTGTATAGTCTTTATGTATCTGTCGTTAAGTTAAGGCCTATCCAGGGATGGGCATTGCAAGAGAGGTTTGGCTATAACTGCTGTACACATAAACATAAAAACGTAAGAAATAAATAGGAACAGCTGTAAAAACCAGCTGTATACCATCATTAGACTGCTCTGCACCTTACAATTTAAATCCCTCAGTAATGTTCGGTGCTCTTTATTTAACCAGGTGGGATCGAGGGTGAAGAGGTCGGGGTGGTGGATGGGTGTAGCAGGACTTGGATGTGGGTGATCAGGGTTCATGGCCTGCTGCAGATCTGCAATTAATGTTTGCTTTTAAAAAACATCTTTCCCCAACCTTAACCAAGAGTTTTATTTTCTTAACCTCACTCATAACCATAGTGTATCTGATATTTTTATTTAGCTCTAATTACCTTAATCATACTGTAGCTGCCATGTGTTGATATATTTCAAATAAATGCCGACACTGAGTGCCAAAACAATGTTGGAATTGCAGATTTGTCCAATTTCAATTGTTTCTGTTGAGTGATAAGGTTGGTAAAAACAAACCCTACTTATTTCTGTTGAAAAAGACATTATAATGGTTCTGTACTGTAGATTTTTTCACTCTCCTCCTAAAACAGTATTAACTCAGAGCTATTGTTCTTTATAGTTGCCTGTTTTCACATCAAGCAGACGGAGAGCAACATTGTCATCCCACTGGAGTCTTGTTCCTGGCCAACAGTGCAATATTTAGTTTCCCTTTAGCTCTGTTTTACTAGATGCTAACTTTGTCTATTTGCAGATTGGTGATCGGATGACAGCATACACATACAGCGATGAAAGTGGACAGTATAGTTGCTGGCTGTAAAACCAAAACAATGAGCTGAAAGAAGCCGTATTTCAGTTGTTAGACTTCAAATATGCATTATTAAAACTCACAAGAAACCCCACTTGGCACCTTTAATATCTTAATATTTTGTGTTGTGCTGCTAAAAAACATCACCCTTTAAAATGTCTAATGCTAAATTATAATAAGCCTATGTATTTTCATTATCGGTTTTGCTCCTTAGCATGTCCCACTATGACAGTCTTAGATTATTACTTCAGATGTGAGATACAAACCCACCCAGATTGAGATCTTTGAACTCATGAAACCTACCCTTTATTTGTCTTTTCTTCCTCTCCTACCCAACCCCCTCGACTTTAGTCAGTGCTGGTTCCCAGTGCAATCAGATCTGTGTTCTGCATGTCACACAGAGTCTGGCTGCATTCTGACAACCCAATCAAGAACACCAGCAGGAGCAGCAGCAGTAGGAGGTAGCCACACTTAAAACGGGAATATCGGGAGTACCTTGCCTAGTGAAACTATTGTTTTCCTGGTTGTTGTAGTGCAAAATGTCTGAAAGATAACACTGTTTTGGCTCCAGATGTTGCACAATATTATTTTTCTGAAACAGGTGGTTCAAGTACAGGTGCGTGCAATACCTCATGTGGGCAGCGGGAATAAACTAACTCCCTGACAACAGCCCAGAGAAGCTTTGAATCAAATTGTCTCTGCTCTGTAAAACAGCTACGCCTGAGAATGTAAGTCCACTGAAGCCAAACCTGAAACAAAAGCTGTCTCTGAGGGATATTCTTGTACTGCAGAGTAGCTGAGCCGTCGTCTACGAGGGCTTATAGAGTGTGTTGCAGTGGGTGGATGGAAAATGGAGGTTTGACTCCTGCCACCCCAGCAGCCATCCGACAAATCCATTTTAGAGACACCGCGCTGTGTGCTGTGGACAGATCTGCCAACTGCCAACCTCCCACCTCCAACACCAATCAGAGCGGAGAACCAGGCTCATTATTCAGGACAATTAGCCAATGGGCTGGGTGTCCCCTGTCATTGCTCATGGCTCATTTGGCCCCAGTCAGACGACGGTGCCATGTCCACTCAGGCAGCATGTCACTCAGGGGGGCTGACATAGAGAGACGTGAGAGAGGCGGCCAGCTCAACATCGGCTCAGTCAGGAACAACAGCCCTTCTTTCACAAGTGTTAATGTGTATATGCATGTATTTATCTGTATCTGTCAGGTGGAGAAGATAAGATAAGGAGGAGAGAAATACATTTTACAGCTTTTATCAAACATGAATGTCCGGTATGATGAGCCTCGCAGCCCAGCAGGCTGTGCTGATGTTGTGACAGCGAGTGACGCTTCAAACGGCAGCCAATAGATACACATGCACAGACTCACACAGAGACACACACTGTAGAAACTGTGTATGCATGACTAATCCAGTTAACACTCTTCCCCCACCAGTCTGGCACAAGTGTATCGTCCAGTAACCCACAAAGTTGGATGCTCTGCTTGTGTGTGTGTGTGTGTGTGTGTGGCATTTACAATGGAGATAGCCTCCAGTGTGGCCTCTATAAACCCGTCGTGGTTTATGTGCACAACTTTGCGCGTCCATTTTGGAGGGTGTGATGTGGGCAAATAAAAAGTGTGATTTCATTCCCATATGAGCTGCAGCCTGTGTCTGATATGAATCATCAACCACAGATGCTGCTGAAATATGTGACCAAAGTTCTGAAAGTTATTTTCCTTTTCTGCTGTATTTATTTTTTTCATTGTGTCAGTGAACAGTATTTATGCTCTGCTGTAGTGAAGTTCAAGATCTCCATTCACATTTTGACTGATTATACCTCCACTTTAAGAGTATCTACTAATACTGTAGTCGTAGTTTACTAGTCTTAAGTTTAGATTTTAAAAACAGGTCTTAATCTGTGAGAAATATAAAATGATGACCAGTCAGATCTAACTCCATATTTCAGATATTCATATATATTATTAAAGGAAGGCTACTGAAAAGGCTAGTAAAATAACTTTGATTGATTTCTTCAATTACTGTTTGACTAGTCATATAAACTATATATCCACAATGTCCCATGTCTCATAGCAATCTAAGATATGGATATTATAATTCTGTCGCAGTGTAATTATGATTCACTAAATATAATTTATAGATATCTGAAATATGATTATATTATATTATATGAAACCTTATATAGGACAAAGTGCAATACTCACTTTTTTTTCTTGTGATGTATTGTCCACCTTAAATTTGATCTCACAAACGACAACCAAATGAAGTGAGTACATGTAGAAACACAATACTACATATGAGCTGAAGAAAGAAAGAAAGAAAGAAAGAAAGAAAGAAAGAAAGAAAGAAAAGTAAATCCTTTCTCTGCATCTACTGCCATTAAATGCACAGTATGTATTTTCTCGGGTTCTCTAAATCCAATCTAAACAAAAGATATAAGTAGGTTTGGGATCATTGGGACTTTGTTGTCTTAAACAAACAACATTGCTGATGAAAATCTACACAACTCTGGCAGAAATGTTCACTGACGAGGTGATGTTTTAAACTTTTATTCACTTCATGTTTAGTCACGTATACGCCGACTCCCTTCATCACTCCCTGACTCTCTCCTGGAAGTTACAGCGACAGACGGCCAAATGAAATAATGCACCGTGACGTGCAGCATCACGGTGCATTATTTCATTCATTAGTTCATATTTCATTAATGCAGAATTTGCTGAATTAATTATCTAGATTAATGAAGCCAATTGGTCAATAGTGACTTTCCTGCCCATGTGCCATATTAATAACTGCGGGTACATTGTTCGTTAAAAAAACTGGATTGTTTTTATGTCGTTTTTATTAACATTTATTGAAAGAATGCAACCAAAAACATGTTGGGGAGCAGTGTTACTCACTCACTTTTGACTAAACACCTGCTCCTTTTTTTGGTTTGGATGTGCATGCATGCTCAACCATTAATGCAAAGAGTACTCATTTGTTGTTTTGGTAAATCAACCATTCAAATCAAACTTGCAGTCATTGTTGGAAAAGGCCCCTCTAAGACTTTCTGGTGTGTAACAGGTGTTGAGGTCAGGTATACAGACTCATACAAACCTACAGAGTGCACAATAAGTGTTTGGTTCATATTTCTTTAAACGCTTTTTATGTCTCCCCGACCCCGTGCTAGAGAAGCATTGCATAACACCTTTGCGGGCGGGTTCCAGATAGCAGGGTCTAATCCGTAGGATTTATAAGCAGGTGAATATATTAAATGACTCCGGTGTCCATTAGGCATGTTGCACCAAATTGTTTATCGACCCATATCTCAGTACTGACACTCCTGATTAATGATGTTATTAAGGAGGGAGGAGCAGCGGGGGGGAAAGATGACAGGCCATTTTGTGATTGACCACTAACGTGTGTGAGTGTGTGTGTGCGCAAGTTTGAACAAGTCCGTTCTGTCACATGTGTCTGTGCACAAAATTAACATTTTAATGTGCACCTGATCGCACATTTGTGCTCAGCGGTGCATTCATGCCTGCAGTGTGTCTATTGATGCCTATTAATGCATTGCTTCTGATGAGCGGCGCGTAAGTGGGTATGAAGGAGTGAACATACATGAGTGTACAGTGTGTATTCACAACAAAGCGGTGTGAAGGAGCCTGTTGGTGGAGTGCTTTGGCGTTTTGGTCATTACTCAGCTAAACACATTCTAGTCGATGTCTGCAGCGAATATATTTTTTTAGAAGTCATTTCCTTTCTGTTGCCCTTCCTGCCAAATTGAGGTGCTTATACTCTGGAGGACAATGGCTCTTTCAGCCTGGTTAAGTGTTCATCCAGTCTTTTGAACAGCATGTTAATAATGTTCACCACATGCCAAGGCAGACAAGATGTGATCCAAATTTCACCTTTTATGCTCTACTCTGTTAGGATGCCTGCCACATTGCAGGAGAGGCATTTTCCACTGCCGCCTTAACGACAGGGAAGGCTCAGAATCACGTTAGGAGTCATCAGCAGACCCGAACCATCTCAGGCAAAGCACTCCACATCTTTGCACCAGCCGCCAGCATCACAGGGGAAAGTTTTCGTGTTGTTTTCCTCCTAGTGCTCGAAGCGATCCCCATCACTCTGCCTGCTTCTTAAAGTTTTCTGTCAGCCATCACTCCTGCTGGATGGAGCCCCGACCACTGGCGGCGTGCCCAGCCAGAGAGAGATACTGTAGGTCTAGGTGACCTTTGAGCTGTGGCAGCCTGCGAGTCATCTGACACCTGTCTCATTCACATCTGCTCCAGGACCCATGGCTGACTGATTTGAGCGTATGCATGCTTGGGCTCACATGGCATGTGTGTAAGTGAGACAGAGTGAGAGAGAGACAGACAGACAGACAGAGAGAGAGAGAGAGAGAGAGAGAGAGGCGGCCTTGCCTCACTACACCTACGACGGATCAGTCGGAGGGTGGAGAAAAATGAACTAATCAGCCTCTCCAGTGGTGGAATCTCACCCAATTTATTTCCAAGCTAACAGGCGTTGGTTAATGAGCTGAAGCAAAGCGTCCTCTCTCTACCTTCTCTCTCCTCTCCTCCTGTCCTCTGCTGTTCCACTGGTGATTCTGCGGACTGAACCAATTACTTCTGAGCGCATCCATTCATGTGCACATGCATTCACATTTGTGTGTCCAATCCCCTATATTCACATTGGGCTAAAAAAAAAAAAATCACACATCAAATTCACACACTTGTGTCATAAACAGACATGCTGCAGTCATACACACACACACACACACACACACACACACACACACACACACACACACAGTGAGTGGACAAAACCTCTGAGCTGTTTGTTTGGTCTGCCAATTACTAAAAGTTTGTGGAAGGGTGAGAGGGCTGGTATTTAAGAATACTGTGTGATCCAGACAGTGCCATTACCAGAAGAATGTGCCAGACATAATATCTGTGAGAGACAGTTAAAAAAACATTTTTGGCTTTTGTTAAGGCCAAGGATGCAGCACAGACACCTCTCTGTCTCTTAGATAAAATGAAAAACAAATTATTCTTTGCAGGGTCTGACAATGCAAACCCACTGAATGTTAGTGTAGGCTCATGGCCAACAAACATTTTTATCACGGTCTTTTGAAAAGACTGAAAAGATCTTTTGAAAGACCTTGCTACATCTGTTTGAGACAATGGAGTGTTGACGATGAGTTCAGGAGTCTCACGGCATGGGGATAGAAGCTGCTCCGTAGTCTGGTGGTACGGCAGCGGATACCTCTGTATCTTTTGCCAGATGGCAGCAGGGTGAACAGAATATCAATCAAATATCAATCAAACAAAATAGAAGTTCTCAAGCATAATTACTATGTCCACTTGGTTTGTCACCAGGATTACACAAAAAACAGATTGAATGGAGGATGGGTCTCGGTCCAGAATAGACCCCATTAACTTTTGGTGCAAATCCAGATAAAGAGACGGATCCATTTTTTTCGACATTTTCATTTATTTTTCAGGAATAATAAATGGATCCTGATGAAAGAAATCTGGTGTATTTAGGTGGCTGGTATCTATGAGTGAGTGCAATTTGATCTGAAACTAGTGCATTTAAATATGTTTTATTTGATATTGGATTAGGCTTGATTGAATTCAAGGAGAATGTTGGGCCTTGGCGGAGGTATGCGCTCTACTGAGTGCCAATCTAGTTAAACATATTTCATTTTCAGGCACTCGCGGAAACAACTACACTGCAACAATGTACAACAGTGCAAACTGCAATTAAAGCTGGCTTTTTTATGAATTGTTACGGTTACTGCACAACCCAATTGTAAACCGTTTTCTTGTTTTTTTGCCAAACTTCACCCATAACTGCAATTCAGCCAAATTGGAGAGAATAATAATTTAGTCATCGGGGGTTTTGCTCAACCGTCCAGTATCGCTGCTCCTGTCTGGTGCTTAGTTTCCAGTCAGACCAGCCCATTACAAAATGAATCTTAAAAGAATAACTCCATTTAAAAACATTTCTGTTTTCATCTCAGAACCATATATACAGTGGACAAACTGTAAGGTTTGGGCTGCATAGTTTCTCAAAAAAACTAATTACTTGTTGAAAAGAGGGATTATAAATCATTAATCCTCCACCAGTAATTACAGTAATCTGATTTACTTGTTTGTGTTGTACAATGAATAATCACAGAATACCCAATATAGAGTCCATTTTACTGCTGTCACATATATCAGACTCTGGTCACAATAACTATTTCACTTCTGCTTGCGTTCAAGGTATTTTCCAAATGCATTTGGAAATGTTAAATTCATTCACTAGCAGAGGGGGAAAAAAGCAACGCACCAAAAAGCTGAATTTAATCATCACACACTAACTCACTGACTGATATATTAGTTTTCCTTCTAATTACCGTCCCTTCGTTGAGAGTAATGAAAGTTCAAGCTCAGCAGCTTTAAAATGTCACATATGCTGTACAGATACCATCTGAAGCTGTTTCTCTCCAATCAATAACCCTAACACTTAAAGACTCGGCCCATCTATAACATGCCAATACTATCGAACATATTGGTGAGAAAGCATATTCTAAAAGTCATTTAACCGAACAGTGAATGGCTCAAGTGACCTTTTGAGAAAATGCCAGTAGACCCTCCCAGCAGAATCCCACATTCCTGGAACAGCAGTCTTGACATTATGGAGGAGATTTGTAAAATCTGTGGCAGCGGAAAAAAGTGGTCCGATCTGGGTTCCAATGAGGGAACTTAACTGACCAAAAGCCATGGAGGAATTAAACTCCTACGACTCTACCATCCTCCAGTCCGCCAAACTTCTTTTATATGGACCCGAGAGACGGCTGACTGGGAGAGGCAGCAAAAGACAGATAAAAGGAAGTCGATGAGAGGTGAGAGACACTCATAAAGCTTGAGCTTTCTCTGAAATGCATATAATGTATTCTATAACACAGTCCATATGAAGAAAGTTGTAAAGAAATCTTGCTTGTCACATGTGTGACAGTGTGCAGCTGTCATAATTACCATGAAGTAATTGCATTAGTGAGCAGCAGAGTGAATAGTTTTGTACTGTCAGAAACGGGGACTGAATGATAGATTCATGTGCTACAATGAATATTAATTATGTACAGTATTAAATTGTGCTGGATTTGTATTCAAAGCTCCGAACTGATAAATGTGCTTGTTTGATTAAAAGTGACAGCGTTTTGCCGCTCGGAAAAAGAAGTCGTCAAAATTTACATCTGTGACGGCGTTCGTCAGAAAATAATCTCATGACCAAAAGCATACGCAGCGAGCATATGCAGCAAAATCTGCGAGTGCAAAGAAATTGATGTGTCAACTCTGATAAATCATTTCATGATTTCAAAGCCCCTGGAGGAGTCTTTAAATGAGGTTACATGGACAGTTTATGCTATTTTTAAATGTGCAGGACGAGTCTCATGCACCCTTGAAATGCAACGTGGTCAGGTTGAAATAAGCAGGAAACAGCGGCGACGGTTCTCACCTCACTCCTCGTCTTTTACACGCCTGTTATTTCACCTCTGTGGCACCAAAACCGAACCTATTAACCGTGTGATTAAGCACCGTAACGTGTATCTCCCCGTTTAATCAGTGTTAACCTGAGATTGCTCGTCAGGGCTGTTCAGCTCTCGCCTGCACGCTTGATGCGGAGTCATGGCGGAAGAAAGGCCAAGAGTTCAAGCCTGCAGGCGGTGACGCTGAACACTCGCGAGCGCCAGGCCGTCACGTTCCCTGTGATAAGAGTCTTTTCCTTCAGTGCTGTGGATACCAGGCGCCCCTCTGGGTGTAGAGAAACAGAAAGTCAGAGGGAGGGCAGTCTGTGCAGACTCAAGCTGAAGAGCTCAATATTCCATCTGAGCTGAGCTTCATGAGGAAATCAATAAAGACACAACGTATCTAAACATATACGCTATTTGACGCTGTACAAGTGACGTCTCTCATTCAGTACCACGATCTAACAGACTGTTACACAAAATCTTGGAAGCAATCAAAATTAAAATGGACCCACAGATCTTATCTTTATTGTTTATTTTTGCCTTTTTGTGTCTTTCCTACTGTGCCCTTTTTCAAACTCCTTTCAAATGGAGACAAAAGAGAGGCTTCTTCTTAGAGGGGAAGAAATGGCAGCAATTAAAAGGGAAGTGGCTTTAACATTCCAAGCGTATCTCTGAGCGCTGCTTGGGTAGTAATTAAGTCCTCCAGAGTGTTGCAACCATTAGAGCTCTGAGCAACCAAATGAGGACACACCCAGCCCAGTGTGACCAGATTAAAAGAAGAGAAATCAGCCCCTCGCTGCTCCCAAATGGCCGCCATCGCTTCGGGCAGTCAATCAGTCTGCAACATACGACTTGAATCGCCCTCCAATCATTATTAAAGTGACATAAACTTCCCAGCTTGCTGCTTAACAACAGTCATATAACTGTATTTACAGCAAACTGCTCACAAAAATATATGGTGTCAAAGCTCTTCAGGAAATGCGTGTACTTGTCTTTTGAGTTTATTTTGTTGGATGATAAATTGTTTGTAAGAATATGACAACAATAACTTATTTTTAGGTGCTATCACACTCTTGGCAACATCTAGCTGAAGAGCAGATGTTGTGAGTTCAGATAATGATGCACAGAAGAAATCTCATCACCCAGGAGTGACCCTTCGCCCTCCGCTGAACAGCGGTTGTTTAATAGGGCTCTAATAGGAACAATACTGAAGTAGCTCAAAGAGTTTGGAGGGTGGTGTCTTTTCCACAGCCAAAAGTACGGAAGCAAAACTCTTTTAAACAGTGTGTTTATCTGCTCCAAGGTAAGCTAAAATTGTTAGCATGTCTGAGTCAAGCCCCAGGAAGAGCGCCAGGCTTTGAAGGCAACTTTCATAGTGGCCAAACCGTGTCGTTACAAGGTCACGTGATGCACTGTGGCACAAAAACACATTTTTTTCCCGCATAAGATTACATTGTGAAAGAAGCGGCTGTAAAACAGTAGATAATTATAGAGTGTCACAACTCAACACAACACAATTTATTTTGACCAAACCAGAGGCGGCTGCGAAAAGACAAACCAAGACTGTATTGGTGAGTTTTATTTTGTCTATGTCGAGTTTGAATAAAGTGTTTTATGCAATACCGTGAGTGGCCACTGGGTATAATTGGGAGCAAGGCTAATAGGCGCTATCCTTAAAATCTATAGCTGCAACACAGTGCACTGACGTTTTTGACATGACGTCAACACTGTTGTTTCTTCATACTCGGTTGTAGATATACATTTTTTTAACGTTCTAAACTAAAATTCTGGCTGTATCTCACTAACCGCCCTTTTAACATTAGATACTGACTTTAGCCTTTT
Source organism: Pagrus major (assembly GCF_040436345.1). Classification (NCBI taxonomy): domain Eukaryota; kingdom Metazoa; phylum Chordata; class Actinopteri; order Spariformes; family Sparidae; genus Pagrus; species Pagrus major. Next base: position 27,870,688 of record NC_133215.1, on the reverse strand, counting down.
AACAAGATATCACGTGTGCAGCCAGCAGTGAGAGCAAATGTTGTTCAAATGAGAACATGAAGAAGTCAGCCAGAGACAATGTTCTCAACCAACTGGAGCTACTAGCATAATGATCATAATGATAATGATAGAAGAAGAATCGTTGTTTGTCACATATAGCTGGCTGCAGCTTTTTACAGCTCAACATGTCAGCTGAAAACATGTGATTGTCACAAGCTAGAAAGGATAGGCCTGCCTGTGTCTATGATCAAAAACCCATTATTTACATTTCAGGTTTTAATCATCCACCATTATCAGTGCAAGCTGCATATGTGTCATCACTAGTGTAACAACAGCAAAAATGCTTTCAGTAGCTCACCTGGTGGAGCGTGTATCATGTATTAAGGCTGAGTCCTTACTGCAGAGGCCTGGGTTCGATTCCAGCAGCAAAGCCCCCCCCCCTTCTCTCTCTCTCCTGCGGTCACCCTAAATAAAGCAGAAATGGCAAAAAAGAAACAATCTCGAAATAAAATGTTTTCATCATCGGTTCAGCTGTTGTTGTTTACAGTACAAGCCACACACCTTATACTGATTACAGTGAACATATCAGACAAGCGCAGTCTACCGCATCAGTGGTATCGAGTCCAGTTCTTTCAATTTGTCTTCCACTTTCAGACCTCCCGAAGAAATATGACGCAGGGCTACTTGGGGGGAAGCAAGGAAAACCCTTTCATTATCCCCGGTGTCTGCGGTGTGGGAGAAATCAATAGAGGTGTCCATGCTGGATTCATCTATATTCTACTGTGTGAACCTTATACCCTCACATGGGGAAAGGAAGATGAGTGGGTGGTTTGAGGGGAAGAGGTGAGGGAGTTTCAGAAGCAGGGAGGAGCACTGGAGGGGAAAAGGAAGTTAGAGATGGAGAGGTGAAAGAGTTATTTATACACAAAGTTTTTGGTGCACTCACACAGGCCGGAGTAGCTTAGGTTAAAGCGACTTTGGGGAAGTTGAGAGTTTCTAGATTGAGATGCTGGTGGATACAGTGGCTGCACAAATATCAGTGGTGAACTGAGCTGAACTACAGAGGAAAACAAAGCTCTAGTTATCTAAGAGATATAAATGGAGACAAAAGCGTCTGCGATTGTTCTGAGAAACAAATCAAAGAGGAGCATAAGGCTGTTGGAGACGCGCTTGATAAAATAACAGACATTTCAACTCTGGAAGTCATGCTAACGAGGCACTTGTTCAACCTCTGTGAAAATCCATGCCCACACACGTACACTCACACACTCGCACACAATCTAACAACCACATCACCTGTCAGCGGGAGCCTCATTAAGCTGACAGCCGCTGGCCCTTCAGGGCAGGCCAAGACGTCAGAGCCCTCTCCTTCCTGTCATGACATGATGGATCTCTCCACCACTGGCTGCCAAGCTGCCACTCAAGTCCACCTTCCTGTGGGCGTCCATCACAAAACACTCGGTAAGCATCTCGTTGATCTTATTTGTATATATCCAACATCACCATTCACGTTCAGGTCTGACTGCATGTCGAAGAGACGACTGAGACTGGCTCTATTGGCAAGTTCTTCCCAATCTCTCATTGTCAACTTGTAAATGGATGTATATTTATGTTGCACTTATGCCTAACTTGATACTACACTATACTATACTATACCATACTACTATACTATACTATACTATACTATACTATACTATACTAGCATAGCCTGGTTCCAGACCTGTGAATGACCACCCACTCCTCTGCCTCCTCCTGCGTCCTCTGACAGCTGTTTCCCCTCATTGGAAATCATCCCGCCAATCAGAGCTCAGTAGGATCAAGAGCAGGGCCGTCATCTTCCTACAGAGCTAGCTAACTAATCACATACATGTAAATAGAAACAGAAATCGTGACAAGCATGTGACATGGACGCAGTTGCCCAGGTTGCTTGCGTGAAGTTATAGGAAAAAAACACATCTAGATGGTCATATTTTTGGATCATTTAAAAAATATCAATAAATTGTAATGTCAATGTTGTAACTGCTAACATCAACGAGGATGGACAATCACTCACCATCATCGGCAACGTTGCTCCAGGACCATCATTGCAACTTACGAAAATGCTTAAAAAAACCCAACCTGAAGTCAGCCATTGTGGCTGAGTGGGCGATCACTTATTATTTTCTGTTTCTCTGCAGTTTTCTGATGCTAAGTAAGTAATATTTAGCTCTGTAGCTGCTAAATGTTCAGCTATAGCTAACTTTGTCTCTGGTATTTGGTGCTGGGCAGGGATGAGAGCTGAGTTCTGAGCAGGAAAACCAAAACATTTATCCAAACTAGACAAAAATGCTGGTTAGGGCTGAGGGGAAAATGCTGAGTTGGGTGTTTCTCTGAGTTTGTCGAAATAAATCCTCAATTCACAGAGTAAAATGTGAAAATATTCTAGCTTGACACACCATTATCACTCGCTGCTGATGTCCAGCTCTCTGTTGCTTTCTCAGGCAGCAATCTGTTCCCGTCCCTGCCTCATGTGTCTTGTCGTCCCTGCAGTCAAAGTCTTGGTCAGAGCCGCTGTAAATCACCTCTGTACTTGTATCCCGATGTCAGACTTGGAGGCGGTGTTCAGTTCCGCATCAGGTTTCCAGCTGTGTTCACTCTCACGCCTGGCTGCCAAATCCAGCTGAGCTGAGCCCCGTCGCTCTGATGGCTAGCAAAGAGCAGCAGTTGTCGGTTACTCCGATGACATGCTGCCCCCTATGTTGTTGGAGCTACCTTCCCATTCTGGCCATATTTTACAAATTACAACTTTAAAGTTTGTTGAGAAAGCAATAACTGCAGAAACATCAACTTGAACATTTGCTGTAGCATTCACACTTAATTCTTTTTGCACATTCCCCACTATTCCTGTCAACAGCATTTATTTATTTAATCTTATCTGTCTGTCAACATGAGTGTTAAAATAACACTTAAATCATGAGAAGAGTCAAACTTTTGGTGTAGATGGGAGAACTACTCAGCTCAGAAAAGGCTCATCACTAATGACAGTACTGGCTTTGATGAATTCTCATATGAGTTTCAGTATCTTAAGGTCTTTGAAGAGAACCTATAAACTGTCAGCACCCGTGATTGAGCCTAATTGGACAGCTGTCAGACAAGGAGAGCTGCATACAGATATTCTGCTGTGTTTTTGATTGTGGGAGGAAAATAGTTGAGCCGTCACAACACTGATGAGGTGAATCCAGGTTTGGACAAAAATCTGTGAAAGAGATCAAATCACGAGTCAAATAAAGTATGTTTCAGCTTTTAGACAGTTTTTTGAGTCATGGAACAGTTTCAGAGGAACTTTGATCACTGAACAGGAAGTCTGATCCATCCAGCCAATTTAAACTGGACAGAAAAGTCATGTGATTGGCTGGATACTGCATATTTAACTGTGCTTCAATAAAATCTTTTTTTTTTTAATCCCGTTTTAGGATAAACGCAAGCTATTAGGGAAATGCATGGTTGGATGTTTAGTTCTTGTTTTAAGGATCTTGCTTGTTGTCCGCTTCGAAAACCAAGACCTATCAATGACAGTCACGCTTCATTAGGTTTGACTTTGTACCACGGCTCGGATCAATTTCACTAAATTAACTCTGGCTAGGATTAAGCTAATGACGTGGTCATTACGTGTGCTCACATCATTTGTGCAGGCTGAGTAGAGAAATATACAGATCAAATCATCAACCTCAACAAACATACAGGAAGAGAAGATGGTGTTGCCTTCGTGGACACAAAAGAAGAGTTCATACTGTGGTTCTATGAAGTTTACAGAATAATCACTAATAAGACAACTGAGATATAGTTTAATCAACAAAGGCCGGCATGCAGCCTTGCAGTCAGTTCAGCCTTATCAATATTATATCTTATCGTATTACTCTTAATAAAAGCTTATTTTACATTATTTAAGTTTTTTGTCTTATGTCTTTATTTAATTGTTTTCATAACGAGGTGTACAATGGAAAGTGAATGATGAGGATACATATAAGGTAAGAAAATAAGTGTAGCTAGGCTTATGTTATGTAAGTTTAGTTGGACAGTTAATTAAAACTAATCCAGCTGTTGTATGAAACATTTTTACCACTAATGATTGCTATAAATGAAATAAATAATAAATATAAAAAGCCTCTACTGTCACGGCTAAATCATTAAACAATGTTTCAACCATCAGGTCTTCATCAGAGCCCTGATTTTTTTTAACGATTCAGCCACAACAATGAAGGCTTTTTAATATTTCCTTCCTCGTTTCTTGATAATTTTATTTTTTATTTTTGAGTGCCTGGAGTGCCTTTTGAATCACCCTTCTCTTTTTTAATGTTTATAATGCTCTTTTAGTTTTAAGTGTCGAACACTACAATTATTTAATGAAAACAATAAGCATAGAAGTTAAATTGTAACTGCAACTGCAAGCAACTGTCCTTAAGCTTTGAATGAAATCAACATTTTTTCGTTTCACTGCCCCCAAGTGACCCAAAAAATTAATCACTGTAGATTTAAAGGGGCAATATGTAAGAATTTAAAAAGTAAAAAAATTAACCAAACCTATCAGCAGTATGTGAAGACATAGCCATTCTGACATTATGATGTCTATGTATTGTGTTGTAGAGATATCTACTTAAGTTAGCATGCTAACCAGCTAGCCCTCGCCTGTCTCAGTCCAAACACTCCCCTGGTCCCCCAGCTCCCAGTTCGAACTGCTAGCTGCACGGCTAACTGAGCTAAAGAGCTAACAGCAGCTACAGTAAGAAGCGGTTAGAGGAAATCTGGTGATATGCTGCCCCCTATTTGTTTTCAGTATGAATTAGGTGACCAGTTCTTACATGTTGCACCTTTAACACAACTTTCTGTGAATACAAACACACTTCAATTAGGTAAGTAAATTATTTTAGGTGATTGGTGAAATACGACTCTAGAGAGGGGGTGTTTATTGGCAGCCTTACACAGAACCCATCAGGCCACTATGCAAACAAAGACTACCTGCGGACACTTATGGGACATGAAGTTGCATGATTCATTGAGTCTTTTTCTTCAACAACTTCTCCTGAAGCGCATCCAGACAAAGTGGAAGTACAGAGGCCTTGTCAGCTTTGGAGATAACAATCTCAGACACCTGACACCTCCATTGCCAGATCCCTCTGTCCAACATCCCTGTGTGTCCTTCTCTCTGTTTGTATCATCAAAGAGCAGCTGGTGGCAGGCGCTGCCCCGCTGAGTGTGTGTCTGTCCGGCGGAGCCATTTGACAGCAGACAGCTAGTGTAGCACACAAAGGCCGGGCCAGCTTGTACCAATTTAATGCTGGCTGCTCTCATATGCGAGTCCCAGTGGTGACCCAGTGACCCGGGCGCTACAGAGCGGGGGGCTGTTAATAGCTTGGTAGACATAGGTAATGAGGTTATCAATTAGAGGGAGACTTGCTCTCATTTGTCCCTGTTATGATGTCGTGTTTTCCAAAGGGCTTCTGGGGAAGGGGAGCTAGTTGTGAATTTGTATTTGTCATTTCATTAAAGGATGCAGAAGCCGGTGTTCCATTATGGGTTGTTTTGTTGTGAGCAGATGTTTCCCATGCAAAGAAGGGTTCGGGATTTGCTCAATAAATTATCCAGACAAGACTACAAGCGATGATGGCCCATTATCTCAAGAAAGATACAATTGTGTCAACCACACAGCAAACCAGGATGTTCATACCATTGATTTGCATTCTGATCTCACCCTCATGCACACACGGAGCATACGCAAATGTTTGCATACGTCTTTCTCCGCAATCTCATCTGCGACGATTCAGCCGTTGGGGACAACAACCTGTGTTTTGGTGCTTCCAGATGACGGATATCCAGGCCTCCTCCTCTGTCCTCCGCTCATTGTTTACAGTCGGATTAGTCTGTATTAAAGGTGTTATTGATATTCCAACTCCCCCTACCATTGTATTCACCCATACTCCCCACACGGACTGTAAACCTGCATGCAACCAGAGCCCACTGAGATGTGATTGGTCAACATTTGCACTACAAACAAACCACAAATGGAAACCGACACTTCAGATATTGAAAGCTTGTCCTTTTCCTACAGATTCTGCTTACAGATATCTGTTTTTAGAGAGTAATACTTGGAACATTATCAAGCAGGTATACACCAATAACATAAATAACATAACAGCTTAGATAACCACACAGCACAAAGACGTGTTGATGAAGGTTCTCGGTCATCCAGGTCATGGTAAGTGGGCTATATCCTAGGCAACTGGAGTTGTTTCAGTTTTAGTTGGATGGAAGGTGAAACATGTTCAGGAAACTGAAACAAATCCAGTTGCATATGATTTAGCCCTTAGAACAACACAAAGACAATGATTCAAATGTGCAAGTTACATGGTTGCAGTGGTAGAGAGTCCATGGCAATCAGCATAGCAACAATAGAAAACATTGCATTATTAAAATTATCTAGCGAAATTACCAGAAGATCAAACACATTAACTGAAGGAAAATGATGAAAATAAAACATATTTCTTGCTTCAGTGTTACAGTAAATAATATTATGTGATTGATTGGTGAAATATACATGTATTTGAGCCTCAAGTGTATTTGTGGCATCAGGTTAGGAAATGTGTGTGTGTGTGTGTCGGTCACTCAGTAGTCCTCTCAGCAGCTGCCCAGACGCTATGAGCGTGAGGGTCCCAGGAGGTGAGCAGACAGAAAAACAGCCCGGGCCAGGGATCCTCTTCTCTGTCCGAATCCAAAGCCTCAGAGGCCATGTATTATTCACACAGAAAGACAAGGGAACGTCTCAGCATGAGGGATGGCGAGAGGAAAGAGAGAAAGTAGGGGACCGTAGCGGGCAGAGAGGTGTGAGGATGACAGCATGTGGGGGGCAGCGACATGTGAGAAAGAGATAAAGAGATGTAAGGACAAATAGACATCAAGCAGCAAGATTAGAAGTGAGATGGTGGAGCACACTGTGTGCTGTTGAGAGGCCTGCGGTTGTGGCAAACTCTCGAGCGTTTGATTTCACTGATGAGCACACCTTCAGTCAGAGGGGAGGATCTAATCAGTGAAATCACCTGCACTTGTGTTTGGCTGGTGCGCAAACATGATTTCAGCAGCACAGGGGTGGAGACCGCTGAGCTCTGCAGTAAATTCTCTTATGATTGCGGTAGTTTTATGGAAACCTTAGACTTAATTGAAAACATGCACAGACATGAGAATATGGCTGCAAACTCACTTTGTGCCTGGGATTATTACCCAACTCTGCAGTTTCCTCAAGCTCTGCGGAGCTTTAAAGTGCATTTTAGCTGATTGTTTAGCTGCCCAGCTGAAGCTTTGCTGATTGGGTCAACTTTTTGCTCTCATTGTGCCACAGCAGGCAGCTATTTTCATCAAAACAAGCTCTAAAAACCCACTGTACACTTCCTGCAGAGCGCCAGAAAGCAAAGTAGGCGGCTAGCTAGTGAACACAGGGGAGCATTTAGCAGCTAAAGTGCCAAAAATACCCCTTTAGGAGTTGGAGGCGACCAAAAACAGAGCTAAAAGAGGGTGAATATTTAACTTAAATGAATGACTGTTGATTCATAACTAATGAATGCTTAAAGGGGCAAAAGAAAGATAGTTATATAGTTGACTCACAACAAGATTCAACACTCAACTGCTGGTTTTCACTTTATTGCAATTAAATTTTGATTCTGTGTAGTTTGGTTGATTCATACTGTTTGTATGCAATGAATATCAACACTTTCACACACAATCATTTCAAGCAAAGGAAAATAATACAGTCAAAATATCTTCAAAAGTGTGTTTTTCTGCTTTGAAGCTATATTTAACTAGATCTGTCGCAGTCATTTTTTATGCAGGACCAAATCTCTTATATTAATACTGAACAGAACTTAAATGTGGTGCAAGAAAGTTAAAACTACAGGAGATATTACATTTTTGAAAATGAAAGATTCTTTGGGTAAAAATGATTTATTGTATTTGATTTAATGACTGTACACATTCTGCAATAACTATTCAAGTGAATACATGTAACAAATGATCCTCATGGGTTCGTTTGATGTTCAGAACAAATTTCAACCCAATCCAGTGGGAAAAAAAGCATTGGTGAGGCTCAGAGTAAACATACAGAGGATCAAAAACGTGATGAAATCCAGCTCCAAGGGTTCAAACTTCAGAAATTCATAACTTAAAAAGTATTTTCGCTAAAGGATTTTGCAAGGTCTCATTAACTGAATAGAATTTAAATACGTATTTTTTGTGGACTGAAATCGCAGGTTTAAGATGGCACCTGAAGCCTTTTTATAGCCATAGTTAGACATTTTGGGAAATATGTTTGTTTTCTTTCTTTCTGACAGTGAAATGTCCAATAACACTCACGTCTGTACGCTAAGTGGAGCGAAAGCAGGCCTAGTTAGCCAAACAAGCCCACTCAGCTGGAAGCTACCAAGCTAGTTAAGGCTAACAAGCTATCAGCGTTCACACATAAAGAGAAGCAGATTTCGTCTCACATCACTCACGAGTTTGACCGCAGGTTTATTTACCCAGAGTACCTTACTGTACGTTAGCCACATGATAGCTAGCAACAACATGCACTGAGGATATGTGTGTGTGTGTGTGTGTGTTTATGTGTGTGTGTGTTTGTTCAGTGTCTCTGACAGTAGCGCTCACCAGATGCTCTGTTTCTTTCTGTTATCCTGTAGTGTCTTTTCTTTTCCCCATCTCTTCTCTGTACATTCACAAAGTAAAGTACATTTCCCTCCATTCAGCAGGTAAATAATGAATTACAGTACGATACTGTGGATTCTGACACCTCTGTGGCTCGTTGCTGCTGACAGCTTGAGAAGCAAGAGTGAAGATAAATCCGCTTTTTAATCCCAAAAGTTTTTAAAAAAAAACAATCTATGTGTTTTCCTTGACTCGCAGTGTTTATTCCTCCAGAAGCTCCAGGCTCTGCCCATGGCTCTCTGTCTGCTGGTTAACGCTAACTGGATTGCTCGTTTATCTCAAACAACGATGACGGTCCCTCCGCTCAGGTCTGTTTGTCAAGTTAACCTCAAAGCAAACTATATTATTTGTCCAATATTTGCATTAAAAAAAGTAGTGACTGGATTCAGCTGAGGTGAAGCCGAGCAGACAGCACTCAGAGCAGCCATGCACCTAATCATACATAACGTTACGCCTCAATATCATTTAAATGACTGAGTTATATAAAAATTCACCCTCTGCACAGTTGTCTTTTTCTTCCGTTTCTGCTGTGAAGTTGGGCCTTTAACATGGACTCTTAAGAGGATTGACTCGCTTTTGGAGCCAGCCTCAAGTGGCCATTCTCAGAACTGCAGTTTTTGGTACTTCCACGTTGGCTTCTCTTTTTCAGCCCCTGAGATTGCTGCTTGGCAAAAATGAGAAGTTTTGATTACATGGCCGAGCCAGTGCTTTCTGCAGTCTGCAGTGGTTACCTTCAACCTCATAGTGGCAAGACTCCTTTGCTAAACATTTCTATAAGCTTTATCTCTACTCCCACTGGATGCACAGTATCTTCTGTCTGTCTGCTTTTACAGAGATTTCAGCACAGCACTATTTTAAAATTCAGCATAGCGGGCTATTGTTTTGGCTTTTATTTGTTTGATTTGCTCACACTAAACATATTAATGTCTCCAAATTAATGGGCTAATGAATTTTTGATGGTAAAAGCTGCACACAGCGCATTTACATTCTGACAGCGTTCCGTCCGTGTGTCTTCCCTCTTGCACCAAAGACCGCCCACACTAGCTTACCCATTCCCACTGTGTCATCTCTTCATCCTCGGGCTAACCAACAGTGGAGGTCAGTGAGGATTTCGCTCTGTCTCTCTCCTCACACACACACACACACACACACACACCTCTTTTTTTCTCACTCAGTGCCTCTCTGCTGCACACCCACATCAACACAGCTCTCCTAATTGTATGCACAGCACACCTATCAAATTAAATTTGCACACAAAACCCTCTTATGCTATCACTTGGGTGACTATTCACCCACTTAATTAATCCAATTAATCAGAAAAGGTATATCCGCCTAATCACAACATGTGTGTCGTATCCGGCAGCATCATCAGTATCCTCCCCCTGCTCGGCGGAGTGTGAAGGGTGAGACGATGAAACTTTAATTCAGGCTTTCCTCCTCGTTACATTATCCTCAATCATTTTTGAATCGTAGCGTTTTCCAGAAAGTTCCACAGCTTGTTTTGATGCTGACAGATGCGTGAAATACTGCTGATGAGTCCGACGACGACATCTTGTTTGTTTGTTTAATGTGTGGTGCGGCTGTGCCTTGAAGCAAACTAAACCTCATTACAACAGTGTTTCCATATTCACTGGCTGCGTAGAACACAGATAACCGAGGCAGGGTACACGATTCACAGGACATTTTCGGGAATCCATGCAAGATATGCAGCGAAGTTGAATAAAATGAATAATTTGGCTCATAAATTACGCAAAACTTTCATTTAAAACCACATTTTTCACACAAATACCATCACTAGGCTGTGTTTGAATTAAGCGAGGCCCACACTGGAAGGGCAGTTTTAATGACTGCCTGGGCATTAATCGATACGGGTAGCACTGCAAGCTGATGTTAAATATTTAACATTCAAAGCTCATCCCACTGATGTACTCAGGAAAGGTCTGGGTATATGGAAGCCTCTTGGTCGAAGCTTCCTCCGGGGTGTCAGAGCAGCCATGCCCACCTCTTTTGTCCTCCTCCACAACGTGACTTTGCTCAAGGACTTCCACAACTCCGGTCTGATCAACTTCTCCCTCGTATACTCACAGCAGACATCCCTCTGTCTCTCTCTGCCTCCTCCTCCCCTTCCGTTAGGCTCCGTTGACCGTACAGATGACAGTATAGACTACGGCACCAGTGTATCGGAACCAAGAGCTGAGGAGAGCGATGAGGTAAGGGAGACGAAATAGGAGACAAAACGAGATGGATGGAGGAAGAGGGAGGGAGCGAAAGAGAGTCAGTCCTTTCCAGAGCCTGTCAGCCTTTTTATTACCATAATGTCTGTGCTTTTATCACCGTTCCCGCCAACAAAAATCTCTTATAGCCAGCGGGTCACCAGCTATGGAGACCTTGCTGAATGGCGAGCGGGCCTGCGCAACGAGGCCTCGCAACGGTCGGAAAGGGCCGGAGGGAGGAGGGTTCACCTTGCTGACCCTGTGCAGGACGGAGGGAAGGCAAGCGGACGGCATGTTGAGGACAGCCGGTGGAGGTGGTCAGTGTCACACACGTGTTCAAGGAGAGATTTGTGGAAAGGCAGAGGATTAGAGGTGTTCGTACCTGGCTCACCTTACACTGAACTGCTGGGGGAAGAGGCACCGCGGCGCACACAGAGAAGCAGACGTGTTTTAGATGTCAACGCTCGACTCTGGGTAAAAATGAAAAGACTGACTCCTCAGAACAGTGAGAAAGTGTGGCAGGGAGAGACACACAAAAAAAGTTTTGGATAAATGTCAAACATTTTCAAATTAAGCTGACCTCTAAAGTCTGTAATCTTAAGTGTTTAACAGAATGAGTTTAGAGTGTCGGGGAGAACTTTACATCTAACAGGAGCGCATGATATAAATTCAAAACGTTCCTTACTTACATAAAGATGATCAAAGATGTTTGATGTAGGTGCTCAAACCTGATCTCGTCTCCTCTCACCAAAGACTGCTAAATTTGTCCAAAGAGGAAAGTGTGAAGCAGATTGATTATTGAATTAATTATTGATATAGAAGAGCTCCTGTAACATTAGTAAGTTCCTGGGGCCAGCAGAACTCATTCATGTGTCTTTAATCACAAAAACAGAGATTACGTAAAGCGTAAGAGACAGAGTAACATACGTTCACCGGCTAACCTTTACGCTCTGCTGTTTGGTGCTTGGAAGGTAGCTTACAGTTGTTTTGTAGACTGTGTTGCTGAAATTAGTTGCCTTCTGCTACTGGATCAACACTGATGGGAGCAAAGTGAACCAGAAGCATTAAAATTGCCCGCTAGTAAACAAAAAGAATGAGCGGAAGGACATTACAAAGCCCTGTAGTAGAGTTGTGGGGGTGCAGAGCTGGGTTATAGTTCTCTGTGGGTTAAAAATGCACTATGTAACAACTGGCCCGTCAAACCCATACTCAAGTAAACCATGCAGCCAGTGGTCCGGTTTGGGAGCTCGGAGCACCAGGGAAGTGTTGGTGTTTACACCGCTAGCACGGGAGCTTTGGACCAGGATGGCCAGGGCTAGCTGGTTAGCATGCTAACTTTAGAAGATATCTCTGCAACACAATACAAGGAAGTCATAACATCAAAATTGCTCTTTCTTACCATTCTGTTGATAATTACAATAAAGTACATTTTGTGGAATGTTTTCATTTAAAATTCTTACATATTGCACCTTTAATAAATACAGACAATACCTTTTACACTGAATTAGTCAAGCGATCCATTTTTGATATAATAAAGTTAACATATTCATACCATCTTTTTTTCAGCAGAGCAGGTTATATAAAATTGGATGTGCAATGCAGCTAATGTAACCTGACAGGCCAGATGACTTGTTTCACAAAATGGTTTGTTTCACAGGACCATCTGGAGAGGAGCTGCTAGAAACTGTTCAGAAGAGGGCCGGTGCTAGGCAGGTGATTGAATGTCTGTCACTGTCTATCACAGGCTAACTTCAACCAATCAGATCGACAGTAGGAGAGAGCTACCACCGGCAGAGCCAGCTGGTCAATCAAACATTTACTGAAGTGAGTCAGAAAAAGAGCAAAAAATATATTTTTTGGAGAAAAGTGCCATTCTTTGCTCTGAAACATTTAATAAACATTCCAGCTCTGATATAACTGATGCTTGCAACATCTAACCATGCAGCTGCCGTCTCCAGCTGCTGATAGTTCCTTAAAGGATGCTATTTGATTCAATGCCTATCTGTGCAGCCTTTAGCACATAGCTGGAAGCTAATGTGGCATACTTCACTTTGGGCTCTTGGCTCTCCGTGCCCTCCTGGGTCGACTTTGTCAAGACTGTTTGCAATTGATCAACGGTGCAAATTTGCACATCAAAATTCACCAGAGTTAAAGCCCATGTGTTGTCTCCAGCCAATGGAAATGTAGAAAGCGTTGCTGCTGTAAAGGCTGGTGGGCCTAAGAGTGCCGTAATATTCTTATTCTGAGTCAGAGTGTGTGAGTGATGTGAGACTTTTAATGCCCTCCGTGCACTCTTGATCTCTCTGGTTACATTAACGCGGACACGGCCACCTCAGCTATCATCCTATCTGGCACACAGCAAGTAGGCAAGAGGATTCATAAAAGGGTGACATGACACACCCTCTGATAGAAACTGGCACTTAGAGTCCGTCTGGGTCGTGTCTCCACACACACAGACTAGAGCTCCCACAAAAAGGCAGCCAGTGGATACTATTACACACCAGCCTCACCGCTGCCCATCTTGTCATCATCCCCCTATGAATATTCAATTCCGCTCCCCTTCCCTGGCCCTCTCATCAAACGTCTGGTATTAATGTGCCACAGACGGTGTGCTGCGCCCCTCTCCGCCTCCTCCCTCCTCCGCTCTACAATGACTTGTGTCCTGGCCAATGCGTTATGACTAGCAGGGGTGACTCAGCCTGGGCAGCGAGCCACTGGAGTGTGGGGTGACATGAATGGAGAGGGGTTATGTTAGGTGACACGCTGATGCAAATGCAGCAGACGCAGGACCAGCCGTGACGCCGAGCGGATTTTGGAGAAGACTTTGCAATCATTTGCATTTAAGAAACTCACTTACAGTGAGACAACGAACCTTAATTCATGCGTGAGAAGGATTTAGCAGTTTGATTGTGGGTGTGGAAACTTCTCATCAGACAACAAATATTTTAGGTTATCTGGTATAAGAAGTCAACTAATCACTAATCCACATTTTATTGATGGGGACTTCTTATAAGCTCTCAAGGATCCCTGAAGTACAAAGTGGGAGCTATTCAGAGGCTGTGTAAAGCGCAGATAGTGCTCTGAAAGTGCTGGTAATGACAGTGAGCGATACATGTGGTGAAACAGCTGTCTACAGAAAATCATACTAGAATTGTGACAAATTGTATCATAATGATCCCTGCAGGGGGAATGGCTGCAACAGAAAGAAATACAGTTTTCTCAAGCAATATAAATAAGTTGAAAGAAATGGAAAACTGTGACTCAGGCTGCCGAGTGCCATAAACATCAGCGACGAGGTTTTCTGATCGAGCTGCTGACCCTGGTGTTTGTTGTTGTGGCGAACTTTCAGTCCTCAGGTTGCTCCAGACAGAGTGGCTCGCACTAATTGGCGGCATCTCATCAAGACAAAATGCCAGCAGATGAGCTCAGTCCAGTGTCTCGGCTACCGTCAAAAGGTGAGGGCACTGAGCGACGGGCTCTCAGACAACGGCACTTAAATCCACAGAGGTGGACAGAATGCGCGGATCCTCGTAAGCTATGCAGGACAGCACGGTCTCAAATGTGTCTGCGTCGGATGAAGGGGATAAAGGCAGACACTAACAATGCTGAACAGAGAGATAAGAAATAATAATGGGCAAAAAAAGGGACCACCAGTTCACTTCTTAAGGCTCAAACTGGAGATAACAGACAGGAGTGAGAATAATGAACAGGAGACAAGCAGGAAGAGACTGATGACTAGAGAAGGAACAGAAATCACCTTGTTGTGCCTCATTAAAACTTTTGAGGGATCATTTTAACAATCTACAGCACTCATATAAGCAAATTATTTCAAATGGCATTTCGTTGTTATTGTTCAGGATTTCATGTACAGTCATGCTGTTCGTCAAAGACAATCTGCTAATGTGAGGTTTACAGATCCAGTCTTAGGACGGAGGTATGCTTGCTTTTGAGCCACACGCTCGCGTAGACAACCGGCCGCAACGTGAACGTAGCTTTTCACATATTTGCCTATATACTTTGTGGATGCCACTAGACGGCAAACACTAGCTTGTTGGCCCTTCGTTGTCCCTGCTGCAGCTGACGTGCTTACTGACCCCTGACCCTGTCACATCCCCATACTGCTGCTACACTGCTCCTACCGTTCATGCGCATAATGCATCTTATGTCGATCAACGCTAACTTCCGAGGATGCGCACAACCGACGCCCGAAATGGAATCTTCGGCCATAGCAACCAATAAGAGAGGTCCTGGCCATCCTGGAGGAGCTGACGGTGCTGCCAAACAACGGTAAACATTTTAGCCTTTGGAGCTTACTTTAGTTAGCATATTACTGTTGACAGAAATGTATGTTCTCACCTCCAGTTCTCACTAAGGAATAGAAAACCTGTGTTGACCGTGTTTCCCCACTCATCCAGACTTAAGTTTTTTTTGTTGCACCATGCTAATCTCCATTTTTTGTTTACATCTAATGTTGAATGTTGTCCAAATTGCACAGAATTCAACACTGCACTTCCTTGGATCCTCAAAAGCTAACCTGCCTAGCGTGAAGTAGATCGAATGAACGGTTCTCCAGATATGCAAGTAACAGACAGACAGACAGATGGTTACACGCTTTAGGGTTACATGTCAGCGTTGAACATTACCTGCCGGTTTCATGAAATTATATTCCCTTTCCCTTCTCCCATTCACCACTGCTTCCTGAATTTGGTGCAATATACTTGATAAAAACACACATGTATCTTTTGCATGAGCACACACATACACACACTGAAACACACACAACCACTGCAGCTCTGTGTTTTATAGTTTGTATAGGCTGTAAAGTAGATAATGAATATGATATCAGCTTCTCACTGTGTAACAATTCACATAATCATCGTGACTTATTTCATTAATTTTACATGATGAGTATTCACGGGCCCTCGCACATGAGAGAGAGTGTTCACCGGCAGTAAACAATCAACATGCCCCACGAGTATCAGCTATTGTCACACCTTCAGTGCTGCTGAATGCTAACAAGTTTCATTCAGGTTCATTTTTTTCTTTGTTAATAAGCCAAGTGTTCACATTTGACTGTACAGTATATCAATAACTTAGAATATGGACAGAAAAACGGAGGACAGAGAGGGGTCACATGCACTCAAAAGAACAACAGTGGCAGCAATACGCCTAAAACATTTAATATTATGAAAATAATATACTGGAAAGATGAAGTGTCTTGAGCAGTTTTCACCATCATATTTGCACGTCCCTTTTATACACTAGCATTCAATCAAAAGTGCCAACCCAGCTCTGAGTAAGCTAACTCAGAGCTCAGTTTTGCAGTTAAAGGCATTTTTATCTCAATGTTTTAGTTGAGAATATTGAAAAATCAACTAAAATGAACAATAATATGTGAATAATCCGCATTACTGGCATCATGTTGTCTACACATTATGCTGCAGCGGTATCTACTGAAGTTAGCATGCTAACCAGCTAGCCCCAGCCCATTCTGGTCCAAAGCTCCTGTGCTAGCTGTGTAAACACCAACGCTCCCAGTCCAAACTGCTAGCTACACCGCTAGCTGAGCTAACTAGCAAAGGGCAGCTACAGTTAGCAGCATTTAGCGGATGCGCTGCCCCTCATTTGTTTTGAGTGTGAATTTAAAAGGTGGCCAATTCTTAGGCCTACATATTGCAGTTTTAAATCAGACGACCCAGATAGTGTGTAGACTTCCAAACTAAACTAAATATGTCTGCTGCGAGAAGGCCAGTTGCATCTAATATAAAGCCCAACAAAATCTGTGATTAATCACAGTTCAGGAACTGTTCAGCTATTTATAGCAAACACTACCTCCTGAGCTCCAACCCAACCCCACCTCATGACACCATCCGGCTACGTTCGACAGATTTGTGTCAAGCTGCGATGTAATTTCCTGCGGTCATAGTGTTGATAAATGATGTGCCTAGCCTATTATTGTCTGACAATGGAAGCTGCTCAGGAAATTGATTTTTTTTTTCTTTTTCCAATTAACACTGTCAATTGTTTGTTTTATAAAAAGCCACAAATACCGGACCCTAAGGTTCGGTCACAGAAGTAGTTTTTGTCTGGTCATCATCTGATCTCTGCTGTATATCCAACCATATCCTCAACTGTGATTGAGCTGATTAAATGGTAGAAAGAGTTTTGGACGTCCAGCCTCCTTTGGAGTTGGTCCCACTGTAGTTCATTAGGATCTTTGCTCCCTGACACATTTCACATTATCTGGTGGACAGCAAAGGGAGCTGGTGGGGCAGAGCTCTCAAGACAGAACAGATGGAATTAGTGCTCCATACTTACACTTCCCTTCCACATTACAATATACATTTAGGCTGAAACTCAGTAAAGTGGTCCTTTATAGTCAGCTCTATACTTTACTATTACTGGATTTTAACCTCTCTTAGTCAAACACCAGCTTGTTCTGGCTGCACTCTAATGTGCCCTAAAGCATCTTATACCATGAGGAGAGGAGCAGGAGTAATGAGATAAGTCAGTCTGGTGTTTATCGATTTTCTTGAGGTAATCTTCTTCTTTTTTTTTTTTAACCAAAAACCAATATAGTATAGGAGTTCTGATCTTAAACACTTACAGGATGAGATCTACAACAATCATGCATAAAGTTACACTGCCCCCTAGAGGCAAAACCACAAACAGTCAAGTTACTTTCCTTTCAGTCAAACTTTATTCATTATCTCAAAAAAAAAAAAAAAAGGAACAGATTCTGACCAAATGACAATTACACCCCACACCCTTTATCCTCCCTCCCCCTCCCCCTCTCCCTCCCCAACCAAACTAATCAACTCCCCCTAAATGTAGACTAATTGGAATATCTTTCAACTCAGTAAATAGTCAGTGGCCTTCTCATCTTTCAGAGAAAGTCAGCCACAACTGAGAGCTGATGAATTAAATACAGAGAAATAATTGGGCTCCGTAGTTTTTCAGTGCATTACACAGCTTGGTGGTAAGAAAATGAGCTTATGAAATTAGAATTCTGCCTTATCTTTCAGAGTTTGACTCAAGGTCGTGATGAAGCCTTTGTAGGTATTCATTTGCACTTCTGTGGATGCGAGCCTTTAAATTTAACATTGTCTTTAAAAAAAAACAAAAAAAACAAGAGCTTGTCGCACACTTCATCTGACAGAACACCATCCAAACAACAAGCACACTTCTGAAAGACGTTTCCCAGAATACAAACAAGGTTATCATTCACATCTGATTAGCAATATGTTAATAAATTAATCAACTATTAGTTATCCCCCTATAGCTCCCCCAGCCCTCCTCCCACCAAAACAAAAAAATCTCTTCACACTGTATTTAAACCCAAATTTCCAGCATCCTATAAACCACCACTTTCCTGAGCTGATGGAGAACCTGACATACAGTCAACCTAGCATCACACTTAACAGTTTATAAAACACCATCAGAAGTGGAGTGCATTACAGTAACTCGTGGGTGTTTTGCATCTTAAGTGACATGGCTGACAATGGTACAAAGCTTTTATTAGCTTGTCTTTGGCTGTCGCTCAATCATAGCGGTTACAGAATTAAACCCCCATTTGTGACGGCGTTATGGGACTCGATTCAGTTTGGGGCCGAGTCAGTTTAAAGGTGCACTATGTAGTTTTTGGGAAGATGTTTTAATCAGAAGAGAAAACAAACAAACAAAAAAACTGACCTTAAAGGACAACATGATTTCATACTGTTTTACTTTGTTTATATTTGGCGGACCCTGCCACCTTTCGTTATTATCCTCTTATTTTCCTTAGCTTCCGAATTTCTTTTCTAAAACTACATAGTGCAGCTTTAATATCGAACCTACGGCGTCAAATAAGGGTCAAAAAGCGTTTGAGCTTGTAAAATGAAGTTTTAAAAAAGTTCAAAGTTAATTTTTTAATCATCTTTTGTAGACCTGTTAAAATGTTATGTGGATCTTAAGAAAAGATTTGTAGTTCAGAGAGTCTGAATAAGCTAACTATGTTAGCTTTTGTGAATGTTCGGGTTCAGATTTGGAGCAGAAGACAGTTTAGTGTGTACAGATGTGAGTTTCACACAGTTTTCTGCTTTGAATCTGTGCTGAGCTATGGTTTTTCTTAGAGCTGCTGTGTAAAATCTATGGTGAAAACAAATATCATTTAGACATCCTCAAATTTCTCTACAACCACAGATCCCTTCTACAGACTCACAAAGTCTTTCCTGACAGGTTTACAAGGGTTATATACAACCACACGCTTTCAAACCAATTTCTGACAATCATTTCACAAGCTCAAAACCCTGCGACTCTCGTCCGAACCCTAAGAAAGTATACATCTTTAATATCCTGAAGTCAAGTCCTTAATTTAGAATTGGTAGTCATGATTAGATCTTATTGAATTCTAGTCTATGACAAAAAAAAATCCCCTTTGTGTATTATCTGAATTAACCCCAATGCTAGTAGGTGCGACACATGTTTAATCCATGGTGCCCGATGGTCCTAAACTACCTCTGGACTGATCAAACGCATTCAAGTGCTTTCAAAACACACGCAGAAGATTTGAGTTGACCTAGATAAATTACAAAGGTATAAAAATGGCTCATATTCTATCACAAATATTAACAATTTTCTTAGACAATGAGTGTTCTGGAAAAAAAAAATAATAACAGAAGAAAACAACCTGTAAAATGTCAGCTATCAGTCCAGTGAATCTGAATGGCTGATGATGAGGTGGTGGTAATGCGCACCGAGTGGTTCTTGTTGGGCTTCACTCTGGGCCAAATCACATCTCAGTGAGCTAAATAGTTCACAAGTGCCCGCGATTAACAGCCGCTCCAAATGTTAGGAGGTTTATCTTATACTCTATTCTGAGGCTGTAACCAGGGGCGCAAGTGCAGTACTCGTCACACACTGATGTGGTCTGAGGTGAGCCGTGGTTGTGTCCTCATGTACGCCTGGCCTTCTGTCTCTTGGCCTGACGTTTGGCTTCGTCCAGAGCGGCGCTGTCCCCGCTGGCCTGGGCCATGCTCCTCACTCCCTGGATACGATTCACCAGCTGTAACAGGAGGGGGATTACCTGCAAAACAGGTCCATAAAAAGGTATTAAACAAATGCTTGTTTGGATTAACAGTTTCCAACCTGAAATATCAAGAAAACCCCTGAAAAAAAAAATGTGATTACCAGGAATTAATACATGGATAAGTACTGATTATACAACATGAAAACTGCAGGAAGTAGAACGTTCTTCTTGATGTCATTCCAAATTTCAGGCTCGGGCGTGATAAGGCCAAATTCCTGTGAGGTTTATTCCAACTAAACAGATTCCGAATTTAATAGTCGAGCAAGAAAAGCTCTTTAAAAATGTGGTTATGTACCTTCTCGTGGTTGTACGCAGCTAACAGGAGCAGCAGAGTGAGGGGCAGAGCTATGTAGGAGCCCTGGGCAACATCCTGGTCAGGCACTTTACGCTGTAAGAAATACACACACATTAAACACACACACACATACACACACTGAGATGAGACAACTCCAAGAGAATAGGCTAATCAATACAAAACCAGCCACATTATGCCTCATATAAGTCAGGAAAAAATATTGTGTATCTTACAGTGGGGTTGAAGGTGAGTGTGATGTGCTTGTGGTAGCCACTGGAGGTGAAGGTGACCTGAGGCAGAGTGAAGTCGTACTGCGAGCGCGACAACGTGGAGTAAAGCATCAGCACGTAGCTCTGGAGCAGGAAGAGAAAGGTGACAGTGAAATATACAAGTGTGTCAACATTAGGGAGACTTTTAGCCAATGAATAATGTACGATTTCTGGTTTTTGGACTATTCTTTCCACAGTCTGGACCCAATAATATCCTCTGAGGGCAGGATTACAAGTGGGTACCTCTCCATCTCTGTCCAGAGGAGGGAAGTGGAAGAAGAGTGACTGTCCCAGAGAGACACTGTTGATTGGGTTGTCCAGATTGTCACTCTTGTAAAGCTTCACCTGGCCAAATAAAAAGTAGTAGAAGTTTAATTAAAACTGTAGTTAACTGAAATGCATCTAAGTTCAATAAAATGGACCAAAGTGCAGAGATAATATAAGCCAAGCAGTCCTACCGATAGTGTGGGGAGATGTTCAGGAGACGTGTGGACGTTTCCACTGAGGTCAAACTGATTAATTTGCCTGAAGGCGATGATGTTGACCCCGTCGATATCAGTGTTGCCCACCTGAGAAGGAGCACAGGAGCTTAATGTACAGATATAACCAAGGACTCTTGAAGAAAATGTGAACGGTGTATAAAGCTTTTGTACAAGTCACACGGTGTGATAATAACAGAGAATTAAGTGGAATTAAGGCATTTCCTGCCCTGCCAGAGAGATTAGGGGCCCTGCACTTTTCAGACGAGCTAAAATTATGAACAGAGAGGTTTAAACTTGCAATGGGATTATCGCTGCTTTTGTTCTGTGTATAGAAAGGAGCCATGTGATAAGGCTGCTGATAAGTCATAATCACAGGGTTCCCACAGTTATTTTAACAATTCAATTACAATAGTTTTCCACACCCTCCTATCTAGTTTTCAGTGCACGGCTTACAGGAAACCTTTGAGAACACTATGACATTGAAAATGTGTTACTGTTTGGCAAAATGTAATAAACCTGCACAACTGGAAGACTAAATAAACATATGTAGCAATTTGCTCTGCTTGAAGGGGAACTCCACCAATTTAACACATCAAGGTCTGTTTACAGCTCCTGGTGAGTTCTGCTGCAGACTGTATGCCAGGAAAAGTTGTGTAAAGCATTTTGTGACTACAGAGGGAGCTGTATGACATCTGATAAATGTTTTCAAGTGATGTCACTCGAGTCAGCATCAGTTTGGGCTGAAGCTACAAGTTTGAAAATTAAAAAATAAGGTGCAACATGTAAGAATCAGTCTCGTGTTGAATTCATACTAACAAATAGGGGCAGTTTATCACCAGAGTAACTGCTAACTGCTGCTAACTGTATGCTGTTTATACACCCATGACTATAGCTCCTGTTAGCTTCTTAGCTCAGTTAGCTGTGCAGCTAGATGGACTACTGGGGGACTTTATCCAGCTAGCACAGGAGCTATGAACCACTGGGAGAAAGAGGTCTTCAGGCTCAGGGCTATCTGATTAGCATGCTAATTTCAGCAGATACCTCTGCAACACAATACATAGACGCCTTGGACGTAATGTCAAAACTGTACTACATTCTTACAAATATCACCTTTAAATGTAGCTCTCTCTCTCATTCATTTCACTGAGACCAGTCTGTTGATGCTAATGTAGCAAAACAAACAATGCTGGGTCGCCCGTTAAGAAGTTTGAACCAAGCTCAATTTTTGCCGTAACACAACGCAGCATCATCACTCGTGAGCTGTAAAATCCTGTATGTCGGTATCCTTTTTGCAGTGTCTTGGTGTCTGGTAAGCCTTTAAACACACACATCTGTTTCCACATCTGGACTTCTTGGATCACGTTTCATGTCCTACCATTAACTTAAACAACACCCAGCCAGCCAGCTGTTTAGGGTCTGAATCTCCACTAAGAAAGAAGTGAGCTCACCAGACCTCTATAGCCCACTCCTCATCTCTGCTTGAGGCTACATTAGCTGCTATTAGCATAACAAGGCCGCATCTACCCCTATATTGCCTGCAGTTGCATTTTGGATAATGTAGGCATCAGATATTGACAGGAAAGAAGAACACATGCACGAGATGGTAGAGATGTGTTAATGTTATGAGTTCTGAGTTAGAATAGTGTAAAACTGACTCATGCTTATCTGACACTTTGTTAAATTAAACGATTCCTTTAATATTTTAATTCTTTAAAAAATGATGCATGAATTCTTCAAGCTTTGTTGAATGACTGTTTACTGTGCACATCATTCAGCTCTGTGAAGCCTTGTTGACCTTAAATAACCTTGCTTCTTACCTCTATAGCTCTGTGTTGTGGTAAGGCCCTCTCTATGTGGTCGTTGCCTTCAGCTCGCAGCTGAATGAGATATTTGCAACCAGGCTGCAAAGAAACAATACATCGATTAAGTCATATAAGGTGTACAGTAGAAAAGCTTAGAAGATAAAGAACGAGTTTAGCATTTGAGGGTTGTGACTTTTCCTAGTGATCTGAGACAGTGAGTCTGTTCCTAGTGTACTCACCAGCAGACCCCTGAGTCTGAAGCGACCCTCCTCATCAGTGACGGTGTCCTCGCTGTAGATGCTACACTCTCCCTGTCCCACCGCCTCCACGGCCACGTCCCTCTCTGCGTCCCCACTCAGAGACTGCACCGCTCCGTAGCAGCTGGGGAAGACAGCAAACAAGACAACGACACTGATAAGACTCAAGTGGAGCTACACTGTAAAACATGCTGTACATTTCTTTTTAAATACCTGTAAGCAGTCTTGATGCCGGTTATATCAATGCTGAGGTTTTGACCCTCCTCCACTGTGATCATCTGAGACGCTGGCTCGAAGCGGAACTCCTTCATCATGGGCTTGAAGTAGTACTGACCGGGACTCTGAGGAGAGAAAAACAGTGATTATGTCAAATGGAAAGCAGAAAAATACACACATTAGCTCGAGCACAACACCAGTCAAAGCATCCCTACAATCATATTCACAGCTGACTGATGTCTTACATCACAGGAGGGACATTACGACGGTGAAAGCAAATGGATGGATATCTGGATCCCTACCAGGTTGTTGAAGGTGAGCAGGCCGGTGTCCTGGGTCAGCAGGTTGGAGCGAAACTGTCCTCCACTTAGAGACAGGAGCACACCTGACAGGGGGTGACCATCCTCTGATTTGATCTACAGCACAGTAGGAAAGAGAGGGAGAGAACAGATTATAGATCATGTCAATAACTCATTTATTTCTAAATCAAACGTCTGTGAGGACTTCATGTAGGCCTGCCACAGTAACTACTTTTGTTGGATGATATTGTGCCAGAAAAACAATATTATTGTCCTTTCAAAAACATTTAATTCCACTTATAATAGCATAACAATGCAGGTTAACTTTTAATTCTTAAAACTATTCAGAAACTGGAATTGGATTGTGCAAAAGTATTCAAAAATAAAACGACACAACTAAAAAAAATAATAAAAAGTGCTGCGCCTCAGCAGACTAAATGCTCGCTGTCAAGATGCCAGACTAACACAAAAAAACCTTGAAAGTCACGGCTCATATTGTGAAATTGTGGATATAATCAGGCTGACAGTCGAGTTTAGCATCTCCAATGTTCTGTTTCAGGGAGGATAAAAAAAGGACACAAAACTCTGTATTCCGACTTCGTACAAAAGATTTTAAAAGCAATTTATCACACAGCCTAATCGGGAAACTAACACTGATCATTTGTGTCAGGATCTCACTGTCACTGGAGATAATTTCAGACCTTTTTTAAACAAAGGCAGTACAAAGGCGAAACACACAGCCGAGCAGAAAACTGATTCAACTATCATCCAAGATCGTTTCTTTTAATTATATTTAGTGAAAACATACAGCAGAACTAACAACACTTCATGTCATTTCATATTCCATTTAATACGCATCATCAGTGAAATGTGAACAAAGAGCGATGATGAGAAGACACTCTGGATCAAAGCGTCAGCTAAACAGTAACATATCATAATAACAGCAAATGTACGAGTGGCTGGTGATTACTGGGATGTATGCAAGTTAGGCCGGTCACATGTACCTTGAAGGTGACACCAGCCAGAGCGAACGCTTTGAAGTCTCCCTGGGTTCCCTCCACCGGACTCAGGACGAAGCCTTCTTTACTGGCGCTGATGTCATACTGCCGGTCGCTGTGGAGTGGACCCACACTGACAGAAAGAGAGCAGCAAGAAGGTGTTTAGGAGTGCATGTCTGCAGGATAATACAGTATGTAATACCAGCCTGCATACAACACAAAATGACACACACATGATAATGATGATAGGACCAATGTCAATCAAAAATTAATCTTAATTATTAAATCCCTAATAATTAAAGAAGAGAAAATACTATTATTATTACACATTAATTGGATAGGAACAGGAAGTATGTAATGTTGCAATGGATTAAATGAGTTATGATGTGCCACCATTAAAACTAAGCCAATTAACATATTAGCACTTCCTCTTTGCCACTTACACATATCTGCAGAGACAGCTTTTACTGGATTACTTTGATACGGAAGAAAACTTAAAAAACGTAAGGATTCTCAGGCAAGTTCTGGATTTAGAGATAGCCTCTTCTTTCCTGTGATTTCTAAGCAGATTTACTGATGTTTACTTGTGATGGACATCAAAGACTGATGTCCTCAGAAAGTGGAAGTCACACTGAATCTAAAAATTCACACAATGTCTGTGTGGCTAAAAACTACTCTCACCAAGCTGCTCATCTGCATGTAAAACAACATCTGTTTGGCCCTGTTTGTTAAGGCTCGATTGTTCTTCCCCAGTGGTCAGTCAAAAATCTCAATATGGTTTTCATGGCACGGACGGCACAGATGCAGCACTTCATGAGCTCAGAGCTGTCAGCCTTTTTGACAGCGTTTACCCTAAAGTCCTTTCAAACAGACTGCACAAACTGGTTTGGTCTCTCACGCACAGATTGTAATTTAATTGTCTGTTTGGCTGACCAGCACTCTCTGCTCTTTGGGCTTGAAGAGAAAATTACATTATTGCCAGAGATTTAACTAGAACCAACACACTGCTGTTTGGGTTAAAATGTGTTTATAGACTGGTCCCTTGTTATTGAGGCCATTTTCAGCTCCTTGTGTTGCAATCTAGTTTAGATGCACTTTGTTCTCATCCTCATGTAAGGTGCTGGGCTCTCCTACCTGTATGCTCCCATCTCATTAGTGGCCACACTGATGAGCGGTGCAGCAGCTCCTCTTTCCGTGATGGAGATCTCCACACCCTGTAGCTCTGGTGACACCTTGCCCTCCAGGAAGAGACCTGCACGCCCTGCGATGTCCACCAGCCGACCTGGACACGACTCTGTCGACGCAGTGCGACAACTTTAGCTCGCTGTTGTTTGTCCAAATATAAGCTTTCTGCCATCCACTTTTGCACAGAATGAAATACTTAAAAAGCAGCTATAATCGTTAGATGGCAGTATGTGTGGAGAAACTTACCTCCAGTGATCGTGGCTTCTACCTCTGGAGGGTAGAACAGCAGTTCCTTGGAGGAGGGCGTCACTGTGATCTTCTCTCCAGCCCTGTACAGTCACACAGAATATACTGACTCACTGCATCGTCACATGGGCTCAGGACTAAACAAGACTGTTAGACTTGATGATTATTAATAGTGGATGTCAACCAGACGCTAAAAATAAAGCTGCAAAGTGAGGGGAGTTATTTGGGGTTCCAGAGAGTTCATTCCAGAGAGTTGTTGGAGATCCATCAGCACAAGACGAGCAACAGAGTTAGAGAATATATAGTTCCTCAATAAAAGGCAACAGTTATGAGCCTGTGGAGATAAAACTGTAACAGGGAAGTTTACTTAAACTAAACAAGGTGCATTTCCTCCAAAACCAACAGCTCATCCAAATGCTGGAAGACATTGAGCACTAGTATGTACACGATCCAATACTTACTTAGTTCATGCTCATTGCACTTGATGATTTAAGTAATGTAGTGAAATGTCAGTGGCACTGACCTGGCCCAGTAGGAGAACTCATAGTGGAAGGGTCCCGTCAGCTCGTCAGCTCTCTCTTGGATAGGAGGGCTATCATCCCGGGCTCCTCCGTCCTCTTCAGCAGCGCGGCGCTCTCGTTCCTGACGGCGCAGCAGAATCTCCTGCAGCTGCTGCTCCTGCCTCTGCTCCTCCAGGCTCCGCAGGGGGCCCAGCACCAGCGCCGGCTCGCTCTCGATGGATGATCTGACCGAGGGGAGGGAGGGGTCCAAAAAAACACATTTAAGCTTACATTAGCACACTGGGTCACTGAAGAATGAGCACAGAAGGCGCAGAGTCTTCATTACTTGATGGTAACGGTGACGTCCAGGATCTTGTCGGTGGTGATGAGCCCGGTCATGTGATGCCGCACTGCGGTGAGGGTGAGGATGCTGGGGGCCGAGCTGTTGGGTGTAAGTTAACAACGGTCATTCGGCTGAACTGTATAAGAGGCAGAACACAAAAACGGACACAGCTTTTCATTACTTACGTGTCGTAGGTGTAGAACTCCTGCTCAAACTGGTGGCAGGAGCGAGGGGTGACTTTGTAAACACCTGGACAAACCATTGTAGCATGATTAATTACTCTGTTCCAGTTTTATATTTAGGCAAGTCTGACACAGACCCTTTGGTTCAAAACACTGCACTCTAACTATGCACAAGGGAACAGTTGGTACATTGATATTTTTTTTCTTTTTTAGATATGCTAATTCATGCTATGTTTAGCTAATGAGAGGTCAGGAGGATGAACTTCACCTGGCTTAGAGAGGCAGAAGCGGTTCACTCCCTTGGAGAGATTGTACACGCCAACGTTCTCGGGTTTGCTGCCGTCTTGGAAGAACTCCTGCAATGAAAAATGTGTTTAGTTGGAATTAGTAAAATAATTTGTGGACGTGCCACCATCTGCTACAACAAGCAGCAGGCGAGGCTGCTGTAGAGTAACTGATTACTGACCAAGGTAATCGCATGCGAGAGGGAGCAGCGGAGGATGTAGCCGATCTGTCTGAACTCCACCCCCAAGGCGTCGGAGTCCAGAACCTCCACTTCCACGGACTTATGCTTCCAGCACCACTCCTCGTGAGAAATACTCACTGAGATGTGTAAAGACAGAGGAGAGCAAATAATAAACAAATAGAGTAAAATTAACAGAGAAACAAAGATGTGAATGTTTGTCGAAAGGCTTTAATCTATCACACCAGCCAAGGTCGAAGCCTTCACAAACAAGATCTGATCATTCTCTTATCTTTACAGAAACGCTTTAGAAAGTAAACTTCTCGCACTGCTCGGGCCTGGCGACACTGCGAGCTGAGTAAACACGCCTCAAAGACGCTGTGTGTGCAGACAGCTCGCAGGCACACAAAACAGATTGTGTGTATTGAACAGTGAGTGAGATGGATGCAGCACCAGAAGGTGCTGAAACACTGGCTGAATATAGTGTGCTTCCTGAAAGCTGCTGCTAAATACCAATTATGATCGAAAGCTGGTAATTACTAATTGATTTCCCCACAAATGTTAGAGAATAATTAGTGCGGTTTCTGAGTAAATATATAAATGTGACGGAGGAATCAGTTTATATACGACAGCTGGCTTGCGGCCGGCCAGTCAAAAGTTGCACGCTGACTTTGCGTTTGTGCTGCAAACTGCAAACGTTTTTCATTTGCAACAGCTCCGATCAACACTGAGTTAATATAAAAATTACAAGGAATAAAAGAATAAATATGACACTTATCATTATTACTATTATTATGAATGGAAGGTGTTCCTGACCTTTGTATTTCCCAGGTAAAACATTGTCAAAGGAGAAGCTGAGCGTGTCACTGCTGCCGGACAGAGCCACCGCCCTCCTCTCTCCCTGACGACTCACTGGCTGCAGGGTTACCGACAGGTCATCGCATGATGCTAGAGGTCGACCAGAGGACACAAGGTCAGTTCATGTTAAAATACGAACAAGGATGTAGTGTTGTGGAAACAAATTAAGTGTAAATTACCCAAGCAGTAGACTTTTCCGGAGACAGAAGCCATGAATTGGGTGAAGAGTAAATCTGTGAGGGGCTGGTCCACAAGGGAGACCTGCAGGGCCTGAGGCTGCAAGGCCAGGCCGGCTTTCACCTCCGCCTCGGGGAGAGACACCTGGACACATGGCCAAAGCAAAGTTTTAAATCACACGACTATATAAGCACTGAAATCAATTGTATATCTGGCAATACATCTCAAAGCCTATTAGTAAAAGAGTACTGATTTATTCTGGGCTGTCTCTGAATGATGAATCGCTAAATATTTTGATAAATGATTAAAGTTTCAGTCATTTCTCAAGCAAAAATGTCAAATATTTGCTGGTTCCAGCTTCTTAAATGTAAGAATGTGCTGCTTTTCTTTGTCATGTATGATAGTAAACAAAGAGTCTTCCCCAAAACTACATAGTGCTCCTTTAATTAGTGAGTGAAACTGAGGGCCAAAAAGTGTTGGTTTTGAGAGATTTTAGTAAAATGAGACTCACATGAACACTGTAGTCACCAGGTTTGGCCTGAAAGCAGAAGGCCCCCTGAGGATCGGAGTCGATGGTCTTGCTGGAGGTCTTGTCTTGGTCCTGCTGTGTCAGAGTGACCTTGTAGCGGCCCTGCTGCTTCATGCCCTCTGGCAGGCGGCTGATGGAGATCTGGCCACACACGCTGAACCTGTGAGGGACCGACATTAGAAGTTAGATCAAGCTAGTCAGAGATGTGGTGATATCAAAAGCCAAGCTGAGAGCACTGAAGCCTGTTCCACAAAAAAGCGGACAGGCCGGACGAACCCGGCTGTGATGATGTCAGGGAGTTGGGGTGTGTTGGGAGCGATCTTCACTGTGATTGGCTCAAAGAACATGAGCTCCTTGTTGACGCGGATGGTGTAGGTGCCAGCCGTCATGTTCTCCAACCGGAAAGAACCGTCCTCCTTGCTGAGGACTGTGAAGACAGAATAGCAAAGTGAGCCACCGTGTGAAAACGTGTAAACAATGACAACCGATGTTTGGATTGTGTCTCTTCTACTCTGGTTACCTTTGATCTGGTTGTTGAGGGACACTGTGGCATCGGGGACGCCCTCCCCACCGACACTGTTGAGAACTCTACCCGTCACAGAGAAGCCCATGACGCGGAAGATGGGCTACATGCAAAGCAATAGAAACAGCGTCACATGTCACATTGTGATACCATGAACAAATGTAATTATATTTGCAAAACAAAGACATCATAGTAAGACTAACATGGGAAAAACTGACATTATTTGACTCTTTACCTCTAGTTTCAAACTGTTGTGTTCCACCTTGAAGTTCATCCTCGAGGGAGCGACATCAAACGTGATCCTCTCTCCTCTGTAGAACGGCACCTGGATGAAGTGGAAGCAGAAATCCAGATATTTACATGAGAGAGAGGCGGTCATTTTCAATGCAGTGTGCAGGTTAAAGTAACAATGTCATGAAATCAAACCCAAATCTTGATATTATTCATGGTCTGCATATTTTGCAATATCCCTTCGATGTATTTGTATTTGGTTAATATCTCTCTATTTAGTCGTTTTTAGCGATGGCGGCGGAGTCCGCCATTCCCGTGCCGGATTCAAATAGCCTGTGTAAGCATGAGACGGGTGACATGTAAGAAATCCATTCTGCTGTTGTGGTTAGAACATGATGTAATACAGTTCTTCAACAAGGTTAGGTTGGATATCTTCGTAATTTTAATCTTTTATTCTGTTTTAAGGGTGATTTTGTAACATCTGTCCAGAGTCTACGGATCTCTTGGTTAACTCTGGTGATTTACAGTAATTCTTATGTATATAATGTTCACCGTCCCTGTTATATAAACAATTAAAGAAATAGGATGTTAAACTGTTTTGCATCCATCGGAGGATATACTCTTGTGAAAACTCAATAAAGAAATATCTGCAAATAAACAAAAAGGTGAGGTGTGCATGTAATCCAGTGAAATGTTACAGCACTGATACCAGTCTCCTTGTTTACTGTTCACCGTCTTCACACCGAATAAGAGAAGTTAAATAAAAGCTTCAAACTGGTGAAACTCTGGGTGGCTTCTTCTTTTGTGAAGATGTCACAGGAAAAAGCAGCGTTTCTGTCTGAGTGACCTGCTGACAGACACACCAGATCCTCCTCTGCTGCATTTCAGACAAGGCAGCTGCTCAAGGAGTGTTTGCTGTAGTATTAGACCACACTTGCCGTCACCATGGAAACCGCAGGTGTCCTGAAATCGACCACGACTATAATCTAAAATTTTATGCGAGATTAGAAATGAGGACAGCCTTCTTCTGGTTTATACAGAAAGCTTACCACAGTGTACTCGCCGCTGGCCAGTGAGGGGAAGACGAAGGTCCCGTCCTCTCTGGATAGAGCGCTGCACATGTAGATCAGGGAGCTGTCTCCAGGATCTGCTCCCTCCACTGGGGACATGTTGCAGCCACTGACGTCCTGAAAACGCACCAACGAATGTGGCAGAATGTAACTTTTAGTTTGTGGTTATTATCCAAACAAAATACCAAGATATTCTAGAAATACTGCAGGAATGATATAATGATTTTCATCAAATACTGCAGCCCAGTGAAATCACGATGTCGTTCCACTCCTCGCCGTTTCTAAAAATGTAAAATAATGTTGGTTTACCTCTCTCCTGACTGTGGCTGAGTACAGCAGGAAGGTGACCTCTTTCATGGGCTCTCCATCACTGCGGACCTCCCCCGAGACGTCGTAGCCTCCAACTACCAGATGGTCGGCGGCCGGGGCATTGGCATTGGAGACGTGCACTGAGGTGGTGCTCTATAGGAAGACGGTAAAGGTCACCACGTAAGTTACAGTGAGGGTCGGAATAATGGCCCTGTCAGGAGCAATGTGATTACTGCTGGAGATCATTAGTTATGAAACCTGCTAACCTGACAGGGAACCTTATCAGCTGAGCAAGAGGATGAATAATTTCCTATACTCAGTGGGGATAAAGAATTAAAAAGACCTCTGAGACGACTCATTCTTCATTGTATTAATGACACTACTCAGATGGAGCACTGCCACTCTGTGGTGCCCAGCAGTGTGTTAATGCCGTATGGGTTAGAAAATGATGTCTAACACAGGGCTAATCTGACTGCTGCTAGAAATCATTAGTTACAAACCTGCTGATCTGCCTCAAGTGCCTTAATCCATCTTTTTAAATCATCATGAGGAGGTTCATCTATTTTTTGTTTCATAACAGTGTCTGTGTGTGATTTAGTGTATACATATCATTTGTTCTCAGGTCTGCATGTGACATTATAATCTAAAATCTATGAATAGATCACCAACCTAACTGTGTGTAGGAGACTCTAAGACATTAAGACTTGACAATGATAACAATGTCTTGCAAAGTGATTTGCTCTTGATCAAGAAGCAGTCAGCTGGGCTTAATGTTGAAGACAGCGCTGAAGTGTCTTATAATGTAGCTCATATAATGACTCCAAGAAATGAACGGGAAAAAATCTTAATGATCTTAACCCTCTCTTACAATTAGAGCTGGACCAATGCATCGGTCGGCCGACTTTTATCAGCCAATAGATTTATGGTTATCTGAACACACTGTGTGTTTCCCCATATGTGGCAATATGAAAACTTATATGTAAGAATTTTAGATGAAAACATTTTTAAATATTACTAAAAATTATTAACAGAATTTGAAAAAAGAACAATTTTGATGAGATATCCACTAACGTTAGCATGCTAACCCGCTCCCCCTGGCCGTTCCTGGTGCAAAGCTCCTGTTCTTGTGGTGTAAACACCAACACTTCCCTGCTGCTGTGCGTTCCCACACCAAAGCTCTAGTTGCATGGTTTACTTGCAGCAGCTACAGTTAGCGGCAGTAAGCAGTTACTCTTGTGATATGCTGCCCCTTATTTGTTTGGTGTTAGGGTTGGACAGGCCAATTCTTACATAATGCATCTTTGAGGGAAGTTCACTAGATCATCACTACAAAGCTCAGTCCCACAGATAAAATTTGGTCTTTCGATTTTCAGGAAATGACAAAGCAGCATCAAAAAGGACATCTAAATCCAAATGTTGCTTAATAACAGAAAAATAGGCACATTATAAAGTGTTGCAGCGATGTATACCAGTTTCAAGGTATACCATGGTAAGAAAATGTACGGTTAACATACCGTGTACATTGTAACTGAGAATAATAACAACGTGATATTTTCAGAGATGGTTTTGTACCGTTCAAACCCTACATACACGCTGTATTCATGTTTCTACACAGTCTGCTGACATAGCCTGACGAAAACTGAAGCGAGGTACCAACCTGCTCCAGAGTCCAGGAGGGATGGGAAGCCGTGATGTCATAGTTTCCAGGGAGTACTTTCAAAAAGGTATACCTGTGTTAAATAGACAAGAAAAGGAAATAGAATTTAAGACACGCATTTACTGCAGAAACACCTGCGTAAAACTCTAACCAACAGACAGGCGTGAGCCACTTACTTTCCTCCAGGCTGTGTGACGACACTCTGGAGTTTCTCTTCTGTTCCCACTTGGCTGAGTTTGACTTCTACTCCGGCCGGGCCCAGGAGATGGCCTTTACTCAGAACCTGAACAATTACATAATCAGAGACGTGAGTTAAATCCTAGACTGATACCTTTCCAAGAACAAGCTTACAGAGGGGGCGAAAAAGATATCAAATTGTTTTTTCTGGTGTTTGGTGCACAGATAAGAACTGGAAAGTCATCCACGCACGCAGAAGCACTAATACTAGTGTGTGGAGCTGCACCTCACTCTGCTGTACACCTAAGCACTTTTTTCAACATGTATAAAACTGCAATACATTTAAATCTGTGTAGGAATTTTAAGCTGAAGTGACATGACAAGATGAGGGGCAGGAAATGTTTAACAACTCTCACCGTTCCCGAGACTGAAAAGCCTGTGAAAACAAAGTTGATGTCTTCTTCTTTCGTACAGATGTCACTCACTCCATCCACATGGAGGTCGACACTGGTCGGCTCTGAGAGTTAAAGGAAAAAATGTATTA
Organism: Pagrus major; assembly: GCF_040436345.1. Lineage (NCBI taxonomy): Eukaryota > Metazoa > Chordata > Actinopteri > Spariformes > Sparidae > Pagrus > Pagrus major. The sequence continues at coordinate 27,837,072 of NC_133215.1, read as the reverse complement.
GTCGTAGACATAGAGGCAAGAATGTGAGAACAGCCGGCATTAATAATAATGATGATGATGATGATGAATCCAGCTGGTATATGATCTTACCAAAGCTCCACCCAAGAGGAGGCTCAATCTTCAAAACAAAGTCTCCCTGTGTAAAAAAGGCAAGTTAATACATTACAATCACCATCCGTGAGTAAAAGAGTGAATAGTACTTAAAAGAAAGAATCTCAAACCTTGTCATAGAGAGGGATCATGAAGTAGCCATTGATTGGAGCACAATCAGTTTGATATTTCAAGGATCCTTGTTTGGTGTACAGTTTAATCTGTGAATGACAGAAACTGATCAGTATACAGTCATTACATTATTAAACTTGCACTGATGTGTCAGGGGAGCAGTCTCTTGTTGTTTTAAATACTAAGATGGAGTCATGTGTATCACCTGTCATCAACACACAGACCACTCTACCTGGGATTTACTTAATTTCGCCAATTAGCCAAATGGCTAATCCACTGGAGCCTGCGAATGAGCAGGGATTAGGACTGATGGCTCACATTTATCGTCCTCCTCGTGAACAGACAGGTTTTGGGTTTAACAGTTAGCAGCCACGTGTAACACAAATGAAGTTATATTAACGCTAATGTCATTTAACGGCCAACAATGACTGCGTGCAAAACACAAGAAATAGCAATTTAGCAGATTGCTAAAGTATCACAAAACTACATTTATTGCTCTACTTTATATTTGGAAGCACCATAGAGAGCATGTTGAGTTTAAGTTGATATTTCTTGTGCTTATTTCATTCAACCTGTCATTCAACCAAACCTCCAGTCTCCACCTAGCTAACCTTTAACCTAGCTTACTACGATAAACCAGCTAGCTGTTAGCTAGCTTCGAGCTAGCTAGCCGGGACGTTTGCACTCTCACCTCGATCAGAGAGTAGTTGATTTCCACGTCGGATTTCACAAATCCCCCGCATGCCACCACTATGTCATCAGAGGAGACGGTCAAGAACTGAGAATAGGTGATACAGAATAAAACCCAAAGGGCTCCGAAGTCTGCCCGGATCGTTATTCTCAACATTTTGGCTGACTGTCTGATCTCTCGTTGAGCCGAGCAACAGCACGCTGCCTCCGGTTCCGTAGCAGCTGAGCTGCTGTCACCGAGCGAGCGGAGAGTCCGGAGCAGCGACCCCTGCTGGGCCGGAGGGGGCAGGAGTTTGTGAGAGTGGAGAGAGAAAATTGGAGAAAGGGAAAGAAAAATAATACAAAAAAGTCATGTTTATTTGACAAATTTCGATATTTATATTCCATGTCAAGAGTTTAACATTGAAGGCAGTCACATAAAAAAAGGCGTCATAATAAAGTAAAACAGCATTTCCTCCCAAATCGGACTAAAACATTTTTGTAGTACTAAAACTCCCAACAAATTATATTAGTTATTATATAAATATTCTACATCTAAGATTAAAGCAAATACCTTACTGGCTGGGGCACTCAGAGGAGGTGTTGGACAGATTTTAACCCATTAATTTCAATATTTCAAGACATAATACAAGATACAGTGAGGTATAAGCAAAGTTGGATTACTCTGTTTTCATCAATTGTATTTAAGAAACTTTATGCTTTCCTTATGTTGAATGTGTGTCTTTGTTCTGTTGATGCAAGAAGTGTACATGATGTAGACTGTATATATTGAAAAAGTCTAAATAAAATCTTTAAAAAAAACAAATAACATCACAATAATGTTGAAAAGAACAGTTACAGTTAGTATTTTGACATGTATTAGTTTTCTGCATTATTACACAACCTCAGTGTTTTAATAATGATACATGACAGATGTAAAAACACACAAGATGCACAATGAACACACTGTTCTGTTAACACAAAAGTTATAAAAAGTAAGAAAACACTAGTGTTAATACGTATAAAGTGCATCAAATTCAGAAAGGTTTTTCAAACTCCAGTGGTTAGAGCAATTCAAGTCCTTCTCAGAAGGAAAAATGACAGTAAAGAAACACACAAAAACATCTGGCCAGCAACAACTGTTTTGGTTTAAGAATACTTGAGCATTGTGGCGTCTTAATAATTTTATAATAACCAGATTGTCAACAAACAAGAACACTGAGGAGACAACACACATTAATGAAAGCAGGCCCACAGAAACTCCCAAGTTGTAGTGTTTGTACAATAAAAAAGAACATTGAAGATATGAACTAAGAAGCTACAGTTTTCTATTCCAGTCTTGTCTCTATGATTTCAGTCCTTTGCCTCACACATGTGTGGAGGAGTCGGGAGTCGGGTGTGCCAGGAACACGCTTTCAGTGAAGTTGTTGGCGAAGCTTGTGTGGTAGCTGGGGCTGCTCCTGCTGCTCCTGCTGCTGCGGGGCTGTGATCTGGACCCTGGGGATTTGATCGCTGAGTACTTCTGGGCCTGGCACAGCTTTTGGATCAGGAAACGCTTGTCACGGCCCTCCTGGGAATAGATAGTAGATAGTAGATCCCAATTTTGGTAACTCAAATGACGATCAAGCGTGTTCAATATATGATCAAGAAAAGAGATTGAATAGATCGTAAAACAGATTTAAGTCAACCTACCATGACTAGCTGCTCCCTTAGTTGGTTAATAACTCTCTTGTGAGCTCCAGCTAGTGCGATCACATAAAACATGGCCAAACTGCAGGAAGGAGAAAAGACTAATTGTTACCAAGAGTTAAAACATCAGTTTTGTACTGATCATCAAGGCTGGACAGCAGACAGAAACACGTACCATGTGACAACAAAGAAGGAGACAGCGAAGGCCTCTGATGAGAGGCCATACAGCAGATTTTGGACTCCGTTTGGTAGCTGGGATACTGAAGTTGGCACCACCTCCCAGGAGGTGTTGTAATTAACAAATGGTCCACAGGCCTGGGAGCAGTTTATTCTGTGCGACAAGGGATGCGTGAATGAGTATATATGCCAAAAGAAACATGCAGGCAGTGGCAATGAGCAGTCAAAAATGACAAATATCCTGTCTCCATTTATATTTTACGATACAGTTCAAGACAAATATTGAACTCTCTTGTCAATAAAACACACATGGTTCTACTAAAGCTGCAGAGAAGCATGTGATATTAGCTAATAGACTAAATCAACATTACTTACTGTGCTACGCTAACAATGACTGGCAGGCAGGCCAGGGCCAGGCCTATCAGCAGCACGCCCAGGAAGAAGAAGTTGGAGCTGGAGGCTCGGAACGGACGTGTGGCAGGACGGCAGTTGTTTACCAGCGAGACCTACGAACAAAAACCAGAAAGGAGTAGAACAACAGAAACCTTCTCTGACTTTGAGCCATGTTTGAAAAACATGTCAGAACAAAACAATCACCTTTTTGATATAGAAGATAAAGAAGTATTTAATGGTGCAGATGGCGGGCAGCAACGGGCTGTAGAACGTGCCGATCCAGCAGATGGTCTGACCGTACACGATCTCCAGCACGTTTTGAGGAATAGCAAACTCCTGCTGGCCCCACCACTTAGCCAGGCCACAGTCACAGTACATCACTATCAGCCTGAGGAGAGCGAGGCAACACGAGGACACCGTTAGAAATGACTCAAAAACAAAGGATGAGACAAATTTACACCTATTAGAATTTACAACTGCCGGAGGAAAGGCAAGAAAATGGATCTGGATGACAGATTAAAAACACATATTATACTTGAACAAGGCTTTCAGAAAGTCCTGTAAATAATTCACTGGTCATACAGAGACAGAATACATTTATAAAGGTTATAAAGGCATCGATAGAATACAAAATACCCCTAAAAAAGCAAAGTGCAGGAATTATGTATCCATTCACTGCATTGTGGTGTCAGTTTCACAGAATTTGACATGAACTGAGAGGAAGCAATGTGTAAAAAAAAGTGCATAAAGCCTCAGTTTAGTGCCTCTTAAACACACGTACTAACTGCCACTTTTCCATGTTCGTGCGTCCAATCATTTCAATGTAAAACAGCCATTAACAGGCAAAAAGCCTGATCCGCCAGAAAGCAGGACAGTTATGGAGTTTAAATGTTTTGAAGGAAGGGTACAACTATGACTCGTTGAATTCTTTTCAATCTGTGTAAGTAGAGTTTACAGATGTTTACACCACATGAAGTCGTGAAGTAGAGACTCTGGTAGGTCAAACTGTGTTTAGAGCGCCTGTATGTTTTAATAAAAATATCGATATTTGGCGCCAGTGTATCAATAATTAAATCACAAGAGGAACAGATATGATATGTTGCTGTATTTGTATTTTATCCCACCTCTAATATACATCCTGAAGTGCATTAAGATGATAACATTGAACTAGAAGAAGATTTAAAGGCTGGTTTGAGATTAAGCATTTTTTCTTACTTTCTGGGAAACTCCACAAAGATGGTGACTGCGACAATGATGATGAAGTCAAAGATGGTGAGTTTGTACATCTCCTGACCCACACGGGTCTCCCAGCACTGTGGACAACAACAACGAGGCAGACAGAGACACAAATAAAATGCACGTACAATATATCACCATAAAACTGGAGGCAAGTATTTCTGAGACGCTTCCCAGGATCAGTTCCATCATGTGTTAATTCACTTATATACTGTAATATGAAAGCCTAAATCAGGTATACAGGACTGAAGAAATGTAGAGCTCACTTACAACTGAGAGGCATTTTTATCAAGATCAAATTCATTGATTAACATTATATATATGAACATTTTAATATCTTAACAACCCCTTCAGCCTTGTCCACATCTATATTTTTGGGGACCAAAAAATAAAAAACTTTTCCGGCTACAGAAACATAGCACAAGGTATGGAAGAAGCTTTGTTTTAAGAAATACCTGTGAATTTGTAGACAGGGCCTTAGGTAGGTGCAGAAAAATAACATTGAGCTACAGGTATGCATATTGACACACAGCTAAAAGTAGGTTTGATGTCGTCACCTGTGCGTCATCACAAGAAATAAATTGTATATAATGTTGGATTACAGGAAAAAGACTTACAGAGTAAAGCAAATGGTTATAGCCACAGACGCAGGGCTCCTCTTTACATTTAGTGATCTGAGACCAGAGAGAGAAGAGCAAAACCCCAATACTGGTCAACCGCATGAAGACACACCTGTGAACACATGAAGGAGGAAGGAAAAGGAGGAAGAAAGAAAAAGAGAAAGTCATCGAGTTCATGTTTTTAAAGACAGCAATTCAGCCATTAAGTGTTACTAACTATATCCATTTTTCTTTCCTATGCTTTGTATGTTTTTTCCTTGTAACGATTTTATGTAATACATCCTCTTTTACTGGCAAACATGCCATTTTACCTGATAGTAGTCGTCTCCTAATGCAATCACTTTTCAAGTTACTGTGGTCAGTGAGTGAAAGTTCATTGTACCTCATGAGAGTGAAGCGGATCTCAAAGGCGGGCGAGTAGTCCTCATAATTGATGATGACGGAGAAGAGGAGGGGGGTGATGAAGTTGGCCATAGTAATAACAATGGAGGGTAGATACTCATTGACGAGATCCACGATAAAATTCACCTGCAACCAAACATATCACTGAAAATGTGATAATCTGGACAGGTTTTTAGTCTGAATGGAGCTTCTAGTCATGACAAGCAGTTTCTCGGATGCTAATAAAAAGACCAGATCTGAATAATGTCATTACCTTAACATTATTCATCTGGGCTTTCTGGGAGAAGATGGTGGCGACATAAATGCTGTAGAAGCAACTAGCCAGAACGCCGATGACAAACAGGTTGAGGATGAAGCGGATGACGTAAATCCGACACTTCTCTTTGCGGGTGCGATCTGCTATTTTCTGTTTGATCCTCTCCTCCTCCAAATCCGTCTGGGGATGTCACAACATGTCATTTTAGAACGAGGCAGGCAAACATTTGATGGATACGGAGATCAAACATTTGCAACAACCAAATGATTTATTAATGAAATATTTGACATCAGTCTACATGGCTGAGAATAGTTTTTTGAAAGGCTCCTGAAAAAAAAAAACATCCTGGAGACAGTGAGAGGTAGACATAGTAGTTACACACAGGTTGAAGAGGAATTCTGGCCCATATATTCTAAGTGTCTGAACCTATTATGGAAAGTATCCCTACAGAGATAGACTTTTGCGTATATTCCTTTCAGTTTAAACAGAAACAGCCACTATGTTGGCAAATATTGTGCTTTTTACTCCACTACATTTGATAACTTTAGTTACTCTGCAGATTGCATGCTACAGCAGAGCCAAAGCATCACATTAAGATTAAACGTAAACACATGTATGTTTTACTTTGACTTGTACTTTTGAAAGTTACGTACATTTAATATCAGATACTTTAAGACGTTTCATATCAAACCAGAGTTGTTGGATCAGTGAAATGACAAGCCAAGACGGTTTTGGTGAGTTCTGTCGAGTCTGAATGACTTGGTTTTACAATGATTATTACTGTTTCTGTAAATGGAGTCCGGTGGATTTGGCGAGAGCTAGAGCGAAATAAAAGACAAAAAGGCTTTTACTCTTTTATCTCTGTAGGGATCCTTTCCATTATGTTGTCAGACACTTAGACAAACAGTCTATCAGTGGCAAAAACAAGCAGGTCATAAATTCGTGGCTGCCAGCAGATGCGACCAACTGGACCAATTCCAAAATGTTTTGTACCATAAAAATTCCCCTTTCAGCACAGCCACCAAAGACCAGTTTCAAACTACAAGTTACAAGTTTGTTTTGGGATCTCTGAGAATGTAAACACAGCCACTGATATCTTATTTTACTGCTCCTGTTGAATTCTCTTCAATAAAACGTCATGTTGGGCGAAAACATTCAACTTACCCTGAGCTCATAGAGCAAACTGCTTCTCTTCAGCTTCGCAGCGTTCTCGTTGGTGATGCAGAAGTCCCAGCCGGCAAAAATCTTGTTGCAAAAGCTCTGAAAGCGATCCTCATCCTGGACCAGGTTACGTTTGAACCCTGTGGCAGACCTTAAAGAAAAGTTGAAAAAGTCAGAAACTGATCCATCAATTAATTTAAGTTCATTTAGTTTGGAGCCCTATCTGTACCTTTTTACAATCCAGATGAGACTGAGGAACAGGTAGGCTATAGTGACTAGCAGGTAGGCCAGCGGCAAATTATAGGTCATCTTTGGAAAGTGTATTTTGTCCACCTTGTAGTAGCCGTAGAAGAGATAAGTCTGTTCCAGAAAGCCCTAAAAATTGAGCAGAAAAAGGTGAGTTAGGAAACCAAAATGTAAATTTTTTCTTTTTTCTTCCAGAGATCATTTAATGTCCAACGACTTACTCCACCAGACAGCAGATCTGTAATGTGCTCATGAAAGATGACCAGACCTCGACGGGCACTGCTTGGATACAAACTGCACACACTTCCTGTAGTGAAAAGATGGAAAAGTCTAAGCTCCAGAACATTTTATGCTCACTGGGTTGAACCAAACACCATCCTCTCACCATCGTGCGGGTTGTAGGTGATGTTCCCTGAAGTGTGGTGAGCTACGATGATGGGTAACATGACGAAGCCGAACATGAGCAGAAAGATGATCAAGTTGAGCATGACCAGGAAGCGCAGGAAGGAGAAGTAGGACAGGATCCCGGTGCCGAACATCCCTGGTGAATGTAACGGAGACGAGATGAACAGCGATCTGTAAACTTTCTGTCTATTTACTCATGTTGGCCATATCCTGAAGAGAAATCAATAACTGTCTCTGAGGATGAGGATGAGGAGTAAGCAGTTTTCATCTCTCACCCTCTATCAGATGGATGTCTCCCCTCCAAAGCTTCAGGGAGCTCAGCCACTCTTGGCCGTCCTCCTTCAGCCTCCTCAGAAGCCTGCGGGTGCTTTGCCTCAACTGGCTCCAACTGCTGAGATCTCGAGCCTCCGCCAAGCGCTGTGTGCTAACAAGTCAGACACATTTTTTTGTTGAGAGTCATAGGACACCCTTTGAACAATGAATTCATTAATCAACATATTGGAACAGATGTTTAAACTTCTCTTTTCAAGAAGCTGGTAAGAATGCTTTGATAATGTGTTTCCTACTTGAATACGCGTTTCTCAGCCATGGGCCTGGCTAGTTCCCGGATGGGTCTCTGCTCCGCCTGAGTCTTCTGTTTCTCCTCCTGCTTGCCGACGGTGCTCACGGTGCTCACGGCCCATTTCCCACTGCCGGAGGAGCCGAGTCGCGCTCTAGAGCTGTTTCTTCGCTTGGTGCCAGCGGCCGACGACTTCCTGCGGTACAGCAGGGACTGGTAGCTGGGAAGCTGGTCCAACAGGGGGTTACTGGTGACTCTTCCACTCCGATCAGTGAAGAAGACTTCAAGAGAGATAAATAAATTGGATTAGATCGTACAGAGTTTAGAGCTGCGATGATAAATCGATTAGCTGTCAAGTATTTAATTAATCCCCAACTATTTTGATGATAGATTAATCGGTCTGAGTCATTTTCTTAAGAAAAAAATGCTAAATTCTCTGATGTCTTAAATGTGAGTATTTTCTGGTTCCTCACTCCTCTATGACAGTAAACTGAATATTAGGGAGAGACTGATTATCAGCCTGACCAATTACAACCAGTAACTTAAGCTATCAAACAAATGTAGAGGAAATGAAGTATAAAGTAGCAGGAATCGAAATACTATCTTAGTATACTGTTTACTTTAGTAAGTACAGTACCTCAAAGTTCAGTACATGAGTATGATGTACTTAATTACATTCCATCGCTGGTTATTCTAAATTTTTAACATTATTATTGCAAATTTATATTGGTTCCAGATATCGGTTATCAGTCTCCTTTACACCAAACAACTTACTGATTGACTGAGACTGTAATCGACAGATTAATCAACAATGAAAACAATCGTTAGCTGGAGAAGTAATAGATGATGTGTTTGATAATGTTGGACTGAGGCTTTGCAACTTTTCATTTCTAACAGTTACTAAATGGTTAAAACTGAGAGGAAGTAAAACATTATAATCTCTCACCACTGGACTAAAGTTTATATGTAGGCTAGTAACAGATTATTTGTTTGTGACAGACAGCTGAACAGGACAAGACTTCTTTTATTCAAATCAGGATATGTCTTTTCATAATTCATGTTAAAAATGATTCCCCATCTTTTGCAAATATCAATATTTAATTCCATTCCTTGAAAGGACATTTTATTTCATCTTTGACTGTCAGAAAATTTGTATGAGTGAAGTTAGTGAAGAATACAAACATATGTTACAACCCCAATCCCAGAAAATGTTGGGATGCATCATTTTTAAAACTACAATTGGTGTCCACTGTGCTGTTAAAGGTAAGGTGATGACACACAGTGGTGAACATGCTACTGTCCCAACTTTCTGGGGATGTGTTGCAGGCATCAAATCCAGAATGAATACATTTCATTAATCTGAACATTTAATATCTCGTCTTTGTACTGTATTCATTTGTCTTTAGGTTAAGAAGGTTTTTGCAAATCATTGCATTCTGTTCATTGTCTGAAGACAAGTTGTTAAGAAGGTGGTTTGATATCAGTTTGAGAATTTTAATATCTTGAGGGCCTAAATATATTTGTGTGAGTCAGTGTAATTAATGCTGGGAAAAATAAATACCTGAAGTTTATTTATTCTTGTAAATAGAATAATAGATTGTCTGGAAATGACAAAGGGTCCACAATTAAGTGAATCATGAACTTTTTAAGATGTAATTAGTTTCCTTTGATTATTCCACACTCTCTAATATATTCAGAAACTATATGGAAAGAGATGTTTTTGATTAATTACTAGTCTGGCAGCCATCATCACATCCATCCTTCAGTATAGCAGCACAGTATGTCTCACCTACAGTACAGTGAAGCTTACATGTGTTAAAATGCTCCAACAGTAAGACAAAGTGTAGCTTATGACAGTTAACATGTGTTTCTAACACAGCACCAACACTGACAGAGACTATCACTGTGTCTCCTGTTGTATTTGCACACAGCACCACCAGACAATGGCTAACCAAGAAGCGGACTCAGCACGGGAAAGTGCCAACAGAGGAGTTTCGATACGTTAAAAAACACTGGACAAACAACTCTTTAAACTCTGTAACTTGAGCTCTTCCACACAACCTTTCTTATCAAATAGCTAACCAGCAGGTCTTAGCTGTTAGCCCGTTGTTAGCGACTGTTTGATAGAAGTTTGAGGTTAGCATTACTAGCTGGTTAGCTAAAGCTGAAGTAACTTCTAACGAACATGTCGCAGTTAGTGAGGACAGTTTACCTGAGTCCACCTCCATGGTTCCCTCTTCTGACAGATGACAAACACTATGTATTGGCTAAAATGACTAAAAGCTAAAAAATGAACTTGGTCCACAGGGAGTTGACGGTGTCCGCCGCCAGGAAGACAACACAGCTTTTCCCAGAGAACAACAACTTCCTGGATGATCCAGGTCCAAGAGAGAGCAGCTCCGACCTGCTGCACCTCACTGTGTCATCCTGCTGTCATCCACGTTTCCTGTTCCACTCACACAACATGCATATTTCAGTTATGTAACATTGTATCAATTTATATCATTTACTGTACCTTTTTCATTTTGTCATATTAAATATATATATTCATTTTAAAGGGGCACTGTGTAGTTTTTGAGAAAAAAACTCCAACTCAGAATTGTAATGTTTACAATATCAGTGAGGTAAACATATAAACAAATGATGCATTTGAATAAACAAGCTGTTCTCAGAGGAAAATAAGGTCCCAGAACACTGTTTGAAGCTAGAAAGGTGGCAGGGTCCGCCAAATATAAACAAGTCACATTAAATGATGAGCAGTCAAAATGTATGCAGCATAGTTTTGGTTGCTGAATGGGTCAAACAACTCCAAAAACACTGAATCCTACATTTCCCAAAGTCCATCTCAGTACCATCTCTTGTCAGACTTCTCCTGCCTGGTAAACTCCACGCCCACTCCATGTTTATTGCTGTCTGGTGTAAATTTGAAGTCTCATGCTGAGATAACCCTGATGACATCATTAGTTATTTTCCCTCCCTGTCCAAAGAAGACATTGTGCAACTGTTTACAGGCTGAGGTAACCTCCAGGTGTATGAGCAGTGGAGTGCATGTTTAAGCTAAAAGAATTAATGTGAGTAAGAAGAAAAACAAAATAGGCAACAATGCATCAGTTATCCTAAAAAAATACTGTTTACAGAGAACTGAAGAGGTTTTTTATTATATGATAGATTATATGCATGTAATCTCTGACCTTTACCAGCTGTGCAAAGCAATAACATTTCATTTCTATTATAATGGTCAAGGGAATTTCCCCTCAGTCAGTGAATATTGTAAACATATCCAATTTGCAAGGGCACTTCCCTGTAAAGGATTTTAGCTGTTGGTATATTATTTAGCTGTTTGTTTATTTATTCATTTATTTATTATTCCATCTGTCTGCAGAAAACAGGCCACCACAGAACCTACAGTGGCTTCAACATAGACTGTTGGACTCCCTCTTTAAGGATGCCAATTGCATTTTAGCCTGAGGGGTTTTAATCAGTTTTGGTCACAGTGCAAAGTGTCCACATGAGATTTCCTTGTCCTATTCTGAAGCAGTGGACTTTTACCTCTCCAGGTTAATTGAGCACACACTTCCTGGTAGCCACACAGTCTTTCCTTTAATCTCTCCGACGCTGGTTCTCAGGCTGATTCACAGGTTACCCCTTCTCTGCAACACAACATTTCGTCTGGACTTCCTTCTGTTTGTCTTCTCACCGTTACAACACGTTTACCAGGTAAGACGTTTTTAAGAAGAGAAACCACAGAATATAGTTTATTATAAGATTTTTCCTTATCTGCACCGTATAGTGCATTTATGACGTTATGACGAGGTTCTTCTGTCAGATGTGACATTGCTGAATTGTTCTCCTTCAGTGGATCTGTGCTAGAACAGCAGATCTAGGTTACTACATGTGATGGAAACCAAACCTACCGTGTGAATTAATGATGAACAGATGAGGATGGAACGAGGGGATTAAATAACACATGCTTCCCCCTCTGATAATGTGGCTGTCACTCTGAGCACAGAAAGGCACTTGACCTCCTCATGTGATGATACTAAAGTTGACTTAGCCAGCAATTAAAACCTAAATTCAACATGTGACGGAGGCAAATAAATACTCCTATCTACTCCCATCCTATGACACACTGGTACAGTCATCTAGGTTTTTTGTTTACTCAAAAGGGCAAGTTTCTTAATGTGTTTTGCTGGAACTGGACTACACAAAAAACACAGTGAGGAGCGACTGAGCTGAAGGATCTTTGTTGTTTTCAAAGAAGAGCGAGAGGATCAATTTGAAGGATCTCATGACAAGTTACAGCAACGGAGGAATCTTTAACCCTGCCTACCATGACAGCGAGACTCTGGAGATTGATAGAAGGTTTGTGGTTATATAGTATAAAATGTGGTTTTGTCTTCAAATGCGCGCCAGTGAATCATTTATCCTAAAGAAATCTTGCTTTCCTTACTTTAATTTTTCAAAGAATGTGTCTGAGTGAGTGCTGTGTGTGATCTCTGGGTATAAAGTGTACTGTGAAAGAATGAAAGGAATGTCCTGTCATTATTCTGGCTGTGAAAGTGATTTATTTTTATTCTTTTGGGTAAGAAAAGTAGGGTCTAAAGACTATAAGTTCCTAAAAAACAAACAAAAACATCAGTCCATAGTCCAGCAGTCATATCCATTTCATTTGCTTAATTACAGATAGTAACCACATCATAATCATGACTCCTTTCATGAACTGATAACCCCGGTGCTATTGGGCATCATAAACACAAATCGTACGACCTCAGTGATAGGAAGTGTATCTGTCACTTTGCATATTGTTTGTTCTGTGTGGGTCCTCCAGGAAAACCCACCACACAAACCCCTATGCTGGGGAAGACGCAGCCTGGCGGGGTGACGGGGCAGACACACATCCGAGCGGTCAGATGGGCACAGACGATGTTGTAGAGAGAGTACCATGGGGGGGCTGGCAGGAGGAGAGCTGGAGGGGGAGGCAGAGCATCCCCATGGGTCTCATCTCAACGCGCCCCGGGAGTCCTTCATGGCAGCATGACCACAGTGAGTGGACCAGGACTGAGTGACCGAGCTCAATTTATCAAACTATAGAACAATTCTACATATTTGTATAAAACTTACTGCATTGTACCATTGGAAAAAGCAACATTATTCCGTGTTGACGACTTGTGCCTCTGTGTGTTGCTAAGTGAGACTTTTGTTGATACTCCCTCTCCTCCTCCTCACTTGTTCACTCAGATCACAGCACTTTCCAAATCCCCCCAGACTCCCAGTATGATCGACCCGTTCGACTTCCTTCTTCCATGTCAGGTAATCGTTAAACTAATCTTCCTCCACTCCTCCAGGTAATGGTTCCTATTCAGAGCTGAAGTCTTTACAGTCATTGTAGGCGCTCACAATGTTGCTATGGATATCGCTAAACACACACAGAAAGTTGTTAAGTCCCTTAATAATTCAAAATAAATGTGACAATCACGTTGACCTGTTGACCGCGATATTTAATCAACTTAACAAAATCCAACTGGGTAATTATTACTAGAGGCTGCTCACAATGACAAATGACATGGAGTACCAGGAAGTTGGCAAAGAAAATAAAAAACAGGGAATGGGATTGTCGGGACCTTTTTTGACGTCAGCAGACATTTTAACTGCACTGTGTTGAATGTGGTGTATCGTAACTAAATCTGTGTATAATTAAAAGGCCTATGGACCGTGTCTTAAGCTTTCAGCTTATGTTTTCAACATGATGTGACATCTTTTCACATTTTTAGCCATGCTAGAAGCTCTGGGGATTGAAATGATTGTCAGTCAGTCTGTCCCATCATTTTAGTCCAGACTGGAATATCACATCAACTACTGGATGGATTGTCATGAACTATGGTATACCCATTTGTGGTCCCCAAAAGAAGGATACTACTACTACTTCTTTTCCTCTTGCACCAATTTCAAGGTTCACATTTGTGGTTTTTAAATGAAATGTCTGAACAGCTTGGATGGATTACAGTGAAATTAGGATCAAACAATCACATTTTACTCAGGATGAATTTTGGTAACGTTATATCTTCACTTTCCATGTCCAGCACTTTGGTTTATGACCTAATGCCTGTAAAACTAATGATGTCACAGTTTTATTTTGTGTTTAATGCTAAATAGCAAATAGTATGCTAACATGCTAAACTAGTGATGAGCCTGCTTAACATTAAACCTGCTCTACAGTGTGAAAACGATATTACAGTATCACAGTTGTCATAGTAGTCTCTCAGAAATTGTGTCAGGCTGCTGAATGACAGCTGGCCTACATTAGCTGGCAATAGGTTTAATCAGGAGTTGAGATAATATGAAGTTAGTGATATGCAACCACATTAGCTCATATGTGTTGCGCTGCTATCAGCTCTGCTTTCAATCATTGCATTTACAGGAGGTCTCAAAGTATATGTGCACTAGTTAATCAGGAAATTATAAAAGAAAGAATGAAGCTGTGATGGGAGAATAATTGTTTAACTGTGTGAGCAGCTGCATTTAAAAATACAGAGGTTGATGACCGTCACCCTGCTCCTGCATTTCCTATCTGCTCCATGGGTTTACCTTTAAATGTCAAGCTCAAAGCAGAATCCGTGACAATCACTGCTGAACAGCAAAACACATTTTTCTCTCTTTGTTTGTTCATCCAGGGAACATGACAATGAGATGGAGGGGAATCACGATGAGGAGGATGAGCATGTTTCCTACTACTGATCCTTCCCATCTGGCTTTCACAGAAGACGCCATCAGGAACGAAATGGAGAATGGTAAGAGCCTGTGACGGGTGTCAATTCTTGCTGTGGATATTTGCAATGTGAAGTGTGACATTTGCATCCTGGATGGTAGCCTATGACAAGATAACAGGGAGGGCTTGTCTTGTCGTCTTGTGTGTGACAGAGGAACAGAACCTGGTCAAGGAACTCGTCGCCTTGTCAACACGAGACCGAATTCAGGCAATCCGGGACCTTCCGATGAGCTTTGAAGAGAAGAAGCAAATCAGGTGGGTTTTGACTGACAGGCAGTTAAAGTGCCTCCTTGTAAGTATCATTCTAGGCCCTGAGTTAACCTTTACACCCTGCTGAGAACCATAAACCAAGGTTTCTGTTTGCAAAGACAAGGTGGTTCAGTGGTGTTGCAATATAGATCACTGGAGAAGTTGCATACATGAAAGCTGACACATATTTACCTTGCTATCTTGTTTCAAGGTACGTTACATAAAGGTCCCATGTTATTCTCATTTTTAGGTTCACACTTTTTTCACACTAATTTTGGGTGTTTACTAGAAAAAGTACATGTTAAATAATTATCTATAGAGCTTGTAAAGAATAATTCTTAAAGAAGAAATCTTCAATTCTTAAAAAGATTATTAGTTAGAGTTCTACAGTATGTGCCCAACGTACTGTGATGCCTTAATGTTAGCTTGCAAGCATTAGCAACTTTAACGATGTTAGCTAGCGTGAGCAAAGTTACTTGAGGGAGCAGATGATTTGAACAACAGCGATGTTCTGACACGAATACAATGGAAGGTGGCAGATGGATTGCTATATTTGGTGGCTGAATGTTATCAATACACCTTTAATGTTAAAAAAACCCACATTATTTGTGTATAATTATCATACTGTTCAAAGCTGCAGCACCTCTATTCACACTCTGTCTGAACGCTCCGTTTTAGTGCCTGGCTCTTTAAGGCCCAGCTCTTACAGGCCTGAGCAGCGGCACTGCCCACCATGTTTCTGCATCAGCTCTGCTGGTGTTTTTGCAACCAAGGTCGTACTGTGGGCGTGGCTGAGAGCGGTGACTGTGTAGTTGTGACATCACAACCTCACAGAAGTTCTGACAGCATGTTTAAAAGCACAGTGTCCTAATACAGGCTGTGTGCATTCCTCTGTGGATAAAGCGATTTGATACTTTGACAGTATTTATATAGCAGCCAGACCTGCTTTATAATGGAAATCTCACTTTCTACAATATGTGACGTTTAAAATGAAAGTGCAAAGCTTTTTATATCATTGTGGCAGATCTTGTAATTCAACAGGAAATATAGGTTTAAACATACTAATTATGTTCTAATTTACCTCCACAGGAGCCAAGTACTGGCATTCAAATCTGCCAAACAATCCCGCCAGTTCACATGTTTCGCAGATTGCTCTGAGAATGTGTCACTGGTGAGCTTTTCATTCATTATAAAACATTAAGCAGCAATACCATACTTAAACAACTCTTTGTGAGGGTATGTGATTGTGTGTTTTTTAATGTCACAAGCTGTTCTCTCAGTCTCTCCGCAGGTGTGGCTACACTGTAAGCTCAGCCAGGCAGACCCTGAAGCTGTGGCAAGGCATCATCAAGGAGGTAGGCGGCAGGTTTGGCACCAGCGTCCTCTCCTACTTCCTGTTCCTCAGATGGCTGCTCATGTTCAACATCTTCTCCTTCCTGGTCAACTTTGGCTTTATCACCATCCCGCTGCTTGTTTACGACCCCACACCCAACGTAACCGCGAATGTGAGCTTCAGAGGGCTGGAGATACTGACTGGAGCTGTAAGTGGAGCCTCTTATCACACCACCACATACCTTTAGCCTGTTGTTGTCACAACTGTCCAAATGATCCCTGATATATAGAGTATCTGGACATTTTCTTGTTCTAATCACTTCTTTTGATCGTTAATGTGAAAAAGGGTCATTTCTAGTAACAGAAATTGGAGTTTGGAAATAACTGGTTTTGCTGCCACAGAGACAGCTGGAAAATGTCTTGATATCTTGTTGAAAATATCCAGTTTTGTTGTTGCAAAGAGACAGCTGCAAAATGTCCCGACGGTCAAACGCTTTATTATTTTATATTAAATACAAGTTGATTCGCCCGTCTGCACTAAAAGATGATTATGGCAGTATGAGAGAATGTTTTCCAATGTATAGTAAATGTGTTGTGGTTTCTCCAGGGTTACTTTAACTACACCGTCATGTACTACGGGGGCTACAGCAATGAAACCCTGGTGGGTCTGGCGGAGTACAACATGCAGTTGGCCTATTTCTTCACCATTGCAGTCTACATGGTGCTGTGTGGACTTGCACTCATCTTCAGGTCAGCGCATTTGTCTGTATCATTATAGAATAGTGGTAATTACATTTGTATTTTTTATGGTGCACGATGTAGTATAGTAGTCTTTGGCGGACCCTGCCGCCTCTCTAGCTTCAAACTGTGTTCTGGGGACCTTATTTTCCTCTGAGAACAGCTTGTCAGCTCAATAGCAGAAAAAGAAAATCAGTTTGTATTATTACCTCACTAATATTGTAATACAATTCTGAGTATGAAATTCTTCTCCAAAACTACGTAGTGCCCCTTTAATACAACAAGATTGCATGTTATCATTGTTTGCAATCTCTCTATCCTCATGCAGCATGGCCAACTCATTCAAGAAAAACTATGTACTAGCAGACTCAGCTTCCAGCAGTGCGTGGCAGCTCCTGTGCAGCTGGGATTTTAGTATAACCAATGAGAAAGCAGTGAGACAGCGCAAGAACAACCTACGTGTCCAACTAAAGGTGATTATTACTGTTACAAACTGACTTTTGTCAGGACAGAGAGAGGTGTAATGGGATTTCATCTACACGTTGTGAAATATATCTGAAACAGGCAACTCTGAATGGCATGTTTAACACACAGTATACAGTAAATATCCACTCATTTATACTTTTTAACATGCTTCTCTAAGCTTTGAGCTACATTTTGGTCGTAAGCCCAGGCTGCAAATGATATTTTCACAATATGTCAGACAATTAGCTTTCAGAGGTTAATTCCTGTTTAAAGGCACGACACACGTCTCATTAATTTTAATCACTGCGTTTGTCCTCTTGCCATCCCTTCAGGAATCTCTGTCAGAGAAGGCCCAGGGGGAGCTGCTCACCCGCTCTGAAAAGCTGAAGCACTTTGGGATTTATTTAGGTTCCTGGCTCCTCTCCACCGGCCTGGCTGTCGGCTGTGGAGCTAGCATTTATTACCTCTGCCAATATGAACATCGGGTAAAAAAGTGAAGACTGAATAATTAGTCTTTTTTGTTAAATTGGGATCATTGTTTTTGTTGGATATAGACTAAAGAGAACAGAAAAAACAGTTTCCTCTCTGTTTGGAGAGGTAATTCTTGTTGTTCTGTTGGAGCTGATATTAATAGACAGTTCCCTTTGTGTGCATGTGCAGAGAAACTGCATACTTTATGGCATCGTAACTTATTTGCTCTTTAACAGAGTGCATCATAAACCTACAACTTGTAATGTGTCAAATGTCATTTACCGGCAATGCAGGGTTTGATTCATTTCATTGCACACAGTATTCGTCATCTAACACTATCTTGATCTGACCTCCATGTGTTATCTTTATAGCATACAACAGATGAAGCCAACTGGTCTCTGCTCCAGGAGGCAAAGACCCTCCTGGTCCCCTCTGTGGTGTCTCTGATGAACCTGGTTGTCCCGCTCTTCTACTCCCTCTTCAACAAGTTTGAGATCTACTCCAGCCAGCGGAGACAGATCTACGCTCTGGTTGTCAGGTTAGAAAGCAGGAAATCTAGTTACTATTATTGAGACATGAGATCAATGAATATATTTTTTTAAAGAAACAGTTTTGAAATTTTGGGAAATGCACGTTTTTTTTGCTTTCTTGCCAGAGTTAGACGAGGAGATTGATACCGCTGATACTGTTTTCCCTCGCTTCTAGTCTTTATGATGGGCTACACTAATTAACTGCTTCATATTTAGCATACAGTCATGAGAGTGGTCCAGTCCTCTGATCCTCCTCTCAGCAAGAAAGCAAATCAGCTTTCTTTCCCAAAATGTCCAACCATTTCTTTAAGCTTTAATGCTTGAAATCCTTTTCCTCTTTCCACACTTGCAGAAATGTGTTTCTCAAGATGTCCATCCTGGCTGTCTTGTGTTATTATTGGATGAACGTGGTGGCTGAGAAGTTTTCGGTACGTTTGACGGGGACAAACATTTCATTTCCGTCTTTAAAAACACAAATATTAGTTTAATCAGTTGAGATTAACTTAATGTGTTCCCCACAGTGTTGGGAGTCCATGGTGGGACAGGCTTTGTACCGTCTGGTCATTTTTGATTTCCTCTTTCTGATGTTGGGATCCTTCTTTGGAGAGTTTCTAAGCAAGTGAGCTACACACTGAAAGTTTGTTTGTATTCTTCACAATCATAGAAATGTAAAGAAGTTAACTTCAGATGTAACTCATATTCATTATCTCTCTGTAACAGTGTTGTTGGGACGAGATTATTCCCACGTCTGGGGGTTCCAGAGTTTGACATAGCCAGAAATGTTCTTGAACTCATCTATGCACAGACTCTGGCCTGGTAAGTAAATTAAAATGAATTAAAATCATGATTTGTTTTTTTTTCCTGGTCTCTGCTAATTTATTAATAAAACGTTATCTTATCCTTAATTTTCTCTCCACAGGATTGGAATCTACTTCTCTCCTCTGCTGCCTGCCATCCAGATTCTCAAATTTTTCATCTTGTTTTACTTAAAGAAGGTAAACGCCAGCCCTTAATGTTCAGAGGCCTTGGTGACTGTAAACTGAACTGCCAAGATGATACATTGCCTTAGGCAGATACAATGCCATCGCTGCCCAAGCTGCTCTACACACTGTTTTAGGCTCACGTTACTCTATTTGGGCACCTGCTTCAATAATTAATCAAAATCCTTTCATCACATTGAGCGCATGCTTTATTTTGTGTTATGGAAAAGACAGGCAGGGCTTTGGATTTATGGTGCAAACCTTTTGCTCACAATGAAAAGCCAATTAATCGCAGAAGAGTAAATGAGTTGAAGACAATTGGTAATTCGAGCTTGGCTGGGTCTGGTGTTGTTGAATGTTTCATGAACATGCTGAATGACCTTTGAAGCAAAAGCTCATCAAAGCTCTGATGAGTTCTTCATGTTTTATTATGGAGATAAATAACTGTGATGTTCAGGAAGTTAAAAATAATGAGTGTTTCTGTTTACCATTCCCTCAGGTCAGTCTGACCCAGAACTGCCAGCCTCCGCGGCGGTCAGGCCGAGCAGCTCAGATGCAAACCATCTTCATCGGCCTCCTCTTCTTCCCTTTCTTTGTGGGAGCCCTGTCCATGGTTGCATACACTGCCTGGAGGTACAAGGATGTGACCTATTTCGACCGTACATTACATTAATGCACAATTAAATGCAAAACAGTGCCAATTTTCGACACAAGCTGCATTCCTCTGCCTCATTTTATCCCTCTCTCCTGCTCTGCAGCCTGACTCCCTCAGAGGAGTGTGGGCCTTTTCGGAGACTCAACAATACCTTCAGTGTGGTTGGTATCTGGATAGATGAGCTGGAGGAGATCTCCAGTTCTCACTGGGTCGTCTGGATCTACCAAAATGTCATCAGAAGTGAAATCTTCTACTTTTTTATCACACTCATCATCTTGTAAGTGCATTGTGCAGGTGTTATGTTAATATGTTAATGGCTGTTTTGGAGCTTTCAGCCACAACCCATAGTCTTCATCAGCAGATGGAGTTTGCTATGTTCTCAAGGAAGATTGTAAATTAACAAGTTTCATTTAAAAGAAAAAAACTGACCTCAAAAAATCTTACTTCAAGGTTCACGTAGCAGCTGTGCTGTAGTTTTTGATCGTATCACGATCTTCATCAGCAGAAGACTTAACGTGTGTGTTGCATTGCAGAACTTCAAGGTGGTTGATCAGCTGTGATATTTTGTTTCTCTAATATATGTATAGGCTGTAATGATTTTAAACTAAGCTATATTATATGAATCATATATAAATTATGCAAATGTTTTGTGTTGATTGGAAAGAGAAGTACATTATTGTTATTTATTTATTGCATATTGAAGAAATCTTAGAAAGAAACTTGTTAACTGAGGATATAATGTCAACTACATGAAAAATTTGGTGTCTTGAGTTTATAATATTGAGACAACATTTCACATCCAGCGCAGTCCCCTTTCAGATCATTGATTTTAAGTTTTGCTGGGACATTAAGCACTCTGTACATCAGTCATGCAGGGTAACCATGTGGCTCAGTTTAGTGGCATAAAAACAAACAGTCCCAGTGTTGTAGCACAATTACTGGAATTTATTTGACTTTTAAATGTTGTCGGCTACAGTCTAGGACAATGTGTTCATGCAGCGTGGTTGTGTCTGTATTCATGTACTTTATTCATCTTTGTGTCCGTATGGTGTCATGATGTCACGTATGTGATCGCATCTGCCTCCTCAGGGTCATTATATACATCTTCTGGCAAGTCACTCAAGGCCGCAAGCAGCTTATTGGCCAACTGAGACAACAGATTGTTAATGTGAGTGTCTTTAAAAACTATCCCTAAAAATGTGTTCGTCTATTTTCACCTTTATTTTGTACCCATATGGTGTGCCTGTTTATACAGGAATTTGAAATATATTTTTCAGTAATAACTATGTAATATATAATGTTCTTCCTTTGTTTTCTCTTTTTCTGTCACCAGGAGGGGAAAGACAAGTCCTTCTTGTTAGAAAAGCTCCAGAACCTCCAGAAATCCAATCCAAAAAAACCCAAACAGAAGAGTCACAAAAAGGTTTGTTGTTTAAATATCTCATGCTATCTTATCAGTTTTCACTATGAGAGTTGTCATCAACCTCACTGGATATTTCCTCTTGTCCTTCAGCAGAACAGCCGGCGTTCAGATGACCACCCCTCAGGCGGTCAGTCCAACTCAAACGCCATGGTTCAAGCTTTACTCGCTCGCCAGAGGCTTGAAGAGGAGGAGGAGGAGGAGAGACGCAGCGGCGGTGGAGTTCCCGTACCCTCGGACATCTCCACCTCCAGCGCTCTGGTTCAAGCCATGTTGGCCCGTCAGAAAGCTGAAGGCCAGGATGAAGATTTGCACCAGATGCATGGTACACACTCATCATCGTCTAGCGCCCTCGCACAGGCCATGCAAGCCAGGCAGATGTCCCAGATTCAAGAAGGAGATGAATACTTCAGCACAGGAGGTTTGTCTGACAGCACACCCAGCGCTCTCACACAGGCCATGCAAGCTAGACAGAGAGCAGACGAGTACGGAGACACAGATGGCCTGCCACCCCCCGTGTCGGGTGTTATGATGCAAGTGATGCAAGCCCGGCAGAGGGCAGAGGAGGCTCCACAGAATCCAGCTCCTGCAGGCTCCAGCGCCCTCATACAGGCCATGTTGGCCCGGCAGCAGGCCCAGAACGAGTACGATGATGGTTACTGAACTTTATCTTAGCGTGGGCAAAGGAACAGAACTGAAAAGAACATTATGGACTTCTTTAAGATGACTTAAATGACATTTATATGTATCAGGATCAGTTCCAAGTTTAGAAATTGGGTGATTTGTTTTATAATTTCAATACATTTAGTCTTGCTGTTCTGGAAGAACAAAGTACTAAAACAGCTGCTAGAACAGGACCAGGAGAGAGGGCAGGTCCACCTCTTTATGCACCTTTTTAACAAATATATTTTAATAGTATGTTTCTATGACAGTATATAAGCCTTGCAAGGTTAATAAGTACTGGAGCATAGGATGAGTGAGCACACCATTATCTGCATCTGTACTCAAAATGGGTTTAAACAAAGAGTTGTTAATTTAAGCCTGAAATTGTTAAAGGTTGATCAAAAGCTGTTATATTTATTATTTATTAGATAAACTATTCACTTTTTTTTTTTTACTTGAATAAATAAACTTCAGTCAGCCGCCCAATGAGGATTTAAGCTCATTACGAGTACAGATGTTGACACTCATACTTGCTCAACCCTAATATATACACTAGGCCTGATCTTGTGCCATTTATAATGTATTTTGTGTATCATAAACATAACATGCTAAAACTGTATATATTCTCTGTGAAATGTAGATAAACACGAAATTTAGATAAAAGAAAGCAAATAAATAACAAAAATAAAGTTATATTGTCCAGTGCTTTACATTATCTTATAAAAATGGCTTTTGAGACCAAACAACCAAACCAAGAAAATACAGTCACCATCATTAAATGAGTTAAATGTAATTTCTCACACATGCTCTATTGAGACAACACTGCCATCTATAGGCGTTATGAACACAATACCACAGAGTAGAGGCTGAGTTTGACCACACAATGACCGTCTTGTCAAACATGACAGACCCCTCAAGACATGTTGTAAGACATAAAAAATAAGTTGTGTCTGATGTGGTTTTCCCACAAAAAATATATTTTTTGTATATATAAAAACTATTAAAATAATATATACTCCTTTTCCCCACGACTGAAAAATCCAAAAATCTATGCAGATATTTGTGTTCTCTCAAGTGGACACAAGATGTCTCCTACTTCATGGAGAAGGCTTTTCTCAGTGTATGTTTTCACATAATAATTGTGTGAGTTGCATATCGTACCGTAATTGGCTTTCAACCTTGTTTTGTCACAAAATCCTGCAGGTACATGCACATTTTAAACTCAGAATTTTATGTGAGCACAGAGGAATTTTACCTTCAGCAGACTGGTGTCAAGCTGCACATCCAAAGAAAAACAAGTGAAGTAACCACGTGTTTGTGTCAAAGAGCATAACAACAGTTTTGGGTTTTTTGCCATATCTTTGATTCTAGAATCTTTTCAGATAAAATATATATTGACTATAAACAAAAATATTAGTTTGTGGATTTTTTTGTTCCAGTCTTGCCAGCACTCTTTCAATTAGGGCTGAAGGTAAAAACTTCCACCAATCAGAGGGTAGGGTAGTCGGCTCTTTGTAGCCTGAGAGGCAAACACAAGGCGAAGAAAATCTCTGAGAAAATTGCTGTCAGGAATAACAGAAAACACATTTTTGAGTGGAGGAAGACTTTAATACCCAGCTTATTCTCCTGAAACACTCTGAAAAGAGACATTTTCACAGCATTATTAATTTCCTCCAAACAAAGCAGAGACATCAAATGAAAATTACAAACTGAACTGCGAATGTGTGATGCTATACTGTCGGTTGATTGTTCCTGACGTGTTTCTCCATCAGTTTTTCCTGATATTATTAACACCGATGTGTTTTGAAATTGCTTGTTGCGACCTGTGAAATGATAAAAGTAACTGATTGTTAACATCCAGAAGAAAAATGAGACATTTTTACACAACCATTGTATGTACAAAAATACTGCACACTTACATTCCACAACTTATTTACAATTTATATAAGTAGGCACGTCATTTGCAGGAAGAATCTGTGGCTTTATTTCATCATCAATGAAAACCAGATAAACTGTCACCCTGTCTTTGCATTGATTTATTGATTGATTTAATAAGGCTGTTTGATCTGAGAGACCCTCACTCTACTTCTGTGGGTATACTGAATAGTTTCTTTTAAATCTACATTGTGGAAAAAAAACACACTCATCCATGAGATTGTTCATTTTTTTCTCCCAGTCATCTGTAGTTCAAAGCTCTGGTGTGACTACCGATGCCAACGACACACCCACGATTAAGGCAGTGTTAAAGAGATGGAGCTAATGATGTAGTCTCAAATCCTGTGAGGTTTTCATCCCATTTCCGCGCACATCAAGAATAATCCCACCACCTGCTGTCCTGTCCCGTTCAGCACTGTTCTTCCCCCAAAGATGCTGCAATATCACTCAGGTCCAGAGAGTCAGCAGGAATGGGGGTTTTCCTGCCGCTTTTCGGGGTCTGGCTGGAATAAACCTCCACCGATTTGGAGATGGAGTGCACGGAGCGTTCCCGGAAATATCCGAAGGCCTCCCGTGCGTGTTCCTCGCGTATGCTTTGCTCGAAGGTCTTGCGCTTGTGCCTGAACTCGATGACGGTCTTTGTGTAGGAGTTGAAGGTGGTGAC
This sequence comes from Pagrus major, assembly GCF_040436345.1. Lineage (NCBI taxonomy): Eukaryota > Metazoa > Chordata > Actinopteri > Spariformes > Sparidae > Pagrus > Pagrus major. The sequence continues at coordinate 27,812,169 of NC_133215.1, read as the reverse complement.
TGATGCGCCCATGCAGAAGGTAAAGGACGCCCACGCCATGCTGAGTGAGAACAGAAAAAAAAAGAACAGAAGAAAAAGTCACTTAATTCAGCACACGTTGCGACTGCTGTTGGCTTTTGTGATGAAAAAATGGCGAGCAGATGTGTAGGGACACAATCCAAATTGCATTTTGAGAGTTTTCCCTCAATATTTTTGTTTGCAGAGATTAGTGTCAATCGCTTTAAGTCCTTCTGCTCCCTGCAAGCGTGCCGGGCCACATGTGAGATGAGACATTCCAATCACCGTCTTATGTTCTGTTCATGCAGGTTGGTTAATGCGCACAAGAGGTCAAGAATTGTTTAGCCTCTGAAAGGAATTTTCAGCATACTGTGCGTATTGTAAAGGAGTGAAATATTATCCCCTTATGCAATTCCAATCACGCCTGTATTGGGGCTTTGGACACCAAAGCCTAATCCTGCTGTAACATGAGAGCTTTTGGCTTTTTTCATTAGAGACAGTGATGCTGGGGAGAGGTGAGAGCAGAGCAGCTGACTGTTTGTACATCATATGGTGTTAGTACAAAAATAAAACAAGCAGGATTGGCCGACGATTTTAGATTGTGATTGATCTTGAAGGCTTCCTCATTATGCTCTTCAGGCAAGTCGTAGAGATTGTGGTATTTAAAGTCCTACTACTTCTATTCCTGACTAGCAGGTCCATGCTACTTGAATAAGCCAATACAGTGATGTAGCCAACTAGATGGCTTTGCTGATTGGATTAATAACCTCACATAACTCTTCATTGGGTGACATACTGTAAATAATATATCGAGAGTTATAGCTAGCGGCATGGCGGATAAGGATCTTTAATGCAATATTGTGTTTTAAATGGAGAAATTCATTGGCTATTTCGAGTCTTGCAATAATCCAAAGGCCACCGTAAAAATGAAGAAAGATTACAGTTGAAACCTTAGATGGTGATTGCAATTAACCTTTAAAGACCTCGAACAATTTTTGGGGCACCTTACTTCTGTATATATTGTTTTTCCTACCCTATTCTAGCAGTCAGCATCAAGTGCCATACATCATCTGATTCAGGAAAACCTTAAAGGTCACACTGATAAAAACATTTTAATGGAGACAACTCATTTAAAAAAAGGAACACATCTACAGAGCTTGCAGAGAGGTGCAGAATAAAAATGTCTTTTTCCTTAAAACATTATTATAATCGTAAATTAATCATTTAAAACATCTCGTCAGGTCCAAAATGATTATTTTGGTCATAGTATAACGACATTAATATAACGTGGTAACTGTGTTTTGTCAGTGATCAACACTCTTGGTAGTTGCCAGTTTGTGGTAAAAAAGTAAAAATGACTGATTTCTACAGTATGGACCCAACACACTGTACTGCCCCAACTATAGCTAGCTAATGTTAGGAACGTTAACATTTGATAGCTAGCATTATCATCTTTAGCTAGTGCAATAAACTGGTACCCACTTGAGGGAGCAGATGATTCAAACAACAGCAGTGCTGTGACGTGAATACAATGGAAGGGGGAGATGGAACGCTACATTTAGTGGCTGAATGTTTTCAATAACACCTTTAAGTTGCAGTCAGGCCACATTTTACATTTACATTTTTATCAGTAAGGGAAGGAAGTTTAGTTTTTTAATGAAAATGAAGAATTTGGAAGTTTTAGACTTTTGAGACTGAATTTTTGTCTACATGTGACCTTTCCTAAGCAAGTTACAGCCATTTATTATAATATGATCAGAGGTATTTTTCAGTGAGAAACAGGTGAAATCCTTTAAATGTGTCCAAAAAAGGTTCAGTCAATAGAAAGGTTATCCAAAAGCAAAGCCTGTTGGCCCTGTGGAAGACTCTACATGGGTTTCCTTTATGATCAATGCTGCAGAACGTGATGGCATAATCATGTTCACCAATGAGCCCCTGAAGCTCAAACAAGACTTGTGATAACACTGAAAAGCTGAGAAACGCATTACACAAGGTTTTAAAGCCTATGGATAGGATTAACGGTTCAAAAGCTATTAAACATTTTAGAACAAAAGCTATTTTTAGCCGCCGGCAGCTGTCTAGGTCTTTGAGGGTTAAATAGATTGTGATATTTTTTGGCCTGTTTAAACAGTACGATGTTTGAGTTTTGCTGTGTGACGTGTGGAGTCATACCAGAAGGACCAGCCGTAGTCCCAGTTGTAGGGCCTCCAATCAGGAGGGCCGTGGCTGACAGTGGTTTGGAAGACCTGCGTGTACATCACATGAGCCACCATGCCAAGAAGACCTGAAATAACATGTGTGGTTAGTCAGCTGGCTGCATGACAAACGGTCCAAAAACAGAAAAAGCACAAAGAATTCCTCAGAAATAGAATGATGAAGCCTTTTCACCCACACACAAATATGCACACCCACACACACACTGAAATAATGTGATGCCAGTCCCCATCCTAACAGTGCACTCTGGTTCTTTCTGAAAGAAAGATTATTTTGCAAAACTAATATCCTCTCTGATCCTATCAGAACTTCTCTTCATCTTGTCAGACACTGAAAGAACATTTCTACACTTTATGACTTATCAAAATGACTCATTCTGTTATGTACTAAACTCCTTTGTCATGCATTTGAATCTATTTTGTATTCATTCCTGATAATTACAGTAAAGAAAGGAAAAGAATGCCATTTTTCTTGACATCTTCTAAATCCATTTTAAAAGCAGAGGACCTTTGCTTTGTTATCACACCCTGCTCACCACAAGATGGGAGTCTTTTATCAAGCTGTGGGAACTGGAATCACAAACACTTGACTTTAGGGCATCACAGGCAATAAAAACAAACACTCACAGCCTTTCAGCTCATAACAATGAAAATACCTGAGAGCACAGTGAAGACAGCAGCGAAGGCATTGAGCTTGAGTCCATCGATGACATTGCTGGAGTTGAACAGCTCTAAACACATGAGGCTGAAGCCCACCACCAGCAGAACAATGTACAACATCTCAGACACCAGCGACAGCCACAGCATCCCTGCAGGATAAGCACATGATGCACATTAAATCAAATCATATATTAACATTTCCAATTATAGTGTGACATAACTTACAATATATTACAATAACTTCATGTGTAGCTATTTCATGTCCTTTTAATTGTGCAGCAGTTTACAGACACTGATATGTTATTAACAAGTGGAAAATGCGTCTTTACTGCAGTCTTTCTTGCTATTCAGTCACTTCACAGAGAGACAGGAAGTGAGCATTTCTCAAATGACAGTGTCCGCACAGCTGAAAATCCCTCAAGTAAGAAAAACAAATGTGTGTGGCAGCATCTGTGTTCCCATGGTTTCATATTAAAAAGACAATGCCTACATTGAGGGTTATGTGCTTACTGCAAACCAAACATGAAGTATTTACAGTACAGGGGAACAATCGTCCTTCATAGTTGAGTGGATCAAAATCGATTATTGATACGTTTTTTGCTCTATAAATGATCAGAATATGGTGAAATATGTCAATAACAGTTTCCCAAAGCCCCGTTCTGGATGATATCCTCAAATGTTTTGTGTGTCCACCACCCAAAGATATTTAGTTTACTGTCACAGAGGAGTAAAGAAACCAGAGAATGTTCACATTTAAGAGAGAATGTTGACCTTTTTTGTTTCTTGAACAATTCCTCAATTGTCAAAATAGTAGTCATAAATTGCTGCAGCTCTGGATATCATACCTTCATAAATAGGTTTAATTATTTAGAAAATGTATATTTTAAGTTTTTGTTCTCATTTTAGACACTGTACTGTACTGTCATTGTCTAAATAATCATCTTCAAAACTTGGAAAGGACTTTCCCAAAGATGATGACTTTATTTGGAAAGATAGAGATGTGTTTCTTTTAGCCATTACATTTTCTTTGTGAGGATGTCTTAAAGACACAATAAACTTGATTTATAGCACCCCAGTCTCTTCTGTTTCTGATTTCTAAACCAGGCTCCGGATTTACATTACATTTAAATTTAGTGCATCAACTCAATAGTGTTTCCTGTGAAAACTGAACAATAGATTTCCTTAGTGCAGTGTTCAACATTTTTTCACTTACCTGGACAGGTAACTGGGTAAGAAATCTATTTGCCCAGAGTAAATTCTCACTTGCCCCAATACAAATAGTTTAAATCTGAGGAAAAAGTCTCATTTCTAACCTCTTACAATCATAAACTTCACCATGTGAACTTTAAACTCTACTAAACAGATGTAAACTGACTCCTGGGTGTCCTCAGTGGGAGCGTTGTGGAACTTCTGATCCTGATGGGACCTCCTGTTGATGACCAGTGGACACTCACCTTTCTCTGATGCAGGGGCCAAGTCGATGAAGCTTCGGCACATCTCACCTGCAGAACAAAAACAACATGATATCATGATTTCGCCCAGCACTGCAGCAGTCATATCTTTAGCCAAAACTTACTGTTGGATTCACAAAAATATATTAGTAAGGCAAGGCAAGTTTATGACTGAGTAATATGAAGTAATATGATTGTGGAGGAGTAAAGAAGAGGCAATGTCAGAGGAGACCAGTTTATTAACAAACTAAATAAATCTATGCTCTCAGGACTGCACTGATACAGACCTCAGTCCAGTTGCTAATCTGTGTTTAATTCCCAGTTTCTATCCAGGTGGCTTTCACTGGATTGGCTCGGACAAGAGCATGACCTCCTGCCCGACGGCCACGCAGCAACACCAAATTCACAGTCCATAAGTTCAAAAATAAATAGACAGATTGTTAAATACGAGGCAGGTGTGTCAGAAATGCAGCTTTTTGAGCTTCTGCTTCAGTGTCACCAGCTGGTGTGCTGGCAAAGCTCGCTCAACATCTGCTTCTTGTCCTATTGAATTACAGGCACTTTGCATATAATTACAATGATATAATAGAACAGAGATATCATTCTGCACTGTAGTAACACTCACGCCAGTCACAACCTTAAACACATTGTGAGACGTAAAAGAGCTCCTGCGTCACTCTTACAAACAGGATATCAAATATGACCCTTGACACGGCACGTTCCTGCAGATGTGATGCTTCCCCTCTGATGTCAAGCGGAGCGTGTCGCTGGATTTGTTGTAAGTGGAACACTTTAATCAGGTAGAAGAAGGGTGGCAACAGCTGTTTTGAGGAAAAACTCATCAAGGCCCCTGTTACATAATCCTTATTAACTCAAGCTGTCTCAGCCCCCCCTCCATCGTACAGCCACTTGATGAGATAGACATGTGCTAGCAATTCCTGCTTGAGTAATCTCAGTGTGTGGTTCATTCTTAGTCTTTAGCATCGTAAAAATATATATTGTTAGCACTGTTAGCAGAGTTACAGGCTGATGTCAGAGCGGTGTTTTATTGAGTTTTGGACGCTGGAACAGTTCTTGATAAAGATGCAGTGAACTAATCAGAGAGATTTAACCAGGTCTGATCACACCTTTGGCCTGAACCTCCCATGACTTCTGATGCTATGAAACTCTTCGCCACCCTTGTTATGAAATGACTATACTCCAATATGATCTAGTTCCATTCACTGTTTTCTCTTCCCTTTGGCTTAAGCTGTGAAGCAATCACATTCTGCTCCTATCAAGTGCTACAGCCCTCCACTTAAAGCCCTGAACAGAGCAAAATACTGTATCTGGAGTGTGATTGTCCCCACTTCGCTCCTTTTTTTTACCCTTCATACTGAAGCTCCCATGTGCTGCTGTTGGCTGAGTGTTTTCATGCCAGATAAAACCAGACAAAGCAATTTTACCAGCAATTTGATAAGTAGACTGATATTAATGGAGAGTGATTATCCTGAAATGGAATAACAGAAAAAGAGCGAGTAATCTCCATTTGAACTGAGTGTGCCATTATGACGGATGAGCTATGAGCTATAATGATAGATTTCAGAGATGATGACCTGTTTGTTATGTATTGTGTTTTAAATTGTGAATGGCTGGAGTCTGTTTAACTGTGATGATGATGACAATGATGAGCTGTTCTGTAACAATCAAAAAAAAAAGATAGTGAAATGGAAGCTGCAAAATATGAAGGAATTAATGCAATTTCAGATCATCGAAAAATAGAAAAAGACAGTTCAAAATGAGATTTTGGAATCATTGAAATGATCAATAAAAAAGATATTAAAACTGAGAATATATAGTTTTTCTGCATTAAGGCTTTCTTTTTTCTCATTATTTACCTTGCCAAAACAATTTCACTGTGTCCTCTAAATACTAATACTATTTTGGTGCCGATGCCGACAGCATTATTAGGCAGTAAGAAAATTCTGATATATACATACATATATATATATATATATATATATATATATATATATATATATGTATATATATATATATATATATACATATGTATCACTGATACATATACACATTCTTATATGATACTTACTGTATATACACAGAATATTTGCATAAATGCACATTTTTGCAAATGATCCCTCAAATCAACTTCACTGGAAACTTTACAACTACAAATTACTCCAAGCATCTTTTTCTGCATTATTTTCTGTAAAAAAAATATCAGATAACATTTACGTCAATATGTTTATATCTATGATTGGCCAGTATTGGTGGATATTATCGGCTGGTCGCGCTCTAGTAAATGCGCTCTCATTTAACATTAAACATCTCAGCACAACAAATCACTACACTTCCCACATGAATATAAGCAAAGAAAATAACTGTAATAACTGTGTCAAATGGTGATTTATAAAGTTAAGCAAGCTCAGCAGCCACACACAACACACCACTGGTGGAACAAGTATTCAGATCCTGTACTGAAGTAAAAGCATCAATACCAATGTGGATAAACTCCACTTCAAGTAAAAGTACTGCAACCATACTTATGTAAAAGTATGAATAGAAATATTTATGTGTTTGTTATCTGAATAAACAAGCTGTTCTCAGAGGAAAATAAGGTCCCCAGAACACTGTTTGAAGCTAGAAAGATGGCAGGGTCCGCCAAATATAAACAAATTAAAACAGTATAAAACTGTGTTGTCCTTTAAGGTCAGTTTGTTTATTCAGTCATGAAAATGAATAATTTGTCTTTGATTAAAATTTCTTCCCATAAACTCTTTTAATATACACTGCATGATGCATTTTTAATGCTCTAGATGTTTAAGGTTGAGCTGATTTTAACAACTTTAAATGCAGTTGAGTATTTTACTCTGTATCAAGGCATCACATCTATAAAGTCATCATGTTTGCTGTGTGGCTGTGCTGTGCTGCCTGTTTTCAGCTTGGTCACAATGCACTTTCCGACTAATTCAAGAGGATTTTAAACAGTTTATTTAGCATAAGAAGCACCATTTTCTCAACCAGTGAGAGAAACACTTCATCTTTCAGGTTACCAGTAACATTCACATCCAGTGTCACTTCATCACAGATAGGTGGTTCTCACTGGACAGGAAGTAGGGGTACAACTCTGACTGAGGTGTGGTGACGTAGTACAGTTGTAGGCTATATAATGGAAATGTTAGCCTCAAATATTTAGCCTACTAATTGAGTAAATGTACTTAGTTACATTCCACCACTTCAACACACACACACACACACACACACACACACACACACACACACACACACACACACACACACACCTTGTGGTCTTACTTTCATCGTGGATGTTCTCCTCGCAGGAGAACCAGATGCCGGTGTGGAACTGTCTGAACAGGAACCTGTCGTCCCCGGTCTCCCAGCTGTACACCACCTTGTTCGGGTCCGTCTCGTTCACTCCGTAGTCGATACACTGGTGAGTCCGCAGCTTGCTGCACTTTGGCTTGGGCACTCTCTGGGTCCCCACGCACCAGTAAGTCGTTATAAAGGCGGTTATGGAGAAAAACAGGGCGAAGAAGTTCAAGCTAACCGACAGGAGGGTCCTGCACCTGCGAGACGTCTTCATGGTCCGTGAGAGGGGTGCAGCGGCGCGCGGAGGACCGAAAAGTTCATGGGCGCGAGGGGGAGGAGGAGGAGGAGGAGGAAGAGGGGTGGGTGGGTGCGCGAGCTAGTTTCCAAACACACCTGGTCAGGTAGAGCTCCCATCAGCCGCTCCGCTGTTACCATTAGTGTCCACTGCGGCGCAGGTCACACACAGCATCCCCACACCGAGACCAGCTGGGAGACACACTGTCACAACTCCCGGCATCCCACTCGTTTTTCCTCTTTCCAGCCTCCAGGACGTGACGTTGTCAAAGGATTTGATGCTCGCTCGCATCCAGTGTGGGATTTTCTCACTCCCTCCTCTCTGTCTCCTCTCTGTCTCCTCTCTATCTTCTCCTCTCCGTCCCCTCCTCTCTGTCCCCTCCTCTCTGTCTCCTCCTGTCTGTCCCCTCCTGTCCGTCTCCTCTCTGTCTCCTCCTGTCTGTCTCCTCCTCTCTGTCTCCTCCTGTCTGTCTCCTCCTCTCTGTCCCCTCCTGTCCGTCTCCTCTCTGTCTCCTCCTGTCTGTCCCCTCCTCTCTGACTTCTCCTCTCTGTCTCCTCCTCTCCGTCTCTTCCTCTCTGTCTCCTCCTCTATGTCTCCTCCCTCCATCACCCACAAACAATTCATCAACCACAGGGTGATTATCAGCCATATGTGGGGCAAAAGTTCCCACTGCGATCCAAAACCAAAGACACTCAGATTTCACTGCAGAATGACTGAATTTAAGCCAATTTCTCAGTGATGATGATGATGACGATGATGATGATGAGGATGATGATTAATTAATTAAAGGGCCACTCCAGCAATAAAGTTAGGAGACTCACAAAAAGGGTCCTTATAAAAGACAGGAAGCAGCAAAACCTTGGATATCCCATCCTTTTAGTCCCTAGAAGTGAGGATGTCCCTAACTGCACAAATAAAACTCTAGCTGCATCCTACATTTCCCACAATGCAGCGCGATAATGATTTTAACTCGTTCCCTCCCTGCCTCCTACAGGCACACATCTTTCAAACCAGTTTAAACCACCAAACGCGCCTCAAGTCTGTAATGTAGGCTTTCTGTTCAATAATTAAAGTCTGAAGCTGAATCCATGGTACCCTGATGAAATCACTAGGGTTAGATATAAAAGCTTTTACTTTGGAAGTTTCCTCCAGTGCCACTGAAGACGCTATACATCTGAGTAGTACTGAGTAGAGCTCACAACAAGGTCTGTGGATTATCTTGAGTGACCGGGTCATGATTTCTAGAGAGAGAAACTGCGGTTGAGTTTTTCAAATGTAGCCTAGTTCCATTATCTTCAAGGCAAATATGTTCAAATACAAGGCGAGAGGAAAAATATGTATTTTTGATGTTGGGGTGAACTGTCCCTTATCCCCCTGATCGAGGCTAGCGGCTAGAGGCTAGCATTAGCCGCTACTAGCATAGCACACGCTAATCTCTGACAGAACTATCAGTGATGATGTTGCATTGTGGGTAATGTAGGCCCCAGGTTGTTACGGAGGTGGTTTGGTCTGCGAGTGAACTCACAGCAGCGCAGATGCTACTGAACGATCATAGGAATATTACAGGGAACACTACAGGCAGCAGTGTGTCTCTATGATCCTGTCAATCTTCCACGATTACACGTTGCTATTTGTCACTTTGATCATGAAGGTGACACCACTCTTTAAAGTTTACATGCTACATTGTAGAATACAATCAAGTATTAATTGCAGGGCTGCCCAAAGTGGAGCCCATAGGCCAAAGTTGGCTCCTTGTAAGGTTTGATTTGGCTCACCAGGTGAGGGGCTGGAGAGGGGGGACAGCAGATGAAGGGTAATGCCATCCCTCAAATTGCCAATTGCTGAAAATGTAAATAAATAACAAAATTGTTGGAACAAGAGGCTAAATGTGTCATAAACTGTTCGACTGACTCAGAATGTGGGATTTGTTTGTTCCTGCAATATGTTCGACTATTGTTTTTATTGTTTATGCAACAATGTACATTTGATTTATTGCACCAGCTGTAGCTAAAAGCTCCATCTGTAGTCTCTGGACTGAGACCGCCGGTGATGCACAGGTCAGCAAAGTAGATACCAGTCAGGCGAAGTGAATTAAAGCCGTACCTTTAACACTTTGATTATTCCCAATTATGCAAAATGTCCAAAAATGTGTGTAACACAAGCCACATCTGTCAGTCGATAAAAACAAATGAAATGTAATCAAATGCAACTGCAACACTGTTGCTCGTAAATTCCACACAGCAATTAAAGATTTCCATTAGTCTTTGGCTTCACTTCTGAGAGTTGTTTCTGTTTTCAGAGAAGCTGATCTGTGCTTTATTATTCAGAGAGAGGTCACAGAGAGGATGATGATCAGCTGCTGCTGCTGCTGCTGCTGCTGCTGTTGTTGACCAGACTGTGGGTGGTCTGTTGAGCGCTTCACACCAAGAAGTACAGATGACTCCACAAGCCTGAAAGTCTGCAGTGAATGTCTTCTAATCTGAACTGTGCCGGAGCACAGAGGCAACGCAAAAGTTGGCATTTCAAAGACGTTTCCCCTGAGTGCTGCCGCTCTCCCGTGTGAGAGTGAGCTAAAAATACAAACCGTTTGAGCCTTCGTGCAAACAGTGTTTACAACCCTGGAGTAAACGAGGCCAGATAGGCCTGACATCTCTGTTACCTCAGCAGCATGCCTTCATGTTCAGCCCATGGGGCTAAGCCGCACTTCAACATGACTCTGAAAACTGACAAATCAGGCCAAGGCTCTGCGCCAAAGAGCCCAAAATACTGTTGAACAAGCTGCTGGTGATACTGAAGGTAATTACCACTTGTACAAAGGTTATCAAGGGGTGAAGGGTACATTTGTTGTTGTAATTACACAGGATTAAATATTCCACTTCAAATACCACTGGCTCTTTATTATACAGGCTTACAGGCACTAAAATAACAAAAGGAATTTGACAAACTGCTTTGAAATGGGTGTGAGCAAACCCCTCCACACATCTCAAAGCTTCAAAAAGTTCTCTGTGTCCTTAAATCACCCAGTGGTTCGTGACAACAGCTGACAAGAGTCTTATTGAATATCAGCAGCATATTGGAAGTGAGAACACTTGGCCACAGTCTGGTAAATACTGCTTATGACGTCCATGGGGATGGTGATAGGCTGTCTCCTGAGTTCATGGCAATAACAAGAAGTTAATCCCTGCTCTCAAGTTAACACACTATAAGTCCTCTGCTGCAGTGCGCGGAAATGAATGTCCACAAATCACTTCAAAGACTATAGCAGGAAAGAAACTGCCAAATTTGAGAAGAGGCACTTCTACTATGTACACAGCACACGCCAAGCAAGGATGGATTTAATGAATCCAGAGAATTTGTGACAATCAGAAGAGTTGAAGTGTGTGATCTATGGAAGCACGTCTCTGCCAAAAATAAGATGAAAACAAAGCTTCCCATGGTAACTCATAATTATGAGATTAAAAAGACCTAATTATGAGATAGAAAGTTATGTATATGACATTAAAACTCATAATCGCTGGATTTAAAGTCATAATTACGAGATACAACAGTCATGAACATGTAGAATTAAGACTTTTTTCTCATAATTTCAACTAATTATTACTTTTTTTTTTTACTTCAGACAGACAGTGAAAATATCCAGATACATACTGATGTGATTAAATACACTGTGAGGGGACTTTCCACATGTTTTAAGAGAGATTAGTGGTTTGGCTCTAAGGATGGCGGTGTCAGTCTGCCAACTGGTCGTTCCACAACTAGAAGCAGCTGGAAACGGAATCAGGTGTTTGATACATGTGTGATATACTGTGGGCTACCTCTGATCTATACAAACAGCTCTCTGACGAACTGATAAACACTTGAGATATTTCATCACAGACTTGTTTTATGTGTTTAAGAATGTGGGTTCTGGCTTAGTAAGTTGTATTACGTCATTTGAGGCTCAGACCATAAAACATTTAGTCATCTTCACTGTCTCCTCTTTGAACCATTTGAATATTGGATAATTCAACGGATACCAACTGTATATCTACGACTGCTGTTTAAGTACGTCTGCTCTGCTCAACTCTGAGTCAAGTTTCAAGTTGAGCTCATCTGGGCAACTTCGATTACTACAGCTGTTTTTACTGCCCCTGAGATATCTTCACCTTGCCGACATGGACATAAGATCCAGTGAAGGAAACCTGGTAAGATTTTCTTATTTGACCTGAATTTTGTCGAAGCTTGAAAACAAAGAAAACCCCATAATAAATCACTAGAAAGCAGATTAAAATTCATACAGGATTAATTTAAGGCATCATTAATAATTTCTTGTATAAACCACATTGGGAAATAAAATACCTCTGACATCTTTTGATAAAAACACCAACACAATGTGCCACCTTTTTTCTCTCTGCATGCCAAAACAGATTCATTCTGCTGGCAGTGGTGCTAATCAACAGTTTAAAAATTGTTACAACAAAATATTTAGATCAAAACTTAAACCCAAAGAAAAACAATTCAAATGAAAACAGATGTTGCTGCAGCTCTGTGGTGCATCTTTGGTAGTCAGGTAATTATTTTTTAACATTATATACAACCTTTAATTAACAGGTTTGGTTTTCACTGAATATGTTTGATTTTTAATTATTTGCAGTGCCAACATGTTGCTCTCTGTGTGAACTGCTGTCCTTAGACTACAGTAGATTTTACTCTGTGAATAATTACACAGGTTGTGTTTCTCTGTGTATCCAATGTCAACATAAGACTGCATGACTGACATGTATGTTTATGTCTTTCAGCCATTGCAGTTTGTTGCTGCCTTTTACGGCTCAAACATGCCGGCTGCACAGCAGAACTCTGAGCAGTTCCCTCGCTCTGTCGTGCAGGGACTCAGAGATGCCCTGCTCATCGCCATCTCTGAGATTAAGTCTCTCAAAGATGACAATAAATCTTTGAAAACTCAGATTGGCCAGCTGAAAAACAGCCAGGTGAAGGTGAGCCAGCTGCAGGAGCAGCTGAAAGAAAAAGTAGAAACTCTGCAAAGGGCCAGAAAGACCTCCCACATGGAGACCCTGCGGGTGTGATGCTCTGGAGGAGAGCCTCGCCTCCAACACCAACCAGCTGCAGAGACGCTCCCTCAGATCATCACTTTACTTCACAATAATCACCTGTTGGTTTCTAAAAGCTTGTGTTGGACTGGATTTTTCATATAAAGCAAAAAAAAAACATTTTGTTTCACACACTGTCAGTAAAGCCTGGAAACGAAGAGGACTCCGTCTTATAACTAAGACGTTCTATAAGTTCTTTGTTTTCTCGCTACTGACGCTTCATATCCACATCATTCACACACCTGTGAGTAAAGCATTAAACTATATGAACGAGGAACATCACGCTTATTACCTTATTGCGTCAGCCACTGCCAAACTAGCTTCCCGACACTTAAAGGACATGGCCAGCCTAACAATTTGATCTGATAGCTTAATTTGAAAACAAACTGAAGCCAGGATCCTTACTGTAAGTGCAACAGAGCGCACAATTCAACTAGCATTTCAGAAAGGCCGGACTTTTTAGTGGTTTGTTGTCAGTTTGATTCCTTTAAATTCCAGCTGGGTTAAAAGTGAAGAGTATTTTGTGTATGATAACTAACAACTACTAATAAATACTCTAGCAAAACCAAGGAGCTGACTGTTGATTTTAGAAAAAAGGAGGCGAAGACACACACCCCAGTCTACATCAGTGGAACTAAGCTGGAGCAGGTGAACAGTTAAAAAAGCACAGAAAAGGCTCCACTTCCTACGGAAAGTTAGGAAGGCCAAATTCCGGAGCAAGATTTTGGTCAACTTTTCAGCAGTAGAAATCATCCTGACTGGAAACATCACAAACTGGCATGGTTCGTGCATGACCTAGGACAGGAAGACTCTACACCGGGTGAAAACACCCAGAACATCACTGGTACCATCTACAGAGCATCAGTGACATCTGTGAGGTGAGACATCTGCACAGAGCCCCAAGGATACTAGAAGACAACACCCACCCAACCACAGTCTGTTCACCCTGCTCAACCCTGCTCATCCCTCCTCATCCTCAGCGCTCCATTTTCTAAAATAGATATAGCAGGACTCAAAAGGACTCAAACTTTATTTCGTTTTTAAACCCTTGTTTAAAAAATGACATTAAATGTACCTTGTACCTTGTAAATGGGCTAATAATCCCACCACCAAAATGATCAAACGGCCAGGATGAGGGACTTAAAGGGCCACATTTGGCCTTTGGGCCGCCAATTGTTTTAATCTTGACACTATAATTGTGATCAGAATTTTGATTAAAACTGCTGTAAGGCTAAATACATATTTTATGTCAGCCTGAAGTGTTATAATAATGCTTTTATTTTCAAAACACACCTTGTTGTGACTTCTTTTCTAATTATGTAAGACGTTAATTCTCTCAGTCACATTATCTACTTCCCTCTGAAGTTACACCAAACATCTTTTGTTAAAACTATATTTTTTAGTCATATCTCCCTTAAAATATTCTCTCACAGAGGTAGCGTGGTCTGTCTCTATGATCCTCTCGCTCTTTCACGACTACATATTGCTATTTATCCGTTTTGTACTTTATATAGTAGATAGTATCTAGAGTACGATATGGTATAGAATTGAGTATTTATAGTATATAGTTTAGCGAATATAAGATCTGACAGAGGGAACTGAGATGTATACGTCTGCCACATCAGCACAACGGACAGCACTATGGATTCATTAATACACAGCACTGTTAGATACTCATGTCACTGATATATATCAGAGCCAGAGTCGGGGCCATACAGTCTAACTTGCACAGACCGCAGTCAGATAAAGGATCAATTAGTCAGGCAAACTAGACTAACATATTCAACTAACCAACCCCTCTGTCCCTGCATCTTCTCAGGGGATGGAGAGGGTGGATGGCAGGTTGAAAAGGGGGATACAGTTTGGTCATTTTGCAAACAAGAGGGATGGCATCCACCCTCAACTCACAGACTGCTTATTATTGATTATAATATTAAGGACAATTGGGCACAAATACATCAAAAAAGTATCCTGGTACGATAACAAATACTTGCTTATCAAATATAGGAAAAATACATTACAAAATACTGTTATTAGAAAAAAATATTTAACTTAAATGATTTTTAAAGTAATCTTTAATTGATAAAATACAAAAAGACAGTCTATGCAAAATTATGTTTTTACATTTTAGCCATTTAGTAGACTGAATATGGACAGACGGGAGCTCCACTATTAAAATGAAGTCATTATCATTCAAGTAACCTGGTGTTTACTTGGTCTGTTCTTTTAACTCCGACAATCGATTCAAGAGATTGTTTAACAGAACTGAATTCAGTTCTATAAAATCTGCAGTTTAAAGGTTACTGTTATCATCATTAAAGAGGATGGACCTTTGGCGTTTAATTCCATATAGGGGTGACCATTAACTAATGCTTTTGTGGCCACCAACTCTCTTGGGATAAAAATATTTTACACACACATACACACAAACACACACATTTAATATACATCCAGACTTTAGTTTTAGCTCCTCCAATCTAAATCACAGAGGGGAACAGAACTATTCCACACATGGTATGCATCATCTGACTCCAGTATTGTGTCAGTCATAGTTATATAAACATTCTGGGACATATTCTATATAGAAATCTTACATAAGTTATCTGGGACAGAGGCCAGAATGGATTTCTCTGGCTGAACTGATCCGTTAGGATTTGATAGGAGATAATAAGACGACACATTTCCTTACAGCTTTGCCTAAGCCTGGGAATCACATGGACATGAGCAGCATGAATGATCACTGAAGACGAAAAAAAAAAGAAAAAAGAAAGAAATTTTAATGTTCTTTTGTCCTCTGACGAACACTGTACATGCACAGCTGCAGCCGTTGCATGCTGTAAGAGCACGGCTGAGCATTCAGACACAGATTAAAATGAAGACAAGATTATTGTCCCTTTGTGGGATCATATCATCTCCGTGTACAGTATGGCATCAGATCGCACGCAGCTCCAACTCTCTAAACTGTTAAAATGCAGTAGCTTTTGGTATTGTGCAAGAGTATCCATGTCAGAGGAGATTAAGAGCCGTTACACTGCATCTTCTCTTTGGCACTGAATACCTTTGGAGCATATGTGGCTCCAGAGTGCAACATTGTGAGGCCTAAGCTCTCGATGGATACAGACTTCATTTGTGTTTCAGCAGCAACTTCCGCTTAAAGCTGCTAAGAGTAGAATTTTCCTCTAAACAGATAGCCCTTTAGGATTAGGCTTCATAATCTGCCGTTCACTGATCCTCGAAATCATACTGTCTGGGTGCTCTGAAATCAGCTTACAGTACTACAGACAGTAGATGGTGTGTGAGTGGTTTTATGATTGGGATTGCATGCTGTGCGGGCTTTATGTACAGCAGCACCGAATGAGAAAAAGACAATTGTTTAGGGAGAGTGTCGCTTCTAATCTGCACGCAGGATATGTCAACTAGTATTGTTGCAACATGCTGTTTCCTGCTCTCTCTCTCTCACACACACACACACACACACACACACACACACACACACACACACACACACACACACACACACACACACACACACACACACACACACACCCTGACTGGCATGCAATCACTCATATCTGCGATGCTAGACTGTAAGGCCTTTCCTTCTGTTGCAAACAGATGCCCGGTGTATGAATTGAGCATCCTTAGTAACCTCTGTGACTTCCATGAAAATCCAGAGCAGTACGACTTAAAAATGCTTCGTGGCGTAGGTGCCGGTGCGAGGACAGACGTCACAAGAGAGAGACAGTTTCCTGCCAACAGGCCTTTATATGGACAGACAGGACCTAAATCAAACAACTGTCCCTTTCATACAGTCTTACAGTATATTAAAGTTTGATTACAAAGACACTTGGGCAGTCATCAGGTGCAAAATACCAGATAGTGAACGAGACGGGATGAAGAGGACTGATCTATACGGAGTGGAAGTTAAGAATAAATGTTCGTCATTGAAAACGGAGTCAGTCTCCGTTGATTTGATGTGATCGACTTCCATTCCTCAGAACATTAAGCCTCATTTTTCAGCGGGAATTTTCTTGGAAAACACTCACGGTATAATCCACGTAGGATTTTTATTTTTTTACATGTGATTAACAAGCCATCAGTGTCAATACCTTTTAGTCCCCTTGAACATCTCTTATCATTATAATTTATTCATGAGAAAATTCCAGGCATTTCTTTCTTTCTTCAGCTATAGACAAAGCAAACACATAGAAGCCTTCCATTAAACAGCACCTTCAACCAAGTGTGATGCAGTACATACATATTTTAGGACAAACAAAAACAATTAAATTATTAGTCTAATCATTCTGTGTGTCAGAGGTAATATCAAATATAAAAGAGAGATAGAGAATTTGATATTGCTTAAGGACAGTCTGGTTGTGAAGTACCGGAGCCGTTTCTCATAAATAACAAGTTAATGAACATGAGTACAAATGTCACTTGTTTTCTTATTAGGAATGTGCTGTCAACCCTTCGTTTCTGTTCCTTTTCAGCATGGAAATGTCACATGCAACTCCATTAAGGGCACAGTAAAATCAAGCACGCACACACACAGTAGACTCTCTGGGTTTGGCTCCTTTACAAGAACAGGGGAAATGTTAATGGATCCCTAAATGAAAGCGGGAATGTCAGATCACTCCTCTTCTCTTTGTTGTGGATGTTTACGCCGAGCTGGAAACAGCCAGTTTCTTCAAGTGGTCCATGAAGACCTGCAGGCTAACGTCATCGGTGAGGATCGGGGCTCCCGTCTCCTGCAGGTGCACCAGAGGAAAGGTGAGACAAAAACAGTGTGTTAGTGATTTATATGGGCAGATCTTTACATGACATAACTCGAAGCAAACACGTTTACAGCTAAAATTAGTTTATGCAAGACCTTGATCTCTTGATAATCTCATTTTCAGACTGTCAGATGAGTATTCACAGTGTTTGTACACTGCAGGTTACAGCTCTTCCTTGACTTGGGAAATAAAGGATTAATACTATTTTCAGCTTTCAATCTTCCTCACTTAGATCAGAGGTTAGCTAATCCAGGGCCTGTGTTTGCTGACAGTCTGACTTTAAACCTTCTGAGTCATCATCACAAATTGTTTTTTCACCCAGTATACAGACAAGTCTGGGCTTTAAAAGTCTGGGTTTAGATGTATAAAAAGGAAATTAA
The DNA here is from genome assembly GCF_040436345.1 of Pagrus major. Taxonomy (NCBI): domain Eukaryota; kingdom Metazoa; phylum Chordata; class Actinopteri; order Spariformes; family Sparidae; genus Pagrus; species Pagrus major. The sequence continues at coordinate 27,793,981 of NC_133215.1, read as the reverse complement.
ACATTTTTGAATTTAATTTATTGTTTTATACGATAAACGATTTAATGATGATGGTCTGCTCAAAATATTAAACCTTTACATTTGACAGTATGGAAGCTGAGGAAAGCCATGCTTGCAGTTGTTTTTTAATGCTGTTAGGGAGATCAAATTATTTCATTATCTTGAGTTAACAAAGGTCATTTTCTTTATTTACCTAATGACCTCGAGAAAACAAAGACAGATTTCTCAAGATAAAATAAGTTATCCAGGAAAAGGACTTCATGATTCATAAGAGTGGACCATGAAGTACACACACACCTCTGTGAAGTGGGTTTGGGCGTTACAAAGCAATTCATTTCATATGAAGGTACATTATAGCTAATTATCAGAAAGGATAGGCTAATAGTCAACATAAACGTACTCCTACTTGCTGTAGCCTCCTCTTTCGACATGGCTGCTGCTTTAACTCTGGCAAACCAATCTTTGCTGATTGCATCAATACTGGAGTGAAACAATCGTTTGTTTTCTCGTAATAATGTGTGATTATCTTGTTATGTCAAGATAACAAACTTGTTTTCTCGATATATTGAAATTATACATTTGATCTTGATCTTGAGACAATCACATAAAAAAATGAAATAATTGCAATCATGGCCATTCTCGGCTTTCGTAAAACTGTGCTGAAAGTCTGGAAATCATTTACCTTTAAAATAAACTGAACCATAATCTGAAAGAATTTACTGAGTTGCCATTTTTTCCCTCAGTTTTTATACCCACAGTCTGTTTCTGCTTTGGATGAAGAATTTGACCTCTCTATATATTTTCAGGTCTTAAAACGTAGTAGTTTATAACACTATACCTGTCCCCAGGCGTAGAGGTTGTTGTGGGTCTGTGACGGGTTGACCTTGGAGAGCAGGAAGCGAGCCTGTGAGCCTCCGTGCTCTGTGTCGACGTAGCGCGGCATGGGGAAGCGCGTCTGCAGGATCTCCTGGGCATCATCTAGTGGAGCCTGCAGCAGCTGTTTGAAGTTCTCATATTCAGCCATTTCCTGGTAGCCAGCCTTTCGCCACTGGGCAATGGTCTGGGAATGAACAGGTAAACGACAGCATTTAGAAATGTATGTATGTATCACCAAGTGTGTTTTTCATTGTGTAGAAAGAGATTTTTGGTGAGATTTTTGATTACTAATGGGGGTTAATGGAATGCTGTCATTACTATGTGATCTCTCTCACCTCTCCATGGTAGATAACCAACTGGAAGAAGGTGTCCATCAGCAGGATTCGATCTGGCAGGATGCTGCTGCTGTCCAGGAGAACGGGCTGTGAACAACACATACATCCACAAGATAGTTTGGATCAGGCACCAAAAACATCAGCACTGACAAACAACAAACACTCCGAAGCTTCTAGGAAAGGCCACATCCTCCTCTAACATTGATGATAATTGTGTGGAGGGTGTGAGGCTGACCTCTGGTGGTCCGTGGAAGGAGTATGAGTAGAGGATGGGCTGGACCATGATCAGAGACTGGGTCAGGTCCTGCCTGACGAAGTGGTGCCTGTAGTAGGACGACTCATCTGGGCTGTTGTTGAACACCTGCAGGAAGGGCGACCGCCGCAGGTGGAACATGAACTGCAGGTGGAGGCGAAAGGAAGAAAATTAGCTATTAAAATTAGTTATCACATCATGTGAGCAAAGACAAAGCATACAGTCCTAATGCAAAGACACTAAAATAGGGAACAGTGTTATAATGACCTCCGCCAAGGAGGTTGTTTTTGCCTGTGTCTGTTTGTTGGTTTGTCAGCAGGAATACACTACTGAACAGATTTTCCCTAAACGTGGATGGAGGACGGGTCTCCGCCCAGAATAGACACCATTAACTTTTAGTGCAGATCCAGATAAAGGGACGTATTCAGGAATTTTTCCTCTTTATCATTGTGAGGGGGTGTTTTTCTTTCTCCATTTACATCTTGTTTATATATACAGTGTGATATTTCCTATTCTAGAAGGAGAAGCTGTAACGTACGCAATTTCCCCAACAGGGATCTATAAAGTATTTCTGATTCAGATTTTTTTCTCTATATATTTTTGTTCATTTCTCAGGGAATAATTCATAGATCTTGAAAATTTTTTTTGGCCATTATTAATTACGCTTAACTCAAACTGTGAAGGTAAGATAGGAAGTGGAGGTAAAAAGAGGTTAAAAAACACAACAAACGTGCCTCCAAACAGGAACTACTGGGAAGAGAAGTGTGGAGCAGGAGGAGAATATTTCGATCAGCCCTGTTGAGACTAAAGTTTACAACCACAAACTGAACACGAGTGCTAGTAGCAACTTAAGTAGCGCTGCTTAAGCGTCCACAGCACTGGCTAATGTTAGCAGTAAACGATGCAAAACAGTAAGCTGAATTAAGCCTATGCTCATAATGGTTTTACTTGGTGAGCCTTTTTATATATTTATTTTTAGGTGGTACACGATGTAAAAAGTTTCAGAAACACCGTTTTATTTGATGTTGGACTAGACTTGATTAAATTTAATTAAACTAAATTAAAGGGGACTGTTGGGCCTCTCTACTAAGACTTGATTACCCCACATTTAAATGTGGGAGAAAGATTGCTTATCAATTTCTTTGTAGATTCACTGTCATGTATTTGCAATAGGAGGAAGGTGTACCTGTGGGTAGAGAGACAGAGACTCTGACAGTCTGAAGGATGTCGGATCGTCTTTGTTGAACTGGCCAAACTTCTGACACTGAAACAAAGGGAAACAAAACATTGTTTAAATACTGAACATACTGTGTCATGGAACAACCTGTATAGCCTGCCACATCACACAGCTGTTACACAATCAGAGATTGTTTATTGAATGATGTTCTACTGCTTTCATATATATAATCCTAACAATGCCAACTATGCATTGTTCCTCTCTCCACAAAAGGACTAGCAGGTGTGTCACTCACCAGGCGGATGAGCTGCCTGTCGAGCCAGCGCAGGACATCTGGTCCCTCCTCCGACTCGGCTCTGAAGACCCCCAGACGGGCCATGAGCACGGCGGACGCTTCCTGGTCGAAGGACGACTCGATGTGCTGAATTTGGGACTGTGCATCTGCCCAGCTTTGGTAGGGATGGAGAGGGAGTGAAAAGGAGAGGACGGAAAGCGGGAGAGGTGCAGGTGAGCGTGGGTGTGGTGTGAATGACGCACACAGGTCCCGGAAGGTGTTGTCACAAATTGCAGGAATGCAAACATCCTTTCAGGCGAGGCTGATATTGATTTTAGCTTTCACGTTCTTGACAGTAAGCCAGGCTCATTATTATCTCTACCTAAGACTCGTCATAAAAAAAAAAAGGTACATAAAGTAAATATTCACTCTCTCAGTCTTTAATGCAAAATAACCTCACTTTTTAATAATAATATTCCAAGCTGACACGGAATAACTACAGTTTTAGGTACGATCCTGTCCACTCCAACAAGAAATCCAGAGTCTTACTTCCTGGCGATGGTGGTGACCCGTATCCTCCTCTGTGCATTGGAGTGCTGGTACTGGGTTACAAACTGGACCACCCCTCGGCCACCCTGGGGGACTGGTGCATTGTGCTACACACACAAACACACAAGACAGTAAGACTACAATCGTCGATCACTATCCCGTTTCATGAGCTGAACAAATGGCCTTCAGCTACAAGCACAAAAAGCCATTGTTTGGACAGTTTTACTGAACAAAGCCTTCATCACAGTTATCCTCTTGTTTGATGTGATAAGCAACTGTGCTTTCATCAGCCTACAGTAATCCCATCAAGTGTTTTTTTTTTTTACCTGATTCACCACCTCGAAATACATTCCCAAAGTGGTGGAGGGGTTGAGACTGCACACTTTCCACTGGGTCGTGCCACCAACACCCATCTCCTACACGACAACAGAGAACACATTGTGATGAATGGCAGCTCTCAGATTCAAAATACAACTGTGAGAAGGAGAAGGGAGGAATCGGAATCTGCAGGCGGGGACTCACATTCTCTGAAACACAGGAGCCCTTGGCGTTGAGTGAAACGCACGGCCCAATGGCGCCGCAAACCTTCAGTTCCCTTGATGTCTGTACACACACAGAAATTCACAACATCAATTTAACTTGCACAACAGCTAACGTTTGATTTAGCAAGTATAAATCTGTTGATACTTTTGACTCTTTACCTTGACTTCCATGACGCCTCCGAAGGCCATGCGGAAGTCTCCGTTGTAGTCTTTGCTAAAGACTCTCTGGAAGGTCTGCTTGAACAGCGAGGTGTTGAAGGAGTCTCCCATCACAATGTGACCCCTGTTAAAACAATACAACAAATCCTCTACAGTCATTTACATTCTAAATCAATCCTAATACATCCTATACTTTAGTTGGACTAATGCAATCCCATAACCATGACCAATTAAACAGTGAGTGCCGACATACCCGGTGAGATTAGACAAACACTTCATCTCCAGCAGTCCGGTCTGGTCTAGAGCACAGGCGTAGATATCAATACAGTGGCCATTTACTGCCGAGCGGTTAGCCATGGCTTCATAATACTGCGTGAGACAAAAGATAAAAAGCCATTTAATTTGAGTACGCTGTGAATGATGAACACAAGTACTGTTGCAGATGGCGAGACCCTGCGTTAGGGTTCATGCATTGGCTCACCTTGGTGGCTTTCTTCAAATGGCGAGCGTTGTCCTTCTGGATGTCGTGCCAGGAGCGGATGGGGGTTTTCAGCTCGTCTCCAACCACCATGCCTGGGCCCTGGGTTGGTGGCCCTCCCATGAACAGCATCACACGAGCCCCTGTGTTGGGGAATGTGCCCTGTGGAGAAAGAGAGGAGGAAATTGGCTTCAGTTAAGTATTTTTGTACATCCTCTGCTCAAGTCACATGCTTCTTATTTGACTATATCACCTAGTAGTCATATATACAAATACCTAGTATGCGATAAGTTATTCTATAGTGATACCCTTTTGTATTTCAATGCTGCCAATCTGTCTGTGAATGTTGATAATGAGCACTAATGGATAAGTTCTCAAATTTGTCATTTAAAGAAGGGTTAAGAAAAGCTGCAATGATTGGTCTTGTAACTGATTAGTCGATCAAAAGAAAATTAATCACCAACTATTTTGATAATTAGTTAATGCTTTCAAGCTAAAATGTCACATATGCTGGTTCCAGCATCTTAAATGTAAGGATCTGCTGCTTTTCTTTGACATTTATGATGTAATGAGTAATTGAGGAATCAATTCTTCATTTAATCGATTCATGAATTGAAGTTGGACAAAAGAACAATCTGAAGAAGTCACTTTGGGCTCTGGGAAATTGTGATGAGCTTTTTTAATTTTTTCTTGATATTTTATAGACTAGACGATTATTCATGTAAATAGTGAGTGTCATTTGAGTTAAGACTGCTTCATTAAAAGAATTAGGATCACCTGTGCAACACAGTGTAGGTAATCTATAGTGGAATAAAAATGTGATTTGAAAACACTAAATATGGGTAAGTAGGTGTCAGAACAGCAAGTAAGACATAATCAAAATACAAAAATGCATTTTCTACTTATGTCATCAGTTATTTTGGCTGTTTTTCACATGATATGACAAAAGAATCCAGAAATCCAGCTCATCTGAATGTATGTTTAAAGAGTGTAACAAGTCTGAATGAGTGCTTTAAGTGATTCAGAGTCAGCAAACGTCACAGCCAACGCTTACAACAAAGTCCATAGTCCAGGACTCTGGGAAAGCCCAAGACCCCGAGACATTTGGAAGCAGGCCACACAGTCACAAAGTCACTGGAGAGAACTTTTAATACAACGTGGCCATTTGATAATGGCCTCTACGTAAACGGTGATTCATTTATACAGGACAAAGTGTACTCGTTCAAAGAGAACATGTAAATAGATAAGCCTGCTAATAGTGGATGCTAACCACTTTCTGCACTTTATATGTAGACCGGTTCATCAAGTCAAATGCCTCTTGACAAATCAGCGACTTTGAGTCACTGAAAGAGTCAAATTTATTCTAATCATCGGGCCTCATCTCCTGTCTGCTGAAGGGGAGCAGAGCGGGGGAATGATCTAGTGCATCAGTTACATAACCACGCAGATTAGCAGTAGGAGAGGAAAGGATAATGATGGTGGGGAGTAAAGACAGAACGCAAACATGGAACCAGCCTTTGGACTGACAAAGCACATGTTCTGTTCCTGCAGAAGATAGTTATCAGGCAGTTTGTGTCTCTGAATGGTTACATGTGGCACGACTGTCTCCAAGAGGCTAAAGTTCAGCTTATGTGAATCCTGTGTGTGTGTTTGACAACAACATGTTGTACCCAGGTACAGTACAGTCTGGCATTATTTCTATCCACTTAATGTACAATGTTATCTGTGTTTCTGCATGTGTGTGTATTGTACCTCAAGCAGACCGACAGCAACAGACAGTGCAACGCCAGTGGAGCGGAGGGGGCGTTTGCCTTGAGGGACAGGCCACGGGTCTCTTTGGAGCTCGCCGAGCAAGTCAGTCAGATTCATGTCGACTCTGTGCACGGGCTGAAGGAACCTGAACAGGAACACAAACACACCTTAGAATCAGAAAAGCAAACTGCTGCAGGATCACCAAGTTTGTGTGTTTTTCCATCTTTTGAATTTGTTATACTCCTGCAGAGATCACGCTTCAAGCTATGTGCTTTTAGTCTAACACACAGGTATTGAACCAATTAGCGTTGTATGAGTGGCTACAGGCGTGTTTTAGGTGCGACAACAGGCGCGAGAAGCGACTGTTCGTTTTGAATAGCCCATGATAGACGGTGATAGACAGATGGTTTGTCCAATCACCTGTCAAGTATTTTGTGGGAGTGCCTGCCCTTTAACAAGCAGTTTCTAGCTAGCCTTCACAGATCTTTCTGTGTAACAAACCATCTGGCGGCATTCGGTTAGCTCCTCCATACCTGCAAGTGGCCGCAGCTTCCTGAGGTGCCGGTGGGCGACCTTGTTGTGCTGCTGCTGCTGCTGGCTTGGCTAAACCCAGCATCTCCTGAAACGCACAAAACATTAAGTTGAACAGAGAGTTTAAACATCTGCTACTTTGTTCGTCACTATTTATCTTGGCTCGGAACAATATATTTACTATGTAAATGGAGAATATCCCTTGAAGATATTTGCAAACGCCTTACTCTAAAAGGCTTTATGACTGCTTTTCCTATGTATACACATGCATCTCTTCATTAGCCTCATTTCACAGTTTGCCTTTGCCTCCACCCACCTGGATCTGTTTGGAGGAGAGGTCCTTGGTGCCCCTGAACACATAGCTCTTGGCGATCCCCTCACAGCTGAGCTCGTGCACCTGAACCATGCGTCCAAAAGTGATGAGGCCCACCAGGGCGTTGGGCGGCAGCAGGCTGAGGGACATCTGCAGGGACTCCTTGAGTGCCTGGAGATCCTCTTCTTCTAAACATGTGTCCACCACGTACAGGAAGATGAGAGGGGTTGGGGGTCCGCGCTGCAAAGAAGTGGAATAGAATTGTTACACTGTTAAAATCATGATTGTTCATTTTCTTGTCTGCAAAATAAAAAATGTTTTGCCACAAAGAAACTGAGAGGAAGTGGCTGAATCAATGTTTAATGCTTGGTTTGTTGTTTATATGTTTGTAAAATGCACTACCATGCACTTGCAGAGACATCAGCAGCTCATATTACTTTTGTGCATTATTTATGAAGCTACACTAGTAAGCCACAGTAATAGTCAGGCAGTCATTGGTTGGTTACAAAGACAAGGATGCAATAGCAAAGTATATACTCTTTTTTCATAAACCTGAGCTTTGCATCATGGGAAATGATCCATAACAAAGAGTGCTACATTGTTCAGATGTGTCAAGGTTGCCGAATGACACTTAACACATCGATTTGACCCGGAACTGAAAAAAACTCTCCCCTACGGAGGCAATATTGGATACCATTAATATTCACCTTTGCACAGAACATCTTCGGTACATTTAATCTCCCTGCATAGGGCTGAGGTCAAAGTGCAGACATGTATGTAGTATTTACCTGTACTATGTACTCGATAGTAGAAAACTGTGGCATGAGTTCAGCTGGCTGGTTCACTTCCGATATGCCTGCATAAGAGGGAGGGAACTGCAGAGACACACAGAGACAAAGAGAGATCTAGTCAAACCAGCCTAATAAAGGAATGTAGTTAGTCCACATGAAGTTTTGCAGGTTATTATTAAATATACAACTATTTATGTCAAACTAAATCATGCGGCAAACATCAGTACTTACTGGGTTTCTCTGGAAGCAGAAGTTGCACGCCCATATCTTTGCCCTGAAGTCAACTTGACTGTAAAAGAGGGATCAAAACAATTTAGGGTTTGCATCCAATTGGCAGGAGTGTCACTGTGACTGATAGAGGGCTACACATGATGTATTTACAGTGCTTATGCACCACACCTTACTACTACGTACTTATGACACCTCAGCATTTCCAAGTGCTGAGGTGTCAAAATATATTCAAACACAGCATCAAATTCAAATCCCTTCCACCCTCTCTTTCATCCCCATTGTCTTTGACTTAACACTACGACAAATAAACGTCGTGAAAATTGTTTTCACCAGATGTTTAAACACAACATAAAAAAGAAGGATAAATTATTCCAAAAGACAAAATAAAGGCTGAATACTCGCTGTAATAAATTCGCTGTTTTCTGATGCTTTGCAGCTGAAAAACAAACAAACAAAAAGGTAAACATCTGTTTTTTAAACATCAGTTTTTCTGTGTTACTCACCACAGTGGGTTGAGCACTGCCTTGCAGTTGGCCCGGCTGCATAGAACTGGCTCGTACTGGACCGGTGGCAGGTCAGGCCTCTCCTTGAGCGGTGTGAAGAGGCAGGACACTGGGACCACTAGCCTGGTGGCTTCCAGCCTGCTGGACGGCCAGAGGTTCCAGCTGAATCTCACCCCGTCCCTGTCCTCATTCTGTTGGATAAACTCCTGGTAGGTCGCCATCACAGAGCTGCAGCAGGGAAAGAGCCCAACAGACCACAGTGAGGTTGTGTAGCTCCAATAGAAGACCTGGATGATGTGACACCGGCACTCTCAACTTGTTACTGATCTTCACTAGCGGCACTGAGCTGCTCTTTATACAGGTGCTCCTTTCTCTCCTGCGCTATAATAAGACATAGATATTCCGACAGCATGACGCACAAATGTGTCATTAAGAAACCTGACCAACGTGTTTTGATGAGAACGGGTACGCAAAGGTATCCCAGAGCTATTCTTAGGCTCCACCTTTGTTAGCGTGTAAGGCAAACATCAATGACGCCTTTAGTAAAATATCACTAGGGAATCTGTTGTAACAACAGTACACTCTGCCTCTTTCTCACTGTTATCAGAGGAACTTTATATTCCATGAGCAATACAATGGTATTTCAGCAGGGTGACAAGGCGCATTTGAAAAGATGACAGGAACAAAAGTTACAGTATTTTGTTGTCAACTACACATAAGATATCAGTGTACAGTAAGATATATACTTCAGACAACTGTGTGCTAGGCTGCTTTTAATCTCCTGCACATTGTCTAACTTGCAAAATTACATTTGTTTGTGATGTTTCAGTAATAAAGTAAAGTTACATGAAGTTTCACAGCATGCGCGACTGTATCTGCAACTTTCGATCTACTCATCCCGCTACGTGTACCTGCCTCCTCATGAAACAGTTGTGCAAGTGTGCAAAGTATTTTTCCTCAACTGATTGAGAAAACAACTGTTGAGTCAATAAAATATCAATCACAACTTCCCAGGGCCCAACGTGACATATTCAAATTGCATGTTTTGTCTGACTGATAGTCAAAGGCACCAAAATGCTTAATTTTCTATCACAAAAGAGAAAGCAAAATTTTAAAGCCTAATTTTTGGTTGGTAAATGACTTCTATAATCAGTTTATTATCAAAACAGCTGTCAATCTGACTGATACATATCCATCTCCAAATCAATTCTTGAAACAATGGTTTCAGTGTTAGCACTACACCAGATTGTTCCATACTATAGAAATGTTTGAAGAAAATACAGCCTATTTTTAACTGTTATATAACTTTGATTGACATTTTTTCTCCCGGTCTGAGATAAGAAGCTATTAATTTCTCAGTAGCTAAAACGCCTCTGCAAAAAACAATCCTGCACACTGTAACCTGGCTTGTATCTAGCACTGTATTATCATAACTGAGTGATCATTCCAACAAAAAACAAAATGCCAAGCTTCATCTCAAATGTGAGAGTTTTGCTGTAGACAGATGGAGCATTTTGGACTGTTGGCCCGACAAAACAACTCAACTGAAGACATCACTTTGAGGAGATTAACTGATAATTATTTAATTAATTGTTAGTTTCCCCATGTCCAATGTTTATCTTCAGGAATGTGACCTTTGCCTGGCAACATCTGTTGAGGGGGATGTGGGGGTGATGATGGGGGGTTTCGGTTGTTAGAAACAGTTTCCCCTTTCGCTCTCTGTGGGGAAGCACGGGGAAACCTTAAATCTTTCTTTAATCATGGAGATTAATCGCTATATAAGCGATTTAGTTAAACACTGACTATCTTTGAGTTCATACCATAGGCTACAGGCCACGTATCATTGCTGATAAACCCGGCAGCAAAGGTTATCTGTGAACATTTCTACCCAGAAATCATTAAAATACGATCGTTTTCGAGGCTTCTGCGACCGCGATGAGAAACACAAAACCCGGTTTAGCAACAACGACGGTGGTTGTAGGAATCTAACGAGTTCAGCAGCAGACGGTGTCGTGTCAAGCATCGCTGCCAAATGTCTCTGAGCTCTTCTGTCACTCAACAAGCTAACGCTACGTTGGATAGCCTGTTGGGCTAGCTAACGGAACGTTAGCATTAACCCACTTCCTGTCCCAAAATGAATGGAAGACTGCAGGGCGGCCTACATTCGAGCAAAATTAAGTCGAGTGCTGCTTACCTTTTATATCGGGTCGGTCTCGGGTCAAGACAAGAGCTAAAGAGTCGGTTGTGTTCAAAACGAATTACAGCATTTGGGGATAAAAGCGGACGGTTGTACCGGACAGAGAGACGACGGTGAGGGGATCACTCCCTTTCAGCCGGCTTCTGCACTTTACTAGAATGACGTGTTACTCCAAGTTCAAGCGCCTCCTATTGGCTCCCCATTCCGTGACGTTGAGGGCGTGCTCTGCGTACGCACGGGAAGAGGAGGGACTATGGGAAATGGAGTCTATGGTTAGTCAAAGCGTTATCGCAGTTGTTATGCTCTAATGACTCTATTTTACAGAGTGATAACGTGTGATTAGACAACTGTTTTATTTTCTACTCTCTGCTATCTCACCATTAAGTAACACACTGTGTAGAGAACTGATATCAATATGACCTTTGACCTGTGGTAGAAATGAATTTATTCAACTCCATTGTATGCCCCATTGTGCTTCTACTCAGCTATAATTGAGAGTTAAATATATTATATTATATTATATTATATTACATTGTATTGTATTATATTGAACTTTATTGTACTTACTGTACTACAGCACCTATTGTTTTTTTCCACTATAATCACTATAATGCTAATAATATGCAATCTATTTAACATTCATTCCTATGCACTATTTGTATTTGTTCACAATTTGCAAAAACACTTGCATACATACATTGTATGTTGTTGGTCATTGTTGGCATGTGGTATACACCAAGGTAGCTGCTGCTGTTGTGTGCAGGCCTGAACCTCCTCAGTCAGATCATCATGGAAATGGATACAAGTTCAGAGGTGGAGTTTCCATCAGCCACTTCCTATCCATGGATGGCATCAAGCTGTATGCCAGGTGTGAGTTCTACATCACCTCACCAGGGTCTACAGCGACGGCATCAGGATGCCATTTGGACTGGACAAGTGTGGTCGAATGTTGGCAAAAAGAGGAGGAGTGGTGGTGAGGACTGAAGGGAGGGTATTACCAGATGGCAGGATAACAGACATACAGGGCAGTTTCAAGTCCCTGGGTAGCCCACAGGCAAATGGGAGCCACGAGGAGGCAGCATGGAGCTATATTTTTCAGAGAGTGAGGCAGGTCCTGAGTGAGCAAGCTCAACGGGACCCAAGAGATCCAAGCCATCAACACTTCCCTTCTAGTCATCGGATATGCAGCTTGCCAAAAAAGGAGATAAAGGTCACAGAAATAAGGACACGCAAAATCCTCACAACGCACTGAGGGCTCCATCCAAAGTCCAGCAGGCTGAGACTGTATGGTAAGTGGGGGCTGAGGGTTAGTGAGCAGAATGAAAAAGAGGCTCATTCACAAGTACATCAGGAAGAGGCCCCGCAGGATGAACTGTTGAATGAGTATTTCAGGCAGCAGAAGAGGAAGAAGAGGAGGTGTCATGGAAGACTGAACTCCTTCACTGGATCAGCAGATAGAAGACGTGCCTGATATCAAGAAATCCTACCAGTCGCTAAAGAAAGCTTGACTGAGGGATATCACAGGCCCTGATTATAGCAGCGAAACAACTGGCCCTCAGCACCAGATCGTTTGAGTCAGGGGTCTACCACACCAGACTAGACCCAGGATGCAGGCTGTGCAAAGATGCCCCTGAGACCCTGTTAGAGGACCTGAGCTCAAGGAAGACACACAAAGCATCTGAAAAGGTGAGACGTAGATTTATATATAAGCTTTACATATTTGTAGGCCTCCACAATAGTTCTTATTTTGACATATCTTTGTTCAGCTGTGTTGCCCTTTTATTGCTGTATGTCTCCTTCTATCTTTCCTGTAAATTGTTCTTGTAATTGTGTTCAAGAAAATTTGGGAGCAAGACTCAGGAGTTACAGACCTTGTGTGTGTACACATACTTGGCACATAAAGCGGATTTTCACAATTAACAATCACGCTTCAATGCACGTAACTCCATGGAGTCTGATAAAAAAAACTAATGATCCATCCAAACTAATGATCCATCCAAACACCCAGATATCCACATGATCCTCTTATAAAAACAATAAATCAAAAGTATGTCGGCCACCGGATTCAAACCCACACATCGCTTTTTTCACACAGCTTGAGGCAAACATGATTTCTTTGGATAAAAAGAGGTTTACTGAAAAGTGCTGGCCTTCTCCAATTAGTGCTCCCTGCTGCACAAAGTAATAACATCCCTGTCGAAATGAATGATACGTTACCTTCACTTCTCTGTGTGCATACAGTTGTATATCTCAAGGTCACTGTTGCTCTCCATCAGCAGCTGGAGTGAAACAGTGGCACACTGCTGCTCATAGTCATGCTGTGTTCAAGGCTCACATACTGGGACGTTTGGGATATGTCTGCGTCATATACGCCTACTATCCTGCATTAGATATCTGTTGAAATGCTGTATATTTGTGACTGAGGATGGAGTGTGTAAAGAAGTCAAGTCAATAGTTTTAACCTGAACTCTGTAGAGCACTAAGAAACACATGGGCTATTAGCAAAGCTGAAATGTAGCTTAAAGGAGGACGAAAAGTACTTTTATCTAATTTTTTCACTAACCAAATTGAAATTTAGCCTGTTGCAAGTCTTTAATGCTGCTAAAGTTGACTGAATTATTCTAGAAAGTAAATTGCATAGTCTACATTTATTAAAGTACTGCTCTTAAGTATACATTTGAGGTGCCTGTACATCCATTTTATGCTACTTTATACTTCTATTCCACCACATTTATACACCAGTTACTTTGCAGATTTAGATTACTATAATATCACAATACATAAATCAGCTACTATATTATGATATATTATATAGGTTACCTGCCTACCAAGCAGTATGTAGCTTGTTGAATTCCTCCACCTTCATTGGCTGTAACATTAAAGGATAAGTTCTCCCAAAAATACAAATGTGGTCATTATCTACTCACCCCCACTATGGAGAGTCAGGTGAGGTTTCTTAGTCCACAAAACATTTCTGGAGTTTCGCAACGAAACAGCATTTTCCTAAACAACTGAAGTAGATTGGGACTTGTTTTGTAACATAAAAAAACCCAAAACCATTAGCATTAGCTAATTAACAAGCACCCTGTCTGAAGAGGGTGCACAAACTCAATTGCACATCAAGGGTGTGAATAATGTCTTTCAACTCAGTTTGGAATATCAGGGTTTCTGGAGATGTGGATTATGCTGGATGAGCTGTATGGAGCCATTTAATGTTTTTTTCTTCTTTTTTCTTTTTACATTTTAAAACAAGTCCCCATCTACCTCAGTTGTTTAGGAGAATTCTGCAATGCTCCAGAAATGTTTTGTGGACTACAAACTTCACCCAACTTCCATCAGCATGAGGATGAGTAAATAATGACAGAATGTTCATCTTTGGGTGAACTTATCCTTTAAATTAATGTATGCATTAATGCATCATAATCTATAATAGGCCTATATATTATTCTGAAGTGGGCCACTTTGCATAATGAGTACTTTTACTTTTAGTACTTTGGATATATAGGCCCTAGTATTATTATGCTCATACTTTTGCACTTCTACTAAGAAAGAGTTTAAATGCAGGAGTATTTTAAAGGTGCACTATTGTAGTTTTGGGGAAGAAATTTTAATGAGAAGGGAAAGATCTTCATTGTCTGCTTTTTTTTTTATGTCTCAACAAACTAAATAAACAAACTCTTTGTTTTCATGACTGAATAAACAAACTGACCTTAAAGGACAACATAATTTCATACTGTTTTACTTTGCGTATATGTGGCGGACCCTGCCACCTTTCTAGCTTCAAACAGTGTTCTGAGGACCTTATTGTCCTCTGAGAACAGCTTGTTTATTCAGTAGTGGAAAAAACACATATATGTGAGTTTGTATTAATACCTAGCACTCTTTAAGACAGGGCTCCAAGATCAGGCAATGAAGCAGGTAATAATGCATATTTTTATATCACATACCAGCTGACACACAGTGAACACTAGTCTGCATTTCCCACCACTACACTTGCATTTTTGTAGTTTTATAACAAAACGTCTTGAGCTCCACTCGACCTGCTGCTTTGTGTTTTATGCTCACGTTTAGTCAGTCATACAAACTGCAGTATGTTTGTCTCCCCCCTAACCTGCCACCTTTCTAGCTTCAAACAGCTTATTTATTCAGTAGTGGAAAAAATACATATATCTGAGTTTGTATTATTACCTCATTAATATAATCCTGAGTTTGAATTCATTCTCCAAAACACATAACACCCCTTTAACATTGTAGTATTGCTACTTCCATTTAAGAAAAAGGTCTAAACTTGTCATTATGTTCTGTGCCACACACTTTAAGCACGCTGTGTTTGTGTCTGGACAGAACCTGAGTGAAGCCTGCATGATCTCACACAGCCTGTCCTGAGCGTCTGTGAACATTAGGTGGCGCTGTAACCAAGCTGTACTCTGTGTGAAGCAGAGACCCCTGGAGACAGAGAGAGAGAGAGAGAGAGAGGGAGAGAGAGAGAGAGAGAGAGAGAGAGAGAGAGAGAGAGAGAGAGAGGAGAGCTTTGTGCCGTGCTCAGCGGACTCTCTCCTCTCTCCCTCGCAGAGTGCTGGACCTACAGGCGGCAGGTGTGCGCACCGGAGCTCCCCTCACTTTCACCACGTCTGGGACCCAATTCGGATACTAAAACGAGCCTGCACCTGTAAGTCCGCTGCCCACGGTACGTCCCCGGCTGTGAGGATGTTGCAGTGATAACACGGCAGAGCATCTCCTCCTCTGTATCCACTCAGCCGGCATCGTCAGCTGTTGCTCTAGCAGAGAGTCCGTGGAAGAGTCGGGAGCAACAGAAAAGGCCAAACTATGCGACTGACTTTCTGCCGGTAACCGTCTTCCACCTTTCAGTCGAGCCGGAGCGGATGCGAGCAGAGGTTGCCAGCGAGCCTCTGACTATTTTCTGCGCTTTGTCGGTGCCGGAGGAGCCGTGCCAATGGAGAAAGCGACTCCGCCGCCCCAGCCCCAGCTCCAGCTGTCGATAGCGAAGACCGAAAGTCCGGCGGAGGACATCTCCGGCCTGACCGACGAGGAGCTGCTCAAGTGGACCAAGGAGGATCTGGTGCGGAGGCTGAGGCGGTCCGAGGCCGACAAGATGAGCGTGATTCTGGACCACGGCAATCTCATCCGAGAGGTCAATCGCAGTCTCCAGCTGCATCTGAACGAGATCAGGGGGCTGAAGGTGAGGGGGCGCGCATCTGTGAGGGATGAGATCATAGGTTTGGAGCGCACCTGAGAGCGCGCATAGCGGGAGGGATGTTCCGCTGTTTGGAGGATAGATGGTATCACTGAAGTTCATTGTGCAGGCCCGTATGACAGTCTGATACGGATGGATGCAGACCCTGAGTGAACGTATAGGCTATGTGGGCATGCTCAACCTCAGGTAGACTTGTAGTTTATTTTAACTTTTGCAGGGGAACCAAGAATTAATAAGCAAAAGGACACTGGTGAGCAAAATCAATTCTAAAATGTATCCTAGAAAAAAAAAAACAGTGCAGTATGAGGTAGAAAACCACCCTCCTAATACTAAAGAGGAGGGCTGTCTGTCTCTAAATCCACCCCTCTGTTCATATGCCAGTGCTCAAATCTGGCATCCAGATCTCTCTCTCTCTCTCTCTCTCTCTCTCTCTCTCTCTCTCTCTCTCTCTGTCTTAGCTACACACACCTCAGTTCCTAGAAAATCCCTGCCCATAAATCTACAGTATGTGCCATAGACCAACGTGGCATTTCCTCTTGAAAGCACATGCAAGTAACCTTTCCCTCCTGCCTTCATTTTCTGCACTACTAACAAGAGGAGTGTGACACAGTGTCCACAATGTTCACAGTTAAAGCTGCTGCCTGAGGTATAGCCACAGATGCAGCGCATGGGGATCATTTGCCTTTTTCTCTGAGACCTTGTCACCTCTCCACCCATGCTGCCCGAGCTGCCTAATTACACAGGAAAGAGCCGGAGGGTGAGGAAGGGAGAGAGGGGGAGGAAAAGGAACTCCTGGGGAGGTGAGGAAGGGATGTTTAAGTAAACGTTGCTGGGTGTAAAACGTTCGGGGCGTGTGATTTCCCAGACCTAACCCGGTCTTATTTCTGTGTGTGGCCTCCTCGTCTCCTACAGAGCATTCTAATCTTCATTATGTACTTCACGTTGAATGCTACGCAGTGAGTCAGTGCTTTTATGGGCAAGGCAGAGAGGATTAGGGTTTCATCTCATTATGATTGCATACAGTGTTTGAGTGATATCTAAAAGAGCAGTGAAATGGATTGAAATTGGACAATGGTTGCAGCGATTTGAGTTAAATAGATAGAAGCCAAACCGTTTAGTTTTGTACCAAATGAAAAGCACATTTGTGTTCTTGACCAGCATTGTCTTATTTTGTAGTGCTTCCCAATGCTTACGCCTCATTTTAACTCTCTTTCCTTCTCTTCCTTTCAGGACATCAATCAGAAGCTGCAGGAGGACAACCGTGAGCTGCGGGACTTGTGCTGCTTCCTGGACGACGACCGCCAGAAAGGCAAGCGGGTGTCCAGGGAGTGGCAACGCTTGGGACGTTACAGTGCCAGCATCATGCGCAAAGAGGTGACCCTCTACCTCCAGAAACTCAAGGAGCTGGAGCTTCGACAGGAGGAGGTAATCCGGGAGAACCTGGAGCTCAAGGAGCTCTGCCTGCTGCTGGACGAGGAGAAAGGGGTGGTGGGTGGAGGAGGTGGCGGTGGAGGAAGTGTAGGAGGAGGAAGTGTAGGTATGGGAGGGTGCCGTAACTCTATAGACAGCCAGAATAGTTTGCTGCTGGTGCCCGGGCATGGGCTCCTGATGAGAGACGTGGGGGATGGGAGCAGCACCTCCAGTGCGGGGAGCGCTGACAGCTCAGATCACCTTCATCATAAGCAGGCTCACCTGGCTCCAGGGCTGGGTGGAGTTGGTAGTGGTGGGGAAAAGGGGAGCCCTGAGCTTGTGCACAAACCTAGGTGTAGCAGCATCAGTGGACTAGGCAGTGGAAGTTTAGGAGACAGGGATGTGTCCAGCCCTGAGCACCCTGCCGGGCGCCACCGGAGTACCAGCCTGGAGTACCCGTACACCCTGCCCCAGCTCTGCCGGCCCCGCTGCGGCTCCATATCCGTGCCTGACCACAGCCGAGTCATGCGGGGCCTCAGCCCGGAAAAATATGGGAGGAACGTGGGCCGACGCAGTCCGGAGCAGCACCCCAAGCACCACAGCTCTGATCTGGTCCTGGGCCAGAGGCAGCACTTCCTGGGTCAGGGAGACAGTGGGGAGCTCTATCAGAGGCACCACAGGAGCAGCATTAGCAGTACCGGCTGTGGGAGCCCCGAGCCCAGGCTGGCACATTTAGGGACTGGTGAGCACCATGAAAAGGGCTGCGTGGTCCAGGGGGGCAGCCCCGAAACTCATAGGCACCAGTACAGTATGAGCCCCGACCATGTGAAGTTTGGCAGCCCTGTGAGGGACGGGCAGAGGAGGCAGGCTGGAGACGAGCTGTCGCCACATCATCGGAGCATCTACAATGGCATGAATGGTAGGTGTGTGCATGGTGATGCTACTGTGTGAATGCAAGTATTGAGGTCCTACATACCTACTTAGCCAGCAGTTGGTGGCAGCAGGACGTGGCCTATTAAATTACCTGACCATTTATGCCATTTTTACAGTCACGGCAAATCCCGCACTATGTGAACAAGTGTGGCAAGCAAACACTCATCTTTTCAAAATATTCCGCCAATGCCGTTCCAGTCAAGCAAGCTAACGTTAGATAGGTAATTAAGCTGAGCTAAACATATTTGCTAACTGTTCATAGATGCTAACGTTAACTTTCAGCTCTCCAGACTTAAAACAAAGATTGTTCATGAGTCCCAGATCCTGAGTCCAAGTCCAGTCTCAAGTCCGAGTCAAGTAGTCAAGTGTGTGGTGACTTCAGTGCGAGTCAAGCCCAAGTCACAGACTCCCGAGTCCCCATCTCTGCACACAACCCCTTAAACACAGTGGATGACAGTGTGCAACATCTTTTAAACACAGATATACAAAAATTCACAATGACTCAAGCCACACAGAGGCAAGACCACATAATGCGACACCCACACAGACAAACTTGAGCACAAAAGCTTCTTGAGGTTTTTCCAATTGACTGTTTTCTCTTTATACAGGAAGGATGCAGTAGAGTTTTTCCTCTCTGACAAAGCTGTAAAGATTGAAAAAGGAAATTTGCTGTGTGATACGCGATAGGAAATTACTTATTTGATTGAGAAAATAGAGATACTCTTCCGACTCTTCTGACTGTTGCACAATTTACAGCAATATTGATTTTTTTTGGCGTCTCGAGAGAAATGTGGGTTGGCTCAGTGCGTGAGAGAGAAAATAAAGGATTCAGAAATATTTATTTTACATGTCCTGTGTCTAAGTTGAGCAGATTCCGCCCAAATGAACCACGCTCAGATTTCAGTGCGTGGTGTCGGCTGACGTCGCAACTGTTGGCACACGCACAGGCACACGCACAACAGGCAGACACACACACAGACACACACATAGGCACCTCCCAGACGACAAATTACCCCGAAACCTTTGCTGCAGTGATGCCTATCTCAGAGAGATCAGTGGGAGTTAAGGATGTCAGAGAGAAGGAGGAATATCAAAGTACCAACTTGGCTGCTGTTTAAATACCCCACAGTGGCTGATAATGATTTCTGGAGTCCGGGAGGAAAAAAAGTGCTGAGTGGCACAGAGCTGGCAGAAGCTAAAGGACAAATTCCTCAAGGTGAAATATCTGCCTGAGTATGCAATAAGAGGATGAAATTACAAGAGAAACAGAAACAAAGCAGAGTAAATCCAGCACGTACAGGAAGGATTTCAATGATGATCATGCAGTAATGTCCACAGTTATGTTAGATTATGTGCTGCTGTTCCTGAATAATGAGTCATTTATGCCCATTGATTGGTTGGATGGATATTTTTCTCGACACTCGTTTTCGTAAACACTGCAAAGACATAAATTACGGGTCAGAGTACTACTCAGAAACAGTTGTGTAATGTCATCTGTGGATCTGCAGCAGCTTTTTCAAGAAAATAACCCTGATGATGTAATGGTGATGTCATCAGGGTTATCTCAGCTGTGGTTTGGAGAAATTCTGTGTTATAAACTGGGGTTGTAAAAACATGGATATTCACGAAACAGAGCTGCTCTTACAAAGAGACAAATATCAGATTGCTTTATGGGAATTAGGTAACATTTAGTTTGGACAGTCCGCTTGCAGAGAGTATTTGTAACATTTCAAAAACGCATATATTTTATATATATATAGTATAACAGATTATCTATAGACTATATGTGATGATTCATTAACAAACCTACATATATCAGAATCATTTTGTTGGACTTGTATGACTCATTCAACCCATGCTATACAAATGTAAGACCAATTATATACATATACTTAACAAACAAATAGAAAACCACTACAGTAAAGGTGCACTGTGTAGTTTTGAAGACATTTTAATCTTCATCGACTGATTTTTTTTAATGCCTAAACAAACATAAACAAACTCTTTGTTTTCATGACTGAATAAACAAACTTTTGTATTTTAATTGTACGTTAATTGGTATTTTTTGTTCGTGGACTTCATTTCTAACCTAACGTTAGCTAATGTTGCTCTCTCGTAGCAGAGTGGGGAGAGGCACTGAGACAAGGCAATCAAGAATGTGTGTTCAGTCACATCCTTTGCCAGCAGCGTTAAACAACAAAACTAATTGTCCACAGGATTGTATACACAACCGATACGATCTGCTCACAGATGGCCGATAAAAAAAGTGATTAATACATGTAAAGTGCTACAGATTGTTACATAGCTATTTAATGTGTGACATTTTTGCTTGAAAAATGACTTAAGTGTTGATGTTGCCAACTAATTTTCTTTCGATTAATTAACCGTTCTCTGCAGCTCTAATTATAATACACTAAATCGCAGAAGTAGCCCTTTAAGAATTACAATACGGCCACCGTAGCCTCAGAGCTAACAGTGTAGTAGCAGACAGTCTCGTAGTCAACATGCTGTCTCTTGCCATGTTGCAATCTACGGATTGCACCGGATTATTATAAAGACACACACAACTTTGATTTGGACCCTCGCTCTGTTTCTATTTTCACTCTCGGTGCACTCTGTAGCTCTATAAGAGATTTCAATCTTGATGTAACCTGAAACCCATATGATGTCTGCAAAAGGCCACGCCACATTAATGCCTCGCAAATCCTTAATTGGAAAATGTTGTGAGTGCACAGGGCACTCACTGGCCCTCGGGTCTGGTGGTTTGCCAACTGTGGCATAACTGTTATGAACTTAGCTCGGAGTGAAATGCATGCAGCAAATAGCCTTTAACCAGGTTCATAAAGGCTTCATTAAGCCTGTGTGTGAGAGAAATATGAGTGTATGCATGTTGCTGTGGAGTCATATTGGTATATCATAGCTAGTTGTCTGTCAGGACGGCTGTACCTCTATCACGAACACGTCTCCGCGGGGCCTCCACTGACTTGACAAGGACACTAACTTAAAGTGTCACAACATGATATTTAGAGCTATATCAAGACGTGCAATCAACGCTTAGCCTCAGGTTGAAGAATTTGCTTTTGTTGAATTCATTTAAAATTTTAAATTTAGCTGACATTAAAATACAAAAACACTGCACTGTAGAAGTTGAAGAAAAGAAAGGGAACAAATAGATTTGTGAGGTAGGAGAAGCAAAGAGAGCAGCTTTGTGTCCGTGTGTGTCATCCACTGACCCATCCTTACTGCCATGTCCTTTTTTGGACGAAGAGGGAATTTAATTCCTGTGACGATGTAGTACACTCCACTCACTTGGATTATCCTCTAAGCCCTTTGCGCAGTATTATTTCATTTTTTATGTACTTGCTTGTGTGTGTGTGTGTGTGTGTGTGAGTGTGTGCGTGATTTGGATGGATGTGCCACAGTGTCCCATGCAGGGTCATTGTAGCAGTGTAGGTCTTCATTCAGACAAATGAGTGTCTCGTGTTCACGTGCCGCTCGACACTACCGAACCTCGGGCCATTTAAATTCCTGACAAAATCCAAACAGAAAGCAACACAACACTCTGCGACCTCTGCAGCCTTTTAATACAATCAGCTTTTGCATCTTTTCGGAAGCTTATCACACGTATTCTGTTTGTAAAATGACAGAGATGTGTAATTTTTTGTCAGAGGAGGCCTGCATAAAATTACCCTTTCAAGTAAGAGGTGATAAGCGGTGTGACTAAAAAAGCATTTAGAGAATTCAGGGAGTGCTAAGTGCTAAAATTAGAGCTAAAGTAAATGCACGTCACTTTGGAATTCCTGCATAACATTAAATATTGTCTTGACTGGAGCTTGTAAAGTCAGTTGGGACCCAGCTGTTATACTGGTCAGTACAAATAAACAATGAAACCTTCAGTTCAGTTGTGACCCAGATCAAAAATGTCCGGCTTTCCATGTGCTACGTTCCCTCTTAGGGGAAGATAATCAGCCATGAACACTGTAGTCTCCTGACCCAGACTGGAGGGGTGACTGTTCGCTAAGCCTATAGGATCTCTGCCCTGCAGAGGTTCTTTTTCAAACGGACCAGAGACTTAATCATGTTTTCTGCTTTAGCAATCACAAGTTCTGCATATTAGTGTAAGCTGCTCAGATGATCGGGAGGAGAAAAAGAGGCCGCATGGGAAAAAAATGACCCTTACAGTGTGTGGGAGAACCTCTGCCCTTGTGGCGCCACACAAACACATGCACACGCACACACACAGGGAGTGTAAAACAATCACAGAGCCCCGCCCCCCCACAGTGCCTGCTACTTTGTCAGGCTTTCCGGTATTGCACGGCACATACACAGTTCACAATAACAACATGTTTACCTGAAAATACTCAGAAGCACTTGATGTCACGCAGAAGTAGAGAAAACAGGCTCCTCATTTGTAGTTTCTTAAGCACTGCCATGTGAAATGACAACTGTTGCTAACAGATTTGAGCAGCTGTACTAGATAGAAAAGTATCTGGATGTCACTAACACTGAGTTGGTTGAAAACTCTGTCTCTGGCTGAGTCATTTTGAAATGAAAACTATGTAAAAAGGTCTTAAGAAGAAGAAGAAAAATCGATATTATGATATTATTATATGAATTCAACAGGTGGCCAACTCTTACCTATTGTAACTTTAACTAATGATCCATATAGTAGACATCACAATAAAGAAAAATTGTTGCTGTTGTATTACAAGGTAGTGCTACTTATGTGTAGTATTATAAGGAAAAATGTAAGATCAGGCTGTTATTTTGGTCTGGCATAATCCCTATTTTGAAGCTTAGCTCCTTCTAGTAAAATACTTGGACAGGAAACAGATAAACACATGCTATATTGTTCAGGACAGCTGCTAATGTTAGCACAAACTCTGATCCAGAACTGGCTCCCTAACTGTGGGGGAATAGTACAGTGGATATCCCATTCATGAACTCATGTTTTTGTAATGTAGCCTGGAACCCCCCAAAATGATCTAATGCTAGCTGATGATGTACTCCTCAGTAGAAAGCTAGTTAGCCAGACATGCTAACGTTTTCAGGTTAGGTCAGAGCAGATAATCCATTCTTATGGTGTGTGTCCACAGGATCCTTCTATTCCACTCTTCCCAAATATTGTCTGTGTAAGCAACCACGCAATGCATTTTTCAGTATTGAGTTGCCTGCTCCTCGTTGGCATAACGTCGAGCTGTAGGCTACTTTATGCAAATCAGGTGCGCCCAACGCGACTCGCCGCCTCTGGAAACTTCTTAAAAACTATAAAACCTCGGCATTGTAAATCTAAAATGAGGACACATTTTCAGAAATACATTTAAGTGAGCTTTTTTTTATAATATAAGAGAGAGTTTCCAAACGACCCCACCATGTTGGTCAGGGTTTGTGAACAGTTGGTTAAACAAATAAAGTTTTCCTTTAACAGAAACTGAATCTTTGAAGCAAGTGTCTCGCGAACTTGTGCATATTAATGTCTAACTCTGTTTGGTGTCTTTTGATTTAAACGAGAGCAGACGAACACTGGCAATGTGATTCTCCATTCTTCAGCATAAAATATCTGATCCAATTAGCAGAGATCATCCGACTGTCTCATTGATTCTTTTAATGTGCATAATCGCAGCATCGGTTCAGACTATCCAGCTCCTCTGGCTGTTGTTTAGAAGTGCTGCTGCCCGTCAGTGCAACAGGAAATCATCACTGAGGCTTTGGCCACAGATAATGTTCTCCCTCTCCACCACTGTCACTGAGAGCCAGGCTATCTCCCTCCCTCCTCTCCCCCTTTCTGTCTCTCCCTCGCTCCTTCCATCCTAATTGGCTGCCAGTGTGAACAACCAGCTGTCGGACGGAGGGGAAACTCTGATTACAAAGCCCTCTTTCTGGAGGAAGTTGGAGGATGTAGCGTTTGCCAGGCTGAGCTGAGCAAAGAGGGTTGAGGAAGTATTTGAGTGGATTACTGGCTGTTTTCTTCCTCTCCTTCTCTCTCCCTTTCTCCTTCTCTCTCCCTTTCTCCTTCTTTCTGTCTTCTTCCTCTGAGTGGCTCTGACTGGAGCTCTGTCCTCCTCTTCCTCGACTGTATGCCAAGGCGATGGATGGAAAGCATCCCCTTGACAAATTGTGAACTCTCGCAGCCTAAGCGGCATGAAGAAACTCAACTGTTTGTCACAGCTGCTTGGCATGAAAGGATTTGGAGGAGCATTAGGCCGCTGTAACTCAAATGGATTAGCATTATTACCAGATAGCATCTTCTGTACAGCTACCATCCCAGCGTCACCTTTCATTACTAGTTCAACTTGCTAAATGGCGCAGCGTTGTGAAGATTGACTCGGACACAGATGGGTGCCGCAGCCATTATACGGCACCCTGTTTTAAAATGATTAGTTTCGTCCCCCTCTTCACTTTCACCATGTCGGAAATTTGTTGTTCTTTTCAGAGCGAGGCGTCTGTGCTTCATTAGCTTTGCATCCATTCTGATAATTATTGAGAGAACGCCTGATTTAATGAAACTCTTTACTGCATTTTAACTGCTGCCTTGCACCGAGTCACATTGACAAGCAGACTGTCACAGAGCACGCACACATACACAGGAAATGCACCACAAACATTAACTAGTCATTGAAGTGCCGATGCCGAGTTAGGATTAAGGTGGGCCAGAAAAGCCTCGAACAGTGAGAGTAAACTAGGCAGGAAGAAGGGAAACATGACAGGAAAGAGGAAAGGAAGATGGCGAATGAGACTTAAATAGAGGGAGAGAAAGAAAGGGATGAAATGAAGATGTATTATCTTCAAATATGTGATCTAGGGCACTTCCTGTGGATGAAATGGCAAAATACAGGCCTACCAGTAATTGTTCTCATGCTACTATAGCCAGATAAAGTGTCAAACCACCTGATAAAGGTCACCAGAATACATGAAATTAAATTTTCGAGGGTAGAACCCCCAAACCTCCGTTAAAATTGTCCCACTCACATTTTGAATGCTTCCTACGCCCATGTGGACACATAATCCTGTCCTTCTATTTTCCATAGATAAGGGTAGTATTTTTTCATTTTAAAGTTGAGTCATTGTTCCCAGCTTGATGTAGTTAATCATTTAGAACAGTAAGGGAATGAGAGCCGGGTTGAACGCTCCAGAGATAGTTCGGGTTGAGGCCATCGGAGACGTGCGATTCTCAAGGTGGATGTCTGGTTCACAATCCTGCGACGGGGTAAAATGTTACTTTTAAAAGCCATCATGGCATTTGAATTTGTAATCACACCTGAGACCAATTATCCCAAACACCCTTGCCTATAGGCCATTAGAGCAGCCATTAACCAAGGACTGCATGATTAGGCATTTTGTTTATCTACCTCTGGTGCATATCATTGTCATTTTTAATCAAGCCGCCGTCAGCTTTAAAACTGGCTTCTTCTGGATGGAGCAAAGATGCGCGTATTGCATCTTTGCCTTTTGATACTCAAACAATGCACATTATTTTGTGGGTCCTACACCCCTAAATTTAGCTAAATACTCAGACAACAGTAATGTCAAAGGGAAATGGAGTGTGAAATGTCTCCAACAGGAGAACAAAAATATTTTTGGCAAGCTAAATTATAAATTAGAGAGAAGCAGGAGAATGATTATGTACTGCAAATATAGCCAAGATGAATGTTTACAATATACACCAATGTTATTGTTGTCTGTTGAAAAAAAAGGTGAAAACAGATAATTCAGTCTTTATTTATGAGCATGTCGAGCAGTTAGCTGTCGTCAGATGTTCCCAAACATTTCCCACCACCAGCAGCTCCTAAGTAGCTGTATGAGTTATGAAGCAAGCTGCTTGGCATGTACTCGCGTCGCTCGGGCTCAAACCCCAGAGGTATGTGACAAATGTTCCACAGTAGCCCCAGTCATCCGGTAGACACGCAAACCCAGTGGAACGGAGAGCAGTCTTTGTCCTCTTGCGTTATGCCAGTGGGGAGCGGCCCACTGAGCTGAGAGGAAATTAGCTTGCTAGGCCAGGTAATTAACTGGAAGTTGAGTGGCTGCCACGTATGAGGGCAGGACTGGGCCTGAGGGAACCTCTGTCAGTCCCAAAGTCACCAGCAGTAACCACATTTAGCTATGTTGCATTTACTTCAGCTGGAGCTGCGTGTCATGCTGAGAGCTGGCAGTGTGAGGAGGATCAGGTGATCAGGTGGGAGTGAAGGGAGGAGGGAGGTAAGTGGAGCTGGACAGATGCAGTAGAGAGCATCGCTAAGGTGTGCAGGATTATTGAGCTGTGTGTTTGGCAGCTTTTGGAAGTTATATCTTCAGGGTGCCTCGTCACCACTGTACCTTTGTACGACTCAAAGCAAGTCCAAGTGTCAATTATGGGATAATGGTGGAATGATAAAACCCAGTGGAGGAGGAGAACAGGTCGAGAACAGTCAAGAGTAAAAAAGAAGTGCAGTGAATGTGTCCTTAAAGATATGATATGTCATTTCTGTATTAAATGTCGATTAGACCTGTTATATATTTTATTTTGTTGTGTAGTCGCATTATCCCAAATGTTTCCACCAGTGTTCATACACAGAGAAATTTCTAAGTTTACCTGGTGCTATAACCTCTTGGAGAGAGTCAGAGAGTGAGGAAGGAAGTTGGCGATAATGACTTCACATGACGTGAGGGTTAACTGAAACTTTAATAGATCATCCGTGAACATTTCTGTCATTTTCATCAGCAATGGCTGTTAAACAATGAACACAACAACTCCCATGATCCCATGCTACTTATGTCTTTTGTTTCATTTTGACACAAGGACCCCTAGCAGCAGAAATTACGTACTGTGCCTTTAATTGTCATTCATTCAACCTTTATGATAATGGGTGACCCAATGACAGCAGTTACTCTCCTTTTCATGGTCGCCCTGTGTAAACTATTTCATTGGTAAAAGTGAAAGTCACCCATTAAAATTGTACTTGAGTAAAGGTCTGAAAGTTCTTTACATTAAATTATTGTTTCATTATATTATTTAGCATTTTTCCAATTATTGGCACCAGTATTCTTTCATCCAGTTGCTGCTAAAATTTTAAAATGCGCTTATTTGGCTCTGATGGAGTGTGGAACCTGCACAGTAATGAGTAACTACAGTTATTAATTAAATGTAGAAGGGCAAAAAGTACAATATTTGCCTCTAGAATTTAGTGGAGTGAAAGTATAAAGTAGCAAAAACTGAAAATACTCAAGCAAAGTACAAGTACCTCAAAATTGTACTTAAGTACAGTACTGAGTAGTTGTACTTACATTCCATCACTGCCTGTGTATGTAGGACAAAAATAACAAGAAATACAAATGAAAAAATACAGTATAACATATACAGTACATTTAATGTATCTACAGAATAAACAAATCCCACCAAACACAATCTATGAAAAACACTCACACTGCCCTCAGACAGCTAAAAGGGTCTTAAACTGGGTCAAATGGATCAGTGTGTCCAGCCCTTCAGGTGTCAGAGCTCTGTTCCACCTCTGTGGAACATAAAAGGTTAAAGCCAGTTTCCTAATCTTGGCATGCGTATGGTGGTTTTTAAGGACTTAATAATCTTGGGATCTAGTGCAGTGATTACTTGATCTATGAGCCTCTTATACACAAAGAACATCAGAAAAATCTGTTTGATCAAAAACAAGACACTGTAAAATTAGCTTATTTTGTTAGAAAAACCCTCATACAATCTCACTAGCAATCAGATCACCTATCTTTTTTTTTAATCTATTACCATCAGTGCCATACATAGAAATATACATACAGCATGTGGGCAAATACAAATTGATTGAGAATCACAATTTAATATCTTTCATATCTTGTAATTCAAATAAATGGTGGGAACATTTATGAGGGGATTCACTGTGAGGGGCATCTTCACTGATGAAGGCTTCAATGACAAAAAGTTTTAAAATCCATCACTGAACATTTTTCTGTCTTCATATCATTAACTGTTGAACTCACTGCTGTTCTCCAGCACTGACACCGCTCCCTGTGGCGTACAAGTGTGAATGTAACAAAAAGGCATTTCTATAACAGACGGATGAAGACAGCAATGTTATAGATTATATGTCTGAAAAGGGATTAAAGTTAGCTAACATTAGCCACCAGTCGCTATTTGTCGTACAGAATAAGTCACGGTGGTGTTCATGTTTATGAATTCAACATTTAATCTGTGAGAGAGCGAATGTGTTATTTCCTCTTTGAAAAGTGGCACCGTCTCACTTTAATGCTCGGTTGGCTTTTGTCTGTGGTGCCTGTCAGTTGTGCATTTGTCTCACTGATCAAGCAGCAGCGGTGACCTGCTTTGCTGCTGCCATCACTGTGATGGTTTTTAGAGCCCCACCATCTGTTAAAACAGGGATAGAAAGTGAGATAACACATCGTGACCATAACATGTCAAAACCGCTGCAGCTGACAACATTATTATCCCTCCCTTACACAACACCCGGGATGTAGTTATCCATTTCCTGGGGCATAAATTTATCTCCTTCCCATATCGTGCATTATGTGCATCAGATGTAATGTTTTCCCTGATGAGGATGACAGCGAGGCATGTGTGTGCAGCTCCCATTACCGCGGATGGATGGGCTGATCCCACCAACCTGAAATGATTGGCACCGCACCCATTATATTTATATCATTATCTCTTACTAGTTCTTTCAGTGATGTCTTTTGGTCTGCAAGATTTCCTCTCAGAGATATTGAAATCAATTTCATTACCCCCCACTGCTCCAGACTGACTGGCTCATTTCCTCTTCTGTTACAGCAAAAGGTACATTTAATTATCTCTTTCATCTGGCTTTGTGAGAGCTTTAGCTGCAGGTAAAACATGTAATTGAGAATAGGTCATTTTCTGTGCTGGTATGTTACTTTTTTAATTCTTTCTCTAAATGTAGGCTGATTGGGTTCTTTTTCCAAATTTATCCTGATATCTCTTAAAAAAGACAAATTATGCAAATGTTCAGGTTGGCCCCCTGCTGAATACCCAGTCTGCTCACACATGCCTGAGCCAGCCCACTCACCGTGTCTCCGGTCGACTGTGTCTTGTTTCCAGCCGCCAGTTAGCTTGACCTCAACCGCGAATATAGGCCAAATTATGCAAATGTGTGACACAGTGGCAGTGTGATGTCACAAAGTCACGGAATTAAAGGTGGGACTACTGACGAGGCGTTGCAGGAGCAGGGTTTTCTGTGGGAGAGAGGAGCTCCTGTTGGCGCAGACTTAGGTCATTTTAACTTTCAAGACCTTTTATATGGTCTTGAAAGTATAGGTCTCCTTTAAAGGGGCGATACGTGAGTATTTTAATTGAAAAAAGTCAGGCAGAATGTGTATAGATGGGAGTTTTGACATGATGTAATGTGTTGCAGAAGTATCTATTGAAGTTAGCGTGCTAACTAGCTAGCCCTGACCAGGTGTAACACTCACCTGGTCCGAGCTCCAAGTCTGAACTGCTAGCTGCACGGCTAACAGAGCTAATTAGCTAAGTGAAGCTACAGTTAGCAGCAGTTAGCTGTTACTTTGGTGACATGCTGCCCCCTATTTGTTTTGAGTATGAACTTGACAGGTGGCCAATTCTCACATATTGCACCTTTAATATTGTACTTTTATTGTTATGATGCAGTCTTTTGTATCCCATATGGCAGAAAGATCTTACTCTAACTTCTTTAATGTAAGTCAGTTGTGTGAAACGTGCAGTATCATCATGCAGTATCATCCTTCAGGCCGTATGTGATGAAATGTTACTTTTATTCTATATTTTATTGCATTGTTCTGAAGCAAACCGCCTCGACATGTTGTCTTTTTTTTTATATCTGATGCAATACATTGCTTTATTTCTATCTAAACACAGAGGGCTTATTAGCATGACACAGCTACAAAAGGATTAGTTGATTTCATTAGGGAGGGGAGAGAAAGTGTAAACAAGCTTCAGCCTCAGGACGTGGGTCATCGAGGTCCGAAGGCTTGTGGGAGCTGGGAAGACGCAAGTCATTAAATGCAGACACGAAGCAGCAAAGAGTTCTGGGATGCTTGAGGTCCTACATCATTTACAGCTAGAGAAATTAGCAATACTGCGTCTCATCCCCACCCGTCTGAGCCACACACACACACACACACACACACACACACACACACACACACACACAATCTTCTACACGCTGCTGTATGCCCGGCCTCGTATATTATTCAACAGCATTGAGGAGCGATGGCTGGTGACATGTTAAAATAGGACAACAACAGTTTATCTTGCAAAAGTCTGCTTAAATATTTAATTTACCTTTGAGAGTCATGGCAGAATGCATACCACACCGATGTGACTGACAACAGGGGCCCGTGTACGACTGTGGAGGGATGATGTGGGGGCTTGAAGATGGAGGACGAAACCAACAGAAGAAGAGTTGAGGGCTGATGTTGTGACAGCTCTCGCTTCTATAAATCTTTCTGACAGTATTCTGTTTTTTTTTCCTGCTCTGTTCTGATCTCTCTCTGGGTGATTTCAGGACAAAGGTTTCGAATTTTAGCGCCCGTCCATGAAGCTAAATGAGCATGTGTGTGATCTCTAAGAAGCATAAAATCCCTGGTAATAATCAAAATGTGATGCATGAGTTTACACGTAGTTGCATGTTGAGTGCATGCTCCTTTTTGTATTTAGATGTGTGTACGTCTGTGTGAGATTGCAAAGGCAGAATGACTGCACACACACACACACACACACACACACACACACACACACACACACACACACACACACACACACACACACACACAAAAGCACACACACAGCCCTTGTAGGCTTGATCAGCCTACAGGGCACCAATTATCCAGCTCTACTTCAGTGAGTTTCATGCTCTCGTCTCTCCACAGTCTCTCTTCAGCCTCACAGTGAGCCAAACTGCAGTACCCACGGCTTCAAGTTATTTGCTGTTTCTACCTGCTGCCACTTCATTACAGTTGTTACACAGTAGTCAGAAGACGCTTACCACTAATTACAGCAGCACGACAGATTTTGCTCTCTTACAGTTTTTTACACCCAGCATAGTATAATGTGACATGAAAATGTTAGCTTAAATAATAAAAATATCGTTAAAGTGACATTAAGATGGATTACTATGGCTATAAACCCATTTTATCAGCCTAAAATACATCTAAAATAGAAGTGATAAAGGAGACACAAGTCTGAAAGACAAATTTTCTCCTACAAGCAGCGGGTGATTTAGGGAACTACGGTTTCAAGGAAACTAAATGGGCGAAAAGGAAATATCCATACACTAATGATGATGAATCCACCTGTTTCTTGCAAGGAATAGCTTCACTCTTCACTAAAGATGTTTATCCATGTTCTTGCCAAGAGTTAGATTGATAACGCTTTCATGTCTCTGCATTAACTATGGCAATAGAGCCAGGAGTCAGTTAGCTTACCTTACCTTAACATACAGGCTTCCTGAGAAACTACACATTTCTGTTTGTGTGAGGCTTGAACAAACAGGTTACAAGGAGTTTATTAGTGAGACTGAGGGGTTCTAGTTGGTGGATTTGTTTTTCTCCAACTTTCTGTGTAAATGCTAAGTTAAGCTAAGCCTGCCAGCTTCATCTCCATACTAAACAAAAAACATAAAGGTGGTTTTGACCTTTTCATCTAAATTTCAGCAGGAAAGTGAATGAGTGCATTTCCCAAAATGTAAGACCATTACAACCTGAGATACTGTACATTAGCCCTTATGTTCATGTGGTGTCCTTTTGAAATATTTCTTGGTATTAAAATTCATCATTCCCTGCCATTTGTAGCCACTATGCAACATTTACTAGTATTGCTTTAACTTCTGTAACAAATCTCACAATAGTCTCATGACTTTGAGCAAAGTCCCTGTTGGCAAGTCTCGCCAGTCAGCAGCCATCTTGGCAATGCCCCTTGGCAGTTATTTCGGGCTTACAAGACTAGGCCTCTATCTAAATGAATGAGGAGAGAGCCAAAACTTCACTTTCAGTGATCACAAAAGCTGCATGTAAAGAATCACCAGTCAAACCTGATAAAAACTGGTGAAAAAGTTTGGGGACTTAATTAATTAAATCATTTTGAAAACATTTCTTTTGCACGGTTTCTCACCAACTTCTCTGACATGACATCAGCTCGTCCCAGCAGAGCACTTGAACAAATCAAAAAAGAGAGTTGAATGTCTAACGTTTGAATAACCCTCACCTTTCTTGCTAATTATGTGCATTAGTGCGATATTGATGTCTTCCATGCATAATATACAACGTCTGGATAGATGTTCAAAATAAAGCTTGCTGACAAACAGTTCACATATAATGATACATCATGACTTTTGACTGTTCTTAATGTTGTTAATCCGTCTCTTAACTACTTGGTTAGGTTTTGGCAACTGCTTTAAACACTGTAGCCATTTTATTATTGAGTTTGAAAAGGTCAGTAAATGACACCTGGATATGATTTTTTAATACAGATTCCCCCTTAGTGTAATTCAATTGATCTGAATGAGAAGGACAAGCCGCCAAGGTCTCTCCATCACTGACAGCTACTACGTACATGACTGACAACCAGTGAGTCAATCACTATGTTGGTGCTGGATGACCAAAGAGATGAGACTCCCCCGACCTGAAAGGGTATCGACTTGAAGACTGGGTCTCCTGTGAGACTGTAGCTACTGACCAAACACTGACTTGACTCCATAAATATCCTGCATTTTGTTTCCACTCGCTGTATGTGCACTGGCCACACATAATCTCGGCATTTTACATTCAGAACTTGCCCTCATGCTCCAGAGTTGCACATAAGAGCACTGACTGCAGCTGCCTGAGGGACAGCGAGACAAGCAGCTCTCCTGCCAAGCAGCCTCACGGACTGACTGACTGCCTGTCTCTCTGCTTGTCTGACTGACTGCTAGCTAAACGGAAGGTCACTGATCTACCATGCATCTCCATGGGCTCTCCTGCCCAGCCGGCCTGAATAATTTATGTGGCAGATTTTTAGGAGATCTGAGGGAACGGCCATGTGAAATTACCTTGCATTGATCCTGTAAGTTGAGAGAAGGAGGGAGAGGGAGGGTGGACGGATCAAAGAGGACTGAGAGATGAGGAGCCCCGAGGAGAGAAGCTTCATGTGTTCGCTGGCTTGATGCAGACATCAATAACAACTTGATTACTGGTTTTGACACCACTCATTCAGGGTTTTTTTTTTCTTTCTTCCCAGAGCTGCTTTATTTTTATTGCTTGCCTTCTGAAATCATTTTTCAAACTTATTCCACCAATTTTCATTAAAACAAAAGAGATCTTATTTTATTTTATTTTTTAACAGCGCTTTCTTGAACTGTACGTTTATGAGTTCTATGGAGTTAATAATTGGTGTCTGGCTGCCGAGGGAAAAGGGTTTCCCATCCGGAACAGTGATTTATTCAGTGTGGGAGCAGAGTCTCCCCAGCCAATCTCACAGATCTCTTTGTGGGGAAATTTAGAGCCTTTCACTCGAGCGCTGGTGTACAGAGGTGGAATTTAAGGGAGCTTAGGCCCCACATTATTCTGGAGTAATCACATTATCTATATACTCTTGCTCTGACCCACAAGGATCCCTCTTCCCTCTACACATCTCTCACATCCCGTTAAATCCAATTTTGGTTTTAATGCCCTGCCCGTAACTAAATCAACAAACACCATCCAAGTGAGCTGTATGTTTTCTCACTTCATAACTGTCCTTGAAAAGGTCGCGGACGCTGGCTGGAACTCAGAAAGAGCAGAGTTTGATAAAGTTCACTTTAAATGGATTGTCTGGGTTTAGGCACATGCCTGCTGTGCGTTAACAGGACTGCTCCATCACAAGACAGCAGTTTGTAATCTTGTGACCTGTGTGTGTGTGTGTGTGTGTGTGTGTGTGTGTGTGTGTGTGTGAGACAGCAAATCCATTTACACTAATTGTTCTTGTGCTTGACCGGGTGAAGCCTGAGTCCTAAGACCCAGAACTAAGTTAGTTTGATGCGTTGAACAAGTAACTGCATTGTTTCCGCTGGCTGGCTGCTTCAGATCTGTCATGCAGTGTCCTCCTTTACTGACTGTGCTGCAAGATAACTGTAAGCATCACAGTTTTATCGACAAAGGGGCCAGACTGAAAATGATGCAATGAGAAAAAAATATCAAGCGTGTGTGAAAGTGATCTAGACATCCCAGACAAGTTAATGAGCTCAGGAGCAGAAGGGCGCCAACCTTCATACAGCAGGGCGATGACAAGGCCTCGCCGACATGTGTTTGTTATGAAGAATAATCTGGATCACATCTGGAACGAATCTGGTGGGCTTAATATTCGTTCTGCACTGATATAACAGACATACATTTATGCTTCAATCCAAAAACACACTCATAAACTGCTGGGATGTCATTGCTAGACCACTCTACAGTATGTTTATATCGATCTATCAGAGCATGTTCAGACAGCTTTCAAATGTACTTTCTAAATAGCCATCAGCTGCACTTCCTGTAGACTTTCTGTGTGTTTGCGTTGGGAGGCTCTCGACGGACCACTGCGAGGGTCGGAGGATGGAGACAGCCAACAGCGTCAGCAGGCTACTTTGTTGATGGTCACGCTCAGTGCTTAATTTGTATTAATTAGTCATTCTCGGAGCACTGAGAGGGTGCTGTTCAGGAGGGTCAGGGGGAGAGAAAGAGTCAAAAAGCCACAGTTGGCTGGGTGCTTAACAAAAACTGTCAACATAAAAGGAGCACTATTTATCGACATTTATTAAAATCATAGCATTCACAGTAATCACTATAAATCAGCAGGCAGAGGCGCGTACGCGGCACGCTCTCATTTCACCATTTTTAAGCACAGTACCTTCTTGGCTTACCTTTTGCATGCAAGAGGCAGACATTTTGCTTGCATGTGCACAAGATACATTAAAATCACATCATATGACAGTCAAAAAACAGGACACATTAAAACACATTAACATATAACATAATAGGAGCTGCATTAAAAAGAGCTCCTGGTGCTCCATGTTTCAGAGTGAGTCAGAAAGGACAGCTCACAGGACGGCTGTCGGCCTCTAAAATTTTGCCACTCATACTTTGGATTGCTCTGCCATGGTGACAGGACAGTTGGGTTTGTTTGCAGCCTGTAATTAGGCAGAAATCTGGCATGTTTGAAAATGAGGGTGCTTATCTATTTGGTTCTGGTAAAACGGACCCTGGTGCATTTTCCTCGTTAGTGCGGTTCGTTTGGGCTGGCGTGAAAGATCACTCGAACCCTGGAGCGGACCAAACAAACAAACCGAGACACCATGAGAAGGTGGGTCTCGTTCTGCTTCCAGGTGGACTCTGGTGTGGATTTTTGATAATAGATATGTGATTTTAGCATAGAATCCGAAGCTAATTTACTAATAACTCCATCTGCTGCCTGTGAACTGTTCATGACATGATCTTATTATTGATCTGCAGCTTATAAGATATGCATTTCATGGTAAGACATTAGCTCTGCTTATTTTCATGGATATTTTCTCTGATTAATAGGTCAAAAGCTCTTAAAACTGCTTTTAACCTACACAGTATAGGCTAGGTTGTCAGTTCACTTCAGTTCAGAGTCCATCATAAACATGCGTGACAGCGATCCCTCAGTAAGACCAACCTTCACTTTGTCCGGTCTCTACCTCATTGTTCTTAACCTGCAGTAGATTTGCAGTCTAATAATACTAATAAGGATTTGAATCAACTATTTATTCTTGACCTCTTTGTGACATTAAATAACATAAACAGCTTATACACATCAGTGTATGTGTTTGATTTCCCCACATGGGTCATGATGACGCAGGATAACAATCACCAAAACTGTCCAATCGTCAGTCTGTATGACTTCATGTTTACTCTCCATGGTTTGTTTGTAAGAAGTCAGTGTGAACAGGAACCAGACCAGAAATAATGTAAAAAATGTATAATTCTTTTTCCTAAATGAAGCGAACTACAGGTGTGAAAACATCCTTAATCTGGACGTACCAGACACGGCTCTGAGCTCAGGGACAGAGTGGAGACCAAGCATGTGTTTGTTATGAAAATTCATCTGGAACACATCTGGAACTGATCATATTGTACGGCGGGTACTCGGCTCACTATTTATTTTGAATTAATATGACCTGCATTAATTCAGACTGGTGTCTGGATCGTCTCATTCATTGTTAGATTCAATAAGTGCTGGTTTTATTTCTAGCATCAATTCAAAACCACATCGGAAACTGCTCGGATGTCACTGATAGACCACCCGGTATTGATCCATCAGAGCATGTTCAGGCAAAGTCCCGCATTCAGATGTACCACCTGAACAGCCATCAGCTCCACTTCCCGTAGACTTTCTGCGTCTTTGTTTGTGTTGGTGTGTAAGAAGGAAGTGAGATGTGATCGTGTATTTACCTCTCTGTAACCGGTCTATGAGCTCTGCTTTAGCCGTGAAATCAATTCCATTCCACACACGCTGACCTCTAAATAAAAATACCCTCCAGCCCACCACTGCATCCCCCGACTCTTTAAAGGGGGTTTTCATATCTGCGCCGTCTTGCCCCCCCCTCCCCCTCGTGAAGATAAACAGAGTGAGGGAAGGGGCAGTGAATGTAGTGAAGGTGGCTACTGGAATCTTTTGCAGAACTCGGCGGTCACAAGAGCGTTATGAATCTTTAATGAGAGATGTTAGCGCGCCAAGGAGAGGAAATGTGCTGAAAACATGATTATGGGCTCATGGGGAGGAAACGGTTGGCGGAGAGAGAAAGAGCGAGAGTGAGATATCAAGCAGGGGAGCAAGGATAAAAGAATTGTTTTGAAGGGCAAAGGAGGTAAAGAGGGATAACATTTTCTTTTTTAAAGCTCGGACCGCTTCAGGCAAAGACATTTTTCCACTTCTTAACTGAACCAAGTTGTGACCAGATGTGCTCACAGAGCCAGAGAGTCTGAGGAGAAATATTGAGTGACCTATACCTTTAAAACTGCTTCAGAGTAACACCATTTTGTTTGGCAGCGAACAAAAACAGAGCAGCACAGGAGTGTTTGGTCAAGGATGTCAAGATAGAATCAAGTGCCTGCCTTGTGCTTAAGGACAGTCATTGTGTCTGAGTGTGGGGTGGGATGTGTTGCACTTCAGCTGGACAGCTGTTTAGTCTGTCACTCCTGAAGCAAAATAAATCCTTGTTTCAATGTCTCACTGTCTGCCCCCTTCGATAAACTCTGAGATTAAGGGCTGGATAAATCAGTCTGCCTGTAGGTGTGCATGTGTGTGTACATTATGATTCACAGTAAGCGAACATGTGAAGGTTGCAGCCGCTCCGCTCGCTGTCACTTGCACCATTGCAGCAGAGATTGAAACAGACGAGGGGGGAGTGTGGAAAAGTTGCTGCTCTATACAGCAAAATCTGAAGTGGTGGCCATCCTGATGCTCCTTAATGAGTCTATGTCTAGCTCAGCTACTTGCCCGTCTAGATTGTTTCTTTTGTCATACCATGCTCTGACTTTATAGAAAAAAAGATAGTTGAATGGGATGTAACATACTTAGAGGCATAGAGGCTTGAAGCAAGGGGAAACACCCAACCTGATTGTGTTTAAATCAACCAACTAGCAGCCACTAACATCCAGTCTTCAATAGGGAAGGGTAACGTTGGCATTCAATAACGTTTCAAATGACTAGTCACGGTCAGTTATCGGCTCCAGCTCTGATCTGTAATGATGGAAACACAACACCTGGGTGTACACGCTAATTTTCACCCCTTTTCCAGCACGCTGCAATGATATGCATCAAGCAGTGCTAGAACATCATTCAGTTGACATTGAGTTTTAGAGAGAGCCTATGAAAAAGTAACAACATCACCAACAACGTCACTGGCCTCCATGTCAGTACCAGGTCCGTGTTGGCTGCCCGATGGGTACTGCGCATGTACAACTCTCGGCAGAGATTAGAATGAAGCGAGATGCCTCACTCCTTACACGTAGCTATTTCCATCATTTACTCCAGAAAAACGACGCGTCTAATTCAGAATGTTATTGGTTAAGACTTTTTAAAAACAAGTTTTAACATCATGTGGTTGCAGTCTGATGAGTTATATGATCTGCTGTTTTCTACCCGTCCCTGGTCTCACGGTGCATTTGTGATGTCGACTGTGACACGCCAGGAAAACAAAAAAAACAACAAAAAAAAAACAGGATCTTCACACATCTTCTGGAAATGGGAAACAAGTCAATGGCCTATTTTTAGGGGGTTTGCCCTGTGTTTAAAACAAACTAAAAATGCAAAAACAAAAAAATGTGTGGTTTTGTAACAAACACCCTGTTGCTAATTCTTGGTGAACAGCAGCTTGCAATGACTTTTCCACATCTTGTCATCTTCAGTAAGGGTTGCCAGACAAGCTGCACAGAAGGAAATGGTTTGAAGAGAGCCAGGTTAGCTGTTTCCACCCGCTTCCAATCTTTCTGCTAAGCTATGCTAATCACCTCCTGGCTATAGCTCCGTACTTTATACAGACATGACAGTGGTGTCCATCTTCTCATCTAAATAATGATCCAAAGAGCCAATATATGGTTCAGTCAGTTTTTGAGTGACTGGAGACAAAGATATGTTCACTGATAGCCCAAACATTCCCACCTTTTGCATACATTTCTGCTGATAACAAACAAACTGGTGCCACTCCATCACCATGTTTTATTAATGAGTCATTTTCCCTGGTTTTGGCAGTCCAAACAGACAGACGTCAGCTCAGAGTCATTCGATTAATGAGGTGCTCTTCTCTTGTCAAAACAACACATTTAAAACTCACGTCCTCCTGTGTCTCTCTCCCCGTCTGTCTTTGTCACAGCTTTGATATCAGCCGGCTGCTGCACCAACAACTGTAGAAATGTCAAGCTATGGGACAGGTAAGCCCCCCTCTTCACCTTGTTTCTTTTTCATGAGCCTCTTTTCTGTTAATTAGAGTCTTTGAAAGAAGAAGAACAGCCAATGAAGGTCATTGTGTATTCTTTCCACAAGGGCCCATAATCCTGTAATTAGCTGCCATTATTCTATTTTACCATACAGTGGGATTCGTTTAGCGGCAGTATCGAAACCTATTTACATTAAAAAGTCTGCTCGGAGGGTGTTTGTGATTTATATAAAAGAATGACTGAAATCTCCTGATCTCTCACTTATATTCTGCTGTGATCCTGTGTCATTGCGGGGTCGGTCCTTGAGTTAGTCCAGTGTTCCGGCCTCAGATGAGTAATGTGTTTGCATGCTTGGTCTGGCCCAGGTGTAATCACAGTGGGTTTACAGTGGGACT
Source organism: Pagrus major (assembly GCF_040436345.1). Lineage (NCBI taxonomy): Eukaryota > Metazoa > Chordata > Actinopteri > Spariformes > Sparidae > Pagrus > Pagrus major. Next base: position 27,754,172 of record NC_133215.1, on the reverse strand, counting down.
ACAGAGCTAGAGGTGACCCTACGCTGTCCCCGTGCGTATCCTACATCTTCAATCAGGCCCCAGTGGGAGGGCGAGATGGCTGTGTTAATATTTAATGACTGCAAGACAAGACACACCTCCCCCTCGAGGATTGTCACGCCAACCCCTCGCACAAAATTCACACACATTCTCATGGTCATTCCCATATACACGGTGACGTTTTCTACCTGTGGATGAACGTGTCTCCCTCCATTTCTTTCACTCAAGTCCTTTGACCTCGTCTTGCCTTCTATGCGTGTGCCCCAGTGACTCAGGTGAGGCAAAGAAGAAGTAGTTGTACTTTATGTAAGTAGACGATTTGCAAGCTCAGAGAAAAAGCAACAAGGATGTGCTAACAATGCTGACTGAAGTCAGGTCCCTTGGCTCTGCGCTGTGGCGGAGACAGACGCAGGCTGGAACAAAAGGATCTGTCACTGATAAGCAACACAAAAGTCCGCAGTGATGAACATCTTACTCGCTCAAACTCTTTGTCTCTTTTATGTGCTTCCAAGGGTTTTTGGGTTAGGATCTATCTATCTATCTATCTATCTATCTATCTATCTATCTATCTATCTATCTATCTGTCTATCTGTCTGTCTGTCTGTCTGTCTGTCTGCATGACGAGTTCTAAATAGTGGCAGTCAAATGCCGTGTTGATGGTTAACGGTTTAGTTATGAGCCAAGAACATCTTTCGGTTGTCAGACTGTGAAAAATCCCCTTGGCTGGTGCATCTGGACCCAAATCCATTTATTACCAACTTGTTAACATTTACAGCTGCAGACTAATGACTACTGTGAGAAGAGTTGCCAGGATAAAAATTTGGGAGTTAACGTTTCTCTGCAAACTACTGATATGTTCATATTTGTTCGTGTCATAGGCTACATATCATATTGACATTTCAACAAAAGGTGTCATATCGCGTTAACATCACATGTTCATGAACTGACTTTCATATGGTGAGGTAGAGGTGATAATGGTGGAGTTACAGGTAAGAAAGCTCTCAAGCCAGTGACCGCAGTTCAAGACTGAGTTTCAACAAGCGTCAAGACAATATCCGGCAACCAAAGCAGGTATTTTAAGCCAAAACATGATGATGACAAGTGTTTTCCTAAACCTAACTAGACCATAAGCACTGCATTCTCATGAGATAAAATAAAAAATTGATCCTAAGTATAAAGTTGTAACATGGATAAAAGCAAAGTTTCAACATATTCGTGGTTTGTAGAAATGCACATCGCCCACATTTGCTCTGGGGATTGGGCCGAAGAACACTTAATACCTTAAAGGTGCAATATATAAGAATTTTAGTTGAAAACATTCAAAAATTAACCAAAATTGTCAACTTAATGTGGAGAAATAACAGTTTTGACTTTGTGACGTCTATGTATTGTGTTGCAGAGATATCTACTGAGGTTAGCATGCTAACCAGCTAGCCCCATCCCATCCTGGTTCAAAGCTCCTGTGCTAGACACCAACACTCTGAGCTCCGAGCTCCCAGTTTGGACTGCTAGCGGCGTGGCTGACTGAGCTATCTAGCTAACGGTTGCTTCAGTTAGCAGCAGTTAGCGATTATTCTAGTGATATGCTGCCCCCTATTTGTTGTAGTATGAATTCGATAGGATGCCAGTTCTTACAAATTGCACTTTTAAAGGTTCAGTGTTTGTGCATGCTGGCTCTCACACTGTCACACTGCCATGACTTACTGGGGCATTCGAATAGAGCGGAGACATCGTTAATGTTATTAGTTACACCTGTGCTGTTCCTACCACGACGAAGTGAAAATGACTGCAGTGAAACAGAGAATTAGGTTGGAATTTTATCTGTTTGTATTGCTAATGGTTGAGTATTCATCACCATGAAATTGAGTAATGCTTCCTGGGAAATGCTTTGCCGTGCAGAATGTTAGTGGTGCCTTACTGTGCAAGTAATTATTCAGCAAAATAATTGTGGTCTGGACTTCCTATTAAAATAGAAGAGTAATCCTGACTTCACACAGCTGAACGAGGCAGAGAGACATGGCTCATATAAAATAGGTTAATTTAATATTGCCATTACATATTACTTCTCATGAAATACACGTGCAGCGACAAACCAGTTGTTTTTTTTGTTCCTTGTGCTTTGACACACCAACATGGATCTACAGAAGACAGTTTAGCACATGGCCCAGCGATGAAGTCAACGTAAGGCGTGCAAGAATGACTTGTAAAGCCGTCACTTTTTCATCTGCCAGCAGACTAATTTGCCTTGTCCAAATGGTACTTTAGATCACAGTGGAAACTCGACAACAATGGGCTGAATTTACCTTTCATTTACCTGAAAATAGTTCCTGGGACTAAAAATTGGGTGGAAACCTGTACACAGGGAACCGATTACCTCAGAATTAACAAGTATTAACCATTAAGTTTAAGTTGTATAAGCTAAACAGTTTCCTCAGTTTTTTTGAGTTTACATCGTGCTTTGGGTTAAAACTTGCCTAAATACTGTACGTTTGCTATAACTGATGTACAGTGAAAGAACTTGGGCACAGATCGAACATGGAGCATCTTGGGAGATGCAGTTTGACTGACTTGCCGACCATTTGCAGAACTGATGGTTTATCAAAAAATTTGAATCAACTCTGAACAAGTGAACAAATTCAAAATTTGAATGATTCTGCTCTGCAGTGGAGGGAACGTGTAGCTGTGCTAATGCTAACGGTAATGCTAGGTGACCAGGAATAACAGAGGGAAAGTAATTCTCTTACTAAAACTACACCATTTTTTTTGTTTTTGTTGATTGAAACTAGACTACAACTAACAAAAAACAAATAACTAAGTTTTGCTAAAACTTCTATACATTTACATGTCAAAAATGAACACTGCCGACACTCCAAACCAAACATACAGGCATAAGGTGTCTCAGATGCTTTCCTGTGTGAAGGATAAATAATGCCCCCAAAAAGTTATGCTGTAATAATAACATCTTTTTCTCTTCTTCTTCTGTTCCCGTACAGCTTTGATGCCTCCTCTTGACCCCAGCTTGCCCAGCTAGACTCCTCAAACAGAGGGGGGGTCGCAGTGGTACAGCCCTCCTGCGTCTCTGGCCTTGACAGACACGAGAGCCTGTCCATGGCTCCAGATGGTCCGTAATCCATGGCCTCATCCGTGTCCACAGCCCTGAAACAGCCTGCCTCCATGTTTTCATTTCTACATATCGAGAGTTTTAGGGAAGGGAGGTTTTTTTTTGGGGGGGGGGGATGCTATTAGGACGGTTGATAAAATGTGTGAAGACTGCCACAGCTAAATGGATTAGAGTGGATATCTCTCCCTGCCAACTGTGACACGGCTACCTCCCGGAGGGCACCCAGAGGAGGGGAGGGATGCTGGGGATGGGCGTGAGAAGACGAGGGGAGAGGACTCTGCACTGTTTGTGCCGCTGCCCCTCTGTTTACAAATGCAGATCACTGGTGGAGAAGCACATGAAGTAAACTTTCTACACCCCGCTGCTCTGGATTACTTTCCCACACTTTCCCTCTTTCTCCCCTTTCCCTCCCTGTTGTCCCACTCTCTCCCTTGTCCCCTTCATCTTCAAACTGTGTAATGAGACCGGTGTAATCTAATGTTCTGTCTCTCAGTCTCCAAATCCAGCCATCTTCAACTTCTTCAGCCATCTCAACTGAATCTTAAAAACGAAACAAAAACATATTTGTCAAAGATGTTCTAGCAAAGGAAAAAAAAAACCAACCTCTTTCTGTGTCTTAAACCAACATGGTCACCATTACTAGCTGCTGACAGATGTTCTAGTTCTATAAGATGCAACGTTCAGGTGTAACTTTTCTTTTTTGTATTATCTTCTTTGCTCCCTTAAAGCGCCTATATTGAAGCTGGGGATAAGATTATACGTTTCTCCATGTTGTTTTTTACAAGGAAGTAAAGTCCAAGTAAAAAGTAGATTATTGGATTAGTTTTCTATATATCTATATATATAAATATAATATGATTATTATTTTTGACTTACTGGTATTAGAAGTATTATATGAAGATGCATATGATATATATATCAAATAATAAACAGACTTCTTTATGTAAAAGTGCATCACTTGTTCAGGTTTTATTTCAGTGTGCTGAAATGACTCAGAGGTGAGTGTGGGCTGACCTTTGACCCTGCAGTCAAAGGTCACATTGAACACATTGTGAAGCTGATTACGAGGTTAGGAAAAAAATCCATAAGTCACAAACAGCAGCAGCCACGAAGACGGATCAGATTGTAAGTCGTTTCTCCTGTTTGTGGAATAAACCAATTCTGGAAAATGTGATAAAAGAAATCAAACACGAGCAAAAACACATCCTGATCACAGCATGTTACCGCATCTCATCCTGCCAGATTGGAGACAATAGGTCCAAAGTGGAAAGAATTTCCTGTTAAGTCACTGGAACTGAAACAGCCAGTACTCCTTCCTCTGCCCCCGTCACCGTCCCTCACGTCCTGACCAACAGGCTCGAGCCGGTCGTGTTATAACATCCACTGCACTATTAAGGATTTCCGACACCATTGTGTGTGTGCGTGTTTATGATGTGGGCGAAGGATGATGCTGACGATGTTGTTCCATATATTTGTGAACGTCAACAAATTCAGTGAAAGAGACCAGATCCAACAAAGCTTTCGTCCATGTCTTTCCAACTGCACGACCCTGTTACAGAGGACTGAACCTGGCAGAATCAGAAATAAATAAAGAAAAATATGGCTCAATAAGTAAAATACAGAGGCACATTAAATCAAGTTTAAGCAGAAATAACTTATTATGTACATTTTTGCATTTAATGACACTGATTTATTTATTGAGCCATTTATATATTCTTCAGGTTCAGTCCTCCAGAGACTGTGACCCCCGTTTCAATCAGGAAAGAATGATCAATTGAGTTATCTGACATGTGTTCATAATGTCAATAAATTCATTAATATGAAGAGTCTTAACTCAGCTAAACGACATTGTGACATCACCTTAAAGGGGTAGTGATGCCGTGGGTTGTACAGAATATCCCTGTGGTGGTGGTGACGGAGGAGTGAGAGCTGTAGATCTGAATGGATGCAATGAGGCACAGGACTCCTGATGAGCACAGTGGATGGACCCCTGGGCCTAGAATGTGATGAGGACTGCAGGTGAATGAGGTGGAGGTTCAACGATCGATCGATTTGACTGAAATGACAGCAGCAGAGAGAGGAACGGTGTTGATGATTGGCTCACTAAGGTCGTGATAAAGTGCGATAGGATTTAACTGAAAGAGTGAAACGCCTACGGTCAGCTGAGTTGGTCGTGGGAAAAGAGCGGGGTGGGTTGTAAATGAGAAGATTGTCACTCTCCCTTATTGAACTTTTGCAAAGCTTTACTTGTCTACTCAATATGTTTATTTTTCCCTCAGTTTTTGCGTTTCATTAATTTCCCGAAACAGCTTGGTGCTGGAGGAGTAAATAGTGAATTTGTTGGGAACTACAGTATTTTCAGCTGCAGATTAATGAACATTTGGTATTCTAGTGAGAATTTAAAGCAGCAGGACAATGTATGCAGGTCTGAATCAAAACAAACTGCAATGCCCATGTTTATCATAATTAGGTTTGAACAATAGGCATAAACAATCTTATTGCTATTATTTTGACAGATTTTGCAATTTCAACACGAGTTATGATTTAGTGGGGATGGTCATTTTTACTGAAAAAAATTCTACCCCTGTAATTTATATGTTCCTCTTTGCCAATTTGGGGTTTGGATAATGTATTGATTAATTGCTCAACCCTACAATGAATAATAATAATAATAATAATAATAATTAAGGAACATGTTACTGTTACTTTAAGACATTAACTAAAAAATACTTGTTAGCAGGTTCGATTCATGGTAGGTTTTTGGTCTTTTTGCGGGATTTGTTGACAAAGAGAAAAACACAGCCTATCAACAGGGCTCTTTTCACATTTTAAAGGAGCCATGTCACATTTTAAAGGGGTTCTTGTGTCACAATTTGTTGCAGTTCACGTGTTAATAATTTTTATTGTCCAATTTTGAGCGGATTGTAAGGTGACGGGAAAAATGAGACCTTCCCCTTCTCTTTCGCTTGCCTGTACAAGCCTGTGGACGATTCATTTGTTGAAGTTGTTTAATGCTGCTGGACTGTGGATTTCTTTGAGAAGGACTCGGGTCAGATTTTCCGCGACAGTCTAAAGGATGTCAAATCAAATCAAATCAACTTTATTTATACAGCCCAAAATCACAATCACATTGCCTCAGTGGGCTTTACAACTGTACAGTGAACAACATCCTCTGTCCTTAGACCGTCAATTTGAGTGAGGAAAAACTTGGCATGCTGAGGAAAAAAAAAACCTTTTAACGGGGGGGGGGGGGGAGATGGAAGACACCTCAGGAAGAGCCACAGAGGAGGATCCCTCTCCCAGGATGGATAGACATGCAATAGATGTTGCATGTACAGAGCAGAACAACAAAATCACAGTTTACAAATTGCATGATGATGACTTTATGTACGTTCTCGAGTGCCTCTCTCCACTCCGCTAACAGAGGGCAACAGTAGCTTACATTGGTTTAGAAATGGAGTCTGCTAACATAAACAAACAGCTGGCTTCCAGCACAACACAGAAGCTCCACAGAGCCCCTTTAATATTGGCATTGAGATGAAGCATCTAGCTTTTATGGGCAAGGTTAAGTGTGGGTACGCCCCCAGGAAATGAATGAAAGTCAGCACAAGGTCATCACAAATACTAGTGTGTATTAGCTCGCCCACTGGGTTGAAGTATTACCAGTACACTCACAGTACAAGTGAAAGCAAGCTGAGGCTGATCTGGTTTGATCTGATGCTCAGAGTGATTAGGGTTTGCTTATTTGCCCCAGAAAGTCTCTTTAATGAGGGTCTGTGCTGTGCTGGTACTTACAGCAGATGTCTTGGCACGGCTGTTACATATTGTCGTCCTATGGGATGCCCTGCTGGGGCGTCTGGGGGATCTGGTGGCTGATGGAGCTGAGTGATCGCCTTATCTATAAAAGCTGTGAAGTAACTGTTGACACAGTTCAAAAGAAAAAACAAACACTGACGACTTTATATGTGTGTGTGTGTGATAAGAAGTACTTTGCTTAGATGCAGAGAAAAAGGAAAGTTATTACTTTTGGAAAACAGAGCAAAAAGGTTGGAATCAGTGCATTATTATTAGTTTGCATAGTTATGTGAAGTGTGCGAATGTGCGTTTTGACCGTTTGCATCTCACTTGGTACTTCCACACCTCTGTAGTCACTATCTGTGCGTACATCTACAGCCATGCTCCTTCTAAAGGGGTGTGGGTGTAAATGTGTGTGAGCATGTGCGTGCTTACGTGCTGCTCATTATGCAGAGTCATGTGGGCGTTGTGTGCATCTCAGCCAGCCAGCGGCAGGTTGATTAAGACACACCCATGCCTGCTTATCCAGGAAGACATAGAGCATGTGTGTGTGCGTGTGTGTGTTTATATTGATTGTGTGCATCTGTGCAAGTTTTTGCTGTTTGCTAGTACTTATGTGCAGTCAGTGTGTTTGTGTGTGTGAAAAGTGTGTTAGTGAGCTGCAGTTTATGTTTGTGTGCGCGTGTGTGTGTGACAGCATGCAGCGCCACTGATCTGCTCTGCTGCATTGCAGCATGTCCTGCCCATCCCGAGGTCGCTGTCGTCCTCCGCCAGGGCACTCTTCCAAGGTCGCAGCAGGTCAATCCTCCCCATCTGCATACCCGGCCGATGCAAGGGTAAATCTATAAACACCACACCAAATCTGTCGGCCGGGAGAGCAACGAGACACCAGTAAGAACCAGAGCTGGAGGTAGCCATACTCAGGCTGTGTGGTCTCGTTAATCTATCAACAGCGAGATCAGACATGTAATCTACCCAGATGACCGGTCGATCAACCGGGAAAACCTATCATCACAAGATGAACTGCTGCAGCACACACGTTCTACATGCAAATGCATGCAGATGAAGTCAGATGTGGAGACACTGTTGGTGGGGAGGAATTTACTGTCAATCTGTGGAAGATGAGGACTTTTATGGGAGTGTCAAATAAGCATGTGCAGCCAAGGATTTATGACTGAAAATGTCATATTATTATTTTATTTATTATGACATGAGGATATTATTGCTCCATATGTTACTGACTGAGATAACACGTAGAGAAAATGGAAAAGACACACCCCACTGCAGATTGACTGTTTTACTGTCAAGGACAAATCAAAGTTCAAGGGCAGAATCCAACAAATAATAAAAAATGCTACCATGGATACAAGTAAATGCACAGTCTAAGCACATAAACCCTGAGAGCTCCCAAATGCACCATTCTTGTGGTGGAAAACCCCCAAAAAAGGGTTTCTTCAAGGCTACAATCAGTAGTGGGGTTAGCATGTCAGGTGACCTGCACTCATGTGACAAGAGAACACAGGTGAATCAGGGTTCAGCCAGTCTGTTTGTGTTGCTAATGAGCATTAATCAAACATGAACATGAGCAATGCTTCCAGAGTGATGCATCGCCACGAGGGATCCCCTGTTTAATAAAGAATCACCAAAATGCATTATGAAAAAGGTGCAAATGAAAGCGTGAGTTCATTACAGAGAAGCTGTGTGCTGAAATAAAGGGGGCCTTTGGGTCTTACATTTCAGAAGAAGAAGAAGAAGAAGAATCTTTATTTGATCACACGTCATACAATGTACAACATAGTGAAACTGGTACTCTGCATTTAACCTGTTCCAAGGGAAGAATCAACCTAATGTACATGTAGATTTGTCCATCATTTCTATCAATCATAATAACACTGTTCTCACCAAAGTAAGCACAGAGATTTGGGGGCAAGAAACAAGCATTCAGGCAAACAAACAGGTTGTAAACATGCCAACACTTGCGGCAGATTATCTTCATTTGGAGGTAAAACCTCATTTTGTCACTGTGCTTGTAAGCTTGTATCTTCAAAATGATCATTTTTTATGCGATACCCTTTTTAAACACCAATTCTGTACTGATTTGTAATTTATTTAATTATTCATTTTTTGCTTTTGAATTTTTTCAACCCATGAAGAAAACCTTAATCCTATCATTTATCTCTAAAAACACAATCCCCAATTTTGGATATACTGTAAGTGGTTTTCACTGGACAGCAGTGTTGTGTTACTGCCAAAACTATGACAATACAACCCAAGTTGTGTGACAGTATGACATAAGGTGTAATGAACGTAATGAATTTGGGGATGGTTGCAGAGCCAGGTGCAAAGCCAGACCTTTAGGAGAAATAAGCACCCCGAGTCATGTTTGATTCTGCTTTGATTGTGTGACAATATGACCTAAATTGTAATAAATGTAATGAATATACAGGTGCCAAGCCAGACCTTCTGGAAGAAAAAACATCCAAATCTGCTCTGATCCAGGAGGGAGGAGACCCGGATTCTCTGGTGAGTGCTGAGGTACAGTGAGGGGTTGACCTGAAAAAACACAGACACACACACCCTCGTTGCGGGTCGCTGCTTGCTATCTTGCAGTTAATTTACTGTAAAGTAATCTGGCTGTTTGGGGCTGAATAAACATTTGTACGAGTAAAGCGAAAAAACACACATGATCCTACAGTCAGACTCCCTCAAGTGAAGCCCTGCTGGTGGTGAACACACCATTAAACAAGATGAAAATCTGTCTGATGTGAGTCAGGCACCAATTTTCACAGATGAGGTTGTTCTCAAGTTTTATTCATGTTAAGTTTAGTCTCATTAGTGGACTTCCATATCCCAACAGTAGCAATGAGTGAACAAATGAAACGCACCATTAACTTGAGTACATCTCTCTGGGTTAGGTTGGAAACATTTATTTTTTAACATATTATATCTTTATATAAGAAAAGGCAATCCTAGCTCTGTCTATCACACATTGTCCTCATGCAAAAGCAAAAAAAGCTATCACATGCATTAGCCAGTCCTTCACCTTTTTTCTTTTTTGAAAAAAGGAAATTTGGAAATAAATCAAAGTGAGAACCTCTGGAAATGCAGTTTGTGACAGCGGAGTGGCTTTCCTTCTGACTATGTCTCTTGCTGGATGTGGCTTCAGGGAGCTGTTTGACAAGGAGTGGTTTGTCGTACAAATACTCAACCTCAGCTCATCTGCCAGGATGTTCAGGGTTTTATTACATTCTCGCAGCAGGAGGATTTCAACGGGGCTATCAATGATTTATTATCTTGATACAACGGAAACAAACAAATAGATCCCACCTATAATTTACTGTAACACAGCGAAGTCTCAAATTTCTCTGACATGAAAGAACCTTGTTTATTTATGCAAATGCGTGGCATCCCGGAGAGCCTCCTGTTGTGAAATGTCAGACATGCTGAACAGAAAGATAAAAATATATCACCTATTACTTATGATATTCTCCTTGCACTCTGACTGTTGACAGAAAGACATAAGGAGTATCTTACAGCTTTGCTGATATGAATAAATGCACACACGCATGAGACCTGGACAGGCCTGTTATTGCTTTCCCTATCTGTGACTCACGACAGGACTTTTTTCCTCAGCACAAACACTTTAATGAAGTGATAAATGTCTTCATAATACTGCGTCTACCCATGAAGCAAGGAAACAACGTGCTTCATCTGCATTTGGAAGGCGATCACAAAGACATAAGTCCTCTGTGTTCGCAGCCAAACACGTTGCTGTAAACACTGCATCATCGCAGTCTCACAACAGAGCGTGTCCAACGTCTCACCCCATGTAGGTCACCATCACAAGAAGGAAAATCACATCGATGCTACATGCGTCTTAGACTCGTTTGATAATGACCTGTCTCTAGTACAATAGGAGTTAATTACATCCTCTAATGACTTCACACACTAAGGCTAATGGCCGACAGAGATAACACATCTCTCATTACCACTCTTCCCATATCTTGGCTCCAATGGAGGACTTATTAAACAAACTGCGCACACTTCATTGTGGAGATACTTGCTGCATTTATGGGGGTCCTGCTGGGAAGGGACATTAATGTATTTAAATCTGTCATGTAGCGCTGTCTCCATTAAAACAAGCATCTAACCACTTGTGAGGTAACTGTGTGCTTTGTGACCAGCACTGCAATGGGGTCAGCTGGTAACACAGCCAAGCAACTGTCACGGAGAGTCAGAAAAATATTGTAATCCATATTCCTAGTAATAATCTGTCAAGATATAATACAGAGGAAAGAAAACAGTGCTTCAGCTTTGGGAACAGCATTTTATTTATCAAACAAGACAGGAGTCGCAAACTCTGAAGGCACATATCTCTGACAAATCTGCACAATCTTTTGTTGTTATATAAATTGAAAATGTTCAAAAAGTTAAATGGATGATTGACTTGATGTGTTTATCTGTCAACTTAATTTGGTTACAATAGACCCTTTTCACAGCAGATATTTTCACATGTCAAAGCAGGAAAAGAAGTAGCTCAACATTTAGTTGAGCTACTTCCAAGGCTCTGGTATTGTTCATGCTCACTCACTGACATGGAGCCATCGTTAACGTTAAAGCCTGTGCTTTTCAAAATGTCTGCCATGAAAAAGGTCGACTGCAAAATAAGATGAGATGAAACTGAGATGAAATTTGCATTAAAAGTGTTGAAATATGTGTACGTTGATTTTATGTGTCAGATTAACATTCAGGTTTCATAGTTACTGCTAGTAACTGTAGCTGCCATTAGCTAGTTAGCTCTGTTAGCCGTGTATCTAGTGGTCCGGAATGGGAGCTCGGTGCAATAGAGGAGTGTTGGTGTTTAAACTCTAAGCACAGGAGCTTTGGACCGGGGTGGGCCAGGGCTAGCTTGTTAGCATGCTAACTTCTGTAGCCCTCTCTGCAACACAATAGAAGCACAATACATAGACATCATAATGATGTCAAGACTGTTAATTCTTCACATTCTGTGATAATTTAAGTTTATTTATTGAATGTTTTCAAATAAAATTCTTACATATTGCCCCTTTAATGATATGTTTTTACTTTTTATTCAGTGTCATTATTATACTTGATAATTATTGGGTTTCAAAAGGTTTTACTATAATTAAAATAAATGTTTGGTAGTAAAACTGAAAATGTAGTCTTCACAAAGACTAAAAATAATGCACCATGCATACCATTCTTCAGTTTGGATGCTCGGTAAGGTTTATCTGGCTTGCAGTGTACATAAAAGCCACATTTGTACAGCTGCACTGACGCTCTGCTCCCAGTTGCTGAGTAGAATAAAGAACATTCAGACTGACTGAAAAAAAAAGAAATGCCCCCTGATCCTCCACACGTCTACACTGCTGTCTTCTCAGCAGTGCTTCAGGGTGCCAAGCTGCAGGAAGAATAACTACTGGAACTATTTTGTCCGACATTCAATAAAACTAACCAGCCAATAAAACATATTGAGGCAATGAGGCAGTACACTAACTCGTGTTATGGGCTTTGGTGACTTGATCGTGATGGACAGACGAGTTGATTGATTGATGTGCAAAGACTCAGCGCCAGAAAGCATTCATTCTATTTGCAGTCGCAATCTGTGTGTAATTAGCATCTGATTTACTAAAGGCAGCAGCTAATTATGCAATCAGCGACTGCTACTGCCTGCTTTCTGAGTGAGGAAGAGCTTAAAAGGTGCAGATCAGTGTGGAATTGATGTGAAAACTGCTTCTTTTCTTCTGATTTCCCTCGAGACTTTTGTGATGTGCTCACACTGTCTGCCGTCAGTGAGATTTGGTCGGGGAAAAGTTAATTCAATTTTCTCTTTCAAACCAATATACCTGCACAATCTGTACCTGCTTTTGGAGTTGTAGAATTTCCCTCACAAAGAGACCCTCCCAAACTCAGTGAACCTTCATAGATTATCTTATCTTATCTTATCTTATCTTATCTTATCTTATCTTATCTTATCTCGTCTGTGTTTGTGTTCTGTTGGCATTTCGGGCATTGCTCCTACAATCTCACTGCCTTCTCCTCACTTGTTTCTTTCTATCGTTTGTTCTGTCTCCTGAGTGGGTGAGCGGTGTCAGGAAGGGTGAAGTGAGAAGTTAGCATTAACACAATGCTAATATGCAGTGACAATGGTGGAGGCAGGCAGAGGTAGGAGCTGAACTCGGAGAGAGACCCAGGACTGACTCATTGAGACAGGGGTGAGAACAAGAGTCCAGACCCTTACGCAGAACTCCCACGTGAAACTGCCTCCACTTCCGCGACCTCTCGTCCACATCCTTTCCAATGCGGCATCTCTTTGTTTTCACTTTGTTTTGTTTTTTTTGTCTTTGTTTGAGAGTTAGCAACTCGGCCAAGTGTGAAATCTCTTAGTCCTAAGTGATATGTCTGTGCTGTGAGTGTCTCAGGTGGCCTTGTAGATATCACAGCCCTGTTGCCTCTTAAGTAATCCTCATGAATGCTGGACAATGCTGATCTAGGAAAGCCATTTCCACAGCAATATCCTCTATTTGCTGTCTCAGTTACCGCTCACTGTGATAAAGCAAACTGAATATAGCCTACTAAAAGAATGGGCATTCACCGCGATGGAAGGATATTGGAAGTGGAGAAACAGTGGACCTTAAAGGTGTTCTTTGTAAAATATGGCCAGAATTTGTAGGTAGCTCCAAAAACAGAGGGGGCAACAGAGTAACCGACACTCTGCTCTTTGCTAACTATCCTTGGCTGTAGCTACTGCTACTGTTAGCAAATTAGCTCATGGCTCAGTTAGCCATTGAGCTGTTTGTGCTAGAATTTGCCTCGAACTGGACCTTGGATCACCAGGGGAGTCACCATGGGTGACTGGGCCCAGCTCAACTGGATCTGGCAACCTGAAAGTGAACACGGCTGGACACAGAACTGGGACTTAACACATCCACCAAGACTGGCTCTGCTTTTAGCTTAGCAGCTCCAGTGAAGATTTTGGCCTAACAAAAGGTGTTAATATGTATATATTTTTTTTCAAATCGTATGTACGTAGTATTTAGTGAAAATTTTGAGTATGTTGTAGACTATAGTAAGAATGCAGACAGCATATTAGAGAACATACACACAGTTACTTTGGGTAAAATGTACAGCACTGCCAGACACAGTGTTGCAAAGAGGCTGATGATAGTCAGCTGCATGCAAACCACATCATGCCTGTTAAATGAAAATATTTCTCAAGAAGCTAGCAGGCAGAGAGCCTCAGCTGGACTTAAAGCTACTCAAGGAAGTGGATTTGAATTCACTGCACTGCTGGGAGGCATGCCATATATTGGATGCACAAACAACACCTGGTATGACGATAAATTTGTATTCTCTGATGGGGGACGAAAGCCTTTTGATTGATGATTTGCTGCTTGATCGCCCGATGATCTTTCAGATATTGTAGCAAAAACACATTAGTTTAGCAAATATGAATGTCTAATGTCTGACACTATGACTTTCGCTCTATCTCTGTCAAAGATCACATTTTTAGAAAAGGGCCTCTACCACAGCAATAACAGCAGAAATAAGCAATCCAACCCAGCCACACATACACATACAATGTCATTATCATTTGACCCAATACAACACAAAGATCAGACCGCCAAGCTGCAGCTAGATGTGTCCAGCTGAATGAGACTGGCTACAGTTGCCTCAAGAGCTAGCTAGTTAGCATGCTAACTTCACTAGATATCGCTGCAACACACTACATAGATTGATGTCCTCGACATAACGTCAAAACTTTTATTTCTTCACATTCATTTGATAATTTTAGTAAATTTTTGAATGTGTTTGACAAAAATTCTTAGTCATTGCGCCTTTAAATGATCTGGTCTGATTTGGGTGTCAGGTTTTCTCGCATGTGATTGGTAAGTCACACAATAAAATCTCAGCGCATAGCTTGCTAACGTTTCCGTGGTGTGCCATTGTGTGAGGTTGGCAGAGTTTAATCTCCCGCAGAAAGGGAATCTATGGACAAAATGCTCAAGCCAATAGGGTACGATTTTCGCACCTCTTCTCACAATGATCAGGCACAAGGGTGCATTCACGGACGTGCACGCACACACACGGACACACAAATGCATACACCCAGAAGATGAGGTTGAGAAATAAAGGGCCATCTTAGATCGTTTCACTATATTAGTTTAGCTACGGGGCTTGAAATAAAGGATGAGATGACTCCTTGGGGACATTTTTGATGACTTTGTCCCCTACTGTTCTTTACCACACTGACATTCCAAGTCCCCTCTTTTCACTGGTTTTATTGTCGCTTTAAAAATAGTGGATCCCCAAGAACCATGAGCAGACTGCTGCCGTGCTGCCCGACAAAGGAGATGCATTTGCAATAGCAAATGGTGAGTGAGAAGGGACCAGACATCCACGCATTTCATAGATTTTTAAATGATAATCTTAATAAATACGTCAGTGAAATATTAAATAGTTCAGTTACTGTAGAAACTCTGCAAAATGTTATTTTCACAGAGCTGCAGTTGATTATGATGCACCTTTATAGCTGAGTCAGTTCACAATGAATCAAAAGGTCTGAACAAAGTCTCTATGAATCATCATGCTGGTGGTAACTCATGCTAATGTATGCAAGTTTTAGGTGGGAGGGAAAAAGGACAAGTTGAGATTTCTTCTGAGTGATCCGAATGATAAAAGATGCTCGGAAGTTGGATTAAAACCTACACTGATGCGACTGTGCACTCCCCACCGAGTGTGTACACACACAAATACAGTAATCTGTTAATCTGCATGCACGTCAATATGCCATTAGAGTCGTTTGAAATGAGCGGGAATAGGTATCATTCCTGTGAGACCATCAGCCCGGCAAAGGCTTTAGGCAGATTTGTTTGGGGCTTATCCCTCTTGTTGATGGAGAGACTCTGAGACAGAAAGGAAAGAGAGTTGGAGTAAATGAACAGAGGGCATGAAGGAGACTCAAAGCACTGAGCGAGTTTGGATGAGATAAAATGGGCGGGCCCTTTTGAGGCCAACATGGCAACACATCAGTGAGCCTGCAGCATGGATAACAAAGGGAGAAAAAACATAGGATGCATAGTCATTTAGTTAATCTTACTCCTGCCCTGACACTGCAAACAAACCCCCTGTTGTGAATGTAGATAAAACTGATAGCATCAAAACAATCCTCAAAATATCTTTATTACCTCAGTCTAGTGTAACAAGGCCATGCTAGCACCTCTGTGAGGCTGTATGATACACAGTGGGGCTTTAAGCTAAATGCTAATGTCAGTATGCTCACAATGAGAATGCTAACATGCTGATGTATAGCAGGTGTAATGTATACAATGTTTACCATCTTAGTTTTGCATGTTAACATCCTAACACCTGCCAGTTAGCATGAAACACAAAGTACAGCTAAGGCTGATGGGAAAGTACTAAATAGATAGAACAGAAATTTGACCTGACGTTGGCGCTAGATGAAAAGTCCAGGGAATCAAAGTTGTTGCAGTTCATTCTGTGGTGACTATGAATGTGTAAACCAAATGTCATGGCAAGCCATTCAACAACCTTTAACGTCAACCTGCTGGTACTGAAGGAAAAGTTATTGGATCACCAAAGTCATTTGCATTCATACTCTGGAGACCATGACTGTCTCTTAAACGTTTTCTGTAAAACCTTCAAGTAGATGTTGAGATATTTCACTGAATAAGTGAAAACTCAGGAGATTATCTAAGTCAATGTTCTAGGTGATTTCAGTGTCCGTACCAAATTTCCTGACAACCCATTTCACAGAAAGATATTCCTACTGAACTGATCATCCTGATGGTGCCACTCGATGGAACGTCAGGGGATTACTAAAGTCAGTAGGATTCATTGCACAAAATTTCATAGCAAAAAACATTACCACTTCTGCTGCTTGGCTTAAGCAACGAGACAGAAGAGAAAACAAAGAAATTTAAACTCCTATAATCCCATGGTAAAGTTGCAGAACAACCTCTAAATGGACCTGAATGTGAGTAGATTTAGATAAAGTGCTACACCATACATTGTGTTGGCATCAAAATTCAGGTTTATATTTCGTCTATCTAGGGGCTATATGTTTAAATCAAACTAGATTTGAAAGTGTTTTATATTATTTACTTACTTACATAAGATTTTTGTTATATGTTTGTAATGAAAACTTTGCTGGTAAACAATAATGCAAATTAAAAATGGTTCCAAAACTTTAGCTAATCCTTCTTGTCTCCTCTGGCTTGATGTTTGAGGTATTTGTATTCTATTCTATTCAATCCAGTTCATTTATATTGTAGTCCAGTCTAATCAAGTCTGTTGATGTGATGCTCCAACGCTGGGAGGGAAACATCGCCGAGTGTAAAACCGTGCGGTTGGTGTGAAACAGGGGATGACGCGTGAGGAGCTTTGGGACAAGAATCAGAGAGCCAGAGACAGGCTGGAACAGCCGTCCTGCTGCCCAGCAGGCCTCGGCCTCATTAGAATCAGCTGCGGTTTGGTTCCGAGTGTGTATGTGTGTGTGCGTGTGTGTGTGTGTGTGTGAGAGTGTGTGTTTGCTTGCACTAGCTGGGAGGCCCAGTGGGCAGCAGCAGATGCTCCATCCTCACACTCAAACTCCCCCAGTAGAGTGTGTTATCTCTGTCTGAGTAAGGATTTTTGCTTGCCTCGTCTCTTTCTCTGTTTCACTTTCACTTGGCCTTTCAACCTCTGATACTCTGATATATACACAGTATATACAGTCGGCCACGTCAAACTTATAGTACAACTTCCACTTTAGCTGTAGCCTCTCCTGTTATTCGTTTCCTTCTGCAGCACTGAGATCATACTTGCATCAATGAACAGTGATGGTTGTAGCGCAGATAAACATGAAGAAAACGTGGCCACATGTCCAATAATGCTTTGCTTCATCCCACTTTTTTTTTTAAAAGAGTTCATTTACTGTTGTTTTCATTCTCTACAGTTATTTTGCAAAACACACTTGGTGTAAATTGTTGCTTGTTATCTTACACTTTTATTATTTGACTAACATTCCCTGGCATGCCATGCTATGCAACGCTCATCTGCATTCCCCTTTGGATTCTCACAGCAGAGGGTTACGCGCTGACCCATGCTAATACGGCCATGCTCCCAAGCAGAGCCAAGCGATCCCTGGCCTTATACGCACGGCGCTGACATCACAGTGACCCGTCTGGCTCCACATGTGTGGTCATGCGGTTGACAAGAGACAAGGTGCTATTTTTAAAAGTTCAGCGTTCAGTCATTGTAAAGCTTCTGTGTAGCGTTGGAATTGTTTGGACACTTCACTTCCGTTTGTTCTTTCCTTCAGATAGAAGCTTCGCAATTTTCTTGATCTGCTGTCTTGTGCTTCTGCTGTGATTTCAGTGTTATGTACTGTTGATGCAGAGACACAATCTGCAGCTGCTTCACAGAAAGATTGTTTAGCCAGGCTGGTGGCGTGACTCCTGGGATGACAGTGTCAGTCTGCTGGTCCATCACTCATGTACAGACTGAAATATCTCAACAACTATCTGATGGATTGCCATGAAATTTTGAAGACATTCATGGTCCCCAGAGCATTCATATTTATGACATGTTTTCACTTATCTTGTGAATTATCTTAACATCTAATGGATATGGCAATGTGACACATGAAGACGCAGAGGCCGGTAGTTCCTACAAATTATGCTACTTTTTTTATTTACTATTATTATTTTGGCTTTATCGCCGAAACGTGAGGCGTGATGTCATAAGCGTTGGAGAAGAAAGTGGGTGTTTTAGATTAAGAGCAGTGGACTTTGAGACCATCATGGCCCATGGTGTCTTGTGACCATCCAACCTGACTGGCTGGACTGCTCCAGGGAGGAAGAAATAAGAGCCATGCTGGTCCAGCTTGGTTTAAGGCTGCTCCTGGTCGCAGGAAAAGGAAATGGACAAAATGGGACTGAGGCTTGCCAAACAACGTGATATCAGAGGCTGTTGTGCCCACAGAGAACCGTCTCCACCACAACATCTGGGATCAAGCTGTTGCACTCAGAGCGCAGGACTGCAGCTGGACGAGGAGAGGTGGACTCTGTGTTTATAACATTGATGCTCGGTGTTCACACACAGTCAAAGTTGATGCGCAGTGTTTCCCAGATGTTGAACTTTCGACATGGAGATGCCGACCACATTATCATCGCCATCTTGTTGCTGCTGTTTACATTCATCCTGATGCATATTTAAAAAGGTGCACTATCTGTATAACTGTATATACGTTTATATAAGTTTGTAGACTTTCATTTCGTTATGCAACCATGTGTTGTATAATTTCAAATAAATTACCTTGTGTCTTGTATAAATTGGCACAAAGTCTTGTAAAGGTATATATGGTTCCGAGATGATGTGTCCTACCTACTTTGATGAAATTTCATGTCAGCCATGGATATGTTAAACTTGACTTTTCTTTATGTTGCAACTTTACGTTTCGTTTTGGTTAATTTTTTGTATCTTATGTTGTGACAAGGCTGTGGTTATGCTGTGGTTAGGTTTTTGCACAAAAAAAACTTGATTAGCGTTAAAATACCTGCTTTGGTCTCCATAAAACACTGATAAATATTGAAACACAGTCTCAAACTGAGGTCACTGGCTTGGCAGACTTCTCACCTGACTCCACCACCATCACCTCCACCTCCCAAAATGTAAGTACTGTTACGATATGACGCATATTGTGACATGAAATATCATTATGGTATGTAGCCTGTGACATATATACATATATATATACTATTGGATGGACTGCTGTAAAATTTGCCAAACACATCCAATGTCCCCCATACTTAGTACATTTTGGAAAAACTTCCAACTTTTTGCTGATCAAGGTAACACCGATCCCCCTGCCTTCACTGTCATATGAAAACTTGACTGGTGTGTCTCTGTGTCATGGGGCTCTCATCACAGTTGCTCACAGTGGGGCACCAAGCTGTTATGCAGCCGTCTTGACAGCCACAGCGCCGCAAGTGAGACATGTTTGAAAATAAAGTTTGTTGGACAACATGGTTTCGAGGGCAGAAACTTCTATTTATTCCTGCGGGTGGCAGATGACCGACATTAAGCTCGGAGTGACATTATGTGATAACTCTCAGCTATGCTTTATGAAGCAACAATGAAAAGGGGGAGCTTTGACTTGATGTAACTAAGGGAAGGATTACGAAGTTGTTGGAAGTTGATCATCATACAGTTTTCACAAATATCGGAAAACGAGCACTAATAGAAAGGAATGCTAAACTCCCATATCATTATAATTTTTTCAGGTTCAATCTTTTATTTTGGTGTCTACTAAATAATGGCTTCATGCTTTAATGTTCCAAAAAACACATAATTTCCCTCATCTCCCTATTGCTGCAGCACCTCTATTCACCCTCTGTTCAAATGCTCCGTTTTAATGCCTGTCTCTTTAAGGCCACGCTCTCCGAAGAGCGCAGTCTGCTCTGACTGGTCAGCTTTCAGGGGCCGCAGCAGGCACCACCCACCATTTTTCTGCATCAGCTCTGCAGCTGTTTTTGCAACCGTAGCTGTACTGGGGGCATGGCTTAGGGAGACAACTGTATAGTTGTGACATCACAATGTTACGGACGTCGCAACGGCTTGTTTGAAGGCGCGGTTTCTGAATATGAGCTCTGTGCATTTCTCTGTGGAGTGATTTCATAACCAGACCTGCTTTATAATAAAAAAAGAAAGGAAATCATAGTTTCTACAATTTCAGACCTTTAAAGAACAGTCTTATCCTTTAAGAGACATTATATTCAGCAATAATAATACTATTATAATATTTACTTATATTATATAATAATAGGACTTTGATTGTTGTTTTTAATAATCCTCTTAAGCTTCTTTTTGTGGAGAATCTAAAAAATAGGAGCATCATCTGTGTTTACATATTAATAGGAGCATTTGAAATCTGATGACGCATTCAGTCAAGCTTCCATCGTATAAATGTGGCGCACACACGTAGTATGTGCTCATGCACGCACATACAGTCCATACGCTGCCTCAGATCCCCCATTATGTCTGCTGCCTCGTCCTTGTCTCTGCCAGCCTCGCTGCCTTCTCTTATCTCCAGCACGAAGCTTTATCATTTTGTCTGAGCAGCAGTGTCAACAACTCAGGCTAAATGGCCTTTTCCAGGACCCATTTGGCTCCACATCGATTAAAGACCCTGCCACCCTGATGGGCGATAGCGGCAGGAGGAGAAGATGTCAGCGAGGAGGCCCAATGATAGAGTGACTTGGCCTGGTCAGAAATATAAACTCGGGTGGGGTAGATGGAGACGGCAGTGAGAGGAGGGCCGCTGAACCTCGACACCAGTAAATATCGAATGGAGGCTGTTTACTGACCTGTCAGAGAGCAGCATTGATTTCCCCTTGTGTCCAGTCTAAAGAGGTAAACAAGAGAATAGGGCTAACACACGGTTCCATGCCCATGAGTCCTTGTGAATCAATGCGTGCAGGCAAAATACATTGTTCCCTCACCTGGAAATAAATAGCTGAGCTGTAACTCGTGTAAATGACAGTTTTATTTGCAATGACAACTGTTTTTATTGGGACATCTGTGCCACCATCTTCAGCAGCTTACAAGCGAACATGTTTTAAAAGATGAAGATGTAGTCACGTTTGATGAGCACCAGTGAGGAACCAATTTGAACTGACAGCAGTGGAAACCATGACATGACCTTCAGGGGTTAAACGCCAAGGTCACATCATGTCAGCATGGCAGCACACTGATGTACTTCAGTCAATGACCGAGCAGAGCATTATGGGCTTTAAATTATAAATCAGCCTTGAAAGGTGCGACCAAGCATTTTTGAAAATCATTTTTCAGAGAATCATCTTTCTGTGTCAAGAGACAGTAGAGAGATGACAGGAGACAAAAGAGAGAGAGAGAGAGCTCTCCGACATAGACTGTGCAGCTCATGACCAGATTCTGGTCTTTTACACTCATAGTTCAACATTTGGTAAATACACATTCATTTACTTTGACCAATAACAATCTCATATCTGTGCATTAGGTATGGAGCCAGAGTCACATTTTAGTAATGTCATAGCTTTGTGACTCTGGGAAAAAGGGAGAGGGTTATTCTCTCTGTTGAGAGTATTTTAGTTCCCTACACTTACCAAACAGCAACAGAAAACTGAAAAGAAATGGAAACTGTGAACAGAATAATAATATGTTCCAAACAGGATGTAAAGCCAGTCTCCTGTGACAGAGTACAACACTTAATCCACTCAGCTATGAAGGCTTCCCTTTAATATTGTTTATTGCAACACATACTCACATCTAAATGACTAAATAGGTATATATCTCTGTTCCCAAAACAATGTGACCCCTGTGGCATAACAGCAGCACGTGTACAGGCTGTTTGGTTAGGTTTAGGCAAAAAAAAAACTGCTCAGTTAGGTTTAGGAAAACATTGTGGTTTGGCTTATAAACAGTATGTTACTTCTGTAACTTCCATTACATACCTAAGGTACTTACATTACAATATGTATATGACATTACTTCACTATGTTAATAAGTTAAAATAACTCACTGTTGACTTCTGGTTTCACACCAACACCAACAACGGTCTCCTAAACTAAAGTCCTGTGCTTGTTTAACCCGACCATCCATCTTTGATCTCCTCCCTGTTCAGACTTCTTACTCTTTATACTACTTCTCCTCACTTCCTTCCTTTGCAACTGTAATAATTACTTCAACCACTAGAGGCCGCCACCAAACGTAAACATGGGGCGTAATAAGATGCTTTATTTTTGTTGACATGTATGGTTATTGGTGTTATGAAGACAGGCTTGGTTTTTGTTGCTCTTTCATAAGTTGAAATTATGGTCCTGGAGCGATGTTAATGTTCCAGAAGATGTCCAAAAAATGTTAAATAATTCCTTTAAAATGAATGCCTGTGTTAATTAAAGGACCTATTTATCAGAAAAGTTGACTTTTGAGACTCATTCCCAACTCTCAGGCTTTGGGATTGTACAACTTGCTGGTCGCCATGCCAAAGGGTCAGTTTTTGATGAATTGGGAGTGAGACTCAAAAATATATATATTTTTTTTACAAATAGGACCTTTAAAATACTGACAGCTCGGTGGTGTCCTCTCTCAGTGGCTACTTACAGTTTATTCAACATACAGTATATTCCTGTGGATTTTTCGAAGAACACTGGACTCAAAAACTCCGTCATACAGTTTCACTCCTAATATTGTTTCCCCCATTTTCTGCAGTATAACTGTGCCAGAGTGTAAAGTACCAGACCTGAACAGCAGTTTGGTATATTTATGTAGAAAATACAGTGGAGAAAAGATTGATGATTACGTCGGCTCCCATATGAATGTAATGTTTGAATATACAGTTTTAGAGTGCATCTCCTTAAGGATGGTGTCTGCCTGTTTCTGCTCTGAGTGCCAAGTCTGGAGGGTCTGCAAAAACAGGCCAAGCTGCTCTTAAAATGGCCACCGTGGTGGGAGATTTATCACACCACCTGCACACTAGTAAAAAGAGATCATTTGCTCCCCTTCCTCCATACATAAACTGCTGTCTTATTCCAGGGGGCATAACATTTATCATAGCACACTTTCTGCCTCTTGATCCTACCCCTGTTACCCAGACATGGTGTTGTGTGGTAACAAGGAAATGTATCGCTCAGTTTTATGCATCGGTACAGATGTCAGACTGGAGCCACAGCAATGGTTAATTGTATACTACCAGTTACAGTTGGCATCACATCTGCATAAATGTGCCCAGGTCAGGTATGAACCGCCTTGGGGGCATCATAGGTGAGGTAAATCAGAAAAAAATTTTAGTTTGGAGGCTCCAAAACACCAAACGGATCAAGTTCTGTGTCTGAAACAAACAGCAGCAGACAGGCTGTCATAAAAGAACACACAGCATATCACAATACCAATCCCGCAGGTTCAGAGAACCAGCTGTCTGCTCATATTTGTCCATATGACCCCTTTAGTGTCTATGACACAAGGGTGGACTTTTGTAAATGAGGCCCTCGCCGCAATGTTTTGTAGTAATACTGATATTCAGCAAAGCTTGTGTTGAAGCATGTCAGCCTTGGTTTAACTCACACAGTATCCTGGAGGACGTTGCTCAAGGATGTAACAATCGCTGTACCGCTACAGCGCAGAGAAAAGTGAGCTCTCCAGCTGCAGCCGCACTAGCTGCTGATAGTCCTTTAAATAGAAGTACTTGTAGGGTTGCTTCAGACAAAAGTGGGCCTTGACATGCTGTTGAGTGTGATGATGCACACACACGAGCACACACACACTTCTCCTCCATACACACACACACCCTCAAATCAATAGCCTGATTGAATTTGGTTCTCCCCTTCTTGCTCCCCGGGGGTCCTGTTGATTGGGCTTGGCAAACGCAATGTGGTGTGTGTGTGTGTGTGTGTGTGTGTGTGTGTGTGTGTAGCAGAGAGTGTACGATTGTGAGTGTGCACACAGTAAAGTAGTGATTCTGATCTACATTCTGAGAAGCTCTCCTGTCCCCAGAGTGAAATCAAGGCAAATGTTCTCCAGCCATCTTGACAAATCGCTTCCTGTAAGGTCCAAAATGCGTCGCTCGGCCTCACCCGGAAGTCAGTGACAGCAGCAGAGGAAGTTGCCCACAGCTGATGAATCCAATTAATCCAGTAACTCAGTGCGATTCAGATTGAGTATGAGTCAGTGGCTCATCAGTTGGCTGTGCCTCAACTCTGTCCTCTTCAAATCAATCAGACGGAGGAGGGTTTGGAAATCATCTTGAAACGACCAAATAGACATCAACAGGCAACTTTGTGATTTTATCTCTAAAAATGTGGAACGACCGGCCTTATTTCACTTCAAGAGAAGAGAAGGGGAATTACTTCATTCAGTGGCAGTTGAGCCAAGAGAACAGTTTGAGGAAGAATCAATTAGATATGACAAGCTATGACAAACTTAAAACACTCTTAAAGTGCAAATATCTCATAAATCTGCAGTGCATGTCGTGACGGGCCTGCTGTTAAATCCACAGTGATGAGTCAAATTTGGGAACTGAAAAACTTTTAATAGCCTCTAACTGCCATTATCTTGCCAGCTTTAACACCGACCTCGAGACAGATAAAAATGAGCAAATGAGAGAAAAAAAGGAGAGGAATTGTGTGGCACTCCTCCCCCGCTCTATGACTTTGCACTTTTCTCCTTATTAGTGTGGGCGGACCTGCCAGCGTCCTGTTGGGGACAGCTGCCGCTGCCGCTGCCGCCGCCGCCGCCGCCGCCGCCGCCGCCGCCGCCGCCGCCGCCGCCGCCGCCACTGCAGCAGCAGCAGCAGCAGCCCAAACCTGTGGCCAGAATCTCTAATGAGAGGTCTAGGGAGATAATTGATGGCAATTTTGAATTTGCTAGCCATTATACAGACCTTGAACACTTTGGCTTAATGAGAATTAAAGATTCAAAAGCAATGCATTTTATATCAATCAGGCAAACAACCCGTGGGAGAGGAAGACGGGCAGTTAGAGGGGAGTGGAACAGAGTGAAGGAAACAACAGAGAGGGGGGCCGTTATGGGTCTGAAATCAGCAGGCAGGAAGGACCAGATGATCAGCTACAAGTGATGTTTATGTATCTACTGTGTCTTTTTAATTTTATTATAAAATTCTATAAAAAATGATATTTATGATATGATATGATATGATATGGCAAGTTTTTCCTCACTCGAATTGAGGGTCTGGTCCTCAGACCCTCAATTCGGTGTAAGGGGATGTTGTTCACTGTACAGATTTTAAGGCCCACTGAGACAATGTGATTGTGATTTTTGGCTATATAAATAAAATTGATTTGATTTGATTGTTGATTTTTTCTGAATCGTTTGGAGTACAGGCATGGTTTGGGGATCTTTTAAAAAGTTATAAGCTGTCAGAAGCTCTGTAAGTACTTCTGGCATTAAGATAAAGATTGTTTTTATTTATCCCACAACGGGGAAATTCACGTTACACCAGCTCGAGGTGCAACAGTACAAGTAAGAATCAGAAAAATATGTATAGAAATATTAAATAGAAAATAAATAGAAAAACGTGAGATATTTACAAAAAACAATAAGATATTTACAAAAGCAAACAAGTGGGTGGAAAGTGACTGTTCATGTAGTGCTTGAGTTGAACAGTCTGATGGCTGTGGGGATAAATGATCTGCAGAAGCGCTCCTTCTTACACAGTGGGTGTAAGAGTCTTAATCATTAATCTATAGGAGTTTGAACACAATAAATTATTTATTTATTCTTCTTGCCTACATTTTTTAATGCAGTCCAAGTTCAAATTAGAAGACAACATCACTGAAAATGGAAATTTAAAGATATATCCTGGCGCTTGGCAAAAAAATTAATTATTGTTCTTTATTTCCTTATTAATACTAACTTTGTGCATATAGAATAGTAAAATGCACAAAAATACATAATAGTGCATAATTTCCAAATGTAGGATTTAAAAACTGATATTAACTATATATTGCTGGATTTGCAGTCTCAATGGCTACATGACGCATCAATCATCCGGAGGCCAGCGTGTCAGGGGCTCAGGAGAGAGGAGAATTAAGAGAGAAGGTCACTTGTCAACACGATCACTTATTGGCTGTTGTAGGCTAAAGGGCGGGCATATAAAATCATATCTGCTCAAATTAGCTGTCAATCGAATGGCTGCCAATCTCAGGATCTCTGGTGTAGAGGTATAATGGCATCTAATCTCTTTGGGAATAAGAGAAGACAGTTTGTTGGCTTTTGATGCACTATTGAAACACCCAGACATTTTATTGGTGAGTTGGTGAGATGTGGTTTTATCTTAAAATGATTTGCATGAATAGAATCACAAGAATCTAGCTTTATAATGATGTATGGCATGACTATACACTTAAATTGAGGCGATTGCCTGTTTGCTTAGCTGTGTTTGTAAAGCTTGGCAGGCTGCTGAAATTCTATGAAAATCGATATTTGTGTGTAAACAATATTAAAACAGATTCGTATTATCGATTTTCATTTTTTGAATTTGGTCCTTTATATTACCTTACTACTGTCAACCACGCACAACATCAGAGTATCACTCATTTCGACATGAAATTTGACGTTCTATTTGTTGACTGAACTGCATTGTGGCCGCACATGTGGGTGGTCTCCCTTTTCATCAGCCCTCCTGTATGAAAAGGACAATGTCCTGCTGACAGCCCTCAGGCATACTGGGAATGTCAAGTCAAACTGTCACTATGGGGAGTCAAAGCTGGTGTGGTGAAAGTACAGGGGTGAGAGGAGGAGGAGGAGGAAGATGAGACAGGAGGATGCCACAACAATCAGCACCCTGCAGTCAGAGGCGTGCAGCCCCGCTCTGTGGGGGGGTGCTGATGACATCAGAGAAGCAGCAGGAACAGCCTCCGACTCTCACCAAGCAGAGACAGGGTGGCTGCACCCACTAGTACAGAGCTGGCCTCGTGTGGAGCGACACACACACACACACACGCACGAACATAAACGTACACACAAAACTTTATTCTTTAAGAAAAGCCAAATAAATACAAAGCACTAAACCTGGAACCGTCAACACAGACGCAACGATTAGCATTAGCATAGTTGCCTATTTACACATCAAGCAGGCACTGAGCAACATTAGCATTCATTTGGAGTCGTGCTTCTGGCTGCCTGGTAATTGTTAGTCCAAAAGCAGCTCTCCTGTTAGCTCTGTTTTGGCACCATCTCCTGAGGGAAGTATCTGGCTCTTTGGCTAAAAGATGCTCTCCTATGTTTGCTAACTTTGGCATTTGGTGCTGAATTGGAGGTTGTCGTTGAAGAGCTGTAGAGTTTAATGGAAAAAGGTATGTTTGTCACTGAGCAACTCTTATCACATTACTCATAGTATTTTGACCCATTTTTAAAATTAAAAATATTGAAGAGTGCAGCTTTAAAGATGTGTAATTTTGGTAAATATGGTCAGAATTCAGCGGTAGCTCCAAAAACATATGGGGACGCATGTCACCTGAGCTAGCTATCCTTGGCTGTAGCTTGCTACCATTAGCGAATTAGCTCATGGCCCAGTTAGCCGCGGAGCCAGTGGTTCTATGGTGTGTCGGACCGGAACCTTGGATCACAGGGGGAATCATCTCAGGTGATGGGGCCCCACCTGAGAATGAACATGGCTGACACCAAACTGGGACTTAACACAGCCTCCAAATCCACCAGAGGTCAGTTTGAAGATGGGATACAGTATGGAGGCGATTAACAGTGGCTCTTTTTTATCTTACTCAGTGAAAAACCAGAGGTTATTATCATTTTACGATGAGTTAACAAGGCTATTAAGCTCATCTTAGTTCAGTAAAAGAGAAAAACTTAACCACAGGAGGTGTACACTTGTATCTTTTGGTTTAATAAGGCAAATAAAAATAAGAGTCATTTATTTCTTGACATTTTGTGAGTTGAGTGAGTTTATGTTGTTCATTAATTACAGTAAAAGCATACATACAGTATATCTCCCAGATGATCCTATAGGGACTAACTGAGGGTACACAGTTGTATTATGAGACAGGATAGGCCTTCCATAGATATCTCTCCAATAGAGCACATAGACATCTGCAACATAATATCATCACTGTTTTTTCTTCTCTCTGTCGATAAAGATTGTTCATTTTTTAAAATGTTTTAAACTAAAATTCTGGCCATATCTTATAAGTTGCTCTTCTAATCTAGTTATTAAACTTGTAGAGATATTGATCTTTTTCCACAGAGACAAAAGTTTGTGAATATAAAAGACATTAAGTGTAATCGTAAAGCCTCATAGTAAAAAACTTTCATGATATTGAAATATGATATATTTATATATATATATATATGATATATGATAACTTTTGGCTTCTGTGACGTTCTATGCAGCCTTTTATTGGGGCAGATAAGACGGGCTCTTCTGTACCCATGAAAAGCATTTCCAACCAAGTTCCTGTGCTAAAAGAAGCCTAAATTACTCTTGTGCCCTGCCTAAGCCCACTTTGATAGATAATTCCCTTTACGTAATCATCTTAACGTGATTAATAGACTGTGAGAGCCGTCTAAGAGGTGACTTTTGTTAACCTTTTATGGGTATTTCCCACTGGAAGAGCTATAAGAGGCTTGGCTATTGTCTGTTTCACCATCAGGGCAAACACAGTCTGCCAGAGTTGATATACTTCTATGACGTCTTGCCGCTCTCGAAGGGAGGGAGAAATGAAGCCCATAAACTCAAACATATTTCCCAGTAAGCACATGAAGAGAGCATAGATAGTTTATTGTCCTCAAGAGGAAGTGTTTGCCACTGACAGGTTCAGGCAATATGTACGCATGAAAGTGTATTCCAAAGACATATAACACATTCTCTTCCTGCTAAAAGAGCATTTCGCAACACAAGCACAGTTGATGCACACACAAACACTGAGAGGGTGGAGAGTGGAAACACACACAAACACAGATCAAACATCAATTCAAACACGGGCAGGTACACAAGAAGGCACATGCACAAGCTTTGCTGCATGTGCACATGAATACACTCAGAGAGCGGGCTGGGACAGCAGCATGTATCCAGTAACAGTGCAGGTCTGGATAGTAACTACTGCAGAGGCTATTTGACACCTCCTCTATGGATACTCAGACGCAGTGCTCTGGCAGCATACTGAAACACTAGCTCAGGCTGCCTGGACTACATGCCTTATAACATTATACCATTTGTTCTGAATGCTTTACCATCAAACTACATCAACAGCATTATTCATATCTTTTTTACATGAAAATTCACCATCCTGTGATACAAAGCGGTGTTGTTTCTCTTACAACTGTTGGAACAGCGATGTTTACAGCTCGTCATTTGACGTCTGGCTAGATATAAGCTCTGCTATCAGACGAGCTTATGGTATTATAGGCTAGAGCTTGGCATTATGGCATTTATATTCTATTATTCCATTATGCATCCGATGTTCGTTTCACATTATGTCATGTCATGAGCACATTTTCACTCTGAATCTCATCCTTCCCAAGAGGCTCAGGTGTCTATGGAAAATCCGACAGTCAATTTTGTCAGAAAGAGTTCACAGGATGACCAGAGGGCGTGTTTTTGTGTTGTATGACTGCACATGATGTACTGGAGTTGACACAAAAAAAGTAAGAGATAGCACCTGCCTGGAAAAGAGTGTCCTCTTCAAGACATAATCATATTTCACTTGTGATCTGCTTTATTTTGTTTAACACTCCTCTTCGAGGCCTGTATCTAATTTCTGCTAACGAGGATGTAGGATGATGACGTTGGGAGCTAGCATGAAATCACTGCCGTTGTCTTCATCGTAAATTAACCACCCTTGCTGGCAACGCTTTATTTTAACATCCTTGTAATAAGTGTTGGTTAATAGGTAATAAAGCCCTTATGAGATGCTTATCATTATCACGACAAGCGATAACAATAGCATCATCAACACGTTTGTTGTTAGATTATTAGACATGGGGTGTACTCTTTAACAGTTGAACAAACGGGTACCCCCACTTTTGAGCATTTAACATTGTGTGGATGTGATTAGTGAAGTTTTCAGATTATCTATTAAAATATACAGTTTACCTCAATGCACTTAACACGATAAATGTATTAATAATTGTGCTATTGCTTTTCCCAGCTCTGCTATCTGGCTTAAGGACTATGTGTGGTCAAGGTTGATCAAATGTGACTGGAAAAGTTACACTTTTGACAAGACAGCTCTGACAAGATGCTTTTTACTTTGCATCAGTTTCACACAATTCACACAACAAACCTCAAAAAGAATAAAAACAATTATTATAATTATTGTAATAGTGCATATAACCTTCTTATAATCTAACAATAAATATGTTTGTTATGTGTTCATTATGCTATTATTAACACTTAGGGTCATGTCACTGTTAATACACATCTTATAAGGACGTATAAGGGCCTTATTAACTTTTAATTAATGCTTATTACAAGGACTAGCATATATGGTTATTCATGGATTGAGTTAATGTATCAAAGCTTTATTCATACACCTTCAGTCATGCTTGCTGACTTCCTTCCACACCCTCAACTCCAATGTCGAGAGTTCAGTCGGAGGTTCAGGTGTGTTTTGCTAGCGGCTAATGTAGCCTAAAGCCAGTAGCCTCAAGCAGAGATGAGGAGGTCTGGAAAGTTAACTTCTTTCAAACTCCTAACACAGATGTGTCTTTTTCATTTTCTAACTAATTTTCTAAAGTGACAGTACTCACCAGGAGTTGAGTTATCCTGGTGGAATTATGCTCTTTCTGTGAGTGAATTACATTCACGTCAATCATGTTGATGTAGTAGCAGTAGATTGCATTTTCATTTTTTCACAAAAGTGAAATCACAGTCGGCCAAAATATGTTCCAGTCAGCATTTGGTGGCATCTTCAATGGGAAAAACATCATATTCAGTAACACGTATCCTTTGGAGGCACTGTAGATAAAAGAATCCTGTTTTACAGATATCACTTCATGTCAAACACAAAAAGATTTCAATGCCTGTTCCTCCACAGCAGCAGAAGGTCAGCACACAAGGTTAAACATTCTGTTTACATATTGTAGTGACCTCACACACTGAGCCGGCCTTCTGAAAAGTGCAGAAAATTGCTGCACTGACAGCAAACATCAATAAAACAGCAAAGTGGAGAATAGGGATGAAACCACTGAGCTCATTGCCTGCTTGCCTGCCTGCCTGTGTGTGTGTGTGTGCGTGTGTGTTCGTGTATGTTTTGACAGGCTTACTCTGTGAAATATTAGAAGGCCTTCACGAGACAAGCAGCAAACAAACAGAGCTGTTGTTGTCATGAACTCACATGTCTGCGAGATCACAAATGCACTCAAGGATAATTTGGAAGCAAGCTTTCACTATCATTATGGTGACATGTTGATATTAATATCCCACTCACCAAAACACACGCATAAGACAAGACATACTGAAACAGCACTGCTGTCCACATGTTCACACCCACATGCACCACACAGAGTAACACCCTGATGCAGCCCTGCTAATCTAACTGGTCATCCTGCAGGGTCAGGGCTGACACACATCTCCAGCATTCTGACAGTGATTTCCCTCTTGTGCTGTTACGCAGCTGCCACCTCAGTGAGCCCCCACCCCTCCTTCACACACAAACACCACACAGCTAGACTGACAAGTCACCAGACAGACTGTCTGACATAGCCCAGCCTACTTCTACACCTGCCTCTACAGTTTTTCTGTCCCTCCCTCTCTGCCTGCCTGTCTGCTTGGCTTCCTCGCGTGTTTGGATAGCTGCCTCGCTCACTATACAACCCCTAATTGTCTGGCATGCTGGCTCACCTTTCTGGCTTGCTAAGAGTAGTTATAGCAGCAATCTGTTGGCTAAACTTCACTCTGGCTGGCTTAACAACCGCTCTCTTGCTGATTGTCTAACCCCCTACCTGCCTAACCAACTCCCCACCTAGCTCAAAGGATCAGCGCCTCACTCTGCACCTGCTAAGCCTTCCCCCCTGCACAGGGACCTGGGGGAATGCACAACACTGAAACCCTTTAATAAGAATATTCAGACAGGCACCTGCAGGGGCGGCTACTGAGAGCCACCACTGGGCCTTTGGGATGAGGGGATTACTGGTTGTTCACATATAGATTCTCTCCCTCTTTGTCTCTAGATGTGTCTCCCATGCACACAGAGATTCTTAAATTCTTAAATAAAAGAGTGGTATGCAAACAAGGGATAATACATTTTATCTAGTAGGGTTGAGTGAGTATGAAACGAGTAGTACAGATAATTTTAAGTGAGAGTATCATCCAAGGAAAATGTGTAAATATCTGTATTTTGCAATGAAGGAAAATTCTAGTTGGGTAGCTGAAGGAATATGATAAAAACAAGTATTAAATAGTCCTCTGACGTATGCATGGACGCAGGAACTAGGGGTGCTGAGGGGGCTCTCAAGTGACCACTTGTGATCGGATCTCACTTCCCTGCTCTTCATGCAGTCAAACACTGACATCACTGGGACAAACGGACAACGTTTTTTCTATGTATAACACATGTTGAATTTACAAGAAGGCCCAAATACTTAAGAATTTGTTACTGGCAGCATCTCACAAAGTTTAAAAACTTAACCCTAACCTAACCCTAACCCTAATAACTCAACAACTCACAAAATTTAGCAATTTTATAAGGTAGTCTGGGGAAATTATTTCCCTCCTTATCTCCTTGCTGTTGTTGACTGTAGTATCTTGGTGTTCAAGTTTCTGCTGTTGTGCAAAACATTCTCCAATTGTTGTGAATTGTTGTCAGTAACTATTAGATACTGGCCATTCCTATACTACAAAAAACATGAATATTGCACACCATTTACAATGACATCATTATATAGACTGACACCTCAGCCCCCCTTCCCGCATCGCTGGACTTTTGATTAAAAACGTTCTTCTTTTTTCTGTAAATAGTTTTCTTATAACTAATCAATATAGCAACTTCTGACCAGATTTAAACTAATAGTGTTCATTTTGTCCTACCCACTTCCGCTTTAAGCCCCACCTATTCCTAATACACCAACAGATATAGATCATTTAGTTTCTTGAAAAGATACAGATGCATATTATAGTGTGCTTGCCCATCCCTAATATTGAGTGCATTTTAAAGGAAAATGTGGTCATTGGAAAATTGGTCGAGAAATTTTGAATCCCAGCTTTTCTAGACACGAAGGCTCAAGGGACAACAATGCAGCCCAGTCACCAGAATAAAATGTTGGGAGTTAGTTTTGTTTCTTATCCTTTTCGGAAATCGTTTGTGTGTCTGTAAAAGCGTGACACCACTGGATATTTAACAGGAGAACTCAGGACAATTTTCGGCTATGTTTGTTGCACCATAAAAATGTTGTTTTTAATGAGACACTGGGATGTTTCCAACCTTTCGTGCCAAGATAAGTGGTGAAAAAAAACAGGCATTTGTATAAGATCTTTTCCTAACATAACCAAGTGCTTTTTGTGCCTGAACCTCACCAGACCATAAGCACAGTGTTATTGCAACATGAAATATAAAATTTAACATAAAGAAATGCTGCAATATAAAGAGATGTTAAGTTTCATCACAACCTTAGTTTGCAGAAACATACATTGCTGACATTTTTTCTGGTATATAGATCATTTAGTTTCTTGAATAGATACAGATGCATATGATAGCGTGCTTGCCCATCCCTAATATTGAGTGCATTTTAAAGGAAAATGTGGTTATGTGCTGTCCTGGTCCTCAACTTTGGTTATAGACTGAAAAACCCTTACAACTACTGGATGGGTAGGAAGAGGGGAACATCTTGAGGTCAGTTTCCACTGTACTCAGGAAACAAACATCCTGCCAAGTACTGTAAATTGTGAGCTGCTCAATACAAACAGTAACAGTTTAATGCAAACTTTACACCCTTGCTCAGCAATAACATCAGCCCTCAGGTAGTTAGTCACTATCCAGGATGAGAAATCAATGGCAGACTGCAGTCTTGTTTCACTTGGCTGCGAGGGGAACATTTAGGTCTGCTTCAACAAACGCTGTTCACTGACACAGCTCACAGCTTGTTAATGTGCTGCTGCTTAAAATAGGAGGTCATTTGTCTTTTGTCTTGGACCTTTTCCAACTCATTAGAGGCAGAATCTTGGTATTGCCTGAAAAATATACAGATCTCTATGTGTTTTCTGTTTGCTTCCGTTTCGCAGAAATAGTCATTTTGTGCTTTTACGTCAGTGTGACGCCTCCACCTGACCTGAGTCACCCCTGTGCCTTTACCTTGCTTTTCTCCTCCACTCATCACTATGTATCTACACCCACGGGACAATATTGATGGCCAATAGGCAATGACACTAAACACACACAAACGCACATACACAGAGACCTCCAAACACTCAGAAGGTGAACAAATATTCTTTTCACCGCGGGGAATTCTGTTTAGTTTTATGAAAGCAAAATGAAACCACACACACAGGTGATGAGCCAATATTGCCATGACTGGGGGGAGTTGTGTTTAATAACTTACTGAGGGAAAGAGTTTCAGTGGGTGGGCGGAAGCAACTTTCTCAGAGTAAACTGTGGGCGGAGAGATCAGCGTCCTGAAGCCTCCACACAGATGGAGGGTTAAAAGAGGCAGTGAGAGAGACAGATCCTGAGCAACATCAGCATGACCTTTCACACATAAGTGCAGGAGCATCATCATAGACATCTTTTTTAAAAACAAGCTGTTTAAAATGTGAACTTGTGTAAACACTTACTTCCCCTCCCTCTGCCCGTACTAGTCATCAGACGCCTCGCACTAAATACACAGTGCAGTAAGAACGAGTGTGAATCCAGCCATCATCTTGCGGATCATGTGGACAGTGTCACGACATGTGACCCGCTGTGTCCCAGCGGATCACAGCGTGGAGGCAGGGTATGACAAGTGACACGGAGGATGCTTCAAAAGTCCCACTCACCATGACTCATCCTAACTGCCCCTGAGGTTAGCATGGCTGTCACTCAAACTGTTTTTCCAATCAATGCATCTTCAGCAGACACAGTTGATTATCGCTTTAATGAGAGAGCCCCGATTGATTTCCATTAGTTTATCACAGGCCCGGATACTCCTGGGACCGGGTTTAATTTTCTCTGTATCCATTTACCCCAAAGCTGGGTCATAACATGCCACTTATTGGTAAATTATTGTTTGAGTCAATGAATTGGGCTGGCATGATTACCTGTGGTGATGTCTGTGTTGCTAGGCAATAGGGTCTATAGTGTCATATCATAATACATTAGAAAGCAAATGCAAAACGAAGACTTTTTATGTGTCCTTGGTGTCTTCAGCAGATTCTCCATCACTCTGCCACTCATCTGCCTGTACTCAACATTAATGCTCATATAAATATAAACACACACACATGCCTACTCCTACCAAGTTTGACATATCCCTGATTATTAGCTTCAAGCATGATCACAATATGATTTAAAATTCAGTTATAACATTACATTAAACCCACCAATCATAGTAACATGCACTCCAGCAATTTGGGGGATTGGCTTGTCCACTGTCTTAACCTCAGTCTGATGCGATGGTTGATAACAATTTCATTCCTGTGCATTCAATGGAATGATTGATCTGGAACTTAAGTCCCAATAACGAATAATATAACCCCACTAGTATGATTTATGGTGCCAGTACACTCCAAAGGAAAAGCTTGTTGGACTGTC
The DNA here is from genome assembly GCF_040436345.1 of Pagrus major. Taxonomy (NCBI): domain Eukaryota; kingdom Metazoa; phylum Chordata; class Actinopteri; order Spariformes; family Sparidae; genus Pagrus; species Pagrus major. Next base: position 27,717,983 of record NC_133215.1, on the reverse strand, counting down.
AAAAGGTTCTGATTGAATTAGCGGGCGCTGTGTCCAACAATTTCTCTCAGAAACCAACAATTCCTACTTTCATACCCACCTCTTGCTGTGATTGGCCAGTCATAGGGAGTTGAGAAGTAAGCAGGTAACATTTCGACAGTGTGCTGATTCTGACGGTTGTCAATTTAGTCATACATTCATTTTGATGCTAATTCAAACTTTTCAGTACAAAACAAGGTCTGTAAAAGAACTGTCTATACAGTTAATATCTCAGAGCAGAGTTATCACATAAATCCATGGCTTTCACTGTGTTTTGGCAGGCTCTTAACCAAGCTGATCTTTTGAGTTAGCAGGGCTAAGCTAGTAGTAAGCAAGTGTTTGTTAACCCACATGTGTTGTTTTCTATTTTGACTTGTCTTAAATCCAGAAGCTACGACATGTGGATGTGGAGGCTTTGGAGTTAGTGTAATGCACCTTTGACATAACCACTGATTAACTGAAGAAATAATTACTTTTTGATTAAATTGACCAAAAATTCAAGTTTATTGCTCAACGATTTTCCCAAGATAATATATTACTTCCTGCCACCACTACATTTGTCTATCCACCCCCACCTCCACACTGATGACAGCCTGAGGAACTGCCTACAGATCATCTTCTCTTGTCACCCAGAGGGCTCCAATTGAGCTCCAGCCTCCAAACTGACTGTGTTAGGATGTGTGTGTGTTAGTTAGGTGCTTAACAAGCCATTTATGTCCACTATACATGCCCTGTCTGCATAAATATGCACTTAAGCGCGTGTATGTGTGTGGGTGCCTGCGTGTTTGCACTCACCTTATCTCTCTGTGTGTGTATATCATGTCTCCTCCTGCAGCATCACCACACCTACAGTGCAGACAGCCGGTGAGTTAGAGGGCTTGCAGACAGACCTCTGAGTGCTCTTTGCCTCCTCCTCTGTAGCCATCAGAGTCGTGATAGAGAGCTGTGAATTTGTCTCCTTCACTCAGATTTATTGAAATGATATACACCTACTGTCTGCTCTTGGCACAGATTTTAGACTGCATTTTAAAATAAGAGCACTTTGCTGCTTCAGAGCTGCAGAGAAAGGATTGTGGAAATATTGCAGAATCCAAAGATTAAACACCCCACAGTATACAATGTATGACATGCAGATATAAATCAATTAGGGATGCATGATATATATCAGACAGATAAATTAATTAATAATGAGGCCCAATAATGGAAAATTTACATTATCGGTTATTGGCAGAAAAAGAAATGCTAGCCAATAAATCTAGCCGATAATACAAGGCCAAATTGCTTTTGTTTGCTTAACAAGTGCAGCATCTACACACAGTAGGTGGTGGTATGCACCTTTACAGATGTTTTGTGAGCAGCCAATAAACACAGGAGAAGAAGAAGAACAAACACGCTGCTGTCGCGCAATGCTGAACTGCTGCACCTGTGTAGAGCCATGCAATGTAGACATGAGCCACACATGTCGTCACTGGTGTGAACTTTCTTTTTCACAAGAAGAACATAACACAAGGGAAGAAGTCTTCAAGTCTAACCATAAAATCTTATCAAAGATATAGAATATTAAATAAACCATCTATGCTCACTACATCTCAGCCTTTCTTACACTCATGAGAGTCATGTAATTATCGGTTATCGGATTGGCTGAAAAAAATCCATATTGTGCATCCCTAAAATTAAAGTATAATGTCATCTTTAGAAAATTATGGTGAAACTTGATAATTATAATCCAACTTTAAGGATTCCGCCTCCACATTAAAAACCCTCGAGACTCACTTCTCTCTCAAGAGAATGATGCTTGACCTTATAATGTAGTCATTTACATATAACCTTAAGCTTTACAGCTGCACTTATCATAGGTGGATTATGCTGGTGGAGCTGACTGGGTGACGGGGACGTCTGCAGCACCAAGGATGGCTGAGGACTGAGGAGGTCAGGTTGAGAAGGTTCTACAAGGTGAGAGGAAGAGTGAGGCTGATATTTACGTATCCTTTATTTCACCAGGTAATTTAATTAGAAACAAACTGCAAACGATAATGGCCTGGCAAACACTGAAATGTCAGGTGGAGGAGAAGAACAATCATTTCACAGACAGAAATAAACAAGCTAAGCTCAAGTTTAGCAGGGAAACAATTATGACTGCTGTACATCCTGTGCAATAGAGTCTGGAAGGTTAAAATGATGGGATTGAATGTAATTTGGAAAGTAAAAATAAACAACAGTTTAGAATAATTAATTGTAGTGCAAAATTAGTTAAGGTCTTGGAGCAGTAGCTGTAGCTGTCAGGCCCAAATGCAGTCGTACTAAAATAAAATCATTGGTATCTTTTGACAGTTCCAAAATCTATTAAAAAATGATAAATGGATTACAATAAAAATATTAATGACTTTTACAGAAAAGGACTATTAATATTACAAGGAAGTAATATTTCTTACTGCCTCTCTCCATTTCCCCTTCCGCCACAGCATAAATCTCATTTTCAGTGACCTCTCCTCGTTTCTCATGAAGAGCCTTTATCCTTCTATTGTTAGGTATCACTCTTGTCTTATTTCTGAATCTGGACCCAAAATAACAGAGATTTTAGGTTCCCTTTCTCAAACTCTTTCATACATCTATGTCATGCATACATGTGTCTTCAACCACTATTGATCAGAAAGGAAATCTGTTATCCTTCAACATCTGCAAACAAGTCATTCGAAAGACAAAATACATTGTTGGACCAATTGTCAGAGCACGTGGTTATGGAAGGTTGTGGATTGACCGCAGTAATGTGTACAGAAACGAACATTGACGGCCATAGATAATGGGAAACAAATTGTGGTCACCCATGCTAAAGTTTTTGTCGACTCCATTCACCCCAACTTCCTACCCACATGAAGTTTGTCCCTCAAAATCAGACAGCTCTTGTCAAGGTCACTTATTACCCACTCTTGACAACTGAAGTTTTCCTCAATGGTCCATTCAAGGTCCTCTCCTGTTTTCAATACACATGTTCCCTCTACATCAGGTCATCCAAAACCACAATCTCCTGTGAAAAGAGTTTATTATGACCCATATTGACGTTTTTTTTGTCAGTGGGGAAACTATAGTGCCTGTAGTAGTTAAAACAGAAGCAGGAAGAAGTGTGGCGAGGTGATATAAAGAGCGTCAAAGCTGGCGTATGGAGGAGGCTGGGAATGGATGGTTGGGTTAAAGACAAGTCACCATTTTTCATGAATACATGGGCCAGTTTTTTCAATAGCTTCCAGGTCATTTGACCAATTGACTCGAAATCAATGCCAAATGTCGTCCTATACTGGTTGAATAAGACACACCTGTTCTTATTGGATTGTAGTGAAATTTGTATTTTTCATGAATATTTCAAAGAAAAGTCAAATTTTTTCATGAAAACATCGATCGATTTTTTCAATAGCTCCCAAGGCATTTGTCCGATTGACTCGAAATCAATGGCAAAAGGTCTTCTGATACTGGTTGAATGAGACACAGCTGTTTTTATTGGATTTTAGTGGAATTTCGTTTTTTCATGAATATTTTAAAGAAAAATCACTATTTTTAGCGAATACACCGCCCGATTTCTTCAATAGCTCCCAGGTCATTTGAGCCATGGACTCGAAATCAATGCCGACATGTCTTGTTATACTGGTAGAATGAGACACAGCAGTTGTTATTGGATTTTAGTGGAATTTCTATTTTTCATGAATATTTCAAAGAAAAGTCAAATTTTTTCATGAAAACATCGATCGATTTTTTCAATAGCTCCCAAGACATTTGTCCGATTGACTCGAAATCAATGGCAAAAGGTCTTCTGATACTGGTTGAATGAGACACAGCAGTTTTTATTGGATTTTAGTGGAATTTCTATTTTTCATGAATATTTGAATGAAAAATCACCATTTTTGGCGAATACACCGCCCGATTTTTTCAATAGCTCCCAGGTCATTTGAGCCATCCACTCGAAATCAATGGCTAAAGGTCTTGTTATACTGGTAGAATGAGACACAGCAGTTTTTATTGGATTTTAGTGGAATTTCTATTTTTCATGAATATTTGAATGAAAAATCACCATTTTTGGCGAATACACCGCCCGATTTTTTCAATAGCTCCCAGGTCATTTGAGCCATCCACTCGAAATCAATGGCTAAAGGTCTTGTTATACTGGTAGAATGAGACACAGCAGTTTTTATTGGATTTTAGTGGAATTTCTATTTTTCATGAATATTTGAATGAAAAATCACCATTTTTGGCGAATACACCGCCCGATTTTTTCAATAGCTCCCAGGTCATTTGAGCCATCCACTCGAAATCAATGCCGACATGTCTTGTTATACTGGTAGAATGAGACACAGCAGTTTTTATTGGATTTTAGTGGAATTTCTATTTTTCAGGAATATTTGAATGAAAAATCACCATTTTTGGCGAATACACCGCCCGATTTTTTCAATAGCTCCCAGGTCATTTGAGCCATCCACTCGAAATCAATGGCTAAAGGTCTTGTTATACTGGTAGAATGAGACACAGCAGTTTTTATTGGATTTTAGTGGAATTTCTATTTTTCAGGAATATTTGAATGAAAAATCACCATTTTTGGCGAATACACCGCCCGATTTTTTCAATAGCTCCCAGGTCATTTGAGCCATCCACTCGAAATCAATGGCTAAAGGTCTTGTTATACTGGTAGAATGAGACACAGCAGTTTTTATTGGATTTTAGTGGAATTTCTATTTTTCATGAATATTTGAATGAAAAATCACCATTTTTGGCGAATACACCGCCCGATTTTTTCAATAGCTCTCAGGGCATTTGAGCCATCGACTTGAAATCAATGCCAAATGTCGTCCTATATTGGTTGAATAAGACACACCTGTTCTTATTTGGTTGTAGTGAAATTTGTATTTTTCATGAATATTTCAAAGAAAAGTCAAATTTTTTCATGAAAACATCGATCGATTTTTTCAATAGCTCCCAAGGCATTTGTCCGATTGACTCGAAATCAATGGCAAAAGGTCTTGTTATACTGGTAGAATGAGACACAGCTGTTTTTATTGGATTTTAGTGGAATTTCGTTTTTTCATGAATATTTTAAAGAAAAATCACTATTTTTAGCGAATACACCGCCCGATTTCTTCAATAGCTCCCAGGTCATTTGAGCCATCGACTCGAAATCAATGCCGACATGTCTTGTTATACTGGTAGAATGAGACACAGCAGTTTTTATTGGATTTTAGTGGAATTTCTATTTTTCATGAATATTTGAATGAAAAATCACCATTTTTGGCGAATACACCGCCCAATTTTTTCAATAGCTCCCAGGTCATTTGAGCCATCCACTCGAAATCAATGCCGACATGTCTTGTTATACTGGTAGAATGAGACACAGCAGTTTTTATTGGATTTTAGTGGAATTTCTATTTTTCAGGAATATTTGAATGAAAAATCACCATTTTTGCGAATACACCGCCCGATTTTTTCAATAGCTCCCAGGTCATTTGAGCCATCCACTCGAAATCAATGCCGACATGTCTTGTTATACTGGTAGAATGAGACACAGCAGTTTTTATTGGATTTTAGTGGAATTTCTATTTTTCATGAATATTTGAATGAAAAATCACCATTTTTGGCGAATACACCGCCCGATTTTTTCAATAGCTCCCAGGTCATTTGAGCCATCCACTCGAAATCAATGGCTAAAGGTCTTGTTATACTGGTAGAATGAGACACAGCAGTTTTTATTGGATTTTAGTGGAATTTCTATTTTTCATGAATATTTGAATGAAAAATCACCATTTTTGGCGAATACACCGCCCGATTTTTTCAATAGCTCCCAGGTCATTTGAGCCATCCACTCGAAATCAATGGCTAAAGGTCTTGTTATACTGGTAGAATGAGACACAGCAGTTTTTATTGGATTTTAGTGGAATTTCTATTTTTCATGAATATTTGAATGAAAAATCACCATTTTTGGCGAATACACCGCCCGATTTTTTCAATAGCTCTCAGGGCATTTGAGCCATCGACTTGAAATCAATGCCAAATGTCGTCCTATATTGGTTGAATAAGACACACCTGTTCTTATTTGGTTGTAGTGAAATTTGTATTTTTCATGAATATTTCAAAGAAAAGTCAAATTTTTTCATGAAAACATCGATCGATTTTTTCAATAGCTCCCAAGGCATTTGTCCGATTGACTCGAAATCAATGGCAAAAGGTCTTGTTATACTGGTAGAATGAGACACAGCTGTTTTTATTGGATTTTAGTGGAATTTCGTTTTTTCATGAATATTTTAAAGAAAAATCACTATTTTTAGCGAATACACCGCCCGATTTCTTCAATAGCTCCCAGGTCATTTGAGCCATCGACTCGAAATCAATGCCGACATGTCTTGTTATACTGGTAGAATGAGACACAGCAGTTTTTATTGGATTTTAGTGGAATTTCTATTGTTCAGGAATATTTGAATGAAAAATCACCATTTTTGCGAATACACCGCCCGATTTTTTCAAAAGCTCCCAGGTCATTTGAGCCATCCACTCGAAATCAATGCCGACATGTCTTGTTATACTGGTAGAATGAGACACAGCAGTTTTTATTGGATTTTAGTGGAATTTCTATTTTTCATGAATATTTGAATGAAAAATCACCATTTTTGGCGAATACACCGCCCGATTTTTTCAATAGCTCCCAGGTCATTTGAGCCATCCACTCGAAATCAATGGCTAAAGGTCTTGTTATACTGGTAGAATGAGACACAGCAGTTTTTATTGGATTTTAGTGGAATTTCTATTTTTCATGAATATTTGAATGAAAAATCACCATTTTTGGCGAATACACCGCCCGATTTTTTCAATAGCTCCCAGGTCATTTGAGCCATCCACTCGAAATCAATGGCTAAAGGTCTTGTTATACTGGTAGAATGAGACACAGCAGTTTTTATTGGATTTTAGTGGAATTTCTATTTTTCATGAATATTTGAATGAAAAATCACCATTTTTGGCGAATACACCGCCCAATTTTTTCAATAGCTCCCAGGTCATTTGAGCCATCCACTCGAAATCAATGCCGACATGTCTTGTTATACTGGTAGAATGAGACACAGCAGTTTTTATTGGATTTTAGTGGAATTTCTATTTTTCAGGAATATTTGAATGAAAAATCACCATTTTTGGCGAATACACCGCCCGATTTTTTCAATAGCTCCCAGGTCATTTGAGCCATCCACTCGAAATCAATGCCGACATGTCTTGTTATACTGGTAGAATGAGACACAGCAGTTTTTATTGGATTTTAGTGGAATTTCTATCGTTCAGGAATATTTGAATGAAAAATCACCATTTTTGCGAATACACCGCCCGATTTTTTCAAAAGCTCCCAGGTCATTTGAGCCATCCACTCGAAATCAATGCCGACATGTCTTGTTATACTGGTAGAATGAGACACAGCAGTTTTTATTGGATTTTAGTGGAATTTCTATTTTTCATGAATATTTGAATGAAAAATCACCATTTTTGGCGAATACACCGCCCGATTTTTTCAATAGCTCCCAGGTCATTTGAGCCATCCACTCGAAATCAATGGCTAAAGGTCTTGTTATACTGGTAGAATGAGACACAGCAGTTTTTATTGGATTTTAGTGGAATTTCTATTTTTCATGAATATTTGAATGAAAAATCACCATTTTTGGCGAATACACCGCCCGATTTTTTCAATAGCTCCCAGGTCATTTGAGCCATCCACTCGAAATCAATGGCTAAAGGTCTTGTTATACTGGTAGAATGAGACACAGCAGTTTTTATTGGATTTTAGTGGAATTTCTATTTTTCATGAATATTTGAATGAAAAATCACCATTTTTGGCGAATACACCGCCCGATTTTTTCAATAGCTCCCAGGTCATTTGAGCCATCCACTCGAAATCAATGCCGACATGTCTTGTTATACTGGTAGAATGAGACACAGCAGTTTTTATTGGATTTTAGTGGAATTTCTATTTTTCATGAATATTTGAATGAAAAATCACCATTTTTGGCGAATACACCGCCCGATTTTTTCAATAGCTCCCAGGTCATTTGAGCCATCCACTCGAAATCAATGGCTAAAGGTCTTGTTATACTGGTAGAATGAGACACAGCAGTTTTTATTGGATTTTAGTGGAATTTCTATTTTTCATGAATATTTGAATGAAAAATCACCATTTTTGGCGAATACACCGCCCGATTTTTTCAATAGCTCCCAGGTCATTTGAGCCATCCACTCGAAATCAATGGCTAAAGGTCTTGTTATACTGGTAGAATGAGACACAGCAGTTTTTATTGGATTTTAGTGGAATTTCTATTTTTCATGAATATTTGAATGAAAAATCACCATTTTTGGCGAATACACCGCCCGATTTTTTCAATAGCTCCCAGGTCATTTGAGCCATCCACTCGAAATCAATGCCGACATGTCTTGTTATACTGGTAGAATGAGACACAGCAGTTTTTATTGGATTTTAGTGGAATTTCTATTTTTCAGGAATATTTGAATGAAAAATCACCATTTTTGGCGAATACACCGCCCGATTTTTTCAATAGCTCCCAGGTCATTTGAGCCATCCACTCGAAATCAATGCCGACATGTCTTGTTATACTGGTAGAATGAGACACAGCAGTTTTTATTGGATTTTAGTGGAATTTCTATTTTTCAGGAATATTTGAATGAAAAATCACCATTTTTGGCGAATACACCGCCCGATTTTTTCAATAGCTCCCAGGTCATTTGAGCCATCCACTCGAAATCAATGGCTAAAGGTCTTGTTATACTGGTAGAATGAGACACAGCAGTTTTTATTGGATTTTAGTGGAATTTCTATTTTTCAGGAATATTTGAATGAAAAATCACCATTTTTGGCGAATACACCGCCCAATTTTTTCAATAGCTCCCAGGTCATTTGAGCCATCCACTCGAAATCAATGCCGACATGTCTTGTTATACTGGTAGAATGAGACATAGCAGTTTTTATTGGATTTTAGTGGAATTTCTATTTTTCATGAATATTTGAATGAAAAATCACCATTTTTGGCGAATACACCGCCCAATTTTTTCAATAGCTCCCAGGTCATTTGAGCCATCCACTCGAAATCAATGCCGACATGTCTTGTTATACTGGTAGAATGAGACACAGCAGTTTTTATTGGATTTTAGTGGAATTTCTATTTTTCAGGAATATTTGAATGAAAAATCACCATTTTTGGCGAATACACCGCCCAATTTTTTCAATAGCTCCCAGGTCATTTGAGCCATCCACTCGAAATCAATGGCTAAAGGTCTTGTTATACTGGTAGAATGAGACACAGCAGTTTTTATTGGATTTTAGTGGAATTTCTATTTTTCATGAATATTTGAATGAAAAAATCACCATTTTTGGCGAATACACCGCCCAATTTTTTCAATAGCTCTCAGGTCATTTGAGCCATCCACTCGAAATCAATGCCGACATGTCTTGTTATACTGGTAGAATGAGACACAGCAGTTTTTATTGGATTTTAGTGGAATTTCTATTTTTCATGAATATTTGAATGAAAAATCACCATTTTTGGCGAATACACCGCCCGATTTTTTCAATAGCTCTCAGGTCATTTGAGCCATCCACTCGAAATCAATAGCGACATGTCTTGTTATACTGGTAGAATGAGACACAGCAGTTTTTATTGGATTTTAGTGGAATTTCTATTTTTCATGAATATTTTAATGAAAAATCACCATTTTTGGCGAATACACCGCCCAATTTTTTCAATAGCTCTCAGGGCATTTGAGCCATCGACTTGAAATCAATGCCAAATGTCGTCCTATATTGGTTGAATAAGACACACCTGTTCTTATTTGGTTGTAGTGAAATTTGTATTTTTCATGAATATTTCAAAGAAAAGTCAAATTTTTTCATGAAAACATCGATCGATTTTTTCAATAGCTCCCAAGGCATTTGTCCGATTGACTCGAAATCAATGGCAAAAGGTCTTGTTATACTGGTAGAATGAGACACAGCTGTTTTTATTGGATTTTAGTGGAATTTCGTTTTTTCATGAATATTTTAAAGAAAAATCACTATTTTTAGCGAATACACCGCCCGATTTCTTCAATAGCTCCCAGGTCATTTGAGCCATCCACTCGAAATCGATGGCTAAAGGTCTTGTTATACTGGTAGAATGAGACACAGCAGTTTTTATTGGATTTTTGTGGAATTTCTATTTTTCATGAATATTTTAATGAAAAATCACCATTTTTGGCGAATACACCGCCCGATTTTTTCAATAGCTCCCAGGTCATTTGAGCCATCCACTCGAAATCAATGCCGACATGTCTTGTTATACTGGTAGAATGAGACACAGCAGTTTTTATTGGATTTTAGTGGAATTTCTATTTGTCATGAATATTTGAATGAAAAAATCACCATTTTTGGCGAATACACCGCCCAATTTTTTCAATAGCTCCCAGGTCATTTGAGCCATCCACTCGAAATCAATGCCGACATGTCTTGTTATACTGGTAGAATGAGACACAGCAGTTTTTATTGGATTTTAGTGGAATTTCTATTTTTCAGGAATATTTGAATGAAAAATCACCATTTTTGGCGAATACACCGCCCGATTTTTTCAATAGCTCCCAGGTCATTTGAGCCATCCACTCGAAATCAATGGCTAAAGGTCTTGTTATACTGGTAGAATGAGACACAGCAGTTTTTATTGGATTTTAGTGGAATTTCTATTTTTCATGAATATTTGAATGAAAAAATCACCATTTTTGGCGAATACACCGCCTGATTTTTTCAATAGCTCTCAGGTCATTTGAGCCATCCACTCGAAATTAATGCCGACATGTCTTGTTATACTGGTAGAATGAGACACAGCAGTTTTTATTGGATTTTAGTGGAATTTCTATTTTTCAGGAATATTTTAATGAAAAATCACCATTTTTGGCGAATACACCGCCCGATTTTTTCAATAGCTCCCAGGTCATTTGAGCCATCCACTCGAAATCAATGGCTAAAGGTCTTGTTATACTGGTAGAATGAGACACAGCAGTTTTTATTGGATTTTAGTGGAATTTCTATTTTTCAGGAATATTTGAATGAAAAATCACCATTTTTGGCGAATACACCGCCCAATTTTTTCAATAGCTCCCAGGTCATTTGAGCCATCCACTCGAAATCAATGCCGACATGTCTTGTTATACTGGTAGAATGAGACACAGCAGTTTTTATTGGATTTTAGAGGAATTTCTATTTTTCAGGAATATTTGAATGAAAAATCACCATTTTTGGCGAATACACCGCCCAATTTTTTCAATAGCTCCCAGGTCATTTGAGCCATCCACTCGAAATCAATGGCTAAAGGTCTTGTTATACTGGTAGAATGAGACACAGCAGTTTTTATTGGATTTTAGTGGAATTTCTATTTTTCATGAATATTTGAATGAAAAAATCACCATTTTTGGCGAATACACCGCCCAATTTTTTCAATAGCTCTCAGGTCATTTGAGCCATCCACTCGAAATCAACAGCGACATGTCTTGTTATACTGGTAGAATGAGACACAGCAGTTTTTATTGGATTTTAGTGGAATTTCTATTTTTCATGAATATTTGAATGAAAAATCACCATTTTTGGCGAATACACCGCCCGATTTTTTTCAATAGCTCCCAGGTCATTTGAGCCATCCACTCGAAATCAATGCCGACATGTCTTGTTATACTGGTAGAATGAGACACAGCAGTTTTTATTGGATTTTAGTGGAATTTCTATTTTTCATGAATATTTGAATTAAAAATCACCATTTTTGGCGAATACACCGCCCGATTTTTTCAATAGCTCCCAGGTCATTTGAGCCATCCACTCGAAATCAATGGCTAAAGGTCTTGTTATACTGGTAGAATGAGACACAGCAGTTTTTATTGGATTTTAGTGGAATTTCTATTTTTCATGAATATTTGAATGAAAAATCACCATTTTTGGCGAATACACCGCCCGATTTTTTCAATAGGTCCCAGGTCATTTGAGCCATCCACTCGAAATCAATGGCTAAAGGTCTTGTTATACTGGTAGAATGAGACACAACAGTTTTTATTGGATTTTAGTGGAATTTCTATTTTTCATGAATATTTTAATGAAAAATCACCATTTTTGGCGAATACACCGCCCGATTTTTTTCAATAGCTCCCAGGTCATTTGAGCCATCCACTCGAAATCAATGCCGACATGTCTTGTTATACTGGTAGAATGAGACACAGCAGTTTTTATTGGATTTTAGTGGAATTTCTATTTTTCATGAATATTTGAATGAAAAATCACCATTTTTGGCGAATACACCGCCCGATTTTTTCAATAGCTCCCAGGTCATTTGAGCCATCCACTCGAAATCAATGCCGACATGTCTTGTTATACTGGTAGAATGAGACACAGCAGTTTTTATTGGATTTTAGTGGAATTTCTATTTTTCAGGAATATTTGAATGAAAAATCACCATTTTTGGCGAATACACCGCCTGATTTTTTCAATAGCTCCCAGGTCATTTGAGCCATCCACTCGAAATCAATGCCGACATGTCTTGTTATACTGGTAGAATGAGACACAGCAGTTTTTATTGGATTTTAGTGGAATTTCTATTTTTCAGGAATATTTGAATGAAAAATCACCATTTTTGGCGAATACACCGCCCGATTTTTTCAATAGCTCCCAGGTCATTTGAGCCATCCACTCGAAATCAATGGCTAAAGGTCTTGTTATACTGGTAGAATGAGACACAGCAGTTTTTATTGGATTTTAGTGGAATTTCTATTTTTCAGGAATATTTGAATGAAAAATCACCATTTTTGGCGAATACACCGCCCGATTTTTTCAATAGCTCCCAGGTCATTTGAGCCATCCACTCGAAATCAATGGCTAAAGGTCTTGTTATACTGGTAGAATGAGACACAGCAGTTTTTATTGGATTTTAGTGGAATTTCTATTTTTCATGAATATTTGAATGAAAAATCACCATTTTTGGCGAATACACCGCCCGATTTTTTTCAATAGCTCCCAGGTCATTTGAGCCATCCACTCGAAATCAAAGCCGACATGTCTTGTTATACTGGTAGAATGAGACACAGCAGTTTTTATTGGATTTTAGTGGAATTTCTATTTTTCATGAATATTTGAATGAAAAATCACCATTTTTGGCGAATACACCGCCCGATTTTTTCAATAGCTCCCAGGTCATTTGAGCCATCCACTCGAAATCAATGCCGACATGTCTTGTTATACTGGTAGAATGAGACACAGCAGTTTTTATTGGATTTTAGTGGAATTTCAATTTTTCATGAATATTTTAATGAAAAATCACCATTTTTGGCGAATACACCGCCCGATTTTTTTCAATAGCTCCCAGGTCATTTGAGCCATCCACTCGAAATCAATGCCGACATGTCTTGTTATACTGGTAGAATGAGACACAGCAGTTTTTATTGGATTTTAGTGGAATTTCTATTTTTCATGAATATTTGAATGAAAAATCACCATTTTTGGCGAATACACCGCCCGATTTTTTCAATAGCTCCCAGGTCATTTGAGCCATCCACTCGAAATCAATGGCTAAAGGTTTTGTTATACTGGTAGAATGAGACACAGCAGTTTTTATTGGATTTTAGTGGAATTTCTATTTTTCAGGAATATTTGAATGAAAAATCATCATTTTTGGCGAATACACCGCCCAATTTTTTCAATAGCTCCCAGGTCATTTGAGCCATCCACTCGAAATCAATGGCTAAAGGTCTTGTTATACTGGTAGAATGAGACACAGCAGTTTTTATTGGATTTTAGTGGAATTTCTATTTTTCAGGAATATTTGAATGAAAAATCACCATTTTTGGCGAATACACCGCCCGATTTTTTTCAATAGCTCCCAGGTCATTTGAGCCATCCACTCGAAATCAATGCCGACATGTCTTGTTATACTGGTAGAATGAGACACAGCAGTTTTTATTGGATTTTAGTGGAATTTCTATTTTTCAGGAATATTTGAATGAAAAATCACCATTTTTGGCGAATACACCGCCCGATTTTTTCAATAGCTCTCAGGTCATTTGAGCCATCCACTCGAAATCAATGCCGACATGTCTTGTTATACTGGTAGAATGAGACACAGCAGTTTTTATTGGATTTTAGTGGAATTTCTATTTTTCATGAATATTTGAATGAAAAATCACCATTTTTGGCGAATACACCTCCCAATTTTTTCAATAGCTCTCAGGTCATTTGAGCCATCCACTCGAAATCAATGGCTAAAGGTCTTGTTATACTGGTAGAATGAGACACAGCAGTTTTTATTGGATTTTAGTGGAATTTCTATTTTTCATGAATATTTGAATGAAAAATCACCATTTTTGGCGAATACACCGCCCGATTTTTTCAATAGCTCCCAGGTCATTTGAGCCATCCACTCGAAATCAATGCCGACATGTCTTGTTATACTGGTAGAATGAGACACAGCAGTTTTTATTGGATTTTAGTGGAATTTCTATTTTTCATGAATATTTTAATGAAAAATCACCATTTTTGGCGAATACACCGCCCAATTTTTTTCAATAGCTCCCAGGTCATTTGAGCCATCCACTCGAAATCAATGCCGACATGTCTTGTTATACTGGTAGAATGAGACACAGCAGTTTTTATTGGATTTTAGTGGAATTTCTATTTTTCATGAATATTTGAATGAAAAATCACCATTTTTGGCGAATACACCGCCCGATTTTTTCAATAGCTCCCAGGTCATTTGAGCCATCCACTCGAAATCAATGGCTAAAGGTCTTGTTATACTGGTAGAATGAGACACAGCAGTTTTTATTGGATTTTAGTGGAATTTCTATTTTTCATGAATATTTGAATGAAAAATCACCATTTTTGGCGAATACATCGCCCGATTTTTTCAATAGCTCTCAGGTCATTTGAGCCATCCACTCGAAATCAATGCCGACATGTTATGTTATACTGGTAGAATGAGACACAGCAGTTTTTATTGGATTTTAGTGGAATTTCTATTTTTCATGAATATTTTAATGAAAAATCACCATTTTTGGCGAATACACCGCCCGATTTTTTCAATAGCTCCCAGGTCATTTGAGCCATCCACTCGAAATCAATGGCTAAAGGTCTTGTTATACTGGTAGAATGAGACACAGCAGTTTTTATTGGATTTTAGTGGAATTTCTATTTTTCATGAATATTTGAATGAAAAATCACCATTTTTGGCGAATACACTGCCCGATTTTTTCAATAGCTCCCAGGTCATTTGAGCCATCCACTCGAAATCAATGCCGACATGTCTTGTTATACTGGTAGAATGAGACACAGCAGTTTTTATTGGATTTTAGTGGAATTTCTATTTTTCAGGAATATTTGAATGAAAAATCACCATTTTTGGCGAATACACCGCCCGATTTTTTCAATAGCTCTCAGGTCATTTGAGCCATCCACTCGAAATCAATGCCGACATGTCTTGTTATACTGGTAGAATGAGACACAGCAGTTTTTATTGGATTTTAGTGGAATTTCTATTTTTCATGAATATTTGAATGAAAAATCACCATTTTTGGCGAATACACCTCCCAATTTTTTCAATAGCTCTCAGGTCATTTGAGCCATCCACTCGAAATCAATGGCTAAAGGTCTTGTTATACTGGTAGAATGAGACACAGCAGTTTTTATTGGATTTTAGTGGAATTTCTATTTTTCATGAATATTTGAATGAAAAATCACCATTTTTGGCGAATACACCGCCCGATTTTTTCAATAGCTCCCAGGTCATTTGAGCCATCCACTCGAAATCAATGCCGACATGTCTTGTTATACTGGTAGAATGAGACACAGCAGTTTTTATTGGATTTTAGTGGAATTTCTATTTTTCATGAATATTTTAATGAAAAATCACCATTTTTGGCGAATACACCGCCCGATTTTTTTCAATAGCTCCCAGGTCATTTGAGCCATCCACTCGAAATCAATGCCGACATGTCTTGTTATACTGGTAGAATGAGACACAGCAGTTTTTATTGGATTTTAGTGGAATTTCTATTTTTCATGAATATTTGAATGAAAAATCACCATTTTTGGCGAATACACCGCCC
This sequence comes from Pagrus major, assembly GCF_040436345.1. NCBI lineage: Eukaryota > Metazoa > Chordata > Actinopteri > Spariformes > Sparidae > Pagrus > Pagrus major. Next base: position 27,701,837 of record NC_133215.1, on the reverse strand, counting down.
GATTTTTTCAATAGCTCCCAGGTCATTTGAGCCATCCACTCGAAATCAATGGCTAAAGGTCTTGTTATACTGGTAGAATGAGACACAGCAGTTTTTATTGGATTTTAGTGGAATTTCTATTTTTCATGAATATTTGAATGAAAAATCACCATTTTTGGCGAATACACCGCCCGATTTTTTCAATAGCTCCCAGGTCATTTGAGCCATCCACTTGAAATCAATGGCTAAAGGTCTTGTTATACTGGTAGAATGAGACACAGCAGTTTTTATTGGATTTTAGTGGAATTTCTATTTTTCATGAATATTTGAATGAAAAATCACCATTTTTGGCGAATACACTGCCCGATTTTTTCAATAGCTCCCAGGTCATTTGAGCCATCCACTCGAAATCAATGCCGACATGTCTTGTTATACTGGTAGAATGAGACACAGCAGTTTTTATTGGATTTTAGTGGAATTTCTATTTTTCATGAATATTTTAATGAAAAATCACCATTTTTGGCGAATACACCGCCCGATTTTTTCAATAGCTCCCAGGTCATTTGAGCCATCCACTCGAAATCAATGGCTAAAGGTCTTGTTATACTGGTAGAATGAGACACAGCAGTTTTTATTGGATTTTAGTGGAATTTCTATTTTTCATGAATATTTGAATGAAAAATCACCATTTTTGGCGAATACACCGCCCGATTTTTTCAATAGCTCCCAGGTCATTTGAGCCATCCACTCGAAATCAATGCCGACATGTCTTGTTATACTGGTAGAATGAGACACAGCAGTTTTTATTGGATTTTAGTGGAATTTCTATTTTTCATGAATATTTTAATGAAAAATCACCATTTTTGGCGAATACACCGCCCGATTTTTTCAATAGCTCCCAGGTCATTTGAGCCATCCACTCGAAATCAATGCCGACATGTCTTGTTATACTGGTAGAATGAGACACAGCAGTTTTTATTGGATTTTAGTGGAATTTCTATTTTTCATGATTATTTGAATGAAAAAATCACCATTTTTGGCGAATACACCGCCCAATTTTTTTAATAGCTCTCAGGTCATTTGAGCCATCCACTCGAAATCAATACCGACATGTCTTGTTATACTGGTAGAATGAGACACAGCAGTTTTTATTGGATTTTAGTGGAATTTCTATTTTTCATGAATATTTTAATGAAAAATCACCATTTTTGGCGAATACACCGCCCGATTTTTTCAATAGCTCCCAGATCATTTGAGCCATCCACTCGAAATCAATGCCGACATGTCTTGTTATACTGGTAGAATGAGACACGGCAGTTTTTATTGGATTTTAGTGGAATTTCTATTTTTCATGAATATTTGAATGAAAAATCACCATTTTTGGCGAATACACCGCCCGATTTTTTCAATAGCTCCCAGGTCATTTGAGCCATCCACTCAAAATCAATGCCGACATGTCTTGTTATACTGGTAGAATGAGACACAGCAGTTTTTATTGGATTTTAGTGGAATTTCTATTTTTCAGGAATATTTGAATGAAAAATCACCATTTTTGGCGAATACACCGCCCAATTTTTTCAATAGCTCTCAGGTCATTTGAGCCATCCACTCGAAATCAATGCCGACATGTCTTGTTATACTGGTAGAATGAGACACAGCAGTTTTTATTGGATTTTAGTGGAATTTCTATTTTTCATGAATATTTTAATGAAAAATCACCATTTTTGGCGAATACACCGCCCGATTTTTTCAATAGCTCCCAGGTCATTTGAGCCATCCACTCGAAATCAATGGCTAAAGGTCTTGTTATACTGGTAGAATGAGACACAGCAGTTTTTATTGGATTTTAGTGGAATTTCTATTTTTCATTAATATTTTAAAGAAAAAATCACCATTTTTGGCGAATACACCGCCCAATTTTTTCAATTGCTCCCAGGTCATTTGAGCCATCCACTCGAAATCAATGCCGACATGTCTTGTTATACTGGTAGAATGAGACACAGCAGTTTTTATTGGATTTTAGTGGAATTTCTATTTTTCATTAATATTTTAATGAAAAAATCACCATTTTTGGCGAATACACCGCCCAATTTTTTCAATAGCTCTCAGGTCATTTGAGCCAGCCACTCGAAATCAATGCCGACATGTCTTGTTATACTGGTAGAATGAGACACAGCAGTTTTTATTGGATTTTAGTGGAATTTCTATTTTTCATGAATATTTTAATGAAAAAATCACCATTTTTGGCGAATACACCGCCCAATTTTTTTAATAGCTCTCAGGTCATTTGAGCCATCCACTCGAAATCAATGCCGACATGTCTTGTTATACTGGTAGAATGAGACACAGCAGTTTTTATTGGATTTTAGTGGAATTTCTATTTTTCATGAATATTTTAATGAAAAATCACCATTTTTGGCGAATACACCGCCCAATTTTTTCAATAGCTCCCAGGTCATTTGAGCCATCCACTCGAAATCAATGGCTAAAGGTCTTGTTATACTGGTAGAATGAGACACAGCAGTTTTTATTGGATTTTAGTGGAATTTCTATTTTTCATGAATATTTGAATGAAAAATCACCATTTTTGGCGAATACACCGCCCGATTTTTTCAATAGCTCCCAGGTCATTTGAGCCATCCACTCGAAATCAATGCCGACATGTCTTGTTATACTGGTAGAATGAGACACAGCAGTTTTTATTGGATTTTAGTGGAATTTCTATTTTTCATGAATATTTTAATGAAAAATCACCATTTTTGGCAAATACACCGCCCGATTTTTTCAATAGCTCCCAGGTCATTTGAGCCATCCACTCGAAATCAATGCCGACATGTCTTGTTATACTGGTAGAATGAGACACAGCAGTTTTTATTGGATTTTAGTGGAATTTCTATTTTTCATGAATATTTTAATGAAAAATCACCATTTTTGGCGAATACACCGCCCGATTTTTTCAATAGCTCCCAGGTCATTTGAGCCATCCACTCGAAATCAATGGCTAAAGGTCTTGTTATACTGGTAGAATGAGACACAGCAGTTTTTATTGGATTTTAGTGGAATTTCTATTTTTCAGGAATATTTTAATGAAAAATCACCATTTTTGGCGAATACACCGCCCGATTTTTTCAATAGCTCCCAGGTCATTTGAGCCATCCACTCGAAATCAATGGCTAAAGGTCTTGTTATACTGGTAGAATGAGACACAGCAGTTTTTATTGGATTTTAGTGGAATTTCTATTTTTCATGAATATTTGAATGAAAAAATCACCATTTTTGGCGAATACACCGCCCAATTTTTTCAATAGCTCTCAGGTCATTTGAGCCAGCCACTCGAAATCAATGCCGACATGTCTTGTTATACTGGTAGAATGAGACACAGCAGTTTTTATTGGATTTTAGTGGAATTTCTATTTTTCATGAATATTTGAATGAAAAATCACCATTTTTGGCGAATACACCGCCCGATTTTTTCAATAGCTCCCAGGTCATTTGAGCCATCCACTCGAAATCAATGCCGACATGTCTTGTTATACTGGTAGAATGAGACATAGCAGTTTTTATTGGATTTTAGTGGAATTTCTATTTTCATGAATATTTGAATGAAAAATCACCATTTTTGGCGAATACACCGCCCGATTTTTTCAATAGCTCCCAGGTCATTTGAGCCATCCACTCGAAATCAATGCCGACATGTCTTGTTATACTGGTAGAATGAGACACAGCAGTTTTTATTGGATTTTAGTGGAATTTCTATTTTTCATGAATATTTGAATGAAAAAATCACCATTTTTGGCGAATACACCGCCCAATTTTTTCAATAGCTCTCAGGTCATTTGAGCCATCCACTCGAAATCAATACCGACATGTCTTGTTATACTGGTAGAATGAGACACAGCAGTTTTTATTGGATTTTAGTGGAATTTCTATTTTTCATGAATATTTTAATGAAAAATCACCATTTTTGGCGAATACACCGCCCGATTTTTTCAATAGCTCCCAGATCATTTGAGCCATCCACTCGAAATCAATGCCGACATGTCTTGTTATACTGGTAGAATGAGACACAGCAGTTTTTATTGGATTTTAGTGGAATTTCTATTTTTCATGAATATTTTAATGAAAAAATCACCATTTTTGGCGAATACACCGCCCAATTTTTTTAATAGCTCTCAGGTCATTTGAGCCATCCACTCGAAATCAATGCCGACATGTCTTGTTATACTGGTAGAATGAGACACAGCAGTTTTTATTGGATTTTAGTGGAATTTCTATTTTTCATGAATATTTTAATGAAAAATCACCATTTTTGGCGAATACACCGCCCGATTTTTTCAATAGCTCCCAGGTCATTTGAGCCATCCACTCGAAATCAATGGCTAAAGGTCTTGTTATACTGGTAGAATGAGACACAGCAGTTTTTATTGGATTTTAGTGGAATTTCTATTTTTCATGAATATTTGAATGAAAAATCACCATTTTTGGCGAATACACCGCCCGATTTTTTCAATAGCTCCCAGGTCATTTGAGCCATCCACTCGAAATCAATGCCGACATGTCTTGTTATACTGGTAGAATGAGACACAGCAGTTTTTATTGGATTTTAGTGGAATTTCTATTTTTCATGAATATTTTAATGAAAAATCACCATTTTTGGCGAATACACCGCCCGATTTTTTCAATAGCTCCCAGGTCATTTGAGCCATCCACTCGAAATCAATGGCTAAAGGTCTTGTTATACTGGTAGAATGAGACACAGCAGTTTTTATTGGATTTTAGTGGAATTTCTATTTTTCATGAATATTTGAATGAAAAATCACCATTTTTGGCGAATACACCGCCCGATTTTTTCAATAGCTCCCAGGTCATTTGAGCCATCCACTCAAAATCAATGCCGACATGTCTTGTTATACTGGTAGAATGAGACACAGCAGTTTTTATTGGATTTTAGTGGAATTTCTATTTTTCATGAATATTTTAATGAAAAATCACCATTTTTGGCAAATACACCGCCCGATTTTTTCAATAGCTCCCAGGTCATTTGAGCCATCCACTCGAAATCAATGCCGACATGTCTTGTTATACTGGTAGAATGAGACACAGCAGTTTTTATTGGATTTTAGTGGAATTTCTATTTTTCATTAATATTTTAATGAAAAAATCACCATTTTTGGCGAATACACCGCCCAATTTTTTCAATAGCTCTCAGGTCATTTGAGCCATCCACTCGAAATCAATGCCGACATGTCTTGTTATACTGGTAGAATGAGACACAGCAGTTTTTATTGGATTTTAGTGGAATTTCTATTTTTCATGAATATTTTAATGAAAAATCACCATTTTTGGCGAATACACCGCCCGATTTTTTCAATAGCTCCCAGGTCATTTGAGCCATCCACTCGAAATCAATGGCTAAAGGTCTTGTTATACTGGTAGAATGAGACACAGCAGTTTTTATTGGATTTTAGTGGAATTTCTATTTTTCATGAATATTTGAATGAAAAATCACCATTTTTGGCGAATACACCGCCCGATTTTTTCAATAGCTCCCAGGTCATTTGAGCCATCCACTCAAAATCAATGCCGACATGTCTTGTTATACTGGTAGAATGAGACACAGCAGTTTTTATTGGATTTTAGTGGAATTTCTATTTTTCAGGAATATTTGAATGAAAAATCACCATTTTTGGCGAATACACCACCCAATTTTTTCAATAGCTCTCAGGTCATTTGAGCCATCCACTCGAAATCAATGCCGACATGTCTTGTTATACTGGTAGAATGAGACACAGCAGTTTTTATTGGATTTTAGTGGAATTTCTATTTTTCATGAATATTTGAATGAAAAATCACCATTTTTGGCGAATACACCGCCCGATTTTTTCAATAGCTCCCAGGTCATTTGAGCCATCCACTCGAAATCAATGCCGACATGTCTTTTTATACTGGTAGAATGAGACACAGCAGTTTTTATTGGATTTTAATGGAATTTCTATTTTTCAGGAATATTTGAATGAAAAATCACCATTTTTGGCGAATACACCGCCCGATTTTTTCAATAGCTCCCAGGTCATTTGAGCCATCCACTCGAAATCAATGGCTAAAGGTCTTGTTATACTGGTAGAATGAGACACAGCAGTTTTTATTGGATTTTAGTGGAATTTCTATTTTTCATTAATATTTTAAAGAAAAAATCACCATTTTTGGCGAATACACCGCCCAATTTTTTCAATAGCTCCCAGGTCATTTGAGCCATCCACTCGAAATCAATGCCGACATGTCTTGTTATACTGGTAGAATGAGACACAGCAGTTTTTATTGGATTTTAGTGGAATTTCTATTTTTCATGAATATTTGAATGAAAAATCACCATTTTTGGCGAATACACCGCCCGATTTTTTCAATAGCTCCCAGGTCATTTGAGCCATCCACTCGAAATCAATGGCTAAAGGTCTTGTTATACTGGTAGAATGAGACACAGCAGTTTTTATTGGATTTTAGTGGAATTTCTATTTTTCATTAATATTTTAATGAAAAAATCACCATTTTTGGCGAATACACCGCCCAATTTTTTCAATAGCTCTCAGGTCATTTGAGCCAGCCACTCGAAATCAATGCCGACATGTCTTGTTATACTGGTAGAATGAGACACAGCAGTTTTTATTGGATTTTAGTGGAATTTCTATTTTTCATGAATATTTGAATGAAAAATCACCATTTTTGGCGAATACACCGCCCGATTTTTTCAATAGCTCCCAGGTCATTTGAGCCATCCACTCGAAATCAATGCCGACATGTCTTGTTATACTGGTAGAATGAGACATAGCAGTTTTTATTGGATTTTAGTGGAATTTCTATTTTCATGAATATTTGAATGAAAAATCACCATTTTTGGCGAATACACCGCCCGATTTTTTCAATAGCTCCCAGGTCATTTGAGCCATCCACTCGAAATCAATGCCGACATGTCTTGTTATACTGGTAGAATGAGACACAGCAGTTTTTATTGGATTTTAGTGGAATTTCTATTTTTCATGAATATTTGAATGAAAAAATCACCATTTTTGGCGAATACACCGCCCGATTTTTTCAATAGCTCCCAGGTCATTTGAGCCATCCACTCGAAATCAATGCCGACATGTCTTGTTATACTGGTAGAATGAGACACAGCAGTTTTTATTGGATTTTAGTGGAATTTCTATTTTTCATGAATATTTGAATGAAAAAATCACCATTTTTGGCGAATACACCGCCCAATTTTTTCAATAGCTCTCAGGTCATTTGAGCCATCCACTCGAAATCAATACCGACATGTCTTGTTATACTGGTAGAATGAGACACAGCAGTTTTTATTGGATTTTAGTGGAATTTCTATTTTTCATGAATATTTTAATGAAAAATCACCATTTTTGGCGAATACACCGCCCGATTTTTTCAATAGCTCCCAGATCATTTGAGCCATCCACTCGAAATCAATGCCGACATGTCTTGTTATACTGGTAGAATGAGACACAGCAGTTTTTATTGGATTTTAGTAGAATTTCTATTTTTCATTAATATTTTAATGAAAAAATCACCATTTTTGGCGAATACACCGCCCAATTTTTTTAATAGCTCTCAGGTCATTTGAGCCATCCACTCGAAATCAATGCCGACATGTCTTGTTATACTGGTAGAATGAGACACAGCAGTTTTTATTGGATTTTAGTGGAATTTCTATTTTTCATGAATATTTTAATGAAAAATCACCATTTTTGGCGAATACACCGCCCGATTTTTTCAATAGCTCCCAGGTCATTTGAGCCATCCACTCGAAATCAATGGCTAAAGGTCTTGTTATACTGGTAGAATGAGACACAGCAGTTTTTATTGGATTTTAGTGGAATTTCTATTTTTCATGAATATTTGAATGAAAAATCACCATTTTTGGCGAATACACCGCCCGATTTTTTCAATAGCTCCCAGGTCATTTGAGCCATCCACTCGAAATCAATGGCTAAAGGTCTTGTTATACTGGTAGAATGAGACACAGCAGTTTTTATTGGATTTTAGTGGAATTTCTATTTTTCATGAATATTTTAATGAAAAATCACCATTTTTGGCGAATACACCGCCCGATTTTTTCAATAGCTCCCAGGTCATTTGAGCCATCCACTCGAAATCAATGCCGACATGTCTTGTTATACTGGTAGAATGAGACACAGCAGTTTTTATTGGATTTTAGTGGAATTTCTATTTTTCATGAATATTTGAATGAAAAAATCACCATTTTTGGCGAATACACCGCCCAATTTTTTCAATAGCTCTCAGGTCATTTGAGCCATCCACTCGAAATCAATACCGACATGTCTTGTTATACTGGTAGAATGAGACACAGCAGTTTTTATTGGATTTTAGTGGAATTTCTATTTTTCATGAATATTTGAATGAAAAATCACCATTTTTGGCGAATACACCGCCCGATTTTTTCAATAGCTCCCAGGTCATTTGAGCCATCCACTCGAAATCAATGCCGACATGTCTTGTTATACTGGTAGAATGAGACACAGCAGTTTTTATTGGATTTTAGTGGAATTTCTATTTTTCAGGAATATTTGAATGAAAAATCACCATTTTTGGCGAATACACCGCCCAATTTTTTCAATAGCTCCCAGGTCATTTGAGCCATCCACTCGAAATCAATGGCTAAAGGTCTTGTTATACTGGTAGAATGAGACACAGCAGTTTTTATTGGATTTTAGTGGAATGTCTATTTTTCATTAATATTTTAAAGAAAAAATCACCATTTTTGGCGAATACACCGCCCAATTTTTTCAATAGCTCCCAGGTCATTTGAGCCATCCACTCGAAATCAATGCCGACATGTCTTGTTATACTGGTAGAATGAGACACAGCAGTTTTTATTGGATTTTAGTGGAATTTCTATTTTTCATGAATATTTGAATGAAAAATCACCATTTTTGGCGAATACACCGCCCGATTTTTTCAATAGCTCCCAGGTCATTTGAGCCATCCACTCGAAATCAATGGCTAAAGGTCTTGTTATACTGGTAGAATGAGACACAGCAGTTTTTATTGGATTTTAGTGGAATTTCTATTTTTCATTAATATGTTAATGAAAAAATCACCATTTTTGGCGAATACACCGCCCAATTTTTTCAATAGCTCTCAGGTCATTTGAGCCAGCCACTCGAAATCAATGCCGACATGTCTTGTTATACTGGTAGAATGAGACACAGCAGTTTTTATTGGATTTTAGTGGAATTTCTATTTTTCATGAATATTTGAATGAAAAATCACCATTTTTGGCGAATACACCGCCCGATTTTTTCAATAGCTCCCAGGTCATTTGAGCCATCCACTCGAAATCAATGCCGACATGTCTTGTTATACTGGTAGAATGAGACATAGCAGTTTTTATTGGATTTTAGTGGAATTTCTATTTTCATGAATATTTGAATGAAAAATCACCATTTTTGGCGAATACACCGCCCGATTTTTTCAATAGCTCCCAGGTCATTTGAGCCATCCACTCGAAATCAATGCCGACATGTCTTGTTATACTGGTAGAATGAGACATAGCAGTTTTTATTGGATTTTAGTGGAATTTCTATTTTCATGAATATTTGAATGAAAAATCACCATTTTTGGCGAATACACCGCCCGATTTTTTCAATAGCTCCCAGGTCATTTGAGCCATCCACTCGAAATCAATGCCGACATGTCTTGTTATACTGGTAGAATGAGACACAGCAGTTTTTATTGGATTTTAGTGGAATTTCTATTTTTCATGAATATTTGAATGAAAAATCACCATTTTTGGCGAATACACCGCCCGATTTTTTCAATAGCTCCCAGATCATTTGAGCCATCCACTCGAAATCAATGCCGACATGTCTTGTTATACTGGTAGAATGAGACACAGCAGTTTTTATTGGATTTTAGTGGAATTTCTATTTTTCATTAATATTTTAATGAAAAAATCACCATTTTTGGCGAATACACCGCCCAATTTTTTTAATAGCTCTCAGGTCATTTGAGCCATCCACTCGAAATCAATGCCGACATGTCTTGTTATACTGGTAGAATGAGACACAGCAGTTTTTATTGGATTTTAGTGGAATTTCTATTTTTCATGAATATTTTAATGAAAAATCACCATTTTTGGCGAATACACCGCCCGATTTTTTCAATAGCTCCCAGGTCATTTGAGCCATCCACTCGAAATCAATGCCGACATGTCTTGTTATACTGGTAGAATGAGACACAGCAGTTTTTATTGGATTTTAGTGGAATTTCTATTTTTCATGAATATTTGAATGAAAAATCACCATTTTTGGCGAATACACCGCCCGATTTTTTCAATAGCTCCCAGGTCATTTGAGCCATCCACTCGAAATCAATGGCTAAAGGTCTTGTTATACTGGTAGAATGAGACACAGCAGTTTTTATTGGATTTTAGTGGAATTTCTATTTTTCATGAATATTTGAATGAAAAATCACCATTTTTGGCGAATACACCGCCCGATTTTTTCAATAGCTCCCAGGTCATTTGAGCCATCCACTCGAAATCAATGGCTAAAGGTCTTGTTATACTGGTAGAATGAGACACAGCAGTTTTTATTGGATTTTAGTGGAATTTCTATTTTTCATGAATATTTTAATGAAAAATCACCATTTTTGGCGAATACACCGCCCGATTTTTTTCAATAGCTCCCAGGTCATTTGAGCCATCCACTCGAAATCAATGCCGACATGTCTTGTTATACTGGTAGAATGAGACACAGCAGTTTTTATTGGATTTTAGTGGAATTTCTATTTTTCATGAATATTTGAATGAAAAATCACCATTTTTGGCGAATACACCGCCCGATTTTTTCAATACCTCCCAGGTCATTTGAGCCATCGACTCGAAATCAATGCTGACATGTCTTGTTAAACTGGTAGAATGAGACACAGCAGTTTTTATTGGATTTTAGTGGAATTTCTATTTTTCAGGAATATTTTAATGAAAAATCACCATTTTTGGCGAATACACCGCCCGATTTTTTCAATAGCTCCCAGGTCATTTGAGCCATCCACTCGAAATCAATGGCTAAAGGTCTTGTTATACTGGTAGAATGAGACACAGCAGTTTTTATTGGATTTTAGTGGAATTTCTATTTTTCATGAATATTTTAATGAAAAATCACCATTTTTGGCAAATACACCGCCCGATTTTTTCAATAGCTCCCAGGTCATTTGAGCCATCCACTCGAAATCAATGCCGACGTGTCTTGTTATACTGGTAGAATGAGACACAGCAGTTTTTATTGGATTTTAGTGGAATTTCTATTTTTCATTAATATTTTAATGAAAAAATCACCATTTTTGGCGAATACACCGCCCAATTTTTTCAATAGCTCTCAGGTCATTTGAGCCATCCACTCGAAATCAATGCCGACATGTCTTGTTATACTGGTAGAATGAGACACAGCAGTTTTTATTGGATTTTAGTGGAATTTCTATTTTTCATGAATATTTTAATGAAAAATCACCATTTTTGGCGAATACACCGCCCGATTTTTTCAATAGCTCCCAGGTCATTTGAGCCATCCACTCGAAATCGATGGCTAAAGGTCTTTTTATACTGGTAGAATGAGACACAGCAGTTTTTATTGGATTTTAGTGGAATTTCTATTTTTCATGAATATTTGAATGAAAAATCACCATTTTTGGCGAATACACCGCCCGATTTTTTCAATAGCTCCCAGGTCATTTGAGCCATCCACTCAAAATCAATGCCGACATGTCTTGTTATACTGGTAGAATGAGACACAGCAGTTTTTATTGGATTTTAGTGGAATTTCTATTTTTCATGAATATTTGAATGAAAAATCACCATTTTTGGCGAATACACCGCCCAATTTTTTCAATAGCTCCCAGGTCATTTGAGCCATCCACTCGAAATCAATGGCTAAAGGTCTTGTTATACTGGTAGAATGAGACACAGCAGTTTTTATTGGATTTTAGTGGAATTTCTATTTTTCATGAATATTTGAATGAAAAATCACCATTTTTGGCGAATACACCGCCCGATTTTTTCAATAGCTCCCAGGTCATTTGAGCCATCCACTCGAAATCAATGCCGACATGTCTTGTTATACTGGTAGAATGAGACACAGCAGTTTTTATTGGATTTTAGTGGAATTTCTATTTTTCATGAATATTTGAATGAAAAATCACCATTTTTGGCGAATACACCGCCCGATTTTTTCAATAGCTCCCAGGTCATTTGAGCCATCCACTCGAAATCAATGGCTAAAGGTCTTGTTATACTGGTAGAATGAGACACAGCAGTTTTTATTGGATTTTAGTGGAATTTCTATTTTTCATTAATATTTTAATGAAAAAATCACCATTTTTGGCGAATACACCGCCCAATTTTTTCAATAGCTCTCAGGTCATTTGAGCCAGCCACTCGAAATCAATGCCGACATGTCTTGTTATACTGGTAGAATGAGACACAGCAGTTTTTATTGGATTTTAGTGGAATTTCTATTTTTCATGAATATTTGAATGAAAAATCACCATTTTTGGCGAATACACCGCCCGATTTTTTCAATAGCTCCCAGGTCATTTGAGCCATCCACTCGAAATCAATGGCTAAAGGTCTTGTTATACTGGTAGAATGAGACACAGCAGTTTTTATTGGATTTTAGTGGAATTTCTATTTTTCATGAATATTTGAATGAAAAATCACCATTTTTGGCGAATACACCGCCCGATTTTTTCAATAGCTCCCAGGTCATTTGAGCCATCCACTCGAAATCAATGGCTAAAGGTCTTGTTATACTGGTAGAATGAGACACAGCAGTTTTTATTGGATTTTAGTGGAATTTCTATTTTTCATTAATATTTTAAAGAAAAAATCACCATTTTTGGCTAATACACCGCCCAATTTTTTCAATAGCTCTCAGGTCATTTGAGCCATCCACTCGAAATCAATGCCGACATGTCTTGTTATACTGGTAGAATGAGACATAGCAGTTTTTATTGGATTTTAGTGGAATTTCTATTTTCATGAATATTTGAATGAAAAATCACCATTTTTGGCGAATAAACCGCCCGATTTTTTCAATAGCTCCCAGGTCATTTGAGCCATCCACTCGAAATCAATACCGACATGTCTTGTTATACTGGTAGAATGAGACACAGCAGTTTTTATTGGATTTTAGTGGAATTTCTATTTTTCATGAATATTTTAATGAAAAATCACCATTTTTGGCGAATACACCGCCCGATTTTTTCAATAGCTCCCAGATCATTTGAGCCATCCACTCGAAATCAATGCCGACATGTCTTGTTATACTGGTAGAATGAGACACAGCAGTTTTTATTGGATTTTAGTGGAATTTCTATTTTTCATTAATATTTTAATGAAAAAATCACCATTTTTGGCGAATACACCGCCCAATTTTTTTAATAGCTCTCAGGTCATTTGAGCCATCCACTCGAAATCAATGCCGACATGTCTTGTTATACTGGTAGAATGAGACACAGCAGTTTTTATTGGATTTTAGTGGAATTTCTATTTTTCATGAATATTTGAATGAAATATCACCATTTTTGGCGAATACACCGCCCGATTTTTTCAATAGCTCCCAGGTCATTTGAGCCATCCACTCGAAATCAATGCCGACATGTCTTGTTATACTGGTAGAATGAGACACAGCAGTTTTTATTGGATTTTAGTGGAATTTCTATTTTTCAGGAATATTTGAATGAAAAATCACCATTTTTGGCGAATACACCACCCGATTTTTTCAATAGCTCCCAGGTCATTTGAGCCATCCACTCGAAATCAATGGCTAAAGGTCTTGTTATACTGGTAGAATGAGACACAGCAGTTTTTATTGGATTTTAGTGGAATTTCTATTTTTCATTAATATTTTAAAGAAAAAAATCACCATTTTTGGCTAATACACCGCCCAATTTTTTCAATAGCTCTCAGGTCATTTGAGCCATCCACTCGAAATCAATGCCGACATGTCTTGTTATACTGGTAGAATGAGACATAGCAGTTTTTATTGGATTTTAGTGGAATTTCTATTTTCATGAATATTTGAATGAAAAATCACCATTTTTGGCGAATACACCGCCCGATTTTTTCAATAGCTCCCAGGTCATTTGAGCCATCCACTCGAAATCAATGGCTAAAGGTCTTGTTATACTGGTAGAATGAGACACAGCAGTTTTTATTGGATTTTAGTGGAATTTCTATTTTTCATTAATATTTTAATGAAAAAATCACCATTTTTGGCGAATACACCGCCCAATTTTTTCAATAGCTCTCAGGTCATTTGAGCCAGCCACTCGAAATCAATGCCGACATGTCTTGTTATACTGGTAGAATGAGACACAGCAGTTTTTATTGGATTTTAGTGGAATTTCTATTTTTCATGAATATTTGAATGAAAAATCACCATTTTTGGCGAATACACCGCCCGATTTTTTCAATAGCTCCCAGGTCATTTGAGCCATCCACTCGAAATCAATGGCTAAAGGTCTTGTTATACTGGTAGAATGAGACACAGCAGTTTTTATTGGATTTTAGTGGAATTTCTATTTTTCATGAATATTTGAATGAAAAATCACCATTTTTGGCGAATACACCGCCCGATTTTTTCAATAGCTCCCAGGTCATTTGAGCCATCCACTCGAAATCAATGGCTAAAGGTCTTGTTATACTGGTAGAATGAGACACAGCAGTTTTTATTGGATTTTAGTGGAATTTCTATTTTTCATTAATATTTTAAAGAAAAAATCACCATTTTTGGCTAATACACCGCCCAATTTTTTCAATAGCTCTCAGGTCATTTGAGCCATCCACTCGAAATCAATGCCGACATGTCTTGTTATACTGGTAGAATGAGACATAGCAGTTTTTATTGGATTTTAGTGGAATTTCTATTTTCATGAATATTTGAATGAAAAATCACCATTTTTGGCGAATAAACCGCCCGATTTTTTCAATAGCTCCCAGGTCATTTGAGCCATCCACTCGAAATCAATACCGACATGTCTTGTTATACTGGTAGAATGAGACACAGCAGTTTTTATTGGATTTTAGTGGAATTTCTATTTTTCATGAATATTTTAATGAAAAATCACCATTTTTGGCGAATACACCGCCCGATTTTTTCAATAGCTCCCAGATCATTTGAGCCATCCACTCGAAATCAATGCCGACATGTCTTGTTATACTGGTAGAATGAGACACAGCAGTTTTTATTGGATTTTAGTGGAATTTCTATTTTTCATTAATATTTTAATGAAAAAATCACCATTTTTGGCGAATACACCGCCCAATTTTTTTAATAGCTCTCAGGTCATTTGAGCCATCCACTCGAAATCAATGCCGACATGTCTTGTTATACTGGTAGAATGAGACACAGCAGTTTTTATTGGATTTTAGTGGAATTTCTATTTTTCATGAATATTTGAATGAAATATCACCATTTTTGGCGAATACACCGCCCGATTTTTTCAATAGCTCCCAGGTCATTTGAGCCATCCACTCGAAATCAATGCCGACATGTCTTGTTATACTGGTAGAATGAGACACAGCAGTTTTTATTGGATTTTAGTGGAATTTCTATTTTTCAGGAATATTTGAATGAAAAATCACCATTTTTGGCGAATACACCACCCGATTTTTTCAATAGCTCCCAGGTCATTTGAGCCATCCACTCGAAATCAATGGCTAAAGGTCTTGTTATACTGGTAGAATGAGACACAGCAGTTTTTATTGGATTTTAGTGGAATTTCTATTTTTCATTAATATTTTAAAGAAAAAATCACCATTTTTGGCTAATACACCGCCCAATTTTTTCAATAGCTCTCAGGTCATTTGAGCCATCCACTCGAAATCAATGCCGACATGTCTTGTTATACTGGTAGAATGAGACATAGCAGTTTTTATTGGATTTTAGTGGAATTTCTATTTTCATGAATATTTGAATGAAAAATCACCATTTTTGGCGAATACACCGCCCGATTTTTTCAATAGCTCCCAGGTCATTTGAGCCATCCACTCGAAATCAATACCGACATGTCTTGTTATACTGGTAGAATGAGACACAGCAGTTTTTATTGGATTTTAGTGGAATTTCTATTTTTCATGAATATTTTAATGAAAAATCACCATTTTTGGCGAATACACCGCCCGATTTTTTCAATAGCTCCCAGATCATTTGAGCCATCCACTCGAAATCAATGCCGACATGTCTTGTTATACTGGTAGAATGAGACACAGCAGTTTTTATTGGATTTTAGTGGAATTTCTATTTTTCATTAATATTTTAATGAAAAAATCACCATTTTTGGCGAATACACCGCCCAATTTTTTCAATAGCTCTCAGGTCATTTGAGCCATCCACTCGAAATCAATGCCGACATGTCTTGTTATACTGGTAGAATGAGACACAGCAGTTTTTATTGGATTTTAGTGGAATTTCTATTTTTCATGAATATTTTAATGAAAAATCACCATTTTTGGCGAATACACCGCCCGATTTTTTTCAATAGCTCCCAGGTCATTTGAGCCATCCACTCGAAATCAATGCCGACGTGTCTTGTTATACTGGTAGAATGAGACACAGCAGTTTTTATTGGATTTTAGTGGAATTTCTATTTTTCATGAATATTTGAATGAAAAAATCACCATTTTTGGCGAATACACCGCCCAATTTTTTCAATAGCTCTCTGGTCATTTGAGCCATCCACTCGAAATCAATGCCGACGACTCTTGTTATACTGGTAGAATGAGACACAGCAGTTTTTATTGGATTTTAGTGGAATTTCTATTTTTCATGAATATTTCAATGAAAAATCACCATTTTTGGCGAATACACCGCCCGATTTTTTCAATAGCTCCCAGGTCATTTGAGCCATCCACTCGAAATCAATGCCGACATGTCTTGTTATACTGGTAGAATGAGACACAGCAGTTTTTATTGGATTTTAGTGGAATTTCTATTTTTCATGAATATTTGAATGAAAAATCACCATTTTTGGCGAATACACCGCCCGATTTTTTCAATAGCTCCCAGGTCATTTGAGCCATCCACTCGAAATCAATGCCGACATGTCTTGTTATACTGGTAGAATGAGACACAGCAGTTTTTATTGGATTTTAGTGGAATTTCTATTTTTCATGAATATTTGAATGAAAAATCACCATTTTTGGCGAATACACCGCCCGATTTTTTCAATAGCTCCCAGGTCATTTGAGCCATCCACTCGAAATCATTGCCGACATGTCTTGTTATACTGGTAGAATGAGACACAGCAGTTTTTATTGGCTTTTAATGGAATTTCTATTTTTCAGGAATATTTGAATGAAAAATCACCATTTTTGGCGAATACACCGCCCGATTTTTTCAATAGCTCCCAGGTCATTTGAGCCATCCACTCGAAATCAATGGCTAAAGGTCTTGTTATACTGGTAGAATGAGACACAGCAGTTTTTATTGGATTTTAGTGGAATTTCTATTTTTCATGAATATTTGAATGAAAAATCACCATTTTTGGCGAATACACCGCCCGATTTTTTCAATAGCTCTCAGGTCATTTGAGCCATCCACTCGAAATCAATGCCGACATGTCTTGTTATACTGGTAGAATGAGACACAGCAGTTTTTATTGGATTTTAGTGGAATTTCTATTTTTCATGAATATTTGAATGAAAAATCACCATTTTTGGCGAATACACCGCCCGATTTTTTCAATAGCTCCCAGGTCATTTGAGCCATCCACTCGAAATCAATGCCGACATGTCTTGTTATACTGGTAGAATGAGACACAGCAGTTTTTATTGGATTTTAGTGGAATTTCTATTTTTCAGGAATATTTGAATGAAAAATCACCATTTTTGGCGAATACACCGCCCGATTTTTTCAATAGCTCCCAGGTCATTTGAGCCATCCACTCGAAATCAATGGCTAAAGGTCTTGTTATACTGGTAGAATGAGACACAGCAGTTTTTATTGGATTTTAGTGGAATTTCTATTTTTCATGAATATTTGAATGAAAAATCACCATTTTTGGCGAATACACCGCCCGATTTTTTCAATAGCTCTCAGGTCATTTGAGCCATCCACTCGAAATCAATGGCAAAAGGTCTTGTTATACTGGTAGAATGAGACACAGCAGTTTTTATTGGATTTTAGTGGAATTTCTATTTTTCATGAATATTTGAATGAAAAATCACCATTTTTGGCGAATACACCGCCCGATTTTTTCAATAGCTCCCAGGTCATTTGAGCCATCCACTCGAAATCAATGGCTAAAGGTCTTGTTATACTGGTAGAATGAGACACAGCAGTTTTTATTGGATTTTAGTGGAATTTCTATTTTTCATTAATATTTTAAAGAAAAAATCACCATTTTTGGCTAATACACCGCCCAATTTTTTCAATAGCTCTCAGGTCATTTGAGCCATCCACTCGAAATCAATGCCGACATGTCTTGTTATACTGGTAGAATGAGACATAGCAGTTTTTATTGGATTTTAGTGGAATTTCTATTTTCATGAATATTTGAATGAAAAATCACCATTTTTGGCGAATACACCGCCCGATTTTTTCAATAGCTCCCAGGTCATTTGAGCCATCCACTCGAAATCAATACCGACATGTCTTGTTATACTGGTAGAATGAGACACAGCAGTTTTTATTGGATTTTAGTGGAATTTCTATTTTTCATGAATATTTTAATGAAAAATCACCATTTTTGGCGAATACACCGCCCGATTTTTTCAATAGCTCCCAGATCATTTGAGCCATCCACTCGAAATCAATGCCGACATGTCTTGTTATACTGGTAGAATGAGACACAGCAGTTTTTATTGGATTTTAGGGGAATTTCTATTTTTCATTAATATTTTAATGAAAAAATCACCATTTTTGGCGAATACACCGCCCAATTTTTTTAATAGCTCTCAGGTCATTTGAGCCATCCACTCGAAATCAATGCCGACATGTCTTGTTATACTGGTAGAATGAGACACAGCAGTTTTTATTGGATTTTAGTGGAATTTCTATTTTTCATGAATATTTGAATGAAAAATCACCATTTTTGGCGAATACACCGCCCGATTTTTTCAATAGCTCCCAGGTCATTTGAGCCATCCACTCGAAATCAATGCCGACATGTCTTGTTATACTGGTAGAATGAGACACAGCAGTTTTTATTGGATTTTAGTGGAATTTCTATTTTTCAGGAATATTTGAATGAAAAAATCACCATTTTTGGCGAATACACCGCCCAATTTTTTCAATAGCTCTCAGGTCATTTGAGCCATCCACTCGAAATCAATGCCGACATGTCTTGTTATACTGGTAGAATGAGACACAGCAGTTTTTATTGGATTTTAGTGGAATTTCTATTTTTCATGAATATTTTAATGAAAAATCACCATTTTTGGCGAATACACCGCCCGATTTTTTCAATAGCTCCCAGGTCATTTGAGCCATCCACTCGAAATCAATGCCGACGTGTCTTGTTATACTGGTAGAATGAGACACAGCAGTTTTTATTGGATTTTAGTGGAATTTCTATTTTTCATGAATATTTGAATGAAAAAATCACCATTTTTGGCGAATACACCGCCCAATTTTTTCAATAGCTCTCTGGTCATTTGAGCCATCCACTCGAAATCAATGCCGACGACTCTTGTTATACTGGTAGAATGAGACACAGCAGTTTTTATTGGATTTTAGTGGAATTTCTATTTTTCATGAATATTTCAATGAAAAATCACCATTTTTGGCGAATACACCGCCCGATTTTTTCAATAGCTCCCAGGTCATTTGAGCCATCCACTCGAAATCAATGCCGACATGTCTTGTTATACTGGTAGAATGAGACACAGCAGTTTTTATTGGATTTTAGTGGAATTTCTATTTTTCATGAATATTTGAATGAAAAATCACCATTTTTGGCGAATACACCGCCCGATTTTTTCAATAGCTCCCAGGTCATTTGAGCCATCCACTCGAAATCATTGCCGACATGTCTTGTTATACTGGTAGAATGAGACACAGCAGTTTTTATTGGCTTTTAATGGAATTTCTATTTTTCAGGAATATTTGAATGAAAAATCACCATTTTTGGCGAATACACCGCCCGATTTTTTCAATAGCTCCCAGGTCATTTGAGCCATCCACTCGAAATCAATGGCTAAAGGTCTTGTTATACTGGTAGAATGAGACACTGCAGTTTTTATTGGATTTTAGTGGAATTTCTATTTTTCATGAATATTTGAATGAAAAATCACCATTTTTGGCGAATACACCGCCCGATTTTTTCAATAGCTCTCAGGTCATTTGAGCCATCCACTCGAAATCAATGCCGACATGTCTTGTTATACTGGTAGAATGAGACACAGCAGTTTTTATTGGATTTTAGTGGAATTTCTATTTTTCATGAATATTTGAATGAAAAATCACCATTTTTGGCGAATACACCGCCCGATTTTTTCAATAGCTCCCAGGTCATTTGAGCCATCCACTCGAAATCAATGCCGACATGTCTTGTTATACTGGTAGAATGAGACACAGCAGTTTTTATTGGATTTTAGTGGAATTTCTATTTTTCAGGAATATTTGAATGAAAAATCACCATTTTTGGCGAATACACCGCCCGATTTTTTCAATAGCTCCCAGGTCATTTGAGCCATCCACTCGAAATCAATGGCTAAAGGTCTTGTTATACTGGTAGAATGAGACACAGCAGTTTTTATTGGATTTTAGTGGAATTTCTATTTTTCATGAATATTTGAATGAAAAATCACCATTTTTGGCGAATACACCGCCCGATTTTTTCAATAGCTCCCAGGTCATTTGAGCCATCCACTCGAAATCAATGCCGACATGTCTTGTTATACTGGTAGAATGAGACACAGCAGTTTTTATTGGATTTTAGTGGAATTTCTATTTTTCAGGAATATTTGAATGAAAAATCACCATTTTTGGCGAATACACCGCCCGATTTTTTCAATAGCTCCCAGGTCATTTGAGCCATCCACTCGAAATCAATGCCGACATGTCTTGTTATACTGGTAGAATGAGACACAGCAGTTTTTATTGGATTTTAGTGGAATTTCTATTTTTCATGAATATTTTAATGAAAAATCACCATTTTTGGCGAATACACCGCCCGATTTTTTCAATAGCTCCCAGGTCATTTGAGCCATCCACTCGAAATCAATGCTGACATGTCTTGTTATACTGGTAGAATGAGACACAGTAGTTTTTATTGGATTTTAGTGGAATTTCTATTTTTCATGAATATTTTAATGAAAAATCACCATTTTTGGCAAATACACCGCCCGATTTTTTCAATAGCTCCCAGGCCATTTGAGCCATCCACTCGAAATCAATGGCTAAAGGTCTTGTTATACTGGTAGAATGAGACACAGCAGTTTTTATTGGATTTTAGTGGAATTTCTATTTTTCAGGAATATTTTAATGAAAAATCACCATTTTTGGCGAATACACCGCCCGATTTTTTCAATAGCTCCCAGGTCATTTGAGCCATCCACTCGAAATCAATGCCGACATGTCTTGTTATACTGGTAGAATGAGACACAGCAGTTTTTATTGGATTTTAGTGGAATTTCTATTTTTCAGGAATATTTGAATGAAAAATCACCATTTTTGGCGAATACACCGCCCGATTTTTTCAATAGCTCCCAGGTCATTTGAGCCATCCACTCGAAATCAATGCCGACATGTCTTGTTATACTGGTAGAATGAGACACAGCAGTTTTTATTGGATTTTAGTGGAATTTCTTTTTTTCATGAATATTTGAATGAAAAATCACCATTTTTGGCGAATACACCGCCCGATTTTTTCAATAGCTCCCAGGTCATTTGAGCCATCCACTCGAAATCAATGGCTAAAGGTCTTGTTATACTGGTAGAATGAGACACAGCAGTTTTTATTGGATTTTAGTGGAATTTCTATTTTTCAGTAATATTTGAATGAAAAATCACCATTTTTGGGGAATACACCGCCCGATTTTTTCAATAGCTCCCAGGTCATTTGAGCCATCCACTCGAAATCAATGGCTAAAGGTCTTGTTATACTGGTAGAATGAGACACAGCAGTTTTTATTGGATTTTAGTGGAATTTCTATTTTTCATGAATATTTGAATGAAAAATCACCATTTTTGGCGAATACACCGCCCGATTTTTTCAATAGCTCCCAGGTCATTTGAGCCATCCACTCGAAATCAATGCCGACATGTCTTGTTATACTGGTAGAATGAGACACAGCAGTTTTTATTGGATTTTAGTGGAATTTCTATTTTTCATGAATATTTGAATGAAAAATCACCATTTTTGGCGAATACACCGCCCGATTTTTTCAATAGCTCCCAGGTCATTTGAGCCATCCACTCGAAATCATTGCCGACATGTCTTGTTATACTGGTAGAATGAGACACAGCAGTTTTTATTGGATTTTAATGGAATTTCTATTTTTCAGGAATATTTGAATGAAAAATCACCATTTTTGGCGAATACACCGCCCGATTTTTTCAATAGCTCCCAGGTCATTTGAGCCATCCACTCGAAATCAATGGCTAAAGGTCTTGTTATACTGGTAGAATGAGACACAGCAGTTTTTATTGGATTTTAGTGGAATTTCTATTTTTCATGAATATTTGAATGAAAAATCACCATTTTTGGCGAATACACCGCCCGATTTTTTCAATAGCTCTCAGGTCATTTGAGCCATCCACTCGAAATCAATGCCGACATGTCTTGTTATACTGGTAGAATGAGACACAGCAGTTTTTATTGGATTTTAGTGGAATTTCTATTTTTCATGAATATTTGAATGAAAAATCACCATTTTTGGCGAATACACCGCCCGATTTTTTCAATAGCTCCCAGGTCATTTGAGCCATCCACTGAAATCAATGCCGACATGTCTTGTTATACTGGTAGAATGAGACACAGCAGTTTTTATTGGATTTTAGTGGAATTTCTATTTTTCAGGAATATTTGAATGAAAAATCACCATTTTTGGCGAATACACCGCCCGATTTTTTCAATAGCTCCCAGGTCATTTGAGCCATCCACTCGAAATCAATGGCTAAAGGTCTTGTTATACTGGTAGAATGAGACACAGCAGTTTTTATTGGATTTTAGTGGAATTTCTATTTTTCATGAATATTTGAATGAAAAATCACCATTTTTGGCGAATACACCGCCCGATTTTTTCAATAGCTCTCAGGTCATTTGAGCCATCCACTCGAAATCAATGCCGACATGTCTTGTTATACTGGTAGAATGAGACACAGCAGTTTTTATTGGATTTTAGTGGAATTTCTATTTTTCATGAATATTTTAATGAAAAATCACCATTTTTGGCGAATACACCGCCCGATTTTTTCAATAGCTCCCAGGCCATTTGAGCCATCCACTCGAAATCAATGGCTAAAGGTCTTGTTATACTGGTAGAATGAGACACAGCAGTTTTTATTGGATTTTAGTGGAATTTCTATTTTTCATGAATATTTGAATGAAAAATCACCATTTTTGGCGAATACACCGCCCGATTTTTTCAATAGCTCCCAGGTCATTTGAGCCATCCACTCGAAATCAATGGCTAAAGGTCTTGTTATACTGGTAGAATGAGACACAGCAGTTTTTATTGGATTTTAGTGGAATTTCTATTTTTCATGAATATTTTAATGAAAAATCACCATTTTTGGCGAATACACCGCCCGATTTTTTCAATAGCTCCCAGGTCATTTGAGCCATCCACTCGAAATCAATGCCGACGTGTCTTGTTATACTGGTAGAATGAGACACAGCAGTTTTTATTGGATTTTAGTGGAATTTCTATTTTTCATGAATATTTGAATGAAAAAATCACCATTTTTGGCGAATACACCGCCCAATTTTTTCAATAGCTCTCTGGTCATTTGAGCCATCCACTCGAAATCAATGCCGACGACTCTTGTTATACTGGTAGAATGAGACACAGCAGTTTTTATTGGATTTTAGTGGAATTTCTATTTTTCATGAATATTTGAATGAAAAATCACCATTTTTGGCGAATACACCGCCCGATTTTTTCAATAGCTCCCAGGTCATTTGAGCCATCCACTCGAAATCAATGCCGACATGTCTTGTTATACTGGTAGAATGAGACACAGCAGTTTTTATTGGATTTTAGTGGAATTTCTATTTTTCAGGAATATTTGATTGAAAAATCACCATTTTTGGCGAATACACCGCCCGATTTTTTCAATAGCTCCCAGGTCATTTGAGCCATCCACTCGAAATCAATGGCTAAAGGTCTTGTTATACTGGTAGAATGAGACACAGCAGTTTTTATTGGATTTTAGTGGAATTTCTATTTTTCAGGAATATTTGAATGAAAAATCACCATTTTTGGCGAATACACCGCCCGATTTTTTCAATAGCTCCCAGGTCATTTGAGCCATCCACTCGAAATCAATGCCGACATGTCTTGTTATACTGGTAGAATGAGACACAGCAGTTTTTATTGGATTTTAGTGGAATTTCTATTTTTCATGAATATTTTAATGAAAAATCACCATTTTTGGCGAATACACCGCCCGATTTTTTCAATAGCTCCCAGGTCATTTGAGCCATCCACTCGAAATCAATGCTGACATGTCTTGTTATACTGGTAGAATGAGACACAGTAGTTTTTATTGGATTTTAGTGGAATTTCTATTTTTCATGAATATTTTAATGAAAAATCACCATTTTTGGCAAATACACCGCCCGATTTTTTCAATAGCTCCCAGGCCATTTGAGCCATCCACTCGAAATCAATGGCTAAAGGTCTTGTTATACTGGTAGAATGAGACACAGCAGTTTTTATTGGATTTTAGTGGAATTTCTATTTTTCAGGAATATTTTAATGAAAAATCACCATTTTTGGCGAATACACCGCCCGATTTTTTCAATAGCTCCCAGGTCATTTGAGCCATCCACTCGAAATCAATGCCGACATGTCTTGTTATACTGGTAGAATGAGACACAGCAGTTTTTATTGGATTTTAGTGGAATTTCTATTTTTCAGGAATATTTGAATGAAAAATCACCATTTTTGGCGAATACACCGCCCGATTTTTTCAATAGCTCCCAGGTCATTTGAGCCATCCACTCGAAATCAATGCCGACATGTCTTGTTATACTGGTAGAATGAGACACAGCAGTTTTTATTGGATTTTAGTGGAATTTCTTTTTTTCATGAATATTTGAATGAAAAATCACCATTTTTGGCGAATACACCGCCCGATTTTTTCAATAGCTCCCAGGTCATTTGAGCCATCCACTCGAAATCAATGGCTAAAGGTCTTGTTATACTGGTAGAATGAGACACAGCAGTGTTTATTGGATTTTAGTGGAATTTCTATTTTTCATGAATATTTGAATGAAAAATCACCATTTTTGGCGAATACACCGCCCGATTTTTTCAATAGCTCCCAGGTCATTTGAGCCATCCACTCGAAATCAATGCCGACATGTCTTGTTATACTGGTAGAATGAGACACAGCAGTTTTTATTGGATTTTAGTGGAATTTCTATTTTTCAGCAATATTTTAATGAAAAATCACCATTTTTGGCGAATACACCGCCCGATTTTTTCAATAGCTCCCAGGTCATTTGAGCCATCCACTCGAAATCAATGGCTAAAGGTCTTGTTATACTGGTAGAATGAGACACAGCAGTTTTTATTGGATTTTAGTGGAATTTCTATTTTTCATGAATATTTGAATGAAAAATCACCATTTTTGGCGAATACACCGCCCGATTTTTTCAATAGCTCCCAGGTCATTTGAGCCATCCACTTGAAATCAATGCCGACATGTCTTGTTATACTGGTAGAATGAGACACAGCAGTTTTTATTGGATTTTAGTGGAATTTCTATTTTTCAGGAATATTTGAATGAAAAAATCACCATTTTTGGCGAATACACCGCCCGATTTTTTCAATAGCTCTCAGGTCATTTGAGCCATCCACTCGAAATCAATGCCGACATGTCTTGTTATACTGGTAGAATGAGACACAGCAGTTTTTATTGGATTTTAGTGGAATTTCTATTTTTCATGAATATTTGAATGAAAAATCACCATTTTTGGCGAATACACCGCCCGATTTTTTCAATAGCTCCCAGGTCATTTGAGCCATCCACTCGAAATCAATGCCGACATGTCTTGTTATACTGGTAGAATGAGACACAGCAGTTTTTATTGGATTTTAGTGGAATTTCTATTTTTCAGGAATATTTGAATGAAAAATCACCATTTTTGGCGAATACACCCCCCGATTTTTTCAATAGCTCCCAGGTCATTTGAGCCATCCACTCGAAATCAATGGCTAAAGGTCTTGTTATACTGGTAGAATGAGACACAGCAGTTTTTATTGGATTTTAGTGGAATTTCTATTTTTCATGAATATTTGAATGAAAAATCACCATTTTTGGCGAATACACCGCCCGATTTTTTCAATAGCTCTCAGGTCATTTGAGCCATCCACTCGAAATCAATGCCGACATGTCTTGTTATACTGGTAGAATGAGACACAGCAGTTTTTATTGGATTTTAGTGGAATTTCTATTTTTCATGAATATTTTAATGAAAAATCACCTTTTTTGGCGAATACACCGCCCAATTTTTTCAATAGCTCCCAGGCCATTTGAGCCATCCACTCGAAATCAATGGCTAAAGGTCTTGTTATACTGGTAGAATGAGACACAGCAGTTTTTATTGGATTTTAGTGGAATTTCTATTTTTCATGAATATTTGAATGAAAAATCACCATTTTTGGCGAATACACCGCCCGATTTTTTCAATAGCTCCCAGGTCATTTGAGCCATCCACTCGAAATCAATGCCGACATGTCTTGTTATACTGGTAGAATGAGACACAGCAGTTTTTATTGGATTTTAGTGGAATTTCTATTTTTCATGAATATTTTAATGAAAAATCACCATTTTTGGCGAATACACCGCCCGATTTTTTCAATAGCTCCCAGGTCATTTGAGCCATCCACTCGAAATCAATGCTGACATGTCTTGTTATACTGGTAGAATGAGACACAGTAGTTTTTATTGGATTTTAGTGGAATTTCTATTTTTCATGAATATTTTAATGAAAAATCACCATTTTTGGCAAATACACCGCCCGATTTTTTCAATAGCTCCCAGGCCATTTGAGCCATCCACTCGAAATCAATGGCTAAAGGTCTTGTTATACTGGTAGAATGAGACACAGCAGTTTTTATTGGATTTTAGTGGAATTTCTATTTTACAGGAATATTTTAATGAAAAATCACCATTTTTGGCGAATACACCGCCCGATTTTTTCAATAGCTCCCAGGTCATTTGAGCCATCCACTCGAAATCAATGGATAAAGGTCTTGTTGTACTGGTAGAATGAGACACAACAGTTTTTATTGGATTTTAGTGGAATTTCGATTTTTCATGAATATTTTAATAAAAAATCACCATTTTTGGCGAATACAACGGCCGATTTTTTCAATAGCTCCCAGGTCATTTGAGCCATCCACTCGAAATCAATGGCTAAAGGTCTTGTTATACTGGTAGAATGAGACACAGCAGTTTTTATTGGATTTTAGTGGAATTTCTATTTTTCAGGAATATTTGAATGAAAAATCACCATTTTTGGCGAATACACCGCCCGATTTTTTCAATAGCTCCCAGGTCATTTGAGCCATCCACTCGAAATCAATGCCGACATGTCTTGTTATACTGGTAGAATGAGACACAGCAGTTTTTATTGGATTTTAGTGGAATTTCTATTTTTCATGAATATTTAATGAAAAATCACCATTTTTGGCGAATACACCGCCCGATTTTTTCAATAGCTCCCAGGTCATTTGAGCCATCCACTCGAAATCAATGCCGACATGTCTTGTTATACTGGTAGAATGAGACACAGCAGTTTTTATTGGATTTTAGTGGAATTTCTATTTTTCAGCAATATATTAATGAAAAATCACCATTTTTGGCGAATACACCGCCCAATTTTTTCAATAGCTCCCAGGTCATTTGAGCCATCCACTCGAAATCAATGGCTAAAGGTCTTGTTATACTGGTAGAATGAGACACAGCAGTTTTTATTGGATTTTAGTGGAATTTCTATTTTTCATGAATATTTGAATGAAAAATCACCATTTTTGGCGAATACACCGCCCGATTTTTTCAATAGCTCCCAGGTCATTTGAGCCATCCACTCGAAATCAATGCCGACATGTCTTGTTATACTGGTAGAATGAGACACAGCAGTTTTTATTGGATTTTAGTGGAATTTCTATTTTTCAGGAATATTTGAATGAAAAATCACCATTTTTGGCGAATACACCGCCCGATTTTTTCAATAGCTCCCAGGTCATTTGAGCCATCCACTCGAAATCAATGCCGACATGTCTTGTTATACTGGTAGAATGAGACACAGCAGTTTTTATTGGATTTTAGTGGAATTTCTATTTTTCATGAATATTTGAATGAAAAATCACCATTTTTGGCGAATACACCGCCCGATTTTTTCAATAGCTCCCAGGTCATTTGAGCCATCCACTCGAAATCAATGGCTAAAGGTCTTGTTATACTGGTAGAATGAGACACAGCAGTTTTTATTGGATTTTAGTGGAATTTCTATTTTTCAGGAATATTTTAATGAAAAGTCACCATTTTTGGCGAATACACCGCCCGATTTTTTCAATAGCTCCCAGGTCATTTGAGCCATCCACTCGAAATCAATGCTGACATGTCTTGTTATACTGGTAGAATGAGACACAGCAGTTTTTATTGGATTTTAGTGGAATTTCTATTTTTCATGAATATTTGAATGAAAAATCACCATTTTTGGCGAATACACCGCCCGATTTTTTCAATAGCTCCCAGGTCATTTGAGCCATCCACTCGAAATCAATGGCTAAAGGTCTTGTTATACTGGTAGAATGAGACACAGCAGTTTTTATTGGATTTTAGTGGAATTTCTATTTTTCAGGAATATTTTAATGAAAAATCACCATTTTTGGCGAATACACCGCCCGATTTTTTCAATAGCTCCCAGGTCATTTGAGCCATCCACTCGAAATCAATGGCTAAAGGTCTTGTTATACTGGTAGAATGAGACACAGCAGTTTTTATTGGATTTTAGTGGAATTTCTATTTTTCAGGAATATTTTAATGAAAAATCACCATTTTTGGCGAATACACCGCCCGATTTTTTCAATAGCTCCCAGGTCATTTGAGCCATCCACTCGAAATCAATGCCGACATGTCTTGTTATACTGGTAGAATGAGACACAGCAGTTTTTATTGGATTTTAGTGGAATTTCTATTTTTCATGAATATTTGAATGAAAAATCACCATTTTTGGCGAATACACCGCCCGATTTTTTCAATAGCTCCCAAGTCATTTGAGCCATCCACTCGAAATCAATGGCTAAAGGTCTTGTTATACTGGTAGAATGAGACACAGCAGTTTTTATTGGATTTTAGTGGAATTTCTATTTTTCATTAATATTTGAATGAAAAATCACCATTTTTGGCGAATACACCGCCCGATTTTTTCAATAGCTCCCAGGTCATTTGAGCCATCCACTCGAAATCAATGCCGACATGTCTTGTTATACTGGTAGAATGAGACACAGCAGTTTTTATTGGATTTTAGTGGAATTTCAATTTTTCATGAATATTTTAATGAAAAATCACCATTTTTGGCGAATACACCGCCCGATTTTTTTCAATAGCTCCCAGGTCATTTGAGCCATCCACTCGAAATCAATGCCGACATGTCTTGTTATACTGGTAGAATGAGACACAGCAGTTTTTATTGGATTTTAGTGGAATTTCTATTTTTCAGGAATATTTGAATGAAAAATCACCATTTTTGGCGAATACACCGCCCGATTTTTTCAATAGCTCCCAGGTCATTTGAGCCATCCACTCGAAATCAATGCTGACATGTCTTGTTATACTGGTAGAATGAGACACAGCAGTTTTTATTGGATTTTAGTGGAATTTCTATTTTTCAGGAATATTTGAATGAAAAATCACCATTTTTGGCGAATACACCGCCCAATTTCTTCAATAGCTCCCAGGTCATTTGAGCCATCCACTCGAAATCAATGGCTAAAGGTCTTGTTATACTGGTAGAATGAGACACAGCAGTTTTTATTGGATTTTAGTGGAATTTCTATTTTTCATGAATATTTGAATGAAAAATCACCATTTTTGGCGAATACACCGCCCGATTTTTTTCAATAGCTCCCAGGTCATTTGAGCCATCCACTCGAAATCAATGGCTAAAGGTCTTGTTATACTGGTAGAATGAGACACAGCAGTTTTTATTGGATTTTAGTGGAATTTCTATTTTTCAGGAATATTTGAATGAAAAATCACCATTTTTGGCGAATACACCGCCCGATTTTTTCAATAGCTCCCAGGTCATTTGAGCCATCCACTCGAAATCAATGCCGACATGTCTTGTTATACTGGTAGAATGAGACACAGCAGTTTTTATTGCATTTTAGTGGAATTTCTATTTTTCATGAATATTTGAATGATAGATCACCATTTTTGGCGAATACACCGCCCAATTTTTTCAATAGCTCCCAGGTCATTTGAGCCATCCACTCGAAATCAATGGCTAAAGGTCTTGTTATACTGGTAGAATGAGACACAGCAGTTTTTATTGGATTTTAGTGGAATTTCTATTTTTCATGAATATTTGAATGAAAAATCACCATTTTTGGCGAATACACCGCCCGATTTTTTCAATAGCTCCCAGGTCATTTGAGCCATCCACTCGAAATCAATGGCTAAAGGTCTTGTTATACTGGTAGAATGAGACACAGCAGTTTTTATTGGATTTTAGTGGAATTTCTATTTTTCAGGAATATTTTAATGAAAAATCACCATTTTTGGCGAATACACCGCCCGATTTTTTCAATAGCTCCCAGGTCATTTGAGCCATCCACTCGAAATCAATGCCGACATGTCTTGTTATACTGGTAGAATGAGACACAGCAGTTTTTATTGGATTTTAGTGGAATTTCTATTTTTCATGAATATTTGAATGAAAAATCACCATTTTTGGCGAATACACCGCCCGATTTTTTCAATAGCTCCCAGGTCATTTGAGCCATCCACTCGAAATCAATGCCGACATGTCTTGTTATACTGGTAGACTGAGACACAGCAGTTTTTATTGGATTTTAGTGGAATTTCTATTTTTCATGAATATTTTAATGAAAAATCACCATTTTTGGCGAATACACCGCCCGATTTTTTCAATAGCTCCCAGGTCATTTGAGCCATCCACTCGAAATCAATGGCTAAAGGTCTTGTTATACTGGTAGAATGAGACACAACAGTTTTTATTGGATTTTAGTGGAATTTCTATTTTTCATGAATATTTGAATGAAAAATCACCATTTTTGGCGAATACACCGCCCGATTTTTTCAATAGCTCCCAGGTCATTTGAGCCATCCACTCGAAATCAATGGCTAAAGGTCTTGTTATACTGGTAGAATGAGACACAGCAGTTTTTATTGGATTTTAGTGGAATTTCTATTTTTCAGCAATATATTAATGAAAAATCACCATTTTTGGCGAATACACCGCCCAATTTTTTCAATAGCTCCCAGGTCATTTGAGCCATCCACTCGAAATCAATGGCTAAAGGTCTTGATATACTGGTA
The DNA here is from genome assembly GCF_040436345.1 of Pagrus major. Taxonomy (NCBI): domain Eukaryota; kingdom Metazoa; phylum Chordata; class Actinopteri; order Spariformes; family Sparidae; genus Pagrus; species Pagrus major. The sequence goes on along the minus strand of NC_133215.1, from coordinate 27,670,086 downwards.
GAATGAGACACAGCAGTTTTTATTGGATTTTAGTGGAATTTCTATTTTTCATGAATATTTTAATGAAAAATCACCATTTTTGGCGAATACAACCGCCCGATTTTTTCAATAGCTCCCAGGTCATTTGAGCCATCCACTCGAAATCAATGCCGACATGTCTTGTTATACTGGTAGAATGAGACACAGCAGTTTTTATTGGATTTTAGTGGAATTTCTATTTTTCAGGAATATTTGAATGAAAAATCACCATTTTTGGCGAATACACCGCCCGATTTTTTCAATAGCTCCCAGGTCATTTGAGCCATCCACTCGAAATCAATGCCGACATGTCTTGTTATACTGGTAGAATGAGACACAGTAGTTTTTATTGGATTTTAGTGGAATTTCTATTTTTCAGGAATATTTGAATGAAAAATCACCATTTTTGGCGAATACACCGCCCGATTTTTTCAATAGCTCCCAGGTCATTTGAGCCATCCACTCGAAATCAATGCCGACATGTCTTGTTATACTGGTAGAATGAGACACAGTAGTTTTTATTGGATTTTAGTGGAATTTCTATTTTTCATGAATATTTGAATGAAAAATCACCATTTTTGGCGAATACACCGCCCGATTTTTTCAATAGCTCCCAGGTCATTTGAGCCATCCACTCGAAATCAATGGATAAAGGTCTTGTTGTACTGGTAGAATGAGACACAGCAGTTTTTATTGGATTTTAGTGGAATTTCGATTTTTCATGAATATTTTAATAAAAAATCACCATTTTTGGCGAATACAACGGCCGATTTTTTCAATAGCTCCCAGGTCATTTGAGCCATCCACTCGAAATCAATGCCGACATGTCTTGTTATACTGGTAGAATGAGACACAGCAGTTTTTATTGGATTTTAGTGGAATTTCTATTTTTCAGCAATATTTTAATGAAAAATCACCATTTTTGGCGAATACACCGCCCGATTTTTTCAATAGCTCCCAGGTCATTTGAGCCATCGACTCGAAATCAATGGCTAAAGGTCTTGTTATACTGGTAGAATGAGACACAGCAGTGTTTATTGGATTTTAGTGGAATTTCTATTTTTCAGGAATATTTGAATGAAAAATCACCATTTTTGGCGAATACACCGCCCGATTTTTTCAATAGCTCCCAGGTCATTTGAGCCATCGACTCGAAATCAATGCTGACATGTCTTGTTATACTGGTAGAATGAGACACAGCAGTTTTTATTGGATTTTAGTGGAATTTCTATTTTTCATGAATATTTGAATGAAAAATCACAATTTTTGGCGAATACACCGCCCGATTTTTTCAATAGCTCCCAGGTCATTTGAGCCATCCACTCGAAATCAATGGCTAAAGGTCTTGTTATACTGGTAGAATGAGACACAGCAGTTTTTATTGGATTTTAGTGGAATTTCTATTTTTCAGGAATATTTGAATGAAAAATCACCATTTTTGGCGAATACACCGCCCGATTTTTTCAATAGCTCCCAGGTCATTTGAGCCATCCACTCGAAATCAATGCCGACATGTCTTGTTATACTGGTAGAATGAGACACAGCAGTTTTTATTGGATTTTAGTGGAATTTCTATTTTTCAGGAATATTTTAATGAAAAGTCACCATTTTTGGCGAATACACCGCCCGATTTTTTCAATAGCTCCCAGGTCATTTGAGCCATCCACTCGAAATCAATGGCTAAAGGTCTTGTTATACTGGTAGAATGAGACACAGCAGTTTTTATTGGATTTTAGTGGAATTTCTATTTTTCATGAATATTTGAATGAAAAATCACCATTTTTGGCGAATACACCGCCCGATTTTTTCAATAGCTCCCAGGTCATTTGAGCCATCCACTCGAAATCAATGCCGACATGTCTTGTTATACTGGTAGAATGAGACACAGCAGTTTTTATTGGATTTTAGTGGAATTTCTATTTTTCAGGAATATTTGAATGAAAAATCACCATTTTTGGCGAATACACCGCCCGATTTTTTCAATAGCTCCCAGGTCATTTGAGCCATCCACTCGAAATCAATGCCGACATGTCTTGTTTTACTGGTAGAATGAGACACAGCAGTTTTTATTGGATTTTAGTGGAATTTCTATTTTACAGGAATATTTTAATGAAAAATCACCATTTTTGGCGAATACACCGCCCAATTTTTTCAATAGCTCCCAGGTCATTTTAGCCATCCACTCGAAATCAATGCCGACATGTCTTGTTATACTGGTAGAATGAGACACAGCAGTTTTTATTGGATTTTAGTGGAATTTCTATTTTTCAGCAATATTTTAATGAAAAATCACCATTTTTGGCGAATACACCGCCCAATTGTTTCAATAGCTCCCAGGTCATTTGAGCCATCCACTCGAAATCAATGGCTAAAGGTCTTGTTATACTGGTAGAATGAGACACAGCAGTTTTTATTGGATTTTAGTGGAATTTCTATTTTTCAGGAATATTTGAATGAAAAATCACCATTTTTGGCGAATACACCGCCCGATTTTTTCAATAGCTCCCAGGTCATTTGAGCCATTCACTCGAAATCAATGGCTAAAGGTCTTGTTATACTGGTAGAATGAGACACAGCAGTTTTTATTGGATTTTAGTGGAATTTCTATTTTTCAGGAATATTTTAATGAAAAATCACCATTTTTGGCGAATACACCGCCCGATTTTTTCAATAGCTCCCAGGTCATTTGAGCCATCGACTCGAAATCAATGCTGACATGTCTTGTTATACTGGTAGAATGAGACACAGCAGTTTTTATTGGATTTTAGTGGAATTTCTATTTTTCATGAATATTTTAATGAAAAATCACCATTTTTGGCGAATACACCGCCCGATTTTTTCAATAGCTCCCAGGTCATTTGAGCCATCCACTCGAAATCAATGGCTAAAGGTCTTGTTATACTGGTAGAATGAGACACAGCAGTTTTTATTGGATTTTAGTGGAATTTCTATTTTTCATGAATATTTTAATGAAAAATCACCATTTTTGGAGTATACACCGCCCGATTTTTTCAATAGCTCCCAGGTCATTTGAGCCATCCACTCGAAATCAATGGCTAAAGGTCTTGTTATACTGGTAGAATGAGACACAGCAGTTTTTATTGGATTTTAGTGGAATTTCTATTTTTCATGAATATTTGAATGAAAGATCACCATTTTTGGCGAATACACCGTCCAATTTTTTCAATAGCTCCCAGGTCATTTGAGCCATCCACTCGAAATCAATGGCTAAAGGTCTTGTTATACTGGTAGAATGAGACACAGCAGTTTTTATTGGATTTTAGTGGAATTTCTATTTTTCATGAATATTTGAATGAAAAATCACCATTTTTGGCGAATACACCGCCCGATTTTTTCAATAGCTCCCAGGTCATTTGAGCCATCGACTCGAAATCAATGCTGACATGTCTTGTTATACTGGTAGAATGAGACACAGCAGTTTTTATTGGATTTTAGTGGAATTTCTATTTTTCAGTAATATTTTAATGAAAAGTCACCATTTTTGGCGAATACACTGCCCGATTTTTTCAATAGCTCCCAGGTCATTTGAGCCATCCACTCGAAATCAATGGCTAAAGGTCTTGTTATACTGGTAGAATTAGACACAGCAGTTTTTATTGGATTTTAGTGGAATTTCTATTTTTCATGAATATTTGAATGAAAAATCACCATTTTTGGCGAATACACCGCCCGATTTTTTTCAATAGCTCCCAGGTCATTTGAGCCATCCACTCGAAATCAATGCCAACATGTCTTGTTATACTGGTAGAATGAGACACAGCAGTTTTTATTGGATTTTAGTGGAATTTCTATTTTTCATGAATATTTGAATGAAAAATCACCATTTTTGGCGAATACACCGCCCGATTTTTTCAATAGCTCCCAGGTCATTTGAGCCATCCACTCGAAATCAATGCCGACATGTCTTGTTATACTGGTAGACTGAGACACAGCAGTTTTTATTGGATTTTAGTGGAATTTCTATTTTTCAGGAATATTTTAATGAAAAATCACCATTTTTGGCGAATACACCGCCCGATTTTTTCAATATCTCCCAGGTCATTTGAGCCATCCACTCGAAATCAATGCCGACATGTCTTGTTATACTGGTAGAATGAGACACAGCAGTTTTTATTGGATTTTAGTGGAATTTCTATTTTTCATGAATATTTGAGTGAAAAATCACCATTTTTGGCGAATACACCGCCCAATTTTTTCAATAGCTCCCAGGTCATTTGAGCCATCGACTCGAAATCAATGCTGACATGTCTTGTTAAACTGGTAGAATGAGACACAGCAGTTTTTATTGGATTTTAGTGGAATTTCTATTTTTCATGAATATTTTAATGAAAAATCACCATTTTTGGCGAATACACCGCCCGATTTTTTCAATAGCTCCCAGGTCATTTGAGCCATCCACTCGAAATCAATGGCTAAAGGTCTTGTTATACTGGTAGAATGAGACACAGCAGTTTTTATTGGACTTTAGTGGAGTTTCTATTATTCAGGAATATTTTAATGAAAAATCACCATTTTTTGCGACTACACCACCCGATTTTTTCAATAGCTCTCACGTCATTTGAGCCATCGACTAGAAATCAATGCCGACATGTCTTGTTATACTGGTAGAATGAGACACAGCAGTTTTTATTGGATTTTAGTGGAATTTCTATTTTTCATGAATATTTGAATGAAAAATCACCATTTTTGGCGAATACACCGCCCGATTTTTTCAATAGCTCCCAGGTCATTTGAGCCATCCACTCGAAATCAATGCCGACATGTCTTGTTATACTGGTAGACTGAGACACAGCAGTTTTTATTGGATTTTAGTGGAATTTCTATTTTTCATGAATATTTTAATGAAAAATCACCATTTTTGGCGAATACACCGCCCGATTTTTTCAATAGCTCCCAGGTCATTTGAGCCATCCACTCGAAATCAATGGCTAAAGGTCTTGTTATACTGGTAGAATGAGACACAGCAGTTTTTATTGGATTTTAGTGGAATTTCTATTTTTCATGAATATTTTATTGAAAAATCACCATTTTTGGCGAAGACAACGCCCGATTTTTTCAATAGCTCCCAGGTCATTTGAGCCATCCACTCGAAATCAATGCCGACATGTCTTGTTATACTGGTAGAATGAGACACAGCAGTTTTTATTGGATTTTAGTGGAATTTCTATTTTTCATGAATATTTGAGTGAAAAATCACCATTTTTGGCGAATACACCACCCAATTTTTTCAATAGCTCCCAGGTCATTTGAGCCATCCACTCGAAATCAATGCCGACATGTCTTGTTATACTGGTAGAATGAGACACAGTAGTTTTTATTGGATTTTAGTGGAATTTCTATTTTTCATGAATATTTGAATGAAAAATCACCATTTTTGCCGAATACACCGCCCGATTTTTTTCAATAGCTCCCAGGTCATTTGAGCCATCCACTCGAAATCAATGCCAACATGTCTTGTTATACTGGTAGAATGAGACACAGCAGTTTTTATTGGATTTTAGTGGAATTTCTATTTTTCATGAATATTTTAATGAAAAATCACCATTTTTGGCAAATACACCGCCCGATTTTTTCAATAGCTCCCAGGTCATTTGAGCCATCCACTCGAAATCAATGCCGACATGTCTTGTTATACTGGTAGAATGAGACACAGCAGTTTTTATTGGATTTTAGTGGAATTTCTATTTTTCATGAATATTTGAATGAAAAATCACCATTTTTGGCGAATACACCGCCCGATTTTTTCAATAGCTCCCAGGTCATTTGAGCCATCCACTCGAAATCAATGCCGACATGTCTTGTTATACTGGTAGACTGAGACACAGCAGTTTTTATTGGATTTTAGTGGAATTTCTATTTTTCAGGAATATTTTAATGAAAAATCACCATTTTTGGCGAATACACCGCCCGATTTTTTCAATATCTCCCAGGTCATTTGAGCCATCCACTCGAAATCAATGCCGACATGTCTTGTTATACTGGTAGAATGAGACACAGCAGTTTTTATTGGATTTTAGTGGAATTTCTATTTTTCATGAATATTTGAGTGAAAAATCACCATTTTTGGCGAATACACCGCCCAATTTTTTCAATAGCTCCCAGGTCATTTGAGCCATCGACTCGAAATCAATGCTGACATGTCTTGTTAAACTGGTAGAATGAGACACAGCAGTTTTTATTGGATTTTAGTGGAATTTCTATTATTCAGGAATATTTTAATGAAAAATCACCATTTTTGGCGAATACACCGCCCGACTTTTTCAATAGCTCCCAGGTCATTTGAGCCATCCACTCGAAATTAATGGCTAAAGGTCTTGTTGTACTGGTAGAATGAGACACAGCAGTTTTTATTGGATTTTAGTGGAATTTTTATTTTTCAGGAATATTTTAATGAAAAATCACCATTTTTGGCGAATACAACGCCCGATTTTTTCAATAGCTCCCAGGTCATTTGAGCCATCCACTCGAAATCAATGGCTAAAGGTCTTGTTATACTGGTAGAATGAGACACAGCAGTTTTTATTGGATTTTAGTGGAATTTCTATTTTTCAGGAATATTTGAATGAAAAATCACCATTTTTGGCGAATACACCGCCCGATTTTTTCAATAGCTCCCAGGTCATTTGAGCCATCCACTCGAAATCAATGCCGACATGTCTTGTTATACTGGTAGAATGAGACACAGTAGTTTTTATTGGATTTTAGTGGAATTTCTATTTTTCATGAATATTTTAATGAAAAATCACCATTTTTGGCGAATACACCGCCCGATTTTTTCAATAGCTCCCAGGTCATTTGAGCCATCCACTCGAAATCAATGGCTAAAGGTCTTGTTATACTGGTAGAATGAGACACAGCAGTTTTTATTGGATTTTAGTGGAATTTCTATTTTTCATGAATATTTTAATGAAAAATCACCATTTTTGGCGAATACACCGCCCGATTTTTTCAATAGCTCCCAGGTCATTTGAGCCATCCACTCAAAATCAATGCCGACATGTCTTGTTATACTGGTAGCATGAGACACAGCAGTTTTTATTGGATTTTAGTAGAATTTCTATTTTTCATGAATATTTGAATGAAAAATCACCATTTTTGGCGAATACACCGCCCAATTTTTTCAATAGCTCTCACGTCATTTGAGCCATCGACTAGAAATCAATGCCGACATGTCTTGTTATACTGGTAGAATGAGACACAGCAGTTTTTATTGCATTTTAGTGGAATTTCTATTTTTCATGAATATTTTAATGAAAAATCACCATTTTTGGCGAATACACTGCCCGATTTTTTCAATAGCTCCCAGGTCATTTGAGCCATCCACTCGAAATCAATGCCGACATGTCTTGTTATACTGGTAGAATGAGACACAGCAGTTTTTATTGGATTTTAGTGGAATTTCTATTTTTCATGAATATTTTAATGAAAAATCACCATTTTTGGCGTATACACCGCCCGATTTTTTCAATAGCTCCCAGGTCATTTGAGCCATCCACTCGAAATCAATGGCTAAAGGTCTTGTTATACTGGTAGAATGAGACACAGCAGTTTTTATTGGATTTTAGTGGAATTTCTATTTTTCATGAATATTTTAATGAAAAATCACCATTTTTGGCGAATACACCGCCCGATTTTTTCAATAGCTCCCAGGTCATTTGAGCCATCCACTCGAAATCAATGGCTAAAGGTCTTGTTATACTGGTAGAATGAGACACAGCAGTTTTTATTGGACTTTAGTGGAATTTCTATTATTCAGGAATATTTTAATGAAAAATCACCATTTTTTGCGACTACACCACCCGATTTTTTCAATAGCTCTCACGTCATTTGAGCCATCGACTAGAAATCAATGCCGACATGTCTTGTTATACTGGTAGAATGAGACACAGCAGTTTTTATTGGATTTTAGTGGAATTTCTATTTTTCATGAATATTTGAATGAAAAATCACCATTTTTGGCGAATACACCGCCCGATTTTTTCAATAGCTCCCAGGTCATTTGAGCCATCCACTCGAAATCAATGCCGACATGTCTTGTTATACTGGTAGACTGAGACACAGCAGTTTTTATTGGATTTTAGTGGAATTTCTATTTTTCATGAATATTTTAATGAAAAATCACCATTTTTGGCGAATACACCGCCCGATTTTTTCAATAGCTCCCAGGTCATTTGAGCCATCCACTCGAAATCAATGGCTAAAGGTCTTGTTATACTGGTAGAATGAGACACAGCAGTTTTTATTGGATTTTAGTGGAATTTCTATTTTTCATGAATATTTGAGTGAAAAATCACCATTTTTGGCGAATACACCACCCAATTTTTTCAATAGCTCCCAGGTCATTTGAGCCATCCACTCGAAATCAATGCCGACATGTCTTGTTATACTGGTAGAATGAGACACAGTAGTTTTTATTGGATTTTAGTGGAATTTCTATTTTTCATGAATATTTTAATGAAAAATCACCATTTTTGGCGAATACACCACCCAATTTTTTCAATAGCTCCCAGGTCATTTGAGCCATCCACTCGAAATCAATGGCTAAAGGTCTTGTTATACTGGTAGAATGAGACACAGCAGTTTTTATTGGATTTTAGTGGAATTTCTATTTTTCATGAATATTTGAATGAAAAATCACCATTTTTGGCGAATACACCGCCCAATTTTTTCAATAGCTCCCAGGTCATTTTAGCCATCCACTCGAAATCAATGGCTAAAGGTCTTGTTATACTGGTAGAATGAGACACAGCAGTTTTTATTGGATTTTAGTGGAATTTCTATTTTTCAGGAATATTTTAATGAAAAATCACCATTTTTGGCGAATACACCGCCCGATTTTTTCAATAGTTCCCAGGTCATTTGAGCCATCGACTCGAAATCAATGCTGACATGTCTTGTTATACTGGTAGAATGAGACACAGCAGTTTTTATTGCATTTTAGTGGAATTTCTATTTTTCATGAATATTTTAATGAAAAATCACCATTTTTGGCGAATACACTGCCCGATTTTTTCAATAGCTCCCAGGTCATTTGAGCCATCCACTCGAAATCAATGCCGACATGTCTTGTTATACTGGTAGAATGAGACACAGCAGTTTTTATTGGATTTTAGTGGAATTTCTATTTTTCATGAATATTTTAATGAAAAATCACCATTTTTGGAGTATACACCGCCCGATTTTTTCAATAGCTCCCAGGTCATTTGAGCCATCCACTCGAAATCAATGGCTAAAGGTCTTGTTATACTGGTAGAATGAGACACAGCAGTTTTTATTGGATTTTAGTGGAATTTCTATTTTTCATGAATATTTGAATGAAAAATCACCATTTTTGGCGAATACACCGCCCGATTTTTTCAATAGCTCCCAGGTCATTTGAGCCATCCACTCGAAATCAATGGCTAAAGGTCTTGTTATACTGGTAGAATGAGACACAGCAGTTTTTATTGGATTTTAGTGGAATTTCTATTTTTCATGAATATTTGAATGAAAAATCACCATTTTTGGCGAATACACCGCCCGATTTTTTCAATAGCTCCCAGGTCATTTGAGCCATCGACTCGAAATCAATGCTGACATGTCTTGTTATACTGGTAGAATGAGACACAGCAGTTTTTATTGGATTTTAGTGGAATTTCTATTTTTCAGTAATATTTTAATGAAAAGTCACCATTTTTGGCGAATACACTGCCCGATTTTTTCAATAGCTCCCAGGTCATTTGAGCCATCCACTCGAAATCAATGGCTAAAGGTCTTGTTATACTGGTAGAATTAGACACAGCAGTTTTTATTGGATTTTAGTGGAATTTCTATTTTTCATGAATATTTGAATGAAAAATCACCATTTTTGGCGAATACACCGCCCGATTTTTTTCAATAGCTCCCAGGTCATTTGAGCCATCCACTCGAAATCAATGCCAACATGTCTTGTTATACTGGTAGAATGAGACACAGCAGTTTTTATTGGATTTTAGTGGAATTTCTATTTTTCATGAATATTTGAATGAAAAATCACCATTTTTGGCGAATACACCGCCCGATTTTTTCAATAGCTCCCAGGTCATTTGAGCCATCCACTCGAAATCAATGCCAACATGTCTTGTTATACTGGTAGACTGAGACACAGCAGTTTTTATTGGATTTTAGTGGAATTTCTATTTTTCAGGAATATTTTAATGAAAAATCACCATTTTTGGCGAATACACCGCCCGATTTTTTCAATATCTCCCAGGTCATTTGAGCCATCCACTCGAAATCAATGCCGACATGTCTTGTTATACTGGTAGAATGAGACACAGCAGTTTTTATTGGATTTTAGTGGAATTTCTATTTTTCATGAATATTTGAGTGAAAAATCACCATTTTTGGCGAATACACCGCCCAATTTTTTCAATAGCTCCCAGGTCATTTGAGCCATCGACTCGAAATCAATGCTGACATGTCTTGTTAAACTGGTAGAATGAGACACAGCAGTTTTTATTGGATTTTAGTGGAATTTCTATTTTTCATGAATATTTTAATGAAAAATCACCATTTTTGGCGAATACACCGCCCGATTTTTTCAATAGCTCCCAGGTCATTTGAGCCATCCACTCGAAATCAATGGCTAAAGGTCTTGTTATACTGGTAGAATGAGACACAGCAGTTTTTATTGGACTTTAGTGGAATTTCTATTATTCAGGAATATTTTAATGAAAAATCACAATTTTTTGCGACTACACCACCCGATTTTTTCAATAGCTCTCACGTCATTTGAGCCATCGACTAGAAATCAATGCCGACATGTCTTGTTATACTGGTAGAATGAGACACAGCAGTTTTTATTGGATTTTAGTGGAATTTCTATTTTTCATGAATATTTGAATGAAAAATCACCATTTTTGGCGAATACACCGCCCGATTTTTTCAATAGCTCCCAGGTCATTTGAGCCATCCACTCGAAATCAATGCCGACATGTCTTGTTATACTGGTAGACTGAGACACAGCAGTTTTTATTGGATTTTAGTGGAATTTCTATTTTTCATGAATATTTTAATGAAAAATCACCATTTTTGGCGAATACACCGCCCGATTTTTTCAATAGCTCCCAGGTCATTTGAGCCATCCACTCGAAATCAATGGCTAAAGGTCTTGTTATACTGGTAGAATGAGACACAGCAGTTTTTATTGGATTTTAGTGGAATTTCTATTTTTCATGAATATTTTATTGAAAAATCACCATTTTTGGCGAAGACAACGCCCGATTTTTTCAATAGCTCCCAGGTCATTTGAGCCATCCACTCGAAATCAATGCTGACATGTCTTGTTATACTGGTAGAATGAGACACAGCAGTTTTTATTGGATTTTAGTGGAATTTCTATTTTTCATGAATATTTGAGTGAAAAATCACCATTTTTGGCGAATACACCACCCAATTTTTTCAATAGCTCCCAGGTCATTTGAGCCATCCACTCGAAATCAATGCCGACATGTCTTGTTATACTGGTAGAATGAGACACAGTAGTTTTTATTGGATTTTAGTGGAATTTCTATTTTTCATGAATATTTGAATGAAAAATCACCATTTTTGCCGAATACACCGCCCGATTTTTTTCAATAGCTCCCAGGTCATTTGAGCCATCCACTCGAAATCAATGCCAACATGTCTTGTTATACTGGTAGAATGAGACACAGCAGTTTTTATTGGATTTTAGTGGAATTTCTATTTTTCATGAATATTTTAATGAAAAATCACCATTTTTGGCGAATACACCGCCCGATTTTTTCAATAGCTCCCAGGTCATTTGAGCCATCCACTCGAAATCAATGCCGACATGTCTTGTTATACTGGTAGAATGAGACACAGCAGTTTTTATTGGATTTTAGTGGAATTTCTATTTTTCATGAATATTTGAATGAAAAATCACCATTTTTGGCGAATACACCGCCCGATTTTTTCAATAGCTCCCAGGTCATTTGAGCCATCCACTCGAAATCAATGCCGACATGTCTTGTTATACTGGTAGACTGAGACACAGCAGTTTTTATTGGATTTTAGTGGAATTTCTATTTTTCAGGAATATTTGAATGAAAAATCACCATTTTTGGCGAATACACCGCCCGATTTTTTCAATATCTCCCAGGTCATTTGAGCCATCCACTCGAAATCAATGCCGACATGTCTTGTTATACTGGTAGAATGAGACACAGCAGTTTTTATTGGATTTTAGTGGAATTTCTATTTTTCATGAATATTTGAGTGAAAAATCACCATTTTTGGCGAATACACCGCCCAATTTTTTCAATAGCTCCCAGGTCATTTGAGCCATCGACTCGAAATCAATGCTGACATGTCTTGTTAAACTGGTAGAATGAGACACAGCAGTTTTTTATTGGATTTTAGTGGAATTTCTATTATTCAGGAATATTTTAATGAAAAATCACCATTTTTGGCGAATACACCGCCCGATTTTTTCAATAGCTCCCAGGTCATTTGAGCCATCCACTCGAAATCAATGGCTAAAGGTCTTGTTATACTGGTAGAATGAGACACAGCAGTTTTTATTGGATTTTAGTGGAATTTCTATTTTTCAGGAATATTTGAATGAAAAATCACCATTTTTGGCGAATACACCGCCCGATTTTTTCAATAGCTCCCAGGTCATTTGAGCCATCCACTCGAAATCAATGCCGACATGTCTTGTTATACTGGTAGAATGAGACACAGTAGTTTTTATTGGATTTTAGTGGAATTTCTATTTTTCATGAATATTTTAATGAAAAATCACCATTTTTGGCGAATACACCGCCCGATTTTTTCAATAGCTCCCAGGTCATTTGAGCCATCCACTCGAAATCAATGGCTAAAGGTCTTGTTATACTGGTAGAATGAGACACAGCAGTTTTTATTGGATTTTAGTGGAATTTCTATTTTTCAGGAATATTTGAATGAAAAATCACCATTTTTGGCGAATACACCGCCCGATTTTTTCAATAGCTCCCAGGTCATTTGAGCCATCCACTCGAAATCAATGGCTAAAGGTCTTGTTATACTGGTAGAATGAGACACAGCAGTTTTTATTGGATTTTAGTGGAATTTCTATTTCTCATGAATATTTTAATGAAAAATCACCATTTTTGGCGAATACACCGCCCGATTTTTTCAATAGCTCCCAGGTCATTTGAGCCATCCACTCAAAATCAATGCCGACATGTCTTGTTATACTGGTAGCATGAGACACAGCAGTTTTTATTGGATTTTAGTAGAATTTCTATTTTTCATGAATATTTGAATGAAAAATCACCATTTTTGGCGAATACAACGCCCGATTTTTTCAATAGCTCCCAGGTCATTTGAGCCATCCACTCGAAATCAATGGCTAAAGGTCTTGTTATACTGGTAGAATGAGACACAGCAGTTTTTATTGGATTTTAGTGGAATTTCTATTTTTCAGGAATATTTGAATGAAAAATCACCATTTTTGGCGAATACACCGCCCGATTTTTTCAATAGCTCCCAGGTCATTTGAGCCATCCACTCGAAATCAATGCCGACATGTCTTGTTATACTGGTAGAATGAGACACAGTAGTTTTTATTGGATTTTAGTGGAATTTCTATTTTTCATGAATATTTTAATGAAAAATCACCATTTTTGGCGAATACACCGCCCGATTTTTTCAATAGCTCCCAGGTCATTTGAGCCATCCACTCGAAATCAATGGCTAAAGGTCTTGTTATACTGGTAGAATGAGACACAGCAGTTTTTATTGGATTTTAGTGGAATTTCTATTTTTCAGGAATATTTGAATGAAAAATCACCATTTTTGGCGAATACACCGCCCGATTTTTTCAATAGCTCCCAGGTCATTTGAGCCATCCACTCGAAATCAATGGCTAAAGGTCTTGTTATACTGGTAGAATGAGACACAGCAGTTTTTATTGGATTTTAGTGGAATTTCTATTTTTCATGAATATTTGAATGAAAAATCACCATTTTTGGCGAATACACCGCCCGATTTTTTCAATAGCTCCCAGGTCATTTGAGCCATCCACTCAAAATCAATGCCGACATGTCTTGTTATACTGGTAGCATGAGACACAGCAGTTTTTATTGGATTTTAGTAGAATTTCTATTTTTCATGAATATTTGAATGAAAAATCACCATTTTTGGCGAATACACCGCCCAATTTTTTCAATAGCTCTCACGTCATTTGAGCCATCGACTAGAAATCAATGCCGACATGTCTTGTTATACTGGTAGAATGAGACACAGCAGTTTTTATTGCATTTTAGTGGAATTTCTATTTTTCATGAATATTTTAATGAAAAATCACCATTTTTGGCGAATACACTGCCCGATTTTTTCAATAGCTCCCAGGTCATTTGAGCCATCCACTCGAAATCAATGGCTAAAGGTCTTGTTATACTGGTAGAATGAGACACAGCAGTTTTTATTGGATTTTAGTGGAATTTCTATTTTTCATGAATATTTGAATGAAAGATCACCATTTTTGGCGAATACACCGTCCAATTTTTTCAATAGCTCCCAGGTCATTTGAGCCATCCACTCGAAATCAATGGCTAAAGGTCTTGTTATACTGGTAGAATGAGACACAGCAGTTTTTATTGGATTTTAGTGGAATTTCTATTTTTCAGTAATATTTTAATGAAAAGTCACCATTTTTGGCGAATACACTGCCCGATTTTTTCAATAGCTCCCAGGTCATTTGAGCCATCCACTCGAAATCAATGGCTAAAGGTCTTGTTATACTGGTAGAATTAGACACAGCAGTTTTTATTGGATTTTAGTGGAATTTCTATTTTTCATGAATATTTGAATGAAAAATCACCATTTTTGGCGAATACACCGCCCGATTTTTTTCAATAGCTCCCAGGTCATTTGAGCCATCCACTCGAAATCAATGCCAACATGTCTTGTTATACTGGTAGAATGAGACACAGCAGTTTTTATTGGATTTTAGTGGAATTTCTATTTTTCATGAATATTTGAATGAAAAATCACCATTTTTGCCGAATACACCGCCCGATTTTTTTCAATAGCTCCCAGGTCATTTGAGCCATCCACTCGAAATCAATGCCAACATGTCTTGTTATACTGGTAGAATGAGACACAGCAGTTTTTATTGGATTTTAGTGGAATTTCTATTTTTCATGAATATTTTAATGAAAAATCACCATTTTTGGCGAATACACCGCCCGATTTTTTCAATAGCTCCCAGGTCATTTGAGCCATCCACTCGAAATCAATGCCGACATGTCTTGTTATACTGGTAGAATGAGACACAGCAGTTTTTATTGGATTTTAGTGGAATTTCTATTTTTCATGAATATTTGAATGAAAAATCACCATTTTTGGCGAATACACCGCCCGATTTTTTCAATAGCTCCCAGGTCATTTGAGCCATCCACTCGAAATCAATGCCGACATGTCTTGTTATACTGGTAGACTGAGACACAGCAGTTTTTATTGGATTTTAGTGGAATTTCTATTTTTCATGAATATTTGAATGAAAAATCACCATTTTTGGCGAATACACCGCCCGATTTTTTCAATATCTCCCAGGTCATTTGAGCCATCGACTCGAAATCAATGCTGACATGTCTTGTTAAACTGGTAGAATGAGACACAGCAGTTTTTATTGGATTTTAGTGGAATTTCTATTATTCAGGAATATTTTAATGAAAAATCACCATTTTTGGCGAATACACCGCCCGATTTTTTCAATAGCTCCCAGGTCATTTGAGCCATCCACTCGAAATTAATGGCTAAAGGTCTTGTTGTACTGGTAGAATGAGACACAGCAGTTTTTATTGGATTTTAGTGGAATTTTTATTTTTCAGGAATATTTTAATGAAAAATCACCATTTTTGGCGAATACAACGCCCGATTTTTTCAATAGCTCCCAGGTCATTTGAGCCATCCACTCGAAATCAATGACTAAAGGTCTTGTTATACTGGTAGAATGAGACACAGCAGTTTTTATTGGATTTTAGTGGAATTTCTATTTTTCAGGAATATTTGAATGAAAAATCACCATTTTTGGCGAATACACCGCCCGATTTTTTCAATAGCTCCCAGGTCATTTGAGCCATCCACTCGAAATCAATGCCGACATGTCTTGTTATACTGGTAGAATGAGACACAGTAGTTTTTATTGGATTTTAGTGGAATTTCTATTTTTCATGAATATTTTAATGAAAAATCACCATTTTTGGCGAATACACCGCCCGATTTTTTCAATAGCTCCCAGGTCATTTGAGCCATCCACTCGAAATCAATGGCTAAAGGTCTTGTTATACTGGTAGAATGAGACACAGCAGTTTTTATTGGATTTTAGTGGAATTTCTATTTTTCAGGAATATTTGAATGAAAAATCACCATTTTTGGCGAATACACCGCCCGATTTTTTCAATAGCTCCCAGGTCATTTGAGCCATCCACTCGAAATCAATGCCGACATGTCTTGTTATACTGGTAGACTGAGACACAGCAGTTTTTATTGGATTTTAGTGGAATTTCTATTTTTCAGGAATATTTTAATGAAAAATCACCATTTTTGGCGAATACACCGCCCGATTTTTTCAATATCTCCCAGGTCATTTGAGCCATCCACTCGAAATCAATGCCGACATGTCTTGTTATACTGGTAGAATGAGACACAGCAGTTTTTATTGGATTTTAGTGGAATTTCTATTTTTCATGAATATTTGAGTGAAAAATCACCATTTTTGGCGAATACACCGCCCAATTTTTTCAATAGCTCCCAGGTCATTTGAGCCATCGACTCGAAATCAATGCTGACATGTCTTGTTAAACTGGTAGAATGAGACACAGCAGTTTTTATTGGATTTTAGTGGAATTTCTATTTTTCATGAATATTTTAATGAAAAATCACCATTTTTGGCGAATACACCGCCCGATTTTTTCAATAGCTCCCAGGTCATTTGAGCCATCCACTCGAAATCAATGGCTAAAGGTCTTGTTATACTGGTAGAATGAGACACAGCAGTTTTTATTGGACTTTAGTGGAATTTCTATTATTCAGGAATATTTTAATGAAAAATCACCATTTTTTGCGACTACACCACCCGATTTTTTCAATAGCTCTCACGTCATTTGAGCCATCGACTAGAAATCAATGCCGACATGTCTTGTTATACTGGTAGAATGAGACACAGCAGTTTTTATTGGATTTTAGTGGAATTTCTATTTTTCATGAATATTTGAATGAAAAATCACCATTTTTGGCGAATACACCGCCCGATTTTTTCAATAGCTCCCAGGTCATTTGAGCCATCCACTCGAAATCAATGCCGACATGTCTTGTTATACTGGTAGACTGAGACACAGCAGTTTTTATTGGATTTTAGTGGAATTTCTATTTTTCATGAATATTTTAATGAAAAATCACCATTTTTGGCGAATACACCGCCCGATTTTTTCAATAGCTCCCAGGTCATTTGAGCCATCCACTCGAAATCAATGGCTAAAGGTCTTGTTATACTGGTAGAATGAGACACAGCAGTTTTTATTGGATTTTAGTGGAATTTCTATTTTTCATGAATATTTTATTGAAAAATCACCATTTTTGGCGAAGACAACGCCCGATTTTTTCAATAGCTCCCAGGTCATTTGAGCCATCCACTCGAAATCAATGCCGACATGTCTTGTTATACTGGTAGAATGAGACACAGCAGTTTTTATTGGATTTTAGTGGAATTTCTATTTTTCATGAATATTTGAGTGAAAAATCACCATTTTTGGCGAATACACCACCCAATTTTTTCAATAGCTCCCAGGTCATTTGAGCCATCCACTCGAAATCAATGCCGACATGTCTTGTTATACTGGTAGAATGAGACACAGTAGTTTTTATTGGATTTTAGTGGAATTTCTATTTTTCATGAATATTTGAATGAAAAATCACCATTTTTGCCGAATACACCGCCCGATTTTTTTCAATAGCTCCCAGGTCATTTGAGCCATCCACTCGAAATCAATGCCAACATGTCTTGTTATACTGGTAGAATGAGACACAGCAGTTTTTATTGGATTTTAGTGGAATTTCTATTTTTCATGAATATTTTAATGAAAAATCACCATTTTTGGCGAATACACCGCCCGATTTTTTCAATAGCTCCCAGGTCATTTGAGCCATCCACTCGAAATCAATGCCGACATGTCTTGTTATACTGGTAGAATGAGACACAGCAGTTTTTATTGGATTTTAGTGGAATTTCTATTTTTCATGAATATTTGAATGAAAAATCACCATTTTTGGCGAATACACCGCCCGATTTTTTCAATAGCTCCCAGGTCATTTGAGCCATCCACTCGAAATCAATGCCGACATGTCTTGTTATACTGGTAGACTGAGACACAGCAGTTTTTATTGGATTTTAGTGGAATTTCTATTTTTCATGAATATTTGAATGAAAAATCACCATTTTTGGCGAATACACCGCCCGATTTTTTCAATATCTCCCAGGTCATTTGAGCCATCCACTCGAAATCAATGCCGACATGTCTTGTTATACTGGTAGAATGAGACACAGCAGTTTTTATTGGATTTTAGTGGAATTTCTATTTTTCATGAATATTTGAGTGAAAAATCACCATTTTTGGCGAATACACCGCCCAATTTTTTCAATAGCTCCCAGGTCATTTGAGCCATCGACTCGAAATCAATGCTGACATGTCTTGTTAAACTGGTAGAATGAGACACAGCAGTTTTTATTGGATTTTAGTGGAATTTCTATTATTCAGGAATATTTTAATGAAAAATCACCATTTTTGGCGAATACACCGCCCGATTTTTTCAATAGCTCCCAGGTCATTTGAGCCATCCACTCGAAATTAATGGCTAAAGGTCTTGTTGTACTGGTAGAATGAGACACAGCAGTTTTTATTGGATTTTAGTGGAATTTTTATTTTTCAGGAATATTTTAATGAAAAATCACCATTTTTGGCGAATACAACGCCCGATTTTTTCAATAGCTCCCAGGTCATTTGAGCCATCCACTCGAAATCAATGACTAAAGGTCTTGTTATACTGGTAGAATGAGACACAGCAGTTTTTATTGGATTTTAGTGGAATTTCTATTTTTCAGGAATATTTGAATGAAAAATCACCATTTTTGGCGAATACACCGCCCGATTTTTTCAATAGCTCCCAGGTCATTTGAGCCATCCACTCGAAATCAATGCCGACATGTCTTGTTATACTGGTAGAATGAGACACAGTAGTTTTTATTGGATTTTAGTGGAATTTCTATTTTTCATGAATATTTTAATGAAAAATCACCATTTTTGGCGAATACACCGCCCGATTTTTTCAATAGCTCCCAGGTCATTTGAGCCATCCACTCGAAATCAATGGCTAAAGGTCTTGTTATACTGGTAGAATGAGACACAGCAGTTTTTATTGGATTTTAGTGGAATTTCTATTTTTCAGGAATATTTGAATGAAAAATCACCATTTTTGGCGAATACACCGCCCGATTTTTTCAATAGCTCCCAGGTCATTTGAGCCATCCACTCGAAATCAATGGCTAAAGGTCTTGTTATACTGGTAGAATGAGACACAGCAGTTTTTATTGGATTTTAGTGGAATTTCTATTTTTCATGAATATTTTAATGAAAAATCACCATTTTTGGCGAATACACCGCCCGATTTTTTCAATAGCTCCCAGGTCATTTGAGCCATCCACTCAAAATCAATGCCGACATGTCTTGTTATACTGGTAGCATGAGACACAGCAGTTTTTATTGGATTTTAGTAGAATTTCTATTTTTCATGAAGATTTTAATGTAAAATCGCCATTTTTGGCGAATACACCGCCCAATTTTTTCAATAGGTCTCAGGTCATTTGAGCCATCGACTAGAAAAAAATGCCGACATGTCTTGTTATACTGGTAGAATGAGACACAGCAGTTTTTATTGGATTTTAGTGGAATTTCTATTTTTCATGAATATTTTAATGAAAAATCACCATTTTTGGCGAATACACCGCCCGATTTTTTCAATAGCTCCCAGGTCATTTGAGCCATCCACTCGAAATCAATGGCTAAAGGTCTTGTTATACTGGTAGAATGAGACACAGCAGTTTTTATTGGATTTTAGTGGAATTTCTATTTTTCATGAATATTTTAATGTAAAATCACCATTTTTGGCGAATACACCGCCTAATTTTTTCAATAGGTCTCAGGTCATTTGAGCCATCGACTAGAAATCAATGCCGACATGTCTTGTTATACTGGTAGAATGAGACACAGCAGTTTTTATTGGATTTTAGTGGAATTTCTATTTTTCATGAATATTTGAATGAAAAATCACCATTTTTGGCGAATACACCGCCCGATTTTTTCAATAGCTCCCAGGTCATTTGAGCCATCCACTCAAAATCAATGCCGACATGTCTTGTTATACTGGTAGAATGAGACACAGCAGTTTTTATTGGATTTTAGTGGAATTTCTATTTTTCAGGAATATTTGAATGAAAAATCACCATTTTTGGCGAATACACCACCCAATTTTTTCAATAGCTCTCAGGTCATTTGAGCCATCCACTCGAAATCAATGGCGACATGTCTTGTTATACTGGTAGAATGAGACACAGCAGTTTTTATTGGATTTTAGTGGAATTTCTATTTTTCATGAATATTTTAATGAAAAATCACCATTTTTGGCGAAGACAACGCCCGATTTTTTCAATAGCTCCCAGGTCATTTGAGCCATCCACTCGAAATCAATGCCGACATGTCTTGTTATACTGGTAGAATGAGACACAGCAGTTTTTATTGGATTTTAGCGGAATTTCTATTTTTCATGAATATTTGAGTGAAAAATCACCATTTTTGGCGAATACACCGCCCAATTTTTTCAATAGCTCTCAGGTCATTTGAGCCATCGACTCGAAATCAATGCTGACATGTCTTGTTAAACTGGTAGAATGAGACACAGCAGTTTTTATTGGATTTTAGTGGAATTTCTATTTTTCATGAATATTTTAATGAAAAATCACCATTTTTGGCGAATACACCGCCCAATTTTTTCAATAGCTCCCAGGTCATTTGAGCCATCCACTCGAAATCAATGCCGACATGTCTTGTTATACTGGTAGAATGAGACACAGTAGTTTTTATTGGATTTTAGTGGAATTTCTATTTTTCATGAATATTTTAATGAAAAATCACCATTTTTGGCGAATACACCGCCCGATTTTTTCAATAGCTCCCAGGTCATTTGAGCCATCCACTCGAAATCAATGGCTAAAGGTCTTGTTATACTGGTAGAATGAGACACAGCAGTTTTTATTGGATTTTAGTGGAATTTCTATTTTTCATGAATATTTTAATGAAAAATCACCATTTTTGGCGAATACACCGCCCGATTTTTTCAATAGCTCCCAGGTCATTTGAGCCATCCACTCGAAATCAATGGCTAAAGGTCTTGTTATACTGGTAGAATGAGACACAGCAGTTTTTATTGGATTTTAGTGGAATTTCTATTTTTCAGGAATATTTGAATGAAAAATCACCATTTTTGGCGAATACACCGCCCGATTTTTTCAATAGCTCCCAGGTCATTTGAGCCATCCACTCGAAATCAATGGCTAAAGGTCTTGTTATACTGGTAGAATGAGACACAGCAGTTTTTATTGGATTTTAGTGGAATTTCTATTTTTCATGAATATTTTAATGAAAAATCACCATTTTTGGCGAATACACCGCCCGATTTTTTCAATAGCTCCCAGGTCATTTGAGCCATCCACTCAAAATCAATGCCGACATGTCTTGTTATACTGGTAGCATGAGACACAGCAGTTTTTATTGGATTTTAGTAGAATTTCTATTTTTCATGAAGATTTTAATGTAAAATCGCCATTTTTGGCGAATACACCGCCCAATTTTTTCAATAGGTCTCAGGTCATTTGAGCCATCGACTAGAAAAAAATGCCGACATGTCTTGTTATACTGGTAGAATGAGACACAGCAGTTTTTATTGGATTTTAGTGGAATTTCTATTTTTCATGAATATTTTAATGAAAAATCACCATTTTTGGCGAATACACCGCCCGATTTTTTCAATAGCTCCCAGGTCATTTGAGCCATCCACTCGAAATCAATGGCTAAAGGTCTTGTTATACTGGTAGAATGAGACACAGCAGTTTTTATTGGATTTTAGTGGAATTTCTATTTTTCATGAATATTTTAATGTAAAATCACCATTTTTGGCGAATACACCGCCTAATTTTTTCAATAGGTCTCAGGTCATTTGAGCCATCGACTAGAAATCAATGCCGACATGTCTTGTTATACTGGTAGAATGAGACACAGCAGTTTTTATTGGATTTTAGTGGAATTTCTATTTTTCATGAATATTTGAATGAAAAATCACCATTTTTGGCGAATACACCGCCCGATTTTTTCAATAGCTCCCAGGTCATTTGAGCCATCCACTCAAAATCAATGCCGACATGTCTTGTTATACTGGTAGAATGAGACACAGCAGTTTTTATTGGATTTTAGTGGAATTTCTATTTTTCAGGAATATTTGAATGAAAAATCACCATTTTTGGCGAATACACCACCCAATTTTTTCAATAGCTCTCAGGTCATTTGAGCCATCCACTCGAAATCAATGGCGACATGTCTTGTTATACTGGTAGAATGAGACACAGCAGTTTTTATTGGATTTTAGTGGAATTTCTATTTTTCATGAATATTTTAATGAAAAATCACCATTTTTGGCGAAGACAACGCCCGATTTTTTCAATAGCTCCCAGGTCATTTGAGCCATCCACTCGAAATCAATGCCGACATGTCTTGTTATACTGGTAGAATGAGACACAGCAGTTTTTATTGGATTTTAGCGGAATTTCTATTTTTCATGAATATTTGAGTGAAAAATCACCATTTTTGGCGAATACACCGCCCAATTTTTTCAATAGCTCTCAGGTCATTTGAGCCATCGACTCGAAATCAATGCTGACATGTCTTGTTAAACTGGTAGAATGAGACACAGCAGTTTTTATTGGATTTTAGTGGAATTTCTATTTTTCATGAATATTTTAATGAAAAATCACCATTTTTGGCGAATACACCGCCCAATTTTTTCAATAGCTCCCAGGTCATTTGAGCCATCCACTCGAAATCAATGCCGACATGTCTTGTTATACTGGTAGAATGAGACACAGTAGTTTTTATTGGATTTTAGTGGAATTTCTATTTTTCATGAATATTTTAATGAAAAATCACCATTTTTGGCGAATACACCGCCCGATTTTTTCAATAGCTCCCAGGTCATTTGAGCCATCCACTCGAAATCAATGGCTAAAGGTCTTGTTATACTGGTAGAATGAGACACAGCAGTTTTTATTGGATTTTAGTGGAATTTCTATTTTTCATGAATATTTTAATGTAAAATCGCCATTTTTGGCGAATACACCGCCCAATTTTTTCAATAGGTCTCAGGTCATTTGAGCCATCCACTCGAAATCAATGGCTAAAGGTCTTGTTATACTGGTAGAATGAGACACAGCAGTTTTTATTGGATTTTAGTGGAATATCTATTTTTCATGAATATTTTAATGAAAAATCACCATTTTTGGCGAAGACAACGCCCGATTTTTTCAATAGCTCCCAGGTCATTTGAGCCATCCACTCGAAATCAATGCCGACATGTCTTGTTATACTGGTAGAATGAGACACAGCAGTTTTTATTGGATTTTAGTTGAATTTCTATTTTTCATGAATATTTGAGTGAAAAATCACCATTTTTGGCGAATACACCACCCAATTTTTTCAATAGCTCCCAGGTCATTTGAGCCATCCACTCGAAATCAATGCCGACATGTCTTGTTATACTGGTAGAATGAGACACAGTAGTTTTTATTGGATTTTAGTGGAATTTCTATTTTTCATGAATATTTTAATGAAAAATCACCATTTTTGGCGAATACACCGCCCGATTTTTTCAATAGCTCCCAGGTCATTTGAGCCATCCACTCGAAATCAATGACTAAAGGTCTTGTTAAACTGGTAGAATGAGACACAGCAGTTTTTATTGGATTTTAGTGGAATTTTTATTTTTCAGGAATATTTTAATGAAAAATCACCATTTTTGGCGAATACAACGCCCGATTTTTTCAATAGCTCCCAGGTCATTTGAGCCATCCACTCGAAATCAATGCCGACATGTCTTGTTATACTGGTAGAATGAGACACAGCAGTTTTTATTGGATTTTAGTGGAATTTCTATTTTTCATGAATATTTTAATGAAAAATCACCATTTTTGGCGAATACACCGCCCAATTTTTTCAATAGCTCTCAGGTCATTTGAGCCATCGACTAGAAATCAATGCCGACATGTCTTCTTATACTGGTAGAATGAGACACAGCAGTTTTTATTGGATTTTAGTGGAATTTCTATTTTTCATGAATATTTGAATGAAAAATCACCATTTTTGGCGAATACACCGCCCGATTTTTTCAATAGCTCCCAGGTCATTTGAGCCATCCACTCGAAATTAATGGCTAAAGGTCTTGTTGTACTGGTAGAATGAGACACAGCAGTTTTTATTGGATTTTAGTGGAATTTTTATTTTTCAGGAATATTTTAATGAAAAATCACCATTTTTGGCGAATACAACGCCCGATTTTTTCAATAGCTCCCAGGTCATTTGAGCCATCCACTCGAAATCAATGGCTAAAGGTCTTGTTATACTGGTAGAATGAGACACAGCAGTTTTTATTGGATTTTAGTGGAATTTCGATTTTACATGAATATTTTAATGAAAAATCACCATTTTTGGCGAATACACCGCCCGATTTTTTCAATAGCTCCCAGGTCATTTGAGCCATCCACTCGAAATCAATGCCGACATGTCTTGTTATACTGGTAGAATGAGACACAGCAGTTTTTATTGGATTTTAGTGGAATTTCTATTTTTCATGAATATTTTAATGAAAAATCACCATTTTTGGCGAATACACCGCCCAATTTTTTCAATAGCTCTCAGGTCCTTTGAGCCATCGACTAGAAATCAATGCCAACATGTCTTCTTATACTGGTAGAATGAGACACAGCAGTTTTTATTGGATTTTAGTGGAATTTCTATTTTTCATGAATATTTGAATGAAAAATCACCATTTTTGGCGAATACACCGCCCGATTTTTTCAATAGCTCCCAGGTCATTTGAGCCATCCACTCGAAATCAATGGCTAAAGGTCTTGTTATACTGGTAGAATGAGACACAGCAGTTTTTATTGGATTTTAGTGGAATTTCTATTTTTCAGGAATATTTTAATGAAAAATCACCATTTTTGGCGAATACACCACCCGATTTTTTCAATAGCTCTCACGTCATTTGAGCCATCGACTAGAAATCAATGCCGACATGTCTTGTTATACTGGTAGAATGAGACACAGCAGTTTTTATTGGATTTTAGTGGAATTTCTATTTTTCATGAATATTTGAATGAAAAATCACCATTTTTGGCGAATACACCGCCCGATTTTTTCAATAGCTCCCAGGTCATTTGAGCCATCCACTCGAAATCAATGCCGACATGTCTTGTTATACTGGTAGAATGAGACACAGCAGTTTTTATTGGATTTTAGTGGAATTTCTATTTTTCATGAATATTTGAATGAAAAATCACCATTTTTGGCGAATACACCGCCCGATTTTTTCAATAGCTCCCAGGTCATTTGAGCCATCCACTCGAAATCAATGCCGACATGTCTTGTTATACTGGTAGAATGAGACACAGCAGTTTTTATTGGATTTTAGTGGATTTTCTATTTTTCAGGAATATTTGAATGAAAAATCACCATTTTTGGCGAGTACACCGCCCGATTTTTTCAATAGCTCCCAGGTCATTTGAGCCATCCACTCGAAATCAATGCCGACATGTCTTGTTATACTGGTAGAATGAGACACAGCAGTTTTTATTGGATTTTAGTGGAATTTCTATTTTTCATGAATATTTTGATGAAAAATCACCATTTTTGGCGAATACACCGCCCGATTTTTTCAATAGCTCCCAGGTCATTTGAGCCATCCACTCGAAATCAATGGCTAAAGGTCTTGTTATACTGGTAGAATGAGACACAGTAGTTTTTATTGGATTTTAGTGGAATTTCTATTTTTCATGAATATTTGAATGAAAAATCACCATTTTTGGCAAATACACCGCCCGATTTTTTCAATAGCTCCCAGGTCATTTGAGCCATCCACTCGAAATCAATGGCTAAAGGTCTTGTTATACTGGTAGAATGAGACACAGCAGTTTTTATTGGATTTTAGTGGAATTTCTATTTTAATGAAAAATCACCATTTTTGACGAATACACCGCCCGATTTTTTCAATAGCTCCCAGGTCATTTGAGCCATCCACTCAAAATCAATGCCGACATGTCTTGTTATACTGGTAGCATGAGACACAGCAGTTTTTATTGGATTTTAGTAGAATTTCTATTTTTCATGAATATTTGAATGAAAAATCACCATTTTTGGCGAATACACCGCCCAATTTTTTCAATAGCTCTCACGTCAATTGAGCCATCGACTAGAAATCAATGCCGACATGTCTTGTTATACTGGTAGAATGAGACACAGCAGTTTTTATTGGATTTTAGTGGAATTTCTATTTTTCATGAAGATTTTAATGTAAAATCGCCATTTTTGGCGAATACACCGCCCAATTTTTTCAATAGGTCTCAGGTCATTTGAGCCATCCACTCGAAATCAATGGCTAAAGGTCTTGTTATACTGGTAGAATGAGACACAGCAGTTTTTATTGGATTTTAGTGGAATTTCTATTTTTCATGAATATTTTAATGTAAAATCGCCATTTTTGGCGAATACACCGCCCAATTTTTTCAATAGCTCTCAGGTCATTTGAGCCATCGACTCGAAATCAATGCTGACATGTCTTGTTAAACTGGTAGAATGAGACACAGCAGTTTTTATTGGATTTTAGTGGAATTTCTATTTTTCATGGATATTTTACTGAAAAATCACCATTTTTGGCGAATACACCGCCCGATTTTTTCAATAGCTCCCAGGTCATTTGAGCCATCCACTCGAAATCAATGCTGACATGTCTTGTTATACTGGTAGAATGAGACACAGCAGTTTTTATTGGATTTTAGTGGAATTTCTATTTTTCATGAATATTTTGATGAAAAATCACCATTTTTGGCGAATACACCGCCCGATTTTTTCAATAGCTCCCAGGTCATTTGAGCCATCCACTCGAAATCAATGGCTAAAGGTCTTGTTATACTGGTAGAATGAGACACAGCAATTTTTATTGGATTTTAGTGGAATTTCTATTTTTCATGAATATTTTAATGAAAAATCACCATTTTTGGCGAATACACCGCCCGATTTTTTCAATAGCTCCCAGGTCATTTGAGCCATCCACTCGAAATCAATGCCGACATGTCTTGTTATACTGGTAGAATGAGACACAGTAGTTTTTATTGGATTTTAGTGGAATTTCTATTTTTCATGAATATTTTAATGAAAAATCACCATTTTTGGCGAATACACCGCCCGATTTTTTCAATAGCTCCCAGGTCATTTGAGCCATCCACTCGAAATCAATGGCTAAAGGTCTTGTTATACTGGTAGAATGAGAAACAGCAGTTTTTATTGGATTTTAGTGGAATTTCTATTTTTCAGGAATATTTGAATGAAAAATCACCATTTTTGGCGAAGACAACGCCCGATTTTTTCAATAGCTCCCAGGTCATTTGAGCCATCCACTCGAAATCAATGCCGACATGTCTTGTTATACTGGTAGAATGAGACACAGCAGTTTTTATTGGATTTTAGTAGAATTTCTATTTTTCATGAATATTTGAATGAAAAATCACCATTTTTGGCGAATACACCGCCCAATTTTTTCAATAGCTCTCACGTCAATTGAGCCATCGACTAGAAATCAATGCCGACATGTCTTGTTATACTGGTAGAATGAGACACAGCAGTTTTTATTGGATTTTAGTGGAATTTCTATTTTTCATGAAGATTTTAATGTAAAATCGCCATTTTTGGCGAATACACCGCCCAATTTTTTCAATAGGTCTCAGGTCATTTGAGCCATCGACTAGAAAAAAATGCCGACATGTCTTGTTATACTGGTAGAATGAGACACAGCAGTTTTTATTGGATTTTAGTGGAATTTCTATTTTTCATGAATATTTTAATGAAAAATCACCATTTTTGGCGAATACACCGCCCAATTTTTTCAATAGCTCCCAGGTCATTTGAGCCATCCACTCGAAATCAATGGCTAAAGGTCTTGTTATACTGGTAGAATGAGACACAGCAGTTTTTATTGGATTTTAGTGGAATTTCTATTTTTCATGAATATTTTAATGTAAAATCGCCATTTTTGGCGAATACACCGCCCAATTTTTTCAATAGGTCTCAGGTCATTTGAGCCATCGACTAGAAATCAATGCCGACATGTCTTGTTATACTGGTAGAATGAGACACAGCAGTTTTTATTGGATTTTAGTGGAATTTCTATTTTTCATGAATATTTGAGTGAAAAATCACCATTTTTGGCGAATACACCGCCCAATTTTTTCAATAGCTCTCAGGTCATTTGAGCCATCGACTCGAAATCAATGCTGACATGTCTTGTTAAACTGGTAGAATGAGACACAGCAGTTTTTATTGGATTTTAGTGGAATTTCTATTTTTCATGGATATTTTACTGAAAAATCACCATTTTTGGCGAATACACCGCCCGATTTTTTCAATAGCTCCCAGGTCATTTGAGCCATCCACTCGAAATCAATGCTGACATGTCTTGTTATACTGGTAGAATGAGACACAGCAGTTTTTATTGGATTTTAGTGGAATTTCTATTTTTCATGAATATTTTGATGAAAAATCACCATTTTTGGCGAATACACCGCCCGATTTTTTCAATAGCTCCCAGGTCATTTGAGCCATCCACTCGAAATCAATGGCTAAAGGTCTTGTTATACTGGTAGAATGAGACACAGCAATTTTTATTGGATTTTAGTGGAATTTCTATTTTTCATGAATATTTTAATGAAAAATCACCATTTTTGGCGAATACACCGCCCGATTTTTTCAATAGCTCCCAGGTCATTTGAGCCATCCACTCGAAATCAATGCCGACATGTCTTGTTATACTGGTAGAATGAGACACAGTAGTTTTTATTGGATTTTAGTGGAATTTCTATTTTTCATGAATATTTTAATGAAAAATCACCATTTTTGGCGAATACACCGCCCGATTTTTTCAATAGCTCCCAGGTCATTTGAGCCATCCACTCGAAATCAATGGCTAAAGGTCTTGTTATACTGGTAGAATGAGACACAGCAGTTTTTATTGGATTTTAGTGGAATTTCTATTTTTCATGAATATTTTAATGAAAAATCACCATTTTTGGCGAAGACAACGCCCGATTTTTTCAATAGCTCCCAGGTCATTTGAGCCATCCACTCGAAATCAATGCCGACATGTCTTGTTATACTGGTAGAATGAGACACAGCAGTTTTTATTGGATTTTAGTGGAATTTCTATTTTTCATGAATATTTGAGTGAAAAATCACCATTTTTGGCGAATACACCACCCAATTTTTTCAATAGCTCCCAGGTCATTTGAGCCATCCACTCGAAATCAATGCCGACATGTCTTGTTATACTGGTAGAATGAGACACAGTAGTTTTTATTGGATTTTAGTGGAATTTCTATTTTTCATGAATATTTTAATGAAAAATCACCATTTTTGGCGAATACAACGCCCGATTTTTTCAATAGCTCCCAGGTCATTTGAGCCATCCACTCGAAATCAATGGCTTAAGGTCTTGTTATACTGGTAGAATGAGACACAGCAGTTTTTATTGGATTTTAGTGGAATTTCGATTTTACATGAATATTTTAATGAAAAATCACCATTTTTGGCGAATACAACGCCCGATTTTTTCAATAGCTCCCAGGTCATTTGAGCCATCCACTCGAAATCAATGCCGACATGTCTTGTTATACTGGTAGAATGAGATACAGCAGTTTTTATTGGATTTTAGTGGAATTTCTATTTTTCAGGAATATTTGAATGAAAAATCACCATTTTTGGCGAATACACCGCCCGATTTTTTCAATAGCTCCCAGGTCATTTCAGCCATCCACTCGAAATCAATGCTGACATGTCTTGTTATACTGGTAGAATGAGACACAGCAGTTTTTATTGGATTTTAGTGGAATTTCTATTTTTCATGAATATTTTGA
Source organism: Pagrus major (assembly GCF_040436345.1). Classification (NCBI taxonomy): domain Eukaryota; kingdom Metazoa; phylum Chordata; class Actinopteri; order Spariformes; family Sparidae; genus Pagrus; species Pagrus major. The sequence goes on along the minus strand of NC_133215.1, from coordinate 27,639,755 downwards.
TGAAAAATCACCATTTTTGGCGAATACACCGCCCGATTTTTTCAATAGCTCCCAGGTCATTTGAGCCATCCACTCGAAATCAATGGCTAAAGGTCTTGTTATACTGGTAGAATGAGACACAGCAGTTTTTATTGGATTTTAGTGGAATTTCTATTTTTCATGAATATTTTAATGAAAAATCACCATTTTTGGCGAATACACCGCCCGATTTTTTCAATAGCTCCCAGGTCATTTGAGCCATCCACTCGAAATCAATGCCGACATGTCTTGTTATACTGGTAGAATGAGACACAGTAGTTTTTATTGGATTTTAGTGGAATTTCTATTTTTCATGAATATTTTAATGAAAAATCACCATTTTTGGCGAATACACCGCCCGATTTTTTCAATAGCTCCCAGGTCATTTGAGCCATCCACTCGAAATCAATGGCTAAAGGTCTTGTTATACTGGTAGAATGAGACACAGCAGTTTTTATTGGATTTTAGTGGAATTTCTATTTTTCATGAATATTTTAATGAAAAATCACCATTTTTGGCGAAGACAACGCCCGATTTTTTCAATAGCTCCCAGGTCATTTGAGCCATCCACTCGAAATCAATGCCGACATGTCTTGTTATACTGGTAGAATGAGACACAGCAGTTTTTATTGGATTTTAGTGGAATTTCTATTTTTCATGAATATTTGAGTGAAAAATCACCATTTTTGGCGAATACACCACCCAATTTTTTCAATAGCTCCCAGGTCATTTGAGCCATCCACTCGAAATCAATGCCGACATGTCTTGTTATACTGGTAGAATGAGACACAGTAGTTTTTATTGGATTTTAGTGGAATTTCTATTTTTCATGAATATTTTAATGAAAAATCACCATTTTTGGCGAATACACCGCCCGATTTTTTCAATAGCTCCCAGGTCATTTGAGCCATCCACTCGAAATTAATGGCTAAAGGTCTTGTTGTACTGGTAGAATGAGACACAGCAGTTTTTATTGGATTTTAGTGGAATTTTTATTTTTCAGGAATATTTTAATGAAAAATCACCATTTTTGGCGAATACAACGCCCGATTTTTTCAATAGCTCCCAGGTCATTTGAGCCATCCACTCGAAATCAATGGCTTAAGGTCTTGTTATACTGGTAGAATGAGACACAGCAGTTTTTATTGGATTTTAGTGGAATTTCGATTTTACATGAATATTTTAATGAAAAATCACCATTTTTGGCGAATACAACGCCCGATTTTTTCAATAGCTCCCAGGTCATTTGAGCCATCCACTCGAAATCAATGCCGACATGTCTTGTTATACTGGTAGAATGAGACACAGCAGTTTTTATTGGATTTTAGTGGAATTTCTATTTTTCAGGAATATTTTAATGAAAAATCACCATTTTTGGCGAATACACCACCCGATTTTTTCAATAGCTCCCAGGTCATTTGAGCCATCCACTCGAAATCAATGCCGACATGTCTTGTTATACTGGTAGAATGAGACACAGTAGTTTTTATTGGATTTTAGTGGAATTTCTATTTTTCATGAATATTTTAATGAAAAATCACCATTTTTGGCGAATACACCGCCCGATTTTTTCAATAGCTCCCAGGTCATTTGAGCCATCCACTCGAAATCAATGGCTAAAGGTCTTGTTATACTGGTAGAATGAGACACAGCAGTTTTTATTGGATTTTAGTGGAATTTCTATTTTTCAGGAATATTTGAATGAAAAATCACCATTTTTGGCGAATACACCGCCCGATTTTTTCAATAGCTCCCAGGTCATTTGAGCCATCCACTCGAAATCAATGGCTAAAGGTCTTGTTATACTGGTAGAATGAGACACAGCAGTTTTTATTGGATTTTAGTGGAATTTCTATTTTTCATGAATATTTTAATGAAAAATCACCATTTTTGGCGAATACACCGCCCGATTTTTTCAATAGCTCTCAGGTCATTTGAGCCATCCACTCAAAATCAATGCCGACATGTCTTGTTATACTGGTAGCATGAGACACAGCAGTTTTTATTGGATTTTAGTAGAATTTCTATTTTTCATGAATATTTGAATGAAAAATCACCATTTTTGGCGAATACACCGCCCAATTTTTTCAATAGCTCTCACGTCATTTGAGCCATCGACTAGAAATCAATGCCGACATGTCTTGTTATACTGGTAGAATGAGACACAGCAGTTTTTATTGGATTTTAGTGGAATTTCTATTTTTCATGAAGATTTTAATGTAAAATCGCCATTTTTGGCGAATACACCGCCCAATTTTTTCAATAGGTCTCAGGTCATTTGAGCCATCGACTAGAAAAAAATGCCGACATGTCTTGTTATACTGGTAGAATGAGACACAGCAGTTTTTATTGGATTTTAGTGGAATTTCTATTTTTCATGAATATTTTAATGAAAAATCACCATTTTTGGCGAATACACCGCCCGATTTTTTCAATAGCTCCCAGGTCATTTGAGCCATCCACTCGAAATCAATGGCTAAAGGTCTTGTTATACTGGTAGAATGAGACACAGCAGTTTTTATTGGATTTTAGTGGAATTTCTATTTTTCATGAATATTTGAGTGAAAAATCACCATTTTTGGCGAATACACCGCCCAATTTTTTCAATAGCTCTCAGGTCATTTGAGCCATCGACTCGAAATCAATGCTGACATGTCTTGTTAAACTGGTAGAATGAGACACAGCAGTTTTTATTGGATTTTAGTGGAATTTCTATTTTTCATGAATATTTTAATGAAAAATCACCATTTTTGGCGAATACACCGCCCAATTTTTTCAATAGCTCCCAGGTCATTTGAGCCATCCACTCGAAATCAATGCCGACATGTCTTGTTATACTGGTAGAATGAGACACAGTAGTTTTTATTGGATTTTAGTGGAATTTCTATTTTTCATGAATATTTTAATGAAAAATCACCATTTTTGGCGAATACACCGCCCGATTTTTTCAATAGCTCCCAGGTCATTTGAGCCATCCACTCGAAATCAATGCCGACATGTCTTGTTATACTGGTAGAATGAGACACAGTAGTTTTTATTGGATTTTAGTGGAATTTCTATTTTTCATGAATATTTTAATGAAAAATCACCATTTTTGGCGAATACACCGCCCGATTTTTTCAATAGCTCCCAGGTCATTTGAGCCATCCACTCGAAATCAATGGCTAAAGGTCTTGTTATACTGGTAGAATGAGACACAGCAGTTTTTATTGGATTTTAGTGGAATTTCTATTTTTCATGAATATTTTAATGAAAAATCACCATTTTTGGCGAAGACAACGCCCGATTTTTTCAATAGCTCCCAGGTCATTTGAGCCATCCACTCGAAATCAATGCCGACATGTCTTGTCATACTGGTAGAATGAGACACAGCAGTTTTTATTGGATTTTAGTGGAATTTCTATTTTTCATGAATATTTGAGTGAAAAATCACCATTTTTGGCGAATACACCACCCAATTTTTTCAATAGCTCCCAGGTCATATGAGCCATCCACTCGAAATCAATGCCGACATGTCTTGTTATACTGGTAGAATGAGACACAGTAGTTTTTATTGGATTTTAGGGGAATTTCTATTTTTCATGAATATTTTAATGAAAAATCACCATTTTTGGCGAATACACCGCCCGATTTTTTCAATAGCTCCCAGGTCATTTGAGCCATCCACTCGAAATTAATGGCTAAAGGTCTTGTTGTACTGGTAGAATGAGACACAGCAGTTTTTATTGGATTTTAGTGGAATTTTTATTTTTCAGGAATATTTTAATGAAAAATCACCATTTTTGGCGAATACAACGCCCGATTTTTTCAATAGCTCCCAGGTCATTTGAGCCATCCACTCGAAATCAATGGCTTAAGGTCTTGTTATACTGGTAGAATGAGACACAGCAGTTTTTATTGGATTTTAGTAGAATTTCGATTTTACATGAATATTTTAATGAAAAATCACCATTTTTGGCGAATACAACGCCCGATTTTTTCAATAGCTCCCAGGTCATTTGAGCCATCCACTCGAAATCAATGCCGACATGTCTTGTTATACTGGTAGAATGAGACACAGCAGTTTTTATTGGATTTTAGTGGAATTTCGATTTTACATGAATATTTTAATGAAAAATCACCATTTTTGGCGAATACAACGCCCGATTTTTTCAATAGCTCCCAGGTCATTTGAGCCATCCACTCGAAATCAATGGCTAAAGGTCTTGTTATACTGGTAGAATGAGACAGTTTTTATTGGATTTTAGTGGAATTTCTATTTTTCATGAATATTTGAATGAAAAATCACCATTTTTGGCGAATACACCGCCCGATTTTTTCAATAGCTCCCAGGTCATTTGAGCCATCCACTCGAAATCAATGCCGACATGTCTTGTTATACTGGTAGAATGAGACACAGCAGTTTTTATTGGATTTTAGTGGAATTTCTATTTTTCATGAATATTTGAGTGAAAAATCACCATTTTTGGCGAATACACCACCCAATTTTTTCAATAGCTCCCAGGTCATTTGAGCCATCCACTCGAAATCAATGCCGACATGTCTTGTTATACTGGTAGAATGAGACACAGTAGTTTTTATTGGATTTTAGTGGAATTTTTATTTTTCAGGAATATTTTAATGAAAAATCACCATTTTTGGCGAATACAACGCCCGATTTTTTCAATAGCTCCCAGGTCATTTGAGCCATCCACTCGAAATCAATGGCTTAAGGTCTTGTTATACTGGTAGAATGAGACACAGCAGTTTTTATTGGATTTTAGTGGAATTTCGATTTTACATGAATATTTTAATGAAAAATCACCATTTTTGGCGAATACAACGCCCGATTTTTTCAATAGCTCCCAGGTCATTTGAGCCATCCACTCGAAATCAATGCCGACATGTCTTGTTATACTGGTAGAATGAGACACAGTAGTTTTTATTGGATTTTAGTGGAATTTTTATTTTTCAGGAATATTTTAATGAAAAATCACCATTTTTGGCGAATACAACGCCCGATTTTTTCAATAGCTCCCAGGTCATTTGAGCCATCCACTCGAAATCAATGGCTTAAGGTCTTGTTATACTGGTAGAATGAGACACAGCAGTTTTTATTGGATTTTAGTGGAATTTCGATTTTACATGAATATTTTAATGAAAAATCACCATTTTTGGCGAATACAACGCCCGATTTTTTCAATAGCTCCCAGGTCATTTGAGCCATCCACTCGAAATCAATGCCGACATGTCTTGTTATACTGGTAGAATGAGACACAGCAGTTTTTATTGGATTTTAGTGGAATTTCTATTTTTCATGAATATTTTAATGAAAAATCACCATTTTTGGCGAATACACCGCCCAATTTTTTCAATAGCTCTCAGGTCATTTGAGCCATCGACTAGAAATCAATGCCAACATGTCTTCTTATACTGGTAGAATGAGACACAGCAGTTTTTATTGGATTTTAGTGGAATTTCTATTTTTCATGAATATTTTAATGAAAAATCACCATTTTTGGCGAATACACCGCCCGATTTTTTCAATAGCTCCCAGGTCATTTGAGCCAACCACTCGAAATCAATGGCTAAAGGTCTTGTTATACTGGTAGAATGAGACACAGCAGTTTTTATTGGATTTTAGTGGAATTTCTATTTTTCAGGAATATTTTAATGAAAAATCACCATTTTTGGCGAATACACCACCCGATTTTTTCAATAGCTCTCACGTCATTTGAGCCATCGACTAGAAATCAATGCCGACATGTCTTGTTATACTGGTAGAATGAGACACAGCAGTTTTTATTGGATTTTAGTGGAATTTCTATTTTTCATGAATATTTGAATGAAAAATCACCATTTTTGGCGAATACACCGCCCGATTTTTTCAATAGCTCCCAGGTCATTTGAGCCATCCACTCGAAATCAATGCCGACATGTCTTGTTATACTGGTAGAATGAGACACAGCAGTTTTTATTGGATTTTAGTGGAATTTCTATTTTTCATGAATATTTGAATGAAAAATCACCATTTTTGGCGAATACACCGCCCGATTTTTTCAATAGCTCCCAGGTCATTTGAGCCATCCACTCGAAATCAATGCCGACATGTCTTGTTATACTGGTAGAATGAGACACAGCAGTTTTTATTGGATTTTAGTGGAATTTCTATTTTTCATGAATATTTTAATGAAAAATCACCATTTTTGGCGAATACACCGCCCGATTTTTTCAATAGCTCCCAGGTCATTTGAGCCATCCACTCGAAATCAATGGCTAAAGGTCTTGTTATACTGGTAGAATGAGACACAGCAGTTTTTATTGGATTTTAGTGGAATTTCTATTTTTCATGAATATTTTAATGAAAAATCACCATTTTTGGCGAATACACCGCCCGATTTTTTCAATAGCTCCCAGGTCATTTGAGCCATCCACTCGAAATCAATGGCTAAAGGTCTTGTTATACTGGTAGAATGAGACACAGCAGTTTTTATTGGATTTTAGTGGAATTTCTATTTTTCATGAATATTTTAATGAAAAATCACCATTTTTGGCGAATACACCGCCCGATTTTTTCAATAGCTCCCAGGTCATTTGAGCCGTACACTCGAAATCAATGGCTAAAGGTCTTGTTATACTGGTAGAATGAGACACAGCAGTTTTTATTGGATTTTAGTGGAATTTCTATTTTTCATGAATATTTTAATGAAAAATCACCATTTTTGGCGAAGACAACGCCCAATTTTTTCAATAGCTCCCAGGTCATTTGAGCCATCCACTCGAAATCAATGCCGACATGTCTTGTTATACTGGTAGAATGAGACACAGCAGTTTTTATTGGATTTTAGTGGAATTTCGATTTTACATGAATATTTTAATGAAAAATCACCATTTTTGGCGAATACACCGCCCAATATTTTCAATAGCTCTCACGTCATTTGAGCCATCGACTAGAAATCAATGCCGACATGTCTTGTTATACTGGTAGAATGAGACACAGCAGTTTTTATTGGATTTTAGTGGAATTTCTATTTTTCATGAAGATTTTAATGTAAAATCGCCATTTTTGGCGAATACACCGCCCAATTTTTTCAATAGGTCCCAGGTCATTTGAGCCATCCACTCGAAATCAATGCCGACATGTCTTGTTATACTGGTAGAATGAGACACAGTAGTTTTTATTGGATTTTAGTGGAATTTCTATTTTTCATGAATATTTTAATGAAAAATCACCATTTTTGGCGAATACACCGCCCGATTTTTTCAATAGCTCCCAGGTCATTTGAGCCATCCACTCGAAATCAATGGCTAAAGGTCTTGTTATACTGGTAGAATGAGACACAGCAGTTTTTATTGGATTTTAGTGGAATTTCTATTTTTCATGAATATTTTAATGAAAAATCACCATTTTTGGCGAAGACAACGCCCGATTTTTTCAATAGCTCCCAGGTCATTTGAGCCATCCACTCGAAATCAATGCCGACATGTCTTGTCATACTGGTAGAATGAGACACAGCAGTTTTTATTGGATTTTAGTGGAATTTCTATTTTTCATGAATATTTGAGTGAAAAATCACCATTTTTGGCGAATACACCACCCAATTTTTTCAATAGCTCCCAGGTCATATGAGCCATCCACTCGAAATCAATGCCGACATGTCTTGTTATACTGGTAGAATGAGACACAGTAGTTTTTATTGGATTTTAGGGGAATTTCTATTTTTCATGAATATTTTAATGAAAAATCACCATTTTTGGCGAATACACCGCCCGATTTTTTCAATAGCTCCCAGGTCATTTGAGCCATCCACTCGAAATCAATGGCTTAAGGTCTTGTTATACTGGTAGAATGAGACACAGCAGTTTTTATTGGATTTTAGTGGAATTTCGATTTTACATGAATATTTTAATGAAAAATCACCATTTTTGGCGAATACAACGCCCGATTTTTTCAATAGCTCCCAGGTCATTTGAGCCATCCACTCGAAATCAATGCCGACATGTCTTGTTATACTGGTAGAATGAGACACAGCAGTTTTTATTGGATTTTAGTGGAATTTCTATTTTTCATGAATATTTTAATGAAAAATCACCATTTTTGGCGAATACACCGCCCAATTTTTTCAATAGCTCTCAGGTCATTTGAGCCATCGACTAGAAATCAATGCCAACATGTCTTCTTATACTGGTAGAATGAGACACAGCAGTTTTTATTGGATTTTAGTGGAATTTCTATTTTTCATGAATATTTTAATGAAAAATCACCATTTTTGGCGAATACACCGCCCGATTTTTTCAATAGCTCCCAGGTCATTTGAGCCAACCACTCGAAATCAATGGCTAAAGGTCTTGTTATACTGGTAGAATGAGACACAGCAGTTTTTATTGGATTTTAGTGGAATTTCTATTTTTCAGGAATATTTTAATGAAAAATCACCATTTTTGGCGAATACACCACCCGATTTTTTCAATAGCTCTCACGTCATTTGAGCCATCGACTAGAAATCAATGCCGACATGTCTTGTTATACTGGTAGAATGAGACACAGCAGTTTTTATTGGATTTTAGTGGAATTTCTATTTTTCATGAATATTTGAATGAAAAATCACCATTTTTGGCGAATACACCGCCCGATTTTTTCAATAGCTCCCAGGTCATTTGAGCCATCCACTCGAAATCAATGCCGACATGTCTTGTTATACTGGTAGAATGAGACACAGCAGTTTTTATTGGATTTTAGTGGAATTTCTATTTTTCATGAATATTTGAATGAAAAATCACCATTTTTGGCGAATACACCGCCCGATTTTTTCAATAGCTCCCAGGTCATTTGAGCCATCCACTCGAAATCAATGCCGACATGTCTTGTTATACTGGTAGAATGAGACACAGCAGTTTTTATTGGATTTTAGTGGAATTTCTATTTTTCATGAATATTTGAATGAAAAATCACCATTTTTGGCGAATACACCGCCCGATTTTTTCAATAGCTCCCAGGTCATTTGAGCCATCCACTCGAAATCAATGCCGACATGTCTTGTTATACTGGTAGAATGAGACACAGCAGTTTTTATTGGATTTTAGTGGAATTTCTATTTTTCATGAATATTTTAATGAAAAATCACCATTTTTGGCGAATACACCGCCCGATTTTTTCAATAGCTCCCAGGTCATTTGAGCCGTACACTCGAAATCAATGGCTAAAGGTCTTGTTATACTGGTAGAATGAGACACAGCAGTTTTTATTGGATTTTAGTGGAATTTCTATTTTTCATGAATATTTTAATGAAAAATCACCATTTTTGGCGAAGACAACGCCCGATTTTTTCAATAGCTCCCAGGTCATTTGAGCCATCCACTCGAAATCAATGCCGACATGTCTTGTTATACTGGTAGAATGAGACACAGCAGTTTTTATTGGATTTTAGTGGAATTTCTATTTTTCATGAATATTTGAGTGAAAAATCACCATTTTTGGCGAATACACCGCCCAATTTTTTCAATAGCTCTCAGGTCATTTGAGCCATCGACTCGAAATCAATGCTGACATGTCTTGTTAAACTGGTAGAATGAGACACAGCAGTTTTTATTGGATTTTAGTGGAATTTCTATTTTTCATGAATATTTTAATGAAAAATCACCATTTTTGGCGAATACACTGCCCAATTTTTTCAATAGCTCCCAGGTCATTTGAGCCATCCACTCGAAATCAATGCCGACATGTCTTGTTATACTGGTAGAATGAGACACAGTAGTTTTTATTGGATTTTAGTGGAATTTCTATTTTTCATGAATATTTTAATGAAAAATCACCATTTTTGGCGAATACACCGCCCGATTTTTTCAATAGCTCCCAGGTCATTTGAGCCATCCACTCGAAATCAATGGCTAAAGGTCTTGTTATACTGGTAGAATGAGACACAGCAGTTTTTATTGGATTTTAGTGGAATTTCTATTTTTCATGAATATTTTAATGAAAAATCACCATTTTTGGCGAAGACAACGCCCGATTTTTTCAATAGCTCCCAGGTCATTTGAGCCATCCACTCGAAATCAATGCCGACATGTCTTGTTATACTGGTAGAATGAGACACAGCAGTTTTTATTGGATTTTAGTGGAATTTCTATTTTTCATGAATATTTGAGTGAAAAATCACCATTTTTGGCGAATACACCACCCAATTTTTTCAATAGCTCCCAGGTCATATGAGCCATCCACTCGAAATCAATGCCGACATGTCTTGTTATACTGGTAGAATGAGACACAGTAGTTTTTATTGGATTTTAGTGGAATTTCTATTTTTCATGAATATTTTAATGAAAAATCACCATTTTTGGCGAATACACCGCCCGATTTTTTCAATAGCTCCCAGGTCATTTGAGCCATCCACTCGAAATTAATGGCTAAAGGTCTTGTTGTACTGGTAGAATGAGACACAGCAGTTTTTATTGGATTTTAGTGGAATTTTTATTTTTCAGGAATATTTTAATGAAAAATCACCATTTTTGGCGAATACACCGCCCAATTTTTTCAATAGCTCTCAGGTCATTTGAGCCATCGACTAGAAATCAATGCCAACATGTCTTCTTATACTGGTAGAATGAGACACAGCAGTTTTTATTGGATTTTATTGGAATTTCTATTTTTCATGAATATTTGAATGAAAAATCACCATTTTTGGCGAATACACCGCCCGATTTTTTCAATAGCTCCCAGGTCATTTGAGCCATCCACTCGAAATCAATGCCGACATGTCTTGTTATACTGGTAGAATGAGACACAGCAGTTTTTATTGGATTTTAGTGGAATTTCTATTTTTCATGAATATTTGAATGAAAAATCACCATTTTTGGCGAATACACCGCCCGATTTTTTCAATAGCTCCCAGGTCATTTGAGCCATCCACTCGAAATCAATGCCGACATGTCTTGTTATACTGGTAGAATGAGACACAGCAGTTTTTATTGGATTTTAGTGGAATTTCTATTTTTCATGAATATTTTAATGAAAAATCACCATTTTTGGCGAATACACCGCCCGATTTTTTCAATAGCTCCCAGGTCATTTGAGCCATCCACTCGAAATCAATGGCTAAAGGTCTTGTTATACTGGTAGAATGAGACACAGCAGTTTTTATTGGATTTTAGTGGAATTTCTATTTTTCATGAATATTTTAATGAAAAATCACCATTTTTGGCGAATACACCGCCCGATTTTTTCAATAGCTCCCAGGTCATTTGAGCCGTACACTCGAAATCAATGGCTAAAGGTCTTGTTATACTGGTAGAATGAGACACAGCAGTTTTTATTGGATTTTAGTGGAATTTCTATTTTTCATGAATATTTGAATGAAAAATCACCATTTTTGGCGAATACACCGCCCGATTTTTTCAATAGCTCCCAGGTCATTTGAGCCATCCACTCGAAATCAATGCCGACATGTCTTGTTATACTGGTAGAATGAGACACAGCAGTTTTTATTGGATTTTAGTGGAATTTCTATTTTTCATGAATATTTTAATGAAAAATCACCATTTTTGGCGAATACACCGCCCGATTTTTTCAATAGCTCCCAGGTCATTTGAGCCATCCACTCGAAATCAATGGCTAAAGGTCTTGTTATACTGGTAGAATGAGACACAGCAGTTTTTATTGGATTTTAGTGGAATTTCTATTTTTCATGAATATTTTAATGAAAAATCACCATTTTTGGCGAATACACCGCCCGATTTTTTCAATAGCTCCCAGGTCATTTGAGCCGTACACTCGAAATCAATGGCTAAAGGTCTTGTTATACTGGTAGAATGAGACACAGCAGTTTTTATTGGATTTTAGTGGAATTTCTATTTTTCATGAATATTTTAATGAAAAATCACCATTTTTGGCGAAGACAACGCCCGATTTTTTCAATAGCTCCCAGGTCATTTGAGCCATCCACTCGAAATCAATGCCGACATGTCTTGTTATACTGGTAGAATGAGACACAGCAGTTTTTATTGGATTTTAGTGGAATTTCTATTTTTCATGAATATTTGAGTGAAAAATCACCATTTTTGGCGAATACACCGCCCAATTTTTTCAATAGCTCTCAGGTCATTTGAGCCATCGACTCGAAATCAATGCTGACATGTCTTGTTAAACTGGTAGAATGAGACACAGCAGTTTTTATTGGATTTTAGTGGAATTTCTATTTTTCATGAATATTTTAATGAAAAATCACCATTTTTGGCGAATACACTGCCCAATTTTTTCAATAGCTCCCAGGTCATTTGAGCCATCCACTCGAAATCAATGCCGACATGTCTTGTTATACTGGTAGAATGAGACACAGTAGTTTTTATTGGATTTTAGTGGAATTTCTATTTTTCATGAATATTTTAATGAAAAATCACCATTTTTGGCGAATACACCGCCCGATTTTTTCAATAGCTCCCAGGTCATTTGAGCCATCCACTCGAAATCAATGGCTAAAGGTCTTGTTATACTGGTAGAATGAGACACAGCAGTTTTTATTGGATTTTAGTGGAATTTCTATTTTTCATGAATATTTTAATGAAAAATCACCATTTTTGGCGAAGACACCGCCCGATTTTTTCAATAGCTCCCAGGTCATTTGAGCCATCCACTCGAAATCAATGCCGACATGTCTTGTTATACTGGTAGAATGAGACACAGCAGTTTTTATTGGATTTTAGTGGAATTTCTATTTTTCATGAATATTTGAGTGAAAAATCACCATTTTTGGCGAATACACCACCCAATTTTTTCAATAGCTCCCAGGTCATATGAGCCATCCACTCGAAATCAATGCCGACATGTCTTGTTATACTGGTAGAATGAGACACAGTAGTTTTTATTGGATTTTAGTGGAATTTCTATTTTTCATGAATATTTTAATGAAAAATCACCATTTTTGGCGAATACACCGCCCGATTTTTTCAATAGCTCCCAGGTCATTTGAGCCATCCACTCGAAATTAATGGCTAAAGGTCTTGTTGTACTGGTAGAATGAGACACAGCAGTTTTTATTGGATTTTAGTGGAATTTTTATTTTTCAGGAATATTTTAATGAAAAATCACCATTTTTGGCGAATACACCGCCCAATTTTTTCAATAGCTCCCAGGTCATTTGAGCCATCGACTAGAAATCAATGCCGACATGTCTTCTTATACTGGTAGAATGAGACACAGCAGTTTTTATTGGATTTTAGTGGAATTTCTATTTTTCATGAATATTTGAATGAAAAATCACCATTTTTGGAGAATACACCGCCCGACTTTTTCAATAGCTCCCAGGTCATTTGAGCCATCCACTCGAAATCAATGCCGACATGTCTTGTTATACTGGTAGACTGAGACACAGCAGTTTTTATTGGATTTTAGTGGAATTTCTATTTTTCAGGAATATTTTAATGAAAAATCACCATTTTTGGCGAATACACCGCCCGATTTTTTCAATAGCTCCCAGGTCATTTGAGCCATCGACTCGAAATCAATGCTGACATGTCTTGTTATACTGGTAGAATGAGACACAGCAGTTTTTATTGGATTTTAGTGGAATTTCTATTTTTCATGAATATTTTAATGAAAAATCACCATTTTTGGCGAATACACCGCCCAATTTTTTCAATATCTCCCAGGTCATTTGAGCCATCCACTCGAAATCAATGCCGACATGTCTTGTTATACTGGTAGAATGAGACACAGCAGTTTTTATTGGATTTTAGTGGAATTTCTATTTTTCATGAATATTTGAATGAAAAATCACCATTTTTGGCGAATACACCGCCTGATTTTTTCAATAGCTCCCAGGTCATTTGAGCCATCCACTCGAAATCAATGCCGACATGTCTTGTTATACTGGTAGAATGAGACACAGCAGTTTTTATTGGATTTTAGTGGAATTTCTATTTTTCATGAATATTTTAAAGAAAAATCACCATTTTTGGCGAATACACCGCCCGATTTTTTCAATAGCTCCCAGGTCATTTGAGCCATCCACTCGAAATCAATGCCGACATGTCTTGTTATACTGGTAGAATGAGACACAGTAGTTTTTATTGGATTTTAGTGGAATTTCTATTTTTCATGAATATTTTAATGAAAAATCACCATTTTTGGCGAATACACCGCCCGATTTTTTCAATAGCTCCCAGGTCATTTGAGCCATCCACTCGAAATCAATGGCTAAAGGTCTTGTTATACTGGTAGAATGAGACACAGCAGTTTTTATTGGATTTTAGTGGAATTTCTATTTTTCAGGAATATTTTAATGAAAAATCACCATTTTTGGCGAATACACCGCCCGATTTTTTCAATAGCTCCCAGGTCATTTGAGCCATCCACTCGAAATCAATGCCGACGTGTCTTGTTATACTGGTAGAATGAGACACAGCAGTTTTTATTGGATTTTAGTAGAATTTCTATTTTTCATGAATATTTGAATGAAAAATCACCATTTTTGGCGAATACACCGCCCAATTTTTTCAATAGCTCTCACGTCATTTGAGCCATTGACTAGGAATCAATGCCGACATGTCTTGTTATACTGGTAGAATGAGACACAGCAGTTTTTATTGGATTTTAGTGGAATTTCTATTTTTCATGAATATTTTGATGAAAAATCACCATTTTTGGCGAATACACCGCCCGATTTTTTCAATAGGTCTCAGGTCATTTGAGCCATCGACTAGAAATCAATCCCGACATGTCTTGTTATACTGGTAGAATGAGACACAGCAGTTTTTATTGGATTTTAGTGGAATTTCTATTTTTCAGGAATATTTTAATGAAAAATCACCATTTTTGGCGAATACACCGCCCGATTTTTTCAATAGCTCCCAGGTCATTTGAGCCATCCACTCTAAATCAATGGCTAAAGGTCTTGTTATACTGGTAGAATGAGACACAGCTGTTTTTATTGGATTTTAGTTGAATTTCTATTTTTCATGAATATTTTAATGAAAAATCGCCATTTTTGGCGAATACACCGCCCGATTTTTTCAATAGCTCCCAGGTCATTTGAGCCATCCACTCGAAATCAATGCCGACATGTCTTGTTATACTGGTAGAATGAGACACAGCAGTTTTTATTGGATTTTAGTGGATTTTCTATTTTTCATGAATATTTTAATGAAAAGTCACCATTTTTGGCGAATACACCGCCCGATTTTTTCAATAGCTCCCAGGTCATTTGAGCCATCCACTCGAAATCAATGGCTAAAGGTCTTGTTATACTGGTAGAATGAGACACAGCTGTTTTTATTGGATTTTAGTGGAATTTCTATTTTTCATGAATATTTTAATGAAAAATCGCCATTTTTGGCGAATACACCGCCCGATTTTTTCAATAGCTCCCAGGTCATTTGAGCCATCCACTCGAAATCAATGGCTAAAGGTCTTGTTATACTGGTAGAATGAGACACAGCAGTTTTTATTGGAGTTTAGTGGAATTTCTATTTTTCATGAATATTTTAATGAAAAATCACCATTTTTGGCGAATACACCGCCCGATTTTTTTCAATAGCTCCCAGGTCATTTGAGCCATCCACTCGAAATCAATGGCTAAAGGTCTTGTTATACTGGTAGAATGAGACACAGCAGTTTTTATTGGATTTTAGTGGAATTTCTATTTTTCAGGAATATTTTAATGAAAAATCACCATTTTTGGCAAATACAACGCCCGATTTTTTCAATAGCTCCCAGGTCATTTGAGCCATCCACTCGAAATCAATGCCGACATGTCTTGTTATACTGGTAGAATGAGACACAGCAGTTGTTATTGCATTTTAGTGGAATTTCTATTTTTCAGCAATATTTTAATGAAAAATCGCCATTTTTGGCGAATACACCGCCCAATTTTTTCAATAGCTCTCAGGTCATTTGAGCCATCGACTAGAAATCAATGCCGACATGTCTTGTTATATTGGTAGAATGAGACACAGCAGTTGTTATTGGATTTTAGTGGAATTTCTTTTTTTCATGAATATTTTTTTCAAAAAATCACCATTTTTAGCGAATACACCACCCGATTTTTTCAATAGCTCCCAGGTCATTTGAGCCATCCACTCGAAATCAATGCCAAATGTTGTCCTATACTGGTTGAATGAGACACAGCAGTTTTTATTGGATTTTAGTGGAATTTATTTCTTTCATGAACATTTTAAACAAGCACAGGACTTCATCCAGGAAAAGACCATTCATGTCCAGTGTAAAACCATAAGTCATGTTGAGTCCACTTAAAGTCCTAACTTCCTTGCCTAAACCTAACCAAATAGTTTTCTTGCAGAAATCTAACCAAGTCGTTTTGTTCAGGTTCACGTTTTATGTTTCAACTTTTAATGCCTTTAATTTTCTTGTGCTAAATATAAGATTGATCTGCTCTAAATGTATCTGCAAGAGAGCCTTCCAAGATGTATTGGCTGGGCCTACATTAAGGCTGTTTCTGTGTTTTTTGTTTAGTTTTTCAGTTCCTTGTATTCCATGCCCAGTACTCTCCCTATGCTTGTTTTTTGTTTTCAGTTTTCCCTGTCCCGATTTGCTTTTGCTGTCATTGCTTGCATTTATATGTTCTTCTCCGTGAAGCACTTTGTACTTTTCTAAAATTAATTCCTGTAACGTAAATACAGGTGATTATTATTGGTTATTATCATTTCATTATTCCCATCCCTCCTCTCTCACCAGGGATTTTCATGGCAATCTCGTTTTTTAAACATAATTTTGTCTTTCCCCTGTTGTATCTCAGTCCAGCTCCTCTCTGCTTCTCCTGGGATGTTTGTAGTTACTGAGGAGATTGTTGTCCTCTTGGTGACAACTAGACGAGGATGACCCCGTCTGCAACAGCCATCCAGCCAGTCCCAACCAATCACAGATCAGGTTGCGTTGAGGGGCACATCTAGATAACCTGTCTGCTGCAATCAGGGTCCCAACACTAGACTCAGGCAACCTTGACTCCCATCTTTCTCCCATCCTCCAACACCTGCTGAAGCCAGTCTTATCACATCCTATTACCTGCTGTAGACTACTAAAGCATAATTGAGGAAAGGGGAAAGAGGTTGTCTCAATCCTCTCATTGCTCAAAGTGGCGATTCTGGGATAATTATTAACAGCGAAAAGGATGAAGTCAGCGGAGCTGTGAGGTTAAATATATATTTAGCATGACAAGTGTTTGCTGATGACAACAAATTTAGCTCCTAATGAGAGGGAGAAGAAAAGCAGAAAGGGGGGGAGTGCGTTGATCACATGTGCAATGGTTTAAGCTAACAGCTCATCCATTTTTCAGCATAAACACAGAATTTCAGATGTGCAGAGGTTTTCATAAACACTTAATTTAAAGGTCATATTAAAACATTTGTATGTAGACAAATCCTTTTTTTTTAATAATACATCTACAGAGCTGCAGAGTAGAAAGGTGCAGAATAAAAGTATCTCTTGTCCATGATTGTGAATCAATAATTTTAGAAGGTTTGCCATGTCCAAAAGGATTGTTGTTTATGTCTGTGTAAAACAGTACACTGCTGTTTGTACCAAGTGGTATCTGTGTTTCATCAGCATCAACAGTCTTGGTACAGTAGTTGCCAGATTGTTCATACCAGCTCTTGGCAGGAAAGCAAATAAGTATACAGTACATCTCAAAATGTTGAACTATCCTTTTAAATCTACTAAACTACTCAGTTGTATTGGAACTGGATGAATCCAAAACCACATGTGATTTTGATCTGTTTGCTATAAAAAAAAAAGAGCCACAGTTATAGAGAATTCAGTAATAAAATGTGATCTAAAATTTTAGATTAAATTCATTTGAATTGAAAGATATTTAGATAAACACTGACTGTATTATGTTATTTATATTTATTTCTGGGCGCTGGTTTTTTCCACTCAAACGGCTTCTCTTTTTGCTCAGCCTGTTTGCTGAATTGATAGAATTAAAAAAGGGCATTATAAATCCAATATCCCCAGGTATTCACATGACTTTAGGAGCTACCATAAAAAAATATATGATGACCTATTTAAACATATCCAATGACCTGAATCTGTCTAAATATTACTGGAGGTCATATTTCAGTTTAGGATAGTTATCTGGACGTGTTAATTTAGGTGGAAGTTAACAAATATAGCTCTCTGCTATTCTGGCACTACAGTGTTTTCCTCCTCTTCCACTGTGGTGAGGCCGGTTAGACTGAATCATTCCTCTGCCCTTTGTGTCTGAGACACAGCGTCCTTATCTTTCTTCTCCTCATCCTCAGCCCACAGCCAGCTCTCATTACAACACAACACACTCACCACTGAGCTTTACTCTGACAGAGAGGTCACACTTAATGAGAGCATGTTCAGTGAGCATTTTACTGCTAAACACTAACGTGCATTCATTAGTCGTCTGATGTAAGTTGTTCAAATGATGTTTAGATATTTTGACAATATGTCTTTTTCTTTAGCAGTGTAGCGGGGTTCATCTTCAATGACTGTTCTTTCCAAAGGAAAGGGCATCAGTTTTAAAGGTAATTGGCTGCACATGATATGGGAGCTGTGCATCTCACTCTGCTTCAGTCACTGATGAAAGGTTTCTTTCTCTTTTTTCATGTTATGTGCTTGGTTGGTGTGAATTGGTTTCAGTCTTGGAACGGTAGAAGCCCCGGCAAACTGTTGAAAAGGTTAACGACGAGTAAAAATGTGCCCATAATCTTGACTGCACGAGTTGATTCTTTTCCCCAACATCTTCTCTGGTCAGTGAGAAAAGGAACAGCTAGAAAAAGCCATTTTCTGTCCACCCACTGAGCTCAGCTCGGACTATATTGATTTTTGCTCTGGTGGGCGAGAGTGAACTCCCACAAAATGAATGACCAATAGAACAGAATATGGTATTTTGAGGTAGAGGGTTGATTAAGGGCAAGAGAGATTGGTCTCAACACTGAGGTGGTGGTGCAGCTCAACTACAGCACACTGTCAAGTTCAATTAGTAATTAATCCACTACACTTCCCACTGAAAAATGCATCCCCATCCTTTTATACAGTTTTAGAAAAAAGCTTTGTCAGCACTGACAAATTAACACAATTTGTGCTTATTTTCGACACATTATGTCAGTGTTTATAGCAGCACAAATAGAAATGACAAATGAGTCCTTTAAAGGGGCACTATGTAGTTTGGAGAAGAAACTCAATCTCAGAATTTCAATTTTTACAATATTATTGAGATAATAATACAAACTCACAAATAAATAAGGTCCCCAGAACACTGTTTGAAGCTAGAAAGGTGGCAGGGTCCGCCAAATGTAAACAAAGTAAAACAGTATGAAATTGTGTTGTCCTTTAAGATCAGTTTGTTTATTCAGTTTATTCAGTCATGGTAACAAAGATGAAAGTCAATGAAGATCTTTCTCTGTTGATTAAGATTTGTTTCCCAAAACTAAATGGTGCACCTTTAAAAGCATCCTGAGCAGGAAATTAGCATCAGCAGTCACCAGGAAACACCAAAGAGTGACATATCACGCAGGAACACGTTTGTTTCATATACATGCATGGAAAACCAGCTACTTCAAAGCACAAGGCCATGCATTCACATATTTTAATGCATATATGTAGCATCTTATACGCTATTCCAGGCTTTGTTGAAAGAGAGGACACGTTGTTCACAGATTAAACCCTATTTTCTGCTGAAGTTGGAAGACATGTCCTTCTCACCAGTTAATCTCCTTGTTTTGTCTTTGTCTCCCTGAATGTTAACTGTATTTTTCCTCTTCCCTTTTCCACCTTTCCATTCCTATTTATTTCTGTTCTCTCTCTTCTTCCAGGCCCAGCCATCCCAAACTAACACTTAAATAGAGGAAACGTTGTGCATTCTTCAGAGCTGCAACACACCGATCGGTCCTGACACACACACACAAACACCGCCTCACTCTGACATGGGTGAGGAGTAGCTGTACCCTCCACTCTACCAGCCAGCGACCCTGCTCGGATGCAAATACGAATGTCAGCTTCCTTTCTCCTCAAAGGCACCGTCAGCTCGGTGAAAGAGTGGGATCTTGAAATCAGGTAATTGTTTTTGGCGGATTGTTGTATTTACTTACTGTATCGAGTCAACCTAAGCCACTGGAAGGTGCACGCCATGTAGGGACAAATACACACAGACACATGGAACATCTAATGGGTTTTGTTACAGTTCCTCTCTCAGATTGTATAAGTCTTTGTTTGCAGAACAATGAAATAACTCCGGTGAAAATTGGTGCTGAAGTGCTACACAAAGGGATCATTTACAAACATACAGTGATGAAACTTCCGTTGCACAGGAGGAGATGACAGAAACGGATTTTAGAGAAAGGTCTCGCATGCACATCCATCATTTTTTTGTAGGTGCTGGGTAACAATTTTCTGCAAAAAGTGTAAAAAAAAAAAAACTGCTTTTTTTTGTTCAACTGTTCTCTGGATTCTAAGTAAATAAATCTCACTCGTATAAATCTATTAATATAGTACAGGATTCTATTAAGAGTTTTACAGTTGATATGTTTGTATTCGTACCATGTTTCCATCCAAATGTATTGCAAATTCTAACTGAGTTTCAAGAAAATTATCAAAAGAACACCCATATGATACTTATTTCCATCCACTACCATTATGCGATTATTAGGATTTGGTTCAACGTGATAAGCAGTAGGTGCCGCCAATTCTCCGATCATAAAAAAACATTATTTCGCTGCAGGAGAAGAGGGAGCAACAATATGGGATTAAAAGAGCACCAGTCGAAC
This sequence comes from Pagrus major, assembly GCF_040436345.1. Taxonomy (NCBI): domain Eukaryota; kingdom Metazoa; phylum Chordata; class Actinopteri; order Spariformes; family Sparidae; genus Pagrus; species Pagrus major. The sequence goes on along the minus strand of NC_133215.1, from coordinate 27,619,019 downwards.
CTCACACAGTGGGAAACAACAGAAAAGACAATTGACATATGACATTTCTGTTTGTTTTATGTGGTAATGTGTCTCTGTGGAGCGATGAGGAGACTGTTTTAACCTGCTGCTGTTTTTCATCTCTTGCGAGTCAGTCATGTGAGTGAAATGTTTGCTATGTCAGACCTTTGCTTGAAAAGGTGTTTCTGTCAGCCAGTGAGCGCATTAGCTCACCACAAGCAAGCTCAAAAAACTTGCCATCAACTGTTTCCATCAACCTTGACGAAGACCCATCCTTCTTGGTGTGCCTCATGGAAACTTATTTCAGAAACCACAAGTATCGGGTTAATGGGGAGAGACGAGTAACTTTTTGATCCAGTTTGACTTGTGCCATATGATGGTTGTCAATTTGAAAGATAATTTTGCAAGTCAAGAAATTTTTGTTGTAAAGTGTCATTTAGTTTTGTGTGAAACAGCTGAGTGAACTACATCGTCTTGCACCAACACCAACATGGCCGTTACCTTCAAGTTACTCTTTACTCATTACTCTGGTAAAAAGTAATACGATTACTTATTACTTGGTATCAAAAGTATTAAGTTACGTTACTTATTTTACTATTTTACTTTTACAAAGGTATCATCTCATAACTTACCCAGCAACAAGCTTCTTTAGATCTTGTCCTCTTAACGTCTCTCCAAAATTGTGTCCTGCTTTGAAATCCAGCCAGCGTGCACGCTGCTTCATTGGTGGTAGACGCCTCCTTTCCAGCACCAGTGTTTTCAGACTGCTGAGTTGCTGTATCCGGTGCTTCAGGAACTTTTTGCGACTCGCACAAAGTTTGCTACAGTCCACAGAGTTCTTTGCATGTTTGACTGAGACAAACATGCACTGACACATTCCTCTCTCCGTCAAACCTCCATCCTTCAGATTTTTGGCTAGTAGCCGACGTTACCTGCCCTGACGTGACGCGCATGCACGTCATCGTAAGACAGCGTACCTAGGACAAGAACTGAATCGCATTCTGGCAACGCAGTGATTTTCTGTTTCTTAATATAGTAACTGTAATATAACTACTGTTTTTGAAAAAGTAATCCCTTACACTACTCGTTACTGGCGAAATAATAATATAACAGTAATAGGTTACTGAGCAATGCGTTACTGCCCAACACTGGTGACCTCGGCACAGAAAAAGGATTAAAAAAGGTGAAAATTACAACAAGTCTGGTCATGATGTCAACTGAAGCTCTCTAAAACACAGGACCGGCTCTACAGACAAGATGGTGTCACTTAACCATCTCTTGGGTTTGTAGTCTTTCTAATTATGTATTTTCCAGTCTTACACTTTATTAGTTTCATGACAAACTGCAACTTCCTCGACTATAAAAAATATATTTTAAATTTACAACCATCAAATGTGTATTTCATGGCACGATTGAGATTGGATCAAGAAATGATTTGCCTCTCGTCGTTCACTACTGAACATATTTTTTCTTAATTAAAGTCTCATGGTGGGAAGGGGAGTCTCTCTGCCATCACAGCTAATACACACTCGTCATCTATCAGTGTGGAAGAATTGAGAACAAGATAGCAGTGTGTGGGTACTTTTCAGATGAGAGATGAGAGAAAGAACTGCCAACAGTAAAACCAATAGTGAATTCCAGTCGAGTAGAAAACAGTCAAGAAATAAAAAAAGTACCACCTTGTATATTGTCCTCAGGGGTGATCTCACACATAAACACAATGTTGGCGTGACATCAACACCTCTGGACTGCATCTACAATGTGATTCCAAAGTCTCTCTTTAAAAATTACCTTGAAAAAGTGGAAACAAATCAGTCAGTCTCCAAAGTCAATTATGTTTTAGTATGTGTCATCTTATTATGACAGTTTTCTCCCTATTTTATCACGCTGATAAGTTTTACATTCCAGACTTCATTAGGTTTAGCCCCTGAGTATATCTGCTGCTGATGATGCTGCTCAATTATAACTTGGATTGACTTTATTTCTCTGTGTTACCCCATCTGAAGGAAACGCAGTATTCAGACATTAGAGCAAATCTATCATGTGAATTATATCAAGTAAAAATGAATTAATGCTGTTTTGAAGAAGACACCAAACAAAATACACTAAAACAATCTCTCTCTCTCTCTCTCTCTCTCTCTCTCTCACACACACACACACACATACACGCACACACCCACCTCCAACAGTGTTAATATCCCTGCAGCAGCACCAAAAGGCCGGCACGGTTATGCACAATTTGCTTCCATCCCACTAATAAACTGGATTAATATCATTTTCTCACACACAACCATGCTCCCCCTGTCATATCAAACCATATATCACCTCATCAATTTATCTCCCCTGGCACTGCAGCAGACAGGTGATGAAGTTTGGGCTCACTCATAATCTTATTATTGCTGCACTTCCCTGCTCTGGACCAAGGCCAAAACACATATTACACAAATAAAACAAGAGACAGACAGACCGGGGGAGAGAGCAAGGTGCCTGCTCCAACCTCTGGCTCTCTCCTCGCTGGAAGCTCTGTCATTGAATGCCACTGACCAGGATGAAAGATAGTCCTTGACATTTATGTCCAAATCCAGTGGGAGCTAAATGAACATCATGGGCTCAAAATATTTGAGAAGGCTTTCAGCAGCTTGGACCTATGGAGTCATAGGAGTGCCATAAAAAAAGGATACATCTGTAAAAGAAAAACTAAATACATGTGAAAATAAGAAGAGGGATAAATAAAAGGAAAATAGGTAAATAAAAGTTATGGACATACAGAGAAAAGTGAATCAAGGAAAAATAAATAAATTAAAATGAGTAAATATAAAGTTAAATAAAAAGAAGAATACATATATATGAAAGTAGAGACAAATAAATACATGTAATTGCTCTTTTAAATACAAAAGAATAATTATAATATTTCTAATCAATTATTTTCATATTTGACTTTGAATTAATACATTACTCTATCTTGTCTGTTTTCATCCCTTCAAGTCCCTCACCTATTGCTTTTGCTTTTCCCAATTGCTTTGGCTATTCTTTGAGGGGCCAAGTTGTCAATCAACTGTCTTTGGGCGGGTCTTCCTGCCCGGACTAATGCTGCAATCCATTACAAGTCAGAAGTCAATATTTCTGAGTCGGTATTCCCGACTTCCAATCTAAATGTGTCCCAGTGCATTTGCTTGGGGAAACACTGTATGGACACCTGCAGCAAACGGGTGTTTGTTTGGAAAGTCTGTGAACTTCACGAGCCACTACAGCAGCTGATTTAACAGATTTAGGCACTTTAAAAGACACAGGAGGAGTCGGCTCGTACTTCACGCATGCAAAGACATCTATCAAGCATAAATCGACTGAATGGAAATGAAAATGGCGACTAAAAAGGTGTTGTTACAGCCCATTTCACAATACAAACACTACATGAAGAAAAAAGTCATTAAAAGATAAAAGGTAATTGTTCACTATGTGCACCACCATACCACTATCATGTCATTTGTATGTTGGTGAAGTATGTTTGTGGATCTCACCTAAATTTCCGACTTGGAATTTAAGCTTGTATGTCCGATCCATTGTACTTTTCCATGTCTGAGGTTGTTTTTTTTCCCAGAGTCCTGAGCGCGTGGATTACAGAATTTGTTGTCAATTCTTGCACTTATGAATGACAACAGGAAGTAAACGCAAAGTGGACTCACACATGTGCAGTGTGAATGTGGTGGCAGGAAATAAAGGATCTGCTTCCTCTATGTTGGCCATCAGCCTTTATCTGGTCATGAGATATCAGAGTTAAACTGCTGACTGGCTAGATGCCTTAAAGTTCAACCACTGTGTCATGGAGGGAACCTGTTGATGGTTGGTAGTTATTACTTCTTAGGTTGCGTTAAAGTAAAGCTAACCGGTGAGTGCACTGTGACCAGACAGTACACCTTTATACATATACTGTGTGTATATAAATATATAAAGGGCATGTCACGATTCTCCAAATACATGATTCTATTTCTCTTTCAATTCTAAGGTCAGCCATAGGGATTTACAGCACGAAGGGCATATGGCAAGTTTAAACTATTTATTTAAAAATGTAATAGTATTTCACCTGTCAATTGGGAACAAACTAATAAACACAAAAACCAAAAGAAGAGTCAGGAGATGGCAGAAGGATACATAGTTGTGTTTTCTCACCTGCAAACCCACCAGGATTAGTTTCCAGCACTCGGTGCAAGTGTTCTTGTATTTCTTTGGACACAGACATGCAGAGAAGGATTAAGGTAGTCATGGGCCCCGAGGCTATTTTTTATGTGGGCCCCCCCCCCCTTATGCATCATGCTCTCCCAGAAAAAATGTAATTTTGCACCATGTGTAACAGTGCAGGAGAATATTTGGCAAACATGATCCACACACAATCCAGTTAGCACACAGGTAGGTAAAATCGAATCGATGAGCTTGATTGGATGAGGTGACCCATGTCTGCCCAATCAGTGCTGTTTTGTTTGTTTATTACCCCATGGACCAATAGAGGTCAATGAATTTTTCCATTATTGTACAAGTACCATAATTATACAAGTGTATTTAAATTTCTAAAAAATAATCTGACCAATTCAAGGACCCCTCCACAGGGGTGGAGCAGCAATTTTAAATGTGGGGGGGTTCTGGGGTAGCACATGAGCACCGCAACCTCCTTTGGCCCCTGTTTCAGTCTCCAAAACTAATGCGATGCATTTCTAGATTTTCTTCACTAGGATATGCCAATAATATTGCATTCAAAATGTACATTATAGCACAACGCTCTTTAACCTAAGATATTATATATTCACAAGCAATCACATACCATGGTATTAAGAAATTAATGTATATGTCTTATTAAAGAACAAGAGTGAGTGAGTGAAATTGGCAAGAACACTGTGTTCCTCCCTCTTCTCTCATGTTCTCCCCTTCTCCTTCTCTCATGTTCTCCCTCTCTTCTCCTGTGTTCTCCCCCTCTTGTCTTCTCTCCAACCATCTTCTCCATGCTCTCCTTTGTCCTGACTCCTGAACTTCCCTTCCTCAGAAACATCCTACATAAAGAACTCAATGTTAATATTCCTGAACATGTAAACTTAGAACAAACAGCCTTGATTTTGATTGGGAAACATTCAATTCTTTTGTTGTTCTTTTATCTGCTTTTTACTAATTATTTTACATATATTTTGTTGTTCTAATCTGTTTTAACTAATCTTTCATCCTAGCCTTTATTGTACTCTATATTATTTTATTCCTCTTATTATTTAAGATTTTAATAGTTTTATTGCATTTCATTGTCTTCATTTCTATTCTTTTCTAGTTTCTGAGAGCAGTAACAGGGATGAGTTGATGTAGGAGATTTTCTTCATTGAAAAGAAGGTTTTAAGCTCCAACAAATAGCTTTAAGTTACGTAAATGAACACCTACATGGCATCAATGCAAGAATATGAATGTACTACCATAAAATTGAACTAGTGCATTTATGGATTGATAGCTAGCTTTCTGTTTCCCTCCTGTCACATAACTCCAATTAAATGACAACTTGACTTGAAAAAGAAGTCAATCTTCTGCTGCCTCTTCCTGTTTGGCATTCCTAACAAAAAGAATAATGATAATGTTGAATAATATCAAAATCAGTGGATGTCTCTAGAAAACTATCTGTCAGTTACCATTAACTTTACCTGGCTTGCATTAACTTTGTTTGCCACCTGGCTTGCTTAATATTAGCGGACATGCCACAAAGCAAGACATAGTTTAGTTATTTACAGACACAATCCTACATTATTAACTAGTTAAATAACCGTTTCATACCTCTGCTCTGTTCGCTGTCTGCGGCAGCGAGTGACTGCAGCTCCTTGTTAGCATGTACGTGTTTACTTTCCCGGGGGGCCGGGACTAGTGGGTTTGGTCAAATGGCTGTGATTGGCTTGATGGCTGTTAATCAATCTAACTTGGCCAATGGGTTTTCATGTATGGGGGACTGAGGTGCGCTCCATTTTAGTACGCTGGTACACCGCAAGGGCAGGCAAACGGTTTAATACCTTAGGAGAAAGTCGGGGGGATGAAATCACCTTGTTTTAAAAGTCCCCCACGGCTGTGACGCCACTGCCCCTCCACACGTGGGGCCCCTAGGCTGCAGCCTAGGGAAGCCTGTGCATTAATCCACGTCTGCAGACATGCTACATGCTCGTTATGATTTATTTACCATGTAGAATTGAAATTATGACACCCCTAATATATATGAACATTTATTGCAGATTTATGAAGGGAGACCAACCCAACCTGAAGGGCTCACTACTTCCGGCACTGATATGTAGCACTGGATATAAACTGTAATTGATATTTATGTAATTCAAAGAGTAGGCAAGGGTAAAGTAGTTAAGCATATAGCACACAACTCTAGCCAAAATCTGCTTTTCCATTAAACCCATAAGACGGATAAATGACTAGACTGCTGCACAGCAGAACGTTTACATTGTTCTATAATAATCTGCTATCTAACTTACAGCAGACAGATAATGATATGATAATATAATGATAATATAAATAGGGGTTAACAGTTTGTGTGTATGCTGATGATTGTATCAGTGCTGAATGAGTTACGTGGCTGGAGTAGAGGGAACCCGACCTCGGTATCATAAATGAAACATAAGGAAGGAGAAAAGATGGCGATCCTCAGTATCAGCACCTGAGAGAGGAAGAGTTAGCGGACGGCCACGCCCTAGGCCAGGAAGAGGGTATGATTTTGACGGTGTACACTTAAATGGAGACAGACGCACTTACCCATATATTGTAAGGCAAAACCAGCAATAGTAGAGGAGCAAGTGTAAACAATGGACAAATGAGAGGCAAAGACGGAGAGAAGACTAAACACATGACAAGGAATCACAGGGGAAGACTGAGAGAAATAAAGGTGTGGGACAGGCCACCACTTACCACGGGTGTGAATTTACGGTTGCATTTAGATGTCATCTGCTAAGGTTAGTGTTGCATTGCTGGCAGCAGCAGTCTGCTGGAGTGATCACAGCTCAATCAGCCCAGGCTCCAGCCGAGTGTCACTGCCAGGGCCTGGCGATTTGTTATGGTGCTCCTAATGGATATCTGGGCCGCACGGCGACCATAAATTACCATTACTTCTCCCTTTCCTCTCCTCTCATCCCTCTCATTCCCTATCTCTGCCCTCTTCTCTCTTCATCTTTTGTATTCTCTTCCATAGCTTTATCTCCTGAGCTTTTTTTTTCATTTGCTCTCCGCTCTCCTGCGCCCTGATTCGCTCTCTGGGTCTTCTTAGATAGTGCAGAGCAACAGTGGATTCATAGATCACCAAAGAAAAAAAGAAAGGAAGGCAAAGCGTTCAGATGGAAAGCCATTGTCTCTGTGTGTCTCCAAGGAGGTTCTGCCATGCAGTTTATATGTTATAACTGGCCTGGAAGTGAGAGCAAGGTTTTTAGAAAGCAGGGATATGTACAGGTAAATCACATGAGCTCATCACTCCTGGGGGAAGTATACTGTGTGCTCATCAGAAAAGAATAAAGCCACATCCAAGCTTTACAGGTTCACTGTGGGAATATCAGCGTGTGTGTTTGTTGTCGCAGTAGGATTGCAGTATATTCTTTCTATCGGTGCAGCAGGACACCAATAAAACCAATATATCACATCAAACGTAACAAACGTAACAAACGTGACAAACGTGACACATGCAAATGTTTTATGAAACATGTACGCAAATGTAAAAAAAAAAAGACGCACACACAAGCCGTGCACTGCGGGCGTCCCGAGCCCCGAGGACAATTCTGCTCCATTGCATGCGGGTCCTTAACCCAGCCGAGTGTGAATCATAGTCCAGCAGTCAGGTCCGTTAACCCTCTGTGAGTCTCCCCGTACCATCCGTTCAGACAGACAGAGTGTGTGCTTCAGCTTTGCTCTATATTTAGCTTCTTTATGTCCCGGGGCAGTTCAGGCCAGATGAGAGGTGGCGTCGCCTCACTCAGCTCAAATTATGTACATTAATGCATGAATTTACAGCTACAGTCGACTGATAAACAAATTCTCATTCTTATAAATATCACATTTCCTGACATTTCTAATTTGTAGTTTGAATAATAATGATTCAGAGCATGCTAATGAGGACACGGCTGCAAATGCTGTATTTCTAAAATCCGGCCCAGTCATTCTAAAATGTGTGCCGTTATACCTGAAAGGTTGATACAATCATCCATCCTCTCAACTGAAAGGTTGATCCGATCAGTATTCAGTAGTGACACCACACTTAGTCACAGAGTGAGTCTACTCCTTTACTTGGAAAAGTGCCTGTAGTAAAATATGTGTGAATAAAAGGCAGCAGTTTTACCTGCAGATTCACTCGACTAAAGCAAATCGATGATTCTTCTGTGTGGATCTGACTGCATCATCCCACACGCAGTCCAGAGGTCTTGCTGAATCAGAATGTCAGTCAGGGTGACAGAGGCAGTCACATTTACATGCAGTGAGGCCGGCATCCGTACACAGCGCTGAGTCACGATTACATGCCCCTGAAGAGGTATTGTTCATTCTGTCTAGTTGGAAAACATCTCTCCAGGGATGTGACCTTAGCTGCTGACAAAGACTCTGACCTTTGCATCATATTGTCTGTTAACACAACACATACTGCTCAGTTGTACAACGTTACAGCACTAAAGACAAATACTCTATAGCTACCTTTAGCAGCAATTCACAGGAGCGGGGTGTTCAGAATGTAAATGCACTGCTCTTGCTTTCTTTCTTTGTCTCAGTCTCTGAAGTCTTGTCCACATGAATACAGAGATATTGGCAAAAATCGAACAATTTCCTCTGCCTGAGAGAAAATGCCCTCTAATGACGTATTTCCCAAAACTCGAGTTTCTGTGTCTGCGTAGACATGTAAAACACAGCGTTTGGGAAACATCATCACCTGGATTCACACATACCATTGTTGTTTTGTGTAATGAGCATGTGCCCGAGGTCTAAGGTCTATGTTAGCACTGCTAGGTCTAATTACAAGTTTACAACTTAAAGGGGCTCTATGTCACAATATGTAGACATTTATTAATCACTTTTTTATAGGCCATATGTGAGTGGATTGTAACGTGATGTGAAAAATGTGTTTTCGCACACTGTCCACTGCTGCAGCACTCTATTGCCCTTCTCTCTGAAACACTCTGTTTTAGCTCCTGTCTCTTTAAGGCCCCTCCCACAAATACTCAGTCTTCTCTGATTGGTCAGCTCACACACGCATGACCCAACAGCACTAACAACAACAGAGCAGTTGTGCAAAATCAATTCTTACCTGCCAAACTATCCGCTAGGCATAAGTTATACAAATGTGTGACATGGTGACATAGTGCGATGTCACAAAGTCACAGAATTAAAGGCAGGACTACTGACGAGGTGTTTCATGAGCAGTATTTTCTGTGGGAGAGAGGAGCTTCCATTGGTGCAGACGCTGACCTTTTTGACTTTCAAGACCTTTTACATTCACAGGAACATCTACGTGTCTACAGACTGAAAGAGAGTAAAATTAGGGAAAAAGCATGACAGGTCTCTTTTAAGTTGTTTAACCCTGCTGGACTGTAGATTTCTTTGTGAAGGACTCAGGTCAGATCTTCCGCGACGTCCTAAGGACATGACATCTTACACGTTCTCGAGTGCCTCGTTTCAGTGCCCCTCTCCGCTCCATTAACAGAGAGCAACAGTAGCTAAAGTTAGTTTAGAAATGGAGTCCACTAACAAAACACAGAAGTTTCATAGAGACCCTTTAACTTAGTAGTTTGGCCAGTTTTGGATAATTTTATTTAAATATAATAAGATCACAACGCATGCTCAGAATCTTCTTCTCTGGTGTTTAATGAACTGCTGATGTCGACTTCATTGCTACCTACTGGTCGTGTGTACAAAGATATTTTATACATTTTGATATTTGGACAACATCATAATATCAGTTTAAAAAAATATTTTGGCCCGAATCTCTCTCTGTACATCACCTGCCCACTAGGTGTCCTCACCCCTCCATATTACCTTGGTTCCATATTACCTATTACCAGCCAACACAGCTGTTTCCTGTCAGCCCTCTAAGAGACTAACACAAAAAGCAAGCAGACACTGTGAGGATTAATTGCACACCCCTGATTCATTTTAGAATCAGGCCAAATGTCAGTCAGATCAGTTGTCATTTGAGATGCACTTTGAGACCTGATTAATTTCTCAAATGATCAACAATATGGTCAGATATCTGTCAGAAATATGGGTCAGCTATTTCACAGTTTGAGCGGTTCCATGGTCCGATATCCTGGCGTGGCTGCTGTCAAAAGATGTTTTTAAACCATAGCGAGCCTGTTTAATAATATTATTGTGACATTTTACATGTTGTACCTGAAAATATTGTGACTGCTGTCGTATAAACTGAGCTCACCATATTGTCTGCATCTCCCGGCCATCTGCGGCTCCATTTTATTCTATTTTTTGTGCATGAAGTGACACTGCCTCGCTCTCTTTTTGTCAACATTGATGAGGACGCAGCTGTCTCATTTGAATATGCTTTATTGGAAATGTCAATGAACAAACCCAATGAACAAAACGTGAAGTGTGAGTTAACACAAAGATTAATAAAACCAGCAGCGTCTGCCCAACTTGAGGTTGACGATAAACACAGTTTGAGGGGTGAGTGTGGGCACACAGTATCAGCTTGTTTGAGGTTTTGTTGCATTTAAAAAATGACTTGGTTATTTTTATGAAGCATTTGGACAGAAAATGCAGCTGTGGAGAGGAAGAGACTGTGAAGCATATCACTGACTGTGAGGGGCAGAGGAGACTGTATATAGACAACTGTCAGAAGTTAGAATAACAGGCTTCTCTTTGAAATATATATTTGGTGGTGATGACAGGAAAATCACCATGTCCTCTCCAGCACTGTACATCATCCAGCTGGTCTTTCATTTTATTAAATCAGTTCAGCTTTCCCTGATATGTGTGCAATGAAACTATTTGGTTTCTGGATGTCACATCATTTTTGGCACGTTGCAATGAGGCATACATCTTCTCACTTAACTTTGAAGCTTTGCTTTGAAATATCATTACAGTTTCAATTAGTGTTCTTCAAGTGTAACATCACCGGCCAATCCCGCATAAGTTGCTAATTACAGTGCTGCACAAACAATCAGACATCTGCCATGTCCTGGAACCTGCCTCACCAAGCAGAATTAAACCGTTAGCTGCATAAACACACAACAACGAAATGCTCATTTGAATTTCAGGGTGTTTAGCTTCTACAGCCCAAAATGCAGCAAACCAATTCAACTGTAAGGAACAAATCCACCCTCAAACTATTTCCAACACACCTCGCATTTCTTGGTGAACTGTGGGCGTGTGTGGTAAAGTGACAAGTTTACAGATCCAGTCCACAATAACATCAAACATGCTATATATTTACGATTTAAAATCTGGATGATTACATCACTGATGTCCGAGCCAGACCACAACAACCAATGACAGATATATCCCGTGCTGCCAAGCAATGGTAAAGATTCTAGCCCTTGAGGCCCACCTCCAGTTCTGAAGAATAGAAAACCCATGTTGACCGTGTCTTTCCACTCAACCTGACTCGTTTAACCCTATGCTTTTGTTTTTTGTCACTGTTACTAAGGCAAGTTGTTGCACCGTGCTAATCTCCATTTTGTTTACGTCTACTTGCCCATGAGATTCATGTGAGTGGGATCATGTATGAGCCCAGCTTCAGCCCAGTGTTGAAGCCACGCACCCTATGCTGCATGGAGCTGTGCTCAGTGTTTATTCAAAATGTATTAATATTGAACATGTCACGTCCAAATTGCACCAAATTGTACACTGCGCTTCCCTCGGTCCTCAGCAACAAACCTGCCAAGTGTGAAGTAGATCAGGTGAGCGGCTCTCAAGGTATGTGAGTAAGAGTCAGACAGACAGACAGAGATTCCTTGCTTTATAGTTAGATGTAATAACTCCTGGAATGCAGTCAACATCAATAGACTGTAAACAAATGTGGAAGCGTATTCTAGAGTTGAATGTGCTTTAAGACAACACATTAGACCACATTAGCTGCCATTCTGTTGCTAATGTTGTCCCATTACCATATATCAGCTCGCTGTCTGCTGATTGCAAATGTAATGCCCTTCAAGTGACAAGCTAACACGCTGATATAAATCAGGAAATCCACACTGTAAGAGAAATCGTTACTCACCGCTGACTGGGGGAGTGACGTCCCTTCTCGCTCGCTCATCGCTGCAGAATCGAGGTTTATGGGAGTGATGTGGCAGGCAGGTGCTCAGGGGCCCGTCCCATGTGGCCTATGATTGATTGTCAGCTTCCAGTTCTCACCTGTACAGCCTGCAAAGATCCTGGTAGATAAGCATATTCAGGGCTGCCTGTCTTGACCTTTGCACAGTAATTAAGGGACTGCAGCTCGCTGAAAAGAGCTGAGTACTCATGTGCTGCACGATGCTGCACTGGACCTCAGCGAGTTGTCCACCTCACTGCCAGAAATCAGGCTTTTGAGTTCTGTGTGTGGTCAGTAGGATTGCAAACACTCACTTAGGCTCAATAAATATACTGTAGACGGATCCACTATGCTATTGCTGAATAAAATCAAAGATAGCATTCCCTGTGTGAATCTGAAACTTCTAGTAGCAAGCCCTGAGACACACACAAAGAGAAGAATGACTAATTTTCCTGGAGAAGAGACTCTGCAGAGAAACGTCTTCTCTTCGTTTGCTCTGACAGCCGTGACCCCTCCAGTGCTGCATGAGCTTAATCAGTGTGTTTAACACTCACTCACTGTCTGGCTGTGACCTTATACGTGGGACATCTGACAAACTAAGCAAGTGAATTGGAACAGTCTCCTAAATTGGAACTTACTTTTCTTAAAGAGAAAATATAAGTGGCACTCGTCAAACTCTGTCTGTTAAGCCACCTCAAAAAACTTCCAGAATTATCTCGGCCCTGCCGACTCTCTGGCCAAAATTTCCAGTTTTTAAAGTCCAGCTGCAGTGTGATTGGCAAATGTTCGAGGGGCATGATAAATATATCAACAAGCAGCATTACAAATGAACATTTTATAAGGCTTGAGACACCTGTGGGGAAAGCAAACAGGATTTCCAGAGTGTATGTTTGCCTGAAGGTAAGAAGGAATAGTTTAAACCTTACCTTTGATGAAAATGTCCAAAGGTTTGTGCTGAAATCTCCTTGAAACTCCGGCCCCAATACATTCATAATACCCAGACTGCTCTGTCCATTTTATAAATCCCATCTTAACCTCAACTGTTCTGCTTCCTTACTTTACTTTAACCTTACTTTAACCTGAACCCAACTAATTACTTGTCTGACCTTAAAGCAACCTTCAGTAATTACTGAAATAATTAGTGACTGATGCGTTCCCTCATTATGTTTTAAGAGTCTTCCACAGGTTTCCTCTGAGAGGCTGAACAAGTGTGCCGCTGAGCTAATTGCCCCGACGTGGAGAAATGACGAGTTAAGCAAAGCAGGTGATTAAAGCAGAACATAAAATTGTTAAACTGCTTGATGTCTTTGGTTGATCGAATTGCTGCACATTCAACTAAATTAAAGCCTTCTGCTCCAGCATCAATAAAAGTGGTCGTTACTGATGGAATAATAGAAGAAACTGGTTAATTAAGATTACTATAACGGAACCTACAACAAAGAGAAATCTAACAGTCATTGTGCTGTAACATATCAAGTCCATCAATGCCTGCTACTTAGATGAAACAACAACAATAGAAGGCCACAGCAATGAGTCCCACACCCGGAAATACGTTTTATATGCCCTTCCAGTTTCCTCGTCTCAAAGTCAATGGGTTTTTTGAATGGCTTTTCATTAAGATGCTTGAAATAAGGTGTGTGGTTAACACAAACTTTAGAGATGATCACATTTTCTTCTACGACATAAAATAGGTCAGTGATTACACCAGGTTTGAATTCTAAAGTGTTTACGTGTCTTAAAAAAGGCGGTTGCTAACAAAATCGCTAAATGAGACTGCAGAACTTGTTGTGAACACGGAGACTCATCTACTCACTAGTCCGTCTTTATAGGCAGAGTGTAGCTGAAAACTATTCTAACTCTAACTTTAAAACTTGTAGATTGATCAGTTTATAGTAAAATGAGTATAGTGTGGTCGGACAACTGGAGGTGGTGATGTTAAAGACATGCGCTGGAGTTCGTTTATAGCCTAACGTTAGCTTTTTACCTCTGGTGGTTTCACTTACACTTAAAAAATCACACAAGTGGCATTCATTTGTGAAGATTATCTAGAGGATGAAAAAGTTTCATTAACTTTTTTTGCCTAGTACCTTATTTTCTGCTATAATACAAAATCCCATTGGCTTTTTGTTGAGGGAACCAGGGTGATGCTAACTTCTTGGTTAGCCTACATTGGTACGTCAACCCCCCACGATTAGCACTGCTAGGCTGTCTGCAAGGAAGGTGTTAAATAACAACAAATAAATAAATAATCAGCTTAAATAATTACATACTATTGTTTGTGTTAATTTACTACCATCAGAGGAGAATAAGCATACTACACATGCTGAGAAAGTCCTACTCTGGTTTTTTATCGTATTGTAGATGAAGACTTTATCGCCACCTACCGGCCTAGCATGCTTGTTTACGCATTTTGAAATAATTAATTTTTTTGTGTTTTCATAAAATGTCGATTGTATGGACAATGTATTGATCATAAAATATCCATTTAGAAAGCTATTCATATACTTGTGGTTAAGGCTTAAGTCCAGCATGTTTTGGCCTGATAGTCGGACCAGCTACAAGCTCTGATCAGTTACCTGGTTGACCAATTACGGCCAGCTGTTCCAAATTGATCCATCGAGCTGTTAAGCTTGGGCCACTCTTAATGCCTGGACACCACCATTAATTCATTATAATGGCATCTGCACGATCAGAAGAGGTGAAGTTAAACCATGCTGACGTTTGACAGGACGCAGAGCCAACATTCTCTTTTATCTGACCTCCTCAGTTTCAACTGTTCCACCAGAGAGCAATGGTTTGCAGACAGAATGTCAAAATGTCTTTTGATAAAAATAGCCCTGGGCTTGCCTGAAATCACTCCCTTGTTCACTCTTCCACATAAAGTAACCATTCAATAGTTTACTTTATAATGAGCAGTATATCGAGATTTTGGATATTTCGGACAGAATCATTATTTTGTATTATCACTGACAGCTGTCCAGGTGCACAACAGTAATTTTCAGATCTTTGAATACAACAATTTGTATTCATAGATTGTAAGCGAAAAGTTGTGCACATGCCATGGGACTACTTTTTTTTATCGGTATCCAAAAAGTAAACCTAAAGAAGCCATTTGTGGTGATATCTGCATATCAAAGGCTATTTAAAAAAACACTACCAAAATATTAA
The DNA here is from genome assembly GCF_040436345.1 of Pagrus major. Taxonomy (NCBI): domain Eukaryota; kingdom Metazoa; phylum Chordata; class Actinopteri; order Spariformes; family Sparidae; genus Pagrus; species Pagrus major. The sequence goes on along the minus strand of NC_133215.1, from coordinate 27,603,604 downwards.
TTAATAATTATTATACTTTATGACTCTTGGTAACAGCTGCCTCTGACATTGACTATGATATACATCAGGAACCAAAAGATCCTTCCTGCTTCATTTACTATTTAATTTGACCATATTTAAATCACTAAAATATAGATACAAAGACAGAAAAAAGAGAATGTAATACATTTAAGAAAGACCATCAACAACAAACATGTGATCTAAGGTTACAGTCAGTGCCACCTAATATAGACTCACTGTCCAACCTTGACTTTAAAGCACCAGTTTGTTTGTTGGCTCTATTTGAAGTGGACTGTTGGGCTGTGATTCACTGAAAACAGGAAGGATGCATCCCGCTGGGTTATTTTTGTCCGAACGTGAGCAGCGAATGGATTCACCCACTTCTTTCTAGAAACAAGCTGATCTGAGGTGGGGTGAATATTGTTGTGGGCATTTTTCTTTCCATGTCTGTTGTTTGTCTACATCTGTGTGACTGGGTGGAAAGCTGAATGTGATAGCCAGCCAGCCGGGGGTGTTGACCTTGGAGGAGGAGGGCTACCTTCTGGCAACAGATCTGCTTCCTGCATTGATTTTTATTTTCATGGCTGGGTTATTTGGGTTTCTGCCCTCGAGTCGCAGCTCGGCTGCCACCAAGGTCAGCTGGGGAGACAAGGAATCTGTTTTTGTCTCCATCAGTTTCACGCTGTAAGTAGATATAGATGTGTTGTCTGAATCTTTTTATCTGTCTGCTCCATCTGCTGTTACCTCCTCAAGCTTTATATGGCCTGTTTTAATTTTTCTTATGGAAGAAAAAGAGTAAAATAAAGTTTACATCACACTTAATACGTTCTATAAAACATATTTCTGACCACTGAAGAGGAGGAGGACAGGATCCTCCTGTTTACCAACAAGCCAAGCGATTAAAAAAAGGCTTGACGTCAGACAAGGAATAGTTTGGCACATAAAGCTTGAAACATTTTTAAAAATGAAGTCGTGCAAGTGTGATGAATTAGAGAGGAGGGAGGGGATTCTTACTGCAAAATGGATCGGAAGTTAGCTAAAACGACGACAATGCTTACAGCATTTTATCATGGATGTCATAGGTAGGAAAAAATGACTATACAGATGGAATAACCAAGAAGAAATGACTTACTCCTGGTTGGATAATCATTTTTGAGCTTTAGAGGTGCTGGTACAGCAGGTGGATTTGGTTACCTTTGAACAGATCCAGGCTAGTTGTTTTCTCCTCGTTTTTATGCTAAGCTAACCTTAGATAACTGGCAGCTAAAAGTGCAGAGAGGAGTAACTCAGCGGGATACTTCCTAGTTCATGACTTAAATCATATTTTAATCATTTAAATCATTCTTTGTTTTGTAATGAAAAGAGTGGCACCACTTAGAAAAACTGCAGGTATCACAAGCCAGGAAAACACAGCCTAGCACCCAGCTAGAAAGAAATAGCCAACCACGTTTAACCAAATGGCTCTGTGGATTTAACAGTATAATGGTGTTTAAGTTAAGTCAAATTGGTTTCATGGAGCTGAAGCTTGGGGCATTTCCTGCCAAAATTTTGATGAAAGAGTTGGTCAAACATAACCTTTAATTTATTGGGACTTAACCTTTTTTCAATGTAAAACCACTTTTATATTACCTGCTAGTTAAAAGTTATATGTGAGTTTACAAGTAATGCGCCACTGCAGTTCTGGTGGTTTGTCTACTTTCATATTTACCAGACGGTGAAGAGAATCTTATGGATTTTCTCATCTAACTCTCATCAAGAAAGCAAATAAGCACATTCCACAAAATGTCGATCTATACCCAGTGTTATTCTGAAAGTGAACATTATGACATTATGTGATTTATTATGTCTCATGACAAGGTGCATCTTTAAGCTTCCAAGAAGCAGATGCACTGGGAACACATCCTGTGATGAATACCAAGAATGTAAACAACTGGATTTGATTTCAAGGCTCGGGGCAATGCAATGTCGTTTTCCTGAGTATCGCTCATGCAGGATTCACAGAGAGCAAGAGGACGAGGAGGTAATGATACAGAGGAGATTCATGCAGCCCTTTCTGTATTCAAACAGGCACTTAAATACCTAGTATTGTGTTACCCATAATCTGGTCTTGAAAACACTCACTCATGGCACTAAGTGCCACCTAGAAAATGAAACAGTCTGATTTCATGATTACAGTAAAAGTTCAGAGGTAAACCTTCCTCCAGTTTTCATACATGAGAGACACATGAATGAGACAGTGCCCCTTGTTCTGTCTTAATTTGCACACAGACTCAAATACAGGACAAAGTGCTTTGAGAAATTATGCAGAAGCCTTTTGATTTACAACATACAGGCCTCCGTCAACATGGGAATTAGCTGCAGCTGGTGCAGACCCAGAGTCTACATTTAGAAAAGTGATGGATGAGGAAACTACAGGACAACATATGATTTGATCCTACAGCTGGCACGCCTGACGACGGCACAGTCTATCACAGGATGAATGTATACATCTTGGGTATCCAATCAAATCCCAAGGATGATGAACTGACCTCCTTCCCGCCATATCTCACAAACGGGGATCATAACTCTCAATAATGTCAACTGGATGGTCTGACAGTGGAGAAGCTGACCTACCTTTGACCCACTTCCTCCAAGAATCGCCAACATCAGCCACAACAGGCAAGATGTCCCCATCCCCCATCCTGCTCCCCTCCCCTGTGCTCTGTCCAGTTAGGTCTAACCTCCATTTTCCACCTGAATAAAAGCTGCCTCGGGCCCAGGGAGCGGGGCTAAGAAAAGATCAAAGAACATGCTGCACCAGCATGCAAAGATTGACCGCAGAAAAAGACACTGAAAGATGAGTTTCTGGTCGGCAGGTTCTTTCACACACCTCAAGACGCTGGAGAGATAATAGCCCAGGCCAGCTGACAGTAATTGCACTAGATGTAAAATGAAAACATTCAGAAACGAAAGGTATATTTATCTCAATTATCACCTTTAGAAGGTAGAATTTGACATTTGAAAGGCACTTTAAAGGAGACCTATCATGCTTTCTTGTTTTCTTCCTTTCCTTCTGTGTTTTTTATATGTTCTTCTTAACTGATCTTAAAAGTTAAAAATGTCAAACTCTGCGACAACAGAAGCTGCTCTCTCCCACAGAAACACTGCTCCTGAAACACCTCGTCAGTAGTCCCACCTTTAATTCCGTGACTTTGTGACATCAAACTACGTCAGGGAGTCACACATCTGCACAACTGTATAGCCGGTAGTTTGGCACATAAGAATTGATTTTTGCACAGCTGCTCTGTTGTTGTAAGTGGTGCTGGGTCAGGCATGTTTGAGCTGACCAATGAAAGGGGACTGGGTATTCGGCCTTAAAGGAGCACTATATAGTTTTGGGGTAGACATTTTAATCACAAGATAAAGATCTTCACTGACTGATTTTTTTTATGCCTAAACAAACTAAAACAACAAACTCTCATTTTTTTGACTGAATAAACAGAATAAACAAACTGACCTTAAAGGACAACATGATTTCATACTGTTTTAGTTTGTTTATATGTGGTGGACCCTGCCACCTTTCTAGCTTCAAACAGTGTTCTGGTGACCTTATTTTCCTCTGAGAACAGCTTGTTTATTCAGTTATGGAAAAAATAAATATTTCTGAGTTTGTATTATTACCTTGTTAAGATAGTAAATGTTAAAATTTAATAAAGGGGGCATTATGGAGTTATCAAACTACATAATGCCCCTTTAAAGAGTTAAAACTAGTGTTTCAGACAGAGGGGGGATACAGCACTGCAGCACTGGACAGTATGATAAAACTGATGTGTTTGTTGAGCACTTAAACATGAAAACGTGTTCTAGTAGTAACCAAAAATAAAATTATGAACCTGAAAATGTACATGTACATAATATGTGACCTGTAAATGTGCACAGCATGTAAGGAGCAGACATGTATCACATAGAGAAATGTATTGGGCTACATGCCATGTCCAATTTCAACCTCTCTCTCATTCTGCGCTTTTTAAATCGCTTATTGATTCATGTTCTCTTTTGTAACAGAATCAGTCAAAACACAGTTGCCAAAGGACATAATCAATAGGTTTTACACAATGTATATTATAAGCTGAAGTTTCATTGACTTACAATTGACCTTTTCAACAATAGTATCTTCTTTCCTCATTTTCTAACCGACTCATTCTGTTCAGGGTTGTGTGGGCCGGACAAGACAATCTATTTTGACAAATTATTCAGCATCTTTGTTGGTATGTTTGTGTTTACAGTAGGTGTGTGAGGGGGCAGGGAGGTAAAGTGACACATTGCTGACTGAAGCACAACAGCAAATGATGTTGCTTCAATACTTAATACGGGCCTAAACCTTCAGTCTGTCCCCCAAGAGCTCTTTGTAATGTGTCTCTCTTCAAGCTGTCCTTCCCGACTGTCACACACACACACTCACTGCCACTCCTTTTTCTGTTCTTCAGTCTTTTATTCTTAATGAGGCATACATAATACTGAATATAAACGGATCTATGCGTCCATCATCACGCATGGGTGCATATGCTCAAAACGTATATACAGTACATGGGTGTGCACATATGCACAATGCATCTCACATATTATGCATGCCCATATATCACCCTAAGTACGCATGCTTCTGCACATGCCTCCACACACACTGCTGTCATCCAATGAAAACACTGCCAGAGTCATAGGTCGTCACACTCTTATTGACATTTGGAGTTTGGCTGGAGGTGACTTGCACTGCTGCTCCTGAGAGATATCAGCTGAGCTGGATCAGCTATCTGAGGCTGTTTAAAGGGGGATCAGTCTTTCCCTACAGGCAGTCACTGACACAGTGGTGCAACATAAACATGCTACCATCTAGTGGACACAGGATAGCAAGCACAGCTGCCATTTGTAAAGGTGCAGATAGTTAAAGAATAATGCAATTTAACAATTCCAACAATGTACAGCTACTACTTTGCAATAAGGCATATCTTGGTTAACACATTTTAGCCAATATTTCACGATATAGACTTTTTAAACTTTAAAAAAAAAATGTATTAATGTCTCACAGATCATCCATTATAGTTTTTCCCAGTCATTTAAACAAGTTTCCTGATACTGTAGCTCAATTTGTCAAAACTCCACAAATCTCTTGCAAAATGAAACACTGCAAAACAATGTTCTCTCGCGTCAAGACAGATTTTTCCCACCAGAACAAATACACACAGCTATCATATGAATATCTCCTACAGAGCATCTATTTAAACACTGTTGTGGTGAATTAAAAATACTGTTATAATACTGTTGATATGTTTCGGCTTCATAAGACCATGTTACATAGTCAAATGTATAAAATTAAATTTAATAGAATTTGTTTCTTCTTCTCTCCTTTTCTAAACTTCAGGTTTTTGTTTGTTCCAAAATAATTTGAAATATTATGGTTCATACAGTATACAGACTGTTGCAATATTGTAATACAATACTGTAAATATATCTCACTGTATAAAAATTGCTTTGACACAATCGTATCAGAATTTGGTACATTTGTCTATCCAGTGAGCGCAAACGGCATCCCAGAGCCAGACCGTGAATTTATATGGCAATATTGTTAGAGTTCAAACCAAAGGTGTAAAGATTTCATTCAAAATATTGGATCACGTATCTTCTACTCCTCCTCCTCTGCCTTCTCCTCCCCTTGCTCTCAGTTTTCCTCTGTGTCCTCAATCCTGCTCCTTTATTATAAAAAAAATAGGGCTGTGTTCTTTTACTAACTAATAATGAATTTACTAACGTTTGAAGGAATATAAAACATATGATGATTCCAAAAGAACAAAAAATATCTTATTGTATTTTACAATATGACATACAGTTCCCATACTATCAAATTCTGAGGTGCTTTACATAAATATCAAAATTAAAACAAATCACACAGTGAGAAATGGTATTTGACATAATCACCATTACTCTTTAAGGTATTGTACAATAACAAACAGGACAGGTTTAGTCATCAACTGCATGAAATCCTGCAAAATGTGTTTGCATGTCGCCAACAGATGGCGCTACAGCAACATGATATATTTAATTGGCCATAATGCAGTGACCATGAGTCTGATTCACTTAAAATTTGCTTTCTGTACAAACAGTTAGATGTCTGATAGTATATGAGATAAAAAAGTTAGATTAACTACAAACTGCCTCACACTGGAAGAAGGTGAGCTATAACAAAGCTGCGCCAGGGAGAAATGTAGTTTGATTAACTAAAGCTATAAGAAACAAACATTCAAACTACTATATAAAAGAATAAATAAAATCATTGACAAATACATGGTATAATTAAATTGACAGTGTGCCACATAATGATAACAAATATAACACTAAAAAGTCAAGTTTATTGCAAAAAGGTGCCCACTTTTTCACAGGTAATACACAAACCCTAAATTAAAATACCCCACTCTTCATGGAAGTGCAAAGAATGTCAGCTTTGAATTACAGTATAGAGAAGCAATGATAAAATAAAAGAAATGTTAAAAAAAATGGCATACATTTGTGTGTCATTTTAGTGGTTAAAAAAAAGGAATTTAACTACTTGAATCACTTTGCAGTTAAACTTACTGCAAAAGACAGTTAAAATACCAATTTAGTTACATGTGGTTCAGCACTCCCCAACACTGTTAACAACAATGAAAAACATCCATTCAGCCATTATTCTAACAGCAAGCTCTGGGCGAGTGACATGAAGCTTGAGAATACCCCATATCAGCACTTTAACTGGACTCAATTCAAAGTCTGAGGTAGAAAACACTTTCTGCTGTGAAAAGTGCAGTAGAGAGGTTGTTGAAGTTGGAATAGGTCAGTCTATTTCTCAGTCCACAGCTTTCTCTAAGATGCAGAGTAAAGTGTCTGTTTTCACATTTTCTGCTCTGCTGCAGTCACAGTTATCAAACCTTATTGCTGAGGTAAAGTGATACATGGCCTACAGTCTACGCCCTTGTTGTCAGTAATATGAGCGTGGATTGCAACAAAGATTTGCTGTTGCTCAACTCAGTGACTGTGCTGTTCTGGCCAATCATTTAGCGCACACATTTCTACAGTAGACAATCGAATATGTAGGTCTAACATATTAAATTTAACAGAAATTCACAATTTAGGTTTACGTCGCTGTGATACTGAGGTAAATGACTCATTGTGAATTGCACCTTCATTTGGGCTGTGCAATGATAATCCTCAACAAATAGCTCTATATTGCAACAGTAATCACTGTTAACTGTGTTTGGTGAGGTCAACTCATGTCTCCCCTCCCCCACTCATGCAGTAAAGGAGAAAATACATTTTGTGTTATGCCCACTTTATCCAATCAGGACAGAGAACTCCAACACTTACAGCAGCCATCTTTTCCTTGTTTATTTAAATATTTGAATATATTCTTCCTCCAGAGTAGCTGCAGAGTAAGTGTCATACTATATATATCTATTTTAGTAGGAACACATTTAGTAAGCACTTTAAACATGGTACATTAACATGAATGTGTACATTTTTTGTTGTGGAGGCCGCAGTAGAAGCACAACCCTACTCCAGCAGTCTGGTACTTTTCCTCTAAACTGAAGATGGTCCAGTTTGATTCCCAAATACGCAGCTATCACCTGCATAAAAAAGCAGCACTCGAACTTGAGTGGAAACTCAATCCGCACTCGGTACACTGACTTGTAATGGGGTGAATAGTGTCTCCGTCAGTCCCACTCTCAACTGCCTTAATCGCTTGTATTTGCACACAACTATGTCGGTGAAACTGGATCATATTTTATTTAGACTCCAGCTGCTTTGCCTTGACTCTGTAATTTAGCCTTATCTGTTGCTAAAGTAACCGCTCACTGTTGTAGCTGCCATTAACCAGCTAGTCTATCCGACATTACAGCTCATAGTTTTGTTACAGAAAGGGGGATTTTTTTTAAAGACAGTGGTGTTGAGACAAAATACCAATTCCTGTAAAATGTTGCTTTAATACAACAATGCAATTCATTTGCTACAAACTGCAAAGCAGGTCATTAGTTGATAGTATTGATACTGTGCAGGATGACTGTTTTAGCTTGTGTCCTGCACTTATAGCACTCATACAGCAGAGGGTGGTAGAAGCCTATGTAGAGAGGAAGCCCCAGTGCAGCTACTACTCATGTTGAGTCAGTGACAACATTTCTTAACTTTTAGAAAAATATCTATTATGATTTTTTTTAACAGTGTTTTCTAAAGATTTTCTTTAATACATTTTCTGAAGTGTGTTTTTTGGTGTCACCCATTTACTAAAGTCAATGCAGAGGTTGCTTATTCATGTAGTTTTTGTGGTCATCATTAAGGAAACTGCATGAGAATTTGAAAATGGTAAGTGTTTATTGTGTAACTGTACACCAAGTCATAATGACACACAATACGACAATAGCCGAAAATAAGTGAAAACTCCTGTTAAACCTGTCTGCATCCACTTGGAGGTCTGCTCCACCCATGGGAGTCAGTGTGTTGCCTACTGTAAGTACATTGTAACTGTCAGACCTGATCACATCAACTTCCCACAGTGAAACCTATCATCAAGCATATATTATATTACACAGGCACATACCTCGCCTCCGTAGTTCAAGCAACACGCACGCGCACAGGGAAACACACCAAAATAAAAATGTTAATACGCACGCAACAGTGTCATGCATGCTGACACTGGCACACGCCAACAGAAAAATCTTGGCTTGGCTAATGGAGTAAAGGAACCAGCGCTCCCAGTGATGTCAACAGGCCAACACACACATACCCCCTTCCCCCCCCCCCTCTCTCTCTACCTCTCTCTCTCAGTGGGGACTGACTCTCTTCTATTTAATCTCTTTTCCTTTTGACACCTTCCTGCCAGAAGACACTGAACACGATACGAGCTTGAAGACTGGTCTGTTTCTCCAAAACGTTCGGCTTACAGCTCCTCGGAAGCTGCGCTGCAGACATGGCTGACCAAGTGGCATCGAGCACTGGATGCATGTGTGGAATACATGCTGACCATTAAAACAGAAACAGGAAATTACATCATCACTGGCCGTGCTTGTTGATGTTCTATGATGCTCAGGCATAGAGAGAGGGGGCTGCAGAGGCAGAGGCAGAGTGGTGTATGAGTGTGTGTGAGTGTGTATATGTGGAGGGTTGGGGAGAGGGCAGTGCGGTCACAGGTGACTGTCATGTTTAATAATGATTATCACCACGCACCTGCGCCCCCACACTAATTAACTGGACGCATATGCAAATGAGTCCGGGGATTTAAAAAAAAAAAACAGCTCGTGGAGTGGCAGTGAGCGGTTGTTCAGCTGCTGGATTTGATTAGGGTAATGAACGGTCAGCGATGGAGGCACCGGTGGTGGTAAAAGGAGGAGAGATAAAGGAAAAGGAGGATATTAGGGTGAGAGGGGAGGAAGGAAGGAGTATTAGAAAGAGAGGGAGGAGGAGGAGGAGGAGAGAGAGAGATATCACCGAGGTAACATAATGGGAACAGGTGGACGAGTGGCCTGTTGACTGAGGGAATAAGAGGAGGGGTGGAGGAGGAGGGGGATGTTGTGTTTGTGTGTTTTAGTGCGAGCAATCCAGGGCCACAAAGTCTACAGCGTGTAAGAAAGCTCAAGGATTTTACAGCATAAACACTCAAATCGTTCCATTATTTATTGCAATTATGCATTCAGATTAAGAGGAAGGGACAAAATGGTGCTTGTGAGAGCTACGATTTGTGGTCCGCGTTGACTGTCAGATGCCTCTCCTCCCATTTTGCATTGTAGCCCAGACTCTCTCCGCTACGGCTTCAATTCACCGTGGAGTGCGAAGAAAGAAAGAAGAGGGAGCGCCTTTGAACCTCACTCATTTATTCCAATGCATTCCAAACACGCATTCTATATCTCCATACTGTGATCCGGGCCGTGCATGCATATACACCTACCTCTAACAAAGCAAATTGCGGTTCATCCAACTCGATGGCCCCAATCTCAGTCGGGGGAGGCAGGCTCGTCACTCACACAGATAAGGGTGAATTAGGGTCTCGCTCTGGGTTTTACATTTCAATTTAGCCTCCGGCTTCAGAGCCATTAGGGGCCTAATCTAAAGCTTGGTCCGCAGGGTTCTCTTTCTCTACCAATTGCAATATTGTTTTATTAACTTTCCAGTATGCCGGGATGAAACTCCAACAGATTCATTACTCCACATTAAGTTCATATTAGGGTTATTTGTGATAGCAAGACCTCTTATTTAAGAATGTGCAAGTAGTCAATGTGTTTGTAATGCAGTGTTGCTGTATCACCAGCTGGTTCATTTGGGCGAGTAGAACAGGGAGTGTGAGTGTAATTGCAAGTTGATAATGTGCCTGGGCATGCAGAATGACCAAGACGGCTCTTGCCAGCAGAGCGTGGAGGAGGGAGGGAACATCGTGCAGGTGCAAAGTCAAAAGGGGACTGTAACTCTCTTAAGCTAACTCTGGGGATCGGGCCGTGTTGCAGATTGTGCATAATACCAAGATAAATTATTTTAGCTTGACTCTTGTGTGTGTTTGCAGAATATTTGAGGAAAATCTGTAAAATCTTCAAAAACAAAGGAACTGTGACAGCAGCTGAAGTTGGGAGGAATCATGTGTTATACGCAAATTACCTAAAAACATATTCAGTACTTACTAGAACACAGGTTGGAGGGATTTACTGACTGTCAAGAACTAGCTGAAGTCCAGAGGCAGCAGGGTTTAAACACCCTCTAACTTGGAATGAAACCAGATGATTATTGAATGTAGGCTTACCAATGGCTAACGTTAGCAAACCGTCTCATAAATGAGACCACTTTGGAGTGACCAGGAGCCGTATAGAGTGCCGCAGGAATGAGTCCTAAAATCCGAAAATCAGTTAGCATTTCAGAACTCCCATTTCCCTCGTCTCAAAATCAATGGGTTTTTTGAATGGGTTTTTGGATAAGCATCTTAAATAAGGTATGGCCAAAGGTACTAACCTAATTTCCCCTCGGGGATTAATAAAGCTATCTATCTATCTTTATATCTATTTATCTATACATAAAATACATCAGTAAATACCCCATGTTTGAACTATGAAGGGTTTGACATTGAGCTAACATGGAGACTCATCTACTCACTAGTCTGTCTTTACAGGCATTTTCAAATTATTCTAACTAACTTTACAATTTATGGATTGATCAGTTTATAGTAAAGTGTGTATACTATAGCTTAAAGACGCTTTGTGGTGGTGACGTTGAAGTCAGTTTGTTTATAGCCTAATGTTAGGTTTTTACCTCTGGTGATTTCATTTACACTTCAAAAATCATAAAATTGGTATTCATCTGTGAAGATTATCCTGCTGAACAAAACGTCTAAGTATCAGAAACTTGTGTTTATGTGTTCACGGAGCTTATTTTGGCGATAATCCCTAAATTCAATTGTCTTTTTGTAGAATCGGGTTGATGCTTACTTTTGGGTTAGCCTACAAATATGCATTATCCCTTACAGCACTCTATTGAATGTATAGGCTTACCAATGGCTAATGTTAGCAAGCCATCTCTCTTAGAAGATACCACATGTAAATGAGACAACTTTGAAATGACCAGGATTCCTATTTCCCCTCTTTTGGTAGATCCTAACTGCCACCCCTTCCTGCAGCAAGCCAACACAGTCCAAACCAGTCTGTCCACTGGACCCAGAGAGACCACACTAATTCCAAATCTTTATCTAAATTCATGATCAAATTGCACCTCCATCCTGTGAATATCTGTTTCCATTTCACTGCTAATGAAGCCGGTGCGACAGACAAATTCAAGTGTGCATTTCTTGTGTGGTTGTGATCTCGCATCCATCCTTTGAGTGGGCAGATGTGCTAGGCTGGCCAATAAAAACAGTGATGCACCGTGTCTGGAAATGTCATTAATCTGGCATGTTTCTTCACAATTTTTAGGACATCAGCCACACTAGTAGACCACAAACTGTAGCGTTTCTCTAATTCGCTGTTTACAGTCTGTGATCGCTCTGATCAGTACTCACTTATTACACACATCATTCATTGAATGCGAATTAAATTTGGCCGTACCTTAACTACTGGTAGGAAAACAAACAAACTCATTCCAAAGCTGTCTGAGTAACATAGCATTCGCAGTTATGCAGTCCAACAACAGTCTGCATTACAACACTGCACAACTGTTTGTAAAACTTACAGATTAGCAACAGGATTTTACAATTTTGAGATTTGGTGATACGGTATGTTTTTGCCCATACTAGTCATAAAATGCCCAGGTAAACACTAGATGGCAGTTAAGACAATATTACCCATGATGCTGCTTGTTTACTGTTACTGATCAGTGAAAGGAAAGGTAAGATTACTTCCCTGGAACTCGACATGATGCTCTCCTCTCCTCTCCTCTCCTCTCCTCTCCTCTCCTCTCCTTCACACACAAACACACACACTTACACACACACACACATACACACCAACAGGTCAACCCCCTCCACCTTTTTCCTACACAGGTTGGGTCGGTTTACCCCGCTCTAGGGTTTTTGGTGTGGCTTGTGTTCCTGAGCCCAGCTAGCAATAGTGGCGGTGGGGAATGCTTGCCAACAACAGAAAGCGTGTGTGTGCTTGCGTGTGTATGAGAGAAAAAGAGAGAGAGAGAGAGAAAGAGGGGGGAACATGTGGTAGTAATCTGGTTGTTTTACTGTCTGGCTCTGGTGGTGAAAGTGTTGGGCAGGGGCTGTGAGCGGTCTGGATCGTGTCAGAAGCCGCCGGAGTCAGGTTACCCTGACAGACCATACTGGGAGAGAGTACAGTGGGGGAGAAAGGGAGGAAAAAAAGGAGAGAGAGTTTAGGGGATAAACAAGTGAGTGAGGGATGGGACTGGAAAGTAAGAGAGTGAGGTGGTGGACTTGCGAGAGCCAACCTTCTGACTTATTCTGTCCTCCCTCAGGACATTTTTATTAATCTCATTGTGTATGTGTGTGCTTGTGCGCAATGTGTGTGTGTGCTTGTGTGAACCCGGGCCAAAGGGCTCCAGAAGACGACCACTTGAACTAGGCCCAGCTGAGAAAACAAATGGCCTTGACTCTCCTCTCTTCTTTCCCCTCATCCAATTTTCATCTTTTTTTCCTCAACGATGGGCATTTAATCAAGTAAGGGAGCTAATCAAAGCCAGAGAAAGGCTCCTGAACCCTCAGCTATCTCCTCCCTAATCCTAAAGCTCTGCTTCTCATTTGCCACTGACCTAGAGGACCAGACTTGTCCACTGAACCCCTGACACAGGGACACGGGGGGGAGTTGGACTGCTAGAGAGTTTAGCGGTTAGGAAAAGGTTATAGTATGTGTGTTCATGTGTGTGCTTGGGTATAAATCCATATTCTAAGACGCGGTAAAATGAAATGTCAACAAACCTCTTCAACTGTAGTGAATAAAACACGAAGAGGACGAGATGAATAGGGTTCAGGAATGAGGGAGTAGAGGGGAGAAGTGAAGAGGAGAGAGAAGAGGAGGAGCAGGGAGGATGTAGGAGGCACACGGGGTCACAGGGGTTGAGGTGATAAGTCGCCTGCTGGGGAATTAATAGGGAGCAGATGGTGCTACCTTTACTTAATGTAGGGGTGTGGATATAAGGGGGGAGATTTATCAGTCTGTACGAGAATGGAGTCTGACGATGGCTGGCGGGCCGACTCCCCCACCTGAGGAGGATTTAGCACATTCCTGCCTCAATGTGAAGCGGGAGGTGTCTGTGGAACGGCAGAAGTTTGCTGTCAGAGAGGGGGATTTAAAAAAGTAAAATGTGCTTTTTTTTCTTGCATGATGAAGTGAGCTGAGGGCTGCTGAAGGTGAAGAGGTTTGTTATTGGCTCTTTGAATACCCAAGGTTCTTTGTTAATGAATACTTAAACTAGATAAAGGCCGTTTCTTAGCAAAATTATGCTCATGAAGTGCACGTGGTGCCCATTTCAATCCAGTTTTTAAGCTCTTATGTTGTTTCTTTTTTCATTTTAGGTCAGGTTATCTGTCTGTGTCATAGATGATTCTTTCATCCTTTTCAGGGAACCAGTTCATTCTGAATTGGGTTCTACAGGAGTAACAGATGCAAAACCGGGTAAATAATAAATGTCTTGATATCAGATAATTCTAACCTCTAAATACCACCAGCAGAAACACACAGTGTAACTACTGCAACACTAGTCTGGGTCATAGATTAGTTGTTAGTGTTAGGATTATTGTATTTTAGCCCCTCGTTCCATACCTGAACAGGAATCCTTGACAAAAGAAGTATTGACATATATTGAAAAATATAGTGTAATATATTAAAAATACATTTTAACATACAATATATTGTCGGTTTACTTCAATAATATATTACAAATGGTGATGAATGGATATTTGGAAAAAACATTTGTAATATATTTGTATTTAAAAACGTATTAGTTGAATATATATATATATATATATATATATATATATATATATATATATATATATATATATATATATATATATATATATACATATATATATATATATATATATATATATATATATATATTAATACATATGAAGATGACATTTACTTCAGGCATACACTTCATATCAGTGTAAAATGTAATTACAAAGTCAAAACAATGTGATAACACTGTTTAATTGACACAAATAATGGACGAAAACATAGGATGTCAAAATATTAGATCTACATCTAAGGAAAATATATTTCCATCGCATAAGAGATTGTTTGTCCAGGTAACATTTTATACCAAATTCTAAACAGCCATTTTTGGACATAAAAAGCTTCATTTTATGACCCGTACGACCGACTATGTAATGTCTTCCTCAACTTGACCCAGTCCCAGTTATTTCTATGGATACAGAAAAGGAACCAGAGGGAGCTGAGTGGGCCTATCACTCTTATCACTTTAGTGATAATGGCCGTCACATAAAAGATGACCCAGTGAACTCCACAAATGCCAGAGTGGCCCAATTAGCCACTATGCATTTCATACAATTTGCAAAGGCCAAATGTTCCCAAGCTGTAATTATGTACTCACATTGCCCACCTTGGATGACCTGCCAACCAGTCTTGACGTCCGTCCGTTGTAGAGGTCGCCATGACTGCGCTGGCAAAAACACAGAGAAAAATGAGCTGCGGGGTCTCTCATTGTGTCTGTAATTGGTCAAGTTGCGCTTGTTACCTAGTAGCGAATACATAATGGATAGTGCTGATTGCACCGTGAGATGGACAGGGAAATGTCACTGTGGGGGATGTTTGAGTGGGATGCTGCTGGTTATGTCTACAGTTTAACAGTGATGCCTCTTTCATCAGCATCGATTAGAGATGAACTGGGACAAAATGTCATTTTGTGACTATTGTAAGACCATGACCGCCTTTGATTTGCTCAAGGATGCAAAGTTCTGCTCGGGCCCTGACCACAACGCTGACCAATATACCTTTTGTCTCGAGGATGATGAGCCCACAACGCAGCTGTAGGCTTCTCTTAACACACTTCTCTTTGAGCTTGGAGTTTGTCTTTTGGAGGGGTCAGAGGCTGCTTACATCACTCTGAGGATCACTGACTCTCACAAACCCATGACAAAGCTGTGAGGGAATGATTGATTTGGTCTATGTGATATGACTGTGTGTGTCAGCAAGAATCCTTTTTAAAGCTGTGTTCAACTTTTTTGGGAAATACAATAGACACTGCCTCGGGTGAAAAAATCGTTCAAGAAAATGTCTTTTTACATTACAGTTTTTGTGTGGATTAAAAAAACAAGACATGATATTCTAGTTTGTAAGTTTTAGAAATACTGGTGGGCAGATTTTGTACCTTTCGCAAGGGCTGTTTTAACTGTTTCTCCCCATCTGCAGTCTTTATGATAAGCTAAGCTAAGAGTAAAGACAGTAGCATCATATTTAGTCTGCACACATAACAGTGATCTCAGTGTATTTCCCAAAATGTTGAACTACTGACCAAACCTTACTCAGAAATTATGTGAAATAACTTATCAAAAGACATCTCTGCAGACCCTTTACCACATGCACATATAGGGCCTCTATAAATGACAGCCCATTATTATAAACAGTACTTTTAAGAATTCAGTGACATGACCTGTCTCAGCCTGATCCAGGTTCTCCTGGCGCTGAGGTCCAGCAGTGTTCAGGAGATACTGCTGTGAGGCAGGCCCTCCCTAATGTCTCCATTGCCTGCACCTGACCCCACTAGCCAGCAGTGGCCAAATTTAGTTTGGAAACGTGCCACCATGGGAGAGCCGACAGGCCCATTAATCAGCAGGAGTCTCCCCCCTACTCATCCTGCAGGTCAGAGAGGGAGCACCACACACACACACACACACACACACACACACACACACAAACTACCTTCATGTACAAACACAATTCACAATAGAGCACAGCACACACAGACTAAACAAATGATAGGTGAAACTTTCAAAGAAGTATGACAGCAACCCCTCTCTTTCCCCTTTCCACTACCTATCCTAAATCCTCCACCACCTCCTTTACACACTCTCACACACACCTGGTCACGGCCCTCCATCACTCCCAGTCTCATCCAGTCTCATATCCCAGCTCTCTTCTCTCTGTCTGAGCCAGCTTTTCTGTCAGCCTGGGGCCCCGGTCGTAGGGGTTATCCACACACCGCTACCCTTGGCTCAGATTCCATGCAAGGGATGAGGGGAACACACGCGCACACACACACACACACAAACATAAGCACGAAAACTCATTGTGACCCTCAGGAACACAAAGATGAAATACACAGAGACCATCTGCAAAATATGACGGATTGATGTGTTGGATCTGAGCTGCAGAAGCCATAGTTTTGGAACAACTGGATGGATGTGAAGTGGAAAAAAAACACTTAGAATATATGTGGTGTAAGGCAAGTTGAATGTGACGTTTATTATCATGTCTGAGATGAACTCAAAGTGCTCTCACCTTTGGGAATATGCGCAGAAATGAGTAAAGATGTCCAACTTAGTCTGTAGGATTCTTTACATCACCTGTTTCTGGAAAGTGAAACTGCAGCAGTTTGTTTGAAGCAGCGGCTAATTGACTTGTAATCAGTGTTTACTATCTCGCAATTAACACTCAGAGACAATGAGATCAGAGGATGTGGCACCGGCAGAAGGCATTTATTGGGCAATATCCCTGAGGTGTGGGAAGTAACTGGCAAGAATGCGTCTGATAACTGGTACGCATTCATATGCAGTGTCACTGGTGCACTTATCCTTTCTAATGTGAAACTCTGTGGGGAGATGAATGGTGGGATTGGGCGAGATTAATGAAGGTTACCAAAGTCCCCAGATGTTTCCGTGGTAATTAGAGGCCTTTGTTTATCAGGAAAACAAGTCACATCAAGAGCAAAGCATTCATTATAATTTTTCATAATCTTAATAATTCAAGTGTAGCTGCTTCATTTTGTTCCCAATTTATCATGCTAATGTTATGAATAAATCTACATAATTTTAACACTGCCTGTTGGATCAGCTAGCAACAGACTTTGATACAGCAAAATATTGAATGTGTACTTGAATCTAGTGATGCAGATTATGTACAACAAATCAAAAGGTGAAAGTCTGCAACAACTAACAACCATTCAAGGTAAATGATTGGCTTATTGGTTTACATTTTAATTGCTTACATGTAATTTGTCATATGCCATAAAGTTGTTAGTTGCTGTCCATGTTGAGAAACATGGATTCCTTGGAAAAGTTATTTATTATCATGAACCCTGATAGCAAGTCAAGTAAACTAAACAAATACTCAACTCCAAATCTTTGTGAAGATTATTGGCCAGTCTCTAATACACTTCTTTCAGTTTCCACACAAACAGCTGACAGTATCTCCTCTGCCTCCTTGCATGCTCTAAACGGAGAATACAAACCTCTACCCTCCAATGGGCAATTTAGAGACCCTCCATTTAAACGCAACTGGCTGAAGAATTATTATTATATACGTCAGTCTGTCCCATCGCTAAACCAAAATCAGTGCGCTGTTAAGATCTGAATCTGAGGATATTATGTGGTAATGCACTTTGTACATCTAGGAATATGTATCACATGTATAACCATATGTTAAACCTCTGTAAACGTATTGAACGGAATTTCCTTGTATCATACCGTACCATATCATATCATATTGTAAGGTATCGTATCATACCGTATCATAGGGATCGTACCATAATTTATCGTACCATATCATATCATATCGTATACCGTGTTGTATCCTACTTTATCATATTGTACCTTAACATATAGTAATGTATCGTATCATACTGCATCGTATCATACTGTATTGTATCATACCATATCATATTATACAGCATTGTATCTTAGCGTATCGTACCACATTGTTTCACACAGTATCTCATCATAGCATATGGTATTGTATCATACAGTAGTGCATCATACCGTATCGCATCATACCATATTGTATTGTGCCTTATAGTACCATATCATATTGTACAGATCCCACTGCATTGTATTGTATCATAGCGCAACATATCATATCATATTGTATAGTAATGCATCATACGAGTATTTTATCATATCATATGGTATTGCATCGTACCTAATCATATCGCACCATTGCAGCAAGAAGTCAAAGAGAAAATCACTTTGACATGTAAGTTTAAAGTCGTTTAAATGTTCTGAGCAATAAAACACAACACAAAAGCTCATGAACACACCGACGCCGGAAGAACGACTTCCCAGCACAGGATGCAGGGCCGCCGTTGGAGCACGTAAACGCAGGGTAATAATCAACCACTCTCAGAACCCATTCTTGGAAAATCAACTAGTCAAGGACTGTTTCAACGTAGTAATTAATCTGCCTGTATAGCAGCCAGGATGCTCAAAGCAGAATTTAAATGTCCACTTGACTGATGTGATCACTTTACTAAATAGTTTGCACCAAATAGCTCCATCCTCACGAAACACTTGAAACCATTGAGAGCTCAGGAGCAGCTGTTTAATTTCATCCAAAATAATTTACAGTCAAAGGTAAGTGACCATTCTGATTGCCACAAGGTCACTTCAGTGCAGTGTGTTGTTAGCGTGGGGACTTGCAGGTTGAGCTGGACAGCGCTGGTTGCATTTTGTCTCGCCCCAATTGTCCTGTCAGAAATCAATTGGAGATCACAACGTGGTTTTGCAGCGGGAGGTCAGTCCCTGCTACAGTGTAAATATTTCATCCCGGACTCACGTCAAGGGGCTTTTAAAGATGTGTGCTGGACCATGCTCCCCTCTTGCTGCCCTCTGAAAGTGACAGGGCTTGCGTTTTAGCCCACTTCAGGACCAGGTTAAATCAATTAAAATCTATTATTCATATGGCAGTGCAGTGACCTCACTGAAAGCCCCTGTAATTTCAGAATAGAAAGGAGAAAAGGAACTGGCAGTGAACTTTGGCTTCTCAAGTTTTCAAGAGAATACAGAGAATGAGTGACCTTGTTTTAAGAACTCGGTCCTTGAAAATAAAATAGCTTGAAACACGGTGTGCCAGGACAAGACCTACTGTAGGAGTGTTTTTTCTGAAGATACTATTATCTTTAATATGGTAGATAAATGAACGCAGAATTGTAATGCAAGAGTTTTCATGGTTTGGACCCTTTGTGCATGTGCAGCAGTCATCCCATGCTTATTTGGAGGAAAATTGGCTCCACATTTCAGATTGCAGATAAATACATCTCACTTTGACTGGAACATATCATCTTTACCAAGCTTAAAAATCATCTCCACAAGGTCACACGTGAGAGCTGTAGTTGTGCTCTCAAGTCAAGCCTTCACCTATTGTGCTGCAAAGTGCAACTCTCTCCTTTCTCTTTGTGAGGAAGGTTTTCAGCGGTATATCTTCCATAGACGGTGGCAGGCTGTTTGGTCGGATAATAAGCAGAGAGGAGTCAGAAGGAGAGAAGTCATTAAGACCTGCTCACATATAATCATCCCAACGCCATCACCGTCTCTCCGTATCTTCTTTTTTTCTCGACCGTCTCTCCTTTTCGCTCTCCTTCTCCCTCTCAGATGAAAGGGCCTTCTCAGGCTACATGGGAAATGAAAATGATGGAGAGGCTGATAAAAAAGAGTGAAGAGAAAAAAATGGAAAGTGGTTTTGAAGTGGTTCGCCACATTAGTCGGCTTCCCCCCTCTGACCTTCCAATTTAAGCAAACAATACGTTGACTCGGAGATGCGCCAAGCTTCGATATTCATGGAGGCGAGAGTGCAGATCATAGAAAATAGGTAAAAATGAGATAGGTAGACAGAGGTAGCAGTAGATGAACAGCTAGATAGCACTCATTCACTAAAAAAATAATGTGTACATATATGGTTTTTTTTGTTTTTGTTGTTGTTGGAACAATGGTGCACTTAGTAATTAGTTATATACATTATTGCACATATTTTGACATCAACCAAAGTATTAATTGGACAAATCCAAGCTGAAAAGTCAGGTGAATTGCAATTAATTCTGTGGGAAATTTGAATGTTATAACAATTGGCTGTACATAAAGACAGAAGACATGACAGCTACCAAAAAGGGAAGCCAAAACATCTCGATCACCACCTGGTGGCTAAAGGAAACGTACACGTCAGATTCTTACAAAAGATGGTTTCTGTCACTTTAAGCAGTTCTTATCTCTGTACTGTATGTTCTAGTGTTGGTTTTAATTAGCTATATAATGCTTTAAAAAGTTGGTGTAACATCATGGTCGACAAATTGTGTCCATTTTTATGTATGCCAATGGTTTGATCCAAATTGATGGAAATCAATCTAAAAGCTATTGAGACATTCACTCAAAACCACACGGATGAACCTTTTGCTTGTGCAAGAGGAGAATTCAGGCAATCACCAAAGTCGTTACAATTCATCCCCTGGACAATTTGGATATCTGTGTCGTCCAATAGTTTTTGAGACATTTCGCAAAGGACTCACAAAGCTTTCCATAATCGGGGTCCTCCTACCCCTCCCTCCAATGGCACACTCTGATGCCAGCCTCCTGTCATCATCTAGAACCTGAGGTTACTGGGTCTACTCCATGGATGCCACCTCCCCCTGGAACACTCTCCCCAAACACAACTGTGTCTAGACTAATATGTCTGAAATGACTCAAGCTTGCTTTAAACCAACTGAATACACCTCTGTGCATCCTCTTCTTCCAAGCATGTAGGAGAATCTACGAAAGGGTGCTAAAACAGTGAAAGGCCCTCTGTGGAGCCAGTGTTTTGCTTTTCTATTCTTGGCTACTGTAGAAACATGGCAGTGTAACATGGTGGCCTCCATGGAAGAGGACATGCTCCAAGCCCCCTGGAATAGTGCCAGGCTTTGAAGCCAAACCGTGTAATTACAACGTCACGTGAAGACTTGTCCCATAAGCTTACATTGTGAAAGAAACATAGGATACATTTTTTGACTGTCACTACCCCCACAAAATGACTTGTTTCCCTCTTAGAATTTGAGCCATTTAGTCCAAGAATTTTTGGAAAGTCTGGAAGAGCCGCACAGAAACTGGAAGGTGGCTGCTTGGCTCTAACATCTCTAATGCTCACGCTCTAAGGGTTTCACAGGGTTTCACTCAGGCTCTGCAGGAGATCCAGGTAATTTTATACCCAGGATGGGAAACTTTTTTGGTTTCATGTGCCACTGAGCAGCTTTCATATGAATGAACTCTGCCTCTGATGCTGCATCCAGATTTCCCTTAATAGATCCATGAAGAGGACCCGCTCCCTCTGTACATATTAAAGACTCATTCTAAGGTAACGAAAACACAACAACTCTTAGTTTCAGGTGGTTATACACTAATGAAAACGTGATTATAGATATAAATTTCCATTTCTGCTAATAGATTCTTATAATTCCACCTGTATCCGACACACTACACCTTTACTGTCGCTTTAGTTCGCTAGGGTCTTTTAAAATTGTTGTGTAAGCACCTTTGAGTTATCTTGAAAAGTGCTCTATTTATAAAATATGAATTAAAAAAATGTATTGTTTGTATGCATGCATGCACTGCACCTTTAAACACATGCCTTGTTTACATGCAGGTGTCCTTGCGCCTAGTACCCCTCCAGGGCAGCATCAGTAGGCGACTGCTGTAAATGGACTCTCGCTATCGCTTAAGATGGCGTAACGCATCAACCAATCACATGATCCTCTCCCCCTCATACCCTCTGGCCTCAGCTGGTACCGTGGCATTATCAGAGGAGCAAAGCAGCCATTTATACAAACATACACACATACTGTACGTACACACACATGCTACACCTCCCTCTCACGGCCCCGGGGCCATTCCAGGAATGTCAAAGATGGTTTCACCCTTTGTATCTCTCCTCTTTCACCAACACTGAATGATGGTGGCCTGCATGGTTTGAGATTGTCATGGCCCAGAAACCCATTCGGAGTGAAATGTAATAAGGCCATCTAGCCTCTGAGGGTAGAACACGATGCCAGCACAAAATGGTGGTAAAATCCTACGCTGACGGTTGTCACTACCAGAGTGTGAATCATTAAATTGGTACAAACAAGCTGACAGACACGCCGTTAGAATTTTAAACACCATAGAAACAGACTTAAAACGTTGGACTGGAAAGTCTCCGATTCACAGCCTCATTTAATTTCAGTTCCAACCTGGTTTTGCTGGGCTTGCTCTACTTAAAAGGTACTATCCACTTAATCCAGAAGAGTAAGCATATTGTTTCTATCTAATTGACACTAAGCTCATGGCTATTACCATGTCAACACTGGATTACTGCTGCCTTTGAGCCTGTGGAGTGGTTGACTTGGCCCACATTCAGGCCTTGTTTTCCTTTCCACTCTGTCGTCTGCTGCTCACACACATACAGTCGGACAAGCTCACAGGCTCATAGTGCCACATGTGCACACACACGGAAGCAATCTCTCCATCTCTCCCTCACACACACACTCACCATGTCTTTCTTTCCATCCCCATCTCTCTCCCTCTTTTCTCTACACACACACACACACACACAGACACACACCATGTTCCAGTATTAGGCGAGTGTTCCAAGGCCAATTTCACCGCCGCTGAAAGTCCCTCTCTCCCAGAAGCCCCTTTGGTTCAGAGGCTAGACCGGCTAGCGATTGGCCGGTCAGAGGCTAGTCTAGTTGGTGATTGGCCAGCGAAGGCCCCTGGTGCACGGTGACAGTAATTAGCACACGCCAACCATTAACAAACACAGATTAGGCATGAACCCGCATGGCATGCTGCCATCGCCGTGGTGTGTGGATGTAAGTGTGTGAAGGCTGGTATTCCCCCGTGAGCGTCTGAGTCGCTCTCATTTTCTGCCGTTTGTTTCTGTCTGTATTCAAAACTTGGCATGTGTGAATGTGTTTGTTTGCTGCATATGTGCTCGCCTTCTTTTTTTGCCTGTGCGTTTATCCTCCAACCTGTCTGTGTTCATGAGTGTATGTGCAGGCAAACGAGTGTGTCATTGAATGTGTGTGTGTGTGTATTTGTGTTCAGCCTCATTTCCTCTGTGCCTGCTGGTCAATTTTGGCATTTGGAGAGAAAGACGCTGTGCATTCCCCACGGCTCCTCCGCTTCTAGCTCTGAATTAGAGATGGGGCTATGATATGTGGAAATGATTTTTTAAACACCACCAATCTCTCTTTCTCTCCCAATCCCCCCACCCCCCCCCCCTTGGCTGGTGAATCCGCCCTGCTGTGTGCGCTTAATGAAAGATAAGAAGGGTCCTCCACCACTGACACTGAGCCACGGACCCTCAGAGGACTGCGCTAATCTGCTTGGCCCCTAATGGGGGCCACTTTGTGTCTGCCGAGGATCATTTCATATCAAACAAATTGTGTCCTGTGAAACCCATTACATTTTTGGCCCTTTGGAGATGCTTCGCCCTTAGCTGACACATAGAGGACATCCTCGGCCCGACTTTTGATGCCGTAAATATTCCTTAAGATGGTCTTACACTGAGCAAAGATGAGCTTTGTGCATCTTTAAAACCTGTCTTCTCTTTCATTAAACAGAGATGGGGAGGGTGTGTGTGTGGGGCGGTTCAAACGATGAATGAGCAAGGCAGCGAGAAGAAAAAGAGAGGGATAAGAATGTGGGAAATGGAGGATGGAGTGGAGGGATAACAGAGGGAGTGATGAAGGGTTAATGAACTCGGATTCTCATCTTACATCTATTCAGTTTCGTAATTGTCTCTCTGCATGCGGTCTCGCAGCGTATGCCATCAACATCAGGAAATTCAAATAATGTTTGACACATGTTCTAAAATATCTTTATTTACATGTGATGATGGCCTCATGATTATGCTATGAAAAGAGGGTGATGACACAGAGCTTACAAACCATTAGTTTCCAGTTTTCGACTTGGAATGCAAGTTGTTTTTTTAAGGTGGGAAACGTGGTTAAAGGTGGTGTAAAATAGCCAACATGAGGAGGTGTGAAAACACCATCACAGACAACATGTTCCTAATACATCTCCACTCACCCTGCAAGGCACGACTGCCACGGTAAGCAGCAGCAGCTGCGACACATGTATAGTAAATTTCTATTTGTATTGACAATAGTGTAATCTGCTGGGACAGGTTCGCCCCTTGTGCAGGTCATCACTCTTAATGTTTACGTTATGTGTCTGTCCATATGCATGCGCGCGCGTGTGTGTGTGTCTCTGCACATTGTCTAGTGTGTGTTTTCAAGTGTGCTTGTGTCTGTATGTGTATGCCATCAGTTCTGCAAGGGAGAAAACGGGTAGGGGGGAGTAGAAAATGATCTGGGGGCCGATACATATGAAACAGGAGGGCTCATACATAAACATAGCTCCAAGGCCCCGGGGCCAGGCAATCTACGAGGCAAATTGCTCACCAGTCAGCCATGGAGGCCGCACTGTTTACTATGCATGAGGTCTTGTGACATGCTTTAAAGCCGCCCCTAAAACAGGACGACTGGGCCAGTGGTAGCGAGGAGTTGGCTGTTTCTATTACTATGGTATTCTTTCCTGTGAAAAATATGTTGTGGGTGGAGAACGGATCATCGTTTTACTCTGCCGAGCTGTTGTGTGGGGTACAGTAGATGCTGCATGAAAGGCAAAATACGGGTGTAAGGGTGTGACCGCGTATCTGTGTGTGAGTGTGCCTGTGTGTTCATTTGTGTATGAATTTAGGGTGAAAAACTGTGTTTGTGATGCAGCTATGGAGGGATTTCAATGCTGTTATACAGATTATTTTGGGTGAATCTTTGGCCTTTATTTATGACAGACAGGAGAAATGGGGATGGATAGATGACAACAAACGTTCCTGACCAGAATGAAAAGAAGGATTTTGCAGTCACTGGGATGCATCTTGAGATCGCAGGGTGCAGCATTCAGTGTAGTTTTTTGTGTTGGGCAACTTGGATTACCTTATGACTGAATGTTTCCATTGAGAAGCAAAACAAGCTACAATATCTATCAGTGAAAATGCAATTGAATGTGCATTTCCATCTGCTAATGTCAACTTAATATTTGGAGTTTGCCGTATCGAGATAAACAGCTAGTGGCACTAATTCTCCAGTTGGTGCCATAAAATACTGCAGAAGAAGAGGACACAGCAAGGTAAAGTAATAACGTAGAAAACATGATTGGAAATATTCTATATATGTTTCTTTCATGTATTAATTAAACGATTAACCCTTCTTTATTCTGCTCTGCTCATATTCACTGTGAGCTGTTAAATTAAAGGCTAGGAAATGTGTCAAATAACTGTAAGTAAATTAATAATTAGCTTCTAATATTTATGTTTTTAAGTCACTACAAAAGGGGAAAAAACTCATTGCAGACTCTCAGAATGCTTATCTCTGGTGTTTGACCAATCGGCAATGTAAACTATATCGCCACCTATTGGCCTGGCATGCCTGTTGCAGGGTTTGTAATCGATTTTGCGTTCTTGTGTGTCGGAGATATTTTGCCAAACGAAGGTCGTGTGGACAGGATTTTGTTTTTAAACAGAGGGGGGAAATATCTGCTTAGAGGAATATCAATATTAGTGTGTACAAGGCCTTTGAAGGGGCTGCGGGAGGCAAGACAAAATACTGCTGAAAAAAACAGAAGTTTGGGAAACAGAGCAGATGACAAGTCGACTTTGGTTGTTCGAGTTGCCCAATCAGTGGTCTGCAGTGTTTTAACGCAACCTTTTAGTATCGGATCAGTGAAAAAAAACAACAGGTTATCATGGAATGGTTCTTTTGGTTCCGTCTACAACTTTTGGTAATGAAAATGCAAAAATAACTGTCTTGATGTGTGGGAACTGAAACAGACTGCTTGGTGGAAACAAAGGTAACTGGACTCAAACTGGCATGTGCTTTACCAGTCGACTACCAAGGTGCCCCTCGCTGTCTTTTTTCATCTCTCCAGTGGAAGCTTGAGTGACAAATATGTCACATGCTTCATGTACATTATTCTGTGTCCCATAAGTCCGTTTCTATTGCATTTTGTTTTTTATCTATAGATCAACATTTCCACCTCAGTCAAGTATATAAAAAAAACCTTTTTGAAAATGTGAATGGAAATGTGCTTAAATTGACATTCTTTAACTCAGAGATGCCGGGAGACAATAGAGGTCTGATAAAATAAATGGTTTCTTTCTCAAGCACCATTGCTCTGTTTTGGGTAGCAATCCAAAAATCAAACAAAGCATCAAGCAGAACAACAACAGTCTGTGTCAGAATCACACAGAAATTCTGTTTTTCATCACAGTTTCTAACATTTGTCAACACGGAACCAAAGTATCCTTTAGTTTCATGCGAGTAAACATTTTGTGAGAGTGATTGATGTTTTGGTGTGAAACTCTTTCAACACAACAACAAAACTCTGAGGCTGAACTTCCATCAAACCCCATCATTACATGTGAACATGGTTGAATACAACAGAATAACATAACCGATCAGGAAGAGATGTTAACATGTAAACAAGCTGTCGGGACCACATCTGCTCCAGCCTGCATTTACCAGCCCGGCATCCCAGGGGGAGCCCTCCTCAATTCAATTTCAATCTGCTCGACCCCCAGGGTCCAAGTTCAAGTTCAAAGTCAGGCAACCGTGGCCCCAGCAGGAGAATTGCCCACCCAGGAGTCCCAGCCCAGAGTGAACTATTCCAACTACAGATGAGATCAGGACAAATCCAATACCAGATCTATTCAAATGTCTTTTACAAGAATGTCTTTCCACCAGTGTGTGTGTGTGTGTGTGTGTGTGTGTGTGTGTGTGTGTGTGTGTGTGTGTGCGTGTGTGTGTGTGAGAGAGAGGGGTGGGGGGAGACGACTGTCACATTACAAACACCTTTGCTGCCTCTCTCTCTCTATTTCTCCGTCTATCTGTCTTTCTCCCTCTCTCTCCCAGGCTATAATTATGCTAATAGTATGTATATAGCTGTGGCCCTGGAGGCTTGGGGCGTATTGAAGGCTCCCAGGTCTTTCTCTCCTGTAACAGTATTAGGGTGCTATTGAAAAGCGGACAGCGGGTGAGAAGGGGGGCAGGATAGAGAGATAGCGCGGGGTGGCAAATGGGACATGACCACCGTGCTCTCTGTCACGACGCCGCCCATTGTCTGGCCAAAGAAAAGGGCCTCCGCCGCCAGTGGGACAATAATAAAGGAGCAAGAATGGGCTGTGCATATTAAACAACACAACGGACCGCAAAGACCAACCTGCATGGGTACGATGAAGGGGGAAGAAGAGGAAAACAGACCAAGAGAGAGCGAGGCGGGCGTAAAAGGAGTGGGAGGGAGAGGTGGAGAGAAAAAGGGTGGATCATGTGAAAAAGGCACAAAAAGAGGCAGAGGCACAGAGATAACTGTAAAACAAAATGTTGTTTTGTTTCTTTAGCGAGATGACACCTGCTAATGTCAGAGGTCTACTTCAGCGTATACAATAGAGTCCTGACGCCACATCCAGGCTAACCTCTGTTCCGCTAGCTTCCGTCACTGCGATCTGTGACTGAGAGTTTCTTTTATCAGCCTTTCTGGAAAATGTAAACATGTTCCCGGGTTCACTTGAAGTGGGTCCTTGGAATCCCGGTCCCTCATTATGAGTTTAAAAAACACACTCATGAGGTGCTTTCCCCTTGATACTCCTTTTGATTTGATGATGTTTCAGAGGTCTGCTACAGAAATTACGCTTTACCTTTGTTGTGAATGGATTCTCATATTCTCTGTATCTGTGATGGATGCTGACAGATGTTTGTACGGAGCTTCACCCTCAGTAACTCCCAAAGAAGTCTATTTGGATTTCTATATTGTAACAGTTTGTTCATAGGAGGCCTGACAGGTAGCTTGACCCCAAACATAAGTAAATGTGCAGGATGACATGCTGCACGTGTCTTTGTCTAAGTAAGTTATATATACAATATGTTCCTGCATAGTCCATAAAACATACCAAAACATGATATATTTCATTAGATATGTCTTTATTTAGTGTAAAAACAATGTTTCTTTCTCATTTTTGTCACCTTAAACAAAAGTAAATGACCAGTTTGGGGCCAAGGGAAATACTTTTCTACATTATGTCAGTCAGAAGAGAAGAAAAAAGGCATTTTGAGAAAATAAATAAATTGATTTTGCACTTAAAGTTGCAATATGTAAGAATTGGCCACCCTGAATTCATACTCCCAACAAATGGGGACTGCGTATCACTAGAATAATTGCTAACTGCTGCTAACTGTATTCTTTTTATACATCCATGATCTGTAGGGTCCGAGGGCGGCATTCCGAACCTGAAACCCTAACCTTAACCATAACCCGGTCGGAATGGCGAACCGTCGGAATGGCGGTCCTTCAGAACGGGTGTCGCCCCCCTGATCTGTAGCTACCATTAGCTCGTAAGCTCAGTTAGCCGTGCAGCTAGCCGAACTACCAGAGGAGTGTTGCCATTTATACCGCTAGCTTTGTGTTGCTGAGAGAAAGAGGTTTTCAGGTCTAGCTGGCTAGCACGCTAACTTCAGGAGATATTTCTTCAACTGAATAAACAAACTGCCCTTAAAGGACAACACAATTTCATACTGTTTTACTTTGTTTATACTTGGCGGACCCTGCCACCTTTATAGTGTTCTGGGGACCTTATTTTCCTTGTTTTTTTCAGTTATAGAAGAAAAAAATCTGTATTTCTGAGTTTTTACCTCATTAATATAAATATTAAAATCCTGAGTTTGAATTTCTTCTCCAAAACTACATAGTGCCCCTTTAATGAATAGTGAAAAGGCAACCAGATGAACTGATAAAGGAAAGATCCACAGCTGCATTGGATTATTTACATGATATAATTATATCTGTATCATCAACGTGATATCGATATTTCATTTTTTTGATATCACAGTTATTGTTAATACAGGTATACTGTGACACCCTTAATACAGGGTTAATAGTATACAGCTGTTAAAAAGGATAATATGGGGCGCACCAGTAGCTCAGGTGGTAGAACGTGCACCTCATGCACAGAGGCTATGTCCCGTGTTGTCCCCCCTCTCTCTCCTTCTGTTTCCTGTCACTC
Organism: Pagrus major; assembly: GCF_040436345.1. Taxonomy (NCBI): domain Eukaryota; kingdom Metazoa; phylum Chordata; class Actinopteri; order Spariformes; family Sparidae; genus Pagrus; species Pagrus major. Next base: position 27,574,097 of record NC_133215.1, on the reverse strand, counting down.
TTCAGCTGTACTGTCCAAAAAGCAAATTAAAATTATTTTGTACACAGAATGTATATTTTCTAATGCACTGGTACTGGATCAGTACTTGGTATCGGCCAATACACAAAGTTTCGGTCTGGATATTGATATATATATCGATAAGTGAGTTCAATTTTCTTTCCTGTTACTACTGGAACAAAACCCTGAAGTTCCAGTCTCACAAAAGAGATGCTACACATCAAATGGTCCAACACCTCCTCCAGTAGACTGCATAAGCTCCAGCCTCCTCCCTGTGTGCCCCCCCTCCCTCCTCACTCCCTGCCTGAGTATATTGAGAGGTGTCAACAGTAGAGGCGTGGGTGTGGGAGGCTCCACCATGCTTCACGGCTATCGCATGTGCCTCGGCAGCTCTGCAGCGTGGCTACCATCTGTCCGCATGTCACACAGTGCGCTGCTCTCTCACTTTCCTCCCTCTGCCTCTCTCTGCACATCTTCTGACCTTCTCCCATCCTTAATCCTTTATCTCGCTTTTTGTCCTCTTTTCACTCCTCCTCATCTTCCGCATACATGGCAACCGCTTCCAGCGCGAGCGTTTTATCAGTTCATTAAAGAGAGACAGGGATGTGCAGGTTTCTCAAACAGACACGGCTCTGACCTTGGAGAGCGACACCTGCGAACCTTTCACACAGAAAGTCAGCAAACGCAGGGTTTTTTTTTGTTTTGTTTAACGTCATATGATTTACGATGAATGGAAACTTTGAACATGACATTGCAATGCAAAAAAATGTAACAACATCTTGTTTTATTGTTTTTTCCCCCACTGTTTAAAATAGCTAAAAACAGAAAGATGCACAGAAAGTGTATGAAAAGCAGACAGCAGCACCTCTCACAGACCAGTGAGTGGCAGTGTGCCACAGTTAGAGCAGACCCCCTTCAACTGTTGTGTGGTACATGTATGTTAGTGTGGTCAAAGAGTGAGCCTGTGTCCGTGTGGGAGGGGGCCGCATATTGTGTAGCCTTGAATGCATGTATATTCTAATAAGTGTGTGCATGCATGTGTGTGTGTGTGTGTGCACTCAGACAGCGAGCAGACGGAGTGAAAGCAGTAGCCAACTAACCATAATATTGTCATTAAGGAATTCAGCAGATTAATAGCCTTAAATACCTGGAAATGTCCTATGATCTAGTGTCTTTAGCTTGTGATTTCCTCTCCGGGTCCTAAGCACTAAACCCGCTGTGTTGTTCTTGGCATTCCTCAGCCGGACCGGAGAACATCGCACGGACACTGATACCTTCCTCTGGGATCTATTCTCTTCTCCATTTGATGGAAACCAAAAAAGGGCCTTTGGCCAGGCAGGTCCCATTATGTCTCAATGACAGAGCCTGGGGGTGAAGAACGCTCTGTTGTTTCTTCAGCTCACCTTTGGGTCTCAACAAGAAATGACATATGCCCTGATGAACGGAAGAGGGGATGATTTGCCTGCCAAGTTCGGGTCAAGTTCTTGGTTACTGGTCTGAACTTCAGAAGTATTTTTCTTAGTTGTGAATGATAGGAGCTGTTTTCTCTCTTCCATCACCCGCCACCTTTGTTGGAAAGAGTGGGCAACCTTGGATATAAATCCTCCTCCAATGTAACACACACCGTTTTATTTTTTTGTCTTTCACCATTTAGTTCACAAACATCACAACAGCCCTGGGCGCTAATGATCTCCAAGTCCAGAGCCCTCTTTGCTCCCTGTCACATTCCCACCTCATGACCTCATGACTGGATGTATGCATTAAACAGATGTGGCTGGCTATGAGGGGCCTGAAACAGGATAGGACAGCCTATAGCCTCTAGGCTGGTCTTCTCTGGCCTTGAAGCCAGGGGCCTCTGGGTACAGAGGACAGGATAAACACGATTGATGTGTGTGTGTGTGTGTGGAGGGTGTGTGTGCGTGTGTGAAAGAGAGACAGAGAGAGAAAGAGAAACCCCTTTCCCACATGCAACCCATAAATGTGCAGGCAGTTTTCCATGTCAGTGTCATGTGAGAACAGTTTCAGTGTGAGATGCTCCAATTTGCTTGCTCAGGGAAAAAAACAGCAAGATCTCCATTAAAAATTTTCAAATTTTGTTAAGTAAAACACTGTGAAAACGTACAGGAAGTTCAAAGAAATAACATACCTGTACATTTTATATTAGATTTTATTTTATATTTAGAATATTTTACAAACATATACCGCAGATTTTGTAGGCATTGAAGTGTGTTTTCTGTATCATACTCCTACTTTTTTTTCACGTTTTAAAACAAGTCCCCATCTGCCTTAGTTGTTTGGGAGAATGTAGCAACGCTGTTTTGCTGTGAAGCTCCAGAAATGTTTGTGGACAATGAAATGTCACCAATGGAGAGTCATGAGGGTGAGTAGATAATGACTGAATTTTAATTTTTGCGTGAACTTATCCTTTAAGGCTACAACAGAAAAGTGCTGAAGGTGCATTTTATTCAATAAGTACTCTGAGAGAAGATCAAACTCTGAACACAATATGGGCATATGAAGCTCTCTCCTTCTTCTCCCGCTTCTTTCATTATCAGCTGACTGGATGTTACTCTTTTGGTTTAACAACCAAATTTACCACGATCCTTCTCAGCCAATCATATTGTTGCTTGTAACTTCAGTGTGAATCATTGCAATCCTCCTCCACCCCAGTCACCTCAAGCGCCCCATGTCTGAGCTCAACCGGAAGCCTGCTCCTCTTCACATCCTTCCAGATTTAGGGACAGTGCATATTAATGAACATTACATCAAATATGCCAAAATTTGCCAAGAGGCTAGTTTTCATCTGTAGTCCCTAGCCAGGGGTAAAGCTGACAACCTAAATTCAAAAAACAAGTTGAAAACAACAATCATAATGTAAAGTACATCAGTAACAGTAAAAGCAGGTCAAAGACATGGGCAGCTATAGAGCAGAGCAAATGACACAAACAACACAACAACAACAAGCACAGACAAACAACACAACAACAAGCACAGGCATGACATGGGAGTTACAGAACAACTTCGCAAAAACAGACATAAGCAAGGACACATGAGAGCAGCCATTCTCTTCATCCATATATCACGCAGGGCTTCACTTGCCGCTTAAAATACGATGACGTCATGATGAGGTCTAGTTGTCAGAGTATTCACATTTCTCATCTTTATTGTGCACATGTCAATAACTACTTCTAATACTTACTTATTCTCTCCTGGTTCAAATCAAGTTGGTAGCTTTTTGCATTAAAAGAAAAATCAGCCCAAACAAATTAAAAGTCAAATTAGAGGTTTGTGCTTTCGTCTGCATCACCATGCACGCTTTTGAATACAAAACACACAGACGTGTCATAGCTATACATATTTTAAGCGCATTTAACCTGAATGTTGATTTATTCCACGCTTGAGACTTGTGTGTAAAGGATGAGAATCTACTTTACCTGAATAACTTAACGCAGCACTGTTGAGAGGTTCACTGTGTGAAGGTGGCGAGCAGGTGTGAAAAAGAGTGAGAATGAGACACTTAATGCAACGTGTGGATCCGAGAGAAAGGTGTATTTGATGACAACAGATTGAAGCGACAATGCTTAAAGAGCCACAACTGCTTCGATGACACATTGATGAATCTTGTTTGTGATAGCTGCTCCCCTGGAGAGAGGGCCAGTGTGGTGCATCACTCTTGCGTCTGTAGAGGGCTTTACCCGCTCGCACTCATTGTCCTCCGTGCCTCCTTCCTGAGACACATTGTTCCACCGAGTCAAATAAAAGCGTTAAACATAATCAGCATAGAAGATGGATAATGTCGTACAATGAGTGCATGTAGAGCAGCCACACACTGCGCTCTGCTGCGGCAACTTGTGCTGCTATGCTAGCGGGGAGAGCCGCCATTAGAGAGACTGCCGCCGACCCAGGCGGTACACTCTAACTAGCCCACAGCCACAGACCCATCTATTCTCAATATGCCACATTTTTATTCATTTTTTTCCCAAAACCTGACACGGCAATCTGATGATGAACCAGCCCCATTATTTTCTGTACGCCAGCAGGAAGAGATAGATCCCCGAACGTTGTGCCTTCGTAGAACCAACATTATCCCTCTATGTCAGAGGTGGGTAATATCCTGGCGGTCTGGGAGTCCAGAGGTGCATACAGAATGATGTCATTAATCCTCCAGGGCAGTCTCTCTCTACCTCTACCTCCCTCTCTCTCCTTGTACAACTGCCGAAAACAGAGCCGCATTTGCATGCTGCATATGTTGCCAGGTGGCTCTGTAGGCTGCGGGTACAAATTAGATTTCCTGACAACAAGGTGTAAGAGAGGGAAGCATGGTGGGAGCTAGCACTTCTTTCTTTCTTTCTTTCTTTCTTTCTTTCTTTCTTTCTTTCTTTCTTTCTTTCTTGTTCTGCATGTCTATCATTGTTGTGCCGAATAACCATAGGTAATGTGTCCTCTCCAGAAAAACAACACTGGTCACTTAAAACCATATTTTGTCTGGTACAAAAGAAGTTCCAGTTATGCAAAATGAACAGAGATGAGGTTGTTGTGGATGGAGGGGTTCAAAAAGCGTTTTTTAACAATAAGAATATTGGACCCTTCTTCTACAATCCTTCCCTTTAAAGGGGTACAATGTAGTTTTGGGGAAGAAATTGAATCTCTGAATTTTAATATTTTCAATATTAATGAGGTAATAATACAAACTCAGTAATATAACTGAAACACAAGCTGTTCTCAGAGGAAAATAAGGTCCCCAGAACACTGTTTGAAGCTAGAAAGTCCGCCAAATATAAACTAATCTAAAATCTAAAACAGTTTGTTGTCCTTTAAGGTCAGTTTGTTTATTCAGTCATGAAAACAAAGACTTTGTTAATTTAGTTTGTTTAGGCATAAACAATCAGTCAATGAAGATCTTTCTCTTCTGACTAAAATTTCTTCTGCAAAACTGCACAGTGCACCTTTAACGAGCTGTTTTTCCCCTTAGGTATGAAGACCTTCAAATTACACATAGTCTCGACAGGAGAGAAATACGTGGGGTCACAGTTTCACCAAATGGTGACCTATTGATCAGATGTGGGCAAATGCATCTGAATGAGGGGCCATGCACACGTAGACAAAACAAGACCTTCACCTTGACACTGGACAAAGATCGGCTCTGAATGAGGGCTTAAACTTTTCAGACTGGACATGAAAGCTGAGAGCTGTGTGCCCGTCTGGTCTGTTTCTACCCCGAGGGGCATTGTCTGTGTCAGTCACCCCGGAGCTTGCCTGGATGCCTCAAAGTGGCTTCACCCACATTGTTTATCACCGTCTCCTAAACAGAGGACAGGAAGGAGCGTCTGTGACATTAACATTCCTCATATTCTTCACGTGGCTGGGGCCTTGATCTCTCTGGAGACAAAGAGAAGGGGCATGGAGGCGAAGACGGTGTTCATTTGAGTGTGTCACCAGCACTCGTGAATGAGTGCTCGCTCTTGTGATGTCTACCAGTATCAAAGAGGCAGAGCCTCCTGCCTCGATTCCCCCCAAATTCAACATTCCACCATTATTGATCCATCCCTTCAATTAACGGCCAGGTTTGTCCCCAATCAATTCCTATCTCCCTCCTCTGTTCCTCTATCGGTCTATCTCTCTCCCTCTGCATTCCCCTTTCTTCATTTTTCACATTACCCCCCCCTCCCTCCCACGCTCCTACCTCACACCCTAAGGTCTCGGGGGTCACTCCCTCCAAGGTGATTCGTAAACAGCAGCTTGCGGAGAAATCAATACTATATCAACAAGCCACAACGGGCTTTTGCACTTATCCTATATGATCTTTGTGGTAAAGGCCTCCGAGCATCCATCTCCTCCTCTGGTCCGCTCCCTAAGCTCTGTTGCTAAGACAATCAGAAGAAAGGAGAGAGGGATGAAGGGAGGAGGAGGAGGGGCCAAAGGAGGGAAAGGAGAGAGGCAAAGGGAGAGGGGATTGTGCGAGGTCTAGAGGCTCGCTGTTAGAGGAGGGATTTGCTGCTCTGCTGCTTTTAGCTTGATCTGCATCTGATTAAGGAGAGAGGGCAGAGTGTTGTCCTTCACCCCCGTGCTCCCCTGTCCCACCATTATGTACCCTGGCACTGAGATCCATCATCCACCTACCAAAGGCCTGGCTGCCATAGCCTGGGGACTTATTAGACCGGCCCTGCTCTGTTCAACACAGCCCCGCTCTGCATACCATGGAGGGTAAAAAGCCTCTGCTGCTCTAACGTACTGTATATTTACCATGCATCCCAATGACTCAGATCAAGTGAAATACATACATATATGAAACTACATACACTGTATGTATGTGCTATAGCTAAAATCATTGGATTATTACTGTTCATGTTCTGTTTTGGGTCCTTCAGACTGGGGTCCTCTTTATCCACTCAAAAACACACTTAACCTAGTGTTATCTCTTCTATTTATGTGTTTTTTTGTTTGCAAACTCGCTCGCTTCAATTTGTCCCTTGAGGGACGGATTAAGTATTTTTGAATTGAACAGAATAAACATGATTTTGAACTATCGACATGTTTCTGAAGTCTACGACAGAAAATGACTCACTTCTGTTTGCAGCTCTAAAAGATGGTTGACACATTGGATTTTTTACGCTCGACATCTGCAATTGAGATGGCACTATTGCTCCCAAATCCCAAATATGTCTGTGTTGTGCATCGGGGACATGGAGCACATCAAACCTTTAGTCAGGGGAGGGGACAAAACACAAAAACTCAACCAAAAAGAGGCTTTTTGGATTCCTAGACTGGATGCTTTGAATTATCCTGGTCTCAGTGAGGATATAGAATTCATGTTTTCTGTGATCAGTTGTTTTCTGAATGGCTTCCCCCATTTTTACATGTATGTATGTTGGGGTATTATATTATGTATATGAGTGTCTTCTTTGTCTGTTGTATGCATGCAATGTGTTATTTCATTGCTTCATTAAATTCATTTGTTTCACCTGATACTGTATGTCATTATCTGGGTCATGTGAATGCCTCCTACTGACTATAGCTACCAAATAGGTGGGATCACATGGTGTTGTTTGTTTGCAGAGCTGATGAAGACCTAATGGTCAAAACATGATGGCTAATTTAATGATTTAGCCACAGCAGTAAAGGCTTTTTGAATGTTTGCCTACATTATATTAAATACAGCAACCAGTCATCTTCTCTTTTTTCTCAAATATGTCTATTTGATTTTCTATTAGTTGAATTTAAAAATTTTAAGTTTAATACCTCCATGGTATCTACTTGACCCCAAATGTAATGTAAAGGGTTGAATGGAATGAATTGGAACCCACGTATCATGTAATACGTCAGTCTTAGATACAGTGAGCTATGACTCACATCCGTGGTCAGAGAGAGTGTCTCACGCTATAGTCTTCATATATGTGTTGTGAAGTGAAAAGTAGGCAGTCAGACATCATTGTAAAATTGATGTTGTTTTTTGGTAATTTTGCCATCTACGGTGATGAACCCAACATATTTCCACACACTGCTTCTCAGATCATCACAGCTTTGCTTTGCTTAGTTTCCTGGTAGGTGAATACACCTGCAATAGGTCAAGTTGATAGCGACTTTTCAGAGCATCCTTAGCTGGAGAGCACAAGGAAAACCACTTGGAACGGTCATTTGCACTTAAAGCAGAGCAGAGCCCTACTATGCAGCATTACACGATGTAGATTTCTTTAACTTTTTGGCAAACAAAAGGAACAAAAAAAGATTGATAGTAATGATTCACAATATTTTTTTAAGCTGACACCTGCCGATTTTGATTAGATAGCCGATCATATATAACTAATATACTTGTATTTTAAAAAGAAGTCCAAAAGAAAAAGTAGGTTATTGCTCCATGAGCGTAAGAAAGGCTCTGATGAAGCAAAGGTTGGTGAATTAATATCACATAACTCTGAGAAGATTTGTTGTGTTAAAACCTTTTCCCTCCTCTCTGACCCCTCGCGGATAAATTGAGCGCTGATCTACTTCATCTTCTTTTTTCTTCACTGTGTTGAACAGTTAAGGTGCATACCTTTAGAGTTAGATACAGATAAAACACAAATAATATGAATTTCCCAACATCGGGTCTATAATTTCTCGGCCCGATAGACATCATGCATCCCCACTTTCACACACACAAGAGCAAATATTGACAAAACCCACGGATGACAAAAAAACAAAACCTAAATCAATTCAGATATGCAAATGTATAAAATATTGCAAGATCTAAAAAGCGATATATTGTGATAAAACAGCGAGAAGCAGCATTTTGTAATTATATTGAGGGCATGTCAGGGCTGCTCAGAATATAATTTCAGATAAAATCAAAAGCTGTAAATTTCACTTTGCCCAATTAATATTATTATTATCAACTGACTGTGTCCTTCACCCACACACTTTCAGTTTAAATCATTAATTCAAACTCTAAAAAGCAAATTGTGACACAATAAAAGTTCTGTGTATTGACACAATGACTCGTCTCTTTTTACAAGCATCAGAATGACGATGATGACTTAGGGTTTAATTCAGCTCTCCATCACAAGGTTGTGGAGGATTGTCTCTGTTGTCTGTGCCGTCTCGCTCCCAGCGGGTCTTGTCCAATAAGCCTGCATCAAACCCGTCAGACTGAGAGTGAAAAGTGGAGGAGCGCGGCGTGTGCAAACATCAATCCTAAATTTCCAGCCTCAATACCATCATGACCTTGGTTTGGAATGACATCTATTTGCTGGCTGGCTGCACACATCTCTTTGCAAATTGTATGGGCCAGGCTAATTTGTTTTTATGCACGTTTAGTCAAGAATGTGATGCCACGTTAGCTTTTGGGAGCACTGCCAATGTGGTGTGGGGGGTTTCGAGTGACAGACAGAAAAAGGGTGATTGAGGATGATTGTCCTGCCGCTTGTGTTGATATATGAAAAGAAAGACCCACTGAACGCATTCTGGAATGGGTTCACGGCAGATAGGAGTCCTTCTGGGACCACCTAAAGCTGAATATCATCGTCTGTGCACGGAAATAAACAATGACCTTTAAAGCTCAAATCCCGGAGTGAAGACAGGTGCTGGGTAGTAGCTTAACAAATCTTAAAGGAGAGTACACTCATAAAAAGCCGTATGAGACATTTAAAAAAAAAAAAAATGAATCATTCCGAGTAAAGAAAATGTATGGACATGAAATAAAAACTTGTCAAGCCTGTCCGCTGCACGCTCCCTTGACCTGCCAGCGCAACAATCGCTGCTCCCTCACCAAACTGAAATGCAAACAGTTCATGCCGGAAAATATTTGCCTTCCTCATAGCTGAATTGACCTCTCAGCTCCACACAGTCAACCTCTAGCTGTTGTTTCATTATCTCTCTTCAGCATGAAATGGCGTCTCAGATGCTGTTACTGTCACAAATGCTCATTACCATCATCTGTGTTTCAAAGCGAGGCCCGTATAGAGCAATCAACAAAATGAGCTCACACTCACAGGAAAACATAATGCCCCTACACATGACCTAACTGTACAGCAAATTGATAATGTACAGTACACAGAGAGCAACCAAACACACACAGATAAGTCTTTATCGCGCACACACATGCACCGTACACACTCTCCCCCTCCCCACACATGTCCTGCTATGACCGGGGCCTGGCTCACAGCTGACATGAAGCTGTCTTCATATTACGTGACAGAAATAGTCCCCGCGGCCCACATGCAGCAGGGTGCTGCTAGGACATACATTCAAGTAAATACTGTCCATAACCTGAGATGTTTTCTTTTCCACATGCCCTGCACGTACGCACATTGGGCAATACGGAAAGGTAATGTGAAAAGGGTCACACACAGATATGGAGCTGTGCTCACACAAACACACACACACACCTAAAGATAAATGCACATACCATGCTAACACACACTTGTACTGTACTGTACTGTGAGGATCATGTCAACGTGTCTGCAAAGGTTACAGTCCACAGACATAGTTCACATATGTCTTAATGATATATATGACTGGAGAATGTTCACTGGTCAACATGCCTCACACTGAGCGAGGGCAATGAGGTTATTTACCACTGTTAAAACACTGTGTGTTCTCTGTCTGTACGAAGAAAGTACAGTAAAGGGTCGGATCATAAAGTCATGTTTTCATTTAAGCCATGCAGATTGTTTGGTTGTATGTGCAAAATGTTTGAGACCTTAGCCCCTGAAACGTGTGCCAAAACAAGATGTTGAAAAATGGAGAGCCAGAATTAAAGTTTTTTGATGTCTTTTTTGGCGTTTTTCATGTTCACTGGTGATGTCCAAGTGGCATCCTTACAGGGTTCAAAATTAAAGGTTTTGCACTGTAATTTTAGACATCTTTTCAACTTCACTTACAGCCGTCTAAAGAACGTCTTGTTTTTTTGACGGCCAAATTTCACTCCATGCAGCAAAAGCCACAAAGAGTATTAAAACCCTGAGACTGCATGAGGCATGCACTTTACCAGGAGAGCTATTCATCAGCTTTGTTAAAAATTCATAGTTGGTCATCCAACTTCGGAATAAAAGCCTACGATGAAGGTTGGATGACCAAAACATGAAATAGAAAAAAGCTGATAAATAGCTCACCTGGTGAAGTACATGCCTCATGTAGGCTATTGAGGTTAAGAACAAAGGTTCAAAGCTTTTGCTGCGTGGAGTAAAAACATTGTTTGTTAGACGTCTGTGACTGAAGTTGAAAAGATGTCTAAAATCACATTGTAAAAACTTTAATTTTGAACCCTGTAAGGATGTCACTTGGACATCACCAGTGAAAAATGTCAAGATGTCTAAAAAAGACGTAGTCAAAGTTTGACCAAAAAAAGTACCATCTGCCACATTTCAAGTAGTGTGTAATACTGATGTTACTGTGAAATGCGTTAATCATTATACATCAGTTACATTAGTAAAAGATAAAGATACAGGTCACTCAAAAGGTCAAAGTGACTGTAACAGTAATATTAATTAATCATTAATAATTATAGTATTCTTGATCCACATCTGTAAAACATTTTGTTCTCCTTCCCAGCCAGGTAACGAAGTATATAGTCTCTGACAGAGGCACATTGGATCTCATTGTGATCATTGGAAAAGAGGATAAAATGATTGCCACTGATATTTAAAACTCCGTCTTGTAGTAACACGAACTGCTCCGCTGTGTTTTAGCATCTGACAAGCCTTCAAACTCATGCAATTATTACTCAAAGTGGACTTCTTAGATCATATTTCACCGTCTTACTCGTACCTGTAGCAACACACCCAACACGGTGCTATTTTTTGTCTCCACGTCAGCTAACTTTGATCACTCCTGCACACGACTGCATCACACCGCCACAGGACATCTTTGATCTGGAATGTAGGAAAAAAAATAACTGCCACTTCTCACAACACAATGAAATGTGATAATTTTTGTGAGGATAGGTTGAGCTTCGAATAATCTACTTGAATGAATCCTAACTCGTATCCTTTTGTCCTTGTGTGTGAGAATTCGACGTGTTCTCAGGTCCGAAGATAATAGATGTCCTTTCATGCACGGCAGGCCTGATAGCCACACACTGGCCTTGTACCCTTTGGCTGCCCAAGGCAACTCTGCGCCCACATCAAGTCAAACGTCAGACCAAAAATTTGATTGAAACTGGAATGAAGAGATACAAGAGCATGTGATATGGCTCCAGGGATGGAGTGCAGTTTCGACGCAATCTCACAGACGGAGCGCTATCAGAAATATCAGGTATGCTTGTATAGCCGGAGGTTATTCCATGGGATTAGAAACCAGCATTATCTCTCGGCGGCTTGAATGTGAAAATAGACCACGTTGGGTTTAAGTGTGTGTCAGTCAAAGCACACTCAGGCATGCCATCCAGCAAAGGCTATCGAAGACATCATTTAGTATTCCAGCAGCTTTATGCAAAATGTACATTAATATTCACTATATATGATTCACCCGCTTTACATAAATCAATATCACGAATGAATCTGGTTCCATTTTTCACATGTTTAGGAGATGATTCAGTATGTTTGAGAAAGATGGGGAGAAAAACATTATCCCCTGGTAAACAGCAGGTGAAAGCTGTTTAAGCTGCAGTGCTGGTTAACAACCAACCAGTAAAAAGCTGCTTCCTTACTGAGGATTAGGGACACGAATACCTATGGAGTTACCTGCATCCATGTAGCCTGCTCATATAGAGAGGACAAATTGAATCCATATGTTTATAAGGACTCGGCCTGCTTCTTCCTCACCTGTGGGCCGATGGGCTCATGGGTCATTTCTGCATCCAAAATCAACAAATCTTCTCTGCAGCATCTCCTCCTCTACACATTTTTTCAGTCTGTTCCTCCGTCTTCCTGTCCTCTAATTTTACCTTCCATCTCGACATCTCTCAGCCTGTCACTGATTCACGCTCACCTCCTCCACTCCCCCGCCGACCCACAGCTCGTCCGGCCCTCCATCCGTCACTCCGCTGTCCCGAGGCGAGCGGGCAGGAGCCGGGCTGACTGTACAAGAGGTCTTGGAGGGGTGACCACTCCCTGCTGTCTGTTCAGCTCGTGTTTGCTTGATGACATGACTGTCCATTTAAAAGGCAAATTGGTTGTGTGTGTGCAGCGATCTGTCTTTTTCAGGAAGGTAACGTATTGTTTATGCAGATACTTTATTCAAATTTGAATTTTTTTTGAATTCATAAGGAGCATTAGACAGACGCTCTAAACATACACTACTACTGCAAAGACTTGCCTGTCCTTTCCACTGATTCCTCATTTTTTCCAATTCCCTCTCTAGCCGGCCAGATAAAACAGGAAAAATATTGAACATCCATATTTTTTCTACTTCTATTCTACTGAGGGGTTTTTGTTGACAGTAACCCAAGGAGGTCATCCACATGCAAAACTTGGCAGCTCAGAGACAGATGTGGCACTGCTGTAACCACAGCTAGCTTGCTGGAATATGTGGGAATCAATGCCTACAGAAGATTGACTCTAACAACTAGTATGCATGGGAGGCTATCACGTGATAATGCCCCATCTCACTACTGTATTTCTTGAATGTGTTTAATTGATTATTTGGTTCTTGTACTGTAGTTCCTGCTGTTTGGAAGCTACAGTGAGAAAAACATGTTTTACCTTTGCAAAAGTTCATCCAGATGGTTTTGTAACAGGACACTGGTAAAACATAAAAATCCCTTGAATCTGAGTAACAAAGTCAAGCAAATGATGCCAGTGGCAAGTAGTTTTTAGCATCAGCATAAGTTGTTTGACATTAGCCTGCTGTAGCACCTCATTGGCACTAAAATAGATTTTCCAACCACAACACAAGTACCCTTTTGAGGTATCCCCCATTTGTTAACTTATGCTAGCTGAATCAACAAACTTTGTGGATATGGCAAACGTATTGCTTATTTACATATGCATAAATTTCAGAGCAGTGTTATCATTTATGTGGAGTCTTGTTTCTGACCACCTGGTGAATGTAAGTTCATTATTCACTCTCTTCTTTTAGCTCGGTTTTTGGTCACTACCATCACCTAAGGGAAATATGTGACTCTTTGCTGCTAAATGCTCCACTATGTTCACTAGCTAGCTTGCTGATCACCAACTATATCGAATTAACATACAGACAGTTTAATTGTATGCAAGTGAATTTGTGATACAGGAGTTTTCCAAGTTATTGTAAACAAACATTGTGGTTGAATCTATGAACTTGCATACAGCTGAAGGAAGCTGCAGATACCACTGATAATTGATGTTGGTTCATTACTTCAAGTGACCCCTTTTATTAATTCATCTGATACATTGCTATTATTGTTTATAGCTGCTTTAAGGTTAAAGTTTTACCCATATAATGGTCTGTCCAAGCATCAAGTCAGTATTTACTCTCTCCAAGACAACAATCTTTCCTTGACTTAACCAAGTTCTTTTAATTGCAATAACATAACCGTGAAAACATGAGTCATGCTTTAGTTTCAAAGATCAGATATTGTGGGGAAAAAAGTACGCTTTGCAGATATGCTTAGTGTTAACATTTTACACTGGCTGATATGTTTTATAACTACTTTTCCTCACTTTGTTGATACACATTTTATACACTGTAGAAAAGTGGTTGCATATAAACTCCTCTTAAACAAAGTTCATCTGAAGTCAAATCAACAAAATCCTGTGTAATTATTCAATAGAATGTGTGGTGTGCTTGCAAACTAAGGTTACTGCATTAGGTATTTGCAGAGTGTTTGCTAGTTAGCATAATATGTTTGTAAATATACACAGTAAGGCAACTTCCACAAACCTTTTTGACACACAAACCGGTTATATGGTGAATCCAAAGCAACCATTGCAGTGTTCTTGGACAGAACAGGACAACCTAACGATCTGAGGATAGATTGTAAATCTGCAACAGCTTTGAAACATAAATACACACATTAGCAAACAAATACTTGAAAAACGTGTGTAAAATGTAGTTAGCTGGTACAAGGTGAGCTATTTCATCGCCTCTGTGTGTGTGTGTGTGTGTGTGTGTGTGTGTGTGTGTGTGTGTGTGTGTGTGCATATGTTGACCTGTCTCTGTGTCTGCTTGTATTTTAGACACTGCTGGACACAACCATGCATGGACTTACAGTCATCGCTCTTTTCTCCATCAGCAATGATCACTCTCTCTCTCTCTCTCTCTCTCTCTCTCTCTCTCTCTTTCTCACACGCACACACACATACACACATATCTAGGTCAAGGCAGCCAGGGGTAATGGGAAAAGCCTGAGGCGTATCTGCCAGGCAAATGATCTTATGAAATGATTAAAGAGTGGTTTCTCTCACTGAAGGCGTAGATAAAACAAGAGAAGTGGTGCATATGCAGGTTTACCGGTATGTATATGTGTCCGTGTGCATGTATTTGTGCATGCGAGCAAGGATAATCCAGGCTCAAAAGGTTCCCAGGGAAGAGGCAGTTCGGGGCAGCGTGGTGGTGTAGTGGCTCGAAAGAAGATCTTTGAATTGGAAAATTAGGTTAAAACCCACATTAGTTATACTGAAGTCCCTCAGCAAGACAAGAAAGCCAAACCACCTCCAGGGGTGTTGTTCTGTACCATGCACCTCTGTTGGTTGTGTGCTCATATCACTTTCACATTGTTCCCAGACAACCACGCACTGTACTATACCATGGAAAGTAGTTTTTATATAGTGAGAATGAGATTTTTAATACAGATTTTGATGCACATAATATAGGCCAGCTTTGGCCAAGGGAAGACTTTCTGTTCTAATGAAAGAGTGTGAGGACTAGTGGAAGTGGACATGACATGTAGTATTAACTATTCTAACCCAACAATAGAAAAACCTTAAATAGTTTAAAGATATAATATCTGCAGTAAAATGCCTAAAAACAACAAGCCTTTTGTTATATATTTTGTTGAGCTGTGCACTTATGTTATCCCAAATGTTTCCAACAATGTTCAAACTTAGAGAAATCTACAGTTTTACTCAAGGTAACAGTGTTTTTCATTTGGTCACCAGCCACTACTTCTGGGATGGGGAGGTCAGCAAACAAGACTTAACATAACATGAGTAAAAACTTTAATATATCACCTCATTTCTGCCTGAGTCACATCATTTAACTAATTCCATCAGATCATTAGTGTTTACTCACCCCAAACAACCAGATTGCTTTACAGTACCTTAGCTATAAGCAAGTGAGCAATGGCAGACATCAAGGGTGTGTGAGTCCCAGCAAAATGAAGGCTCAGTTTTAAAGACTGAATGAATAAAGTTGCTTTTTCTCCAATGTTTTACTCCACCCCTGCACCACATGCTGTCCCAGTTACTTGTTACTTGTCTGACGCAATATTCAAACTATATTGTTACTCCATATAAAACTAGATTGGCACTCAGTAGAGCACATACCTCCGCCAAGCCTCCTGGATCCGTCCCTTTATCCAGATCTGCACCAAAATTGTTGGTTCACATGGGGTGGAGGTTTTCTGGGAAATCCGTTGAGTAATTGTTGCGCAATCCTGCTGACCAACCAACAAATAAACAGCCGGATACCGGTGAAAACATAACCTCCTTGAGGGAAGTAATTATGACAGTTTCACCTTACCCCATCAGTGAACATGCTTCTTTCTTCTCTATTATTTCCAGAGTGGTGTCAATCGTCCCTTCATGGAAATTTGGAAGCAAATGCAGTGTGTCCTGTGCTGTTTGTCGTCGCTAGGCCCTGAGGAAAATGGAAAGCGATCTGGTTGTCTTTGCGACAGGAGCGCCAACAATAACACTATTTGGAAACACTCGGTTTGAGTTGAACTGAGTTGAAAAGTTGTCTGTTTCCACTTCAAAGTATGGGTTCACCCAAATTACAAAAATACATATTTTCTCACTCACTGTGCCTCATGGGGTATTCACCCATGCAGAAGCTGTATTTTTGCTTCAATTTGCCAGTTTTGCGATGTCTGCCTGTGTGTTATCTGCTTCCAACCAGTTAGAATGGAGAAGAAGGGAATTTTGTTCATGGTGCTCGTAGCTTTTCTTCTCAACAAAACACGATTGTTTCAAGGGGACTTTTTCTTTAGCAGGAGGTAGTTCCAGTGGAAACTGCTGACGGGATGTTCAGAGGTCAACTAGGATAGTTTTTAACATTTAGATAATCAACTTTATATCGAGATGATTGAGATAAGTAGAATTCATAACGTAAAAAAACAGAGAACAGCTTCTAGTTTTGTCTGAAGGCTGACAGTGACACAGACATTTTCACTTTTGGCAGACTGATGAACAGTTTCAGCCCTCCTTCTCTTTTATTTGCTGAAGGAACCAGCTCTATTGCAAAGTGCTGACAGATATGCAAACAAGCAGAATATGTGTTAATGACTGCTAGCTTAGTGTGTGAATAGCAAGGTGTTGATTAGTGCCGTTGCAAGCTGCTGTAGCAAAGACAGGCCTGGCCCACCGTGGTGAGTTATAACACACACCCTTGGCCAATAATAACTAACTTCTGTCTGCAGCAACAGCTCTCACAGTCACTTCTGCTCTTGTCCCAACAGAGGCGATGCTGTCTTATTACAGAGCTTAAGTTGCCTCCGGGCCATGTGGGGAAAGAGGGGGAGGATAAATGAGACCCTTTCGGACAGCGGTGAAGTGACCCACATGTTTTTATCTGGTCATCTCTCCATCTCGCCTCTTGTCTTCTCTCATTTTGTTCTATTTCCCTACTGGCCATCTCTCTCTTCCTCTCTCTCTCTCTCTCTCTCTCTCTCTCCTCCTTCGCCTCTGCTCTCTCGCCCCACACCAGCGGTGTTGCCACAGTGACAGCAGACAGATGTTTGATGCCACTTTTGCAACGACGAAAACGCAGGGCAGGAAGTGGAGTGCACACATGCAAATTTATACACCAACATACCGAATGCACTGCACAGTGACAGCTGCACCGCGCTGTGTGTATGTGTGTGTTTGTGTTCTCTCTCTCTCTGTTATATGCAAAGCACTTCAAGTAAATTCTTCACACAAACACGTATACACACACATACACATACATCTCCGGTGCCCACATCAGAAGAGAGAGGCTGTGTGGTTGCTGCCGGTGTCACAGGATCACCCTCGCCACAGATGACAAACAGATATAATCAGCTCTCCAGAGACCCATCCTGCTGCTGCCACAGTCATTACAGCTGGACTAATACATACATCAAACAATCAGGGGCCACTGGCCACTACACTATACTCACACATACTCACACAGATATAACCGCTACATATTTAACACACATATGCATGCACACACAGTTTCTATACACATAATTGCACGCACTGTCAACACTCATTGTCGTCGCATCAACACATATCTCGTATCAAAGGAGTTGTCCCTCTGACCCTCCATGGCACACAGACCAGAATAATCACATAATCTCCAAACTAAGGAGCCACATACATATCTAAATGACTGGCTGGGTCGTCCTGTCATTCCATCACTGAGGATTTGCATGTGTGTGATGTATTTAATACTTTCTCATGGCTGATCCAGCGCACCATAATAACACAGCATGTGAATCAAGCTAAGGCAGACCTGGCGCTGATTTATAGTCTCACCCTGGCTGGAGGCTCCGTCTGGGGCGTTTGAAGTGTCTGTGTGTATGAATGGATGCACATACATACAGATATAGGTGTTTATGCATGTGTCTGTGGGTGGATGAAGGCTTGTGTGTGTGTGTGGGTGTCGGGGGGTTCATCCGTCTGATGCATGTCGTCTAGACAACATTTGTGCCCTGCGTCCGAAAGGGGTGATTGTCTTATGCAAATGAGGCCACGCTAGCTGTGACATGTCGTCCAGCATGTGGGTCATGTGATGAGAGAGAGCAGGGTGAGGCAGTGACGGTTGATAGTCTGCTTTTTTTATTTATTAGCGCGGCCATTGTTCAGCATCACCTCGTCAGGCACTGAAGACACTGGGTGGTATTCAGGCCTAGAGAAAGACTACAATGTGGGATTTGTCACAACCTTTATGTTGGTTTATGAGCCTAACACATACAAAACCTCTCTAACTACATAGATGGTGATGGAGATGAATTATACATACAAGTTTTCTTAAAGGGTTGGTTCACACAAACTACCAAAAACAGATTTTCTTCCTTACTTTTAGCAAGCATACAGCCATGCAGACAGTTTGGGTTTCATATGTCCAACTTTTAAGATATTACCGCGTATAAGATCTGTAGTCAAGTACAGACATGACTGAAATTTTACTCAGTTACAAGTAAAACTACTGGAATTAAAGTAATACTTAGGTAAAAGTACAAAGTATTCTTCTCAAATGCTACTCATAGTTTTAGGTACTTTTTAACCACTGATAGCAGGCATTCAGTCAAATCTATGACCTCCAAATATTCAGTAATCACTCACAACTGTTCTGCTCAGTGGTCGAGGTCAGCTCTCGAAACTCGGGCCTGCTGTTGTGTCAGGGTTTTCATTGGCACGTTTGGCTACAAAAATACAGATAAAAGGTTTAGATATTAATTCAGACTGTACTCAGTACTGAATGATTTTTATGATTTTAAAAGTAACTAAGTAGAAGTATGAAGTATGAATACAATCACAGACTCTAAAAATACTGATAAAAGTACAAGTATCCAAAAAAAAAGACTTAATTACAGTCATTTGAGTAGATAGAATTAGTTACTTCCACCCCTGCTCAAGACCTTGTAGCTTCAAACACCTTGCAGAGTTCACAGTAGACTTTAAGATGACAGGTCAAAGTTAGGGACTGTCTCCAAATAGCCAAGATAGATTTTCAGAATTTTGCCCATCATTTCCTTTTGTCCCAACACAGTTAACAACAACTTTATTTGTATCCAGACATCTTCCCATTCCCATGCACAAACCTTTTTTTTGTAATTATGCAATAGGACCAAATGAGTCATTATGTCCCATTTCTGTCAATACATTTCATATTGTTTCACTGCAGACACATTGGTCTAAATTTGCATTCATATGGGCAACTTCCTATTCTACACATGTTCTGTAAAGATCCCATCCACACATGTATTAAAGCATACACACAAAATTCTCAACAATTCTCATGACAGAGAGAATTTACACTTTCAGCCAATTAATGTGAAAATAGCCTCTGCACATACATCACTCTACACAGAGAAGCTCAAACATTCAACTGCAGGGGCATGAAGAAAAACACATTTTTGACTGAAAGGGGACTTTAAAGAAAAATCATGCAAGATGGCCCAGTGCCATTCTGACTCCTGCACCACTAACATGTGCGCAGCTTTATTTAGAATCAGTTTGGACTTTTTTAAAAGTTGGGGTTCAAATAAAAATTGTGTTGCAGTATAAGATTAATTTAAAGGTAAACTGTTGAAATATTTGCAATATTTTACATGTTTTGTTGGCAGCCTGATTTATTTATATACATATGAGGAGTATAAATGGCCGTAGCAACCAAATTTAACAACTAACACTTTCGGTTACTTGGTATAAATCATGATACAGATACAAATATAGTTATTTTTGTGACATAAGCAGATAGTAGCTTTGCGCAACAACCCTACTATCTGCATGACTATAAAATCCCAGAATAATTTGGGGGGAACCAACCCTGTCAAGTTTCTCCTCTTCAGTATGTGTGCATTTTTTTAAAAGACATGTAAAGATCTTAATTCAAAGCTGACACCAACATGTTGGGTTCTGTCCCTGACCACGCTTGAGCAGCGTTTCATACAGATAATGATGAGGCCTCATGTTGAGCACTGTGGGATGCAACTCCTCTTCATCCCATCACACTCTCTGCGCCCTTTCCACCAAATGTGGCAGCCATTTTCTTGTAGCTCCCAGTCAAAATGCCCTCTTTAATTATGGAAAGCCAGAAAGGGCTGCGGTGGAGAAGGGAAACACTGTAAGGGATAAAGTCGGGGGGGTGTTCTGGGATGGTGGGGAGCAGTGTGGACTTGACAACCCAGGGCAAGAATCGTGTGAATGGATTTCAAAATAGATGACCTGCATGCTGATCTCGTGATCTGTGCCTTCCAGTCCTTCCTAAATGCAAGCTTTTTACTTCTCATCTCACTCTCATCATTTGCTCTGTTTTTCTCCCTTTCTCATATAGAAATCTCACCCCCCCTGCCTCACATGACACAGCCCGGGGTATTATCATAGGATATGTCCAGAGGTCCATGCTGACCTCTGACCCTGGTCTCTGGGATAGAAGGGGGCCCCGTTCTCTGCCTGAGCATAAAGAGTGGCGGGGCCAGCGGCGGTATTGTTGGAAGGGGCTGCTGACTGACAGGTCATTTTTCACCCATTGTTTTTTTTTCAAACAGCAATTTTATCTTGCAAAGTAACGCCTTGGCAACCATGAAAAGTGTAGCTTCAATGTGCTTGTTATTGTTAAGTGATGATCCGATGTCATTCAGAGTAGAAAGGTAGCCAAGGATTTCTCTGGGGCGAGTTTCAAACAGGTTCTTTCTGTTGAACATGAGCAGTATTTTCCTAATTTATTACTGTCTGCCCTTCTAATGTTAATGATAGAGAGAAATAAAAACAAATAGCTGTGCAATATTTCCAGACCTCTCTGTAACACAACCAAAACAGAAATCAAACCAAGCAACACAACATATTTTTCACATGTTTGTTTACTTTGGGTGCTCGTGTGTTTACAACTGTGGACGCACCAACGCGAGGCTCTCCGTCTTCTGCTGGTATCTGGCGCTGAATCAAAGCAGGGGGGAACGAGACGCGCTCCAAGTTTTAAATTGAATTTCATGCCGGATTAGTGGCACTTCTCTAAAATGCATGTGAGCCTCCCCTAATGATGCGCTCATCTTCGCACTCCAGAGACGCTCTGCGTATGTGTGTGTGTCGTGGCCATATTTTGCATGTCTCTCCCATCAATTAGCGCGAGCAGACTGGTGGCACATAGCAGATATGTTTGCCTTATCAGTGGAAGTAATTGCTTTGTTGGGTTCGGTTGGCGGACTTCATCAGAGTCTGTACATATTATGACAGGGAGTAGTTTTCATTCTAAACCCCTTTTATATTCAACAAACAATATCAGATGTTTGTTTTTAACCTACGATGACTGTCTGCAGTGCTGAAAGTTGCATAAACTTGGCTGCTGCTCAGTCAAATTCTTTATAAATTGAATCAAATCTTGAAAGCACACACTCAATGTCTTGTCCTCCCTCCTCCCTCCTTCTGTCCCTGGTCAGGTCTGGTGGGTCCCGGCAGCCTTGGGTCTATCTGTCCTTTGCCATGTGTCCTCTTTAGCACTGACCCATGCTGGAGGAGCAGGGACTGGGGCCTGGAGGCTGAGGTGGAGGAAGAGGGAAGGAGTGTGTGTGTGTGCGCGTTTGTGTGTGTGCGTGTGAGCGAGGAGGAAGGGGGGTTGGCCTCAGCTAGAGGCAATGGGTGAGCAGAGGGCAACAGTGTGGGGGTTGAACCATGCAAGCCTCTCCTTTCCTTCCATCCACCACTCCACCCCTCCCTCGTGATCCTGGCCTGAATGACATGGATGAATAACAGAGATGTGCAGCGGTACAGGATGCCCTGCTGCTGACCCTGGCTGCTCTGGCCAGGCCAGGGACAGTGTATGTGTGTGTGTGTGTGTGTGTGTGTGTGTGTGTGTGTGTGTGTGTGTGTGTGTGTGTGCGTGTGTGCGTGCGTGCGTGTGTGCGTGTGTGTGTGTGTGTGCGTGCATGTGTGTAGAAAGTTTCAAATCTGCTTTCATGTGTGCTCAAAGTGTGCATATACACTATCCAGTGTCCATGTGTTCAGGTCTTTGTGTGTGCTCACATATCCATATTTGTCTGTTCATGCATTATTATGTGTGTGCGCGTGTGTGTGGCCAGCAGGGGAAAATAAACAATGTGCTCTCCTTGTCAAAGGCAAGGCCCCAGGGCTGTGGAATATCTCGGACACAGCTCACACAGGGAATTAAATCAAGCAAAGGAAGAGGGAGAAAAAAGTGGCTTCACTCCATATGGCACATGGCTGAAGCATGTCACTGTTAATGTGCACACGCATGCTTCTGTGTGTGTTTGGGGGGAGGCTGACATTTATTGGGCTTTTTGCAATATGTGTATTGATTATTATCCGCAAGTCTTGACTTTGGTGGATGCCTAACTGATCTTATATTTACATCTGCGCCAGTACATTTATAGAATCGTTGCGTCTACACACTCATATGCACACACACACGCACAGATTTGCAGAGTTTATATCCTTCACTGTTTCTATCGTGTAAAACTTTCTGACAGCTAAAGTGCTGAAAAGATATGAACTCCTATGTGTGTGTGTGTGTGTGTGTGTGTGTGTGTGTGTATGTGTGTGTGTGTGTGACTGCATGTGTTGATTTTTGGGTCAGAATGTCTTCAACAGCACAGTGGGAGGGAGAGTGAGAGAGAAAGAGAAAGAAAGAAAGAAAGAAAGAAAGAAAGAAAGACAAAAAAAGAAAGAAAGAAAAAGAAAGAAAGGAGTCGTCAGATATCACATATCCCTCGACGGAGAACCAAAGCCTTCAGGACAAACTGATAAGTGTGAACGAAGGTGATAAAGTTGTACAGATGTGTGAATATGCACTGCAAACTAGTCACATCATCAGATCATATTTAAAGATAGACAGCAGGGAGGGAAATACTCCAATTTATTGAAGTGAAAGTGGCAACATCACACTGTGAAAATCAAATCTACACACTGAATATTAAAAGTATTCAGCGCAGGAAAAAATGGCCTTTATGAGTGTTATACTGTTATATATCATATTTTATTACATGAATTATGTGTAAGTAGCATTTTCTGTTGAAGCTGGTTGAGGTGAAGCTAATTTATGGATGGATGAATGTATATACTGTTGGTGGTGTGATTACATTTTATAAGCCTGCCATATGTTTGGTCAAACTCAGAATTTTAATATTTACAATATTAATGAGGTAATAATACAACCTCAGAAATATTATTTCTTCCATAACTGAATAAACAAGCTGTTCTCAGAGGAAAATAAGGTCCCCAGAACACTGTTGAAGCTAGGAAGGTGGCAGGGTCCGCCAAATGAACAAAGTCAAACAGTATGAAACTGTGTTGTCCTTTAAGATCAGTTTGTTTATTCAGTCATGAAAACAGTTTGTTTAAAAAGGCATTAAAAAAAATCAGTCGATGAAGATCTTTCTCCTGATTAAAAACCTACATAGTGCACCTTTAATGAAAAAATAAATGGTGCACTGTAGTTTTGGAGAAGAAATTAAATAAACAAACTCTCTTTGTTTTCATGGCTGAATAAACTAAACAAACAAATTGACCTTAAAGGACAACACAATTTCATACTGTTTTTCTTTGTTTATATGTGGCGGACCCTGCCACCTTTCTAGCTTCAAACAATGTTCTGGGACCTCATTCTCCTCTGAAAACAGCTTATTTAATCAGTTATCAGAAGGGAATGGAAATACTCAAGTAAATTTTATATAAAGCAAATTTTATACTCAAATGCAGTACTTGACTAAGCGTATTCCACTGCAGAGAATAAAACAGATACAGTCAGCTCATTGTGCACATATGCTCAGTCTATTCCAGAGCACGTTAACAGGCATAAGCCATTTGAATGACTGTGCCAGGAAGCATTATGTAGCTGGATGGTGCTGTGAATGAGCACTTGAAGTGCTCCTTATTGCACCTAAGAGGCTGAGCAGCAGGCTAAAGGTGCTGACTGAACTCAACATTTTCACAGCAAAATGCAAACTATTCCTTTTTATTTTCTTTATTTCATGAGTGTTCTATGTATTGGTTTGCAGTGAGTGTATAATATATATTCGTTTTTTATAGTATTATTAATATTACTTTCTTTATAATATAAAAAATATATATATACAAATACGTTGTGTTCTGTTTTGATCTATTATAAACCGCTGATCCCTATTCCCTGCCACTGTACTACATGTACTGCCACTGTAAACCTTACTGTGTGGTCCGCTGATTAATGGCACAATAAAGACGGACATTTCCGACAACTGCGCTGACACGTGCGGCAGTAACGATGCTATGCAAATTTGCAGCAATCAATCTTGGCACAGAAGTGGTTAAGTTTCAGAGGGAGGTGGAACAAAAAGCCAGCCATATTGGCGGTGCTGTGTGCCAAGTGGTAGTCATGGCCCCTGCCCAGCCCTCCTATTACGAGGCTGGCAATAAGTTGGCCTGCCCGCTGGGGAAAACAGGGAGCTGACACCAGGAACATATGCAGCAACACCTGATTGCTGTGCCACCGCCACGGACCTGGCTGCCAAAGAGCACAAACATGTAGATTCAACTCATGCACACACACACACACACACACACACACACACAGCAATGCTGGAGGGGGGAGATAATGTAGTATGTATTATAATGACATGTCCTTACAATCTGGATGAACCTGTGCACAATATAAAAAAGACAAACGTGGACTATCATGCATTTTTACTCATCATCACTCATGCTACACAAGTAGCCCAGTGGAGCACATGCGTGCACAAACACACACGTTCTGACTTACACAGTAAACCCACTGGGGATTAATTTCCTTACTCAGAGAGAGTGTGTATGCCAGGCTTGGCTGGTGTGCCAGTCGCCCGCGGTGCACCACACGCTGCCATGCTGTGCCAGCAAACAGCACTGATGCCCTCCATTTGCAGTGTCACATATATCAAATGCATGCTGCTATCACTTAGCCCTCAGTAGTCTGAACCCTGCCCGCCTGCCCGCCTGCCTGCCTGCCTCGCTGTGCAAATGTGTGTGTGTTTGTGTTTAGCATCTGGTTTCACCCGCCGCCATGTACCCCGATGGATATTTGATTGACGACAGTTGGGTATAATGCCATGATTGATTGTGTGGAAATCAGAGTGAATGAAAGTGTTTTTGGGATTATCTGTGACCAGACACTCACCCCGCTCTGCATCAACACAAACTGACACTTCTTGGGATTTTATTTCCCGCCATTTTATAGAACTTTAAACCAAATCACACACTCATGACCTTCTTAATAATCTCACACACATGCAAACACACACAAATAACTTGCCCACAGATGCACGTACACATTTAAAATTGCATACAGATTTTCTACCTCTTTGGCCGGTAAACCGCAGTCAGTACATCATTATGGAGCCATGTGTGGTGAAGGGAAGAAAGCTCGAGAGAGGAGGAGGAGGAGAAGGAGGCGGGTGGGGGAGTTGTTAGAAACTAGGCCTGCATTGTCTGCTCCCTCTCAAAAGGTTTTTTACTGTTGTTCATGGTCACGTTCTGAACTGGATGCGACCCTACAGGTGTCCCTGCTCTCTAAATGTGTTCCCCAGACCCTTCACCAGCCCCCTCAAGCCGCCCGTCTGTGACCCCTGACCCCGCAGACCCCGGGAAGTATGGGTAATGGCAGGCTTGTCAATAAAGTTCAGGGTCACTAATAGACTAGCTTTGTTCTGCGATGTCAGCTTCCAAAAAGGAAAAGGACGAGGGGGAAAAAAAAAAAATCTCCCTCTAACCCACCATCCTTATAACGTATCTGGATCTATTCAAATTAAAAATGGGTGCTTTTGATTGTAAGCCCTCCACCTCTCCCCCCTCCTCCTGCCCGCCTGCCTCTCCTCATCTTCTTCCATCTTCTTGCCCGGCTCTCCTCGTCTTTAACTCCAAAGAGGTGCTTGTGCGCTGGGCTAAAAGGTCTTAATGTGTCTGCATTCATGGAGCCAGACCATAGAAGGCTGTTTTTAACCCTGTTTACGGCCTTGCATCCATTTGGCCAGGAGTCCTTCACTACGCGTCCCCCCACCCCACCCCCCCCCTCCATATATCTCTCCATTTTTCAACCTCCTTCACTCTCTCTTGCTCTCTTTCTCTCTTCCACCCACATCCCAATCCTTTTGTGATAGGATATGAATGCACTTTGCTAGTTGATAATTACACTCTCCTTCTCTGCCCTTCTCTCTCTTTCTGACAGTGGGATCCACAGGCAGTCCTTATTCAGCCAGTAATTTGCCTGTCCTCCTCATTCATTGAGAAGGTATAAATTATCCCTCACATGGGCACTGGCTATTCTCCCTCTCAGCCAGTGTGATGAGGACTGCACTAAAAAGAAAATAGCCAAGAATATGCACTTTGTATTTGCTCTAAGTGTAATTTAAAAAAGAAGGGATTTGTTTTCATTCAGAAAGTACAGATTTCTAGTTAATATGGAAGGCAAATGGAAAGAAGTAATAATGAACTCGCCTAATTGTATGGCATTTTACAGTAAAAATTAGATAATGATGATACAGGCCTCTCTCAATAGAAGTGATTTCAAACAATTTGTTTTGAATGTTTTAGATCATATCCAACACAAACTGTTTGACTTAAAGGTGCACTATGTAGGTTTTTAATCAGAAGAAATTGACTGATTTTTTTTATCCTAACACACAAAATAAACAAACTTTCTTTGTTTTCATGACTGAATAAACAAACTGACCTCAAAAAACACAATTTCATACTGTTTTATTTTGTTTATATTTGGCGGACCCTGCCACCTTTCTAGCTTCAAACATTGTCCTGGGGACCATATTTTCCAATGAGAACAGCTTGTTTATTTAGTTATTGACAAAAATAATATTTCTGAGTTTGTATTATTACCTCATTAACATTGCACATATTAAATGTTCTATTCCAAAACTACATAATGCCCCTTTAAGCACAAAAATTAAAGTCAAGACTGTAGTCAGCCATCTTGAGACGATTTCCAGCAGCACAGTGTCCAGGCCCGGGCACATTTGGACATTTGCTCCTCATTGCCTTCTCATCAACACCCATAGCTGAGGTCTCACCGCCGACCCAACTGTGTTTAAGCCTCGTCCAAAATAGTCCGAGCGACAAACAGATAGTTAGCAAATGAAAGGATCCCACGACAAATTACTTACAGGACTCTGGCTTCTTCTTGCGAACATATGTGTCTGCAGCCATTTATATCGCCTTTATGAGTGTATAGTTCCATCAAGATTTATGGCTGGATATGAATTGCATACAGTATAACACCCTTCAAGGCTGGAGTGTTTTGAATCCTGAGACAGGGGTTGGTTTATTCCAGCATATCTGTGTGAATTTAATTACAAGTGCTTTGCTCAGTTAAAAAGTAAGACAGCACCACGGGCCATTTTGGTAATTTATTTATGGGCTGCGTTGGCAGGGTAGAGGAACCTCATTGGCTGAGAGCAGGGTTCGAGCAGCCGGTGGCGATTACAGGGCAAACGTGACCACTGGACAGACAACGACTGGCCCTGGGAAGTCAACAGGAAATACTTTTTTAAAGACCATAATCATGTTTTGTCAAGTAATTACAGAAGGAGACGAAAAATAGGAAAACACATGGTGATGATGGCACAGAACATTGATCGTAACAGTACAGAATGATGGTGACGCCTGATGGTCATGGAGGGACAATGGAGTACAGAGGCGCCCATTGTTCCTTGACTCGATGAACTATGTAGCTCATTAGGTGGAGCTTCCCAAGATTAAAGAGATGGATATGAGCGGAGGAGCCAAGGCCCGAGGTTAGAACTGGGGGGCGAAAATCGACACTCTGCCACAGCAGAGACGATCCGGCTCCCGAGCCCCTGACCCCACAGCAGGCTGCAGCCTTTGATTCCTCTCCTCCTTTTTTCATCCCCACATCAAGAACACACATCGTTTCATCTCTTTGCATATTATCAGACTCCACCCCGTCCTCCTCATCTCTAATAAGGAGTATCCGTCTTTTCTTCATCTTTCCCCTTCCCCTTTTCTTTTTCTCTTACAACTATTGTCGTCTTTCTCCCTGTAAGGGGTCCGTAATTGATGGATTTCATTGAAGGGTGTAGGTGTTGTATGTATATCTGCCAAAAGCACTACGGCATTGATATTCTCCCCCAGGCAAAGGAAGAGAGAGGGAGAGAGACGGAGTGGGAGAGAGAGGTGACCCTGCTGGCTGAGTGGCAGTGGCCGTCATGCATAGCATCTCTAAAATGGAGGGAGGGGGGGCGGAGGGAGGGTGAATGTCACTTTCAAGTGTCTCCTCGGCACTCTCCCTTAATGAGAGATGGGTTCTGCTCCACAGACAGCCAAGGGGACCAAGGAAGGGCCCTCCCCGCCTCCGCCTCATTCCTCCCCTCCACCCCTCAGATCTCAAATCCTCCAAGGAGCTGACAGCTCGAAGATCGGCATGCCTGCGTCTCTTCCACCTGCACAACCTCATTTCCCCATCATAACAACAACAACAAAGGTAGGAGGGTTCCTGTTTACCGGCACTGTCCCTGTCTTTACAACATGCACATCCTCCGTACATCACTCTTAATCAGAGTGACCCCCGCTTACATTCTCACTGTATTGGCTCGTACCTTTCTCACTCTTTTCTTAAGTGAGGGACGCACACTGATGCTATTTAGCTAGCCCGGCTAGTGATTCATCCATTCCAGCTGAAGGGAAAGGTGAGAGGAGAGATCTCCCAGGACTCCTCGCAGCCCCCATCTGTCAGACGCACCCGGCCCGCTGATTTACATTTACCGCAAGGATTTATGGGATGCCCGCCACAAAACGAGTCGAAGCAGCAAGAATCACGGGGCGAGAGACAGAGCGGGGAAATTATTCAAAGCAGTGATTATTTTGGGACGGCCATTACGCATGCACACCTGATCAGGGGGTGTCACCCGTGACTCCCCCCATCCACCATGATGGAGAGGGGCCTCATCTGTGCTGCGCTCTTATTTTACCTGGCTTGCATAAAGGAGAATTCTCTTAGGCACCAGGAGAGCCTACTAAGGCTAAATTAGGCCCCCGGACAGGCAGAGGAGAAGGGAGAGAAGAGCAGATGAGGCAGTTATGTATGCACAGGGGATTGAGATGAGGGATACTGGTCAAATTCACGATCAATCTTAAACCAAATGTATTGTGGCCATATATATATTCACAAATATTCCTGCTTTCTGTGTAGTTATTCCTGTTATTTGAACATGCTGGACCAGATTCACCAGCTTCAAAATAAATTATAATATCAAAAACTTCATATCTGCAGAATTGCAAATTGGTCGAAACTTAATGCAGCAAATGAACATAAATGTGTGAATTTCTGTATGTTTAACAGATGACATTTTACTAGTCCATCTGCTCTTTCTGTAATTCAGAAGCCCAGAAAATGTCACAATGACAGCCCTCCTCTCAACATGCCTCTTAAAGCTCTGTTCACTTGCCACCTTCAGTGAGGATCATCACTTATAGTCATTACTTACAGCACTTTGCAGTCGGTAGCTGGAAAAGGTTAGCATAGCCAACTTTGAGCACATGCTCCTGTGCTGTAGCGCTACAACTGAGGTCAGCTCAGCTGTATCTCTCGGCCCTCCTCCCGTCTCCTCCTCCCCGCTCCCCGTCTCCTCGCCAAGTTCATTACCAGTGGCCCCCAGGAACGACCTGATTTCAATTCAGACGCACTTTGTTCAATTGCCCTACATGGGAGAACTTGCTGGAATGGGGCCAGTTGATTATGCTCTACCACCACTATGCTTATTTTATTTAATGCCCAAAACAGGAGATAATTTTAAAAATCTAGGGCAACTAATCATGAGGTTCTTTTTTTTTTCTCTCTATTCTGCTTTCATTCGCTGCCTTATGTATCCATTTCTTCCACATGTTATTTTACACTCCGAGGCAACATGCTGGAAATGTTTCATGGTACGCTTAGCAAGTGTCTGAGTGGTGTCAAAGAGCAGCAGAGAACTGGTGATTAGCCGTTAGCAATTAGCTGACCTTAAGATGAAAGGAGCAAGGATAAGATCTTAGCTGTAGTGATGAGGTCAACATCACTGACCTCCAGCGGAGATGTTTTGACCTCAGAATGACAAAGAGATGACTTCAAATCTACACTGAATGATAAGCAGAAGGGCTAAACTGCAAGTGCCAAGTTAGCAGATGTGGTGTTTTAGAGAGCGCTTGTTATTGGCTCTGCCACAGGCATTTTCCTGCTCCTTTCATGTTCTCTCACTGTCGGCGACGTGGTCTCATGAAATTTTGTGAGCCTGATGTATTTAATGACAGCTCAAGCCTGATTTATGTTTTCACACAATTTTCCATCCCTTTAATGTACTGTAAATTTTGAATATTTTACATCAGCTGCTGTGATTGAAGACAATTTCATTTTATTCACTGCACCCATTCAAGGCAAAAAGGCATACAGAGAATTTGTGCGAAAGTAAAAGTAAAGCATTTTCACCATAAAAAGTGCAAAACAAAGCTTGATTTGATTAAAAAAATATCACATTGAATTTACACTGAAAACATGGTCATATTGTAAAAACACTTTGATTTTAGAATAGTTATTTGGCAACACATTAAAATTGCAATCGTTAAGATTTTCATTAAAATCAAACCCCATTTTTGATACTCTTTAGGGTCAGCATTTTTTCATGAATAGCCATTCAGTGTTTTTAGCTTCTGTAACTACATTTCTATAGTTAGTATAGTATAATATAGTTACCATTGTTAGTGGCGGGGTCCTCCAATCTGGCGCTGCATTCCAATTGCCACCCTAGTTTTATTTCTGGCAAATCAGCTGTTCAAGGAGTGTGTCCTACACATAGAATTGAGACCTGTTGTCAGAAAAGAGAAAAAAATGTTTTTAATATATTATAACACAATATTTATAAGTCATTTTCTTTTCCTTGTGCAGTTTAATTTTTTTTTTACCCTAACGTCAATCAAATAATTTTATAACCCTGATTCCAAAAAAGTTTGAACGCTGTGTAAAACATAAATAAAACAGAACGTGGTCATTTGCTCAACAATTCAGACATACACCCAGCTAATAACGGCACAAACAAAAAAATTAGGATTTAAAGCAACATTATGTAACTTTTTAACATTAAAATATCAGCTTCAGAATCATGTTGATGGTTCAGTGTCTTGTAACAGGGTGAATGGTGTCTGTCTCAGCCACTCCGCCCTCCTATCACTTGTTTCTGCACTGTGTAACTTCAGTGAGAGGGTAGGATCAGTTACATACATGTTTACTTCAACATAAGTTTTCAACACACAACATTGTTATGACGTTATGAGTTTGGTATTGTAGTTAGCACCAACATTACATCTGACACATTGTTACAGACCTGGGATTTGTATTTACGACAGTGGTGTTGCACTCAGAAACTGTGGGGGGCGCCAAATCGCACAAAATGCCAATTTCTACATAATGTTGCATTAACCCCATCAACTTCATTGACTTTTGTAAATAGACGCTTATTCTGAATTAGATGCCAGCAGCACATTTCAAACAAGTTGGGACAGGGGCAACAAAAGACTGTGAAAGCAACAGGTGATATTCTTGAAGGCTAAGGTCATTCACAGTAAGGATAAATGGTAAATGGACTTACATTTCTATAGCGCTTTTCCAGTCTTTTGACCGCTCAAAGCGCTTTACAACACTTGTCACATTCACACACTGATGGCAGAGGCCAGGAGCAATTTGGGGTTCAGTGTCTCAGTATCAGCGCAAGAACGCTTCGACATGCATCTGGAGGAGCCGGGGATTCGAACCAGTGACCTTTCGATTGCTAGACGACCCGCTCTACCTCCTGAGCTGGGATCCCCAGATGGCATGAGGCAAGGTTCACCATTTTGTGAAACACATAATTGTATAAAGGATACTACTACATGGGCTCAGGAACATTTTGTTAACACAGTTTACTTGTAAATAATGGCATTCTGTTTTTAGTTACATTTTACACAGCGTCCCAACACAGCAGACCCTGCCACCATTCTAGCTTCAAACAGTGTTCTGGGACCTTATTTTCCTCTGAGAACAGCTTGTTTATTCAGTTATGTTTGTGTGATTACCCCATTAGTATTGTAAATATTACATTCAGAGTTTGAATTTCTTCTCCACAACTACATAGTTCCCCTCTAACATTTACCAAACTACCAAAATAGACTTTTTTTCCAAAATGTATTTATAGCCACACCTCTTTAATGTTTAGGTAAAACTACAACTTACTTCTTTAACATTTGGGGAGGAAGAGAGTCCTCACTGGAAAGAGTCTGTATATCAGAGGAACTGGGGTGTTTTATTGAGCCTCTCTGGCCAAGGCTGTGATCTCCTTACCTAAGAGACACATTTACAGGCATTACAGAACTGGACAAAGTTCAACAGCGAGCAGTGCAATATCTCTGTTTTACTACACACTCTTTTCCCTACTCATCTACTGCCTGACTGCTATATAAGGGTCTTTATGGAGATGAAAAGCAGACTGAGAGTCACTATTTGAATCCGATTCAAAGAGTCTTATTCACTCTATGATAGTCTTTTTCCTGGCAGTGAATGATCAGCTCACTAAAAACGGTCCTGCTCTTTGTGCCAGCTGATCCCGAGATGATGAGTCGTTTCAGCGGGTCCAAAGGAAAGTTGATTTGCCCCCAAAAACACAGAATCCTTATTTTGTCTTTTTGAAAGTAGAACACAGAATGAGAACTGACTGTAGTCCATTTGTGCCGCACTAAGTCTCACAGAGAAAGAGGTGCGAGCAAAGCCCACTGTAGGGCTTAAAGAGGCGAGAGCGAGAAAAGCGGCTTGGACGGGAGAAGCGCTGGACTAGGTGGACAGATTAGTATCATGAGGATCCCTCAGAGGGATGAAGTGATGATGGAAAGTCTGCTTTGCATTATATTCTGAAATGTTGCGGCTGATTTAGACGGAAAATCATCACATTGACAGATTAAAGCGACAAAATGCGTGAACCCCCACAGAGAACGGTGAAGAAAGCAAGGTTAAAATTGCTAAGGACACTTTACTGGCACCCACCAATGGATGAACAATAACCAATGTAATGGCTATTAATCATGATTAGCATATTCCTCAGTGCCCAGACCCCTCACACCAGTGTCTTTGTCATGCATTCATACAAACCGGTGGACATGGTGATGGTGGATATGTGGCATAACATATGTGGGAAATATTCTAAGGCTTTTGTGGCCTGACAGAGGAACCACCTAATCTGTGGGATAGCTTTCCCTCAGATAGCAGGTCTGAAAGGCTGTTAAGAGAAATAGGACAAAGGGACTCTTAATTTCCAATACGGTTTCATCGGTTGTCAACACAATTAACAGATCAGGAGGGATCAGTGTGTGACAACTGTCAGAGCACAACCTCGAGACAAA
Source organism: Pagrus major (assembly GCF_040436345.1). NCBI lineage: Eukaryota > Metazoa > Chordata > Actinopteri > Spariformes > Sparidae > Pagrus > Pagrus major. Next base: position 27,540,468 of record NC_133215.1, on the reverse strand, counting down.
ACCACTATTGTGCCTGAAGGAAACCTACATGCCCTGGTCAGATAGGCGGACGAGTAATAGGTAAGACCCAACATGGGTCGAAGGACGTCTACAGTCACGTAAACATGTTGCCTGTGTATGTGATCATGTACAAATATCTCTTCTCATTTATCTCCGCTGCAGAGGCCAGTGTGCTGACGGTATTTGCGGCGGGTTCGCAGCAGTGTTGAGGATAAGCGCTGGTGACAAAGAGAGATGCCTGCAGGACTCTTCAAACGTCCATCCTCACACGACATGAAGCGGACAAGACCGGCAGCGGCTCTGAGATGGGATGCCCGTCTGAGCATATGTTATGCAGGGACAAAGCACCGGAGAGAGACAAGGGGGGAGAGCCGGAGAGGGAGAGGCAAAGGGGTTAATGTAAGGCATGATAAGAGCGAGAGAGAGACAAATAGACAGACAGAAAGACAGACTGACAGACAGAGAAATAAGAGTGAGAGAAATAATAAACAGAGAGGTGAAGGGGGACTGGATGTTGAAAGGGACAGAGAGGCTGTGCATGAAAGGAAGGAGGGAACAAGGAGGGGTGACGGGGTGAAGGAGAGGAGGGGTAAAGAGAGGGGAGGAAGTTTGAAGTAAAACTGTTGGGACGTGTGTGACATTAGGACATTGGGGCCCTGGCAGGAGTTGTGTCATTGGTCCGTATGACTTGTGTGTTGCCTGGGTGAAGTAACACGTTGTAACAGTGGTGGAATGGTCACTGTATGTCACTGCCCTTTCCATCAGGAGCCCTGTAATGACATGTCAAAACATTTAGAGGGGCGGCACGCTGAAATGCTGCTGATGACTAAATGTCCCTTGGCTGAAATCTCTGTTTTGGTCAAGAATTAATCATTTAAATAATAATAAACGTATCAGGAAAAAGTGTCACATCCAGGCCAGTCCGTCTAAAAAAGCAGGATCTTGTCTCCCCTGGCCCTTTGTCATGGAGGCCTATGTGTTTAGTTGCTGTGGGCTGATGAGACTGAGCAGAGTCCTTCGGCCATATAAACAAAATCCCTCAGCAGAGAAAATGCCAGGGTACCCCAGACCCCCCTACCAAGAAATGTGACTTGACAAGAAACAGACACAGGTTCAAGCCTTGGCCTCCAGGCCTCGCTGCATTCTTCACCATTCCCCAAAACATAAAGTGGTGCGGAAATGTTGACATTTTTCCCGTTTTTCACCACAAATTAGTCACACAAATAAGAAAAAAGGTCACCTCGTATTAAATAGGAAATTGCATAAATGTGTATGTTTATTCAACTGTATCTCTGACAAATGACTTTCATATGGAAATATTTATTTTGCATTAGCAATTGAGTTTTGTACAGGAAAGCATGTTAGCGCTCACGACCCGACATTTATCGGTTTGGCAAAATGTAAATGCAGTCTGTTGTAATATTGAGGAGACTGGACTGGTTTATGCCAATACAACATAACACAACTATAAAGTACAAAATACACCTGACAACACTTTAGTACATTTAAAGGGGCACTTCACAGATTTTGCACATGAAGTTCAGTCACTCATCCCGGGGAGTACTACTCAGCCTGTGGAAATGGATGTTTAATTTGTAATGGGGCTCTGAAAAAATGACTCTGATGATGTCATCAGGGTTATCTCAGGTTGGGCTTCGAGACTATAAATGCAGAAACAGGAAGCTTGTGTTATAAAGTGGGGGTAAGAAATTTGAAATTGGACAATCTACCATCTAAAGATGCTGTTGATTAGCATTATGGGAAATGAAGTAAAGGTAGTTAATCATTACTGGGGACTCTTCTTCAAATTTAGCAATTCTTAAAAGTGTTTGTCTTGCAAACTTTGTGGAAGAGTACCCCTTTAAATAAACAAGATGAAATATGTGCCTTACTTCGATTTGTCTGAGTTTACTCTTTAATTTTGTAACCATGATCACAACCTTCAGCTTTAACCATGTAGTTGTGGTTGCCTAACCAGGTATGGTTAATACAGTAACTATAATTTAGTTGCTACTTGAAGATAATTAAGGAATACGTGGATTTGATGTCTTCATTACAAACAGTAGAGTGATATCAGGAAAAGAGGGAGAGTGAGGTACATCAAAGGTCCCTGACTGGAGGAGACCTGTGAATTTTTAAAATATGAATATTCATTCTAATGCATGTCAGATACTATTATCAGTCCCAGAAAATTAAAATAAACACATCTTTGCTTAAAGGTGCACCATGTAGAGAAAATTTTAATCACCTCATTATTATTGTAAATATCAAAATACTTTGTTTGAATTTCCTCTCCAAAGATACATAGTGATCCTTTAAATCTACTGTAATAGTTTTATAATAAACTATTAAATAAAATAATTACCACAGGGGGACAGTTTCTACAGTCAAAAGCCATTTTGCACAGGGTGAGAGTTTTTTTTTTTTTTGCATCTAGAAAACATTATTTTGTTTATTTGTTATGTGTCTCTTCTTTAACAGATATCTTGTGAAAGCATGCACCCATCAAAATTAGTTGACTTGAGAATGTTCTAAGTCAATCTGGGAAATGTTGGGAACTACCCGCTTAAGTCGACAGGACAAGTTGACGGAAAGTGCATAAAGGTATGCTTTGACGGAAAACACGGTAAACACTGCAGACTTATGATACATTGTCATATTAATTTGTAACCTTTATATGTTTCATATAATAAGTGAAAGTTAGTATAAATATATATACATTTTTCATAAAATCACAATAAAACCATGTAAACCAGCAGCTAGAAGGCCAGTAAAGTACTCAGTAAAACACTTATTGAGAGCAAAAGAGTGACTTGATAATAATGAATACACACAAGAAAATAACTGCATTGCCAGAAGAAACCTGCTTAGAACTACATTTGTAGTGCTGGTGGATGCTGCATTTAAACAAACATTCAATGCTTTGTTGAATGGATTTCACCGAGAAACATTTCCTGCCTGTATTAAAGCCCAAGCGTCCTTCACCATGCGCTGTTCAGAAACAAACAGCAGCTAATAATAGAGACTGACCATCCAATGTCAGATAAACTGGACTCCAGTTGTGAATTGCCAATCAGCCTTGGGTCACTCAGTTAGCTAAACTGGCTATTCATCCTTCAGGGTTAAATATGAAGAAAAATGAACTGAGGGAATGAGTGGAAACACAAATAAAGGAGGGCATTTCAAACTTTAACAACTTAAGAGAGCACTCACTGCGGGCCTTCATGAGGATTAACTCTTTGTTCTCCGAATACTCGCTGATCAATAACCAACAGGCCCAGACATCTTTATTCGCAGACAGCTCAGATGCCGCTCAAAAGGAGGAAAAAGAACAGAACCCCCTATTCTGCTCCCTCTGCCTGTGTCAAGGCACAGTGATATTCCTGTCTCCCCTCCTTAATCTGGCCTGCATTCAAGTTGGCCTTCTTTATGTGCAGGATTTTTGTGTGTGTGTGTGTGTGTCTGTGTGTGTGTGTGTGTGTGTGTGTGCGCGCGTGTGTGTGTTTTTATGAACATATGCAGCATCGAGTAAGCAGAGATCATGACACCTAATGGATTAGAGGCAATAACAATTTTAATGCATTTAGACCAATTCAAAAATGTACATTTTTTACTCTGTTAAATTAATCTTTTTATTAGGAATAGGGCAAAAATAATTAGAGTAACAGTTTGGGGTGAAAGGAGCATTTAGAAAGTGCAGATAAAGCATGAGAATAACAATAGAGGGGTGCACTAAACATGTGTTTGCCTACCTAATCCCGGGGCTTCACTCCCACATCCTGGCTTCTTCGGGCTAATCCATCTGTAAACAAAACAACAATCTTCACAACACATCTAATTATTAGAAATATGATAGAATAAGGGAAACCACGCGAGAGGAAGGGGAAAAAAAAAAAACAGTTTTCCTCTTAAAATGTGTGTCCTCATTCCTTTCTCCCCGATGGTGGACTCCCACAGTCCTTGGGCCTTTGTGTCTGTCTCCTCTTTATGAATAGAGGCTTAGCCATGGCCTGAAGCAATGCGTCTTCTGCTCCCTCATTGATAGCCAATGCATTATTCATTTATTTTCATCATATCATCAGACGTGCATAAGCTTCACCCAGTTATTTTTGGGGGGAGCTGCGTTTATTATTATTATTATTCTTTTTCCTCCATTACTTCTCAGGGAACACATTCACACTATTCAATCATTCATGGCCTCTCAACTTTATCAAGACCCCAGCTGAGATGAAAGCTCGTCTTTATTATTGATTATCAGAGGGATTAGCTCCCAGTGAAAGTTAAGGTTAGCCCCCCGATGCCGTTGGTCAATGGAAGGGAGCCGGTCCTTTTTGTCAGGAGAGTGTCACTGCACGCTACCCTCTTATGTGCACATTCGATGCTTTGTGTGTCTGCACAGACAGGAGAAATTATGTTCAAATCATACATGCATTCTTTAGTGTCTTGTTTTTTTCTTCGCTTCATTCAAACTTCATGCACCCGAGGCCAGCGATGGAAAAAAAGCTTTTTTCCATCTTCAGCAGACAAAACACAAGCGGGCCAATAGGTAAGATGAGGAACAAAGAGTTTGAAACTCTATATCCTGTGTCCACAGCCCTGTGTGTAAGTCAGCGCCCTGGACCAATTATCCATAGCTCTTTCCCCTACCTTTCTTTACTTAGAATGAAAGACAAACAAAAACCCAAAAGCAGCTGGCTTCCTTGGTGCTTCTGTGTGAAAGCACTGCTTCTCTCTCTCGACCCTCTCCTCATCCAGTGCCCACAAGTCTCCAGCCTTGACCACACATTATCTTTCAGTCTCAATACTCCTCTTCCTTCTCTCCTTTTTCCTCTTCTCTCCTTTTCTCTACCTCTACAAGAATAAAGCGCTCCTAATGACCGTGGGCTCTCAAGGGCCTGCTGGTGCCCGGGTACTCGAAAGTGCGGCGCAGTGGAAAGGGGGGCACCTCCTCCTTCTCTTCCTCCTCTTTTATCACAGGTGAGAATAGAGGGTCAAGAGGGGTTAATGTGCTGCTGTTGCACAGAGGTTTGGGCTATCACCATGGCAGCAAGCATGTCTGTGTATTTCCTTCCTCCTAAAAGAGAGGTTTGTTGTTGTGACTTGTTTTTTTGGCCTTTGGGATCAACTTCATTTTCAAATTGTAGGCTGAAAAGGTTTAGCTTTGACACTGTCAAGCAAGTTGAGGGTGAAAAAACGACGGTTTACCAGTTTTGTTGAGCAGGTATTAAGGAAACCTTGTCCATGTCCAGCAGCCCGGCAGAGAGCACTAAATCGCCCCAAAGATCCACTTTTTAAACACCAGCACATTTGTTCCTACGAGGCCCGCAGCACATGAACGCAGAGGCACAAGGTCGAGGGCTGAGGTCATCGGATAGGTTCAAGGGAAGATAACAACTGGCCGGTTGTTGCAAGGTTCAGCAGTGAAGCACTAATGTACACATACTGTACATGTAGAAAAAATACTTTTGCCTTGACACGCGCGGGACCGATACACTTGGCTTTAATTGTGGGAAGCAGAGAAATTGTTTTGTATGGGGCAGACCTGAGAAAATTAATCATTAAAACCCTGCAAGGCTCTATGTGCTAATTTAAATTCCACGTCTACAATAAATGAGCTTGCTCCTTTATTCTTTCTCCCTCAAACTTGAAACAAATGCAGGCAAATCTAAAATAATTAATTTCAAAGGGTGGGAATTAAAGAACATTTCCATCTAACCATTCCGATGCAATTTGCATTTTGATTTCTGCGATTTCTGCACTTTTTTTCTATTATTTCGCTCCCTTGCACTCTCTTTCTCAAGGTTCTCGCTTTAATATCAGAGTGGATCAAAAGCCTTTCATTAAGGTTTTCTGCACTCCTTCCAGCATTGTTTGGCTCCTAGGATAACAACAAAGTGCTTTCCCCTACTCCAGGGCCAGGTTAGGGAGAGAAGAAAGGAACAGTTATTCCTGGGCTAAGTTCACATCAAACACAAGGGGCTCCAAGTGAGAGAAGATGAAAGCGCCAGGCCTGACCCGGAAGATTAGACCAACACTGCTGCCAGCTCTGTAACACCCAGGGGCCATTCTCACTCCGGGATCCTACCCCTCCTCTTCATACTGCACAATGGACTTTAGCACGGAACAAGCCTAAAAGAAGAAGAAGAGAGTAAAATATGAGGAGGGAAGGAGATGGAGGAAGAGCGGAGAAACAAAGATACAAAGGAGCGGAGCGAGGCAGACAAAGAAGGAGAGAGGGAAGATGGATGAGAGGGGAAGAGGAAGAAAGAAAAATGTAATATAATTTCGAGAGTGTAAAACTGCAGACTATCCCAACCTACTTTTCTCGCCTCTGCTGCCGCCTCCTCTGACAGATAGTGGTGAGGCAAGGAATAATGCAGATTATCATAATTGCTTAAAGTGTGTGTGAATATTCATGATTTCTGCAGCCTTATTATAGCAACAAATCCACACCACAATGAATGTAAATGCATTGTGATTATTTTACATAGCGAGATGCCCCCAATCCTTCTCCCCCCTCTGCGCGTGTGTGTGTGTGCGTGCGGACTGCAGCTGCGGGTGTCAAGGTTGGGTGCTATCTCTAACTGGCCCTCATCAGCTGGCCGAGCTGTTGCCATGCATCACATACAGGAGGATGGAAACAGTGCGGTGTGAAAGAGGCAGGATAAAGTAATGAGTAGGAAATGAGGAAGAATGCAAACAACAATGTGATCAAAGATGTTGAGGATATGTATCAATATGTTAGAATGTGATTAGAGAGAATAAGGGGTTGTCAACGCACAAGAAAAATACACTTTCCCATCATGCTTTGGGGGTTTGAAGGGGGTTAAAGAAAGAAAGACAAAGAAAGAATGAAATAAAACGTGAGTACTGGATGTTGAGGTGTCGAAATTAGGGGTATGAAGGAGTGCGGTTGGGGCACATGGGACATACAAGACACATAGCGTCATAATATTAAGACCCCCCCACCTCCAAACCACACACACACACAGAGAGAGAGAGAGAGAGAGAGAGTCCCCCTCCTGCTCCTGTGCCCATGCTTCTGAGGTGCCAGATGGCACAGGACAAACCCTCCTTAGGGGAAACAGCGTGATGACCCCTCCCTCTCTCACCCATACTTTCTCACACATTGAAGACACATGGAAACAGAGAACAGAGATGAAGGGGGTGTGGGGGGGAGCTGAGGTTATCAGTGATGCCCATCAAAGCACACACACACACACACACACACACGCTCTGCACTGACTAACTCCTGAGATACAGAGATATCAAGGCATGTCTTGACATATTCCGAGGCAGCCGAGGAATTCGAATAGCCCTTCAAAAAATTTTGGCTTCTGCGCTGCCTTGCGGACACTGCCCTACATCAAACATGAGCTGACTTCACTTTTTGTCTGCCATCCGTGCCCTGCTGTTGCCGTACCTGAAGATGCTATCTCACCTCCGCCTGCATGGTACATGGTGACCCGCCCCTAGACCTCTGCCGCCATGCAGCAACAGGACCCGTGAATCCTGTCCAAGAGCTTTCATAAGGAGTGGTGGTAGTTACGGGTGAGCGGCGCAGAGACAGAGAGAGAGATGGAGGAGATAGGACGTTCAGGAATGAATGTGGGTGAAATTAATCAAAGCAGCTCCATGGCAAATGTCATACGAATGCTGGCTGTGAAAGTATTTCATAAACACCAGCTACAACTTGGGTCTTATGGTCACAGCTTTGGCCCTCATTGACATCAGTTATGACAACATCACACCAACTCAAACAAGTGATAGGCTGCTGCTGCTACAACAAACTGCGATGGCTCAGACCGGATGGACCGAAGCACTTAATATGAAGGGAAAAACTGAACGTGAGCACGCCCAAAAATGTTCAGTAACAATCCGTCGTTCGTCGTTCTCGATCAAAGCTGAATTAAGAAGTCGACCTGTAATATGTGATGAATGTTTACAATGGACGGTTCAGGGTTACCTCACATGATCATGTGATCCCGCGATTCCATCTTGCTAGGCTTCAAGCTAACAGTCGTTGAATCAGTCAGCGTCCTTTGAGGAACTACTGGCATTTACCAGTCAACCAGCAAGACAGTAATGAACATCGGCAGCTCCTCAAGGGGTTAGCATAGATGCTGCTGTCGCGTCCGCTATATCAGGTAGAAATAGGCAAGACTCTCCAGATCACGTGACCCAGCAGCCACGCTTGACATGCGCGTGAGAAGCAACTCATGCATCCAGTGTGGCCAGTCTAACCTGTTAACATGGACACAGAAATGAGTGCTGCACACGCATCCAGTGTGTCCAGCCTGCAAAGGTACATGTCCACGGGATCCGTCTTTTCCACGCTTTCCATTCATTGTCTACGCTTGCAGCCGTGGCATGCGTTCTGGTAGCGAAGCGTCGCATTTGGAGAGATGGGGCGTCGTGTTGCCCGCTCCTCATTTACACTCAAAGTTAAATTCTGGCTATTTTGTGCAAATCAGGGACATCTGGCGCCTTAAATGTCTTCAGAAACACATTTTTGTAATATAAAAAAAAACTTCCAAATGAGCCGCCATGTTGGACAAGTTTGAAATCCCGGAGGTGAAGCCAGAGAGTGTTTGCATGGTTGTCATCTCCAAACAGGTTTGGCTGACCGGCGTCTGATTGTCCCCACATTCTCAGGTATCATCAGTTAACTTGGAAGGTAACAATCTTACTATCAATATCAAGTCAATTCAAACTAACATGTACTTAATTCTAATTCATTTGAACCCACAAAGTCAACTTCTCTGGTTTAACGGTGCCCTCGCTCTGTCCTCACTTGAGAGACGAGCTAGCTTACTGTAGAGCAGCTCGTCCTCACCTCTATCATCAAGTTTGCCATCCTTGGTGTCAAATGCTTCCACACATTTCTTCTCAGACTGTCAGGATCATCTGTTCAGCATAGCAGGATACATTTCAACATTTTGCATTAGTGAAAATAATGGTCGCCTTAATGAGGGCATCAGGACACGCACCAGGGCCGGTCTGACTGATGTTAGAGCACCAGTCATTTTGCATTCATATATTGAGGATTTTGAATCCGAACCGATGAATACATAGTGAATATTTTATTTTTCCCACATTCCAAAGGTAGTTCGAATGTGACAGCCATAATCTCTCCTGAGCCGTTCAGTGATATTTGGCCACAGTTCCATCCAGAATACGGCTGTCTTTCCATGGCTGAAGAGTGACCTATTTGATTTCGTCTCACTCCTCTCTCTCTGCGTCCAGACTGCACTGGGAGGACAAGCCGAGCCGTCCCAACGGGCTCCACCACTTATCACCAGCCTTCTGAGATTCCACCAAGATTCACCCCCTTATGAATAATCTCACCCACAGGCTCAATGGAGCACTGGAAGGGGGGGAGCGACAGATTATTTAGAAAGACACAGGGAGGGTAAGGGATAGTTTGAGGGGGAATGAGAAATAAAATAAAAAAGAGAGGAAAAAGGGGAGATGAGAGAGGGAGAGAGAGGGATGCGGGATGGAGAGAATAAAGGGGAGGAGGAGGGTGTGAGGGGACGAAGGGTAGAGAGAGAGCGAGGCGAGAGGAAGTCTTTTGATGTGTCTCCCTCTCCAGAGCGGGCATCAGGGCGGATGGTGGATCCGAAGCTGGCCCCGCTGCTCGAAGGGACTGACTGGTTTATTAAACGCTCCCACCGCCCCCATGCCTCCGAGCATGATGGGATTAATGCTGGCATAACCCTTTACTTAATTCATTACAGGGGGACGCTGGCTAATTTGATTTGATATTATTTTAATAAAGTTCTGTGATGATTTGGAAGATTGTTTCAGGCTATCAGAAATAATTTTCCAGTTATTACCGCCGTTCAGGCAAGTCCTTTGATAGCGGCAGTCAGTCTTGGTGTGTGCAGAATACATTAGCCCTAAGTGCGAGTGCTTTTGCTACAAAGCTACTGAAGAAATACTAATAATGGGACCACTCTGAATTGCTGAGTGTTGTGAAATGATGCTGAGATGTGCTGTGGGCAGGCGCCATGTAAGGCAAACATGACAGAAGGAGAAGAAGAAGAAAGAAAGAAAGAAAGAAAGAAAGAGAAGGAGCAGAGGAGAGATATTTTGTATGCATTGAGCTTACACATGTCACCATTGTTAAATCTCCTAGGGATACATGGTTGCCTTTCAGAGGAGCGCCAGTGCTTTGTGTTATTCATGTGGTTATTGAAGAGTCTCCACTGCTAGCGTGGGTGTCTCCGAACAAAAAGATGGAACATTTTCTTTTTTTATGCCTGTGGATTTTGTTTGTCAGCCCCGCAAATGATCAGATGTAGAAAATGAAAAATGGCGTGATAAGGTGTTTAATAATATATAGTTTTTAGCAGTATTTGGAGCAGGTCTCTGATATATTTAGAACGTTTTATTTCTTATATATTAAGCTCAGTTTGTACAGTAATGTTATCGTATAATTAGGTTCCGACTCCTCCTCAGTGATATATTGGCCGCTCTGTGTTCAAATAATCCTGTTTTCCACCGAGCCTTTTGTCCACCTCATGTCATGAGCCGTTGCCAGTTGCATATAATCCCGCCACTGTCTCTTCACTTATTTACATATTCCTCAAGATAATTGGATACACTGTAGATGTCTCACACTATTTCCTTAAGCCTGCGTCCAGACCCGGCAAGTTTTGGAAGAGAAGGGAAAAGAAAGTGAAGGACCGGGGGGGTTTGGGGAGGGGGTCCTAACTGTATGGTTAGTGACAATGTTTTTGTTTTGGTTTTTTCCTTAAACCCCAAATGACACACATTTCCCTCTGAAAAGATAAGCCCTCAGTCAAAGGCCGCGGGAGATGTCTGGGACCCTGTGAAAGAAGTGGGAGAATTACCTACCAGGGGTCTGGCATGAAGGGAGAGGGGGGAGTGGAGAAAGAGGTGGAGGGGGGGGGCGGGGTTACCCTTATTCATTAGTCCGTCTGGGGTCCAAGGCGGGGTCACACAATGTGACGGTTGTTCTCCAGACCCCCAGACCCCAGCAGACACGTTTAATGGCCACCGTTTCCTCTCCAGACAGAGAGAGAGAGCGAGGGAGGGGGACGGAGGTTGGAGTGAAGGTGACGGAGGGGGATGGACTTTGAGAGACTAAAGAGGATAAGGATGTAGAAAAAGGTAAAGAGAAAAAAGTGAAAGAGAGAAAGGAAAAAACAAGATCTGGGAAGGGGGGACGAAGCGGGGGGATTTAGGTGGATGCATTTTTGGGTCATTGAGGTTTTCACTCGGAGCACGTCGGTACCTGCCCCGGGAGAGAAACGGAGCAGCATTCCACCTCTGGATGCCTCCTACTCTGTTTTTTCACAAGCTCAAAGGTTCACAGGTCACAATTTGGAACAATTATTGGGGTTAGAGTTCATGGTTATCCTGGGTAAGTGCAATCACACGAATGTTGAATTTCACGGCCCACAACAAATGTTTTTAAAAAAAGAACTCTTTAAAGTGGATGGTTTCCACTTTACATAAATACTCCAACAACACTTGACATAGTTGTCCATAAAATCCAATTAAAACTTTGATGTAATGATTGAGATCAACACCTGCAAACCAGAGGGGATGATGTGCAACTTCCCAACACTTATGGAAATGACATGCAAATCATATGTATAGCACATTGTATTTTTGTTCCATATGTGCGCTTTAACCAAGGCATTTGATAATGTCAAAATGTCAGAGGTTTCCGTAATAGCTGGCTTTCTTTAAGTTCATTATATCCGCGGAGATACGCTGCTCCAGGTTCAGTAGTATGGCCCCGGGCAGAAATCAATGTCCGCAAAAAGGTTTTTTGATACCACAGCAAGTAATCAAGGTCACAGAAAAGGGCACGCATTAACACAATTTCCCTGAAATATGCAGAGTTCATGTGCATATGTTCCGAGATTAAATCAAAGACTCAAATGTCAAGTGTAAATGCATGCGGATTCAAGTAAATAGGGCAGGCATGCTGATATTGATACCATGAGAGAATGGCTCCGAGAGGTATATGATTTCATTTAATGATCAGCCCGTGAATGCAAACCAAAATAATGACAAATGCTTGATAATTAGCCTCCATTATTGTATTCATTATCTGTTATGGATTTCATGTAGAACATGTTAGAAAACTTGTATTTGAAGCCCAAACCCTCCACACTCTAAACTATAGAAATATGTACATGTATTATCTGCACATATATGTCATCAAAATGAGCATATGCTCTGAACAAAGCATAATGGATAATGATTTTTATCTAATGGACTGTTTTTACAATAGGGTTTAAGATGGAATTAAAAGATATAACATTAACTACCTAGGTATCCGTTCCTACATCCATCTCTAGAGGTTCCCTCTTAGTCCCTAGTGTGAAAGGTAGTAATTTGTCACTTTACGCCGGCTCCAATTAGATTAATTGCATTAGACAGGCTAGTTTAGTGAAACCCCCTCCTCTGGAGCTGAGAGACGAGGGTTTTCTGTCTTCTTTTCTTCTCGCCGTCCTTTATTCGCTGTTTCTATCCCCAAAGGTTTTAGTCATGATCTTGAAAGATTTTGTGATCCGCTGTTGAATTATATATTGTAAGAGGAATGAGCGAGTTAAATTATTTTAAGGAAATGCTGTTTTTCAATTGCAGTTAAACATCCAGGAGACTGAATATTACCTTGGAATGTTCAGGTTTTTTTAAAATCATTAATCAAAACAGCACAAACAGATACCTTTCCCACCACCAACATGTCTCAACCGTGCTGAAGACGCACAAATAAGAGCTTGTTCCCCCATAAAATCCTCCGTGTTCTGCACCTTCCTCTTAAAAGTCCGGTGGCCAAAACACATGTTGGTGCTGCCAAAGCCTTAGTTAGCGCCGCTCGCCCTGCTGACTAGAGCAAGAAGATTAGGGGTCATGTCAGCTCCAGATTATTGGAGGATTTTACATTTATAAACCTGTGCTGGCTCTAATTTAACTGCACCTTCAGGGACCTTAAAGCGCGGCTGGAATGAGAGAAACAGATGTGGGGGCCTGTTAATGGGGAAAAAGCAGCGCTGGGATGGCCCAGCAGTCACTTGAAAAGAGCCAAAAAAGAGCTGTGGACATAAAGACAAGGCCAGACAGGCTTGCTCATGCCCCCATATTCTGCATCTTTGTCTCTTTTTTCTCCTGTGATTTTCCCCCTTTCTGCTCCACCACTGTCACAATGTTTCTCCCTCAATCTTCTCTTTCCTCTCTTGCCACTTCCTCTCCGCTGCCTTTTCTTCCCCGTCTCTTCTTCTCAGGTGGAGCTTTACAGGGTTTTGTTGAGTGGGTTCCCTGCCAAGCGCTCAGCGTCCAGGGATACTCGCCTGGCACTGGCACACTGGCCAGGGCCCAGGTGTCTGTAGCTTGTGCTCTGGTCAGTTGGCAGAGCAGTTGAAAGTTAAACACCTTGGACTGTGAAATCAAAGAAGCTGCAGTGATTTGACTTGTACGATCTTTGCAGAATATTATGTCACAGAGTCATGAGGGGAAGAAGGGTGAAATGGAAAGAGATTAACGGACGTGAGATATTTTGTGCTGCTGCTGGCAATACATTTTTGAAAGAGAGAAGGTTTTAGCCACAGGGTAGTTGATCACTGCAGGGCAAATAATACTGACTTGAAAGAAAGTGAGAGCGGAGATAAGGCATGAAATATTCTGGCTAAGTTGCTGGTTAACCAAGTGTGCATCTGACTGATTGCAATTTGAGTGTGTTAGTTCTTATGTCATACTAAATGCTAATATTTCTGTGAATCTCCCTCCTTTGGGTTGTCTGTCTGAAGTGGGTCAGAGTTTAAAGGGATCTGCTTCCCGTTCGAGGGCCCTCAGCCATCACCATGCCTAATGACAGAGGGCACTGGATTCCTCTTTCTTTCTCAGTCTGAGAAATCTCACCATGGAGGAGCAGCTGCCACAGAGAAGGCTGCACGACTGCTGATTGCTGGGTTACAGAGCTGCCTTTACATCCCTCCAACAAATAATGAGCAGTATGTTGAGATGTGCTGTTAAAGACACCCTGTGGAGTTTTCTTGTAAACAAACACATTTCTGTTTACAGTCAGTGTTTCTCACTAAAATGTTTAGTGTGTGCTCTTGAGGCCTAACAAACTTGTTCAATTCATTTCCATCCACATTGAATCCTACATTGTTTAAATCCAGATTAAAGGGGCACTATGTAGTTTTGGAGAAAAAAAAATCAAACTCAGAATTTAAATATTTACAATAATAATGAGGTAATAGTACAAACTCCAGGAATTGAACTACCATCCTCATGATAAGTGAACAACCCGCTCTACTCTGAGCCACAGCCACCCTGATCAATGGAATAGCGTGAAATTGTACCTTACATGCAACATGCATTTGCAGGATAGAGGATTGTTGATGAGACGATAGAAACCTGATTTAATTTTAAAGTAATTCTAGGAGTCCTTGGCATAAAAGTAACATTTTTGTTTGGTTTTGTTTTTGGACCCAGTGGGAGCATATAAATTGAGAAAAAAATGGGTCCAAGTATAGAACCCTGGGGGACCCCACGAGAGAAGAATACTACAGGTGAAGTATATAGAGCTAAACTGATCCGTTAGCTTATTGCAGATATATTATGATCAGCGTATATACTGAATAATAAAGTCAAGAGAAATTGCAGACAAGAAATTCCATAAATGTTTGATGTAATTTAGAAATGTGTCACCGTAACAGTTTGTCCATTTTTAACAGGAACATAAATAAATAATTGGGGTGTCACAATTTCAATTCAAAGTCAAAAACTGATCGTAATGAGATTTCAATTTCTATCATCAAAATCAAAAGCAGGATCGTCCATCCTCCTAGTGTTTTTTTTTTCTTCACCCCGCCACAAAAAAAATATAACAACACTTCATAAACAACACAGCTAGCTTAACGGTAGCCCGCAGCTGCACTTCCATACACTTATCTTGTATGCACGAAAACGATCAACTGACCCAGAGGTAACTTCAGAGATGTTGGGTTTATTTTCTTTGTCAGAAATCCTTTATTGATTATTTTAGAAAGAGGGTTTACTTGGGACAGATTTAAGGAACCAAAGTTTGTAACAAACTGAATTTCTATCTTTTTGTTACTTATTGTTGAACTCTCACTCTGGACTCTCTCGACCCAAACCTGCAAAAAGCCACCTGGATAAAGTTAAGCTGTTGTTGCAGGCTATACAACAACTGTAAATGACAGTTGTCAGGGCTGTTAAGCTTTACAAATCCAGATGTGATAGTCTGACTGTAGCATAGCTGTCAGTGCAGAAAAAAAAATCAAACATTAATTCAAATTGTGACCTTAAAACTCACATCTAATCAGAGATTGGGAGAACTGTGAAACCCCTAATGAATAACAATTGTTGAAAGAAAGTAATTCAAGAGATCCTTATCAAAAATGTTGCCAAGTGAGGCACTGAATGTTGAATAACTATGAAGAAAACCAGTTTAAGGCAAAGCCAGACCTCAATGAGAATTAAATGGTCTTTGTGTATATTTTGTTTTTGCCTGTACTTTATTGTGTGTCAGTGGGACCATCAGGCTGAGCGAGTGTCATGTCATGTGTGACATGAGTGTACAAAGTTGATAATTATAAGCTGTCTCTTTAGATCAACTTACTCATAATGCCTCTGGCAAGTCCTCTCGTCCCAAAACTGCAAAACTGAATCATCCTCAACCACATAAAATTACTGCCCCGTCATACACACACACACACACACACACACACACACACACACACACACATGGGGACACACACCCACCCCTGTCATACAGTGGCTTGGTGTGAGAGGGGCAAAGCGGTGCCTCATCAGCGGCCAATCAGTGGTTCTGTTCCATATGGCACAGATCGGGAGGCATCACATGCTCGCCGGCTTCCCAGTCCTACTGCCAGACAGGCCTGTTAATTGGGCGACAAGATCAGAGGCAATATTACAAGCCAATTAAAGCGATCGGGACAGATTGCCAAGTGATGAGCTCCACTGCGTAATTGAGAGTGTGAAGTGCTTGTCGCCTCTCTCTCTCTCTCTCTCTCTCTCTCTCCCTCTCTCTATATCTGTCTCTTTCTCTCTCTCTCTCACTCTCTCGCCCTCTCTCTATATCTGTCTCTTTCTCTCTCTCTGGGTGCATCTGAATAAGTGATGAGACTGCGGAGCGCTGAAACTAGTTAGCACATTAGTGATGTCACTTGAGGCCCCTTCATCACTACTCTTAGAGCAGGACGCAGTGGATTTAGGTTAGAGGATTTGCTGCACCGCCTTTCTTTAGCCGTTACTGTGGTGAGTGGGCCCATGGTGCTGATGTACCAACATCAGAGCATACGGCCAACATTATACAGTGAAACTAAGGCTCTCTCTAGACCCATCCATTCAAGTTTGAGAGATTTGTTGTTTCATGAATCTCTGTTTGTTTGATTGCTGTCGCTCTCTTGTGATTTGAGATCGGCCTTGTTATTAGTTTGTTTTTTGGTTGGTCGTGTGTGTGTGTGCGTGTGTGTGTGAGGGAGAGTGAGAGAGAGAAGCATAAAGAGAGAGAGAAAGTGATCCATACGACAGCTACTTTAATTTGTTCTGGGAATATTGTTGTACTGGTGCAGTCCACTGGGTAGCACCTGCATGCCAAGTTTGCTTAATCATGCAAAAAGAACAGAAAAATGCATTACAGATGTCAGACTGCCTCCCGATAGAGACAGAGATTTGACAAACACCTTGAACCCTGAGAGAACAGTGGTGCAAAATTCATTTTGTAGCGTTCAAGTAGATCTCCATCACCAGAAAATGAGTTCTACTCCTGATATTTAGTACATTACTCGTGTATATATATATCAATCTATATATATATATATATATATATATATATATAGTGAGAAGAAGTAGAAGTGAGAAGGGAAGAGCTGGCATTAAAGGTCTAATTGTAGGATTTAAGGGGATTCAGGGGCAGAAATTAAATACAATAATCTAAATTATGTTTTCATTAGTGTATGATCACCTGAAAATAAGAATCATGTTTTTGTTACCTTAGAATGAGCCATTTAAATCTTCAGAGGGAGCGGGTCCTCTATGCTGCACCACCATGTTTCTACAGTAGCCAAGAACAGACAAACCAAACACTGGATCTAGAGAGGGCATTTCGTGTTTTTAGTGTATTGAGGGTTATTTCCGTCAGTTGCAATCCATAACTTCAGCGCTAGATGCAATTAAAGCCTACACTTTGGACCTTTGATAGAAATTTTAATATCATACATTAAAAAAATTTTAAAGGTGCAATATGTAAGAATTTTAGTTGGAAATGTTCAAAAATTAAATAAATTGTCTATAGAATGTGGAAAAATAACAGTTTTGACTTGACATCTACATATTGTATTGCAGATATCTACTGAAGTTAGCATGCGAACCAGCTAGCCCTGCCTCATACCAGTACAAAGCTCCCTGTCCAGCTGCTAACTGCACAGCTAACTGAGCTTACTAGCTAACCACAGGCACAGTATGTGGCAGTAAGCGGTTAATCTGGTGATATGGCACTGTGAAATTGTAAAGGTGGAATTTAAAATGCAGTGTGCATCGCATCAAAAGTATACAGTATATTAGATATCTGCACAGATTTTAATCAAGAGAGACTGGTCAAATTGAAGGCAGCAGAGGCTGAGATGTCCTTACTTTTAGTCCCTATGAAAAGATCCTACACTTCCCATAATGCAACTAAATAGCAACTGTCATTAGACCCTCTCTGCCTTGTAAGCACCCATGTCTTCCAAACTCAGCATCGCCATTTTAAACTTTCTGTCAAAAAGGTCAAACCTGGGAAAACCCTCATGACGTTACCATGACATCATCGTGGCTATTTTCTTAGACTTGACAAGCTGCTCCAGAGCTACAGAGGACATTATACAACTGTTTGAACAGGCTGAGTAGTACTGATAATTTGTAAAATGGTGGAGTATCTTTTTTATACATTCTATTTCTGTAGATAAATAAATTACAAAAAAAATAGTCCCTACGTGTGCAAAAAACCTTAATCACTTGCAGATTTCTGCTTTCCTTTGTCAGTTATCTGTTTAATTGTTGCTAATGTCCAATTAGGACAAAACCTCCAGCAGCTGAACAATCCATTTCTGGATCTTTTATTGTGCTGATTTTGTTCGGAACACATCTGCAGAATACTGCTAAATTACAACCACGTGAGATTATGATAGTCCCGTGACAATCCCTCGTGGAACAACCCCAGACAAATTTGCAATCTCGACTTGCTGAAAACCAACAGAGAAATCTCACAAAAACTAAAAAAAAACAAAAAAAAAATCACAGCTTTTTGATGTTCATGTATCGAGCTGTTGGAGACCTCCCGGGAATTTAAAAACAGCTGATGAAACACGGCAGCTACAGAGATCTGTTTTCATAAACCAGTGGCAACAGAGCTCATTTACTGTAAGCTCCTTGTGATTATGTTATGACAGTTATGACACTGAAGACTTATCTTTGGCGATAGCTCCATGTCATGTGTGGTTTGGAGGTAGGTGGTGTTTAGCGTAGCTTAAAACCAAAGTCTGTGCCCTTTGCTATCTGTCTCTCTCTCCCACTGTCTCTCTATCTCTCTCTACCACTCTCTGTGTCTCCCTCAGCCTCTCCCACATCCCTCCATAATACCACGATAGCCCTTTAATATCCAACGGCTGTGATTATCCAGTCAAGTCAGAGATTTTCTCTGATATTTTCCATCTGATTTTCAAAACTAATGGGGTGTTGGTGCGTGTTCTGTGTATGATACACTTTTTAAAGGATTGCCGGGGCTCCTTCTGAGGGCTCGGAGCCATTTCAAACAGTGGCTAATGCTAGACTCAACTGGCTTTGTTTGTTTTAAAGAGGGGAGAGTGACATTTAGTGGCTAACCGAGGGGCGAGGGAGAGAACATGAAAGTGAAAGTTTCGTTTTTTAAAAAGAAAATGCCAGCCGAAGGTTTCTGTTACAGGCAGGTTGTCGTACCTCACACACCCTCCCAGACCGCACACATACACACACACACGACTTAAGTTCTCGACCTAACGACCATTTTCAGTTTTCCCCATCAATCTTAAATGTCCTGCAAGGTGCATCCTCGTCACATTTACGCACACTTCTCTTTAAATGGGCCATAACTTTAAAGGGAGTTGACACCAACTTCCCATTACAAAACAGTTACAACTTTCACAACCTTTTTTATGAGCTTTATTGACAACCCTCCCTGCAAAGCGGCACACCAGCAGTTCAATAGTTGAATTGTCCCTCTCTTCCCTTCTCCCTCTGCTCGTACTGCTGATGTTGTTCTAGTGCTACTCGGGGAATAAGAGACCTCACACTGTGGGGACTTGTAAAACCACTGTCATGTTGATGGGGAGACTCAGCAGTGTGTATGTTTGCGTGCGTGTGTGTGTGTGTTCAGACCGTGTGTGTGCGTCTTTGGATGTGGGTATGAGCACACTGCAGAGACCAGTAAAATGCTGTCTGAATGAAGTCCCAGTGCAGCAGTGGTGAGTAGTGTTTGATGGCCATGTGATTTGTTTGTTCAGCCCCAATGGCCTTTTCTCCTGGCTGAGGGAGGGAGAGAGAGGGAGGGGGAGAAAGGGAAACCAGGAGAGAGGGGAGGGCTGACCGCTTCACACCTTCTCCCCTCCTAGCCCCACCAATGAGCCATTTAATCCTCCTTCTTACAGCTAAATCAACACCTCTCACACACTCCGAGCTGGTTCGGACCACCGCTGCCGACTGTCTGCTGCTCTGTCTGACTGTCTGTTTTGGTGGGATTTCAGTTGTTGACAGCTTGCGTGCAAATTTTTGTTTAAATATCCATATTGGTATAGGAAGACAGTAATGAATAAGTGTCACTTTACTATGCAATATGTGGGCCTTCACTGACAGCATCCAGTCCATTGTAGTGACCACATCTTAAAGGAAAATTCAGTCATAATCTCCTCACCCCCATGGTGATGGGAAGTCAGGTGAAGTTTCGTAGTCCACAAAACATTTCTGGAGCTTCACAGCAAAACAGTGTTGCAGCATTCTCCTAAACAACTGAAGTAGATGGGGACGTGTTTTGTCCAAACATAAAAAAAAAACAGAAAAAACATACAACAGCTCCAGTGTAATCCAAGTCTCCGGAAGCCCTGAGCCCCAAATTGTTTCGAAAAAGATGTTATTAACATCCTCAAAGTGTGGTCGAGCTCGTGCAAGACAGAATACATGTTAACGGTTTTAGCTTAGCAGCTTCAGTCAAGATTTTGGCTTAAAAAAGGATGTAAATATTGCCTTTCAAATCAATTTAGGAACTTGAGGCTTCTGAAAACTTTTATTACAACAGTCAACCTGTATGGAGCCGTTTTATGTTTTGTTTTTAATGTCTTTTTTTAGTTGTTATTTAACGTTTTCAAACAAGTCCCCATCTACTTCAGTTGACTAGAAGAATGCTGCAACACTGTTCCTGTGAAGCTCCAGGATTTTTTTTATGGACTGAAAACTTTTTCTGACTTTCCATCAGCAGTAGGGGTGAGCAGATAATGACTGAATTTTAATTTTTGGGTGAGCTGGGCCTTTAAAAGAAAGTGAGAGAACCCTTTCTCACATCATTTGCAGCATATTGGAGAAAAAGAGCGCGAGAGAGACGGAGAAGTAAGGAATGGAAGAAGAACAAACAGGCCGAGTGTGTGAATAAAATATACGAATAATGGAGAGCGAAAGGGCGAAAGCATCAGAGGGAAAGAGGTTTGGAGAGAGTATGGAGGACCTTTGATGGGTACTGCAGATTGTGGGCGGCACATTTAGCCCGGTGTGGTAATTGTGTCTCTGGGGTGAGATCCTTGGACCTGATCCTGGCAGAGATCAGAGAGCCAGGCAGATCACTACAAAGCAGAGGAAGAAAGAGAAAGAATTAGACTGAGGGAGAGAGAGAGAGCAAGGAAATGCTATATATGCTGGTACTCATATGTAGTTTGCTGTAATTGTCAGAGTGAAAGTCTGCACAACTTTATTACCATTATTCTGTTAAATAAAGGTCCGATAAAGTACTAATAACAATGAGTCAGTTTCATTAAATATGCTAACTGGATAGATCAGATTAAATAACACCCCACACTTCACATAGTGATGTCAAATGTCTATTAATTTCCTGTGACCTCAAAGGATAATTCTGGATTATTACAACTTGGGTCTCATTTTTGCAGTTTCGGCCATCACTCATTTCACTTATAGTCACACTGTGCTCATTCAAGTAGATTGTAGAGAACTAGGATTGGGGCTACACTGCTAAAAAAAAAGAGAAAAAAGTCAGACTGTTTAAAAAATATAATTAAGCAATACAATAATACGTGTTCTAATTAAATCCTCAGGATAGACAAACTTAGGTGGACAGTACTGAATTGTTACCTAAACTGTCCATTATAAACGTGCTGTACATCATTGGTTTACAGCCAAACTTCTTGCTTCAGCTTTGAACTAATGTACATGACCCCAAAGTCACACTTGAGTAAAAGTAAAGACATCTTGCTAAAATATTACTTGAGTAAAAGTCTTTAAGTATCAGAAGTTAAAGCAACATTATGCTGCATTATGGTGCTTTTTTGGGCCCCCCATATTGTAACACCACTGTCATAAATACAAATCCCAGGTCTGTAACAATGTGTCAGATGTAATGTAGGTGCTAACTACAAACAAAACTCATTATGTCATGATAACGTTATGTGTTGAAAACTTGTATGTTGAAGTAAACATGTATATAACACTGTGATCCCACCCTCTCACTGAAGTTACATAGTGCAGAAACAAGTGACAGAGACACCATTCACCCTGTTACAAGACACTGTACCATCAACATGATTATGAAGCTGATATTTTAAGGTAAAAAAAGTTACATAATGATGCTTTAAATGTACTTAAGTATCAAGGTACGGTATGTGAGTAAATGTACTTAGTTACATTCCATCGGTGTGAACAACCTGGTCAGAATACTGTTCACTTCTACCTTCTGGTTGTAATTTGAGTCGTTGTGTGAATGTCAGACTGTGACGATATCTTCTACTTGATGAATGGATACAGAACATGTTGACTGTCGACAAGCCACCATCGCCAGCAGTCACGTCTATTAACACTAATGCAACCAGTTCTGCTAATTTAAAAAGAGCCTCCGGTATAGACAGTTGATTTGCATCATTTTTCACCTATAAATGAACCACTCCAAATGACTGGAAGCTTTCAATTTGGTTAACCACCTTGGACTTAATAACAGGTTTTCCTGCTCTTACCATTCTGTAGACATGAATGCAGCTATGTAATGTGATTTTCCCATGTCAAAAGGGATTATTAGCATTATCATTTCGAGTAGTTAACGTTTAGTTTAACCTTCACAACAGTTAACCTTTAAAAACGTTTTATTCCTTTTAATTCATGCACTTCTAAACCTCTAATTCAGAAATGTGTTTCTGAGACCTTTTGGAAATCGTGGCTTAATATGATGGTCACCATCGCCACATCCCACCCAAAGGACACAGTTTTCAGTTATCAGGGCATGTTTCTCGCTTTGTTGAACTTTGTTGTTGAGATTTTTCGAATCTGAGAAGAAATGATGGCAAAAGTACAAGAAGAAGCCCATATAAATGATCCTTTACCACAAACAACAGGCAGGTTTTCATTGATAAAAATTAGACAACACGCCACATATCACCAGATGAATTACCTGTGATCATAACATGACAAATAAACAATAGTAAATCAATTTAAGCTCACTTCCACATGCTTAGTGCACACGTCCCGCTCAGCTAATGTGTGAAAAGCTGTTCTGGGCTATTTTGTTGCGAGCCAGTGTGCAGAGGGGCCACTACTTTGCTCCCTGCTGAAAGACCAACATACTCTCGTGTGAAACACCTCCTTATCTCCCTCTCCCAGAATGACCAGGTTTGTTTCCCTGCAGGCCCACCAACACACACACACACACACACACACACACACACACACACACACTCACACACTCACACACCACCCAGGGAGCTAGTAGGCCTGTTCACAGACACATGCTGATGCACACATAAAAATGTGTATGCAGTCGCACAAATTCAGACACACAAACGTACATATGCTCTCTCTCCCTCTCTCTTTCTTTCTCTTTCTCTTTCTCTCTCTCTCTCTATCTGGTGACAGCAAGAGAGCGAGGGGGAAATGTGAGCGTTGGCGGTCCAAGTGCCTTGGTGTCGACTGACAGATATAATTACAGGAGCGGTCTCTAAAATCTCCCCCCTCCTCCCCCCTCCCTCCTCACCCCCCACCACCCCCCACACCCCTCCTTTTTCCTCTTGCTGCCCCTCTACCCCCCACACCCTCCATCGCCACTCTTACCCCCTCGGCCCTAACCATTATTTATTTTAGCAGCTCCAGCCCGCTTCAGAGGGCTCAGCAGCACTCACAGGGCCCCTGCCAAAAAGTGGCTTTCTGACTGAAAGCTTTCCAAACAAGCTCCGCTGGTCCATTTGGCCGAGGTCCAACGCTGTGCGGTCTCCCTACTACCGCTCCCTCTCTCTCTCTAAGAAAAGAGGGAGAGAGGGAGTCTGGTTTGCATTAGTATGAATGTGTGTGTGTGTGTGTGTGTGTGTGTGTGTGTGTGTGTGTGTGTGTGTGTGTGTGTGTGTGTGTGTGTGTGTGTGTAGCCACATGTGCGGCCATACTTCTGCAAGTCTTTTATGTGTGTGTGTGTGTGTGTGTGTGTGTGTGTGTGTGTATGTGTGTGTGTGTGTGCGCGTGTGTTTCTGGCGATCTGACCCAGACCCAGAGTGATGGTCCCTGGAACCTGAAGCCACACCGCGCTATATAAACAATGAGCAGTGTATTTACACAGAGCTAAGAGAGCAGGAGACTGCGGCTCCTCCAGTGCATCACAGCAAAGCCACGTCTCTGATACTACGCAGACAACCTGTTTATGGCCTCGTGTGTGCGTGTGTGTGTGTGTGTGTGACAGGGCGAGAGAGACCGTGCCAGGACTCTTCTCTGGTCTACTTCCCTCTCAGGTATCTTATCACTGTCTGTGGAGATAGGAGTATATGGAGAAGGCTGTTATAATGGCCCCTCAGATAAGTCTGTGTACAGGAGAGCGAGGTGGGCAGATAACTCATGATTAGGTTGGAAAAGGTGGTCAGACACTGGAATATAATATGTTCCATATTGCTGCCAGTCAGCACAAACATATAGAGAAGTGTTTTACAAGTAGGGCTGAGTATTGTAATTTTAGAAAGCTATGCATGTTTTATTTTACAAAAGACAACAAAGTTCTCTGATGGTTACTTATAAAGCATACAAGAACATTGACCATATAAAACTGTCAAAAATTGGCAAAATTCTGACTGAAATCTGCAACTCTCTGATCAGAGAACAAAAAGATTACAAATGTAACCAGGCAGTCGATGCCAATTTATGACACTTGCATACTTGCCAACCTTGAGACCTCCAAAACTAAATCAGGATTTCAAAACCGGGGCCGTGTTTCCCCCCAGAAACATTTGAGTTACAGAGACTTTTTTTTTCCAGCATTCTGGTGACTTCTACAATAACATTCAACAAAATAATAAGTACACTGCAACAGCATTTTGTATGTTAAAGGTGCACCGAGTGACTCTTGTTTTTAAGGTTCTAGAAACAGACACAGCTCTTGATTTAAGGAATAGCATTTTTGCAAATGCTAACATGAGTTTTCAATGTAATGTAAAGCCATTTGTTTACATTTGTATTTATAAACATTAGAGTAAAACAGAAGTGTATTTTTAGTTGTGGTGGGGTGAGAACAAAAAGAACACATTGCATACAGTTCAAGCTTATATAAGTATGTAATCAAACTCATTACTAAAAAAGTTGCATAGTGCACCTTTAAATACTTACCAATACCAATTTTACTTTTGACTCTCAGGACAGACTGCAGTTATAAGAGGATAAAGTCAGGTGGTATCATGGCTGGACTGGAGGTTTCTAAGGAGTCTTGTGGGAACTGCTTGGGGACCGGGTTGCCGGGCGTTCTGTGGCATCGTGAGGTCTTGGTCAGCTCGGGTGTGTGCTGTCGTCGGCCTGTGTTGTCATGTATAGCAGAGAGAGTGGTGCCGCGACGGGTGCAGGGTTGAGGTGTTTTGACTGGTGGTCTCTGACCTTTTGATTTCACTGTACTGTATGTATTTTATTAATTATAGCATTTCATTTATCTATTTCATTAATTATTTTTCATGTTTCCTCATCATTAGTTAAGTTTAAATTGACGTGGCAGATTTTACAAAATGCCCCTTTCCTTTGAAACGTTACATAAGTATTCTTCTGACAGTTACATCTCCAATCTTCTTTTAAATGTCTTTCTCTTCCTCTCCTGTCCATCTCTCACTCATTGAGGAGGGCCAGGTGCGACATTACAGCAGACTGCAAGCTATACAGAGCCAGAAACTGGTTGTGATAACTAGGAGCTGACCAATACGTTTTTTCAGATTATTAGTAATCAAGCAGACCAATAACCGATATCTGATAACGGATATACTGTATATTCAAAAACATCTTAGTGTCACATTTTGAATAACCAGTGATACAAACAGAGAATATGCTGCATCAGAACCAAAGTACCACATGTTAAAATAAATGTAATTTATCTGCAATCAGACACAACTGGGAAACTGGGAATTTGGTACAACAGAGACATGTTGAAAGGTGTCGAAGTTCAATACTCGCCTCTACTTACAAGACAAGCCTTACAAATGAGAAACAAGCAGTTACAGAAACAAAGATAATGAGTACGTGTTGGAGCTCTGTTTGTGAGTTTAACTGTGTGTGTGTCTTATGTCATGGCATTTGTGTGAGACTCTGCAGCTGTCCACCCTTCCAGGAATCAGGAACCAGACCAAATCTCACCTGACCTCCTGTGAGTGGTGGAGTGTGACCGAAAACACACGCATACACACACACACACACACACACACACACACACACACACACACATGCACAAGCCCGAGAGGAACAGAGCAACAGGACACACTCTTCCCCAGGCCAGCAGAGAGGAAGGAAGTAAGGGCTGGTGGTCACAAAGCACGCCAACGGTAAACCTGCCTGTCACACAAGTCTTTGCCTTTCAGCAGTGTAACCTCCAAAATGAATAGACGTCATAATGAAATATGTGGAGTTATTCAGCTTTGTTCCCTTTTATAATCAAACATGAACATATTCTATTCATCATCATGACACTTGAACTTCAAACCACTAAAAACTCTTCAATATATCTTTTTATTGTAATACACTGAACACCGCTTTGAAAAATTATTGACAGCTACACAATTATTAAGGAATTTTTCTTCTAAAAAGTTCATTCTTACAGTCGATCTAACAAACTTTTCCAGTGCATAAGACATTTCAGAGTTTTGAAGAAAAGGTGACAAGGTTTCTTTTTACTCCATTTTAGAAGTCCTGAAAAGGCGCAGTTGTAAAGCGCTTTGAGCGGTCAGTAGACTGGAAAAGCGCTATAGAAAATGCAGACAACAAAAAGTCCAGACACAACTGTTAAAACAGAATGTTTGAAGGCTATGACATAAGCCAGGTAAAAAATATTCAAACAATATTACTACAGAACTAGTCAAACTCATTTTTACAAAAGTAAAAAAGAGATTTTTTGAAAAATAGTCTTCCTTTTGTGTCTGTGTCTGTGAAAGTCAAGTCTAAAACACATAAAGGGACACACCATAAACCTGCCAAAATGTCTATAGGATTTGGGTTGTTTTTACTCATTTTTTGAGATTTAACAATAGCATCTACATTTTAAAGTAGTCCTTGTTATTTCAATTGTTAAATACTTCACTTCAAGGCCATCGTTTGTGATGGAAATCTTTAAGCGTCAGACATTAATGTGAGATGTGAGCTTTTGGAGCAGACTTGGCAACATATCTGCTTCACATATCTTGCAAATCCCTGAAATAGTGAAGAATATGACATTTTATTTCTTTTTTTTCAATCAGGAGAGAATTAATTTGAGTGAGCAATTCATTTTTGACACATAATGATAAAGAAAGTCTTTAGCGATTATACCCCATTGTGACATCATCATGAATCTAAAGGCAGTAGTGAAGCTTTGAGTAGTGTAAGATACACTCGATGGAGTATAGACACTGGTGGTGGTGGTGGTGAATGAGGAAAATGTTGGGATCTTGAGCGGTCTACTGGTAGGTGAGACCTGGTGCTGAAATGATGAACTGGAGGTGAATGGGGTGGAGGAGGTGTGATGACGGTTCACACTGAAATGACAACTGACAGCCAGAGGGAGAACAGAGTTAAACTTGACAGCAAGGACATGATTGGCTGATTGATGAGCGTGGTGAAATCTGGTTGGTTAACTTGAGAGTGAAAGCCCCTAATCAGCTGATAGAGAAAGTGTACCAGGTGTACCATATTATAGTCTTCCTGATTGAAGTTACGCCATAAGCTCCATTCAGAGCAAATTGTTTCCTACGTAGACTTTAAAGGTGCAATATGTAAAAATCTTAGTTCAAAACGTACACACATTTACTAAAATCATCAACAGAATGTAAATAGAATAACACTTCTGATATATGTACTGTGTTGGAGAGATATCTGGTCAAGTTTGCATGCTAGCCAGCTAGCCCCAGGCCTGAAAACCTCAGCCAGTGGTCCAAAGCTCCTGTGCTAGCAGTGTAAACACCAACACTCCCAAAGTGGGCCGGCTAGCTGCGTGGCTAACTGAAATAAAAAGCTAATAGTAGCCACAGTCATGAATGTAATATAAATACAGTTAGCAGCAGTTAGCTGTTACTCTGGTGATACCCTGCCCCTGTTTGTTAGTTGAGTATGAATTCAACAGGTGGCTGAAACTTACATATTGCACCTTTAGGAGAAAATGGCTTGGTAATGTTGTTACAAATATTAAATTCTGAATTTATTGTTAAATGTTTATAAGTGTATAGCCACATGTGAGGCAGAATTGAATTAAAAGTCTACGATCTCTGTGTGCACAGTTATGTTCCTGTACATTAGCTGTGGAAAGGTTTACTGCTCTCCCCGAGGAGGAAAGGCTTTGTTTGTGTTACAATTGTAAGTAATTGTAATTGTAAGTTCATTTCATGCTTCATTACATGTGATATGAAGATTTAGGGCCACACTTTTTAGTAAAAATGACATCATTTCTGATGGGCTCCTCTGGTTGAATTATTATTATTATTATTTTTAAAAAAGAGCTGTGTTTTAAGAGGAAGGCATGAGACAAAGTTCTCTGATTGCAATGTAATGTTAGATGTAAGTTATGTTGTATTTTGGGAGTCACATCCACAAGTGTGGCTTGGACTCTTGACGGTGTATTATGTAAGAATTTTAGTTCAAAACATTCATTTAAAACTATCAACAGAATGTGAATAAAAACAGTGTTGAGTTTCTATGTGTTGTCTTGCAGAGATATCTTCTGAAATTAGCATGCTAAGAAACTAGCCCCTAGACACGTTGTGCTTCAAGCTCTGGTGATATGCTGCCCCAGATTTTGTTTGGAGTATGAATTCAACAGGTGGCCATTTTTTCACGTATAGAACCTTTACAGTAACTAAATAAAACAAATTACTAACTGAAAAACTGTAGTTCAGCAGAAATTGTCATTCACAGTCCAGTCACCAGAACAAAATGTAAGCACTATACTTTAATGCAAACCACAGACACATTCAGATTTGTGCATGCCATACATATCATATCAATACTTGTACAATATGTATCATATCACGTTCACATTACATGTATATGTACTGTATTAAATGTCAGGGATGGTGTTGGCATCAAGCCAGAGACCACTGCTCAAGAGGGCGGTTCAACATTTGCAAGCGCTAAACCACTGGATATTTTTTTAATGACAAGTCAGGACATTTTTTGGCCGTGTTAGTGGTGATGGAAGAAGATAAGCCCGAACATGATCAATTTCCAACCCCTAACAACACAAAGTAAAAAAATGAAAGTAAAGAAAAGTAAAGTTGCAACACAAAAAATGTGAAGTTTCAATATATCCATGGTTTACAGAAACATACATTGCCAACATTCCGAGTTGCATTTAGCCTGTTAATGCATCCTACAGTTCAACCTATTTGGTTCTCCTTTTTTTTTAATATGAAAAGCCTGTTTCTGAAACATTTGGTGGTAGTAGTTTCAGGAAACAGCCGGATGAAATATGGCAAACAAGACTGTTTACTCTGCTGAATGACAACAGACAATAACAGCCGTTTGAATGACTGAGTTTTACAACACCAACAAAAATGTTCAAAACTGGAACAGCTGGTTTTATGTGCGTGTGAACACAATGTCCATGTTAATAACCCGCGTTTACAGGAGCAGCGAGCGACGTCGCAGCACAGAGAAGTGATTGTTCAGCTAGTTAGTTTGCAGTCGCTGTTTATCAGAGGGGTCAAGGCTGGCGGTTATTGTTTGAGTGCAGCCACTGGTCCTCTGCTGCACACAGATGACTGTAATGAGCATAAGGTTGCCCTCGCTGATAACTGTCAGCGAACCAGAGTGTCACCATTCACATCAATCATTTCTCCGGCTGCTCAGCTCACCCCTTTGTGTCCGTCCTTTCTTCCTCTCTTCCTCCGTTTTCTTTCTAATTTTTTTTCCCAGTCTTTTTTATTACCCTGCAATTACAGCTTATCTGCAGTGGTAAACTTGGCCCCTCCATTTCCTTATCTCTGTGCCTGGGCAGAGCAAGGGTCTCTTGAGTAAGAAGACAGGGAGCACAGGAGGAGGAAGAGAGCGAGAGGGAGAGAGAGAGAGAGAGAGAGAGCGACAGAGAGAGGAGACCTCAAGCAAATGAATGGGCAAGTTGCAGAAAGGAAGCAGGCTTTGCTTGTGACTTCCACCGTCCCTTCTCGTCTATAACAGCCATCACAATACATTTTCTTTTATTTTCACCCTTTCACACTGTCAGGCTGATAAAGAAAACGGCTGGATCATATGGATTAATTTTCATTTGCTGAAAAACGATTGTTGCACGTTAAGGAACACGTTTTTTTTTTTTACTTGCACTGAAAATGAATGAATTTGATGAATCGCTAACAAGAATCAGACAATACTGAAGCCACTTTTCACACAGTCTATGTTACCAACACGCATCTTGGCCAAACAAGTGACCACCAGAACTCACCTAAAACACTTCAAACATGCCTCAATAAGGTTGTTGGACCATAACACTGGCAACAGTTGTCACTCAGAAAGCACATATTGTTTCTCATAACACACTGACCTATGGATCTTTCACATAAATCAGTATTTCATTATAGAATAGTGAATAGGTTTTTTCTTTCTAAAAGTATATATGACAACAATAAATCCAATGCCATTTTCTCATAAGAACTCTGGACATTGGCCTTTCAACCATGTGGAACACAACAGGACATTGTCCGTGTCAGACTTAATCGCTCCTACTGGAAATACTCCTTTTGGTTTGGAGGTATACACCTGGAGATAAAGTGCAGAAGGAGGAGGAGGATTCAACTGTAATGACTGTTTTTGCATTGACATCAACACTACATGTATTTGGACATTTTCAAAAGAGTGGAAAGCCATATAGAAAAGATTACAAAGCAGCTACACTTTGCAAAGTCATCAACATGCCCACTTGTTCACTGTGAATTCTCTGGACAATAACCTGCTCGATTTGACAGAGGTGGCAACGGTACGCACATTCTTTACTCAAGTAGCAGTACATATACTTGCATAAAAAAAAATAAAAGACTGGTAAAAGTAGAAGTATTGATTCAACTTCTTTACTCAAGTAAAAGTACAGGCTCTAAAATGTAAAGTATCCTCCTGAAGGACGTTTCTGTGCAAAGCTAACTGAACCTGAGCCTTTGTCACTACACGCCTTTACTCCCCACTCGAGTCTTCCTCTCTAACTGTTTCCGTATTGTTACGTCTTTTATGTCATTTCGTCTTGCTACGTCGGCTGTGCGTGATATGCACTGGCATCATAAAATCAGTCCTGTGATGTTGGGAAGGTGGCGTGCAATGTAGCAACATAAAAATAATTGATAATTCCCCTCAAATGCATTAAAACTAAAGTAACGAGCCTGTTCTGAAAATGTCAGGAGAGGACAGTAGACATATTTGTGTTAAAATGGAGGGAGTAAGAGTCAAAAGTTGTCAGAAAAAATAAAAAACTCTAGTACAGTAACTAAGTATTTATACTTCATTACATCCCTCCTCACTCAATCACACATTGTACCAGGGAAAGTACAAAGTGTAAAAAAGTGCAGGCCACAGTTTCCGCACTTTTCCGCCCTCACATACACTGAGTGATGTCTGGGAAATGTCATGGCAGCAGCATATATGAAAGGTGCTACAAATGCAGCAATTTGCTTCAAAATCCTTTTTTCTGTATCATTGCAAATACTCTCGTATCTTACTTACTTGTGAAAAAATAAAAAGTTGACACGAAAATAAATTCCTAAAATTCCTTGGCTGCAATGATAATTACCAAAAAACTCATCACCAACATGCATCACTTACATAGAACAGCACTGTGAGGGCTCTAGTCCCCCCTCTCTAAAAACTAAAACAGGACACCTGGTTAGGCTTTCAGCTGTAAATACAACCAGCTGTGTTTAGAAGGATTATTATTTCATTTGATGGTAAATATTCTGCCAACATTGTAAAGAATTTGTCTCTTTTTAATGTGTTTTTAACACTTGTTTGAACACAGTGTGTAAGCGTTTGAAAATGTGCAGCAAATATATAATGTTTTGCAAGTGGTGGAGTTTGAATGAGAAAATAGTTGATGGATTTTGACAAATGTGTTCACTGAGTATATTCGGTGTGAAAGCAATGCAAAAGAAAGAGTTTTGAAGGAACGGGCGAACATGACGATGAGAACAGCTTTTTATGAGCATGTGCTCTGTAGTATGAGTGACGGGACCAACAGGAAAGCACCAGGGTGGGATCTTCTTTGGACTCATATCACACTGACTGATAAACCTGAAGTATAAATGTTGCATCGTGATAGCAATTAATATTACAATCTGTTGCATGGAATATTATACCACTGACACTACTGTATATACGCTGCAAGTAACAAGGCTCCTCTCATAAAGTGAAATGCTGTACTGTCATGCACAAAAGACAAAAGCAATAAAAACTCGAATTACAGTAAGAGGGAAATGTGACTTTAGTTTTGAACAGTGCATCCTAGTGATCAAAAAACAAAGTAACTTATCTGCCAAGTTTAAACATATTACACATACATGCTCAAACATTAACCCACGTTTCACCATCAATGCTTCTATTCAAACTCATTCCCCTTTCCTCAAACCATCCCCCATCATTCCCGTCTTCCACTCCCTGTCCCCCCTCCCTGTTGTCCCGGCTGGTCAGTGTGTGTGTGTGTGTGTGTGTGTGTCTGAAGGACCGCTGGGGTTAGGGAGTAGACCTTGGCCTTGTGGTCTGACCCCAGAGAAGAGACTGGTGTCTGAGTCTGAATGCCCTGTCTGACCTTCCTGTCACAGCCTGTGTGTGTGTGTGTGTGTGGGTAGGTGTGTGTGTGTGTGTGTGTGTGTGTGTGTGTGTGTGTGTGTGTGTGTGTGTGTGTGTGTGTGTGTGTGTGTGTGTGTGACAAGATGCTTTGTGTGTACATCTATAAGTGCTTTTCGCGCATATGTCTTCCTGTGGATGTTTGCATGCACGCACAGTCTTACACCCATGTGTGCATACACACATGAGCATATCTGTGCTCCTCTGTGTGTGTGTGTGTGTGTGTGTGTGTGTGTGTGTGTGTGTGTGTGTGTGTGTGTGTGTGTGTGTGTGTGTGTGCGCACGCGCATGCACATTATCCATCTCTCCCACTGTGTGCTGGGGGCAGGGGAGCAGGGCTCTGGCCAGACGAGACAGAAGTGACAGGTATTGATCATCGTTGTTCCAGTCAAGCAAAGACCCTCTCAAGCCTGTGTGCTTTTGGGAGCGTCCTGTCTGCATCCAGGGGGAGAGAGGGAGAGAGGGACAACCACAATCAATGTCTGATCCTCCTCTCAGAGCGGCGGGGTCAGCCTGGATTTACCTCTCTTTTTTGTTGCTGACTGACAGCGGTAAAATGAGACATGTCAGTAAACGAACATCCAAACAACAAAAACATCTAAATGTCAATATACATGTTTTTTTTTATTATTATGTCTTTAGTCAAAAAAAGATACAGAAACTGGGAATAGAGGAAACACTTATGACAAAATGCTGTGAGCTCTGCCAAAAAAAAATCAAAATTAAAAAAAGTGTTGAACAAAATGGACGCTGGTTCTTACTTTGACTTTAAAGGGGCATTATGTCGTTTTGGGAAAGACATTTTAATCAGAAGGGAAAGATCTTCATTGACTGATGTTTCTCTGCCTAAACGAACTAAATAAACAAACTCTCTTCATTTTCATGAATAAACTGAATAAACAAACTGACCTTAAAGGACAACACAGTTTCATACTGCTTTACTTTGTTTATATTTGGTGGACCCTGCCACCTTTCTAGCTTCAAACAGTGATCTGGGACCTTATTTTCCTCTGAGAACAGCTTGTTTATTCAGTTATGGAAAAGATAAATATTTCTGAGTTTGTATTATTACCTCATTAATACATTTTTGAATTGCTTCTCCAAAACTACACAGTGCCCTTTTAATTATGATTTAGCAAAATCACATCTCTCTGCGCTAATTGGCCTTATTGAAAGCCTCCTCATTTGTTCAAATGGTGCAAAGAAGTAGAGACTATGACATTGTTTTCAGGAGGGAAAGTTGCATACCTCAGTCTTTTCACCGAGTCGTCCTTTGAGCTCCACAATCCCCCCATCCCACCTCCTTGCCCTCACCCCTTCCACAGACAAATTGATTTGCAAGGGTCCGGAGCTGGCGAGCCCTCAGAGCACCACCTTTTTTGCATACAGAGCGCTGCGGGGATAGCACAATGACTTGGTCCAACAAAAGACGAGAGGAGAGAGGGATGAGGAGAAAGAGAGAGAGAGTGAAGGGGAGAGAGAGGGGGGAGAGAGAGTGGGGGGTGGTTGCCAAACTCAGCAGGACAGGGAGAACTGGCTGGTTCAGGGGTCCACGATATCAACGAACACGCACAAACGCACACACATGGATATAGCCATGAACTCACTCACTCACACACACGCATATAAGCACACATGCGCACAGACACACACACACACACACATATACACACTCCAGTGCCCTCATGCCCTCAGCCCTCCCTCCTTGTCCCTTTATCCCTGTCTGGTTGGAAAGGTCAGTGCATGTCTGGGAAAAGGGGTCCCAGGATCCCCAAACCCCTCCAACCCACACACACACACACACACACACACAGACACACACACACAGACATGCAGACAGGCATGTAACAGTCATTCATTTTTATGTTAATTCACCATTATACCAATACTGTACACACTTACAGATAAAACACACAAACAGTAAAGTGGCTCTAGTAGTGTGAAGGGGTCTGAGAGAAATGTATGTGCGCTGGTCAGCATCAGCTGAGCCCCCCCCATCCCGTCCCAGACAGTGCACCCCCGCCCTCCGTGAAAGAAGAGAGTGAACACATTCAAATGGAAAACACAGTCCATTGTGACCAGTGTTTTGTCTCCTCACCATGTAAATAGCTCCACTGGCCGGCAAACAGAAATATGCAGTTGTAGCAGATAAGAACGCAGTCGCTGTCAGTGATGTCATATGACATCACATGTGACGAATGGCCTTTTAGTTACACCTTTAGCAACTTTACAACAAAAATGTGTGTGTGTGCTTGTACAGTTAATGTATTTCTATGTAATACTTTAATAGAGTGGCAGCGTATACAGAATAAAGCACTATATGTACACACACATGTCTGCATGTATGTGTGTGTGGCGAGATGATCTGCTGTCTGGCTCTCTTCCTTTTTCCCCTGATGCCCCTGAGACACCCAATGCAAGCTCTCTCACACACACACACACAGTTTGCAATACAGAGGGAAACCCTCTATATCCTTCATGAACCTCCCGACCTGGAGCCCGACACAGCCCTGCCAGGACAGGGAGGGAAAGAGGGGAGATGGGGGAGGGAAGGTTACAAGGAGGGGAGAGACCGCGGAACCAGCTGGGGTGGGGGAGGAGAATAAAAACCTCCCTCACCCTCTGCTCTCTGACCTGCTGCATGGAGGAGGACTCCCCATGTCTGGTCCACTTCATGGCTGTGGACGAGTTGTCCTGCACCTTACTCGACTCATTCTGAGTTCCTGGCCCATAATAAGAGATTTTGACTTTACCTGAAGTACCAAACTATATTTGGAGAATCAAACATCCGTTGATGTTTATAAAAATGTCAGGTTGTGCATTTTGACTGCAAAACTGAGGGAGAAGTTAAGAACTTTCATCTCATTCTTGGCTATAAGAAACAAATACCTTCATGTTACACTGGAAACCCACCTTAACATTGCTATCAGACAGGAAGTCTGCTGATATTTAATACCAGGCTTTAGATTAGATTGTGGCTGTCATTGTTTCATCTAACTGTCAGGCTATTTTGAATGTTGATTTAGCACCTGCTGAATTAGGCTGGTCATGTTTAATTTTAAGGTGCCACTGACATCTTTCATTTGGATGTGAAAAGATTTTTGCATTCTTTGCCATGTTTACTGGTTGGCTGTTTGCTATTTATCATATAATAATAATGATAATAATAATAATTATAATTATAATTATAATATAATAATGATAATAATGGGGCAATGCTAAAAAGCAGCATCCCTGCTCGTTTTGTTATTACTTTAGGAAGAATTAAAATACCAGCATCAGAGGACCTGAGAGCTCTTGTTGATGGATTCAAGGTCCGAAACATAAGAAGGTGCTAGGTTATTAAGAGCTTTGTATGTGAGTGAAAGGATCTCAAAATTAATTCTAAAAGAAACGGGGAGCCAGTGATGGTTATCTAAAATAAGAGTAATGTGCTCTCTGCTCCTAGTTTTTGTTAAAAGTCTGGCAGTGGAGGTCTGGAGTTTTCCCACTAACCTTTTTGGCAGACCAGTGAAGAGAGCATTGTAATAGTCCAACCCGCTTGTGAGAAAAGCACGAGTCAACTTCTCTGCAGCCTGCTTTGGTAAGAACAGCCTCACTTTGGCAACATTTCTCAGGCGGGAGAATGCTTTCCTGGTCAAGTCGCTGATACAGGTCTCAAAGAAACAAATCAGCGTCCACAAATACACAGAATCTGTTTTGTCTTGGTTAAGTTTTTCGGAAATTGTCACTCATCCATTATTAATGACACATTTTTTGTTAAATCAGTTTGTAAGGAAAGT
The DNA here is from genome assembly GCF_040436345.1 of Pagrus major. Lineage (NCBI taxonomy): Eukaryota > Metazoa > Chordata > Actinopteri > Spariformes > Sparidae > Pagrus > Pagrus major. Next base: position 27,504,142 of record NC_133215.1, on the reverse strand, counting down.
GGACACGAGAGGAAATAAGAACACCTTGCCTTTGCTTTGTCTCGTTTTCTGCATCATTGGAGCTAAACAAGTTAATCTGCTGGTCGAAAGACTCACTGACTACTTTACCTGCTTCTGGTTTGTTCACACACTGGACATCTGCAGGGAGTGCGTCTTCTGTTAAACTATTATTAATTCTGTGTGTCTGTTTTTTGTGAAGAGAAAGCTGCTAAATGAGCTTTTGTTTTTTTCCTTGGTGCATAAACTTTAAAATAATTATTAAGTTATCAAATAAAGACGCTCTGATAAATGATCATAGATAAGGAGTAAAATGAACTTTACATTACATATTTAAACATTTTGCTGTTAGGCATATATGATGAAAAACAGACAGGAGATATTAAAACTGAGATAGTGTCAAATAAACATCATGGAGGAAATGATCAGACTGAGGAAAAGAAAGTCAAAAGCCAGCTTTAGAAATTTCCTTGTCCATAACATCAATCAGGCTCGTCTAGGGGATGTTGAACAGGTAACCTTGGTTACCAGGTGATGTGCGCTCACAGAGACAAAGCTGCTGGTTGTTGACTTCAGCTTAAGAGAGGTCTTCTTCTTCTTCTTCATTTTGATCTATGCTCTTAAAGCAGCTGCCTGGAGCGAGAGACGCACAGACAAAACAGTGACACGGATCCACGTCGAGGACGAAACACACAGATAAATCACAGAGAAAGAAAACCAGAGCAGCAGAGAAGGTGAAGGCTGTATTATGTCTGAACAAGTTGTTTGTCCGTGACACTGATGGAGTGCCATCGCTTTGTCTGTGTGTCTGTATATGTGTGTGTCTCTGTACAAGAATTTGTATCTTTGTGTGTATTTAAGTGTGTTGTGACACAGGGTCATTGTTAACCTGGTCTTTGGTCCACTAGGTGGTTCACACACAAGGACACACACACATGAACACACAACATAAGGGTTTAAGGGTTTGTGCTGGTCCTGGCCCTGATCTGGGTCAGGGGAGACCCCATTCAGGTCCATTCCATCCCCCAGAACCCCCTGCTGCTTCTGTGCTCCTTCCCCATCCCAGCAGCCTCTCACTCCTCCATGCCAGGGATTGTTTCCAAAGATTAGACTTAATATGAATATCCATAAACAGAATGGGACTCCCAGACTGTGAAAGCTATCAAAGACATATTTGCATCTAATCCTCAAAGAAGCCCCCTCCCACCCCTTACAGAGAGCTCGCTACCCCCTTTCGGCCCCCCGAAAAAATCCTACTAAACCTCCCCCGAAAAAACCCTCAAACCTGCCATCCCCCCAGCCCCAGAAACCCTCCCCTCTTGCCCCCCGGACCATCCCATCCATTCCCCAACCGTTGGGCCAGACAAGACCAGACCAATTCTGTTGGGGATTATTTGGCTTAGCGATGAATAATGGATGACCATCTCCCCTCTGGCTCTCCACCACAGCAGCACCTCTCAATTGGCCTTGGCATCGAGCCATTCACTGGCCTGTCTGGATGGCTGCTTGGCCGGCTGGCTCGCTACCTAACCCAAGAGATCTGCACGATGATTGCAATATTGGGAAAGTATGGACAAAATATTAGTTCTGATTATTGAAGAAAATGTTTGTTTAGTTACATAGTGTCAAATCTGTAATGTGTGGGGGCTCAGTAGAGGCAACTTTTATCCAATTAGCAAGCAAAATTGTCTATTTCCTACAAAGTGTCATATTTATTTTGGTACTTCTATTTCAGTAGCCAATAATAATGAGGCTAATTTTTAACCATAAAATCTGTAATTTGCATTTGTCTGAAAGTGTATATCTCTCCTTGAATATTTACTAGAAAGCCGCGCACTAAACATGAAATTAATTAATGCCTTTCCATGAATTAAAAAATAAACTGATAGTGTTGGACACTTGGTAGACCACGGGGGCAGAGAGAGTGTTGTACAGAGCGTGGGAGAAAGGCCTGAACATTGTCCTTGCCCTGAAAAGCAAGGAAGCCACTCTTCTTTTATTCCTCCTCTCATCCTTGTTTTGCACTTTATCTCTTTTCATTCGCTCCGCTCTCCGTCTTATTTTCAATGGAGCACTTGGGGCCAAAGAGATGTCAGTGCTGTGGATACACACACACACATACGCACACACACTCACACACATACACACAAGGACACACCTGGGCATAAGAGCGCCAGCTGAAAGGAGACAAGTTCATCCAAAGGGCCTGGCTAACAGTAACACAGGAGGGGCCAAGTCCCATTGTGCCCCAGGTCCGCTCAGAAGCTTCTTACCCCTCACTTCTCCTGAAGACAGGCTCCCAAGGTGCAATTCGACAAGATGGTTTTTGTACCCTCATTATTTGTGACCCTTTTTTGTCTTTCATTTTCTTGTTTTACGGCTTTGTTTGTTTGTTTCTTTCAAGCGAGGGGAGAGTAGCCTTGGGTCTTTTGACGACAGCTGTGCTACCGAGCGCTGCATAGAAACAGCACAAGTTCAGCACAATGACTGACAAGCGCTTTGTAGGACAGGAGGCCCACAGTGAATGTGTCCCTACTAAAGACCACCGGTTGGCCCCATAAAAAAAACAGAATATTAGAGACTGCCTGGTCCAAGAGAGTCGACCGCACTCCTGTGACCCCCTGGAGCAGTTTGAACGACGGTGACCTGATATGTGGGCAAATAATGTCTGAAAACGTGCAAGTGTGACTGGAACGACGTTTTGACGACCCAAAAAGGAAAGAAAAGGTGTAGATGAGGATCAAAAGGTGTATTTTCAGTGTGTTTGTCTGAAATGGAGTTTAAGACTTAAAAAGGGAACCGAAAGAGTTAGGAGAGAGATAATAAAATACCAAATATTGATGTGACACAAACTCTCTCTCTCTGTGACCCTGACATTACTCAGAGTTAAATTAAAAGATGTACAAGTTCATATACAAGAACTGTAAATACTGCAGGCAGGAGGAAGTATGTGCAGGGTGTAATAAGGTCAGTCTGGCAGGTCAAGCATGTGACCGTGGCCCTGCAGTCCCTCTTCCCTCCTCCCCCTTGTCCCGCTCTCTTTGACCCCGGGGCCTCAGGAATGAACCAGGAGTGAACCAGGAGTGGCGCGGCAATTCTCAGAAACTTCCAGAGCCCTCTCACCCCTCAGCCTAGGCCGGTCTTAGCCTCTGTCACCCCTGCAACAGCTGGAGTGGCTCAGAGAGGTCTGCTGAGCCCCCACGGGGAGGGTCAGTGCCAGCGTATACACCTTAAATACACGCAAACACATCGAGGGACACACACATGAGAATACATAGAAGGTAATTACAGATAAGAATGAATGGGGAAAGCAAACATTAGGCAAACACAAAAGAACTATACATGTGAACAGGATAAAACCAGGGCTGTAGGCAGTGTTTTAAAAAAAAATGCAGAGGTCAAACCCCTTCTGCTCAGGAAAGATTGTGGTTATAGCAAACAAACAATGGTTAAGGTGTGGTTATGTTTCTGCAGCCAAATCTTGGTTAAGACAGTGGTTATGGTGAATAAAAGAAGGTAAACATTCCATACAGTTGAGGGACATAAAATAAATAGATTTTTGCTAGCTCAAGTATAGATCAAGCCCCAGAAAGTACAGTTGTACTTTCTGTGACAAGAAAACTCAACTTTATGTGTCAAGTCGGTGCCCCTTTAATTCCTTCTGCACTCCACCAAAGACAATTTTGGATTAACCATCAAATTGTTTTCCTTTCCTTTTTTGTATCCATACATATATAAACCCATATAATTAGCATGAGTTTTCATGTTGGTTGGTTGGTTGGTTGGTTGGTTGGTTGGTTGGTTGATTAGTTGGTTGGTTGGTTGGTTGGTTGGTTGGTTGGTTGGTTGGTTGGTTGGTTGGTTGGTTGGTTGGTTGGTTGGTTGTTTTGTTTGATAAGTACCTCTCTTAAAACTGTTAAAACTCGCAGATATGAAGCTACAGCCAGTAGTCCCTCCTCTGTGGCACTTCCTGAAGTTTCTTCCATGTTTCCCTGCTACAAGGTTTTTTTTTTATTCTGGGGAGTTTTTCCATATTTTCCATACATTTTGGTGTTATTGTTTAAAGCTAGAGTCCAGGACACATCAAAGACAGGAAAAAAACAGCAATAGCTACAGAAAAAAAGTCCTGGGGGTTACATAGTTCGCAAGCAATAAATGATGTATTTTTTCTGAGTTAGTGTCCATCCCTGACTGACACTGAAACAGAGTGGCATAAAGAGGCCAGAGGCCGAACTTTGCCCCTTTATTCCCAGGACAGTAAACAGACGCCCTACTGTCTCCCACTGCACACACAGCACACACCTCACTCACACATAGATACACATGCAGGTGCACTGAAGAACACACACAAGTCAGAGGTTACTGATAATATGACCCTGTTTTAGTGGTCATATAAATTCTGCCTGCAGCATTGCACCTGGAGAACACACACACACACACACATGACACAAAAATATGACCATAAGCATACACTAGCCGATACATCTGTCTGTGCAACACGTCCATGCACGCACGTAAACATGCAGTTTTTGGCAGCTGCAGCTACTGTAAGAGCACAGTGACACCTTGAGCTCCACGCCCCGCGGTTCAAGGTCAGATCAGCCGCTCTCTGGAATCCACTGCCCCTGCCCCGCCACACCTCCCTCACCCCCTGACCCTCCCCTCTCCTCCAACCACCCATGCTCTGGAATGAGCCACCCCTGCAGTGTGCCAAAGGAAACCCCTTCAGCGATAGACCGACCACATACCGATACTGTACGGCACAGATAGTGCTGACTTACATACTAGTGCACATACTGTACACACACACACACAAAGCAGCACAAACACTTGTGGATCTGGATTATGAGTAACATGCGGCAGAGATTTTGGGAATGTCAGACGTCCCAAAGGTCGGTAATAAAGGCAATACCTTAAGGCTCATATCTGATTGCACACCATGAAACCAAAAGAGTCCGCTCAATTATGGTCAGTGCGGTGTTTAAGACATTCCTCCCCCCCACACACACACACCCCTCACCCTCTGTCCTTCTTTTTCACTCTGGGGTCAAAGTTTTCACCTTATCTGGAAGCCATCAGCAGTACCAGTCCCACCTCTGTGACTCATTTAGTCGAAACTGTTGCACGTCGTTAAAATCCTTCTCTCTAGGTCTGCGAAAAAGGAAAAAAAATCACACACACACATACACACACACAGAGAGACATTTAAAGCAATACTTCACAAGCGAGGTAATGCGGGTCTCTGCCAAGATTTTCACTGCCAGTTAGAGCACATAGTGTCTAGCGGGCAGACTACGACTCAGATGTTGTGAAGGCGAAAGAGGAGGAGGAGGAGGAAGGGGGATTCTGCTGTGATCCAGTTTACTATTTTGGCTGGGGCTTTCTTCTCGCTGTGTGGTCATGGGGGAGATCGGCGCAGCCAGCAGGCACTGAGGACACTGGCTGGCCGCAGCCCGGCACAGAAGCCACATGGCCGAGAAAGACGGAGAAGGAGAGGGGGTTAAGAGGAGTAGAGGTGTAAGGAGAAGGAGCTATAAGGTGAGGAATGTTGGGTGAGGTTGTTCTGCTATTCTCTTTAATGTTCTCACGTTTTCTCACCATCCATCTCTTCTTCCTCCTCGCTCTTGCACTTCAACTTCAGCCTGACCAGACTTCAACTTAAACCTTGTTCCCCTCCATCCATCCATCCCTCTGTCCCTCTTCTCTCCCTCCCCCCACCCTCTCTCTCTCTCTCTCTCTCTCTCTGTCTCTCTCTTTCCTCAGACAGACACAGCTACCCTCCTGGACGTTTCCTTTCTGCTGGCCTGCCCCAACAAAGGTGTTCAGTCATGTGAAACCTAATCTCCAGCCCCCCAAAACCTGACCCTTGACCCCTTCAGTCTTCACACAGCCAGAGGGGGAGGGGAGCCGGGGCAGGAAAGGGAGGCTTTTGGGAAAAGGTCACATTCCCGAAGACACTTTTGTGTACGCACGTGTGTGTGTGTGTGTGTCTGTGTGTGTGTGTCTGTGTGTGTGTGTGAGCGTGCATGCACCCAGCCATTATGTGGTTTCTGTTCAGGCATCAGCATGTGTGTTTGATTCTGTGTCTGCGTACAAAAGTGCATGAGGGGACGTTCGCCTGTGTACTCCTGTGCTGCCTTTTAACTGCCTTTTAAGTTTTCATGTGTGTGCATGCACTTTCGTCTTTGTACAGTAGGTATGAGTGTGTGCACGCACTGCCGCACTGTATGCGCATGTTTGTGAGAAAGCACTTTCAGCCCCCGAGCGTCGCTGCCCCATAGACAAAACACAGACTTTGTTTTCTAGCCGAGCCAGACCTGTGAGTCTTGTCTGGGCAGAGCTCCTCTCCTTCCACCCTTTGCTAGCAATCCTCAGATCTTTGTGTGTGTGTCTGTGTGTCTGTGTGTGTGTGAGAGTGTGAAGCACAGTGTGTGTATGTGTGAGGCACTGGGTGTCAGCTGTCCTGGGTGATTAGTGCTTTTATATTGTTCCAAGGAGCCCGGACGAGGCCCCCTCTTCACTGCACCACAGCACAGCTGCAGTCTGCCTCTCCATCTCTGCTCTTCAGCCTTCCTCTACTCACTGACACTCGTGAGACGGGCTCGGGCCCAAGAAAAAATGAGCCTGAAACAGAGGCGAGAACTAGAGGAAGAGGAATGGACAAAGAAGGAGAGAGTATAGGGAATGAAGCAAAGAGAGGGATAGGAGAGATAAAGAGGGATGATCCACTGACAGTTGAAGCAGAAGCGACAGAGAGACGGAGGAAGGCGGAGAGCAGCGTACAGGGAGAAGTGGCATATTAGGAGGATTAGAGAGTCGATTCAGCGCGCCGACTCTCTCCTGGACAGGATTTCCCCAGCTATGCCTGGGAGGCCTCCCCTGTTCTAAACACACAGGCAAGTCAGGACAGAGAGAGAGGTGAAGCCGGGGAGGAAGAGCGAGGCGGTGGGGGGGTGAGGGGGATCTTTATCTTTTGCGAGAGTGTCTGTGAACTAGTTTTGATTAGCATAATGAACCAATAAATTCTTGCCCTTCAGAAGAGAACCAGTGTATCCCCCGAAGACTTGCTAGAAATGAGAGTAACAAAAATAACACTTTTCATTTTCTCCAACAGCTTGTTTAACAAATGAAAAACAAGTTTGATGAAGAAAGCTGTTCAAACAGGACTTCTCACTGCACGTCTTTCAGTCAGAGAGCTGTGACTGTTGCCTTTACGAGTTAAGGACATATGTCTACACAGGGAGGAAGGGGGGGGGGCGGGGATGGTAGGCAAGGGCCAAGAGTCTGCTATGGGAAAAGTATGTCTGCTATGCACGGGTTGTTTGGTGGCGGGATTTGTGGGCCAGAGCATTGTTGCTCTCTTGACATTGAACTTGGGAGATTGGAGGGAAGGGAGGGGTGGGGGTAACCACCCTCCTGAACATTATAAGAGTGTATATGTGCGAGAACACACACAGGCTAACAATTCCTCCCTCCCAACACCCACCCAACCACCCCCACTTCCTTGCGACTCTGCTTTATCTTAACTGTCAACACCTGGCCTAAGCAGGAACCTCTCTCTATCTGTGAACTTTAATCTGGCCCTGCTAGGCAAACAGCGCCGGGCTCGGACAAGGAGAGCGATTAGTCTGTCACGTTGCCCTCCAGTGCTTCAGCGGTGGAGAAGAGGAAGGCGAAGGGAGAGGTTCAGAAGAAAAGAGAGAGAGATCAGGACATAGGAGGATAAATGAAGTTAGATAATGAAAAAAAGAAAAGAGGAAAAGAGAGGAAAAGGGTGAGAGAGTGGTGTGTTGGGGAAAAAAGAGATGGGGGCAAGACGGGGAGAGAGAGAAGAGGAGATGGGAGGGTTGCTGGAGATAAAACACAGACGCCTCGCTGACCTGACAAGGCCACAGACCAGAGATATGGTGGTGAACCTCCACCCCCCATGACGGGTAAAGTTGAGTCATGCAAACACACCTGGGTGCATTGTAGTTTGTGTACTAAGCCTGATGTGTGTTTAAATGTGGGTGTTCTGGTTGGTCTTTGTACTCTGAAATGTCTGTTATGTTGTTTTCTGTGGGTATGCAAACAACAATAAAGAACAAAAGCACCAAATTCAGATATGTATGTAATACTTTTTATTTTTTTCAAGACAAAATGGCTGAGTGAAGAATAATGCAGACAACAGCTGAAAATAGAGTGGCATCTCCGTAACTGAAAAACAACAACAAGAACAAAATCTGTAAGTTGAGCAAGAACTCATGAATGTTGGTCAATGACCTTTGGTCATCAAATAGAGTAAATTAAGCCATCACAATTCATCAGGAGGGAGAAAAAATTAACTGATTTTGTTTTGCAGTGACTCTGTTCTGAACAGAGCATGTGTGTTTGTGTGCGTGTGTGTGTATAGTCATAATAAATAACGTCGACCAATGCCGTTGGTCAACTTCAAGTTCAGTTCAGAACAAATAGCTTGAGAGTAAATACAGAACACAGGATGAAATCAGGCTGAAAACTCAAATGTACCTCAATACCATCAGCAATGATAACATGTACCAAACTTTTGTCTTTCTAGGATTTATGTTATATTTAGAATATGCCTTGCATATGAGATGTACCATATTTAAATTATAAAGCACCATGGTTCTTTTGGCAATGAAAAAAAAACAAAATTCAAAATAACAAAAACAAAATTGTAGCAAAAAAAATGCTTTTCAGATTGATGTTGAATTGATTGCATATGACAAAAGGTCTTTTTCAAAAACGGCTGGAATGTTATCAGGTGGTACATGTTCAAGGACAGTAAAAAGTTGGCTACCGAGAAAACCCAACAATAGCTTGTATTACTGCATATAAAATGGCAGGAGAGAAAAATATATAAAACAAACTAAAAAGATATGTACAACCACCTGTTTTTACCTCATTGTGGTCACTCCAGCGGGACTGCCTGAAAAGGCCATTACATGACCTCTCACCCTTGGGGAACACCACAACATTTTCTTTTTCAAAAAACATACTTATTTTCAAGCATACAAATTATTCACACTATATTATCCTGCCAAATTAAGAAAATATACGGTGGCAGCTTGTTGGGATTTTTTTCACTACAGAAAAAAAGGGTACATTGAAACCTTTAAAGAGTACAGGCAAAACAGTTAAAAATACAGGCTCCAACATAAATACTATAAGTGCCTACACTAAGTGAACATTAATTTCAAATACCATTCTAAATACAGGAAAAAAGTTGACCATAAATGTGTTTTGAACATAGGAACTTACAAGAGTGTGCATTTTCCTATGTGTTTTAAGTTCTCTCTATATATTTATATATCATAAATCTCTCCCCAATGCAAATTTTTGTTCAACCTGAAGACTTGTGTATAGTAAAGGCAAAAAAGATGAGAGACATGTTCATTACATTTCATTACATAGTGATCGAGTCCTGGATGTCACCAAGACAGGAAAGAGAAACGACAATAAACAATAAAAAAAATAAAATAAAACAAAATTTAAATAAGGTTCTCCCCTAAAGATATTGAAGTGTTAAAACTCAACAACACAATTTACTTATCTTTTTAAATCAAATTTGTAGAATTTTTATCTTTCTGTACTGAGCGGTATATTTCTATAGTTGGTATGAAGCAGGATATTTCTATGGCGGTTCCTGCATTGATACCCCCGAGAGCCAAACTGATGTTTAGTTCTCAGGAGGAGACATGGCTGGCAACACTTTCTAGTTAACTCTCTTTTTTTTTTTTTTTTTTTGCTTTTTTTCTCTGTTTTTAATGCAAAGCAATGACACCACACTAATCTGTCAGCATAACAGCAAGTTTTCCCTTGAGCGTCCGACTGTAAACTGGGAAAATTGAACAGTGCACGTAGGTAGTTCCAGATCTGAAATCTGGTCCTCATTTTATACTCAACCGACTGTACCTCCGATTAGAGAGACAGATACAGAATCCAAGGCAGAGTGACAAGTGCTATATCATCAACAGTGGCAGGGGATGGAGATAAAACATAAAACTACCACAATGAGGTCTCCAGCATGTTAACTGAAAAGAACAAAAAACGTTGGAACATTTTACTCGTGTTGAAGGGGTAACTTGTTGAAAAAAAAATGTTTTTACTGAATTCCGATTTTTTTGATTTGGACTTAAATTTAAGATCATTTCCAATGTGAGTTCATAAAAAAGGTTTCAGATTACTTAATGGTTTCTAAGATCTAATGCGGTAAAGAGAATAAGCGCTATAAAGACATAAACATTTGAATTGTAGCGACACCTGGTCAACCCACTCCCCACCCACTACCCTGACCCTCACCCTCGGATACCCACCCAAACCCCCACCACCCAAAATCTGTCTGGCTTAGAACAACTAAAAACCCACTCTGTGGTCTTCAAATGGCTGCTGGCTACAACTGCCTGCTTGCTGACACTGAAGAAACATAACTCTGTGCTACTTACAAAAAAAACCTGCAAACTTTTAATTTTCAAAGAAAATAAACACTCTGGAAAATTAAGAGCTTCACGTTGGTTATTAAAACAACTTGTCAGACTACCCTCTCAGTGTGGTACGCATGTACCGGAAAAAACAAAAACTCCTAAACCAAAACTCTACACACCAAACTCCTACTCCTTTTGTTAGCATGTAACATGCCAGTAAACAGAATCATAATCTGGAGAATAACAATATACATGAGTCAGGCAGATAAATGATTTACCAGAGATACACATAGCTTTTTTTTTTTTTTTTTTCGTTTTTGTTTCAGCTGGTTCCTTATGCTCTGCTAAGTCACAAAACGACAGGGGTCGTACAGGTGCTTGATGCAAGGACCTGCTTGTTCCATATGTGCACAAAAATGTCCTGTAATCTTCTCTAGCTGAAACTCCGAGCTTATAGCAAAAAGGAGGATTAACTAATGCAGGTAAAATATCCAAGGCACTCTTTGTTGTCATTTCACACCATATTGTTAATTTCATTGCTGTTTGTCAAAGAAATAATTCATGGCGCTAGTGCCTAGCATTTCATAGGCAGCCCAATTTTTATATATACTCTATATCTCTTATCTCAATCTTGCATGGAAAATCTTTCACAAAGATCTGTTTTAAGTGTGACCCTGCTTGTCTTGATGTTTTGATAATGTGACACTGTCCACAATGTTTGAACACAAAACTGTACATGATATGTAAAACAGTATGTACTGTATGCAGCATGGGTTCTCATAACTAACTTTTTTTTTTTACGTTGAAGAAAATCAAAAGTATCAACAGCAACACGTGTACAACCAAACCCACCAGCCGAGGACAATTTTCTCTCTAAGTAGCCAAAACACACCGAGCATGCTGTCCAGTTACAAAAAATACAAAACGTGTAAATTATTGCACAATAGAAAGGCTCAAAAAGTTTTGATGCAATAGTATTGCCCCAATGATGGATCATGCATTCAGCTTTTTCCAGTTGGGGATGATAACAGGGCTGTACCGTGTACTGGTGTCTAACCCTGTTGTCCTTTCCCCCCATTTATTGGCTACTTAGCCAGGGTCACTTTTTAGCCAGGGGAGCTGAGAGAGAGAGCTGCCAGCATGCTGCTCTCTGCCTACTCAGTCTTAATGTCATTAGCCAGAGGGCGGTCGCTGTGCCACTTCTTCATGTGTTTCTCCAGAGTGCTGTATACACTGAAAGGCATGTGGCAGATTTCACATTTGTACACGTCCTTGCCCATCTGTCCGTGGGTCTTCATGTGGCGGGTGAGCTTTGAGCTCTGGGCGCACGCATAGCTGCACAGCTCACACTTGTAGGGCCGCTCTCCAGTGTGGCTGCGTCGGTGCACTGTCAAGTTGCTGCAGTTCTTGAACACCTTGCCACAAAACTCACAGGTGTCACTGCGGCGGCCGTCCTTGGAGCTCGGCCTGCCATTCCCATGGGGAGTGCTGGCTCCGCTGCCGGTGCCGCTGCGTCCCGAAGTGGCCCGCTCCCCGTCCAACTCGCCGGGCGGAGTGGAGAAGCGCAAGCTGCCGTTTTCTGACGAGTGCTCAGATGAGGAGGCAAAGGGCGATTGTCTGGAGTCCCCACCTGTGAAGTTGATAAAGGGGTCCTTGAGTTGTCGTGAGGCAGCGTAGCCAGCTAGCCACTGGGAGTAGACGTTCTCTGTGTTTGGGATGGTGGGCGTGGGTGGGTCAAGGTCCTTCTCCACCTTGATGCGCTTGGACAGGGGACTGAGGGAGCCAGGGCTGACCCCTCCGCCCAGCAACTTCCTGGACAGGCTGTCAGTGGATAGAGGTCCCAGGCCATTGATGGTAGTGGTTCCATCATCTGCACGGTCTGACTCCATGGCAGAGTCCTCATCACCAGGCTCCCGGGACAAGCTCCGGCGGTTGGGGTGCAGGGCCTCACTGTTCTGGTGGTGGCGGGCCCCTTCTAGCCGCAGGCTGAAACGATAGTCATTCCTTTCCTCTCCTTCTTCGGCTCCAGGCTTACTCTCAATTTCCTCCTCCTCCCCCTCCTCCTCTTCTTCTTCCTCTTCTTCCTCTTCCTCTTCTTCCTCTTCTTCTTCCTCCTCCTCTTCTTCCTCCTCTTCTTCTCCATTTTCAGATAGGCCATTGTTCTCACTCTTGAACTTGGCCACCACTGACTTGAGAGCATCTGTGGCGCTGCCCATCAGATCACTGGTACCCGGTTCAGGAGAGCTTGCAGTCGAGAGGCCGTCATCTGACTTGGCATTGAGCGCCGAAGACTTGCTCTGACAGTGCGTCTTCATGTGTCGTTTCAGTTTGCTGGCCTGGGTGCAGGCATGGTTACAGAGGTGACACTTGAATGGCTTTTCCCCCGTGTGGCTACGTCGATGAACGATAAGGTTGCTCTGGAACTTGAAGGTCTTCCCGCAGAACTCACAAGACTTTGCTTTGAGAGGTGTGCCCGGTTGGACCGCATTTGATACGGCATTGGGGGTAGAGCGTGAGCCAGAAGGTGACTGAGAGGTGGAGAGGGGAGGAGTAGCGGAAAATGGAGGCTTAGAACCTGGCTGGAATGGCTGTAGCAGCCGTTGCATAGGGTTGGGCCTGTTAGGGGAGAGAGGTGGCGAAGCCCCAGTGGCATTCCCCGCCAGCTCACGCAGACGTCTCGAAAAGTCCATGCTCGGAGGGGCTTCTAGCGGCACTGAGTTCAGCCTCATCACCCTGTCAAAGGCGCTGGGATGGTGGGTTGCCAGGGCCAGGTCATCGGGGCTGAGGTGGTGGCGCGGTGGTGGGCTGAACAGCGGTGGCGTTCGGGGGTAGCGGCCCTCACGAGGTGTGGATGCTGAATCCCGGCCAGACCCAGAGCCCGGCATCCTCAGGAGGCTGTAGGGACTGCCATCTGCCAAGTGGACAGCATGGTGGGGAGGCTGGGAGGAGGCACAGTCACCCCCCATCCCAGGAGCTGCAGCCACGCGGGGGGTGAGGGGGCTGCCAGGTTCGCTCTCTAGATAGATGCGGAAGCCGTGGGTGTTCTGGGCATGCTGGAGCAGGAACCAGGCACTGGTGAAGGGCTGCTTACAGGTGGTGCAGGTGTAACTGCTGGGCTCATCTTTATCTGACAAAAAAAGGGACACAGAGAAACAAATTTTAGAATTGGCCTGTTAAAATGATAAAACCGACACAGTTTATGACATTTCCATGATAAAAGTGAGGTTTTAAATTACAAAATGTCCAATATGATCATCAGAAACTGAAGGAATGTAGCAGCATTTAGCAGCAAACCAATTTCATTTTTTGAACGACGCATTCACTGCTTTTTCTTTTTTTTTCACTTTCTAGCCCTCTCAAAATATGCCCCCATTACATCACCAATCATATCAGGCCAAAATGACTGTGATTACAGAGAAGCTTTAAAAAAGATTTTAAAAATCTTGAAGTGGTGCAACAAAATTGGATGAAAATTATTTTAACACAGAGGAAAAATCTTCCTTTTTACTTCTGTGCAACATTAAGCATGACTGAATCTTAACACACTACGCAATGCATTTTAAAATTGTTATTACAAAATCTGAGATCCTGAACCTTATCAGATGTGAAAGATTAAATATGCATTTTATATATTTTTTCAAACCAGCATTCACTTCCAGTGGGGTGAGGGCTTAACAAAAGAATAAATAAAACAATAATGAGCGATAACTCAGGCAGCAAATACACAATTTACACAGTTGAGCAGGCATAGGAATATTTCAAACAATAATTGACTTTCAATAGCACTTGCACACTGACCGGAGATTTGCCTGACAATGCACGCCTAATCTCGTTAAACACACTCATCTCCCCTCCAATGCTATGTTTACAGAATTAGCTAGGCTAAAGTGGGACATGTATCTGATGCTGCATATTAATGCTGCATACAAATAAGAGGTCACATGTTAATAAACTGTACCAGCGTTTATCACAAAAAACACACATTCACAGCAAAGAGAAGCAGAAGGAAATATTGTGTATGTGTGTTTGTGTGTGGGTGGGGAGGCTCCTATGAAAATGCATTTCATGCATTACTTTTCTATTTCTGATATTTCATGCTTTATGGATTTATTTAAATCCTCTCAGGTGAATAGAAAAGGAGAAGAAGGGGAAAGCAGAAGTGAGAGATATGCAAAATAAGAAGCATCCGCCACTTGCAAATGTGCTCCCTCTTTCATCTTTTGGCTTTCTTATCCTTTCTTCTCTTTTTTTCTTTCTTCACTGGAGGGCATTTTTCTGAAGTCATTTGCAGACACTGAACCCAAAACCACGGCTATACTGTGCTGGAGAGCAAGAACAAGGGAGAGCGAGGGAGGAAGATAGGCCATGTGTGTGTGTGATTGCGACTACGAGCGATCCCTAAGATGGTGGATGGACAGTCTTGCATGTTTTAAGCCTGCTGTGGCTGAGAGACAAAGGGGTGAGGAAGAGAGGATGGCTGCTGAGCGAAAAGAGGGATGTTGTGGATGAGCTACAGTCAGAGCAGATTGGCGTTTTGTGGTTCTCCTCTCTGTCTCATGTGTCCACAGCCACCCCTCCGAACAATCTCACTTAAAGAGCAGAACACGGCATAAAATGTGCACCCAATCAGACCTACACACAAACCTTTTTCTCTTGACTGAAAAGAGTTGGAAGGGGGGTATACTGGTAAATTATGGATCATTACAATCTGCAAAAATTACAGTTAATTGCTGCCACCTGCAAGGGGCTTTGACCCACTATGGAATTTTTCCATCATAAAAAAGCCATTTGCCCATACACGTTTTTGCTCCCTCTCTCATAAGCACAAATAAAATGTGCCCATTACATTGGCTTTGGCTATATGTATGTTTCCTGATTATGTGTGTGTTTTTATAGCTTAAATAGAAAGCCCCATATCACTCGTAAAACGGTTGCAATAACCTGGCCTCTCCTGTTCACTTTGCTTTGATTTGCAGCCTATACACACTTCCTCAACACTGCCTTAATGTGTGAGCAGAGAGTGTGTATGCACGAGGAGGAAAATAGATGATTTTTTCTGTATTGTGAAGGACGAGCGAGGGAGATGGGGGGTTGGTTAGAATGTCGTCTTCTCCTCCGAGACACAGCCGTGTCCGTCAGAGGAAAGAAAGAAAGCAGTGATCGTGGACGTGAAGGGAAAAGAAGGAAGTAAGAAGAGAAGTGTGCCGTGAAGGGGGACATTTCCTGACGACAACACACCACATTTCTGAAGGGCACAAGAGCCACGACACAGCACTTCAAAGCCGGTAGTCAATTCCTTTTCTTATGTATCAAAAACAGCATGTCTCGTGCTATGCAATCACGAGCCCATCTGTGGACATTTGACAAACTGTGCTCAAGCCACAAGCAGCGACGATAATTGTTATTCCCATCCAGGCAGTGGACACATTGATGGGCATCAACACGCCAGACCAAAGAATGCCCACATTCACAACAACGGCAGAGACGATATCTAAATAAGCCCACTATTGTCCTTAATAGCTGTCCTCAACGGGATGGAAGGACAGTTATTCAAAAGGAGAAAAGACAGTCTGACAAGGCGTTTGACGGCCTTGAAGATTTTTTTTTCTTTCTTGCTGGTAAGAAGAGCAGATGACTGTGCGAGGGAGGACAGATGATCTTATAAACGAGTATGTCCTCTAATGGAATAAAGGAGAGCTCCCTCTCGCTCTCTCCGTCTGTTTCTCTCCCTTCCATTAACTCCAAGTCTGTGGAGAGTTAGGGCTGGAGAGCAGGAGAGCTGGGGCTCACGCTGGATCTCCAGGTCCCTTTGAAATAGGATCAGCAGAGTGGAGAAACCACACTGACAACCCCTTAGCTGCCATTTCATGGCAGGGGCTGAAAGAGGGGACTTTGGGGGAGAGAAGACAGAGAGCATAAGAGAGAGGGCAGGGGGGATCAGGGGCAGAAAAGTGGAAGAAGAGAAATATAAGGAACTAAAAGGGGAGAGAGAACAGTCGAAAGGAAGAGAAAGGGGGTTTAACAACTCCTTCAAAGCCATTTCAGCACATTGCAACACAAAGCAAGGGAAGGCTATTATAGAGTCTAACGGACATGCTATCATGCAGAGAATATGAGCCACGGCTCACGCAAGAAAGCACAAGGCCAAATGACGCAAGGCCGAGGCGGAAACGACGGCGCCCTAAAAAGCAGATATGGCTGCACGTAGCTGCTTCACACCGCCATCCCAGACAACAGTGTTGACCAGACAAAGCAGTCCAGGAGGAGGCTGAGGCATCATGTACACTTTACTTATGCAGATCCAGCTCCATTGTCAGTGACCCAACCCCCAAAGCCAGCCTCACACGCACCCAGTCCTTCTCAATTGCCACACCACCCCCTTCCCCCTTCATCCCAGCAGACCAAACACAGCCACAAACACAAACAAACAAAACAACAGACGCCAAGACAACCGTGACCTTGACCTCGTATTGGCAGGTTAATGATGCGTTAAAAAAAAGAAAAAACTGCCATCAACTGTCCGTTTGTCCCTTCATCTCTCAATCACACCCACCATCTTTCTTATGCGCCTACTCCCTCAAACTTTCTATCCAAGAGTTGGCAGACTTGGCCTGACCTCCGTTTTTTTTTGTTTTGTCCTTGACCGAGCCTGATGGCGGGCTCAGGCTGTCCTGGTGTGACCACGCAGCTCTCACTGATATTGGTCATTTAGCTAATGGAGGAAGGAGCTAACAGGATTAGCTCGCATGTCTTCCAAAAGGAGGAAGAGGAAGGTACAGAGACACGGTGGTGGAGGGGGCACAGAGTGTCAACGCCATTTCCCAAAGTTATCAGTCGCCTGCGCTCGGGAGCACTCACACACACCTGAAAAGTGATTATGCTAATAGCAGGTCTTTGCCAATATTCATAAGTGTTTATAGGTGTTGGAGTGAGTGCCTCGGGAAGACGGAGGGTTGTCAATACAGTGCCTCTTAAGAGTGCCTCAGCCGTAACTGGCGTTAATGTGATTACGACTCTGTTTATGTCATTAGGGTATTCACAGTCAGGGATTGGACAGGGGCGAAGGGTGAAGCAGGAGAGGACAGGTTGAGGGAGAAGATGGGGATGCTCCGAGGAAACCCATTAGAGCCCTTCTTCTGAATTCACTCTCTTGCCTTGACTTTCACCTGAGTTGAAGGTCTAAAAAGTTGAACCGAAATAATTTAACAAGGGCTCTTGAGTATGAGAGCGGATTTACTCCACAGCTAATTTCATAGCTGGGTGTCTCATGCATGTTATCGGCCAAAGATGTTTTATCACCTCTGCATCCGTGTTGTTCATGAGAATACCTGATAGAGCAGCTGGCTGGCCTTGACCTCCCTCCTCACCTCTCTATCTCTCCCCCTCTCTGTTTGTCCGCCACAGCCACACACACCAGGGCTCATACACTCACTTCTTTGTCCCGGGCCAGACTCGTCGTGGTGCGCTGAGCCACTGGCCACACACAAAAGGCTTGTTTGACCAACACTTGTTCCTGAGACAAAGCCGGATGCAGGAAATACGGTTTACTAAACAGAAAGCCAGCCAGGGAATAGAACAGGCCTAAATCCCAGCCTTTTTACAAGTCTGATGTGGAACGGGGCCTGCAACACTGGCTGGTGTTGGACTCACACATTACACAATCGGGAGAAGCTGACCACTAACCACTAACACACATCGCACACACAGAGAGAAGTGGAAAAGGAAAAAAAGAAGAGAATGGAGCACTAAGAGAGCAAAAGACGGGGAGGTAGAGTGGGGCAAGAAAAGCCGAGCTGGCATGAAGGAGGAAAGGGGGGGAGGCAGATCGCCAGATAAAGATGCATGGTGGTCTTTGAGGGCCTGTGCCCAGTATTAAGTAATCTGCTGGCTGTGGCTTTGTCTCCAATCAGACTTTCACACTTCTTACCTTTCCTTTCCCCTTCTCCTTCCCCTGAAAGTTGATAAGAGCAACAGTGGAACTGAGGCGTCACTCGGAGCCACTGAGAAACCATTATGGACAGATGGCACCCACACAGGGGCCAATGAATGCACGCACCATACACAATAGACAAATGGGTGTGCATGTGTGTGTGTGTGTGTGCTTTTGCAAGCGTGCTCATTGTTAGCAAGTATGACCACATGACTGTGTCCATGTATGGATGCATTTGTGTGTGTGTGGACATTAGTATGTTATACACTTGCTACAATCATTTCAAAATTAGCATCGCCCTCCGCTGTCTGTTTCCCGGCGTAACCTTACTCCCTTTGATCTTTTCTCGGTTGAACTGTGTTTGAACTGACCATCCACCCACCCATCCATCCGTCCGTCCGTCTCTCTATCCCTCCATCTATCCATCCATTCATCCATCCCGACTAAGCCCAGCTGGACAGCTTCGTGCTTGGGTGCGGCTCGGTCCGGCAGACCTTATAATAGGCTGGGCCAGCCGTGTCTCTGATGCAGATCATTATTTGCTCTCTGCTTACCAGCGTCAGTGGGAGGCCGCACGCTGTTGTTTCTCATCCGAGCTCTAATGGTACAGTGAAAAGACCTCTGGGCTTCTAAGCTTAACCAGTCTAATTAAATGGACCATCGCTTATGTAAGCATCCGCAGAGATTATTTATTGAGTTGGGATCCACTTCACAGGATCAAACCGCCGTCAACAAAAGCCAACGCTCTGTGGAGTAGGCATTAAATAAAGGAGTGGAATCAAAGAAACTGCAAACTGCCAAGTGTCAGTTTAAGCACACATATCCAGGTACATAAGAAGACTTAATCAAGCAGGAGTATTTTTGGACTCGGGCAATATCCCAGATGGGCGAGTAGTCTCTGAACACTTCAGAGGGGAAATGTGAAAAGTGTTCTGTCAAAGAAAAGATATGTCTCAATAAACTGCAGCTTAAGGGGACCAGAATAGAGAAAATCGGCTAATGAAGAATATAATGGAATAAAATGGAACCCAATGGAACCCAATAGGATACAATAGAACAGTGTTTGCCTTCTTCACTATCTAAAATTCAGGCTGCAACATTCAGATGAGAGCATCTGCTGTCTTTCCTTACAAGCATCATCCCTGTTTGAAGTGAAAGCCTCCGTAAGACATGAGGCCAGCAGCCTCAGCTCCACTATCTCTGCATAGCTCAGCTTATGACAGGCTGGCGTCCCTGCAGAAAGGATGGAGGGGGACCAGGGAGGTCGACTAGCTGCACATTTCTGCATAAATCTTCAGATAGATAGCATCAGGAGAGGAGAAACAGGGGAGGGAGGCAGGCAAGCAGCGGAGGATGATAAGGCCCCCGGGGCAGGGCATTCGACACTGTCAAAACTGTTTCGTCTCTGGCTATTGGACGAGTGGAGCGCGTTATGAGCCTGCATACCATTTGCCAGGACGCGATTCGGCTTCACCGGAGCATACAGGGCCCTGTATCTGACCTCCTCGCTATCCCCCTCTTCAGTTTTCGCAGACATGCAGGGAGCTGGACAGGAGAGCACAAACACCGCATGGATGAAGACTATGAAGATTTGAAGTGAGCACCTTACAGTCACATTAACATGAAGCCTGCAGAAAAGCTCTGATAATCAAAAGCTTGACTGGTGAATATTTTTGAGCAACATGAGGCATTAACAGAACTCATAAAAAGCCAACATGACAGTTGTTGTTTTAATGGCACAAAAAAAACAGTAATGGGTCTGACACTTAATAGGACAATTATGACCACCGAACTGAATCAGCATTTTTGTTAAATGTGTACAAATATTGAAAGTGAAGAAAAATAATGTGAAAATACTGCAGACAAACTGATACAGTATGTCAGGGCTGACACTTCTAAATCAACTGTATCAAAGGCAGACACACAAAGGGCCGGTATACATCATCCGTTTTTATCCTGCAGTGAATCCAAATGTGGTAAAAAGAAAACAAAAAGAATCAGTTATTATGTTATTAATTAATTCCTGAGTAAATAATTCTACTTTTTCATCAGCCAGGTCGCAGCACTCTTGGATCACATATGAACTACCTATCTTGCTGTGAGAGTGTGATACAGATTTTCACATCCTCTAATACACAAAGAACATGGTGCTTTCCTTCCTGAAAATTTGTCTGCCACCACCTGCATGACGCACTGTTACATTCAGCCCATATTATCTTGGTGTGTCTGCTATTTTGTCCACCTGCTGTGTGTTCAACCCCTTAGGGCACGAGTGGACTTGACACACAAATAAGCATATAGCCACACAAAATGCATCGTAATGCAAATTGTGACACGCACAAATAAAAGGGGGGAAAAAAAACAAAGGGTAACACTTAAAGGGGCACTATGTGGTTTTGGAGAAGAAATTCAAACAAAAAATATTTATTTTTTCCAAAAACTGAATAAACAAGCTGTTCTCAGAGGAAATTAAGGTCCCCAGAACACTGTTTGAAGCTAGAAATGTGGCAGGGTCCGCCAAATATAAATAAAGTTGTACTGTGTTGTGCTATTAGGTCAGTTTGTTTGTTTCCCCAAAACTACATAGTGCACTTTTAATAATAACCCTCATTCATAAATGGTTAATTAAACATTAGTTAATAGTAGAAGAGGAAGAGTGGGCAGTGAGGGTTAAAGACTTAGCATGATCTACAGGCACAGACCTGCAGTCAAGGTTTCTCTGAGCTGATAGAAGTCCGGACACACACACACACACACACACACATACACACACACGCACAGCCACAGTGAGTGTGGCTGGACTGAGTAAACACTTGAGCCTGTCTGGAGGATAGAGTCATTCCCTCTGCCTCTGGCTCTCCGTCCCTCATACAGCCTGCATGCTCCTTTGTTACTCCTCCTTCCATCACGCTATTTCCTTAACGCGTTCTGATGACAGCACTGAGAGAGGTTAAAGTGAGTCTTTCTTTACACACACACACATAAAGACAGTTTCTCCCTCACCCTTCTTTTACCACTGAAATCCTCTACCCTTGGCCTATAACACAAATAGTTTTTCTGAGTCTTTTCTTCAGCTCAGAGGGACACTACCTTTGGCTGTGAACACCTGTGCCGCGATACACCTCTCATCTTCTCCACCCACTCATTCAGAGCCGGGCAGATCTCAAAAACCATCCATCAGGCCAGTGCGTACAAGTCTTTTTTTCCCCCCTCCTACCTTTGCCTGAGGTGCTCCGCCACTGTAAATAATATTTCCAGAGACACTGAGACACATAGAGCAGGCGAAGGAAAAATAGAAGGGGCAAAGCAGGGAAAGATACTCATCATCATCTTAATCTCACGGCACTGAAGGTGGGTTTGGGCTTCCAGATGCACTTTGATAGCCAGTATAATACCACATTTTCACGCTCAAGAAGAAATATGAAACTGTTACAAAACTCAGAGTTACGGCTAACGTTGACCTCAGTTGTTTGTTCCTGAACACGCTCGCAGTGGCCCCAGAAGCTCTCAAGCATGGGCCATCATGTAGATACTGGTGAACAAGGGCTGATTTAAACATGCAGTTATTTTTCACCCTGTCCTACCACCTCAGGGTGAGAGGACCAGGGCATGTGAGCTCGGGCCAACCATAGCAGCTCGTTATGCATACGAGCCTAAAGGCATTGTGGAGGGACATGGCACTTTAAAACAAGAGGGCCAGTGTGTTGGAGTGTCCCGTGGCCCGGAGCTGTGGAGGATGAGGGTTTAACACGCGTCCCATCTGCTGTGTGTGACTGTGCACACGGTGGTCGAGTGGTTAAGGAGGCATCAATAGCTGGACTCTTTAGATCAAGGGGTATCTCGGGGTCAGATGTAGCTCGCAAATCCATTTTTCTTAGAAAAAGTGTGGAGAGAGATGTGCTCATACATGTGGACTTTGGATGATTCTATCACAAGTTCAGTGTACTTTTTTTTTCTTTTTAAATCCTCATTTTACCCTGTTAAATTCACTGCAATGTCACAGCCAGTAAAGTCTGAGACATGATGTTCCCCAATCCTGTAATAAGGACACGGCCACTAACAGTGAGACCTCAATGTCCCAACCCACCAACATCCATTCATCCGACCCTCCATTTCCTGTTCCATTATTAATTCATTGAGGGGGGAAAACAGTGCTGGGCCACTTCTCAAGCCTAGATGCTTTCCAAAACCTGATTAAAATTGCAAAATGGCCTCCTGTTCAGCCCTAATTCAGCCCCTTCAAGACATTCTGACAGAAGCGGGAGGAGACGTGGTCAGATATCCAAAGTGACCTACAAATGTTTCCTTTAGCGCTCCTCCACACTGGAACTTGACACTAACACCAGACCAACCAGGGCCACACCTTTATGACGTGATGGTGAAGTGGTTGCCAAATCAAATGAGTCAAGGTTTCGTCGTACATTACAGGGCACACTATTGTTTTCCGATGACACAAGGGTGTACTGTACATGCCAGGGAAAAGCCCGCAGGGTTAGAATGGGGTGAAAGCAGCCAGTTAATACCTACATGTAACGTTTACCATCAATAACAGTCGGTAAGATGGATGGGCCATATGCTTGGCAAAGGCAGGCCACGCTCCACACTATTCTTCATCTCCGTGGCTTGCCGTACCAGATTCCTGCCTACTAATTGAAGACATGTGGTCTGATCAGCCGCTAGAGCAATGCAAGAGAAGCGAGTAAAATGGTGGACAATAGGACCTGATGAGGGCCAGAAAGGCAGCACAATGTGCTGCATTCTTCTGTCTTCCAAAGGAATCTGCATTTATATCAGTGATGTGTTTAACTTTAAAGGTGCATTATGTAGTTTTGGGGAAGAAATTTTAGTCAGATCAAGAGAAAGATCTTCACTGACTGAGTTTTCATGCTTAAACAAGCTAAATAATCAAATGCTCTTTGTTTTTGTGACCGAATAAACTGAATAAACAAACTGACCTTAAAGGGCAACACAATTGTTGATAGTTGGCGGACCCTGCCACCTTTCTACCTTCCAACAGTGTTCTGGGGACCTTGTTTTCCTCTGAGAACAGCTTGTTTATTCAGTTGTCAAAAAAATACATATGTCTGAGTTGATATTATTACCTCATTAATATTTTAAATATTTAAATTTTGAGTTTGAATTTCTTCACCAAAGCTACATGGTGCCCCTTGTCTGAAGCCATGTTTAACGCAGCTACCTGTGTCTTCTCTGTGCACACCCACACCGTCACTGGCCTGTTAAAAATACAGCATGTGGACCCTTCCACTTACTCTCCCCAGAGGTGTGTCAGGAACATGCATAGGTCCAAGCAGTAGCGAGCGTGATATTAATTAAGGAAGCCAACCTGTAGGTTCCTTTGTGCCCAGCTGTAGAGCATAAATCAGGCTTTTAACGAGGCTAGGGCCCTAAGATCTCAAACCGTGCTGGAATGCTACCTGCACAGCCATGCCAAAAACCTGTCTGGGTCTAGGGCTCCTATAGATCACCGTGTTTATAAGGGGGGCTATAGCGACCTACCCTGGGGAGGGAAGGAGGGAGGGCGGAGCAGAGGAGCAGAAAAAGGAGGGTGGCAAAAGGGGGGCAAGAGCTATTTCTATTGGGTCATCAGGTTTAAGTAAACATGTGTGGTGCTGGTGTGTGCAAGTGTGCATGTGTGCTGCACCACAACAAACTCTTCAAAAGAAGTAACCGAGGAAAGGTGATAAGGCAGGTGGAGCTAATGAGAGAATGACAGGTACAAACTTCTCCAGTAGATCAGCAAAAGTCAAAGAATCACCAGCAGAAAAACAACAATAAATTCCTCCCTCTTGACACAGTTAATACATGTCTAAAACAAGCTCCAAGACCTCGGAAAGGGTTGATGAACAGGATACGTGAAGAAAGCCTGTGCGCCTTTGGTGACAGAAGGATTTATTCACAGACAGCTGCAGGACAGGACACACATGTGAAGACTGACTGACTCGATGCATGGCAGACTCAGTCCACCTTCAAGCCATCGTTTCAGCACAGAAAGGGTCCATGAACTCAGACATTCCACAACAGGCAGCGGCAAGACGTACTTACAGCCGATGCAGCCATGATGCAAAGACACATTTACGCTCACTACAGCATATTATGGAGTCAGAACTCTATGCGTTAAATAGTACAGCAGTTCTTTCCAATGCGATGCCTACACTCCTGGAAAGCTTACCAGCTAACCAACCGCATATAAATAAGTCAGTGTGGAAGTGCGGAAATTTGGATTAATGGCTGATCAGGGGATGGGTAGAGCTTCTTTCTCAGGCTGCACTCGGCAGCACCACCTGAGATTTATGGGCCAGATGTTTGTGCCATTGCTTCTCTAACAGACTATAAAACTTCATTTACACAGGGCAGCGGAGGAGCCTCGACGTGAAGCGTCACCAACACGCAAAGATTTTTGCTGCGCCGCTGCAAATGTCAACTGCGAATAATTAAAAAATGTAATTAACAAACGGCTTTCGTTGCTGGGAATTCTCGTGCACTCACTCTCTCTGGGCAGGAATGTAACTCCACTCCCTGCCAACATGAACTCAGGTTCTCAAGATCCGCCCTGACGTTTTGATCGGGCTGTCAACCTCTGACTGAAGTAGAGGTCGCGGGGGCATCGACCCCAGCGGACTGCTTGTGTTGCATTCCGACAGATGAACTTTTGTTTGCGCAAGGTCATACTGTAAAGATCCTATATGCTCATTCCATACATGTCCAGCTGATATGGAGCAGGCCTGCAGACAATCCAGGGAGGAGAGCACTTTAGAGGCAACCCGACAGCTATCTCGTGTACCTTTGACACGGCCTTATAGATATATAAAGACATAAAAAGATATGTTTGCTCTTAAAACACATGGCCTTTATTGCTCTCGTCCGGTTTCATCACCTCTGCAGTACACAGAGGGGTAGCTGATGAAAAGAGGAATTAAGGGCAGTGAAAGAACAAGGATATTATCTGGAGAGGAAGGGGTGTAGTTGAAGGGTGTCAAGAATGGCGTAAAAAGCTGTGGAGAGCAGAAGAAGGGGAAAAACAAAAGAGTGGTGGACAGCTTTACACTGCAGCACCCCATTCTAGATTACATTAGCGGCAGCTGCTTCCTTTGTGTGGTTTTATGGCCTGGCCCCAAGAAAAAGCTGCTAAAATTTCATTTAATCTGCTGCAGAAACTCAAGTGTCTGACAGCCACTCAAACAAGGGAGCCTAAAAGCACCATGCTCTCAGATAACGGAGGCAAAATAACGCTAATAATATCTCTCTCCGTGGCCGTACAGGCAGACATTTTGTGTAACCAAAGAGGGCTCGCCTGTGCCGCCGGTGCATGGGAAACTGGCCCGCTCTGCAAGTCCAGGGGCAGGCCCTTAATGGCGGGTGAGGGAGCCAGACAACGTCCCCCTTCTTCCCTCTTTCTCTCCCTCTTTATCTCCACCTCCTGTTCATCCTTCCAAGTCATTAGCTTATGTTAATCACTAAAACTAGCGAGAGTGACCCCCAATTTCATTTAGTATGCCACTATACTTGACAACAGATGAAGACGCAGCTGCTATAACTGATTTATTATGGTAAACTAATTGTATGACGGAGCCTATATTTTGTGCTAATTTGTATGAGTTGACCACACTCTCAGGCGTTGACGCATACAGTGAGCGATGAAGTAAAATCCTCATTACAGCTGCAACAATTAATCAATTAGTTGTCAACTATTAAATCAACTATTCAACAATCAATTAATTGGTTTAAGTAATTTTCCTTAATCCAGCCTCTTAAATGTCAGTATTTGTTTTCCTCTTATTTTCTTTTCTTCTTTTTCTCTATGAACTGAATATCTTTCTGACATTTTATCGACTGGACAAATAACCTATATATTGAGAAACCAATTGACAGATTAAAGGAGCAGTATGTAGTTTTGGGGAAAAAATTATAATCAGAAGAGAAAGATCTTCATTGACTGATTTTTTGTTATGCCTAAACAAACTAAATAAACAATCTCTCTGTGTTTTCATGACTTAATAAACAAACTGACCTTAAAGGACAACACAGTTTTATACTGTTTGACTGTTTATATGTGGCGACCCTGCCACCATTCTAGCTTCAAACAGTGTTCTGGGACCTTGTTTTCCTCTGAGAACAGCTTGTTTATTCAGTTATGGAAGAGATAAATATTTCCGAGTTTGTATTATTACCTCAATAAAATCTTGTTAAAAACCAAAACTACATAGTGCCCCTTTAATACAAAATCAAAATCCATGTGCGCAAACTCAGCACACTTTTCATGTGGACAATAACCTTGTCTTTCTGCATCATGTTCAAATGTGCTCTGTAAGATCAATGTTTTTACCCTACAAACTGTAGTCCAAGGCCCATAAAATTACTTTTGCCAAGAATCTATCGTCCAAAGTCTAATAGGATTCAAGCCACATACAAAGTGAGCCAAAAAACGTGAAAATGCCAGCATTATCCTTTAAAAACAAATGCTACATCTCAACTGCCTCCTCAATATCCTGTTCCTAAAGACCCAGATACCCAAAGTAAACACAAAAAAAGCCCCACAACATTTCACTGGCCATGCTTGCCTGACACGGGGATGGAGCTTTGACAGCAGCGGTAACTGACAGAAAGCAGCAGCGCAGGCAGCGGTTAGGGGCAGCTTCCTTCCTGGGCTATGGGTTCACAAAGCGGCATGTCCACATACGTCCAAATACATTTTATTCAGATAAACTGAGGGGAAGAAGAAGGAGAAGTGGGGGGGTGGGGGGGGTGGAAGTGACTATTTTGCCTTGTGATGCCACTTCTGTAGCTTGAGGCAAGAAGAAGAAGATGAGGAGGAGGAGGAGGAGGAGGAGGAGGAGGAGACAGGGGCCCCTTTCTTTTGACCCCTGAGATAACAAGATGGCAGGAGTGAGGAGAAGCAGAGGGGTGGAGGGAGGAAGAAGGAACTGAGAGGAGCCAGGAAAAGCACCAAGCAGAGATAGAGTGACGGGGAGGCGTGTGTCCGAAACGGATCTCTGCTCCCTGAGTGTGAATGGGGCAGATCACAGCTCTTCATCCCACAGGAGCGGCTCTCACTTGCATACTGCTCATCCTCTCAGGTTTGGCTTAGGCTTAAGAGACTGACACCAGTGTGTGAGGATAATGACAATGAAGTATGGAGCAATCTCCTCTACCCTAGTCATAGATTGGCAGGTTTTTCCCTTTGCTGTCTACTTAAAACAATTCTTAAAATTGTTGCAAACCCTGATGCATTTTTGGCTACTTGTTGAGCAATCTGAGTTCTAAAAAGCTAAAACTTTTTGAGTGGTGGTATTTTAGTACTATAGCTCTTACTAGAAGCACTGGTGTGTGGCTGAGAGCGACTGAATGAAGTCACCAAACTTTAAAGGGGCAATATGTAGTTTTGGAGAAGAAATTCAAACTCAAAAATGTAATATTCAAAATATTAATGAGGTAATAATACAAACTCAGAAATATTTATGTTTTCCATAACTGAATTAACAAACTGTTCTCAGAGGAAAATAAGGTCCCCAGAACATTGTTTGAAGCTGGCAGGGTCCGCCAAATATAAACAAAGTAAAACCGTATTGCACAGTCAGTTTGACTCTAGAGTATATTCATTTAGCTTGTTTAGGCATAAAAAATCACTAAATGAAGATCTTTCTCTTCTGATTAAAATTTCTTCCCCAAAACTACAAAGTGCACCTTTAAAGAATCACCTTCTTTAAGCTAACCAGCTGTTGGCGGTAGCATCATATATAAAGTATATGTTGAGACATTTAAGTGGTATCGATCTTGTTATCTAAACCGGGGCAAGAAAGCGTTTAAGTGTATTTCCCGAAACGTCTAACTATTTCTGAAATCCCCTGCTTGGTTTATGCTGAAGCGGCTCAGTTCAATCAGAAACTGAGCTGATTTTAACTTCAATTGCTCAGCCGAGGCTATAAAAAAGAGCACTTTGCAACCATTGAGAACAATTTGAAAAAAACATGCCTGCTTAGACAAAAATATGCTAATGGACATTCACCCTTAACTTTTCCATGTAAAACAGTGTTTACAAAAGGCAACTGGAAGAAGTAAGAGAAAGAAAAATTCAAAGGAAAAGCAACACAGAAGCACAAATGAGTGCTAATGAAGACATAGCGAGCTGTAGAGGGGAAGGAGGCGGAAGAGATGGGCGAGGGCAAATTAACCTTTTTAATTGGAGAGTGGTAGTCCTCTTTGGACCCTGCAGTTGGATCCAGAGTGCTGACAGATGATGAGAGGAAAATGGCAGGCCTATTACAGGCAATCTGGCCCTGCGACTTGGCAGACCACAGCAGTACCAGAGCCTGGGGAGAACAGGGCATGTCCAGCATGGAAAGCATTCCCTGCCAGACTGCTTGCTGGCAGAGAAGGGCTTGCCTCAATAAAGGTATAAATAGGGAATGGTTATCTTGGCACTTTGAACTATGGGGTAAAGGGTTGTCATAAGGGAGTCTGGTTTCTTGTCTGATAACAAAATACTACCTGGTCGAGAAAAAGGAGAGGGGCTTTGCTTTAATGAAAGAGAGAGAGAGAACCAGTCTGACAGGTATGAATGAGGAGAAGGGCTGCGAAGGGAGGAGAGGGTGAAGAAATGCACGCTGAAAAATTCACACATCATTTGGGTTCACATGACTTTGTGCTCATGCACGCACACACACTTTCAAACCCAACACATCTGCCCGCCGTTCACCAAGGAGGAGCCAGATGCAAGAGAAAGACATCAGAGAGGATAACTTCCTGTCTGTGTGTTTGTGTGTGTGTGTCTGGATGCGAGAGCCATGTTTATGTCTGGGGATACAAGGAAAACAAGCATCAAGGTCAGAGAGGCTGGAGTCTGTCCAAGCGATAGATAGCCCCCTTCTTAACAGGAGCAGGCCTGTTTTAACATACGGCCCCCCAGGGGGGATGCCAGGATTTAGACAGAGCCCTTAGGCGGGATTTCATATTAAGTCTCGGAGTTCTTAAGTCTTTTCACCTGACATCTGAGAGAGACATGTAAGTGAACAGCACACTAAATGTCTTTATTAAAGGGTAACTCCACCCATTTTACACAGTATAGTGTGCTTACAGGTCTTTTACAATACTATTGCATATGTCAAAAAGTAGTAAAAAGCCTTCTGTGATTCCAGAAGAAGCTGCATGTAATCTGATGAATTGCTTCCAGTGATGTCACTCAGTGGCTAAGTTGCATCGTGGGTGATGTAGGCAGCAGGTTTTAAAAAGGAAAAGAAAGCTGGCAATAAAAAAGGCTGCTGTATCAGTTTTAATCACTGTTTTTTAACTGTCCATAATGAGTCATACCCGGTGCCTACATTACCCACAATGCAACTTAGCTAGTGAATGACACCACTGGAGGCAATATATCAGATTACACAGAGCTTCCTCTGGAGCAACAAAAGTCTTTATACTACGTTTTCCACATATGCAGTGGTACTCCCTGAGACCTGTAAACACACTTTGATGTGTAAAATTGGTGGAGTTTCCCTTTAAAGACAAAAACATGCTGCGTGTTACACATTTAACCATCTCATAAGAGGTTATCAGTGCCTCAAATTCTGAAAAAAAAAATTAAATGCAACTTCCTGAAGATCAATCACAGACGTTTAACTTTGCGTTCTTTAAAATAAACGACAGCCACCTCATTCATTGTCCAGCAGACAGTTGTTGTAAACATAATCCTGACGCCTGCTCTTTAATGCTGACCCCATTAGCCAGACGTCCATGGGCATCTCTAGGTCATCACCACGAAGACAAAGAATCACCAGTCCTCACCTCTGTTCTTCCTCTACCTCCCTTCCCCCTTGTCTGTCTGTCAATCCAAACATTCCCTCTTTCTATCTTTCCTTCTCTGTCCGTCTGTCTTGCATTATGTATTCTAATGCATTTCCAGAGTTGCTTTTAGTCACATCACGCAAGGGATGCTGCATGGAGCTGTTTGAGTCCTGACAGTCTCATATATATATATATATATATATATATATATATACCCATGTGCATGCATACACACACCCACACAGTCTATCTGTGTCCCTCCATCAGCAGCCTCTGTCTGCATCTCACGCACACAAAGTCTCACTTGCAAATTTCTCCCTCACTCTCTCCTTCTTTGTATCTGTCCCTGTCCATAAACACACACACACACACACACACACACACACACACACCAGACACATGGCCGAAGAGAGCAGACTACCATCTGGGAGTAGTGGCCGGCTTTGTCTGGGGGGGTGAAAGCGCCAACACGACCCCCCTTCAACACACACACACACACGCACACACAACCCTTGCAACGGCCCCCATCGCCCTCCCCATCCAACTGCCCTAAGTGTGAGAGCTCTTCTCATACAATCTGCACATATACATATGCAAATTTGCAGGGGGGCATTATAAAAACAGCCATCATCACACGCACACACACTCACACACACACGCACAGAAGCAAGATATTTTTGTTGGCTTCGGCACCAAAGTAGCCAACGCAAGAGTTTTGGAAAAGAAAACGCGTTTTCTGAGAAATGGAGCAAGAGCTGGAGGGCTGGGAGAAAAGAGCACATGAAAAGAAGAAGATGAAAAGAAGAACCTTCTTTATAAATAACAAATTAATGTGAGCATGTGTGAAATACATGCAAATGGGATTGCCTGCATTTACATGGAGACACGCACAAACACATGCACACACAGACACGCAAACATACATTATCCATGTTTGCCCTGCAGGATGCATGTGATGAAAAACTCACTCCATCAATTGACAGAGGATGGATCACAACTCTGCTTAGATTCAACATCACATGCAGGGAGGAGGAGGAGGAGGCCCACACAAACAATAAGCATGATGCACCAGACTTCATTTGATTTTTGTAGGTTTAGACATCTCGTTAATCTTAAGTGGGTACGGCTGGGTGTTGTTTGTAAGGGTTTCAGTGTAAGCTCCAAACATGGCTTTTCTCAGTTTGAGAATATAAACATTTGACAAAATTTGCAAAATTGCTCAAAGCATCATCAATATCATCTCGCAGCTAGGGCTGCAACTACTGACGATTTTCATCGCTTAATCTGCTGATTATATTCATGATTGATCGATTTAAGTCTATAAAAAGTCTGAAAATGTGAAGAATGCTCCAAAGTGACGTCTTCAAACTGCTTTTTTTTTGTTCAACCAAACAATCAAAAACCCACAGACTCTTCACTTACTATCATAGAAGACAAAGAAAAGCTGCAAATCCACACATGCAAGACACTGGAAGCTCTCAGCTTCAACTTTTCCTAAAGTTTCCTGATTTACATGACAACGTATCTTGATAAAAAAAATAAGTAATAACCCTTGAAATCTAACTAACCATTCAATGCCAACTTTTGATATTTGACACCTTTTGATGCCTAACCATAGTTCCCGTGTAAAAACGGGGACATTTTCAAACATTCATCACAAGTTTTTCTTCCTCAAAGAATGAGAGGAAATTAATAATCTGAAGATATTTGATACCAGATGAATCAACATCTCTATGGTTGCACATGAACTTGAACTCTTTTGTCTCATGTCCATTTGTCACAATCCAGGACCACTGGGCTCTGAGCGAGGACAGAAAAAGACGGAGTGAGGTAGAGACAGACAGAAATAGAGGGAGAAAAACACCTGCAAGGCTGGCTGGGAAGCTGACACCTAATCCTCTCCTTTTCTCACATAAACCTCATCACCCAACCTTTCACACAAGTTTCACACTTTTCAACATCACCTCAGCACTTCACGCACACTTCTTTCATTAAGCCGTGATCACATTTTTTCCACTTCGACTTGATACTGTAACCATGTGCATGTCCAAAACTGTAAACATTAAAATCAACCACAGAAGCACTTTAATCAGGATGATAGACAGATGACAGCTACAGCCCGAACGAGGGCTCAAATTAAGAGTTTCTACAATCCTACCGAGATAAAATCTCGGTTCCTCGAATTCCTCAGATGTTCATGATGTGACGGAGCTTTCTGATCTGCCATCTCGAAGCAGGACTCGTGTGTGTGTGAGCTGAAAGCATTTGAAGTGGAGTGGTGAACAGCCTGCTCTCAAAACTCAAGGGACACATCCGAGTCGTAATTAGGAGAGGAGCTGCGTCCATATTTTAGTGCGTACACAGACACAAACACATTCACAGACACGATTTCCATTACCGCCGCGTGTGTACATATATGATACATGGATCCGCGGGCATATTCATGCATGTAAAGACGACACAAATAGGAGGTTGCCCGCCCACGCAGCACAAGAGTCCATTATGTACATCTTCCATATCGAGTTCTCTCCCCTCCAGTTTTCACCACTCTCATGTTTGCTGTAATGTTTTCAGTACACAATAGCAGCGCTGGTGTTAAGCTCATGTTGCCCCATCAAGAGGAGCGCACCAACAACAACCAAACACTTTTCCCTCCTCTTCCCACCCTGTTTACGACCGGATCCTTTCGTCCCTCGCTTTGTTCCCACGCTCCCTTGCTTCTTTTTTTTCTCTCCCCCTGCATTGTCCTGTGCCCTCAGGTTAGAGGTTCTCTCTGTTTCCTCCTCTTAAAGCCTGGAAACAGAGGAGGAGGAGGACGAGAAGAGGGAGAGGGAGAGAGGAGGCCTGTCCGTCTGCCTCCTTCGGCCTGGCTGGCTAACCGGTCTGAACTGGTTCTGACATAGGTGAACCAGAGACGTGTCCTCTTTCGCCTCTGGACAAAAAAGAAACCACGGTGGCATTCCATCCAAAGTCAGCAGGTACCGGGGACAGTGTGCATCCATGTGTGTGTCTGTATGTGCACGTGTGTGTGTGTGCGTGTGTGCCTGTCTCCCAAGACCTTTGAGGCCTGGACCATTGCCAAGTTCATCTGTTAATGGACAGCTACGAGGAGAGCTGCCCCATCCCCCCTTCTTTTCCCTCCTCTCTCCAGCAGCCATGCCTGCTCACGACCCCCCCTTAACCTCCCCAACCCCCAGCCAGGCCTGCCCAGATACAGGCCCTCACTCTCCCTCTCCCTCTCCCTCCTCCTCCTCCATTCCCTTTCTCTCCCTTCCCCTGAAAGCTATATCATTCCCTTTCTCCTCCTCCTCCTCCTCCTCCTCCTCCTCCTGCCCGCTGCCCCCCCAACACTCTGTGCTTCTCCTATTCAAGATAAACAGAGTGCTTCAAGTTCAGGGGACACCCTGGGACCCTTTAACAAAGCCATCTATCATGCTGTCTGCCTGAGACTCCTTTGGCCATAGCGGACTCTGCTGCTGCTGCTGCTGCTGCTGCTGCTGCTACGTCTCTCAATCTGTGTGTGTGTGTGTGTGTGTGTGTGTGTGTGAACATACACAGGCTGGACACAGACCAGCCATCAAGCCTGCTAACCCTCACTAGCTACTTGCTCTAGCTGATCCAGAGCTGGACAATTTCCCCATTGTGTTCATGGCCCCTCCTGGCCCCTCCAAGACCAGAGCAAAGACAGACCCCCACCACCACCACCACCACCACCACCACCACCACCAACTCTCCTCTGCCAATGCATCCCCTCCCCTCCTCCTCCAGTTAAAGCGAGACAAACGCGCAACACGAAGGAATGCCACGGAGTGGAGAACAGCGCACACGCGTAGGCCACTTTCTCTCCACACCTCGGAGACGGACTCCGCTGACCCCTCTCCGGTTCCCCTGAAGTCAAACTGCGGGACGATTAACCAAACTGTCAACAGCTTAATAGTCTGGGAATAAGAGACTGACAGCAGGCCTAGGAGCTGTGTGTAAACACTATGGAGATTATGAATGGTACACAAGAGAGACAGAAAGAGAGAAGCTCTTTTCATACATGGATCCTGAAACATTTATGGCTTCAGTTATGTAGGGAGATATTCTATGGAAATATTCTGCGGCAGGTGTTTTCCCAAGTGTTGTGGTATTCATGTATTATTTTCTGCTCATTACAGATGGCAGCGATGTTGAAAAAGCACAAGGGCTGAACAATTTAAAAGGTTATCAAAACTGCATTATGGCTGAGTGCAATCTAAAATCGCAGCAGATGAAATTTATTGATAAAGGAAAAGAAACAGCATCATTATGTAGTGCTGCAGAGATGCCCTCACCTACAAATCTTGTTTCCAGATGTAAGACAACATGTTTGAATGGTACGGACCCCCAACAAATGTCACATCATCCTGATTTTCTTTTTTTGTTGTTGATTTTTTTTCGATTAAATATTTGACAAAATAATCGCAATATGATGTTTTTTCCCATGTTGTGCCGTCTTTAAATGCAACAAGTAGGAAAATAAGGACAGAGAAGAAGAGCACGGTGACCTGTCACACAGGTCAACTAAACAATGGAAACTTTTTAAAGTGATACACAAAGCAGGGCCCCAGCTTAACTTTTTCATTTCATAATTTAGGTGCACCTAATAATACATTTTAATGTAATTTAAACAGGAATAAAAGTGCAAATACATGTTTCTCTTTATGTATTTCTTCATCACAGTACAAGCAACAACAAATGGGGAATAATCTCAAGGGTTTAAAAAAAACTGCTAAATTGTGAAAATGTTTAGTTGCACTTGTATGTGCAACCAAAAGTAGTCGCACCACGGAGCCGTCTAAAGTCAGTTAAAAGCTAAAGCTAAAGTGAATGCACTGCAATTAAACAGCCCGACAATTCCTACATTGATGAAGGTTGCAATGTGTTGTGGTCATCTTGGAGGCTGTAGTTTGTGGTGCTGTTGATCCATTTTGCACTATACTACCAATAGTTTGTCCTCCAACTTTATGTCAATGACAGTGGACTAGCTGCGGAGTGTATTTTGCAATTAAATGACAATAAATATCATTTTAATGTTGTGCAACAGTACCTGGTTCGGTATGTGGAGATGTTTTCCAGCTCAATGCCACTGCTCCTGTGGTTTTATCCTTTTTCATTCATTATTTATTTTACATTTCTTTAAATTAAACATGATTTGATTAAACATCTTTTGTCACTGTTGCTTTGCTTCCACTCAACCTGCAATGGAAGATTTCCAGAAATGATACAAACTCTTGAAGTGTCTTAAATAAAGAAACATTTACACCTTCTTCTCCCACATATTGCTGACAGTGAGGACTGCAGGAATATTTATTTAAGGGCCAAGACAGTTTCCTGGCTAACAATCGTGACACCACAATCTCACTCCTGGCATCAGGAAGGGACCGGCACTCACATCACGGTCACACAAACACTCACACACATTTTCTTTCTCTCCTCACTCCCTCTCTTCCTCCTCTTTCGGCTTGTCCTCATGTCTCAACCCCCAAAAGCCCAGCAGCTGCTGTCCTCTCCCGCCTGCAGGAGAGGGGGACTGGCCTGCCGGTTTTAGAGCGCTAAATTATCCATTAGATGTTATCAAGTTGTAGCAGGGCGATGCCATTCTGCTAGGAGCCATCAATCTTTCATAAGTCCCAGGCACGGCGTGCGTTAGGATGCACTATCAGAACCTCCCCACCACTCCCCGCTCACCGCCCGCCCCATCCCACTCACCCAATCGCACGCAAACTTGGACATGTACACACAGTCAGGCGAACATCCACGCACACAGTCAACAAATACACATGCTGACATAAATGCAGCCAGGTACACGCTCTTGCACTCAAGCTCCTGCAGAAACAAGCTGGTTTGAGGAACATCCAGCTCTACATTTCTTGCCTTGCGTCTTTCATCCCCCCCTCTCTAGGTCACCCCGCTCTCCTCCTTAAACAAAACTAACATTTTGAGCCAAGCATCAAAATTCACGCTGCCTAAACCGTGTTTCACTGCCCCTCACACCACCTTCCCTCGCATGCTCTCCCTTTTTTCTCTCTCTCTCCCTCCCTCTCTCGCTCCCTCTCTCCCTCTGCTTCTTGCCGTGGCCTGGCAGGCAAGCAGGGCAGACATGTTCAGAATGCGCTCCGGTAATGGGCTAATCAAAAATGCAAAACAATTGGCAATTACCGCGCGGGGCCCTAATGGTCATTAGAATTTACAACAAGGTAATGAACTGAGAGTCAGCTCAGTCCATGCATATTCATAAAGCAATCAGGCCTTTGAAGATTAAAGAAGCGCTTCAAATTTAAATGAGGGCGCCAGCATGTTATCAGTGAGATTCAGCCTGCAAAAGTAAAGGGTGCCTGGGACAGGAGTGTGCATTCATGAGTGTGCGTATGCGTGTGTGTCTGCGTGCGATGAGGGCTGGGGGTCAGTTTGGCGTGGGGGATGGAGGTGTAAGTATGTGTGTGTGTGCATGCATCCTTGCATAAATGATGGCGGTGTGTGGCGTCCGACAGCCGTGCCAACTCGTGCCTGCATGCTTTTGTGCAATCTACAGCGCACCAGTAGCTCTGTATTATCGCCTAAAGTGATTCTAATAACCAAATTAACACTCTCTTAAAAATGAATGAGAGCCCTATCTTCTGATCATCGTTTAAAAGACGTGGGATTTGAATCTAAGATCAAATGTACAGTTAACTTGAGCTATTAGGGGGGAATGAGCTTTTGAACACAGAGCCCTCCGAGGAATACAGCAACCTATTAGTATACATTTATGAAAAAGTGCAGCAGCAGACATGTTCTCTCACACACACACACACACACCCTGCACACACAAACAGAGGACTGTGAGTTTTCACAAGTGCAACGTCAGACACAGGGCCCCTCTCCGTCCTGTATCTCTCCGCTTGAGATAAGGCTGGCGAGACTCAGCTGTAGACGACCACCCAGCCACATACAAAAGGTACAAATAGACTCGCACACGCCCATTGACATGCACATTCTGACAGGCCAAGCCCAGGGCTGGGACCTGCAGAGGGGCAGATAGTGGTGGAAGACAGATAGTGACCAGGATCAGTGGGTTCAGACTAACATGACGTTCTCTTGGTTGTGGCTCTCCCATGGCCTCATTATCACCGTGTGTGTGAGAAAGACAAAGCAATGGTCCGTCAGCACCAAAGCCTTAAACGCTGCAGTCACAATAGGAAGAGCTCCTGGATTGAGCTGACACACCGAGTAGTGATACGGGATGTGATAACGCAATCAAGACTCTCCAAGACGCAAAATAAGAAAATCTGGCTCAGTTTCAATCAGTGACCTACATGAGGACTTGCAGGAAAAAGGTTCATTTTTAAGAAAAAATTAAAATAACCTCCGTTCTCAAACCACTTCCTAAAATACCACCTCTGTCCTTTTTGCTCGAGCGGCAGCTGTATCAAAGACACTTTTTCTTCTCTGTTTCTGTTCTGTCTAAAAATAAAGTCATTAACCTGCAGGTGGTGAAGCCGGCGGCTGGCGTGACAGGCCCTGACGCTGTCAGATGACCCCTGACCCTGTGATACGACTGCCTGCCACGCTATTGACAGGACAGAGGCAGGACACGCTTATTTCTGAGGATACTTTTTCATCCGGCGTGACGCGGCTGTGGACAAACAAGGTTGTTTCTGTCGTATAGCTGCGTTTGACAGTAGGTAGAGGGGATAGAAAGAGGCAGCAAATGTGTGTGGGTGTGTGTGTGTGTATTTGTGTGTGTCTTCTGGCTTGCTCTGCAGCCAAAATCAGTGAGAGTGAGAATGAGTTCGAGAGTGGATGTTGGAAGCCTTTAAGAGGTGCAGACACACTAATGTAGCCAAAACTTAGAGTTTCCAGTCCCTCGAGACAAACTACTGGAGCGATGCGTGGAGAGAGAGTACGAGCGAGAGAGGGAGTAAAAGAGATAGAGAGACATAGAGAAAGGGAAAGGAGAGAGAGAGAGAAAGAGGGAGAGGGTGCTGAAATAAGAATCATATGTTTCTGACAGATCTCGTCGACTCACAACACATCACGGCGCCCTCTTCCACAACACATTTATTACAGACAAAACACAGGT
The DNA here is from genome assembly GCF_040436345.1 of Pagrus major. Classification (NCBI taxonomy): domain Eukaryota; kingdom Metazoa; phylum Chordata; class Actinopteri; order Spariformes; family Sparidae; genus Pagrus; species Pagrus major. The sequence continues at coordinate 27,465,909 of NC_133215.1, read as the reverse complement.
TCACAGGAGGGGGTTTACACTGTACATATGTGTGTCAGTGTGTGTGTGTGTGTGTGTATGTGTGTGTAAAGGCAGGAGGGGGAGGCATTGTTGTGTTCATAAAACAGGTGTGTGTCTGTGTACATTTGTGGGAGGGTAAATGGGTGGGTGCATGCATTTGTGTGAGCCTCTCTTTACATGTGTGTGTGCATCTGTGTGTGTGTGTCCGTGTGTGTGTGTGCATACTTGAACTAGCCTCCACCTGAATGGCCTGAGGCTGTGGTACCGGGGCTGTTAGAAGACAAACAGAGACACAGGAAGCCCAAGCCAGCAGCCCTGAGGACAGCACATACACACACACACCCACACACAAATCTAAACTTGAACACACACACACACACACACACACACACACTCCTGCTGTCAGTCACACACATAGCAGCCACCTCACCATAAGTCCTGCTTCCTAAACCCACAAAACGTTGCTTTAACACACAGATACACCTCCTCTACCTCCCTCTTTTACACTTTTACACTTTTACACACACACACACACACACATTTAGGGCCCAGCCCGTCCCTCAGGCCCTGCGCTGTGTGCCAAGTCTGGCCTGGCATGGTCCACAGAGGGGTGTCCTCAGGCGAAGCTTGCCAAGTCAAAGACCCTTTCATGTTCAGCCTGCACGCCCAGAGTAGTAAAGCTTTAACAAACAGCCTGACACACACATACACACACACACACACTCCTTCTCTCACACACACATATGCGGAAAAGCTATAAACAGTTTAAAGTGCTCCAAACCACACTCACGTGCACACATATGCACATACATTAGTTTAACACCGCATCCACGCTGGAGATGTAAACATCCACTAGACTTCAGCACTTGAACGCAGCCAGAGCCACTAACACTCAATCCAACAACAAAGGCTGACGAATCTCCGCCGACAACATTTGTGGGTGTTTAGAGCTTGGCTTCGGAATACAAAAATGTCCTCTATGAAAAATTCATCCTAAAAACCATTCCTGTTCACCTTCATTAAAACTTAGTGGAGCCCACATCCAAAAATAGGAGCGATTTTATCGGAGCCCAGAGCGACTGTAGGATCAAATTAGAGTCAGTTCCTGCAGACAATGGAGTGCTTATGGTGAAAATATTAGCTGGTGTCCAATAATTACAATAGCATGCATCTGTGCCTTTTCACTATCAATTAAAGTGATCACCGAAACAAAGGCGCGCGCCACATGTGCGCTTGCAAGCGACCCATATGCGCGCACTAACACACTGGCCACAGGAAAGAGATATTACTACCAAGGAAGGAGCCCCCCCCCCACCAACGCCACACACACACACACACACACACACGCACACTCCATGCACTGCCCAGCCCCCCAGTTCAGATACCCAGTGTGCATACGTGTGTGCTTATGAAGGGGGTGGGCGGGGGTCTGGTGGTTTGGAGAAAGGTGGCACGGTGCCAATACGGAGCCTGCTAAATACCTTTGTCTCCACAACACACAGGGACAAACAGGACGGGCAAGCTGCTGCGGGATGACGTGCTACAGCCACAGAGAGGTGTAAGGAGAAATACGGCTCCCGTCGTTAGAATGTTTTCCTCCTCATAAAGAAAAAGGGGCGAAAGGTGGCTGCCATAATTAACTCAGTATCGATTCAGAGTCCAGGTTACAATAGAGGCAGGAGTGTGGGATGGTGGTTGATTTGAGCGGCTACAATGGCCTCATTAACACACATGGGCTACTCCGGTGCTAATGCTGGGATGGATAAATACAGGACACGGTAATGTAGCAGAATGTGGTACAACACTCATAAAATGTAGAGAGGAAAAATACTAATTATGGTATATAGGACATGACAGAGCCTATAGTGTGGCTGTGTGTCCTAAATCATAACAATGAAAAGCATCTTGCTCCAATTACACAAAGTAGGAAGACCAAACAATCATTTATTGCCCTGATTACAACCACATTTAGTCGCTGGAACAATGAGTGTAAATAAAAACTGTATGTCTGCTTAATGGCAGAATACAGTTTTACACTTAGTTTGTGTGAGAAACCGTCATCTGCTCTTTTTCTGGGCCATCCATAATCTGGAGACAAGCTCCGGTGTCCCTATGCATATCTTAAATTGTTTATCATGCAAATGATGGCACGCAGGCTGCTCTGCCCTCTCCTAACGGCCCAGAGCTCCAGACTGCAGACCCCAGCCCCAGCTGCAGCCGTGAGACTCCCAGACGGCCTCAGCTGTCCCAAAGACGGAGGCCGAGAGGCACAGCCTCATCTCCAGCTCTGGGTGTATTACAGACAATTGCCCCCACCGTCCCCCCACCCCCCTCCAAGTTCAACCATCCTGGGTCTCCTTGAATCCAGCAGCTTCTTTCCTAAACCTACAGCCCGAACTCCTGTCTGTACGAGCTGCTGTCCACACAGAAATCAATCTGCGCTGACTGACATTTCATGAGGAGGGAGGGGAGTGGCGGGGTCGCATTCATTCGAGTGTATGCGGTGCAGCATGGTGTTCTTTAAGGGTGTAACATATAAGACACTGTCCCCGGGAATAAACTGGACATGCCGGCACAGCAGAGATGCAGCGTGTGAGGACAGTATGTATTGAGATGCCTCATCTCAGTGTCAGCCTCTAACAGAGCAGGGTGAGAGAACATGGCAGCTAGCATATGGGGTACGGGGTGGCGCGCTGGCACTGCCAGTCTGGATCCATCAATCTTGGGCACAGAAAACAGAGGTGGAGGAGAAGGGGGGCTTTCATGCACATGTGACTGATGTGTGGTGTATCCTGCACAGTGGCTGCCTCTTCTGTTCTACCCAATAATCTGTTTTTGCTTTTCTTTATCTGTAATCTCGACCTCACACACTTATTCACAAGTGAGATGTTATCAGAGGGTTATAACACCGTCAGATGAGGTGTCACAACCAGCCGCGACCTCTCTCCACATAAAAACCAGATTAGAGCCTGACTGTTATACAATGCCAAGACACATAAGGCCGATAAATAAAGCTCCGAGTGACCTTATGATATCATGTGAACTCCGCTGCATGATGATCTAAATGAGCAAAGAAAAGCATGTTCGAACAGCTGACAAGGCCAAGAGGCATGTTGGATGTGCGCGTGGGTGTGTGTGTGGGAGGATGCGTGTGCTTGTGTGTGTGTGTGTGTGTGTGTGTGGCAGATGTTTAACAAACTGCACACTAATGAACAGTGGTGGTCATTCTGTGTGACACTGCGCCGACGAGCTAGCAGCAGATAACAGTGGTCCCTTTACAATGACATCTGCAGAGCTGCAACGCTCACTAACACAGTACAGCGGTGCACATTATTGAGTACTGCTCTCCGCGCGTTTAGCCTGAATTGGCTTCAAATTAAATCACAACTGCTCCGACAATCAGCCCAATCTGGCACACGCTATCGGAACTGTTAAAGGAAATGAATAAACATTCGAATAGGCTGGTCAGAATCAAACCCCTCTGTAGATGCAGTCATGAGGGAGCCACGCTTGTTTGCACAGCGACTCCAGTCTCATTTAGCCCCGGTGGACAAACAACAAACCAGCCGCCGTAAGAAGTTCTTAATTACTCAAATCAAGGAAAACACTGACAATTAGTGGCTGTAGGCTTCCTCAAATAAACGCTTCTTCCTTGACAGTCGAGCGTAATTACATTCTTCTCTATCTCTTTTTAATTTTAGCATGAGAGTGAGCCTTCGCAGGCGCATATTTGAGGGAAGGAGAGATATGGCAGCGTAATAAGCCAGGGAGGGATAGAGATACATCTCTCACCACCACATGAGAGAGAATGTGGAGGCCACAGGATCTGAGCACATCTGTGATGCAGCAACAAACCAGAAGAAATCCATCTCTCCCCCTCTCTCTCTCGCTTTCTCTCTCTTTCTTTCTTTCATAATGAGTTTCTTTGTCTGTCTCCGTGTGTGTCTTTTTCACTATCTGCAAATGTTTCCTTTTCTCACAACCGTTTTCAGGACGGCTCGGCTTCATGTGGGTTCGTGGCTCAGCTGAGGGAGATTCACAGCTCCTAAATGCAGCGGCAGATATTTCACACGTTATGCAGATTGGATGCGTCCCTATTACCAGAAGCAGAAGGGAGAAAATCTGAGACAGCGTTTGTCCCTTTTTGAAATCAACTCTCTACGAACCTCAGCATAGCGTGACCCCCTGCACACCTTTAGGCCTTAAAGACTCTCCTCCCACTTTTTTCTCTTTCCTGCTCATTTATTTACTTGTGCGTGGCAGCCATTTTAAGCTCCCCCTGTGTTTACCTGTGATATTCTCCTGCTTGGGGATTATTCCTCGCAAGGGCGCAGATAAACAATCCTCATCCTGGGGCGACACCTGAATGGCCACCTCCACAGGGTGGTACACCCTCCGCGGGTGCTGATGGTGGGTCCGCGAGTGCGAGGAGGACGTGGAGAGGGGCGAGGCGAGCGGGGAGGACGGCGGCCTGTCCAGGGGTTTGTCCGTACAGAGGCTCCCGTGGCACTGCCTCCGTTTGTGTTCAATGAACAGCAGGATGTCAGCCAGGGGGAAGCGGGAGTGGCACTGGCCGCAGGTCAGCAGGTCCGGGTCCCCTTTTAGGGGCTCACCCTGAGCCACTCCCAGCCTGGGGGAGTCCTGAGAGTCTTCTTCTGGTAAAACACCTGACAGCGGCTCAGCTGGACGGGGAGACAAGAGAGAGGACTGTGAGTTATAGTGTAGTGACAGGTGGAGCTGGTAAACAAATGTGTCAGGAGAGGCTCACACTGCTGCAATGTATGCAGACATCTGTAGGAATAAGGTCAGGTTGTAAAATGTGTATAAAGTATTTTTAGAAAAGGAAGAAAGAAGGAGCACACAGACTGCTTCGATAAGGACTGACACGTTCAGCTTGCAGGCAGCAGCCAAACGATTAAGTTGCTTGACCCTCTTTATTGTGCTGCCAATCTCGCTTTTTTAATGAACCTAACACCTCTGAGAATCAAAAAATAGATTCTAATTTGAGTTCAAGATGATTGGACCCCATTTCGTTAAAAGTGCTGGGATCTCGTGAACCAAGGTTAGACATTGAGGGGTTGGATGTGGAGTAGGTCCCTGAAGTACCGACAGAGAGGGAGAGAGAAGAGAGAGAGAGAGAGAGAGAGAGAGAGAGAAGAGAGAGAGAGAGCATTTTAAAAGAAGTAATCTAGCCACACGGTAAACGACATTGGGCGCCCCGACTGGGATGTTGAGATAAGATGTGATGAATTCTTGCCGCCGGTTCAACCTTTAATTCCGTGTCGGGTCAGACGAGAAGGTGGTGAGGGACTATGCAAGATAGGCCCTGTTACCTGTATGTTCGACTGCATTAAAGATGAGGGAATTCACTCCCTATTTTGCTGGAGCTTATCTTAACCAGCTTATGCCATGGACATAGGCGAGGTGTGTGAGGCTGGGTTAGGTGGAAAGATTTTCTTCAAACCAAATAATCTCATTTTGATGCCACGCAAGAGTGATGTGAATAACTTTGAAAACTAAAATATAATCCTTTTTTTTCAGACATCTGACTGCGCCAGAATTTAAAGTGGTTTAGGTCAGAGTTTCCCACCGGGCTACAGCAGCCGGTCTGTTTCACTATCAGGGAAATCATCAGGCCTCCTCTTTTACTGTTGTGGACTATTATGACTCCCTGTTAAAACCAACACAATCACTGAAAAAAGTCAAAGAGGAGATTTTGAAGGCGCACCATGTAGTTTTGGAGAAGACATTCAAACTCAGAATTTTAATATTTACAATATTACGAACTCAGAAATATTTATTGTTTTCTTTAACTGAATAAACAAGTTGTTCTCAGAGGAAAATAAGGTCCCAGAACACTGTTTGAAGCTAGAAAGGTGGCAGGGTCCGCCATCATAAACAAAGTAAAACAGTATGAAACTGTGTTGTCCTTTAAGGCCAGTTTGTTTATTCAGTCATGAAAACAAAGAGCGTTTGTTTATTTAGTTTGTTTAGGCATAAAAAAATAGCCAGTGAAGATCTCATAGTGCACCTTTAAGATAATGTATGGAGCATGTAGGTAAACCTCCTCTGGGGCTGCATAAATATGTAATGACGCATACCTTTCTTACATGTTAACTTATTTTCGGCCCCAAAACTAAATGTTGCAGGGTGTGTGGTATTTTATTGTTCAAATTAATAGTAGGAATATATTAAAGCATCATTATCACGTCAAACTAAATGTAGCTGAACTCAAAGGATGTGGGTCAGATCCAAAAATAGACGTTATATAGGCTAAATGAAACCTCTGTCTCTCTGTTGTAGTTTTATTCATGTATATATTTGTAAATTGTTCAATGCAAACGGGCCTTTACAGCAACTTATGTCTGCATTCTCTTTGAATATTTCTCCTCCTTTACAAACCACACACGAGCCTCACAAGCAACATAACACACAAAATCACTTATTTCTGCAGAAACGATCCTGTGCGTGCGCTTGGTCAAGCAGCACAGGGATAAAGTGGATCAAGTTCAAGTTCATAAGCGGCTACGGGACCACAATCGTAGTGCGCCCCCCACTGACAAACCTTTTGACAATTACCCGACAAATGAAGGCATACATGTTGCGAGAGCGTAATTGCTTTCAGGCCGACTGGAAACAGCACGCAGAGACACATTTACCACAAAAATAGTTATGGACAAAAGAAAAACACTGGCTCCTATAATCGCCGCTTTGAACTTCAATTACAAGAATCTATGTGGCGTTTGGAGACGTCTCCGCGCTCGCTGACGTGCGTGAGGGTGTATTGATAACGCAGTTCCTGCTGTTATCAGACGGACGCTGCATGGGAAATAATTCTCCTGCCGAGCATGAACGTATCTGCACGGAGCGGAAATCATATCGTGCAATCTGCAATCAATGCCCCGCATTTTTATCACACACACGCGCGTAAAACGACTTTCCTGGTTTCCTCTCGAACAGTTGTAAAAACAGTATCGCGCACGGAGTTTCCCGTGGACCACAGTTGTAAAAACAGTATCGCGCACGGAGTTTCCCGTGGATTCGCATAAAACACGCAGCCTGTACACGACAAATATCTCTCTGATAATAAGTGTGTTTAAAAACTGGCTGGGAGGAATGTGTGCCACAGAGACCGTGCTCCTCCTCGGGAACGCACACGAGGTCTCTGCGCTGTGGACAAGTGTGGATGTAAACACCACTTCCCCGTGTCCAAACCAGCTCAAGCCCCTCTGTAAATACATCCTACCGACAAAAAACACAAGAGTGTGAGGGGTTGTAGTGGAGAAGCTTTGCGCGCTACACCTGAAAACTTATCAGGCAGCGGCGGCGGCAGCAGCGGTAGTCTGCCCGGGCTGCCGTCATGTAGCCAAAGGTCTCTGGCCATAAAGCCCATGCATGCCCTTTAATGGCGAAAGAAACCTTGAAGGCTGCGTTATACAACACGTTAGCCAGCACAAGTTGAAGCTTTCTGTCACGTTGTTTCAAAACTTCCACCAAACAGCATCCTGGAATCAATTAACACACAACGAGCAGCAGTCTTGGATGATATGTTCGCTTTTTGTCGTTTCACTCAGGACAGCGGCGGCTCCGTACGCGGCCGCGTTATCCCTACCTATCCGAATTCCCCAAGGAAGTTGCCCTACACGGCTTGGACACAAGAAGTGGCTCGCTGAGAGACACAAGCAGCTGAACTGACTCAAAATGCGATTCATCTTTCCACTTACGCGAAAACTCCCGTTTGCTCAAGTGCTGGGGTTTGCCTTGCTTGCGGCGAGACATGTTGGTTCAGTGGCGGCTCTTCAGCTGAGTTCACATTGGGAAATCCGTTCCTACAAGGTAGACTCCAAATGAAATATCTTCATTGATGCGTCTGACATCCAAATAGGAAAAAGAAAAAAAAAGGAAGGAGGTAAAAAAAAAAAAAAAAACGAGCTGCGGATCATACAGAAGGTGAGGCGTAGCGCGCTGCGGGCTGTGCGGACCTCTTCATGACTTTTTCGCAAAGAGAGAGTGATGGGGGTACGACGGAGCCCCCCTGAGCTGCAAGTTCAAGTGCGGACGTGACGTTCCTGCGAACTTGAACGTCAGGAGATGGACGGACTGAGACATACAAAACATGGGCAGGGCGAAACCGGCCAGTGGGAGGGGGACAAGCCATAATAAAAACCAATGGACACTCATTATGGACTACCTATGGAAGGGAGCGGGGAGGGGGGGAGAGGAGAGAGGGAGAGACCCCGAAGACACCAATGGACAGAGGGCACCGAGGGGGCTGGGCCAAGAGAGAGAGAGAGAGAGAGAGAGAGAGAGAGAGAGAGAGAGAGACCTGAGTTATCCAAGGAAGTGGAGGAAAGCGCATGAGGCGAGGAGCGTCATGTAGCGGGGATGAGGTGGAGGATAAACCCAGCTTTACTGCTCCATTCATATTTATTGGAGTTTATTTTCAGGCTGATTTGAATATGCAGTGATTATGTAAATGTGCGGTGTCGACTGGAGGTTGTATTTTTAACACTGCGATGAAATAAAGTGCCTTTATTCTATCATAACAGTTTCTACCTCAACTTACAGTTTATTGTGAAGACGGTGTTTATTTTGTTTCACTTGGGAAGTTCAAGCTTTCTGTCAGGGGCCGAGGAGGAAGAACTGCTCATGAGGTTTCCCCTGTGTGTCTCCATGTGGGCTGCAGAGTGGACATACTGAAAGTTTCCCGGGCCGACTGATCGATTTACTACTTTGTATTAAAATACTCTAGTTGGCAGCCAATCGACTAATCGATTCATCGTGGCAGCTCTAGAGTAATGAGTACTCTCACAATGAATACTATGATTTGTAATAAGCGCTTGATAACGTGGCCTGTAAGCAAGCTTGGGGAGTAACGGGAAACATGTAACGGGATTACATAATTAGGATACAAGGAAGGGGTCACTGTAGCAGTAACAGTAAATATGGGGATTAGTAACGGGATTACAATTTTAAAATAATGATACTCTGTACTCGTGCACATGCGCACACATGACAACAGCAGAATACACACTTGTCATTAAGATGAAATAAAAAACTTCCTATAGCCTATATATTTATTTTCTCTCGTCTTTACGTGCATCTGTTTGGTGTAGAGGTAATCCAAAAGTAACGGAGAGTAATCACGTTACATTACTTTAATATTGCGATAGCTGGATTACGTTACTAACATTTCCTAACAGTAAATTAGTAACTGTATCGGAATACATTTTTAAAGTAGCCTGTCTGTAAGAAGTACACTGACAACAGGTCCTGTACTGATTACTGTAATGACAGGAATTGTAAAGAGCACGTGGAAAATTAAGGCCAAGATGGCAAATATGTACACCAAGATGGAGGCTACATGATTGTATTTCATTCTGAAGTTTTGCACTGTGCCAAAAAAAATCTGAAATAAAAGAATAAGCTCCAAAAAAGTGGATCTACTTACTTTAGTTCTTGTGGAGAGGGAACCACAGTACAAGTGTTAACCCAGGTGACCTAAATGCACCAGAATGAGATTAGATCAAATTAATATTAATGTCATATTTAATGATCCGGGTGTGGGCATGTCGGACTACTAATAAAGGACTAAAACTATACCAAACATTTTTTAGCCTTAGTGTAGAATCCAGTGTCTTTTGATTTATAGGCCACAAAACAGTGTGATTTAATATGATCTCATTACCTGAGTGGACAATGCACCTGAGTCTGAGTCTGTAAATGAATCAGAGGTTCGTGTTCTCATCTTATCTTAATGTCTTCGTCTGACAGGCTGTCTATCTGACAGATAAGCACAAACATTTCTTCACACAGTACAACAGGCTAAGCACGTATGATAACAAAATAAAAGCCCTAAATTCACATTCAGAGTCACACAGACACACATACGGTTTTACAAAACACACAGCACTGAAGTATCTGTTACAGTATTGGTGTAAAGACAGAATATACAGTAGGCCTATAGGATATCCGACTGATTATTGCTCTATTGAGTAACTATTTTATAGTTTTATTGCGATGTTATAGCCTTTACTGTACAGAAGCACGGGCAGTGAAGGCGTCTGGATTAAGCTACAATCACAAGCAACCAGACAGATAATTAGACATTTGTTATTTGGGAGCCAAAATAAATAAACTCATTGTGACAAAATGGAACAATTTTGACACTCGGCTGCAGTTCTCCCGCATTGTTTGTTAATGTTGTTGGCTGAAGCCTACAAAGCATAATGTTTATGATAAACATAAAAGCGCAAGAAAAATGAGCTGAAGGATTAATGAGGATTAATGCATCAATGGAGTGTGGCTGCGCTTTAAACGATAGGATAATTAATTGCTGCGTAATGGAACCTCAAAGGTTTCTCCAGCTAAAATAATGAATGTCGGAGAGCAGATGAAGGAAATCTAAAGCACAGCTCTCTAACTCACCTGGGCCCCCTTATGTTAAAATGACAGAATTTAAATATTAAAATGATATAAACAACGGGATTTTTTTTCTTTTTAATATCTGTTGGATTTCATGTAGCGAATGCATTAATAATAATGTTATGACAGATTGAGTCTGCGCCGAATTATTCACATGTGTAGACTATAAAGCTTCCTCTTAAACAGATTTGGGCCATAAACAGCAACCAGGAGAGATAATTCACATAATCCAGGTGTCAGATTGGTGAGAAAAATACCTAGAACTGATTTTTCTAAGTGCTGGTGTTCTATATATATATATATATATATATATATACTTATGGTTTAGTTTGTTTTGATGACATTTCATTTTTTATTGTGAATTTTTAATATTTTTTTGTTTGTTTTTGGTGCCATGAATGCCTCATAATTGATCAGGCTCAACAACTGCAGTGCTCTCCTACATTGCAGCGCAATACTTTGGCGCCATCTAGTGTTCAAATGATGACTGCAAATCATGATGCAATTATGATAATACACTTAAACAAATAATTATTCATTGATCGTTGAGTTTTAGTGTTTCAAAAGCACTGCATACATTTCCTATCTAATTATATAACACAAGTTCAGTGTAAAGGCTCAAATTAAAAACATTGTTTTCTATCACATTGAGTCAATGTGAATAAATTAAATAACTTGGACCTGATTACATTAAATTAATGCAGATTTTTACATAAACCTTAGTTTAATCGACTACAGCATATACAGTTAAGGTGAACTTGTACATAAATATAATGTGTTTTAACATAAAAGTCATGCATTTCAAAGAGGTTATTCTGCCTCCTGTAGAAAAAAATCACTCATGTAGTTATTTAATTTATTCACATTCAATCAACATGACAAAAAACCCTTTACATCAAACGTATGTACATTCCCTTAAAATACTTAAAGGTGCGAGATGTAAGAAATTTTTGTTCAGAACATTCAAAAATCAACAGAATGTGAAGAAATAATAGTATTGATGTTATGCAAAAGATGTCTGTATAGTGTTGAAGAGATATCTACTGAAGGCCTGAAAACCTCTTTCTCCCAGCGTGTCCGAAGCTCCTGTGCTAGCAGTGTAAACACTCACACTCCCCTGGTAGTCTGGCTAACTGCACAGCTAACTGAGCTAACAATAGCTACACTCATGTAGGATGTATAGATAAAAACAGTTGGCAGCAGTTGGCAGTTATTTTGGTAATATGCTGCCCCCTATTTGTTGTTTGTATAAATCAAGGTGGCCGATGTTGCCACTGAGCTGGGCTATTAAAAAAGTTTTAAAGGGGCACTATGTAGTTTTGGAGAAGACATTCATATACTAATGAGGTAATAATACAAACTCATAAATATGTATTTTTTCCATAACTGAATAAACAAGCTGTTCTCAGAGGAAAATAAGGTCCCAGAACACTGTTTGAAGCTAGAAAGGTGGCAGGGTCCGCCATCCTAAACAAAGTAAAACAACATGAAACTGTGTCGTCCTTTAAGGTCAGTTTGTTCATTCAGTTTATTCAGTCGTGAAAACAAAGGCATTGTTCAGACATAAAAAAAAATGCACCTTTAAAGGCTTCAGAATTACACAGAATTATTTTGTCCAAGTGTAAAGTCAGGAAAAGTGGGCCCTCAGTCTTCTCCTACGCACCTGTCGATCTTAAGGTGTGTAAAAGCTGCAGTCTGTAAGTCCTCGTGTAAAGTACAATTTAATTATAAAATACTAATAATGCTGAAACTCAAATGTCCTATTACAAAACCTAAAAGAAATCATAATATTTGACATTAAAAAATAATAATAATATTTGATATTATTATTATTCCCCCATAACCTACTTAACACGCTTACTATTATATATATCTTATTTAGACCAGGCCTGTATTGCCTGTATCATGGTCCGACACCTCTAACGTGACCCACTCAGGGTTCGCTGTCACTTCACTATTACATAACCTGGTGCGCTCTCCCTCCGTCAGCCCACAGCGCCACCGCGAGGTGAAGACGCAGTGATGTCAGAGGAGCAGGGCTGGGCAGCGGGCTTGCAGGAGCAGCGGCTCCGCTCATAATCCTCCACATATCGGATGCTGATCGTCCGCAGAGCACCTGGTGAGTGACATGTACGTTCCCGTGTGTGTTTGTCTGTACGACGGGCCGACGCTCCCTGCTGTGTCGGGCTGCTTCCCCCGCGCTGAGGATGAAGGCGGTGAAATGAGCATCGCTGTGTGTTTGTGCGACAAACCCGTAGCACTGTGTCGTCCATAACGGGAGAGCCTTGGCTGCTCATTAGCGGACAGCCTCTGTAACCTGATTTACAACAACACGTGAAAAGTGTTGTGGTTGATGTGTCTGAATTGGGCTATATTTGGGTGAAAGAGCGTGCGTAAATGAGGAGGGACATCCTGAACGACCAGCATCCAAACGCTCCAGATGACAAGGCGCTAATAAACATCCACACTGTAGCAGATATACTGTAGATATACATGTATTTATACCATCGTGTGCGCGGTCTTTGTGTGACAGTAGGTTATCATAAGCGAAATTCATCTGTCGCCTGGTGTCATAATTAAACGACTCCATGATGAACGCCGGACCGAGGCATGGCCTAACTGGGCTAATTTTCAAGGCTCTGTCATTGGCCGACTGGCCCATCGCCTCCCCTGCCTCCGCTCTGCACTTGATGCGCTGTCGTTTGCAGAGATTTATATCCGGAGCCGTGTGTGGTCAAGCGTCTAAAAACAGGCAAATCTGGGCCAGTGTGAAGCCAGGCCAGTGAAAGGGTTAACCCGTCTATTCGTCCATGGGGAGATGGAGATGGAGAGAGGGGTGGGGGCGCGCGGAGGGAGGGGGCTGAGGCTGTCAGGTCCCATTGGGATGGGGTTGATGCATAAACAGGGCAGGATATGACAAAGTATGCGTAATTAAACCCCGCTAATTCACCTATGGCTCGTTGGAGAGCGTGAGTCAGCAGCAGGGCCTGTGTGCTCATGATGCTCCTGCAGAGTGAGGACCGGCTGCTGATTGTCTCACTGAAAAGAGCTGTTGTGCTGTTCTCATGTGCAGGGGAAGACTGGGAATCATATGAGAGCATCATGGGGAGCAGAGGAGTGAGTTAACAAGGAAAAACATTACTGTTCTCTTTATCCTCTCCGCCCTCCTGCCTGTTTCTGGCCTGTGGTTGCTCTCTCTGACTTTCTGCAGAGCATCTAATGTAATAAGATGTCCTCACGTGTATAATCTTTGGATGTCTGTCTCGTAATTAACTCAACCAAGTCATCCTCACTTCCTCCCAATATCTATTTCCTCCTCTGTTTTTCAGTGGTGTGGCGCTCTGTTTGGTGAAGGGGCAGAGCGATTCAATCTAGGAGCTTAAAGGGTGCCTGTAAACTGTTAGTGGATTCCTCTTTCATGTTGGAGAGATATGGGGAGATAAGCATGTCAGTGTCCTCGGGTGCTACTTGAAATAGCCACTGTGCGTAGGACACACACAGATGTTTAAGTAATGTTCTCGCCGTAATTGCGTGAAGCAGCACGGCTCATCCACGCCTGTTAGCCCTCCGAGGACTTCTCTTTATTCATCAAAGCGTGACTCATGAAAGGACTCCAACATAAATAGATGGATGGATCTGACACTGTGCCTGTTTCCAGCAGGATGCGTTAAGGGTCAAAGGTGAGCTCCCGAGGCAGAGATGAGTCTGACTTCCTGGTTCCTTGTGAGCGGCGGGGGGACGCGTCACCGTCTCCCCAGGGAGATGATCTTCGTGGGGAGGGACGACTGCGAGCTCATGCTGCAGGTAGACACACGCTCTCAGCCGTCGCTCTTCATGCGGCCGCTGGATTATTATCTGAAGCGCTGAGATTAGCCTGGATTACAGTGATTGACTGGATTTTGTGTGATTTAGTCCCGCAGTGTGGACAAACAGCACGCCGTCATCAACTATGAGCCGAATGCAGATGAGCATAAAGTCAAGGACCTGGGCAGCCTGAACGGGGTGAGTTTTTATATTGATCTACTGTCCTGTGACTGCTTTGTCTACTTACTGCTCAGAAAAGACGCAACCTCTGATATGACACCAAAAGTTTTGTTTACTGTCACTTTTCTTAGATGTTTTATCGTGCTGATGGATGCATGTGCAGAGTTAGTTATCACATTATGGGAAAGTTACTCTGTGCTCTCCTTAAATCTGAGTTCAAAGGTGCAATATGTAAGAATTGGCCACCTGTCAAATTCATGCTCCAAACAAACAGGGGGCAGCGTGTCACCAGAGTGACTCGGAACAGCTGCTGCCATTAGCTTGTTAGCTCAGTTAGCTGTCCAGCCAGTGGTCCTTAGCTGACTCTGGCCTGACTGGGAGCTCGGAGCACCAGGGAAGTGTTGGTGTTTACACTGCTAGCACAGGAACTTTGGACTGCACGAAGGAGGTTTTCAGGCCTGGTGCGATGGGGTCCCAGTGGGTAATGCTGACATAACATTAAAGCTGTTATTTTTACATGTTCTGTTGCCAGTTTTAGTAACATTATGAATGTTTTAAACTGAAATTTTTACATATTTCACCTTTAAAACATGTAGGATTGAGGTGGTTTTCGGCCCATCCAGATGTCAACACTGAAAACAGAATTTCTAAACATCTTCACCCTGGAGGGAGTTTTCACAGAGGTCCTTTTTCAGTTACCTAAAACACAACTTGAGTGTGGACCAAAGGCTAAAACACACATAAAATGTACCCATGGATTAGTGTTGCAACTAATAATTATTTTCCAGTCTGTCCTTTCTTGTAATACCACTCTGAGCCCCCAGTCCGGATTGCTAGCTGCAGGGCTAACTGCTAATGGCAGCTACAGTTCGCAGCAGTTAGCAGTTGCTCAGGGGTTATGCCGCCCCCCATTTGGTTTGCAGCACGTAATCAAGAGGTTGCCAGTTCTTACATGTTGCACCTTTAACATAATCAAATACACTTAACCTCTCCATAGGTACAATAAGACAAGACTCATGCCAAAAAGCAGTGTAAAAACAAAAGAATTATGCTTTAATTTGGTGAAAACATCAGTCCATATTGTTGGTTTTCGGTTTTTTTCAGTACCAGGTGTTAATATTAACCTGTTGTTCTTAATCCCACTCCCTCTTTTTTGCAGACGTTTGTCAATGATGTCAGGATACAGGAGCAAATCTATGTCACACTGAAGATCGACGACAAACTGAGGTTTGGATATGATATCCTTTGAATATGGTCTTGTCTATCTGTGAAAGCCAACAACACCCAGCACAAGGTCAGTGTGGACACGGGCGACAGTGTAACTTTATCTGTTCCTGAATAGCTGTGAATGCTCACTGCACTCCGCCTGCTGCATTATAGATGAGGCTATCAGTGCATGTTTCCCACCCCTGCAAAGAGCTCATCGTCTTTTACCTTAACCTGCCTCACATACCAACCTGTTCACCGTGGTCCGAGGAGAGCTGCATATTCCGGAGGAGGCCCTCAAGGTTAGACATGTCATGAGAAACCAGCAGCCAGTGTGTTGTGTTAATGGGCAGCGTAAATATGTCTGCCCAAAACAGTACATGCAGGAGTTTTGGTGTTTTTCATCAGTGCGTATAAAAACCCTGAGATGTGGATTTTTTTTTGTTTTCAAAGAGAGCCATAAATTCTGCTGAACCGGGCAAAATACTTATTTTTCAAGACTGATGAATCTGCTGTTTCATCACAGCAAACTGCCCAGGTAGTTGTAGGAAGGAGAGGATTTCATCTTAATGAGGACGATGAAAATTCAGCATTAATGTCTCTTCAATTATCTGCTGTGGCTGAAAAACAACATGTATAGTCTGGAGTTACGCATAATGTGTGAGACTTGAATGTTTTCTCAGATTATCGGTCTCTTTAAACACTCCTTGCTTGTCTGTCAGCATGAGAAGTTCAGCAGCCAGCTTCAGCTGAACCAGAAGAGACTTCCAGAGGTGGAGTCATCCAAGTCTGAGATGAAACTCTCCGAGGCAGCGGCAGCACCTGCGAGCGAGGGGGCCGCCGCCAGGCCCCCCGAGACCAGCAGGGCGGAGGACAAGATGTCAGGTGACACAGCGCTCGGTACTGGTTACACTACATGAGTTTATCAGTTTAATGGTGACACTATAATAATCAATATAGATAAATGGTGATTTTTTAGTTAATTACACTGTAGTTTGTAGTTATTTTACTGTTAACAAACAATGAAATGCATTATAAATCATTTATTATGCAAACTTTTCAATAAACAAATGCTTAATAAATGGTTTACAAAGCTGTTAACAGTGAAATAACTATTAACTAAAGTTTAATTAACTGTACATTTACAATGTATAGTAATTATAGTTATTATAAAGTGTTACCAATGACACATTCTTCGCGGTCTTCAGATGTCACTTTAACTTATGTACAGGAGTCGTAGGATGGCATATTGATGGTTAGATAGGTTCAAAAGTATTTTAGTGCTGTGAGGCATGCTAATGTTTTCTCATTAATCTTAAACGATTTTAAGTGATTTGTCAATCCTAACTGCCAACAGTTTGCTGGCTCTTGCTTTACAATTTGAGGATTTTTTCTCTGTTTTGTATCTTTATAAACTGAAACTTTGAGTGTTGTTGTGTTTGGTAACCAACCACAGAAAACCTAATTTCGGAAATCTGAAATTATAATTAATTACAATTTTCATTTTATGCAGTCAACAAGTAGTCTGTTTGTACTAAGGGGACAACTAAATAACTAACAAACAACAAGGGCACAGCTTATTTTGTACTTCTTGTCACCCATCCATTCAGCATTTAGAAGCAATACATATAAACACTTGATAAATTGTTTAATACATGTTATAACACAGTATAATGTAGATGTAAGCAAACATGAGGGCTTTTTTATGGTGTTTATTACTGTGCTTGTCAAGTCGTAGTCATAACTTGTGACAGCATGATACTAACTGCAGGGGCCTAATGGCCTAACTGGACTTCCATAAGGATTCACATGTGAGGCTAACTTATGGGTTATTTTTGCCAGGGGACGTAGCGCTGTTGCACAGAGGCACACCCCTCTACGGCCAGCCTGCCTGGTGGGGAGATGGAGACCCTGCCGAGCATCAAGCTGGGAGGCCTGAGGAAAAGAGCACAGATCGGAGGCGGGAAAAAGCTGAAACGGGTATTAAAATGCTAAAAAAAACCAAAAAAAAACACAACTTTATGTGACAAAATGCGGATGGTGTTATTTGAAATTTCTCTATTTTGGTAACTTGGCTATTAACAGCTTTAAATATGTTCAGTCTGGGTAAATATATTACAACCTCCCTTACATTTACAGAAACCAAGAAAAGTACTGAGGTCCCAAAGTCTGCCCCGCAAACCAATCAGGAGCCTAGCTACTTTGAGATCCCGACCAAGGACACTCCCTCAGCAGGTAACGCGGGTGGTGAAGCCCCCTCACGGGAACAAGAGGGTGGTGCGTCTTCTGCTGCAGAGTCCGCCCACGGCCACGCCTCCTTCACCATTGAGTTTGACCCTGGGGCGACAGGCAAAGTGACTGTCAAAGATCGGGTGGCGAAGGTGGGACCAGAGACCAGGCCTCGTCCTAAAAGGGCTGCCGGGGAGGAGCTGAGTCCACTTCAGACAGCCATGGTGGCTGCAGAGGTCAAAGTTGCCGACTGGCTTGCTCAGAATGAGCTGCCGCTGGCTCTGAAAGACACAGTTGCAGAGGAGGACGGGGAAAGTGTGAAGAGTGATGTGCCTGTACAGCTGAAGAGTCTCAAAGGTGAGTGTGTGTGCAGGTATTTGTGTCTGTATTTATTCTAAGATGTGTGTATTACTTGCTTGCTTACACTCATTACTGCTGCTATCCGCCTCCCATGACAGACAGTAAACATGAAGACGGTACACAGAGCGACTCAGAGAACGCACTTGGAGACCAGCGCAGGGCTGCAGCAATGGAGGAGCGCTCGTGGGGGCTTTGGGGCGGTCCAGGGATGAAGATCAGAGAGGGTCGGGCTAACGTACCAGAGGGGCTCTTTGCAGAGGAGGACAGCCCCGCTCGTCGTCGCAAGTCTTCGACTTCCAAAGTGGTAGGTGGATTTGTGGAGAGGCGACGTGGCTCGGCACCACATCAGCAGAGTGGCCGTGATGAGTGCTATCACCATGGGGATGATTATAGTGACAGAGGGACGTATACCATTGAACTGGAGAATGGAGATCATGAAGAGGAAGAGGCTAGGAAAATGATTGACAAGGTAGTAAAGTGAAGCCCCTTCATTTAGATTTAGTTGAAAGTCGTCATCATGATCCTTTTCATGTAAGTGTACGCTTGTTCACTTTTGCATGTGTGTATGTTGCAGGTGTTTGGTGTGGATGAGCAGGAGGCTGTGTGTGTGTCCAGGTTGCGGGCTGCTGACCAAAGAGAGAGGCTCACCTCCCAGAGGTCTGGCACTGTGGACAGAGGAAAGCCTGGACGCATAGAGACAGAGGTGCACAAGCTGAAAGATTTTAAAATCACATGAAAAACTTGTCCGTTATCTGTAAACTGAAATGAATGAATTTGAATTACAAAGCTATTGCTACTCTGTTTGGATGCTATAATTTATGTCTTGTATCATTCTTGGTCCAGGTTCTGCCTGAGGAGCTGGTGGTGGGTGGTCCTCGCTGGGTGTCACAGTGGGCTACTCTGGCTGCAAGTCACATTAGGACGGACCCTGAGGGATCAGGAGGGGAGAGTCACATCATGGTCACAGAAGACAGAGGTATTTAAATCTCATCTGAACAGCATAGACACAAAGATTTTGATTGGTCAGCTCATTTGAAGTTCATGGTCTAGATTGATTGAAGTTTCTTGAATTTCAAGAGATGAACCTTCCACCAAACATCATTAGTAAAATTTATCAGTAGGTGGGAAACGTGGCCTAATTATTGAAAACTTGTGATGCATAATGTCTCGTCAAAGTATTCTTCTCTCAGGATTCAGGTAAATATTGCAATGATATGGATAAGGATATTGCTAATTTAAAGTGTAACTCCACATGTACTGATGCATCACTTCTACAAGCATCACCATTGATTCGTAATACACATTTATCCAAGTACCCACCTAACTAATAAAACATTTTTCTCTCCTTTAAGCTGAAATAAGTGAGTCCAGCCACTCAGCATCTTTTGCCTCGTCTGGCTACACCGAGCGTAAGAGAAGAACTTTGCCCCAGCTGCCTGGCGAGGAGCTCGTCCTTGGAAGAAGGACCCCAGGCTCAGGCCTGCGTGCAGATATGGGAGAGAAACAGGACACAGAGCTGCAGGAGAAGGAGAACCAGGAGGAGAAGACGGCTAGGGGAAAGAATCGGCCTGCTCACGGCACTGGCGGCGTAGGCAGTCATGGCGGTAGCCCCAGTCGCTCTTCACCAGCCAAGTCGCAAGGCAGTGGTGGCGGTAGATCAGACAGGTCAGGTGTGTTAGCCAAGCTCCCGCCTCGTCCACTGACCAGTGGGGAGAAAAGAATGGAGGAGTCACGGAGGAGGAAAAAGGAAGAGGAGAAGGCTAGGGAAAGTAGTGGGAAACCATTGTTGAGGCAGGAGAGTTTTACTGTGGAGAAACCAAGCGCCAACGTGCCCATTGAGCTCATACCTCGTATCGATGGGCTGACACACAGCAAAAGTAAGGAGACTGGCATTGACAGCGGCATAATTCAGAAAGACTCAGAGGCTGTGGCAGCCTTTCTGGAGACGACTGTGTCAGACCAAGGTGATCCACCAAGTCAGTCCATTGAAGGCTCCATGTCACCAGAGTCAGACGTGGACACGACCAGCACAATAAGCCAGGCTGATGGAGCGAGAAAAGTAGTTCAGAAACGCCGGACTCTTGCCGCACAGCAGAAGGAAAGAACCATAGTGTGCTCATCCAGCAAAAGCATCTCTGGGGCCCGAGAATACCAGGACAGGAGGGTCAAGACTAGGGCATCTGGTCCTAACCCACAGCCCAACCGCCCCTGGACTTCCTTGGACCTCACTGACGATGACGTCAACACCAACTCACTCCTCTCCGACTCCCAGCCCACTTCTACACAGGAATCTAGAAGCTCACATGCCAGAGCCCAGACTGGGAGCACAACAGTGGGGGCTAGCACCAAGTCAAGTCGGGCTAAAGTCACTCAGGCCCCGGCCTCTTCTGCAGCCAATAAAGCTGCCAATGTTCCCAAGCCCAGGCCCACCAGGGCTTCCCTGCTGAGGCGAGCCCGACTTGGGGACTCATCAGACACTGAACCTGCTGATCTTGACCGGATGTCAGTAGCCTCTGAGGCCTCCACCACGAGTTCCACATCCAGGACAGGGATGGCAAGAAGGGGAATGTCCAGGATAGAGGCTCTGGCACAGCCAAGGAGGCCAAGGGTGGGTTCCCCGTCAGCCCAGAGTGACTCAGAGGCCACTGTGACGAGGAATAGAGGTGTGGGGGCTCGGAGTGCTGCGGGTGATTATGCCACCAGACAAGGACTGAGAGGGTCTAATGTCACTGCCGTGTCTGGACCCAGAGCGAGGGCTAACAGCGCCTCCAAGCTGCCGGACAAGAATAAAAACACCTCTGCCTATGGACATGTCACACCTGCATGTAAGTAGTTTTTTTTAAATAGAAAACAATTCCTTTCATGTCCTTTGAAATGGAAGCAGTATTATTTTTAAACATAACTTCATTTCATTCCTATTATTAGCTGGCTCTCGGTGGCGCCGCGTGCCTGTGGAGTACGCTTCGACATCAGAAGACGAGTACGGCTCAAACCGCCACATATCCAAACAGAGCCACACACGGCCGTTCCCTTCCACTCGGGTAGCTCAGCTAGGAGGTTCAGCCCCAGCATCTCCTAGTCCCACAGGCCTGACTCCCCTAAAGCAGCACTCCAGGGAACAGGACGAGTACATGAGAGACTGGACTGCGCACAGCGAGGAAATAGCCAGGTACGTAGGTGAGAGGTGCTCCAGTGCTGTTTGAGAGCAGTGATGAGTCATGATAGCAAATGTTCAAACAGGCCTCTTGTGCTCAGATCTGTGCTGTTATAACATTTCTTCATTTTGTTTTGGGGTGTGCAGTGCTTTTCATGGAGATTTCATATTCGTGATTTCATATTTGTGTCATCAGGATAAGCCAAGACCTAGCCAAAGACCTAGCCATGCTCGCCAGAGAAATCCATGACGTGGCAGGAGAGATCGACTCAGTCAGCCCTGCGGCCACTGATCCTGGAGCTCTGGTAGTCAAACATTATCAAATTCTACTAAATTTACAAAAGCTACATTTCGAAGAATTGAAAGTAGGATCTGATTTCTTTTGTATGCATTCTAATTCTGTTTTAGTTGGAGGAGCGTGTATTTGATGACAGCCTGGATGTAGGTGGTCCTACAGACAACAGCAACATTATGGGAACCAATGGGCGGTCTGTGGAGCTCCGACCCCGAGGCTCCGGTGGGCAGAGCTCCCGGTCCATCCGCCGACAGACGTGGAATAGAGATGATGTGAGTCTATGTTTAAATATTTAGCAGAACTCAAAATGTACTGGCATTCTGCACACTATAGGACTATTCCAGAGTCCTTCCGGTTTAGCAAATTTGCTGAACAGCTGTGTGGCATAAGATCATCATGTCAGCCTGTACTATAAGTATGCCACTAGAGGGAGCTCCCCACATGCCAATTACATTCAGCCCTGAACAGACAAACTGTGCTTCCAATTGGTCCTACAGCTGCTGAGCAGATAAGACTATTTTTGTAAATGAATAAATCTGTAAATGCATAAATAGCAAGGTTGTAATTAGGCTAAATTTAGCAACGGCATTGGTAAAGTTGTGTTAGCTTCTGTAGTTACTCTGTACAATTCCCCCACCTGCATTCATTGTATGACACTGTTAAATAAAAGTAATTTTGATGTGTGTCTATTCATCACCTGTCAGGCGGTGCTGGACAGTTTACTACTAGCATCTGTGACTCAACTCTCCACCAGGATACGTCAGTCTGTCGACAAAACAACCTGCAAAATCAGGTGAGCACTGTGATACATAACCAAACAGCAAGGTGGTCCATGGAGGAATGTGCTGCTATTGTAATTTGGTGTTAATATAATACTGAGAAAATGCCAGATGCAGGATAGATATTTTTCAAAGCAGGAACATGTTATAGGCTGCAGTGTTTTATGTCAGAACTAGGCCAACCAGCGTTGGCACATCACAAAGGCTTACTCTGACAACCAGCTACATATCTTACTCATTATCACACGCAGGATGACAACTCAAAGGCCTCTTTTCCTTCCTACAATCTACAGACAATGCGGGAATGAAATCCCTTTTTTTAAACGTCAACTAATCTATCAAGAGGTATAATAAACATTTTTTTCATGTATTATCTTTCATCTATTTTTGCATCATCTTGGCTTCCAGGATCCTCTTCAAGGATAAAGAACGAAAATGGGAAGATATTGAGAACAAACTGCAGGCAGAGCACGACTCCTTACTGCTCAAGAGCTCCAATAAGGTGATGAGCCTGTCCAATTCTCACACTTTGTCTGTTTTATCTGCTGAAGGTTCGTGAATAGACGAGACAGTAATATTTATAGCCACGCTAGCAGCACGGCTGTAGGGATGCCAATGTCTGTCGATGCACCTTTTGTCCAGACTGAAATATCTCAACTACTGGATGGATTACAATACAATTAGGTTCATTAATGTTCCCTCAGAATGAACTATGGTGATCCCTCAACCAAATTTCACATTGTCCAAAATTTTGGGACTAATCACGTTCCCCTCAGCCTCAGCTGTACTTTGTGTTTTTGCCATTTAGCTAATATTGGCACTCCAACACGCTAAACTAATGTGGAGAACATGGCAAATGTTATATCTGTTAAACATCAGTGTGCTAGCATTGTCATCATGAGCGTGTTAGCATTCTAATGTTAGCATTTAGCTCAATCGCATAGGCTATACTCTGTATATACTTATATTTCTGTATTCATTCACAATTGGTTAGTCATGTATTTATGGGAAAATGTAGCCTTACATTGTACATTTCATTTATATACATATCATTTTAATTTGTGTCTTTGCTTATGCAGATTTTGATTATGAACATTATGTAACTTCTTTAACATAAAATAACAGCTTCAAAATCATGTTGACCATTCACCCTATTACAGTGTCTTGTAACAGGGTGAATGGTGTCTCTGTCTCAGCCACTCCGCCCTCCTATCACTTGTTTCTGCACTATGTAACTTCAGTGAGAGGGTAGGATCACAGCGTTACATACTTGTTTACTTCAACATACAAGTTTTCAACACATAACATTGTTATGATGTAATGGGTTTTGTCTGTAGTTAGCACCTACACTACGTCTGACAAACTATCACAGACCTGGGATTTGTATTTACGACAGTGGTGTAGAAATAGATATTTTATACTGTATGTACATATACTTTCTCCTGACTTTCGATGAGGTGAAACCACTAAACTACTTTTTCCCGCACATTAATGCTAACTTTGTGTATGTTTTTTAAAAAAGAATAACACAATTTTGAAACATTTAAATAAAGTTTTAGATCAGGGATTTTATATATTTATACTTTTATAATATTGTAAAATGTATGCTGAACATAATTTAATGTACACAGTTGATGTTCCTTTCCTTACTGTCTGCGCCCCCTGGTGGCAAGGAGGCCATAGGCCTGTGCCTAGATCCAGCCCAGGCTTTACTCATCCAGCCCAATGCTTTAGGACAGCCTCACAGAGGTGCTAGCATAGCTATATAGTGACTCTTTGAGTGTTATTTCAAAATATGTTCATTTTAAAGTCATGCCTGAATGATCATGTGGTTGCAACCATGGCTTGCAGCTCTTTTGCAAGATTGTCACAAAAAACAGGATAAGTGTGTGGCTGTGTGGATGTGCCTGTCTTCATACCTTTATAGCTGCTATATATTTGACTATAATTTGTTTGGAAGATCTGTACAAACATTTGTGTAAAGAAGTGCATCGTGTTTGTTGAATTTGAGACATTCAGTCATCAGACAGACGAATTTCAGGGGAGTCTAATCAGCATAATGTTTGCTTCTTGGCATTAATTTGGCATAAATACGTACAAAAAGGCAGTGACTGAAAGGCAATTTGATATGGCTACAGTAATTAAATAATTTGCCTGTAATCCATTAGCTTTTCAAAGGATGTGAGTAATTTACCCCTTCACGTCTCTGTAGCTGTAGCCACACAATCTCTGATTACTTACTGGAGTAATCATAGTGAGTGCTGACAGTATTACAGCTGTCTGGGGGATCAAATCAAAGATACTTCAGTCTTACACATAGCATTCAGATTGCCATGCAAATTCCCTTTTTGGATGGCAGAGCACATCGAATATGATTGTTTTGATGTAGAAGAGAGACTTACAAGCTGTTGTTGTGGGTGCAAAAAGTTCGAGTCGACAAAACTTCATTGCGGTCATAAATTCTGCATTTAACCCAGTCTGGCCTCGCGTGAACCCCGAAGAGATATGTCTACCCACCAAACAGTCACAGAGCTCATAAAGCATTACTGAGTGTACACGGCACGGCTCCAAACTTATTCCTGCAGCAACCAAGAGATGAACTGAATTGATTTATTTAGTGTACAAACTTTCACTCACTTAATCACATCCTCAACGAGTCATGTTATTTTATTTATGCTGTTATTTATGTAAATAGGAGATTTCAAGCATCCTTCAAGACCTGAAGAGAGTGGAGAGACAACTGCTCGGTATGGATGTGATGCTTTTTGATGAATACTGTAGTTTCTAGTGAACTATCACTTTCACTATTTTGTTTGAAACTTTGTTAACATCAAGAATACTCATGTTAAATGTTTGTTAATGATCAGTTATCGACATGATGGTGGACCCAGACGGTACCCTGGATGCCCTGACCACTCTGGGCATAACCAGCCCTTTGACGGACCAGAAGATGAACCTTGGGACTCAGCAGGGGGCGTCGGTGTTGCACCCTGGAGCTGGAGCTCCCCCCAGCACACTCCCTCCATCCAGGCCTGACGGATTCACCACTGAATTCTGTGGACCTGCAGAGCAAGACCAAGGCAACCAAAAGAGCTCTAGACCCTACAACTGATTCACCAAGGGCATCATTTCAATGCATCCTTTATGTTGGACATATCCTGAATCGACATTGTGAGGTTAGAAGGTTTTAGAGTATTTGGTTTCAGACAAAGGAGGAGAGTGGGAGGAGAATGATGCCTGACTGCCCTAGCTGTCAGTCAAACTGACTCGTGATAGGACTTTAAAAGTCCAATGCTACCAAATAGCAGTTCTTGGGATGTGAAATATACAATAAACACATTACAGTATTAATTGGCGGGCTGATGAAGAAGCTATGACATAATAACCCATCTGTGTTTTTGTGTTGCGGCTCATTCCTATTATCCATTATCCTGCAATATGTAAAAGATAAGAGGATGTAAGGTTAAAGGTTAGCTCGATCTTGCCATTTAATTACAAGCCTTCAAATCTTTGTGTTCGCATCATAAGCTTGTTGGTCAGCTGATTTAAAGGGGCTGTTCACCCCCGTGTTTTGGTGGGAGTTGCAGAGTTTTGGAGATATTGGCTGTAGAGATGTCTGCCTTCTCTCGAACGTAATGGTACTAGATGGGATTGTGATGCTTTAAGTGCCAAAAAGAAACATTTGAAAAACTCAACAGTGTCTCTTTAGAATAATTAATCCAATCCACAGACCTTGTTGTGAGCAGGTTCGTGTAGGAACTATATTCTTTATGCATCACAGCGCAGAAGGAAGCGTGCATCGTCTTATGGATGACAGACTAGCTAACCAAGCTAATTAAACAAACTTATGTTACAGCTGAGGAAGATGCCATTGAAGGTGTATTATGTAAGAACAGTCCATCTGTCAAGTTCATACTCAGAACGAATAGAGGGCAACATATCACCACAGTAACAGCTAACTGTTGCTAACTAAAGCTAGTTAGCACAGTTAGCCATGCAGCTAGCGATTCGGACTGGGAGTGCAGGGACCAGGGGAGTGTTGATATGATGACATGATGATAATTTTAGCTAATTTTTTTTTATAAATGTTTTACATATTGCACCATTAATGTTTACATCCTGCGCTGTCATGTGCACAGGCGCCTCGTCCACAAGTAGTCGCACACTTCCCTCTGCCCAGTGATACGTTTGACTGGTGTAGTTCAGGTGCAAAGAAGTTCCTACATGAAATTGTTCGCAACAAGGTCAGAATACAGATTATCTCGACTAACCAGATCATGATTTCTGGAAAGAGAAATTGCTGTTGCGTTTTTCAGATGTATTTTTTCTGGAGCTTTGAGCTCCTCAAGCCCAGTGCCACCTAGTTCCTCTATATTCGAGAGAAGGCAGACATCTCTACGGCCGATAATTTCAAAAGCAACCCACACCTAAATAATCTAGATGGATCTATAGCACTACAGGAAGGAGGAAATATGAATTTTTGATTTTGGGGCGTAGTAACCCTTTAAATCTAAGACAGAAACCCAAACCAGAAAGGTGCAATGGTGTCAGATAGGATTAAGCAGAGGTATATGTGAAAAGTGTTCTTCTATCCTGCCATAGAATTATTTATAAAAATAAATATGTTGTTGGCCTGTTGCAGTTGCAATCCCCAAACCCATCTCAGTAATGATTTTCCATCAGAAAAGGCCACGTTGCTTATTTGCTGGGAAAAGAACTGGGTATGTACAGTATGTACCGGTGTAAATGTCTATTATATTTAAATCTAAAACTCCCTTTCATGCCTTTTTTCTTGTGGCGATGTCATTTGAAACCAGTGTATCAAAGATAGACCGTGTGTGTCGATAGAAACTATGAAATCAAATGTAGCTCCCAGAAAGGTTTTTCCTATTCCAAATGTATTTTGTCACAAGTGCCCTGGATCAAACAATCATTATAGTCGGAGAAAAGAGATGCTACCTTGTACAAAGTATGGTGAGGCGGAAGTGAAATTTGTTTTTTTGCACATTACAAAGCTGATACATGTTAATATTCATCTCTGAGGGACCAGGACATGATGTTGCCCCCGTGACGCTCCTTTATCATGTTAGTGTCCTCGACCAAAAACAAAGCAGGGTGAAAGCCAGCTGTAGACGAGCGCTTTGTCCGATGATTTTCTGATCACAAACAAAATGTTGTGTTTGAACCAGCATAGACAGGGGCTACCTCCGAGTCCTGCAGCTGCATTTTACTGTTAACGATGCAAAGGAAGGATGGACACTGTACTGACCGTAGGTTTTCCAATGTCTCGCCTCATACCAATGTTTACACATGAATGTAACCTGATCAGAACTGTTGACAAATTTTAGCCAAAACAACTTTAATAAAGATTAATAATTGCATTTTGTCTTTAATTCTGTTTGAGCATTTGGAGAATTTTTTGTTTGGATGTTTTGTATGAAGTTTTTTTTCTTTCTTTGTAATGATGTTAGGTTAAATGTTGACCTTGCAATACCTGTGTATTGTTTGTCTCATTTCCAATAAAATGCATGATAATCATGACCTAATTGGTTTGTTCTGGGGGGTTTTTTCACAGCAGAACAAGTTCACAGGATTTTTACAGTTTTTAGGTACTTTTACTGTGCTTGAGTATCTTCATTGAATGCCACTTTATACCACACCACATTTCAGTGGTAAATATTGTACCTTTGCTTCACTGCATTTCTTTAACAGCTGTTTGTCAACATCATAAAATACAAGGATCATAATTAAACTAGACAACAGTCAAGTAGTTCGATTAACTTAGCACATCCAACCCCCATGTTAAAGGGGCTCCACTTTTCCCTTTTTTAAGTAAAAAAAAGGGAAAAGTGGAAAAGTTTTTTAAGTACATACTTTAAGTACATACTACTTCTGTTTAGTTTTTACCTGAAGGAACTACATTATTTTTATAATAAAAATGTTCAGGTAGGCTCAGTGTAGACTAATGTGAGTGATGAATCCACAAAGAAGAATCACCAACTCTGTAGTTCCCCTCAATTCTGCAAAGCTTTAGCGTCTTTCAGCTCAATGTTCTGGTTTCATACTGCACACAACTTTACTGTTTTTGTTCAGCATCACCACTTAAAGGAAAAGATTAGAATTTAGTCATTATCCACTCACCCTCATGCTGATGGAAAGTTGGGGGAAGTTTCGTAGTCCACAAAACATTTCTGGAGCTTCACAGCAAAACGGTGTTGCGGCATTCTTCTAAACAACTGAAGTAGATGGGGACTTGATTTAAAACATAAAAAAGACATCCAAATAAAAAACAGCTTGTCTGGTGTAATCCAAGTCTCTGCAAGCGCCAAGATCCTAAATTGATTTGAAAGAATGTCATTAACATCCTTTTTTAGGCCGAAGTCTTCACTGTAGCTGCTAGGCTAAAAGCATTAGTGTAAATCCTCTTTTTTCAAGGTGAGCAGAAACACAACTCCAGATGAATTATAATGTTTCTATGTGTTCTCTGAGTATGCATATGAACTACCTTTTGTTAACAAGTTCACCATATCAACCTTAAAGGTGATAATATGTCACTGATGTGTTTGTAGCTTGTTGCTGCCACAAAGTGGACAAAAATAAGCTTTTGTAGGCCTAAGCAAAATGTTGAATGCCAGAGTTACTTGAATCGCTTGTAACAGAGTATTTTCACACATTGGTATTGCTATTTGCGGTATAAATAAACTAAATCAATACTTCTCCTACCCCTGATTTTTATTTGCTGTTTAAAAAAGGAAAAGATGTTAAATACAGTAACATATATAAGATATGAGGTCCAATCTGATCCCTCTTGCTCTAGTAAAAAACGAAAGCCTCTTGGCTGCCGTTATCCAAAGCTTCATCCTCCCAGATGTTTCCTCCCCATGAAGCCCAATCCCCTCCTTGTCTGGCCTGCCTCTCACTCTTTGCAGAGGCAAGTACACACGACGAAATTAGGTTTTCGAGGCCCACGCTGCCAGAGCCACTGCACTACTAATTGTATGTCTCCAGATATTCTGCTCTACTTCCTTAATCCTTAAAGCTGTGTCAGGGTTTTTCTCCCCTGTGAGCAACATTCACCGTGGCCGCCGGTGCACATCAGCGCTTCTGCAGGTGTTCACCTAAGTGGGAACAGTTTGGCTGGATTGTTCCCACTTAGTTTTTATTAAGTTCACGTTCCCTGTAGGCTTTGTTAGCGCACTCGCACACTCGCACTGCTTGCGTTTATTGCACAGAAATAAAATATTCATATCACTGCAGCCCTTTTTGGCTCTGAGATGTCAGTCTGGACCTCCTCAGAATAAAAATGATGTGTTTATTTGTGCGAGTAGACAAATTAAAAATGTATATAGATGTAAAATAATTTCAGGTGATGCCCAGCGTGTGCCCTATGCACTATTCAGTGTAATTTGAACTGCCAGCGGTGATTTAGTACCTATGCCGCCTCAGAGTGAATAAGATTTATGATGCTACACCATGTGTGTGCAGGATAGTGGAGGCATTTACATATTCTGCACCTCCTCATTGATGGAACATCATTGCTTACTGGCATCGGGGAGGAGAGGGCAAAAAATGCTTAGTCAGCAAATTGAGAGTTCAAATCTACTATAGGGCGGTGCAGAAGAAGTGCACAGACACAGCTAGGTACAGTCCATCATAGGAATGTCTGACTGACCTTTACTGTTGAGAAGCTGAGAGACTGCCAGACAACCAGAGACTTAATGTGTCCGGTACGCTTCATCACAACTGCTTGTCAAACCCTCTCCCCCCACTACACATTTCCAACGTCAAATCGGTGCGGTGTGTTCAACCATTCCTGTTACCTCCCGAAATCGACAGCCCGACATTCACACCCATTTCACTAAGCCAGCTGTGCAGTGGTGAGAAAGGAGCCACAGTTTGAAATGTCACCACCACTTCTGTCACTTTTCATGTGAACACACAAGGGCAACACCATGAATGTCCTCCAGGAGAGACTGTCGAAAAATGTAAACCATTCCACCCATATCCACATAACAGTCATTACAAGGAGAAAGTTTCTTAAATGAATTACTATCTCAAAATAATGAGGTACTACCTGAAAATAATGAGAAAGTGTCTCGAAATAATTAGAAACTTTTTCAAAATAAGGAAAATAATGACTAAGTATCTAAAAAATTATGACATAGTATCTCAAAATAATAAGTATCTCAATTCATAATGAATTATTGTCTCAAAATAATGATTTACTATCTGGTATTAATGAAGCATCATCTAGAATTATTAGAAACTTTCTCAAATTAACACATTCTATCTCATAATAATGACTAAGTGTCTAAAATAATAATGACTTACACTCAAAATAATTAGAAATGTATCAGATTAACAGCTTAGTATCTCAAAATAATGACTTAGTAATTGAAATTATAGATGCGACACCTAAAAATTATTAGAAATGTTCTCAAATTAACAGCTTAATATCTGAAAAAAAAAAGCAATCGGTATCTCAAAATAATGAAAAACTTTCTGAAAATAATGAGTTAGTTTCAAAACAATGATAGCATCTCAGTGACTCAATAAAACAAAAGTGGAAACCAATAAAAGCTATGTTTATTGTTACAGTAATGTTACTCCCCAAAATGCACTGTGTGTATCCTTGAGGTCCAACAATTGTGATGAGTGCATTTTCTGACCCGTAAAACAAATTTTAAATGTTTGGAACCTGCACATTGTTTATATCCTGGTCTAACAGCAAACAGCCTTCTGCTCAATGAATTCATGAATCTAAATGACACTTAAAGTCGCTCAGCGGGTATTGACACAGAAGCCACAGGGGCGTTTGTATTTTGAATGAGATCAGTGAAAGTCAATTTTTCTTACACCAGCACCTTTTTGAATCCATAACATAAAATGTGCGGCCTATAAAAATCCTCAGTCATCTCATTGTGTGTGTGTGTGTGTGTGTGTGTCCCTTTTATAGCTGGCATATGGCGCCTTCCTCGACCTGTGCCAAGGGTTTCTTAAGGTGAGGCCACAGTACTTCAGGACACTCTGTCTCTGCCTGTATCAGTATTCTGTACGTGAGCTGCAAATGGAAGAAATTGGATTTTATACATTTGTGTGTGTGTGTGAGAGAGAAAGAGTGTGTCTTCATGTCTGATTGTCTCCTCACACTTTTCTCAATCAGATTACTCTCCTTCACTTCCTGCTGCTCTTCGTCCTGTCCGGCGCAGCAGCTCCTGTTGCACCTCTGCCTCGTCCAGAAGCCCACTGTCTGCCCCTCCCATACAGCCTGGGACTGTACTACATACACAAACACACACACACACCCTCCCCAACAACCATTGCTGCTGCGGCCACAAACAGACAGGGAGCACACTGTAGCTCAGACGGCACCAGAGACTAATAGTGGCTGATTCAGCTACTCAATGATAGATAGAAAGGAAAAGAGGGAAGACTGGAGTGACAGCAGGTCTGTGTGTGCTTGACTGTGTGTGTGTGTGTGTGTGTGTGTGTGCGTGTGTGTACTTCAGACAGTCTGTGCCCCAGCAGACAGCAGCTCACAGGTCATCAATGGAACTGTCAGATGATCCAAGGTCGAGGGGGCCGGAGGAGGCTCCCCCAGCACTCCTGCCCGGTGTGTCCCCAATGAAAGGCAGCAGCTACAGCGCGGTCCAACAGCAGGACTACTCCGCATCCATCTTCCTCCGACGCAAAGACAATCTGGAAAAGGTGAGATGAGTACCTCTCAGACATCACGTTGTACCTGTATGTCTGTCTGTTGGAAGGTGAAGAGGTGACGTTCAAGCTTTGAGGAGGGACACAAAACTATTAGAAGTGTGTAAAAGTTCATTCAGGGGAATGTATTCACCATGCCAATAGTGTCATGGTATCTTGTGAGCCCAGGAGAGGTATTTGGAAGCTCATTCATTCTGCATGCCTGCGGTGCATCAGCCGCGGCACTGGAGAATTGCTACAGGAGAGGTGTGCAACTGAGCTCTGCTGCCTCAAATGAGAATTGATTACCGCTTTCTTCCCTGGTGCCACACAGCCAGTGCACTCACACAAGCACAAGAGAGAGGCGCAGAAAGGAGAGCTTCAACAGAACTTAGAGTTTGGTCAAGACACTGTGTTTTCATTTCATTTTTAGTGTCGGTATGTTTTAGCATTTGTAAACCCTCACCTTCACTTAAAGCACACAGCCGGGATTCTAAGAGTGGAGCAGTTTTCGATGTATGTAAATGATCTTGGTTACAGATAAAAAGTGTCATGAGCTGGGGACTGAAAGCTAAAGCAGGACAGAGCAGAAATCATTAGCTTTGTAATAAATTAGTCCAAAGGCGAAAATAAATGTGCAACATTTCAAGTAGTCGATAGAGTACAAATGAAAAACATTTGCAGGTTCAAGCTTTGCTGCTTTTCTTTCTGGGAATGAGAGAAACTTAATATCTTTGGGTTTTGGGCCATTGGTCAGACAAAATAAACAGTGTGAATATATAACCTTGTATATTACATCGGGATCTGGGATATTGCAACAGCCACGCTCTTTTTATGACATCCCATAAAGCGGAGATTTATATACATTATATTTAAAGTCTGTCTATGTTGTGATCCAGTGACATTATCAGCTGATGTGAGCGACTGCACAAGGGCTCAAACTTTCACACCAGACAATCTAAAAGTCAGACACTGAAATGGAAAAAAATACAAATTATAATTTCACTTTTGACTTTGAAGAGATGGAAGGGATGAATGAAAGGAAACAAGGCCTGATGTTAAATGTATGCAATGCCCATGGTATGATTGCATGAGCTTGTAATGTTTAGGCTTACTGTGTGGGTCTGATTAAAAAAAGTAAGTGGAGGGGAATCAGAGCTGCTTCAGGAAGAGAGAGAAGTGCATCTACTTGAAACAAGAGGCCAAGTCTGTCGCCTTTTTATGCATTTTTATCAATATGAATGTTGAGCATGAATAGGGTTTTTTTTGTATTAGAGGTGGTTTTCCTCATTTTATTATCCCCACCACAGAGGTTATGTTGCAAGACCAGCATGTTTGTTAGTTATGCTGCGTTCCAGACAACGTCCGAGGTCAAAACTTCCAACTTTTGCCCTCAAAGCGTTCCAGGTGTAAGTTGCCAAAAGTGAACAAGAATCTTGGCTGACCGTGACAAAATGATGTCTGTCGCACTTTGAACCCTCAGCAGTGCAGCCTCCTCGCATAATTAACGAAATAGAGGAGGAAAAACGACACATGAGGTAACACACATCGTGTATTTCTTTAATACGGGAGATTTTCGAGTTCCGCATTCAGCATTAGTTAGCAGGATGTCTTTAAACTCGCGTTACAGGTTTCAGTAATATTTGGCGTAAGGTTGTGTCACCTGCAAAGGAAGACTTGATTAGTTTTTGGTGCAGGTGGTCGTGCCATGCTGTCATTCACTTAACGTGCTCATAAATCCTGAACAGCAGATAAGCTAAATTTACAGAACAAATTGTTTTTCTGCCCAAAAGGACTGGCCATGATGAAATGATATTGCAAACATACATGTCCTCCTCCATCACACATATTTGAACAGTTTATATGAATGACCTTATTTTCCCTTATGTCCCCACCATCTTTTGAAATAGTCAGTTTTGTCCCGATTTCTTTTCAAAAGCATAGTTTGTAAAAAAAATGTTATGAAAAATAGCTTGCACCAATAAATGTTAACTAACAAATGACACTGAACGCTAAGCTCTCCATCAGTACCTGCAGATGAAACTGGCTGCTGCTGATTCTGGAGTAAAAAATATGACAAGAATTGTAACCCAGGACCGTCTATGTATCTATACTAAGGCTAGTCAACAGAGTGAACATGTGCAGGAAAACAGTTTGTGTTCATTGGATAATAGATGCAATCAGCTGGTTTCCTGTTATGTAAGAATCCAAAAAAGAAAGAACAAGTTGCAGATTGTGAGTGTTTTCTAGTTGTTTACCTCTAGTTTTTGTCCCCATCCAGCAAGTGCTTAGTCATGAAAAAAACCCATTATCAAACAATCAATTACACAATTCATTCTTCCTCTCTCCTTTAATCATGAGGCCCGTTGTTTGTAGAGGCTGAACTCATACTGCTGTGGAAAGACACTCGCTGATGGAGCTTTCTGAACAAGACAACCTAACACGATAATTTTTTTCACCCCTTGATTCCCTATCTGCACCCCATCCACAGTCACTTTGGCACGAGGCCCAGCGGTCTCCCATGGCGTTTCACCCAGTAAGCCTTCACTCAGCACATATTACCCTGAGTATGACGCCATGGAAACACTGAAGCAAAAAAAAAACCTGTGCACATATGGAAACCTGCTGTTGAGCTTTTGGTGTGAAGGTGAAACACCTACATTGAGGCGTCCTTTACTGGCACTCACAGGCGTGTTTGGATGGGGGCGTGCACCATAATTCATGCATGACTAAATAGCGACAAAAGGTCATTTGAAGTGTTTATAAATGTACACCAGTAAGATCACTTACAGGTCAAAATCTAGGCTTCTTGGTTAAATTGGGTTAAAAAGTCTTCATAACAACAGTTTTCATGGAATTCAATGACTTCATTTTCGCATTAAGTAGGACAGTGGTGGACTCAGGATGTTTGAGGGGTCGGGGCAAGGAAATAAAAGGGGCACCTGATGTATGCAGGGGGGCATCAGCGTGCAGACAGTCGTGATATATTTATAGTGAAGAGAGGGCACTTCACCATAAATCTCTCACGGGAAGAGCACCCTAGAGGGCACTTTATCATGAGATATACTGAGATATCATCATTGAATTTCTGTTGATATAACTAAATCCAACCTTACTAAAATGGTAAATACATGGATCCAGTTATCATTCTCGCAGAAAAAAGGTACCAAAACTAGTGGAAAATATATAAACTCCAAGGTTCTTTCACCACCATATTTTTGTCACATACACAAACGCATCAACACTGTCCATAAAGTGTTTGCCGGCCCATCTCATTATGATTTGCTCATTTGTCTTTAAAGTCTGAATGTGCCTTGCAGTGCGTCTCTTAAAGATGAGGACTATTTATAATTGGTCCCTTGTGTTTGAGAACTGTGCCGTACATTATCAGATAATGACGTCCTGTACAGAGAGTCAGGAGGTCACACAGATAAACTGTGAAGGCTTCTGTGACCTCTGAACTGCTCTTCTACAAACAGCCTCGCTTGAAAATCAAAAAGAGCTCTACAAGAGCTCAACAAAACGGAAAAGAAAATGGACTGGTCGGCATTTCATTCATTAGTATTCAATGTTGCATCACGGTGGTGACTGTGCAGTTGGTGAAATGTTTATGTCAACAGTTTCCTGGTGTGACCGCTAGCGACCCTTAGCCGGGGATCTCGTTGACGTTATTAGTCAGATAAAAATTTAACCTTTGGTTATGTCTCAGCTGTATGCGCTCATGATGGTCAGGTGAACAGTCACTGTCCTGTTTGTCACTTTGTTTCTCCCCTTGTGTTTTTGCTTGACTCCATATATGCAGCTGTAGGAACATTCACCTCTCCTGGGAAGTGGTCCAAACATTTCTGTCCCCTCTGTCTCTTTCTCTTTTTGCTCACAGACGGGGTGACATGCAGAGGACGCCTGCACCAGACAGACACAGCAGGTTCCACTGCTATGACTTTATTCCTCTGATACCAATATCTCTCCGGAAACTCAGACAGTGCCCCACAACTCACCCTTACTCTGTATCCCTTTACATCATCGGTTGTTTCATTGATAAAACTTCTTAGTTTGTTAATGAGTGTGTAAACGAGATCATTTGA
The DNA here is from genome assembly GCF_040436345.1 of Pagrus major. Taxonomy (NCBI): domain Eukaryota; kingdom Metazoa; phylum Chordata; class Actinopteri; order Spariformes; family Sparidae; genus Pagrus; species Pagrus major. The sequence goes on along the minus strand of NC_133215.1, from coordinate 27,429,699 downwards.
GACACTGCCACAGGCTGCAATCTTTTCACAGTGTAATTACTGTGTAATTTAATATACTAAGTGTAACAAGAGCAAGAGTCCACAGACAGGCTGGAGGCTCTGTGAGGCTGTACTGGGAACAGCTCTGCCTTTAAGGATAAGTTCACCCAATAATGAAAATTCAGTCATTATCTACTCAGCCTAATGCTGATAGAAAGTTGGGTAAAGTTTCAAAGTCATCAAAACATTTGTGGAGCTTCAGAGCAAAGCACCACTGCAGAGGTCTCCTTGATATCTAAAGTAGATGGGGACTTGTTTTAAAACCCGAGATAACCTGATGAAGGTCTAAGGACTGAAACGCTGTTGTCATTAAACTTAATTGCAAGTGAAGTGGTCAGTGTGCGGGAGTCTTTTTCCTGAATGTCGGCCCTCAGTCTTCTCCTACACACCTGTCGATCTTAAGGTGTGCAAAAGCTGTACTCTGTGGAAACCCGAAAAATGAAAAAAGAAACACAAAATGGCTTCATACAGCTCATTGGTCGTAATCCAATTCTCAGGAAGCCATGAGAGCCCAAATTGATTTTAAAAGACTTGATTTACACCATCCTCATATGGTCGTGCGTTTAGCTAAGAAGCTAGACTACAGTGAAGATTTTCAGTTCGTAGTCTTTTCAGATTAATTTGGGATTACAAATTTGGGATGCGATTAAACCAGATAAGCTGTAACTCACACCCATTTTATGTTTCTCTTGCATGGGTGTGAGTTGATAATGACTTTTCATTTTTAGGCGAACTTATACTTTAAGCTAAATGCTAATTCTATCATGGCAACAGGCTCACACTGACAATTTAACTGATCTTTAGCATATAATGCGGAAGCTATTACATTTCGTCCAGGCTAGCCTCTGTTTTACTAACCGTTTTAACTCAATTTAATATCTCATTCAGCATTTCTTTCATCAGTATGAACAAAAGCATGTGCCTGGGGTTTACCATCCATATTCTAGGACAAATGCGCATCCACTACTGTTACGATAAGTAACTGAAACAAAGTTCAACAACATTTACTTACATCATTGTAATTTGGGTTTGTCCATATCCATAAAACTCACCAACACTCTCATCTAAAGTCATTTTTAGTTATTAGCAAATGTCAAAGAGAATTTGAATACAATTGACGACGTGAAACAGGACCCGAAAGTTCGTACTGCTTGCTAACATGTTCATAGCAGCAGTGCTAACATGCTAATGTTTTGCCATGTTCACCAGCTCAATTTATCATGTTAGCATGCTAATATTTGGTTGCAAGCACAAAAGTAAAACACAAGGTACAGCTGAGGCTGATGGGAATGTCATAACTTTTGCAGGTTAAACTGATGAGGGTGCTAGATGTAAGTCAAAGGATCAGCAAAGCTATTCCAGTTCCCTCTTGACCACAAATGTCAACGCTGCTAGTGTGGCTAGAAACAAGCTCTTTAAGCTTTATTAATACAATCTACTAGACGGCTGCTTGTTTTATTAGGGTGCCATCCCCAATATTCCCAAAAATATGATGAAAGCCCATTTGTCTGACAGCTCGTTATCCCAAAAACAAACGCCATTGCTCCAAAAATACACACTCTTCCTGCAGTTCTTAGTTCCCTGACTCCCCAACCCTGAGTATCAGTATGTCATATTGCTGTTTGTAGATCAGCTTATATCTAATGACTCAGGTGATGGGGGCGTGCACCAGATTAGGTGAAACTCTCATGATGTTATTCTGACATCGAGAATTTGTCTGTGATAGAAAAATCCACTGGTGGACTCATGCCTTTTTGGATGCCCCTATGGTAGATCAAACATGAAAAAAGTGCCCTCTAGGGTGCCCCTCCAGCGGACAAAACGTGATAAAGTGCTCTCTCTTCACTTTAAATATGGAGCCCCCCCCCCCACACACACACACACACACACATACATGCGGAGCCCTTTCTATTTTTTTCGCCCTTGCCCCTCAGACATCCTGAGTCCGGCACTGGTAAAAATCTGTTGTCATTTGGTGTAAGGCCAGAAAAAAAGTCTACTGAGGGCAAAACCCCTGCTGATTTAACACCATGGACAGGGCCAACAGTCACTGAACTAACAACTGCAGGGACGTTACATATCTTTGGAGCAATGGGCGTTCGTTTTTGGGATAACTGGCTGCCGAACAAATGGGCTTCGGGTCCAGTGCAACAATCTTTGGACTATTGGGATGTATGAACACCGGAACAATGGAAGGGCCCTGTGTCACTTCAGCCTATTGAATGCCACTATATACTGTATATATATTGTATGTCACAAGTTACAACAAAGTTAACTTTTAACTCGTCCACCCTCCATCTATCCTTCACTCATTTCTCTCTGAGGTCCTTCCCTTACTCCCTATACAGTGCTGTGATTATAAACAGCAGCAGCTTGCCTGCAGTCAGCAGCATATGTTGTTTTCTGCTGTGAGGCAACACTATATTCAAAAGGGTTGGGCGAATGAAGCGTCGGAAGAAAGTGTTTGCATATTTCATTTTCCCTGCCGAGGCCCTTAATGTACTTGTGTGCATTTGGAAGAGGCAGAGCTTTAGATTTGAAGCTATGAGCAGTGGAGGTGAAACATGAATGAGTGCATCACTGAAAAGCACATTTATTACAATGACTTAAACACACTGGGGATTAAAGCAGACAATACTGCTGACTTACATGTCATCAGTCGAAGTTATTAATGGGAGCTACAGGGCTGTTTTAAATTCTTTTGTCTTCTCTGGGCAGAAATGTGTGTGTGTGTGTGTGTGTGTGTGTGTGTGTGTGTGTGTGTGTGTGTGTGTGTGTGTGTGTGTGTGTGTGTGTGTGCGCGTGTCCCACCGAATGAGTTCAGAACAATTCGGTAGTCTTGCAGCAGCTGTCGAACACAGTGGATTACCGGTGGCATGTTTCAGCATCCCTCCCTTCTAAAGTCAAGCCCAAATGCTTTCAGCCAGATGAGGTTTGTTCACAAGCCAGATAAAAGTGGAAGATAAAGAGAGAAGAGGAAGAGGAGGCGGGAATCGACAAGGAGGTGGAGGAGGGGGGGTTGCTGGGGCTCGGAGCCACAGCTCTGTATTGGCCGTTTGAACGAGAGGGGTTGGTCTTTCTCCATCTCTCTCACCACCTCCACTGAGAAGCAGAGAGTTAGCAGCACACATACAGCTCACACACACACACACACACACACACACACACAGGCTGGAGGAACCATGTCAGGACATGGGACGGACCAGGAGCTGTGCACACACACACATCTTCCAGAAGAGTAAAGAGGCAGCAGGATGAAGGCAGTGTCAAAGAGTGGAGACATCAGAGAGGGACAGACTGAGGGACGGTTGATCAGAGACAGACAGACAGAGATGTGTGACTGAGCTGCTGTTTCCCACCTGTCAGAGAAGTTTGAAGGAGCGCTGCTCTCATGGCGGGACCTGGACCACCCCCGACCCCACAGGAGCCCATGAAGGTGACGATTACAGCCCTCAGCTGCGCTTGTTTCACTCTGCATTTGATTAATATGTGATATTATTCTCACTTTGTCTTGGTGGGATTTCAGTGCATGTTTGCTGCCGGCTTTTCTTGCTGGCTTCCATTACATTATTCATTCATTGATTAATTTGGATGAAGCTTCGAATGTATTCCATGTGTTCTTTAATTATCCACTGACAACACAGATGTGTAAAATAAACACAGATAGGGGCGACTAATGATTTCTAACGACTATTGATTTCATTATCCATTAATTGAGCAATTATTTCTTTGAATGATCGATTTGAGTCTGTAAAATGTCAGAAAAACATCTGTCACAATTCCCTGGAGTGCTAGGGGATGTCTTCAAATTGCCTTTTTAGTCCAAAGAACATAATAAAATTTAAGGATATTGAATTAACAAGCATATAAAACAGAGAAAGGAAGATAATCCACACAGTAAGGAAGCTGGAACCAACTAATATTTGCCTATATTTTGCTTGTTAAATGACTGAGATGATTCCACTGATTTTCAAAACTGTAGCTGATTAATTTTCAGTTTATTATTTAATCAATAAAATGGCGGAAAATTTCCCAGAGCCAAAAGGTATGTCTTCAAATTGCTTGTGTTGTTTAATTATTTAATTATATATATATATATATATATATATATATATATATATATATATATATATATATATATATATATATATATATATATATATATATTTAATTATCAAAATTGCTACCAATTAATTACTTTGTCAATATAATATTACAAAATCTAAAGGTATTCAAACATTGACGTTAATATAAAACAAGAAAAAGAAAATTCTCACAAATGAGAGGCTCAAACCAATTTGTCAGTTTTGATCGATAGGTTCTATTGATTATCAAAATTATTTTCTGATTCATTTTCAGTCAATGATTTAGTCGATAAAATGACAGAAAATAGTGTTTAAAAAAAAAGACAATCCGTCCAAACAATTTGAGAAAAAGTCAGTTAATTTACCATCATATTAAACAAGAAGAGGAAAAAAAATTCCACACATCTGAGGAAACTGGACCCAATGGCAATTATCCCTTTTTCTCCCAGCTGACTTTCTTCCAGTTAAATAATTGATTTATCAGCTTGGTGCTACCAATGGGGTTATTTTGACTGCACTAAAAACAGCTGTAGAAACCCATTGTGTATCTAGTGTTTTGTTGTGTTTTTGACTTGAAGGAAATAGTGTGTCTTTCTGCACGGGTAGCTGTCGACTGACCCGTCTCACTCTGTCAGTCATGTTCTGTATCATGAGGCTTTATTTCCGAGCAACCGTGTACACATCCACAAGTCGAGCACGGTTCCTGACTCTGCTAACTGTGATGAAGAGCTCGGTGGTCTCAGCGGACAGCAGAGGAGGTGTAAGGGGCATCCGGCTGGCTGGCACCAGTGTTTCAGCCTCATTGCTTGAGACAGACAGCGTTGAGACGGCTGACAAACATCCTCCGACCCCCATCTTCTCTCTGACTTGGTGCTGCTGAATAGTGTTTTCTCTTTTGTTTAATGGTCAAATTTTCATAAAAAGTTGTAGCTGGGAGTCGTCTTTTTCTTATCAGTGGGACACAACTCATGTGATTGATCGAACACAACAAAAGAGAATATGTAATGTGACGTGATGACAGCCCGCAAACAGGGCAGGGAATGAGATGTTGAAAATGTGTGGTCGTAAGCAGAACAGAAGTGCCTAACTGCACTTTTAAAACAGTGGAAATCAAGACTCCTCGGGCTGGATCGGGGCAATAAGGCTGCTGCATCATAACCTCGGACCACCCTGACTGTCACTCCATCCCTATTACAGCCAGCATATACCATACACTGCACACACATACATGCACACGGATATAAAATGTAATATTGCTTTTCATAAATGCGACATTGGGTGTATCCCTTCTAGCACAGAGGTCATAAAGTCTCTTTCAGCTGGGATCTGCTTGAACAACAGAGCTGGCAGTACACAGAGTAATATAAATCAGAGCTTTCCAATACTCCCTATAGTTGGGCTTTAGGTTGTGTATCAATTTGCCTTCAGCTGGAGAGCGTTCCACTTCACTTGTCCTCTGCTCTGTGGCATAAAGTGAGATTTGTGAAGCTGGAGGGGCTCAAGAGCTTTGAATTCCACTGCAGCCTGGTTGTCAAATCGAGGGTTTCTACTGTTAAAAGAAGACATACAGTTGTTGTGAATCATTGATCATGGATCCTAACCTCTAATCAGTGGTATTGACTGAGGACATTAGCATTTAATGGCTGATGATTTCCCTTTTGTACGCCACCAGAAACTAAGTGCCACGTCAATGTCTTCACAGCGGGTTGTTAACGTGCTGTAGAACAACAGGGGAAGAGTTGGGCCATTGACTTTTGCTCAGTGTGTATGTGTCACTCATCTTCCAGAACCAGCAGAAGTGCCTTGCCATCGTCGCCCTTCTCTGCTGCTTTTCTTTTCTGGGGGCGCTGATCTTTTCATCAGTTGACATCTGGGGGGACTACGAGGACGGGATCACAGAGGAAAACTGTAGCAGCGACTGCCGGTAAGATGTTCTGTGAGTGAGACGTGGTAGCATAATTAGTGCAAAATACTGTACATATGAACTAATCCTGACATAAGGATTGATGAATATAGTATCCCCGACTTATCACTGTCTACTGCAGTAATCCCCAATTCAGAATTATTGAGAAAGTGGGAATCATTTCTGATTCCTTCCTCACTGGTTCCTGCAGTGCCATGTTTGTACAAAAAGAAAATCCTTCCAATTTCTTCATTGCACTCACAATGAAGAGTTTTTCAAAAAAGGGTCAAAATTGATGTCTTTGTTATTCCACACGTTCTTTTTCCTCATCGAGACTTGGCCAAAGCTTAAGCCACAATGCTTTTTAACAACAGAAAGTCTGGTCAGAGACTCGAGTGTGTTTTTCTAGTAGCAGCTTATGTGGCCTTGACTGGTAAATCTGGTAAAAACCCTTCATTCTAACTCTTCACCCTCAGATTTGTTTCATTTTCTAAATTGCAATCTTCTTCACTTCACTTGACATCAAGTGATAAAATCATTAAGGCTCCAGAAACTCAAAACTCGTGTTTCTTTTCAGCATCGTGCTCGTGGAGAACATTCCAGACGACCTCGCCCTCCACATGGACGTCAGACCCCACCTCCCTCTCTCCGCTGGCTTTCACACGCTGTTGGACCAAGCAAAGCACTCGGTTGAGATGGTGTCACCTGTCTGGGCCTTAAACCCGTGGGACCTGGAAACAACGCCAAGTACTGCCAAACAGGTACGAAGTCACGGCAGAGCGTCTGAATATATCCCCCCACGCTCCTGCACAACATGAACCGGCTGCATTTCCCAGGTGTTCTGTAAGAGGAAATGCAATTATTTTCAAGTAAATTTGTATGGAGTCTTTTAATGAGGTTAGTCCTGCTCAGATGTAAGTATCACCCTTTTAGAGAGACATCCAGGAACGCTGCTCGAATGCTCAACTCTGGTAATACAGAACATCACTCTCTTCCTCAGGGTCAGCTTTTGTTCCAGAGACTGCTCAGCCTGAAATCTCGTGGGGTTAAACTGAAGATTGCCAGCAGTCTGACTAACTCTGCTGAACTGAAGACCTTGGCAGCGCACAGTGAGTGGCTGTCGGATTTTCATTTTATAAAAGCAATTTGTTATGTCACTGTGGCCAACCAGGATGAAGATTTGTAGCTCCTAACTACTCAACTGACAACATTTCCTTTGGCACAAGCCAACGTTGAAGAGAAGTTTCCTATGTATTATACGAAGGGCTGCACCAAAAACAAGTCACATTGTGCTTAGTTTTTGACAGATATTTCAAATATGATATGAGTTAACATTTTAGTGAGAATTTTTGCATTTCATTTTCACTGAGAAATGTATGAAAATAATGATGTGATTATTGGTGGGGTCTGTACCAAACAAGCATGTTCCCTCACATCTGGAGAATACCATTTGCATCCTTGTATCCTCACAATGCTTAATTTAAAATGGTGTGTGAAAATTGCAGCTCCATATTGTGATTTCGTTATTATTTCAATTAATTGTGCCCCCCTAACACTATGGCAATTTTAGTACAGTGGGAAAAAGGCCACTGCAAAAATAAGTAAAGAAACAATGAATCTTGCTTGTAATGAGAGAAATAAAGCTGCTCATAGAACAAGTGAAAATAGTCCCATATCTCACTGAAATGCTGCTTTCTAGGTGATTGTGTCTTATATTAAAGGTGCAATATATAAGTATTTTTACATGAAAACACCAACAAAATTTGCTAAAATGATTTAAAAATGTGACGAAATAGCAGTTTTATATGATGACCTCTGTCCTGTTGCAGAGATGTCTACGGAAGAACAAGCTAGCCATGGTCCGTTCATGTCCTATCGGTGAAAATACCAAAACTCCTCTGGTGCTTCAAACTCTCAGTCTGGACCAATAGATGCAGTGTTGCCAACTTAGCGACTTTGTCGCTATATTTAGTGAGTTTTCAGACCCCTCTAGCAACTCTTTTTCAAAAAAGCGACTAGCAACAAATCTAGCCACTTTTTCTGGTGTTATTGGAGACTTTTGGAGACTCTGACGTTAAAGCACGAATCATTCTTACTCTTCTCAACGAGTTCACCCCTCTGCGTCCAGACTGCGATGTAAATGTAGAATTTTCTTTGTCTAAAATAAATCACTGCACTGAAATAAGTTCATTTGTAGTTCTAAACATATTTAAGGTGCGTTCACACCGGACCTTTTATTTTTGTCGCTGGCGACAAGTTTACATATTAAGTCAATGCAAACGAGCGACTGAGCGATTAATCGCTCAGGCGAAATATCGCTGGGGCTCCGAGCGACAGCGACCGAGCGACGGAGCGAAAAAGCGCTCAATCGCTCTGTCGCTCGAGATGAGAAATCCCAAGTCTCTGGCCGTCAGTCGCTTGTCGCTCAGCGCTGATAGGCTGCCGTAATCTATGTGTAACTATGACAACTACTGAAACCATGGAAACGTAATACGACTCCACGGGTCCGGAAGAGCGAAGCCGGCTTTACGTTGACACACACACACGCACACACAGCCACTCGCCGGACACCAACTACAGGCGCTCCTCAGCTGGGATGGAGCGCCTGTAGTTGGTGTCTAACCGGGCAATCCTGCCTCCGATTCTCGCCAACAGCTCGTCAAACTGTCAGCCATGCTGGACCAATACAAACGGGAAGAAATGAGCGCCTCCGAGCGACGTGAAATTCACTGGAATCACTTGAATGACGTCATCAGAGTGATCTGTTGAATTGTGCCGACGAGCGACTGCAGCTGAGCAACAGAGCGATTTTTTTGGAGCGACACGAGCGACAGCGACAAAAATAAAAAGTCCGGTGTGAACGCACCTTAAGGGTGATTTTTACTCACTTTTCTCTCTCCCACAACGTTATTCCTCTCTCCTACAGCGTCCATTACAATTAAATGTACATGGCCAGTTATACAAATTAGGTGATGACGTCATTTAGCGACTTCTAGCAACTTCTAGGACAGCCAATAGTGACTTTCCTTACTGAGGAGTTGGCAACAGTGAATAGATGCAAAGCTAAGTGAGCTAACTAGCTAACAGCAGCTACAGTTGACACTCTGGTGATATGCTGACCCGTTTTTTTGTGTCCGACTTCAACATCAGGCAAATTATTACATATTGCACCTTTAAGTGTAATGAGATATTTTTGACCAGCAAGTTTTTGCAGTGCAGCGTTTCTAGTTGTCTGTGTCTGGCCTGCAGCAGAACACTGAACATATCACATACAGCATCTCTTGTCTCGAGGAAAACAGATGTAGGCTCATTTACACCACGCAGCCCCGCCCAGCAGCTCCACAGCACGTGTCATACAACCTTCATGCCTGCCAAACTTCACAATGAAGGTCGAATAATCATGAATGTGCAAATGTACCTAACTGGTTTCCTTTCATAGCCTTTCACTCTCAGGCCACCTGGCGACTTTGCCCACATGTCCGTCAGACAGGCCAAGGCCAATTGGCAGATTTCCACAATTCTCTCCGTCTCATTCTTTCAAACGTTTAATACCACCACTGTTCTCTGTCCGTCTCTGTGTCTCACAATGTCTAGATGCAGAGGTTCATTTTGTTAATATGACAGCTTTTACCAGAGGAAGACTAGATTCCTCATTCTGGATAGTGGATCGGACGCACATTTACATCGGGAGCGCTGATATGGACTGGAGGTCACTCTCCAAGGTAACAGCAAACACCGACAACATGAGTGTGCACAGTGAAATCAGAACAGAGGATAAATGAGCCTCTGCAGTCAGGCGTGGTCGGTCTGCAGTGCCTCAAAATAGCTTCAGTAGCGTTTGATCTCTCCGAAATAAAAGCTGGACATGTACACATTTAATTAAATGATAACCTTGGCACCCCACAGGGATTTTAACATAACACAGACTCTGGATTAGTTCCACTGTACACCTGTACCTCTTTATGCAGTTGCTCCAGCAACACTTTATGTGCATCTAGGATGATTTAAGATTGCTGTCTGAGGCGGGCCAGAAAGACAAGTAGCATTTCACTTTGCATTTGGTGTGTAATTCACAACAGAGGAGGAACCACGGTGCATTGGCATACTACTACTTGAAGTGATTACCTGGCACTTTTCATGCTTCAGCGCTGGCTGGAGGTAGAACTACTGTTCAGTGTAATTAACTAAGCAGCCAGAGGGGAGGAAGGAATGGTCACATGTATGTGTGTGTAGTGTGCACACACTCAAACTATACAGAGTAAATGATTGAAGGGCAGGACAGACAGGAGCGAGGCAGCTTCTTCCATACAGTCGAATAGACTGAAACCTCTGTGTGCCTCCCTCTGGGTCACTCACCAAAATAGAATTAACACAAAACAAGTTTCTGCTGTGTAATTAATGACCAGGCCAGAATATATTTGGAACACTTGGCTCTTGTTCTCTTTTCATTTAGCTGTTTTTAGTCGTGCTAGCAGCTGCACAGAATGTCGGTCCACCACTTTGGACCCTACTAAAATGGGATAGATTGCTGTTAAATTTGCTACATACACCCCAATCTGCCCTCAGGATGAATCCTGTGGGTGATCTCATGACTTTCTCTGTAGCGCCACCATGAGGTTGATATTTGTGGTTCGGAGTGAAATGTCTCGACAGCTGATGAATGGATTTGTCATGAAGTTTAGTGCACATGTCATTCTCCTCGAGATGAATTTTAACAGCTCTGGTGATCCATGCTCAGGTAGTTTATAGTGTATTACTGTATACCTGAAACTAATGACACTCCCATCATCAGCTGTTTAGTGCTAGTTAGGAAATGGTAACATGCTAATACGCCCAACGAGAATGTACAACATTTACCTGGTTAACCATACAATATTATACCTTATAAATTTAGCATGTTAGCATTGTCATTGTGAGCATGCTAGTGTGCTCATATTAGCGTTCAGCCTAACTTAGCTGCTAGCATGAATGTAAAACTCTTAGGCCCAATCCCAATACCCCCTTTGCCCCTACCACTTAGCCCTTCCCCTCCGTTTTGCACATTTACGCCTCGTGTTCGGGTGTCAGTTAAGACTGTTTTTCAGAGGCACCCTTCAAACTTCATTTCAATGTATTATGGTCCTTTTCTTTATAACAAGCTTTAACAATTGCTGCTAGTTTGCTGATGTGTTGGCAGCTAGCTAGCTATCTTTACATTGTTATTGTTGTGCATGTCGGTCCCTTATTTTGACGTATATCAATGTTGCATTCCCCTCCTTTGATGGCAGACGAAGCCCGACATTTAACTAAAGGCCAGTCGGGAAGTTCCGGACTTGGTACCTCTCCTCTACTATCAGTGCAGGCTGGCAGAGTAGGAGCACGGGTTGCTAATGGTAGCTTATAAAGGCTGGTGGTGTGGAAGGCTAATGAAGCAGTGTTGTTTCTTATTTGACGACTTGATTGATAGTGTGAAGTTTTAAAGATCCCCTGTACATTAGGTGTATGAAAAAAAACTCTAACGTGCGTCTGACATATTTTTTGCAGAAAACATTTTTCAACACTTATTCCTTCTCCCTAATTAAAAATTTGGGAATATATAAATATGCAAATATAGTTGTGATGGACACAAGATGTCTCTGCAAAATCCAGTCTCAGTGTATGTGCACTGGTGGCTTCAAGTTCCTTTATCGCAGTTGTGTACGCTGATTATTGGACCAGGATTGGCTTCCGCACTATTTGTGATGTCACAAATCATGCTCGTATGCCGGCCTCTTAAAATCAGGTTTTCAATGGGCACAAAGAAAATTGACACTTTCAGCAGATGAATTTGAAAACAGCCTTTGAGTGTCAAACTCTGCACATACATCTTTCTACACAGTGAAGCTCAAACATTCAACTGAAGGAACAAGAAGGTCACATTTTTAACTGGGTGGGGGCGACTTTAAAAAGACTACTATTAGAATATCTACTCTAAGATCAGCATTCTGCATGTGTATCCAGTAAACTAATAAACACTCACACTGCAACTTTTCTGCTGCATCACCTCTTCCTGTGTGCTCCTTTCTGACCCCCCACAGAGAAAAGAACTGGGGGTGGTGGTGTATAACTGCAGCTGTCTGGCTCTGGACCTCCACCGAGTCTTTTTGTTTTACCGGCAGCTTCACAAGAAGGACTACATCCCCTCCATCTGGTCGAAGAGAGTTACAGCCATCTACGGGAGGCATGACGCCCTGGAGCTACAACTCAACGCCACCCAGGCCACTGCTTATGTGTCTGTGAGGAACAGCTTTATGTTGCAGTATTTACTACATGTTAACACATAAATTGACCCTATACAGAATGCACAAACCACAGGCTGTGTCTGTAATAAATTGTCAGACTGCTTTATATTCCTTTTAAGGCACCAATTTCCTGACTCCGGACTAGATATCTTTAAAGTTTCATTACCAACTAATAACAGACACAGACAGGGGGTGATTAATCATGTTAATATCACGCTGAGGAGCATCTTGAGTCTGAATATATCAGTACCTCAGCCTAATTTGACAGTAATGAATCTTGTAACCCTCCAAGCGACAAGACGCTTATCAGCTGCATTTAGGACATTTATCATCCTATAGGAACTAATGGAGCCATGCTGTCACAAGCTGCTGGTGACTCCGACCTGCTCTTGTGTCTCACTTGTAGTGATACATGGTCGGAGAAATGCACCTTGTTGTTGTTCTTGCCCTTTACCTTGTCCAAACGTGAACCTGTCAGACATTTTGGAAAATAAATGATGTTTCAGTTATATAATTTCAGTGGGGTGTCAATTAAAGGATAGTTTTGTCAACTTTTCATTATTGAACTGACACAGGCTAAAAGTCGTAGGTATCGTATTATTGTGGAACTCTCAGTTTCTCAATTTTCCTAATCTTTATATAATTTTGGGTACAAGCTTGTCTGAGTGTTGTAATCTTTCTCCAGACTTCTCCTGAACTCTTCTGTGCTAAAGATCGCACCAGAGATGTAGATGCAATCTATCAGGTCGTCCAGAGTGCAAAGACATTTATCTTCATATCGGTGACGGACTACCTCCCTCTGGTAACCAGGAGTTTCAGAGGATCCTCAGTCACAAGGTACATCAAAACAAACATAGTTTCTTGTGACAAAGTAGTTGCATTAAAGGAGATCTTTCATGCTCTTCCATTTTTTCCTTTCCTTCAGTGTTTTATATACGTTCTTATGCATGTAAAAGATCTTGAAGATTAAAAAGGACAAAATCGAGACCTACAGACGCTTTAATTCTGTGACTTTGTGATATCACACTATGTCACCATGTCACACATTTGCATAATTTAGGAGAAACGGCTAGTTTGGCATGTAAGGATTGATTTAGCAGAGCTAATCTGTTGCTGTTATCGGCGCCGGCTCAGGCGTGTGTGAACTGACCAGTCAGAGCAGACTGGATATTCAGGAAGGGGGGCTTTAAAGAGACAGGAGCTAAAACAGCGTTTCAGACAGAGGGTGAATACAGTGCTGCAGCACTGGACAGTGTGAGAAAACTAATTTGTTATTTGAGCATTAAAGCATGTTAACCTATTCTAGTAGTAACCCAAAATAAAATTATAAACCTGAAAATGAGCATAATAAAACACACTGTATGAGTATCATTGCCTGTCAGTTGTAAAATCCATGTTTCATTACAATGGTTGCATCATCAGGTACTGGTCGCTTATCGATGAGGTGATCAGAGAGGCGGTGGTACTGAGAAGAATCAAAGTTCGCCTGCTGATAAGCTTCTGGAAGAAGACTCACCCGCTCACCTTTAACTTTGTTACCTCCCTCAAGTCGCTCTGCATGCAGCTGCTCAACTGTTCCTTAGAGGTGGTACGTGAATCAAATATGTTTTATGAAAGATTCAGTTTTCTTTACATTCTTCTTTATTCCTCATGCAAATACTAAATTGAGAGTGGCTGTGGTATCTTTACATGCTGACTTTGTTCAATCAATGTTTTGCAGAGGTTTTTCAGTCACAAAGAGCTAAAGGATGATATTCAACATGGACTCAACCACAACAAGTACATGGTGACCGACAATGCCTTCTACATAGGTAGGCAAATTTACATTATAAAAACCTGAACCTAAAATGTTGTTGAATTTATTTGTATTTACACATTTTCAAGGTGTTTGAGTGTCTTTTTGTATGACATGATACACATTTTTCAAAGGAACAGCTTAACATTGTGAGACATGAGGTTGATACCACTCTCATAGCTATGTATATCTATAAGAAGCTCAACCAGGAGACACAAGACACTTGGCTCAGCCCAAAGACTGAAAACAGGGGGAAACTACACTGTAGCTCTCAACGCCTTATAAACCTGCTTCAAAAATGTACAAACACACGAGGACAGAGGAAGAGACTAGAGGGAAATAAAAGAGAGAATAAGAGTTTGTGGGGAGTTCTTTCAGTCAGCAGCGGCATTTAAAACATACACACACACAGACGTACTCACACACATGGTCTGTGCTTCCATTGCGAGGGATCTTATAGTTATCGTACAGTTTAAGGGGTTATGGAGGACTAGTAGTTTTTTGTTATTGTGAGGTTTGCCAGGCAAACCAGCAGAGACTCCAGGAAGGCACTGTCCCTGGCCAACAGCAGGTCAGTTGTCCCAGGATCTGGGTCTCTCTAACCCTTAGAATAATATGCTTCGGGGGCCCTTGGAGATCGTTCTGTCCTGGGCATGAGCAAGAATATCGGCAGCCCTCCTGGCCAAGAAATAGTCCAGCACGTAACTCTAGCTCTGAAAGCGGAATTTTTCATTTGAACATTTATTGTTTTTAAAACTAGCAAGATTAATCACTGAGCTTTAGAGGTGCTTGTAGCCATATTGTTTTCCTTCAGACAGAGGCAGGCTAGCTATGCTAAGCTAACCCTCTCCTGACTGTAGATTTAAAATTAACTTTTTCATCCAAAATGCAGCACTAAAGCGAAGAAGCATATTTTTTTCAGATGTGGAACTATTGCTTTAAAATGTTTGCACTCTCACACACACACGTGCTAAGACACATAATCACCAGATAGTGGGCTACCTGTTACAGACACACTCTCTGTGTTTGTTTGTCCTACAGGTAGCCATGACTGGGTTGGGAGTGACTTTTCCATTAATGCAGGAGTCGGGCTGGTGGTCAACATGAAAGATCGTCTTCAAGAGAGGGGGGTGACAATCCTGGAGCAGGTCAGGGCTGCTTTTGAAAGAGACTGGAGGTCACGTTACGTTAAGAGTCTGCAAGGAAACAAAGATCAACATGACAAATACAAACACTGGCACCAAGGGAAGATCCATATGAAGAGCAAGGAGGAAAACGAGTGGAGCAACCCTTTATAAGCACAGAATGTCTTTCTATATCCTAAAGTCTATAAGGCTGAATGCTCTAGATTATACAACACATACAATATGAGAATGTGATTTACACTATTAGACTTGACGTTATTTTAATAGATTCAGTTACAATCAACAAACACAAGGTTGAGGTAATAATTTGATTCACTACAGTTGCAAGTTACAGTGTTAGCATCGAACTACTGAATGAATCTTTGACTGTTATATGAGCATGCTATGCTGCATGAATATTGAAAGCAATATTCAAACTATATACTGGGACAAGCAATATGCTGATTATAAAATCAATATGCTCTGTGTGAAACTTATTTAAATCTAAAAACATGACCCATCGAACTCACCACAGGAAATCACATTTAGTATTTAATGATGATGATGCACTATTTTTGTTTACAGTTTTAATATGTATTTTATAAACTTTTTAATACTTTTCGATTTGCATAACAATTTGGACTTTAATGCTGTTTTTGCCTGCAAGTTTAATGACTTCAACTTCTTCAATGCACACACACAAAGGCTTACGCAGAAGTTGTACAGATGTGACCACAGCTGTTTATCATCTCATTGAAAATGTCCATCTGTCCTAATAAAATGTACCTTTTTCCTATTTGTTGTTGTGTTTATTTCAGCATTAGTTCACTGGGAAACACAGAGCTGTCAACACTTACAGTATACACAAACTCCAACAAAACAAGGTCAGGCGCTACTTGTCAGACTTTCATGTCTGTTTTTTGCCTCCTCCTTAATTTGTTTCCTGTTTCACTGTATATAATTACCACTGAATGTGTAATGCTGCGCAACCATTGTTCATATTTTCCAGATCCACTAACAAGCTGTGAGTAAGCATCTTGTTACGTTGGGATAATGGAAGAAGTTCAGATTTGAAACATAAGGAGGCCTCTTTAATCACAGAATCAGCTCCTGTTGTTTGGTTTCAATTAAGGCCTTCACAGTCTGAATGTAATCTAACCTAATGTCATCTTATCAAATTGCTCCCACAACACATTTCAAATATTGCTTAATTGAGCCACCGTTTGGTAAAACAGAGCGACTCCTCTGTTACACCATGTAACAATGCTTTGAACTATTTCTGCAGAAATAGCCAAAAACATTTGATTTAAAGTCGTTGTGATACTCGCTCTGTTATGAGCGCAGGAAGAACACATGAACCAAATTTAGCTACCGGCGGTTTGCTCGAAAAACTGTGGCCTACACACCACCCACCACACAGAATAATCATCCCATCAGAGTCAAAGTCCAGTAATCTAATCAACACATTAAATTGAATACTTGGACTTCATTTAATATCTAATAACGGTGAAAACAATTGTCTCCTCTTTTGAAACTGTATTCTGTATATGATTACTGTGTGATTGTGTGAATATACTGAATGTAACAAAAGCAAAAGCATTCCACGCTAGAGGCTCTGTGAGGCTGTACTAGGAACAGTTGTGCTTTAAAGGATAAGTTCACCCAAAAATAAAAAATCAGTCATTATCTACTCACCCCCATGCTGGTCCCCAAAACATTTCTGAAGCTTCACAACATTCTCCTAAACAACTGAAGCAGATGGAGACTTGTTTTAAAACAATCCAAGTCCAAGTCTCTAGTAATTAACCCTGAGATCCAAAAGATGTTATTTATACCGTTTTTAAAGCTGAAATCTCAAAACTAGGTAAAGCTACTGTAGCTGCTAAGCGAAAATCGTTAGCACGCACGCCATCTGAAGTGGGTGCACAAACTCGACCGCATGTCAAGTGTAAATATTGTCTTTCCAAATCAATCTGGGATCTGAGGGCTTACCGAGACTTGGATCACCACAGACAAGCTGTATGGAGCCATTTTACACTTTTTCAGTTGTTGTTGTTTTTTTCACGCTTTAAAACAAGTCCCCATCTACTTCATTGTTTAGGAAAACGCTGGAACACCGTTTTGCTGTGAAGCTCCAGAAATGTTTTGTGGAGTAACAAACTTGACCTGACTTTCCATCAGAATGGAGGTAAGTAGATAATGACTGAATTTTCATTTTTGGGTGAACTTATCCTTTAATATAGTCATGTTACATTACACTGACAGGTGTTGTATGGTGAGGCTAAGCTAGATAAACAAAAGATCTCTCAGTTTAATTCAGTTCAGCAGCAACACAATCTACATACTCCTCTGATACAGTTGTATTGTGGGATTCACTCCAACAATTTATGTAATTAATTAACTCTGACAGTTGAATATATTCCAACTTAAGTTAAGATTTCAGCCTATGTACATTATAGTAAACTGTAAAATCAGTATTTGTTATTTTTACAGTACAGATTTACAGATTTGCTTCCAGTGTTGAACACAAGGTGGAGCCACAGCACCATCCCAGGCAGTCATTACCTTTAGTAGCCAAAGTTTGGCATGATGACTGTGGAGGTTTGTATTCAGAGGGAATAACTATAACACTAAACATTAAAACATGTCTTGGATGAAATTCACCCTTTCAAAATTCTGCTTCCTGAGCTCGACCAGTTCCTTTCGTGTCAATCATATTAGGCTTCATGGCAAAGTGAGGGAATTTACTTGGAAATTAATTAAGGGTGATGACATGAACTCTGCTTGTGGTGAAATGTGGTTATTTATTTTATTTTAAACTAGACAGTCAGAACTTTGCTAAAAGTCCTCACATGGTCTCTCATCCTGTGTTTGTTGTGTGTGTTTTAGTGTCACGGACATGAACACATCATCTCCTGCTCAGTGGCTATCTTAACGTTGCAGTGGGTGTTTGTGCTGTCGCTGGAGAGGGGAGGGATGGGGGGGTTCGTCGTCATGGCAACAGATTAAAGATGTTTCGCCTCTGCTGCAGCGGCTTCAAACTGCATCCAGAGGGACGGAGCATCTATTTTTAATCTAATCTAATTTGATATAACCCTTTATTTTAGTGGTTTCATCGGTCGTTAGAATCACTCATAGGCTACATCAGGGCTAACTTTTTGTGTGACGCGCAGGGAAGCAGAGAGGAGGAGGAGGAGGAGGAGGAGGAGGGGTCTGACGGCAGATGCCTTTGCAGCAGAGGATCGAGGAGGATGTTGGTGTGTGTGTGTGAGTGTGTGTGAGTGTGTGTGTGGTGTTGCGGGACAAAATGCGGATAGGACTGAGCTTGGACGCCGACTTGGCGACGTTCAAACTGCCGGATCGTGTGGATGTAGCTGCTGAGGTCGGAGTCCTGTGAGTGGAGAAAAAAACCCGCAGTGTGCCGAGAGGAACATTTCAACTAGTTCATATCAGATGGATGGGACGACTTGAATGGTGCACTTCTGCAGGGCTGCCTCACTTCTGAATGAGATGTAGTTGCGACCAGACTCCTCATGGGTGAATCAGCTGGGATATTCTGTAGCGATCGATCACCCCCAACCCTGCTAACGATGGAGAGTGGAGTTTTTCTGCCCTGCCTGGATCAGTTCATGCTGAGCCCACTTGTCACCTGGGTAAGTAATGCAGGAGGCTCTGATTTCCTGACAGACACTGTGCCATCAAACCTCTCACGCTCAACTGTCTTTGTTGATCAGGTGAAGACATTTGTGCCACATGATGGGGACATGCACCTGGACTTCTCTGAATTACTGGATGGAGTCTTCCTGATTGACATAATGACACAAATGTAAGTCACTTCATGCCAGCTTTGTTCTCGCAGCTTATTGTCACATTTCTAATCTAGGTTGTGAGCGGTGCCCAGATGGATATTCAGATTAGTAGCCTGTGTTTTGAAGCTGTTGGCTGTCGTAGACTTGATATGGCATCATTCTTTAAGCTATGATCAACTGTGATGTTGAAAGGGGAAGACATATCAGTGGTTGTATAACATACACATACTAGAAATTATCTTGGGCAGCTCGATATGTGAAAAAAATCTGAATTTCTAATCATAAAATGATTATTTTGAGTGATATTGTGATTGTGATATGATGAATGATCATGTTTCCATTGTTTTTTCACTGAAAAAACTATTAAAACACATGATGGCGTTGATGACAGGGTTAGGGTTCCAGCAGGGTTCGGGTTCTTGTAGGGTAGGGTAAGTTTATAGTTCTGGGTCAGGGGTCAGGGTTGGGGTTCTGGTAGGGTAACGTTGGGTTAGGGGTTAGGGCTTCGACATTTATTGTAGTGTAACACAGGTTAGGGTTATCTCTGCAGCACTACAGTGCTTCATTATAATGCTGTTTCGCCAAACATTTTACTTGTTCTCTAAAAACTGCAGCTTCTGCAATTTGGCTCTCGCTCTTGGCTTTATATCAGTTTTGATAATATTTCAATTAACATTGCAACCCTGAAATCGTCCCAGTAAAATTCATCTTTTTAAACAATTCGGTATCTTCGCAGCTAATGATACAGTATCAAGCATTTGCCTACATTCTCATCCAGGCACCAACAGTGCTGGCTTTGTCAGCCTGCAGTTATAAAGGGGATCTTTGTCGTCTGCAGCAGTCTTCAAATGCAGCTTCCTCATTACTTACAGGTTAGGGTTTCTCTAAAGAATCAGCATAACTTAAAGTTACAGATTTTCAGCCTAACACTGAGGGACATCACCTCGAAGAAAAAGACTATTATTGGACCAGATCTGCCAAGACACGAGGAACATCATAGATACTGTCAAGAAAGATGCTACTTAAGAGATTATGATTTGGGTGCCTTATGTTCTGAGGGAATTACCCTCACCCTTAACAAACTCTAATTTATGGCCCTTTGGCAGTTTGTGTCAAAGACTCCTGCGAGCTACTTCAGCCTCTCTGTCAGGCTGAAATGACGCTTCACGGTGGAGTAAGAACTGAAATTGAAGAACTGCAAAGAAAGGGTAAAAAACTGATGACCCAGTGGAGTTGTGGATAATGCTGTCTGGCCACCCCAAGTCTACAGTATCCATTCATCCCATTATCCTCCAGGGTCACAATAACCAGCTCTAAATGCAAAACAATGCTGCGCCATGGGGAGGGGAGGGGAGGGAAAGAGGCGGGATAATCTCCTGGATTGGGAGACCCTCTAGGATTAGGGCCTTGTTGCTGGTGTTTAGTGGCGCTGGGACACAGATGGGAGGGAGGATGAGGAGGCACAGAAACAGGACAAACAGCACAGAGATGGCAGAGACGGGCAGACTGAAACGTGATGTGCTGAGCAGCATTTCTGACCCCCTTTCATCTAGTACGTCTTTCTGTATATTTTTCCAAGGAGCAGAATAAATTGGACACAACAGGTTTCTTTTCCTGAGAAACAAGGTCAAGTCTGACCTGTATAACTGCACCAAGGTTCATGAATTTTAACTCTAATGTATGACAGTTAAACCCCAGACTACAGTAAGACCGAGCCAACAGCCCAAGAATCCATCTGAAGGGTTTCCTTTGGGTGGAAAGTCTAATGCCACCCTGTTTGGCTCAGAAACAGTCCAGTTTGTCAGCTGAAAGGACTGACGTCACCCAGGCTAAAGTTAGGAATGAATAGAGACCTCATACATGTTTTCATGGCAATCCTTGAGCCAAAACTTGCACCAGCTCGCAGCTTCCTCTCACTCCATTCCACTGACAACCGTTTGTTTGTTTGTGAATAGCAGAAATGTCAAGTAAAATGCCTTCATGTTGTGTCCCTTTGTCAGAAATCCCTCGGCTGCACCTCAGGGTGCGAGCAAAGTGAGCAGGGATGCAAGTCACAGGATCCAGAACCTGAACTCCCTGGTCCAGCAAATCAAGTCGTATTATCTGGTGAGTTTTGATTCTCAGCCATGTCATATGTTATATAGTGTATCTGCGCTTCAGGCTGCTAAGCTCTCCATCTCTCTCTACATCGGCTTATGATATCTGAACATTCGATTTAGACTTTTCAACTCATCCATCACGCACACACTGGCTCACACATGAGCAAAACCAGAGAGTCGGTAGCACTCGTGTCCCAGCAGATCGACTAGTCCTTCTTAAGATGCATGCCCTAGATATCCGCCATGTACACATCTGTGTAATCAGCACAGGAGTGAGGTTATTGCACAGCAGAGAGCCACAGTAAAGCTGCAGTCAGAGCCTGACAGACACAAGATTCATGGGCACACACCACTGATGTTGAATCGTGGATTTTCTGTCTGTGTCAGAGTAATTAAGTACAAGCTAAGCTTTCTTCTGTTGAGATCTGTTAAGATCACAAGGGAAGTCATCTCACTGAGGACAGGACCATAAAGCTGCTCAGATGGTTTTATAGATTTCTTTGTGTTCCACAGATTAACAGTACAAAGGTTATCATCAATGGCTTGTCTGAACGCTGTTTTCTGCTGCTCTTGATAAACTCAAAGTTTGGTTGCTTCTTAGTCACGCTGATCTGACTCACTGCAGCTCTCCATCCAAGGACATCAGAATTAATGAATGCCTGCTTCTTACTAAAGAAAACATCATATTTGAGAGAGACTGCAGCTTGTTATTTATGCCTTTACTCATATTAACATAACTCTTAAACAAGTGCACGTCAGAGAAAGCAGATGTAGGGCAGCTCTTGCATCTTTTAACTGCAGCTGAACTGCACATCCATCCTGGTTCTGTGTGGGTTATTTTTATGTTGTCAGGTCAGATGAAGGACTGGCAGAAATATAAAACTGAAGAGAGTCTACAGCCATGCCAGTGGCGCTTGTAGGCTGTGCTTTGGTACAGTTGTGCTTTGAGCTACATGCTAATGTCAGCATGCTATCAGTGCTAACATGATGATGTTGAGCTGGTAGGTTTACCATGGTCACCAATGGTCACTACATTTGCTAATGTGCAAACATTTGCTATTTAGTACTAGCCAGTGTACAGTGGCAGTTAACGGGAAGAGGCATTTGGTCACAAACCAAAGTATTGGACACAACTGAACTATTTAGACTTGATCATGTCCATGAAAAGTCAGAGGGTCATCAAAGTATAACCCGAGGGAAGCATGTTTGTATCAAATAGTTGTTGATATTTTAATCAGAACCATCTTGTGGTGGTACTAAAGGGGGATAACCAAAGTCATTAGAATATATTATCTGGGACCATGAATGTCCGTACCACATCTAATGGCAATCCATCTAATAGTTAGGGTGAGACTTAGAATTCATCTGGGGACCATGAATGTCTGTACCAAATTTCATGGCAATCCATCTAATAGTTAGAGTTAGACATTTTTACTAAAAACCAAAACGTCAACTTCACGGCGGCTCTAGATTAAATTCAGAAACCACAAAAATCAGTATGCATCATCCCTCTGGGGGGCATGAATGTCTACAAAATTGTACAGCGTGTACACAGTAACTATAGAAATCCTCTGAAAGCTAGCAAGAACACTTAATTTCATTAAAAGTGACATTTAGAAGGAAAACTAGTTTCAACTGACAGAGGCAGGATGAAGATACAGCACAACTGGCATACTTCATACTGGTATCAAGTTGAACCCATTGATACAAAGTAAGATGCTGTTTTAAACCTCCTGCAAGGCTCTGAATCCTTAACACAGTTTTCTAATACATCTAAAGACTAGAGACTGACTCTCAGTTCCACACTCTTTAATCACACATAAGCTAGGGAGGGAGAGGATGATGGGAGATTCACGGCCAGTCAGTTGAACTTTCCTTTAAGGGTCACGGTGGCAGTCACGGGAAAATGCGACTGTTGGTGCAGGATGGACTACATGACTTCAGTCAACTGTAGCTTTCATTGCATGTGGGAATTAGTAATAGTTTCCTGAACTGTACAGAGTCACTTATCCTCATTAGGGGCTATTAACATCCACAATTACACTGCACACACTGTGCACACACTGTACACATACTGTACACACACACGCATGATGGCAATCCACTTATAACCCGATACAAGGCTGAACCGAGCAGTTTTGGTGGGTTTCACCACCGCACCGGGGAAACTGGCTCCGTCATCAACCCATTCAGAGCACTCCTCCCTTTGTTGGCCGCGTTTCTATACATGTGTTTAAGCAGCGGCTATGTGCTGTACATACATACGCTCCTGTCCATTCAAGCACTTTGGCTCGACGTCAAGAAGTGTTGTATTGTGTCCTTGTTTCAGTTTGGCCTAAAATGTGCTTATCATCCCTTTTTTTTCTCCCCCCATCTCCCCCGTCCCTCTCTGTTTCTGTTTTTCTGCAGGATAATCTGAGACAACTAATCATGATTCCTTTGCCAAACGTGTTGCTGCTTGGCAGGACTCCCTACTGTGGTACGTTCTTTTAAAGGAAACTCAGAGTGGTCCTCATCTCTCCTCTGTGTTGGAGCTGCTAAGTCAGTATACAGATGGAGGCCTGATTAGTCTGTCTGCAGATACTCAATAAGCACTGCATTGATTTCCTATAATTGGCCTTCGATCAGGACATGTGTTTGACTTTGTGTCCTTTGCTTGTACACTGCTAAAGTGGTCAAATTAAAAGACCCTGCCAATGAAACTAAAGTGAAATATTGCTATTAACATAACTTTTAACTGCATGGCATCCATGCAAAACAATTAAAAATCAAAAAACAGATCAAGTATTTCCTGACGGACAGACAGACGGACTGCTTTAACTCTTCCTGATTCAGCTTTAATTCAATTGCACTCTATCAGTCTGATAACCACACTAGCTTGTGATGGTGAGGCTTTGGCAAGCGGTGACCCAAATTCACCAGCTCGCACTCGTTTCGACTAAAATCCGTGCCAGCAGCCCTCACTGCTTCAATCTGATAAGTTTTATTTCAGATAATGACCTTTCCTTTCATTTATCCCCGCACAGAACAAAGTCTGGAGGAAATGAAGAAACTTTTGCTGCTGCTGTTAGGGTGTGCAGTCCAGGTAAATGCCGACTACGTGACTATTTGTGTGCAGAAAACATGAAACAGCCTGCACGAGCTATGGAGATTTAAATCTGTTTAAATTTTTACTTACAGTGCGAGCAGAAAGAGGAGTACATCAAGAGGATCCAGACGCTTGACTTTGACACAAAGGCTGCCATAGCTGCACATATTCAGGAGGTACCTGACTTTATATGACGTGTGCTTTCAAAAGTCACAGCTTTGTGAGATAATCCGTTTGTGTCTTGTCATGCAGGTGTCACAGCAACTACATGTTCTTTCACATTTTATCGACCCTTACTATCCCTCTTCATTTCCCAGGTGACCCACAATCAGGAGAACGTGCTGGATGTGCAGTGGTTGGAGTCCAGTGAGGTGCATCCAGATGAGCTGGAGGTTGTGGCGAGGAACATGGCCTCGCACCTCCGACATCTGCTGGACCAGAGGGAAACCCAGCTCGAGGTACATTTGATGTCCTTTCATAATTTATGAAAGTTTGTCAACTGTGTATGAATCAATACACTTTGGGGAGAAAGTGTGCATAACAAGAAGAATATAATAAGTAAGAATAATAAGAAAGTAAATCTCAAATGTGTTTTTATGCAGACTATAGCAGAGCTAATGCAGGAGAAGGACGGTGTGGTCAGCTTGCTCAACAGTCCCTCCAGCCCGCAGTCAGCCAGCTACTCTCCCAGCATGCAGCAGCAGCAGGCGGGGACTCAGCAACACCTGGCAGTGGAGCTGGCCGACTCTAAGGCCAAGATCAGACGACTCAGACAAGAACTGTGAGTACAAAATAAAATGATGATACAGTGATTGAAATGATTGCTGGGTTTAATTTGTCCTTTAGTATAGTGTGAGTTCTCTCTCAGGCTGTTGGTAAAGAGTTAGCCTGTCCTCTGTGGAGCTGCCAATACAGAGTGAATGAGAGGCAGAGAGAGAGAGAGAGAGAGAGATACTACAGGATAAGAGATGCCCTGGGGAATTTGGCCCACATTACCGCCTGCTTGGCAGGTTCCATGGCTCTGCACTATTACTGACCCACATTGCCTCTGATTTTCAGCGGATACTGCATGCACACACACATGCACACACACACACTAACCCTGATCCTATCAAGACCCCATCTTCGCTCTCCATCCCATCTACTCCGCTGTATTGTCCTTCCTTGTTTGAATGCTCAGATTGACATACTGCTGCCTCTGAGCAAACACAATATCGCTTAAAGCATCAAGTATGGCTTGACTTTGAACTTTTGAACGGCCTACGACGGTTCTTTCATATGTATATGTGGATCTGAACCTGCAGTGGTTCTTTCTGCATATATATGCTTCTCGATAACGTCTGGGGAAGAAGATAAAATGGGGTCATGGAGCTTAATGTCAGAATCAACTATTTGTAGGTTTGTAAAACTTTAATAGCCCAGTGTTGATGAAGGTTCTCAGTCATCCAGGTCATGGTAATTCTAAGTGCTGAATCGTAGGCAACTGGACGTGTTTCAGTTTCTTGAAGACGTTTCACCTCTCATCCAAGAGGCTTCTTCAGTTCTAACTAACTGGAGGGGAGTTGCAGGCTTTTAAACTCTGTGTGGGAGTGTCCTTACAGAGTCGTGGACACCTGTGAGCTGCATTACTCTGTTTATGTCTGGGTGTTTTGTCCTTAGGATGGACAAGTTTCTGCCTCAGCGTGTTGGTAGGTTTGAAGTGAACTGGGATATGATGTTTATTGAAGATGCTCCTGAGTTTCTCAGATGTTCCTGCGACATAAGGAATAAAGATGTTGTTACATTTTTCCGTATCCTCCTCTCTGTCTGCTCTGGATCTTTTGAACATTGATAAATAAAGTTGTTACTGACTGAACAGAGGAATGCATGTGTATATATGCTCACTCCTGTATTTAGTCATTTGCAGTATTTAAATATATATATATATATGTTGTAGCACATTAACCACCTGCTTGTCTCTCTGCACTGCACATCTGACCACCAGAGAGGAGAAGAGTGAGCAGACGCTGGACTGCAGACATGAGCTGGAGGACATGGAGGCAGAGCTGAAGAGGATCCAGCAGGAGGTATGTAGAGCAGAAGAATAGATTGCGGCTCCTTCTAATGGTGACACGCAGTAACCTCCTGACCACTCTGCAGATTAAACAGATTAATGCACACCATACTTTGCTGCAGAGCAGCACTTAATGACAGTGAGTTCAAACCTCTGAACCTCTGGACTCAGGGATACAGCTAAAGCTTATGTGGATCTGTCGGTGGAAGCTTTGTGGCTGTACATGTTAGCATAGTTTCCAGCAACCAGACGGGAAATTAAAGCAGCGTTAATTGATTGATTGATTTATTTTTATTTATTTTTGGGGGGAGGAGCTAACACAACGTTGACATTTTAATACCTTAGGTTGGTATGTTGAATGTGCTAGCAAACAGCTGCCTGTAGAGCAATATTAGCATTCAATTGGAGTCTTGTTTGTGTCCACCTGATGAATGTGAATCCAATAGTCACTCTCCTTTTAGATCTGATTTAGTCTTCACCGACTCCAGAGGGAAATATCTGGCTCTGGCCATCGACTTGAAACAAATGTTGAGAGACACTTGAATATTCCAGCTTGGCTGAGGAAGTTTCCCAAGAGAATGAGAAAGATTAGTGCAGAGCTAATTTTGCTATAAATCACACCTCTGTCTGAACCTTCACCAGAACTCCCAGCTGCTTATAGACGCCCGCGCAGCCCGCACCTACCGTGACGAGCTGGACGCCCTGCGAGAGAGAGCCATTAAGGCGGACAAGCTGGAGAGTGAAGTGGGACGCTACAGGGAGCAACTGCACAAGATGGAGTTCTACAAGGCCAAAGTGGAGGTTGATGCAGTTTCTAAATGCTTTACCAGTGAATTTTGACCCATGAATTTTCATTATATGCTTGCAACTTAGAAAATCACTGAATAGTCTGATGCAATAATCACATATTTATACATTTTGAAATGTTGGATGATGAAATGAGTCTTCCTAAGATGTGGACAAGGAAAGTGAAAGGTGTAAATCTGAGAGGTGTTTCTTTGCTTGTTTGTTTTTCAGGAGGTAAAGGAGGATAACAGGGTGCTACAGGAGACCAAAGAGGTGCTGGAGGATCAGCTGGAAGGCTGGAGGGCTCGCTCAGATAAAATCCACCAGCTGGAGAAGCACACTCTGCTGCTGAAGGCCCGGGTCCACGACATGGAACAGGTCAGACACCAGGAGCTGTCTTTTGTGTTACTTTTGTGTTGCTTTGTATTAAATTCAAAAACATATAGAACTCAACATTAGCTACCTAAGCCCTCTTTTAGATTAAATGATCATCTAGTCCTGTCTGCAATTGGACAGAATTAGTTCTCATACCTCTGCTGATACTTCCTGTCCCCACCCTCAGGAGAGGGAGGCAGATCGGAGGCGCATCGAGGAGCTGCAGGAGGAGAACCTGGCTCTATGTCTGGCTCAGAGGAGGAGCATGGAGGAGTCCCAGCACCTCGGCTGGGAGTTAGAGCAGCTCTCCAAGACCACTGAGAACTCCCAGGGTAAGAGCAGGTGATACAGTGACATGTAGTAACGAGATAAATAATAGATGGGACTGGTTGGAATGATCGGCTAAGTATTTGCATTTCTATCTACTTTTTTTGTTTAGTGTCTCATGTCTCTGCACGCAGTTTGAACATATGCTGATATATAAGCTACACTATTAGCTCATGTACTGGATGTACATACACAGATTTATGATGTCAGTAATCTTTGTTTTGTTAATGTTGGACTACTGTATATCCAATGAATGTAATTGTCAGGATTTCATGTGTATAATGTACAATGCGGCATGTACAATATGGCAAAGTTTAAACATCTGTGGAGTTGCTGCTGCTGAGCTGACATTTGATAGGCTAATTGAGCTTAGCTAGACTCAATTTTACACATTAAAGTTTGTTTACAGGTCTTTGGGAGTACTACTGCTTATGTGAAATTATGTGGCTTAAATTGCATTGTGGGTAATTTAGGCAGCAGGTTGTGAAAAATCGATTTTGAGCATTTGTTTTTAAACTGTTCAAAATGAGTCCAACAGTGTGATACTGTAGGAGTGCAATGCAGAACGGTGGACTGCTTTTCAAAACCTGGTGCCTACATTACCCACAATGCAGCTTAGCCACTGAGTGACATCACTTGAGGCCATTTATCACATCACATTACATGCAGCTTCCTCTGGAGTCATAAAAGGCTTTATACTACTTTGTTCACATATGCAGCAGTACTCCCCACGACCTGTGAACACACTTTAATGTGTAAAATTGGTGGAGTTACCCTTTAACGGCACCTTTAAACATTTACAACTAGTCTTTCATGCTGTCTGTCTCACGTCCTCACCTCCTTTAGTTAATTGCCATCATGTGTTTGTGTACAGGCCAGCAGACTCTGAGCGAGGAGGTGAGTGAGAGGACCTGCAGTCGGATGCTGAAGCTGGAGAAGGAGAACCAAAGTCTGTTAAGGACCATAGAGGAACTCAGAGCTGCCTCTATGAACAGCAGCACACAGCCCAAACACAGCCACCACCTTCAGTGTGATCAGGTGGTGTGCGGCAGCAACAACTGCACCTCATCAACAGACGAACCCACCTGCTCGAATATAGAAAAGTGCACTGATGTATTCCCGCTCAGAAGAGTCACACAGTCGATGCAGAATGGAGATTCAAACTGCCATCAACAACTCCACGCAGAAGAGCTGGAGGAAGCCCAGGGTGAGATCCTCCTCACTGATAATCCAGACCTTCATATTCAGGAGAAAGGACAGCTAGAGGATGGAAACAGAGGAGATCATTTCAAAGAACTGATGTCTGATCTGGAAGTCTTAGA
The DNA here is from genome assembly GCF_040436345.1 of Pagrus major. Lineage (NCBI taxonomy): Eukaryota > Metazoa > Chordata > Actinopteri > Spariformes > Sparidae > Pagrus > Pagrus major. The sequence continues at coordinate 27,400,634 of NC_133215.1, read as the reverse complement.
AAATAACCACAACAGGCTCCATTGTTTCGTGGGATCACGTGGCCGCTCGCCTGGCTCGAAGAGCAGCAGTCCCTGCCATGACAGCATCTTCACAGGTCTGCCAACACGCTCCTCCTATGCCAGCAAGCACACACAGCGGCTGGAGGCCAAGTGCAGGGCCCTGGATACAGTTAATCAGCACCTACAGACTTCCCTCGATAACACTGGTGGGTTCTGTCGATCAGATAAACGTTAAAGAATGCAGTCATGCACTTACTTAATTCTTTTTCTTTTTCCTTCCATCTCTTCAGATCGGAAAGTTCAGCGCCTGGAAGCAGAGGTTCAGGAGCTGGAGGCAGAGAACCAGAGCCTGCAGGCCACTTTAGAAGAACTTCGGATCTCTGCGCGACGCCTAGAGCAGCTGGAAACAGAGAAGCAAAGCCTGGAGCAGGAAACCACCATCCTGGAGAGGGAGAAGAGGCAGCTAGAGAAAGAGAATCGGCGGCTCCGCCAGCAGGTAAGTAGGCTAGGGTAACATGTTAGCTGCTCAGCAAAGGTAGGATAATGTTTTGGAGACTCACACTGCCCTTGAATAAAAGAGATAAATACTGTTTTACCTTCCTCTGTCTTAGGCTGAAATCCAGGAAGCCAACTTAGACAGCAGCAATGTCTGTATGGCCAGCCTGGAGAGGGAGATGCGTTTTCTTGTGAAGGAGGTGGAGGGGTTGAGGGAGACTGCTGAGAGGGTCAAAGGCCTGGAGGGAGACAACAGAGAACTGACCAAGCAAGCTGCAATCGACCAGAGGACCCTGGCCACCCTCAGAGAGGTCTGTGCTGTCGAGCTTACGCACACTGAATAAATGACCTGCCCTGACACTTCACTGATAATGCACTGTTTTTTGTTTTTTACAGCAGCACTGTGTTTCACATAGATTCTCACATTTTACCTTTGATAGATTGTATGTGCATGTGTATGTATGCAAGAGCCACAACTATCTACAAACATTTATTCTGACAAAACGACAGATAAAAGGTGCTGGGCTTTATTTGCACCACCTAATCTGTCGTGGGTGACTTTAAGTAATTGCAAAGCATTCTTCCACTTAAATGCCATTTTATGTCATACTATTAAGTCTTTCACTTTGCAATGGTCTGCTCGTTCTATGATAAATACTTTGTGTTGCTAGGGTCTGCAGATTAACAAAAACAAGTGATAGAAAAAAAACTTTATTAACATTTGGTTCCTAACCTTGAGGATGTTGGTTAAAACCACTGGAATCATGGATTAGGAAAAAAACTTCTCCAGAAAGTTAAGTTAGATGGGTTCTGGATGTTTAAGTTCCAAAAATGTCTTTAAATGTCTCTTCAAAGAAGAGTGATCCAGGTACACTGTCCATCTTTAGGAGCTGGTGAGCGAGAAGCTGAAGACCCAGCAGAGGGACAATGAACTGGAGAGGCTGGCCCATGAGTTTGAAATGAAGCTCCTTAACCAGAAGAGTGCACAGCAGGCTGAACAGGAGGCACCGGACAACAGGTGCTTACAAAATGCTTGGAGTTCCCATCCTAACTTTTGAAGGCAATAAGATAAGAAATGAGAAGTGTTATAAGGGCACAGTCAGTACAAAATTCCTTCTTTCCTCTATGCAGCCGGTTCAAGATGCTGGAGTCAGAGTTGGAGTCGTCTCTGAAGAAATCTCTTCAGATTAAAGAAGAGAAGATGGCTGCTTTGGAGGCTCGTCTGCAGGAGTCCTCCAACCTGAACCAGCAGCTGCGCCAGGAGCTCAAGACTGTAAGTCATGTCATAAAATTCACGTTTGCAGGCTTACTTGCATTGTAAATCTTCACAGCTCCAACTGTTTGACCTCTTTGAACATGCAGGTGAAGCTTAGCTATGAGGCCTTGCAACAGAGGCAGGAGGAGGAGTTGACAGCATCAAGCCCCACCCCTCCCAGAGATAGCAGCAGGGCAATGAGCGAATGGCTGCGTGAAAGCCAGGAAGCCACCAAGGAACTGCTGAAGCTCAAAGACCGTCTCATTGAGGTGGAGAGGACTGTAAGTGGTCAGCCCTTATTCAAGTAGATGGCCAAAATGGTCATGGTAAGTAGGTGGTAATTACCAAGCAACATATTTGAAAGTTTAGCCACAAATTACCACAGTTATTACCTAAAATGTGTTGAAAATGACCCCAGTTAGTGGCCTGCTGAGGGGAAGTTGGACAGAAACTAGCTGGAAGTCAATATGGCATGATCAGCAGAAGTTAGGCAGGAACCATTTGGAAGTTTACTACGAAATGTGTTAAAGAAATTATCAGCTATTTATTAACTGCTTATTGGAAAATAGCAGCGTATTATCATTTAATCATTTTGGGGAAATTTTCAATACATTTTGGAGTAATTACTGTGGTAACTGGGGGTCATTTTAAAGACATATCAAACATGTTATTTGGTAATTACCACCTACTTACCATGAAATTTGCAAACCCGTAAAATGAAGTATTATGAACATCTTGCTTTTTCTTTTCTTTTCTTTTCTTTTCTCCTCTCCTCTTCTCTGCTCTCCTCTGCTCTGCTCTTCTCTTCTCTGCTCTTCTCCAGAATGCGACACTGGAGGCAGAGCGCCAGGCTATGCAGGCCCAACTGAAGCAGCTGGAGAGTCAGTCTGACAGCCAGCAGGCTCAGATCCTCGCCCTGCAGAGGCAGGCTGCCTCACTGCAGGAGAACAACACAGCCCTGCAGACACACAACGCTAACCTGCAGGTGCCGCCACAACACACACTACTCTCAGCCTCTGCACACACATAGATGTATTGCTGATAGAGTCCCGTAGAGTCTCTGTTAAGTCTCTGCATCAGTGAGCATGCAGACAACACACACAGAAAGCATTGATGCCACATTAACTCCTGATCAACTGGCTGCCTTTCTTCTCCAGGTGGAGAAATCCACTCTGAACTCACAAAGTGCCTCCCTCATGGCCCAGAATGCTCAGCTGCAGCAGCAGCAGTCGGGGACAGAAAGCGAGCGGGACGGCGCCATGCGGGAACGCGAGGAGCTGCGTGGCATTCATGAGCAGCTATTACGAGATCACGAGCGGCTGGCAGCTCTGCATGAGCGGCAGGCCATGGAGTATGAGACCCTGATGGGAAAACATGGCTGTTTGAAAAATGCCCACCGCACACTGGAGCTGGAGCAACGCACGCTGCAGGACAGGTGGGGGAAAGGGAGGCAGCCGCATGAACTGTCATCCTATGCGATACGAGATCTCTGTGTTCACGTGTGTGTGTTTGGTGGTATCTTCAGGTACAACAGCCTGTTGCAGCAGCGGGCCAAGCTAGACGACCTGGAGAAAGCCCTGAAGGAGGAGCAGATGAGGATGGCTCTGGAGAAGGAGCAGCACAGGACGACTGCAGCTGAATGCGGCCGGCTCCGTGACGAGAAGGACTGGTGAGGAGGATCAAGCCTGGATCCCACCAGATCATATACACGCTAATACACACCTTGACTAATACATGGATAATCAAATACTGTACTTTTTTTTTTTTCAAGGCTGAACCAGACATACCGTCAGCTTCTTAGCGACAACGAGATGCTGACAGTGGATCACAAGCAGCTCAAGAGCCAGCTGAATGAGGCCAAGCTGGAGCACACCTGGCTGGAGGCCGACTTCTCCAAGCTCAAGAAGGAGTTTCAGCAGCTGGACATCACCTCCACAAAGCTCACCAACCAGTGTGAGGTACTGACACGCAGCAGATGGAGCTAGTTTAGAAGTGCCTTTTAAATGATATAACCATTACGTTGTAATTGACTCTTAAAGGGGCACTCTGTAGTTTTGGGGACGACATTTTTATCAGAAGAGAAAAGATCTTCATGGGCTGATTTTTTTTTATTCCTAAACAAACTAAATAAACCAACTGTCATTGTTTTCATGACTGAATAAACTGAATAAACAAACTGACCTTAAAGGACAACACAATTTCATACTTTTTTATTTTGTTTATGTTTGGCGGACCCTGCCACCTTTCTAGCTTCAAACAGTGTTCTGGGACCTTATTTTCCTCTGAGAACAGCTAGTTTATTCAGCTATGGAAAAAATAAATATTTCTGAGTTTGTATTATTACCTTATTAATATTGTAAACATTAAAATTCTGAGTTTGAATTTCTTCTCCAAAACCACATGGTGCCCCTTTAACCTCAGCACTCTCAAGCTGACTTTACGTATTTAGATTTTTGCTTCGTGTGCATGCTTACACATCACTTTTTGTCCATGTGATGTGTAGTTGCTGAGCCAGTTGAAGGGCAACCTGGAGGAAGAGAATCGCCACCTGCTCGGCCAGATCGAGACCCTGATGCTACAGAACCGGACCTTGTTGGAACAGACCATGGAGAGCAAGGATCTGTTCCACGTCGAGGAGCGACAGTATATGTAAGCAAACAGGGCACTGTGACAAGATAATGTAGCATTAAGTAAAACCATGCTACACTGATTGGTTAATGAGCTTACGCATTAAACAAGCAGCACAAAATGATGATCCATCCGTCTGTATTCTCTCTTCTGCCTGTCTCTCTTCAGTGACAAGCTTAATGATTTGAGGAGGCAGAAGGAGAAGCTGGAGGAAAAGATAATGGACCAGTACAAGTTTTATGAGCCATCACCTCCTCGCAGGTAAGATGTCTATGAAAGTCATAACTCTGGGTTTTTAGGGTGAAATGACTGTGACGGGTCACATTTTTGTTTCCACAATCAGCAATTTCTACAGTGGGACTTGGTTCGTTGCCAGTGTTGAGTCGTGAGTTATGTAATTTCTGTTCACCTACATAACAGTTCATCAACAGGACATATTCATAGTGCAGGCGGTAATACAGTGAGCTCCATGGTTCTCCATCTCTGTTGAGCAGGACATGGTTATCCATGCGCTAACCTGTTAGCAGACTGTCTTTTGAACCCGAATTAACTGATTTTTTTCAGCTGTTTTTCGTCTCCACCACCTTCCTGAGGGAAATTAATCTTTTGATGCTGGGCAGGTAGAGGACTGTAGGTTTATAAGAGAAAGACAGCTGCCTGTTGCAACCGAAAATGCTGCTATGGGCAGTGAGAGTGGTAAAATGGTCAAATCAGAGCATATTGTAAATATTAAAATTCTGAATTTTAAATGTATTCTCCAAAACTACATGGTGCCCCTTTAAGGCTCGATTATGGTACAAGCCTATCTGCTTTCATGTGTCTGTGTCTATTAATTTAAATAAATTTCCCCTAATGTTATTTTCTTTGTTTAGACAAACATTCATTGCTAGTCTAACTCACCTATTCATGATTGGTGATCGACCCACCTACATGTTATTCTTATTCTGTTGCGCTTTCTCTTTCCTCTTGTAAATCTGCCCTTCACAGACGTGGAAACTGGTTCGCTCTGAAACTGAAGAGGTTGATTAAATCCAGTAGCCGTGAGCACGGACCAGACCGCCCACCAACACCCACACACTCAGGCACTGCTGAGTCACACCACCTCTGTCACGACAGTAGCTCCTTCATCAGCTCAGATGGCTCTGGAGGCTCAGCCTCCACCTCAGCAGGTGAAGCCATGATCTCACCCCAACGCAACAGCAGTGAGTATGGCCTTCTTGAATTAACCAGATCATCTCCCATTGACTTTGCAGAACAGGTCTTATTAAAGTATCAACGCCCCACCTTTACTGCTTCAGCCATAGATGAAGAAGTAAGATCATCAGAGGCAGGGTGCAAAGATCAGTCAGGGGTGTGTTCATCTAAGCCAGAGGACTGAGAAAACGTCTCCTGCCAGCTTGGCTTTTTTTAAAGAAATGCAAAAACTTAAATAAATAGATTTTAAAGTAAAACTGTTCTTGCACTTTTGTCATGTACACTTCTTTGTTTGGGCATATTCATACAACCAACACACAGTGTGGACGATAGGAAGAAAGTTGATTTTCTCAAAATGACCCTTTAACTTTTTACAAATAAAGAATGAGATCATATTAATTCATAAAAGGTAGCATGATGTCTCTAGTGGTATTCAGTGTGTTAAAAAGTCAGCATACATGTGTGTGTCACGTCCAAAGACTCATTCTTCCTGAAGCATGATGTGTTTGAACTTTCCTCAACAGTCCTCAATATGTCTTCCCTGTGTTTTTCTTGTTGGTTAATGGATTTCTTCACCCCCGCCTTCCTTCCTTCCTTCTTTCCCTTGTCTTTTCCTTCCCTTCCTACCCTTCTCCTCCCTCACACCCTTTTCTCTCTACTTGCATCCATCTCTTTGTCTACCCCCCATGTGGCCGCACTTGCTGTTAAATAGCCTCTCTGAAAATGTTTCCCCGTATGAGGAACAGGCTGAAGGACAGAGACAAAGTCAAGTCCCTCTTCCGTCGTTCCATGTGTAAGAAAGACTGTGGTCCGGCGTCTGCCACCATCTTTACTGTAGCCTTTCATTTCATGGCTAACCAGATAGTACTGAGTGAATCTATGCTTTTTTTCTCCAACATCTGCTACATGATATAACAGCAAAGTAACCTGAGTAGGTGTAAAATCAGCAGTCAGTCATGTTGGTACAGTGCCCATCACAACCGCATTTCACAGCACTAACTTAAGTATTAGATATGTAATTACAGCTTTAGGCATCTGCACTAGTCATTTTCTAACAGAGTGCCTATTTTTGAAGACAATCTGGGGTATTTTGTTAATAGAGGTCAAAGAAATGCCGCATTGCAGGAGGACACTTGTGCCGCAGGAGTTCTGACCTACCACGAGCCGACTGTACTGTAGGGAAACATTTTAAAACCACAATTCTAAACGTTTGTGTGGTCTATGGAGAAAGCAAACCATCCCTGTCGCTGTGTTTTCCACGCCATACCTCCTAATCTCCATGACCACTTCACCTGTTTGTCCTCCCTCCCTCATTCACTCCCCACTTCTTCCACTCCTGGATCCAGCCCTGAGCAGCTTGGCGTACCCCTCGGCCCCGTTCGAGGAGGAGCGGTGGGCGGAAGGGCCAGAGGCTGACTTGGAGCAGGAAAGAAGGAACGCATTGACCTCATCCCTCACCACATCCACCCTGTCCATCCTCCACCTCAATCACCCCACCACCCCACCATCTGGCTACATCACCACCACAACCACTGACACCACCGACACTGTCCCAGACGTTTCTGAGCTTTGGGTGACAGGTAGAGGCATTCATGATGTCATTTTCAGTGGGTAGGCGCTAGAATAAAGAGGAGAAGAGAGTTGAGCAAAGGCAGGATATTTAAAGGGGCACAACATAGTTTTGGAGAAGAAATTCAAACTCAGAATTTTAATATTTACAATATTAATGAGGTAATAATACAAACTCAGAAATATTTATTTTGTCCATAACTGAATAAACAAGCTGTTCTCAGAGGAAAATACGGTCCCCCGAACACTGTTTGAAGCTAGAAAGGTGGCAGGGTCCGCCAAACATAAACAAAGTAAAACAGTATGAAACTGTGTTGTCCTTTAAGTCCTTTCAGTCCTGTCCTTTCAGTTTGTTTATTCAGTTTATTCAGTCATGAAAACAAAGAGAGTTTGATTATTTAGTTTGTTTAGGCATAAAAAAAATAATAATTTCTCCAAAACTACATAGTGCTCCTTTAATTGTAGTAGCCAAAAGTGTCAATCACTTATAACCAGTCAGTAATTTCTTATTTTCGTGCCCCACAGACAAGGATTCAAACAACAGCACAGTGCCATCTGGATTTGAGGACAACGACGAGCTGCAGAATCACGGTAAACCTCTGTCGATACTCGTTTAGAGGATTCTGCAAGCATACAGATGTATTACCAGCTCAGGAATTAGAGTAAATCCATCAAATTGCAATCATGACCTTGTTTCATATTAATCTCTATGCCGCCCACGGAGGCCAACAACTGTCATAGAAAGACTCTGCTGCCCCCTGTTGGTCAGTAAGAATATCATCGTGTTGGAGCTCTTTTAAAAAAGCATCTTAATCTCCTTTTTCCAGGGCTGAATGGTGTCCAGAGTCGAGCCCAAAGCGAGAGCAGCGGCGAGTTCAGCCTGAGTCTGGAAAATGAGCCGTGGTCAAATGGCAGCAGTCCGGTCCAGCAGCCTCCATCACGCCGCTCTTCCTCCTCCTACCAGCCACCCAGCGATACCTCCACCCCCCAACACACACTGAAGCTGCAGCAACAGAAGGAGAAGGTCTCTTCCGTGCCCATCACCAGCAGTCAGAACTTGGATATCCAGGTTACACCAAAACACAAAGATCCTCAGGACTTCTGGCTCACAAGGGGCACAAAGAGCATCCGAAGGGGGTCGAGAGGGAAAGTGACACGTCGCTCATCAGATTCAGCGGGCGCAGTCAAAATAAACCCAGAGGTCAATGGGGTGAATTTAAAATCCAGCAAGGCTGAGACTACCAGAGCCTCAGTTTGTTCACCTATCACAGTGTTGTACGTTCAGGGTAAGTCATCCTCAATGTCTGGCTGCCTCAACTGCTTCTCCACCCCTGTGGGGAAAGAGGGGCGACTGAGAGGGCCCAGGTCTCCCAAAAGTCTCCCCCGAGCCAGCAATGTCATTTCCACAGCAGAGGGGTCGTCCAGACGCTCCAGTGTAAACAGCGACTGCAGGGTGGCAGGCAAGACTGACCCGCCCTCTGTCCATGTTTCAGATGAGAGCATTAAACAGGAGGAAACAGCTGGTCAGCAACAACCAGAAGCAGACAGTAATCACAGTGAGCCTGAGCCCATTCCTCCAGTCAAACCTCCCAGAGACCCAACAGTTGTCCCCGCAGACCTCCCCAAATCACCCGTGCAGGAGTCACTTTTGGGCTCCGCGTTCACTTTCAACTCTGTCTTCTCAAACACAATCTTCAGTGATTCGGTGGTCACGACCACGACCAGTCTGGACGCCCTCGCCAACAACCAGACCTTCCTCTGTCTGAATCCAGCCCTGGTGCAGAACTGTCCACTTAAGAGCCAGGAGTCTGCCCCTGACATACCGCAAACGCTGCTCAACATGGAAAACGAGCAGAGCCAAAATGCAGAACATGCAGCTGGGCAGGAGGAGAAGGACAAGCCGCTGGCAATCGCATGAAAGCAGCAGTCACATCAGTGAATATTGTGTGGTTCTGCAGCAGGTAGCTGCGAGGCCACTTTTCATGACACCAACTGAAGCACACAATTGAAGTCACTGTAATTTAATGTTTGCACTGTATTCTTTTGACTGCCTGAGTGTATACAAATGTGTAAATAAAAGATGTTGATGAAGGTTCTCAGTCATCCAGGTCATGGTAAATCTAGGTGCTGTATCGTAGGCAACTGGACTTGTTTCAGATTCTTGAAGAAGATATAAAAAACGTTCCTTTCTCACTGCTGTAGTAACATTAGCAGCTTTTTTTGTTTTGTTTTTTTGATATACCCGAGTAATAGATCGACAGATTCACAGTGCTATCTTTCCATTCTGGTTGTCTCTTTGCACAAATTATGTTTAATATAACTAAATGACACGTGGATAGATATCCTCTTTTGCCTGTTAAACATTAGACTGGTGATGTGACTCAAGCCTGTTTACTTTACCACACTGACAATCCAGTTCTGTATATTTGTGTTTGCCAAAACATTTTGTTCACGTCTTCTGTTTCTATTTATGTCCTGTTATTCGGACCGAACTATTAAATTATTCTAGGTTGATTTATTCCTATGATTTAGACATGAGCCTGAGGAATATGTGATATTATTGTGTGAGAAGCTGTAAATCTTGTAAAACAGGATGTGTAGCTGACTGCTCTTGTCCCTTCATTAAAGGAACCCTCTATGTAGAAGATCTATTTGCAGTGTCATTCTTTTATAACGGTGCAGAGAGCCTGGCCCCGCCCACTGTTCTCATTGGTTGCCAGGTGAGTCACATGACGTAATCCGGAAGCGGACCATTTCCAGCCGAAAAACAAAATTCGTGGGTGGTGTGGAGTTATTCAATCTGGACTGACGTTACTCAGCTGTACTGGAGTGGACTCGTACACTGTACCGCATAACTCGGCAGTTCTACCCGGGGTTTGGCAAGATGCTGAGCGCCGCCGCTGCGGAGAGGAACAAGGAGCCCATCCTGGCGGTGCTCCGGGAGACTGTGAACACCGGGAGACACCTGCAGGCGCTGGAGATCTCCTCCGGCACCGGGCAGCATGTCACACACTTCGCTCAGGCCCTGCGGAATATTACCTGGCAGCCCTCAGAGTATGACCGCCAGTCTCTACTCAGGTAAATACAGGTTGTGTGTACCAGTAAGTAACAGTTCTCATCGCCGGTGTGCCTCAGAAACAGCTCATACTTCTGTATTTACGCTGTCGATTCATTACTGCGTAGTAAACTTGAGAAAAAGCAATGGCCACTCTCTCCGCTCAGGTATTACGGTAGACATTTTAATACAACTGATGCAAGACAGGTATACTGTGCTGTGTGTTTTGTTGGAGGGTCCCTGCATTAACAATAATGTCTTTTGTTCCCATTCTCAGTATAGAAGCGTACAGAGCTCACTACCAGCTGCACAATGTGATGCCTGCCATCCACCTGGATGCTTCTCTGCCCCATCAGTACTGGGGAGGGATCCAGCCAGAGAGCCTGGATCTGGTGGTCAACATTAACATGATCCACATTTCTCCGTTTGCTTGCACAGAGGTAGGACTGCTGAGTTTAGAGATGCTTTTATTCTCACAGTGTTGTCATTGGTCCGACCTAACCTGAGGATCTAAGGGGCCAAATTTGGATTACCAACTGGCAAAGTGTCTGGTTTATGTGTGACACTTCATTTGTGGTAATTTGATAATAGCACATTTTTTGAATGCTGTATGCACCAGTTAATATAAACTGAAATGTGTCAGGCCTCATCAGTACCTGCATCATTACCTAATCATCAGATGGGTCCTTATGTAACATCAGGCTTCAAGGCATTTATTTTGGTTTATATTGTTTTTACATGGTGCAATATTCTGAACAGATTTGTAATAAGTGAACTCACCACAAACTAACTACTAATGAGGGGCCCACCGCTCATTTTTGTTTTTAGCCCCCCACGTGGGTTAATTCCAGCCCTGATCAGGTTTAAATCTCTAAAAGAGGCAGCCCCCAATGCCATTAGCAAGACATTTTTTTAAGTTTGCTTTATTATTTAAAGTGTAAATCTACCAATTTTACACATTAAAGGTGCAGTATGTAAGATTTTAGTTTAAAACATTCAGAAATTAACCAAAATCATTAACAGAATGTGAAGAAATAACAGTTTTGACATTATGACAATAGAGATATCTATTGAAGTTAGCATGCTAACCAGCAAGCCCCGACCTGTCCTGTGCTGGCAGTACAAACACCAAAACTCCCTCGGTTCCCCAAGCTCCCACTCTGGACTGCTAGCTGCACGGCTTACTGAGCTAACGAGCTAACAGCAGATACAGCAGATTTTCCATATTGCACCTTTAAAATGTGTTTTACAGATCTCGAGGACAACAACTGCATATTTGAATAAAAGTAGTATCGAGCCTTTTGTGCCCCAGAGGAAGCTGGATGTCATCTGTCAAATTGTCTCCAGTGATGTCACTCAGGAGCTAAGTTGCATTGTGGGTAATGTAGGCTCCAGGTTATTAAAAAAAAAGGAAGGAGAATGCGTGGAATAAAAATGGCAATATCTCTGGTTTTGCTGAATTAACTTTAATAATTTGTTTTCAAACTGTCCATAATGAGTCCATCACTGTTATATGTGTGCCATGCTACACCATTGGACTGCTTTTCAAAACCTGGCGCCTACATTTCCCACAATGCAACTTGGCCACTGAATGATATCATTGGAGGCAATTTATTAGATAAAATGAAGCTTCCTCTGGAGCCACAAAAGGTGTTTTTTTATTTCATAATGTTAACGGTCTGGCTTTAAGTTTTGTACAGTGAGTGATCTATTGACTGGTCCTGGTGTTCAGTATATACTGCTGTGTATGCTCCCAGAGTGTATACAGTATGATATTTTTGATTCATTACCCTCTGCTCCAGCAGCCCTGTTTGACCAAGAACAAAAAGGGCTGCTGGAGTTGTGCTCACTTCTGCCACTTAACTCCCACCACTTCATTATTAAGACATCACTATGTTTCTTCTAGGGTTTATTCAGAGGGGCTGGAGCTGTGCTGAAGCCGCAAGGTCTTCTATTGACATACGGGGTGAGTAAAAAAAAACACTGTCATAAACATGCACATACCACATTAATGACATGTTGTTATCAAATATCTAAATATGCGAGTGTGACTGTATAATGCTTCATAACATCTTCTGTCGTTACCCTCAGCCCTATGCAGTCAACGGTCAGATCTCACCCCAAAGTAATATTGACTTTGACTACAGCCTACGGCAGAGGTGAAGTGTTTGGTGTTTTATGAATCCTTTTCAGTTCTATGGAGGGTTGCAAGTGCCAGACTTGAAATGAATAGACATGAAATATATGAATGTTGATTTTAGTTATCTATCAACATAAATATTGATATATAAACATTTCTATATTTATCCTTTAATTTATTCACACATTTATTTATCTAATTATGATTTTATTATTTTATATATCTTTCATTTATTCTTAGTGTAACTTGCTGCAGCGAAATAAATCCATCAAAAACCAGATCTGTTCATTCACCAAAGGCTTTAACTCGCCTCCTGACTACTGATGGATGAAACAGATTTATCTTGCTGCAGAAGGTTACACTACACTATGGATAAATGATAGTATGCTTAATTAAATTACTAATTAAATAAATAAATGAATGAATGAATAAATAGATATACAAAAGCATGAATATGGAATTAAATAAATACAAAAATAAAATGTATGTATTGAATTTGTGATTTAAGTTGTGATTTATTTATTTGTTTATGGTGGGATTCAAGCATTAAATGAAATAATTATTTATTAAATTATTAGTTTTATTACATAATAATTATATAATTTATTAAGCATTAAATTATAGATGTATTCATTTATGTAAGCAAGCTATTTTTTCATTATATAATTATGTATTTAGTTTTGGCCTTTATAACCCTCCATTCAATGTTTCAAGGCAGTTAATACTGATCTGAAAGTTTTTCAGTGGTTGCAGTCTTTTATTGTCAAAAACATGGGCAATCATGAATTTTATTTAAAAGATATTTATTCATCGTCAGATATAGTAAGAGAGAGCAGCGATGTAAACATAATCATGAAGGTTCATTTGTTTTTGTCATCCATACAATAAATAATGCTGAAGCGAATGTTGGAGACATAAACACTATATTCTTTATTCTTACAGGAATCCAGAGTGGGGACTCAGGGATATCTCCCTCCTCAGTTCTATAGCACAAAGAAATGGTTTATTCCTGGAGAAGATAGTAAGTGAACAGCTCATTTAACACAACTTTTAAAAAGATTAAAAATCTCTTGACTTATGTGTGATTTCAAATGTTTTCTTTGCTAGATGGACATGCCAGCAAACAACAAGTGTCTCCTGTTCAGGAAGGAGAGTTTGGTGTAAAGTATCCTGTTGCTCCGGAGCAGGATGGTCGACAAGCCTTAACTTACACTTGAAGCTCAGATACGTTGCCAAATTTTCCAGAACTGTTTAAGAATCTTTTCCCCATATTGTAACACACAATGACATAGATGAAATTTTATTGATCATAACTGAATTAATGTCATCTATTATATACTGTATTCTTCTTTATTGCACACTTGAGTAAAATTAAAAAGGCTCACTTACATGTTGTCTTCGTACTATGTTTACCTTGATACAGCCACCTACTCTTTTAATTAATTTATTCAGTTTGCAGAGTTGTTAATACTAAGTTAGCAGAAGTGCTTTGCAGTGGGAGACGTGCTGTACATTAGATCTTGAAATCAGATATAACAACTAAAGGAAGCCTATAAAAAAAAACTCCTATAACTACTGTCAGGAATATGATACAAAATAAACATACTAAAATAAAACAGAAAAAACACAATATAGAGGCTATATACTGCAGGTATAGGTAAAGATATCTTTAGCATCACAAACTAGGAATTTTTAAGTTGATAAGCGTGTGTCTGCTACCCTGGCTACTGTTTTTCAGAATACAAGCTTACAGAGGACGTTTCAAAAGAAAGAATATCTGTATTTAAACTAATTTTAAAGGAGCATCAGAACTGATGTCAAAGGAAAAGTTCACCCAAAAATGAAAGCTCAGTCATTATCTGTTCAACCCTGATGCTGATGGATAGTGGGGTAAAGTTTCGTAGTCCATAAACATTTCTGGAGCTTTACAGCAAAACGGCCTTCTCTTAAACAACTGAAGTAGATGGGGTCTTGTTTTAAAACATTAAAAAACAACTGAAAAAAAAACTAAAATGGCTCCATACACCTCCTCCGTTGTAATCCAAGTGTCTGGAGAGCCCTGAGATCCCAAATGGATTTGAAAAGACCTTATTTACACTCTTTTTAAGACAAAATCTTCACTGTAGCTGCTAAGTTAAAAGTGTTAGCGATCATCTGGTTTGAAGTAGATACACATACGCCTATGTCAAGGGTGTAAATAATGTCTTCAAATCAATTTGGGATCTCAGGGCTTCTGGAGACTTGGATTATACCGAACGAGCTGTATGGAGCAATTTTATGTTTGTTTTTTTTTTAGTTTTTTTTAACATTGTAAACAAGTCCCCATCTACTTCAGCTGTCTAGGAGAGTGCTGCGACACTGTTTTGCTGTGAATTTTCCAGAAATGTTTTGTCGACTACTAAACTTTACCCTCCTTTCCATCTGCATGTGGATATCTTTATAACTGAATTTCTATTTTTGGGTGAACTTATCCTTTAATATACTCAACACACCTGGAATGTAGGATAACCTTTGTTGCAATGAACATATATTGTACATACAAATTAACTCTCATAACTTTATGAACATAAGGTATTTAACACACGTTTTGTCTGTCGATTTAAAGAGTTATTAAATATCCGCTTTTCTTGCTGCAGTTCTGATGCGTGTCTTCAGTGCTAAAGGTAAAGGTGACCACAGACCATCTGTGGTCGACCAAGTCTGAGTCCTTGGGCTTTTACGATTCCTTGCAGGACTTCTTATTCACAACATCACGTAGCTTCTTGAGTCTGCGTTCAGTTATGGCTCTGACATAGCTGTCCGATTGGATGATGGCCATGCCGTCCTGCACCACACCCATCACTAGTAAAGGGTTTTCCTCCATGGTGATGTTGGGACAGGGACAGCTCCAGTCTATCTTGGCGATAGTCACCTCTAGGTGTTTGGTATTAAAGAAAATCAAGCCCATCTTTTCATCTCTTAGGACCTCCTCCAAGCTAAAACGGGCTAACCCAGAGTCCAGATCCTCCACCAGCTCTGTCAGCCGCCCCACAATAGCAAAGTCACTCCGGCATAAGCTGGGCACCATTTTCCCCTTCACCCGACAGGTCTTACAAGGTTTTCTTTTGGGTTGTGGGCAGTTCGCCTCACACTCCTTCTTGGTGTGGAAGCTGTTGGCGTTCCCATGGCAGCCACCATAGGCAAAGGCTTGGCACTGCTTCATGATGGAATTCCAGGCCCAACGTGGCTCCCAAATTTTGCAGGGGCCCTGGACAGCCGGCAGAGCACAGACGCCCATCCCCTCTCTCTGACAGGAGGCCTTGCACTCCTCATAAGTCTCAAATCGATTGCGGCTGTCGTCACATCCACCGTTGCTGAAGGCCATGCAGGAGCCCAGCTTGCTGTCGTAATACCAGTCCACGTGGCGCTCACCACTGCACACTCTCTGGTCCACTTCAGCCAGGCAGTCTGCTGGTGAGAATGGCCGCCCCATGGGCATCTCAGGATCGTCAGAGAAGTCATCATCAGCCCGGCGGATGACTGACAGAGGGTAGTCCGCATGAAGAACTCCAACTGAATTCTGTGCAATGCAGGTGTAGATACCTGTATCCCACACCTGGGCGTTGTAAATGACAAGCTGACCGATGTTGGTTATAACCACGTTGCCGTACATCTGGTCTGGCCTCATGACCAGGCGTTCCCGCCGCTCACTCTGTTTCTCCCATGTCACATCAGGTCTGGGGACTCCAATAACGTCACAGTGGAAGTTAATGGTGCCTCCCACATATATCGACTGGTGGCGAGGGTTGGAGTACAGTGTGGGGGGCATGGGGTCCTCCTGGGAGGAAGTGGGGGTAGGGTTGGCTGTAGTGTCCTGAGGCAGCGGGCTGGTGTGGGGCCCGGCCAGGTAGAAGCGGCAGGTGACCACAGTCAGCGTCACCCCTCGGATGCAGGCTTCTCCGTCCATGTAGCAGCGGTTGAAGTAGGTGAGGCCATCTGAGGCACAGGTGAAGTTAGGCTCTTTCTCACACCGGTCCTGGCACTTGCAGATGGGCTGTCCGTCCCAGATGTCACAGATCGCCCCCTGTTGGCTGCAGATAAAGCCCTCACAGGTAGGGATGGAGGCAGGGGCATCACCTTCTTTTCCTCCACCCTGCCCATGTGGCTGGGCAGGAGTGCCATCAGAGAAACGTGCAGCCACACAGCTGTTGAGGCCACACACGTTGGTGCAGCATTTCTCAAAGTCAGCACAGTCCTGCACAGACACAACACAGACAGATCATTGATAATGAAGATGTAAACGAGGAAAACACAAAATGAACATAAGATAACATAAATAACTCCACCTCATCGACGTTGCATTCCCTCTCGCAGGTGCTTTGCGCATCAACCCACAGATTGGAATTCAGCTTGTTGGGACAAAATCCTTCGTGTTTGACTTTGGGTCCTGCCACGCTCGCACACAAAGAAAGTTCTGGTACTTCGCAAACCAAGAGCACCAACAAATACGCACGCATCCATCCTAATAGTGGCTTATTTGAGCTCGGTGCATTGTGCCAACTTTGATCCTTTATGCATCTATTCTCCAAAAGTTGTAGACAGATTTTATACATTATTGCTCTGTTGCACCGAGTAAATCCATTCCTCCTTTAGGTCTTCAAATTCGGAATAAGTCTACTGTCGATTTTTTTAAAGGTGGTCTCCGGTTTTGTGCGCAAACATTGTGGAAGTCGGTTTGCCGTGCGCAAAAAGAAGAGTTGCAGCAATCCTAAAGATCAAGGCGAGCTCCCAAACGCTGAAATTACGCAAAATATATCCCAGAAGCTCGTTCAAAAATGCATGAAATATCCGCCTTGATAATCCAAATAAACTTGAAACAAAGGGCAAACTCATTCAGGTCCCCGAACAGCGAAATAGGCGAACGAAGCTGCACAATGAGGGAGAAAGACGCAACATCAGCCTTTCAGAGTGTGAATGGAGGTGGAAAGGGCAGCCCCTCTGACCGCCCCCATGGTCGTCCAGTGTCTGAAACTCTTATGAAGCAGCACCATGCGCTAAGCAACTGGACAAACATTGTAAAAACATCAAAGAAACGGTGGGGCCTTGGTGGCAAGCTGTCCCAACAACCGTGCGCACGGAGCCACACATTCCGGTGAGAAATCCAGCGTTAAATGAGTCCAGACAGAATTTATAGAGGTGTCATTCATAAATAAGGTAATGAGCTGTTTTCTCGTCGCTGAGAAGTTGTTTGCTGTTAGTTAGACTGTCATCATGCGCCACAGTGGAGTGCTTCCAGAAGTTTTACGCAACACAGACAAGAGTTTGGAGTTTTCTTGCGCAGATCATGGAGCAAACTGTTAAGAGTCTCCTGGAGAGCGAGGCGGAAAGCGTGAAACCCAAACACGGGGCGTGTCGCGTCACGTCTTGCAAAACATGTTGTTTACGTCCTGCTTGTCTAGACGTCGGTCAATTTAGCGCCGTCCCTCATTCACACGGAGCTCAGAGATGCCACGGTCAGGTGGGAAGGCGTAAAGCGCCGCGTTTTCAATAGCGTGCGTCTTCATCTTTGTCCCGGCGCGGCTCCGAGGCGATGAGAAGCAGCACCCCTCATCTTTTCATGGGAGGTGACCCTGCAACCTTTGGCTGACTTTTGACCGCGCTGCATTCATGCGCCGCGGAGATGTGCCCGGTTATCCAAAAACTGGCCAATACCGAGAGAGGAGCTAATCAATTCAGCAGCACCCTCCCCCCACCCGGTTTTATTGCACTCAGGCACCGGCGGCTCCGGACTGGACAAAGGCTACAGAAAATATTCCCACACTGACCTTGATACATGTTTGAATTAAAAAAAAAAATCATTGCAAAGCAGCCTTGTAGTTTTACCCTTTATTTTGATGGGTGACTGTTTTTAATGGAGACAAATTAGAATTAATCCCACATCCAAACCTTTTAGACACACAGCTCCGATAGCAACAATCAGTATCAAATGAGTGCTTCTTTAAATGTTCACTCCACAGTTCTGTTGTACTGATCTCACCAGTATGTTTATGCCCTGGGTGACACACAGCCACTGGGGATGTTCAAGGTGCACCATGTGGTTTTCAAGAAATTTCATTCAAAAGAGAAAGATCTGTTTGACTTAATAAACAAATTCACTTAGTTTTCATAACTGCCTCAAAGGACAACACAACTTCATTCTGGTTTACTTTGTTAATATGTGGCGGACCCTGCCACCTTTCTAGCTTCAGACAGTGTTCTGGGACCTTATTTTCGTCAGAGAACAGCTTGTTTAGTCAGTTATGGAAAAGATAAATATTTCTGAGGTTGTATTATTACCTCATTAATATTGTAAATATTAAAATTATGAGTTTGAATTTCTTCTCCAAAACGACATAGTGCCCCTTTAAAGTGGAAAAACAGTACATGTTCATCAGAGGTGGAAAGAAAACTGAGAATTTATATCAAAACAAATGTATTTGTGTAGATTATTCAATCATTAAAAAACCCATATCGTGAGTTAGCTTTGCTTAAAAAAACAAGACTTTCTGTGTCCTTTCTGAAGTCTCCACGGTCATCTGACACCTTTGCAGTGTCCAGAATAACCCTTCTATTGTACACACATTCTTAAGAAAGTTGATTTAACTTAAGCAGCAAAAGTACAAATACTCAGACAAGAAGCAACCCACAATAAAAATATTACAGTAGCAGATATGACTTTCCACCTCTGATTCTTACAGACCCACATATTACCACCACATGGCCACAGGAAGGTAGCAGATGAATATTGTTTTACATTCATAAGTACATAGCATATACTTAAACATATCCAAAAAGCATTCAAATTAAAATATTCCTCTCAACAATGTCCACTGAGATTACAAATTCCTGTTAAGAACAGAGACTCTATTGCAGCACATTCTGAAGGCGGACCGCCATGTTTGTACAAGGTTTCCTCACCAGCACTATCTCTGAATTGCACCAAGAGTTAATAGCTTTAAATTGATCACGCTGTTGTTGACGGTTTAAATCAGTTAAAGCCACGATTCAACTGATATTAGATTAGAGGTAAAGGAAGGGAAAAAAATGGGCCGAGGAAGTCAACAGATGTCCAAGCCGATGACTGATGATGGAGGGGGAATTCATTTGGGATGGAATTTAGGGGCACCGCAGGAAGTCTTCACAACGAGACGACTTGGCTGGTCAGTTTCACAGATTAAGTGCTAGACCGACATGGTTTTTCAATGGATAACTCTTGTGACTTTTCCTCGAGTCAATTACTAGTGTGTCTGTAGGGCTGCAACTAATGATTGTTTTCATTTTTAATCATTTTCACGATTAATCGTTTAGTCTAAAAAAAATGTCAAAAGATTGTTTAAAAAAAAAAGATGCTCATGAAAATTTCTCAAAGTGACATCTTCAAATTGTTTTCTTTTGTCCAACTAACCTGAAGACTCTTCATTTACTCTCATAAATGACAAAGAAACGCAGCAAATCCTCACGTTTAAGACACTGCAACCAGCAAAAACTAGCTGACGAATCTTTGCAGCTCCATCCGTCTGGTAAACTAGCCCCACTCTTCTCATGACATTCAATTCAAGCCGGTCTTATTGAAAACATAACTAATCTTGAGTTTTTAATAAGCCGCTCAGCACCCAATGGGAATTTTTCTACGGCAGACGAGGGACAAAAGACACACAAATAAGCACAAACATTCAAGACAAAACAAGCAGAAGAAGCACCTCTCCAGGATCAATCAGCAAACACAGACAAAACAACTAGCACATACAGAATATTTACAACTTCAAGTCCAACTTTAAATACAATAAACAATCCTTTTCCACATAAAAGATAGATAATGTCCCTCCACTCATTTGTAGTGTTAACAGGCGAGTGATAATCCTTGATTCACATCTGTTGGTTCCAGGAAAATCTTGTTCCACTTGATCACAGCGAGCCTCTGTAGCAAAGAGAACGGGTACACGGATATCCACAAGATGGCACCAGCAAGCGCAAAGAGAACAGAAACCAAACCAAACCATTCAAGACGGTTCCCAAAGGTCAATGTAAGTTCACTGCTGTATCCGTTACTGGTAGCTCTCCTTGTTCTTCTGTGCCCCACGTGACCTCTTGGGAGCAACAACAACTTTAACACTGTGGCCCTTTGGAGGCAGCCAGTAGTCCGCTCCTTCACTATGAAATCTTACAGTTCCCCTTAGAGGACACCGACGAGTTCTTTGGAGGGCTCTGCGGAGGCCTGAAGGACTTCGAGCGCTTGAGGCTGTTGGCCTTGCTGCCGCCGCTGCCGCTGCCTCCGCCTGAAGCTGTGCTGTTGGCCAGTGAGTATGAGCGTCCGTGCATCATGACTGCGTTCATGCCGTTGGCCATAGAGAAAGACTTGAGGTGGGACTTGATGGCCACGGGGAGGGGCAGCTTGTCGATGAGGTGCACCGGTGTGCAGGAGACAATCGATCGGCAGCACAGATCTTGGAGGCTGAAGACTGCGGGACAAGAAAAGGGAACAAGGATGTTAAGACAGGATGTCATGTCAGAATTTTAGTTTAAAACATTCAAAAATTTACTAAAATGATCAACAAAATGTGATGAAATAACAGTTTTAACTTATGTCAAAGACTGCTATGTATTATGATTCAGAGAAATCTACTGGAGTTAGCATGCCTTTCCCCCAGTGTTCTAAAGCTCCTGTGCTTGTAGTGTAAACACCAACATTCACATGGTCGTCTAGCACGCTACATGGCTAATTAAGCTAACAAGCTAACAATAGCTATAATCATAGATGTAAAATGAGAATACAGTTAGCAGCCCTTAGCAGTTACTCTGGTGATATGCTGCCCCTATTTGTTGGGAGTATGAATTCAACAGGTGACAAATTATTACATACTCCACCTTTAAATATATAAAGTAAAACTATAGTCGGACCTATCTTAGGTTTCTGCTGGGCTTATTTTATGTACAGTGGACTAATAGCTGGTTTCAAGTAAACTCAAGCTGTTATTTTGTTAAGTCTGTGGCCCAACAGGTAGATCAGGTCTCCAACCTAACATTAGTAAAAGTGTTGTCATTATGAAAGCATCAAACATGCATTTTAGATGAATTAGATGTATACACTTTGAAATAACATCGTGAAAAAAGACATTTAAATTGTATTTATAGGTCCTCTTTGTAAGAAAACTTGATTTTTGAGTCTCATTCCTTCTTCGTCAAACATTGACTCATTGGGAAGGCGGCCAGCCCAACCTGCAATCCCACCGTGTCAGTATTTGACAAGTTGGAAATGAGACTGAAAAATGTATTTTTCTTCCAAATAGCACCTTTAAGCTGGTGATTGGTTCTATTTAAGCTTTATAACGAAAACTTGATTTCCTCATCTATTATTCTGTCCCTTCTCAAGCTCTCCAACAACAAAGTTGAAAATATCTTTAATTTACACACCTGCCTTATATCCTTGACAGATCAAAAAGAAAAATGTATAGATTTTAAATTTAAATTAAATTTAAATATAGATTTTAGCAACATGGTAGTTCTAGTATGTTATCTGTTCTATTTTTGCTTTATTCATATGTTGCTATTTTGGCAAGGATTTTGTGGATTCTCAAACTTGGCAAGTATGTTGAAATGTTAACCAAACAATAGATATACACATTTAATTACACTTAAAAGCAGTGTGTCCTTCCAATAACAATGTCCAGGTTACTCTAGATAATTCACAGAGATTGCATGAATGATTCTCACAACTACTTTTTACAAGTTCTAGTAATACTAGTGGAAGAGAATGGTGGGTTACACAGAGTATTTAGTACTTGATCTCAATGCTGGTGAGACTCTCAACGGTGTTTCAGGAAAATGTTTTGAAGAGTACAAATTCAATCTCATTTGTGTCCACTGCATCTGCGTGGCGAAATCTTGACAAATAAAACTAGAGCTGCAGCGATAAGTCAATTCATTTTTAGTCAACTGAGAGAAAATTAACTTCCAACTTTTCCAACATTTTTTAGATTAAACTATTAACCGCGAAAATATTCAATAATGAAAATAATCGTTAATTGCAGCAATCCAGACAGACTAGTACTAGACGCAAGAAAAACTCATAAGAGTTATCCATTGAAAAACCTTTATATATTAACCTTATAAAAGACTAAATGATTAATCAATTTAACTTGAAATTAATCGACAGATTAATCAATAATGAAAATAATCTATAGTTGCAGCCCTAAAAAAACCTAAATATTGTGCAACTTTCTGCCAAAATGCTTTGTCATGAGGACTGACCCTTTTTCTACAATAGAAAAAAAACATTCACTCCTGCTCTGACAGAATCAATATGCAGGAATGGATAACAAGCTCACCTCTGTTGGGCCTCCAGAACTTCTCCATCCCATGCCTCATCAGCACAATGCGTGAAAGTTCGGTGAAGGATTCGATGACGTTGAAGTTGCACAGCGGGCTGACCTCAAAGAAAGTCATGCTGTTCTTTTCCGCATAAGCCCTCGCCTGCTCCGTGGGCACCTGCCGCTTGAAAGCCAGGTGAAGCCGGTTGCCCACCAGAATCCTGGGTACACCTGGGGCATGCTGATGGAAACAAACCATATTGTTGATTTCTAAAAGCTGTTCTGCATCTCTTGTTCTAAGTTGTACCGACTAACAGACAATGGCCTTTCTCAGTGGTGGAAGGGGACACAGGATACATCCCCTTCCATGCATTTCCTGTATTTCTTTGCAAACCAGAAATGGGTTAAACAGGATTACCTCGTCGATTTCCCGGATCCAGCGGTCGATGCCATCAAACGACCAGCCGTTCGTGATGTCATACACTAGCAGGATGCCCTGTGGAATGAAAACCAGACATGTTGACATGTAAACGCAGCAGCACAAAAATGAAGGAGTTCAGAAATGCTCTTCAAGGCCTCACCTGTGCTCCACGAGAGTAAGACCTGAAGATGGTGCAGAATCTGCCTTGCCCTGATGTGTCCCTGTTGAAGACATACACGTAAGCACGTAGGTCGCCCAGCATGCTGTGGGTGTGATCATGACCACAGCCACAACTAACATGATAATCATTGCCAAAAACACTTACCATAATTCTAATTTCACTCTTCTCCCATCCAGCAGAATTGTGGTGGTCTTGTAATCAATCCCTGAGATCACACACACACAATACACACAAAGTTACTTAATGTTTGTCATTCTAGGGTTTTAAATTAATTACGATATCTGAACGAAAGCAGAGATAGATACTCACCACTGCTGTAGGCATATGGAGATTCTACTGATCCGTCCTGCAAACTTTCCAAGATTTCTCCCTTTCCGACATCACTGTCTCCCACCAAAAGAAATTTTAAGAGATAATCGTAACTCTTGACAGGACTACTCTGGGTCCCCATCATCCCACGCATTGGATCCGGTTCACAGAGAGCTTTCTAAGCTCGCCAGACGTCCACAACTCGGGGCAAGGGACAAACCAGACGGTCCCCAGGAGTGGTAGCTGAAGGTAGGCGACGTTAACTAACGCAGCTAGCTGGTGCACTGCCCACGATTTACATCAACTCTGTCCTCCGTCACGTCTAACACCTAAAATAATTTCCTGTATCGAGTGGACTACGTCGAACAGATCCTTCTAGTAAACGTTTGCACTGGCAGCTTGCTCCAGACGCCGTCGATGTAACGTTATTGTTCACATTAATAATCAAAACAACCTTAACTAGTTAGCTGTTAGCTTGTTAGCTAGCTAGCTACCACAAACGATAACGCATTCTAGCACAGACGGATGATACACGGCAGGAAAAAGGCCGTTTAGTCCAACATGAAACGATACTCTACCGAGTCCAGTACGATTGTTGCACTTTGTTTAGACAAAATAAAACCAACGAGGGATATTCAGCTTCCGAGCACAACGTCTAGCCAAGTGGACTGTGTTGGCACTTCCTGGTCTTGACATCATTGGCTGCGTCACATCCGGGTATGATTTAAAAAAATAAAAGAAACGCATAATATTGTCTTGCAAAGTATTGTTCATTTACTTATTTCACTTTAAATATCTATCGGCCCAGGTGTCCAAAATCCAAATGATTTTATTATTTTGACTTAGGAAATTATATATACACTCTAAGCCTAATGAGTAGCCTCTCAGGAAACATGTACATAAAAATAAACCTGCTTCTGAAATTCATTTGTCAAGTTTTTGTAAGATAACTATGCCTCTTGCAATCCTACATTTTTTAAAACTTTACTGTGATTTCATGTCCAGATTTATTTTATATGTAATACTAATAAAAGGTACTCTATTTATTTTTTATATTTAATATTAACGATGCCTTGGTTTGGTTTTTGCCCTTATTCTATGTATGATACACGTTAAATGACATTTGGAGAGAAATCTACTGCTCCCTCACCATGGAAGGAAAAAAGTCAACCCTAACTATTAAATAAATAGAATTAATTTTCCACAATATACCATTGAATTGGACTTGGTAAGGAAATGTCACGTTATGATGTGCTTCACAATCCCACACTGGTGTTTGCCAGATTGAGAAAAGGGTACATCCCTTTAAGCTTGATTATTATTGGTCACCTCTCATTGGTTTTTCATGATTGGCATTTGCAGCAGCTGTGGGAATTCTGCCAAGTGCAGAGTACAAAAGCCAGGTGAGACACTACTATCATATTTAACCTGTTTAGGTGAGGTGCCAGCGCCGGTGGGAGGCAACTGCTGGAGTGAAAATGGAGCTGAACTGTGCTGGGTTTTTACTATTATTGTTTTGTTATGCCTATAGTTATCAGTTCAGAAGTGGACCCAGGTATGTAGATCCTAAGTTGGAGTGGGAGAGAATGGAGACAGTGATCGGTGAAGAAATGAAGCGGGCCCCTGCGCCTGAACCCAAATTCTGGAGGAGCGCGGCACGTAGTGAAACGCCAGTACCTGAAGCGAAGAAGGTTCCCGAGTCTGTAATTGTCTCAGCCTCCAAAATCCAGAAAGAGTTGTTCAAGCCAGAAAAGGGTGCCAGACCCCTCCCTTCCTCGATCACCGATATGTTACTTGGAGCTACTGCCGCTCCTAGTACAACTGCTGCCAAACCCAGACCAAAACTGATTGAAGTCCTGTGCCATGTTGACAGAATGTACGTAAGAGTCAGGAAAGAAGTCTTTAAGACTAGGGATTCATACAAATACTTGAAACTAGGCAGCTGTCCTGTTAACCAAGGCACCAAAGACCATTACTACTTTCTGTACCTTCTGACAAAAGACTGTGGATTCAAGAAAGAGGTTGGTAAAGTTGTCTTCATGTAATTATCTTTTCAATAATTACCATTTTGTGCTTCATTTTCACAAACTGCAACCAACATGGAAATGTTTGTTCCAGAGTAATGTGGATGATCTGTCCATTCGCAATGTGCTCTACTACAAGCCACCTGGTCCAGTCATAAGGCAAATGTCATTTGACATCCCCTTGCAGTGTAAATTTCCCAGGTAAGATTTTATGTAGTTTTGGCCTGATTGTATAAGATTTGTTTTAGGTTATGATTGACTGTCCCTTACCTCCAAGCATTTACTTGAGGATTTTGTGATGCACATGATTTAGCAACACATTCATACTGGTCTAGAAAATCTGCTCGCTGTTCCAATTTTGTGTTAATATGACTTTTCACTTGGCTGTTGCAGGTTTTTCCACTCCTTTCAAGTTGGTTATTATTCCAGCCTGCAGGGAGGCACAATTCGCAAAATGCTCCAACCAAAAAGTAGCTTTACAATCACTCCTCAAGATGGTAAGTTTGTTTTTGTTTTTTAAATTGTGACTCCTGTTCCTGTTCACGTAGCCAGCATTCTTTACATGCAAAGCTGTTGGCTGGTGTTATAAACACAAAGCTTTTCCTCTTCAAGCTTTTCTGATTGGAGGGGAAAAATAGTTTGTAGATGGGAACAAGCCTCTTAACAATGTCTTAAGTCATAACTTTGGAATGCAGATATCTAAATTAAACCACTTAAAATGTTGACAAAAGGCAAGAAACTACTGAGGTTATATTTGATTTATTAATTCTTAAAGTTGCAATATGTAAGAATTGGCCACCTGTCGAATTCATACTCAAAACACATGATGGGGCAGCATACCACCAGAGTAACTGCTAACAATAGCTGCCATTAGTGAGTTAACTGGGCAGCTATTCAACGCCACAAAGTAGACAAGGGCTAGCTGGTTAGCATGCTAATTTCAATAGATATCTCTGCAACACAGTACAAAAACATCTTTGACATAACCGTTTCCTCACTTTCTGTGTTCAACAAAGTCTTACATATTGCACTGTTTTTTTTAAATGTGCAGGGAATTTGGGGAAATTCCTCCAACAAGGCACATCCTTTTTCCTCACTCCACTAAGGAGTCTACATATGAGGGGAAGGAAACTGACAAAGCTCTTGATAAAGGGACTACATTGCTAAATGCACAGTAATGGGAACATTCAAAATTAATTAAATGCTCAAGACAAATGTTAGTTTTTTTTTTTTATTCAGTTTAATGCCACCATAGCGTGAGCTGTTAATCATTTATAGGTGTACAGTGTTGCCTGTTCTCAGGGATTCATTACTGCATACTCGGACAAGGATCAAACATTTCCACACTTTTCACTGGGTTTTGAGACTATTCACTTAAATGGCAAGTGCACGCACTTGTATGCACAATAGTTCTGTGACCGACATCCCTCACTTTGCCACAGCATCGGGTAATGAAATCACAGGAACCAAAACTTACACCTTGGGCCAGCCGATGTACTTTCAGGCTAAGGGAGCAGACACTTCTGGAGGTCAAAGGATGTACATCAACAAGTGCTTCATGACAGCCTCCCAAGACTCTACTTCAAATCCTAAATACACAATCATTGACAACCAGGGGTAAGGTGTAAAATGTTTTAGCTTAAAATGCTCATGTCAGTTGGTGGTTTGAGATGATAAACATGCATGTTCTCTCAATGCAGCTGCATGATTGATGGCAAGGTGACCGTCCAGTCAAAGTTCCTCATGGGTGCCTCAAAGATGGTCCAGAAATTCAGCGTGGGCTCTCTGATTTTCAAGGACACGGCTTCCTCAGCTTCATCGCAGGTACTGTCAAGAGAAAGTGGTACAGATCTATACTGTCTCAGAGAATTAATGTTAACACTGAAACCTGATGTCTCTTTTCAGGAGCTCTTCATGCACTGTGAGATCTCTATGGGGAATCTTACTCCAACTCAGAGCTCAAAGGCCTGCAGTTATGATGCAACTACCAAAAAGTGAGTAGACTCTGGCTGAAGTAAACATCCACAGGTGGTGGAGCTTTCTTTTTAAAGGTCATGTAGGATGAAAGGTTTAAAGTCTGCTTTTGTTAACACACCATTGTATTGAGTATTGCCACCTGCTGTCTTTATTGTATTTTTGTCTATTGCCAAATTTGCCAGATGGCATTTCAAGACCTGATAACGTGTGTGTGTGGTTTAGGTGGAAGGAGCTGTATGGTGATGACGCTGTGTGCGCCTGCTGTGACTCCACCTGCACCTCAGCACAGCCTAAGGGTAAGTTTCTCCTTTTGTGTTCACACATTACAGAAGGGATCCCAACAAAACTTGTAATACTGAGGCTGATCCTCAAATTGGCACAGAACACTTGGCATCAGTCACTTAAAGAAGCATTTTGCACTCATGTACAGGCAGCACTCATTCAAATCCCTTATTTTACAAATGGGCCAGCTTGCAAAATCTCAATCGCTAAATTGACTCCTTACTTAAAGCTACTTGTCCACAAATGACCAAATTCTCATTTTCTACTCCAACAGCTTCAAGAACTATGATCTCCAGCCACTCTTGGAAAGTTGACTTGAGCAGCCAGAATGGATATGTGGAGGTCGATCCACGGATGAAATCCCTTGACGCTGACACATTCAGTATGGAGGACCCCGACATGGCTGAGCATGAAGGATTTCTAGACCACTGGGAGAATGATTACTGAATTGTCATGTCAATTTTTAAATAAAGTCCTTTTCTCAAACTTTATTTCCTTTGTGTAATGTAATTTCTTCATGAATAGACAACTTATTCATCACTCTTGAGTAAAGGGATTAAACCTAGTTTTTAACTGTACCCTTAATTCTTTAAAGCCTTGACTGAAACACTTGGCACTGTCAATACTGATCAACATAATCGCGTATCAGCATGTGTGCATTTCGAAGCATTTCCTGGAAATGCATCACAGCATTTCTGTAGATGCAGTTGTGTACCACAAGGGGATGGAAGAGATTCACACTCTTCGCTTGAGTAAATGCAGCAGGGAGTTCAATAACCCTCTGAGCTACTGGGTTCCCAATAAGAACATGGTGCAGGAGCTTCTTCTTGAGGCTTTTCTCCATGAAGTCCAGCAAGTCTCGTAGCCTACAAGCCACATAGTTGGGTTTCCACTGTGAGTGGTCTTTGGTCAAAAGCAGATGCATGAGAGCAGTTTTGAAATGAAAATACTTGATGGCACTACTTCCTGACAGTGCCGTTTGTCTCTTGTGAAGGAAATGTGCAATCTCAAGAGTTTGAATGTGGCATGAGTTATCGGGCAGGTGTTTGGAGATGTGCTCCAAGAAGCGATCTTCATAGTTGGTCAGGGAGAGCGCCCAGGAAGTATCCAAGTTGTTTGGGGAGCAAGGAGTAATGAAGAAATGAGCATCAGTGTTGGTTTTAACCACAGGATTCATACTGAAGCTAATCTTCTTCCCTGATCTGAAACGAACTACCAGAGCACCTGGAGCATCGATGTAGCGAATGTTCAGCTCAAACTCGTACTTGTGTGAAATGAGTGCCCAGGCTTGTTTGATGGTGCTCTGAAACCATCTGGTAACCTGCGATTTTGACAGGAACGGGGAGTTCTTCGTGCAAAGCAGGCCATCACGAACAGCAGCAGTTTTCGTCGTTACTTTCTCAGTCGAGCAGTGCAGCAGGCAAACCATATCATCTGCATCAGTAGACTGACATGGGCAGCCATTTTGGACTCTTTTATTCTCCACCAGTTTAATTTGACCACAGACTTGCATATCTAGCAGCAGGTCACTCGCCTGGTTGTTCCAGAGCAGGCACTGAAAGCTATATGGATCAGGTGGGCTGAAGGGGATGATGATATCACACACATCCTTCATCTCAAAGTCCTCAATCACCATACCGCCATTTCTATTAGTGACAGTCCTCATGGCATCCAATAGATCGTTTGCAAACCCCTCCAAAAACTCATCCTCCCTCCACTTCTTATCGGAGGAGACTTGGACACATCTGGAATGAAATCGCTGCAGAGTGTCGCTGTCTGGTAGCGGCACTTCAGCAGCGGTGCAGGTCACGGGGAATGACGTGGTTTCTTCTTTTGTAATCCGGGATTTTTTCTCGAGGAATTTCCGAAACAAGCGTATCATGGAAATGATGGAGAACGTGTTCCATATGTACCAGAGGTAATCTCTCTCCCAGTCAGCGACTGTCTTCTCTGAGGTTTCATTTTCTGATGTCTTAGTGTGAAGATGTGACACCGGAGATTCTTGTTCTTTGGAGTTGAACACTTCCTTGTGCTCAGGTTTATCTTGTTCCTCTTGGGATCTGCTTGGGTCACCATCAGAACCATCGATCTGGACGTCCTCTCTCTTTTGCTCATGTTCAATTTGTGAAGTCTTCAGAGCTGTCTCAGCTGCACTTTTAGAGTTTTGGGACTGACTTTGATCCAAATTTGCATTAACATGACCCCCTTCTGGTAATTTCTGATCGGCACTGTCTTCCTCTTCTTTGGTGACAGTCACATCTTCTAAAACTGACATTTTATCTTTGTCAGTTACATGTTGATCAGACTGATTTTGTTCCTCAGGGATGTTTTGTGAGTCATCAAGAGGCTCTTTCTTGTCAGTATGTGTCATTTCCTCACTAACAGGTGCCATTTGGTGGGGCGGTTTATCTCCTCCTCTCAGCAGCCTTTCTTCATGCTTTTGCATGCCCACTGTGGTGATATCATCCCATTCCTCAACACCAGGCTCATCCCTCGGATATGTAAGAAGACTCAGAGCCACCACAAACACTCGCACCAGAGTATCATGCATCGTCAGTCCTGTGTGTGAATAAATCGAACAGCACAAAGAATTGTTGCAATTAATTTCAGTGTTTTTAAAAAGTGCATTAGTGTTATATGAAACATGTAAATACACAAGATTGCATAAAGTCAATGCAATTGTATGTAAAACGCTCAATGGGAAATGTTTCTGCTGGCAAATTTCACAACGATGCAACGCAAGTAAGAGAGAAGCGACTTCCTCGATGGCCTGGCAGCATCCTCTCTAATCTGTGATTACATTCTTTATCAAACAGCATTTGTTACTGCACAAAACATAAAATAAAAAAAAACAGAAATACTCACCGAAAGATGTTATCAGTTATTTCAATACTGCGATGTTCCGGTAATGTGTGAGTAGGTACAAAGGAGGAAGCAAGAGACCATAACCTTGCACAGGCTCAGCTCTTCCTATTTTAGAAGTGGTTGTAGGTTGTCTTTGGTGACTTATTTCCTGCACACCCTGCCCATATGCTCTGCTGTGACACTTTCCTGTGCAATACACAGACGAACACAGATAGCACAGACTTCCTGTAAGTGTAACTGCATATTCGGAATAGTCAGAAATGAACCTTGACTCAGTTAATGAATCACACACAGTTAAAATGATTGTATGAATTCACTATATTACATTATGTAGGATCAAACATTAGACCACACGCTATTGTTAAAAACTATGTGTGGAAAATGGTCTATGGCGAGTATCAATAGTAGAGTAAACTCTGCCTTTTATCCTCTTGTGGCCTTCTAACTGGTTTGTCGAGGTCGGCCTCACTCAGCGGCTGCAGTGGAGTTCAAAGGGCTGAGGGAAATACAGTTAAGAAATAACTAACAATTATGATATTTTTCCTGTGGTAATCAATTGTCCCTTGATTTATTTGGTCCTGATTAAACAAGTGGAAACAGAATCAACAAACATCTCTTAGGTAACAACCAAATTTTTCAGCCAAAGCCACACAAATTTGAATGGTTTGAGTCCATTTTTGCATGTCTGGATTGTTCTGGCTACAGCTGAACAACACTTCATCCAGGAGGTAGAGTTAACACGACCATACGTCCATACAAGTAAGAAAAAACATTAACATGAATTTTGAAAGGAGTGTATTCTCAGTGTTTTCCAAGTAATGTAGCAGGTTTACTTTTGAGAGTAAGAGTGTGTTGACTGAGAATCTTTTGTTACATCACGCTAAACACCTGCAAAGGGAGGGGCATGATGACAGATGATGTGGTCAGGTTTGAACATCACCTCAGAGAGTTCGAGAAACACCTTTCAGTCGGTCCGAGCTAAAATGCCTCCAAACTTTTTGAAGAACTACAAGTTATTTACTGTGGACACTGTCATCATATGAGTTTTTCCTCTGCTTTCGTTCATCCACTCTGAAGACAATAGGTAAGTGTGTGTGTGTTTGTGCGATGTTGATTCCTGATCAAAATCTATGGATGCCTCACATGCCTTTGTGATCTCGTTATAAAACTGAAGATATTCCTGCATAAAAGCTTTAGAAAAGTTCACAATGTTTACTGTGAGCATATTAGATTTTACTCCTTTTTATTAAGGTACCCCTTTAAAAGTGTTTTCAGTGGCCTTAATAATGTTAATAACTAATTTACTAATGCTTTATAGAACAGTAATAAACCCTTCATTAGAACAGTTTTTGAATATCCAGGTTATGAAAAATTTCTCTGGCTGTTGAGTCTCCAAACTTCCTGAAAACAGTGGCATCTACATCTACTTGGATTATTGTAAGCAGTCTTTATTAACGAGTTATCAACATTTATAACTGATGACAGTGGTGGACTCAGGATGTGTGAGGGGCAGGGGCAAGAAAAATACAAAAGGGCACCACATTTATTGGGGAGTGCAGAGTGTTGTGAAATATTTAACGTGAACAGAGGGCACTTTATTTTATTTTGTCCACTGGGAGGGCATTTAATGGAGTGACTAATAACACTTTTTCACTTATTGAACTACTGTATGTCTTTTCACAGATTTAATTCCATCTGACCCAAAGATCTAAAACAACTCCCAAGATGGATAAGTTTCGTATGATGTTCCAGTTCCTCCAATCCAACCAGGAGTCTTTCATGAATGGGATCTGTGGTATCATGGCACTAGCTAGTGCCCAGATGTACTCTGCCTTTGAGTTCAGCTGCCCCTGTATGCCAGAGTACAACTACACCTACGGGATTGGACTGCTTATCCTACCGCCTATATGGTTCTTTATGTTAGGTTTTGTATTGAACAATAACGTGTCGGTGCTCGCAGAGGAGTGGAAGAGACCCACAGGGAAACGGAGGAAGGACCCAACGATCCTTCGCTACATGTTTTGTTCAATCACACAGAGGTCCTTGATAGCACCTGCAGTGTGGGTGTCTGTCACTCTAATGGATGGGAAGAGCTTCCTCTGCGCTTTCAGCATCAACTTGGACATTGACAGGTTTGGGAACTACAGTCTTGTGACGGGGATGTCAGAGACGGAGAAGATAAAACTGCTGGCGAGGATTCCATGCAAAGACCTATTTGAGCATCAGGAAATAAGAGTGGCAGCATCCCGATACATCAAGTGTATATCACAGGTAGCCAGCTGATTTTAGTATTAAACTTAGAGGTCAATAGGTGATAGTAGTACTGTCACCTATTGTCTTTAAAATTAAAGACCAAACATCAGTTTAAGGTTCAAGGTATGACAGTGGATACTTCTGTATCTTTTGCCAGACTGGGGCTGGGCCGGGTGTGGTCTTTCACTATCCTTTGGGCTCTGTGCAGACACCGATATCACTGATGGTCGGTAGATGGCCACTAGTGATGTTGGTTGAGCAGTTGAATAACACAGAAGCTACTGCTTTTAGCTATAAGTTAGCATGGTTAGTTTAATCGGGGATCAGTGAGGCAGGCTAGCTAACCCTGACAACATGGCTAGACTGTTTACTTAGACGGTAACAAGAACACTTAAAGGGGCTCTGTGGAACTTCTGTGTGTGTTGGAAGCCGGTCGTTAGTTTATGTTAGCGGACTCCATTTCTAAACTAAGGTTAGCTACTGTTGCTCTCTGTTAGCATAGCAGAGAGAGGCACTGAGACGAGGAATGTGCATAAAGTGACGTCCTTGGGACTGTCACGGAAAAACCAGCCTGAGTCCTTCATAAAGAAATCCCCAGTCCAGCAGCATTAAACTTATACAAATCCTCCACAGGCTTGTATAATCAACCACGAGAGACGGAGAAGGTACCTTTTTTCATGTTATGTTACACTCTGCTCACAAATGGCAGATAAAAAGCCCCTTTAATGTGGACAAGTTGTCATTGGTGTCAAATGGATCTTATTTTGACATGTCAGTGTGGGAAAAGTGGGAAAAAATATTAAATCTAACCTCGAATTCCATTTAACTGCTTCAGTTTCAGAGTTTTAAAGGGATAGTTCGGATTTTTTGACATGAAGTTGTATGACATCCTCACCATCAGTGTCGTGCATCAGCACTGACTTTTCCCCCACTGCGTCCTGTGAGCCGAGGTCTGTCCCGCTGTTGTTGCTGAAGAAAGTAGTTACGGCTAGTTTGCGGGGCCACTAAGATAAAGCGTTTTGCTTCAAAAAACAATATCCGTTCAAAGGAGTAAAACATTTGCATCACAAAATCGTTTACGACAAAAAAGTCAGACCTCACGATCACCTGGCACTATTTCCCCTCCCTTCGTATCACTGCGTGCTTCCGCCTGTTGACACACCGCACTGCTCCGTCAGCTGTTTCACGGTGTTTACATGCTCGGATGTGCGAGAGAGCTAACGTGAGAGCTAACGTGAGTACTAGCGAGATTATTAGACAAGAGGATATATAAAAATGGTGCGGATTTGCGATTATCCGGGTTGCAACAACAAAGATCACACCAAGTCGCCGTATATATTTCACCGCTTTCCTGTCACGGACATTGCTGTTAGTCAACTTTGGCTTCTTGCCATAGGCTTGAACATTGAAGCGAGACTGCCAAGGGTGAAAAAGCTTCGTGTGTGTAGTGCACACTTCAGCAAGGACGATTATGTTCCTACACGCCCAGGAAAGAGGAAGAAACATGTTTTGAAGAGCGCTGCTGTGCCACGACCCCAGGTAAGAACAACTATCTACAAGCTAAAGACGGTGCCTTTTTATATGATGGCTGTTATTATTATTGTCAGCAACTATGTACTGTCTGTACAGGTCCAACTTCAGCTTGGACCGCTTCTCTGTCTCTCTCCTCTCTCTCTGCCCGTTCTAACTCCATTTGACGAAGCTCGGTGTCTGTGTATTCGGGTTCATAAAGATATCCCTTTGGCTCTGTGGTAAAAGGAATGTCTTCATCACTCGTTTCGTAGTCAGACATATTTACGTTTACCATCCGAGCATGTAAACACCGTGAAACAGCTGACGGAGCGGTGCTGTGTGTCAAAAGGCGGAAGCGCGCAGTGATACGAAGGGAGGGGAAATAGTGCCAGGTGATCGTGAGGTCTGACTTTTTTGTCGTAAACGATTTTGTGATGCAAATGTTTTACTCTTTTGAACGGATATTGTTTTTTGAAGCAAAACGCTTTATCTTCGTGGCCCCGCAAACTAGCCGTAACTACTTTCTTCAGCAACAACAGCGGGACAGACCTCGGCTCACAGGACGCAGTGGGGGAAAGTCACTGCTGATGCACGACACTGATGGTGAGGATGTCATACAACTTCATGTCAAAAAATCCGAACTATCCCTTTAATGTGATGCATGCTGGCTCATTGTCACACTGTCATGACTTGCTGGGGCCATCATTAATGTTATAGTAACTCCTACTATGACATGTCAAAATGACATGACAAAGCCCATTGAAGACACTGGTCATGTTCTCACTGGTAATCTGTGATGAAATCGGTGGATGATATAATCGCAAAACAGAAATATCGTTTCATTTGTAATGTAAAGTTAATCAATATTTAAATCTTTGGTAGGCAGATCAAATATAAAGTAAGTGTGGCCAAAAGTTGGGACACTTTTTCATAACAAGGATATGATGACTAGGCATGTTTAAATTTCCTTGCTTTATTCCTCAAAAACTGTGGTGAACTTAAATCTCCCCAGCCGACTCCAGCTTTGCACTTTGAGCTCACAGAAGCTTTCCTGTTCGCTTATTAGAGGGATAGATAAGCCTCTAAATTTATTATTCATGGAACTGGGACCTATTTCAATCCATCCAAAAACACCCACACTGTTATTTAGGTCTTTGATCAGCCGTAGGGCAATTATACAGGCTTAAAAGTAATGTCTCTAGAAAAGTCTATTGATGTACAGATTCTGTTAATGAGCTATGAAACTGTCAGGAAGCTCCTAGATGTGCTTCTTAAGATCGCCTATTGGACTACTTGACTTCCACTATTTTTGTACCTGCAGTGAACACAAACACAAAACAAAACACATATGTGAGTGTTGGTGAGACAGGCTGAAGGTGTCAAGATTAACCAGATTCTCAATCCAGTTCTTTGTTATCTAGATTTATCTCTGGGTGCTCAAAACGATTTACTGTATCTGCTACACCAACATATTTGATATCGTCTATGTTTTACAGGCATGTGGATGGATGTTTTTGCTCATGATGACCTTCACGGCCTTCCTGATCCGAGCTATCCGACCGTGCTTTACTCAAGCCGCCTTTCTAAAGACCAAGTACTGGTCTCACTACATTGACATCGAGCGCAAGATGTTCGACGAGACCTGCAAGGAGCACGCCAAGAGCTTTGCCAAGGTTTGCATCCAACAGTACTTTGAGAACATCAGCGGGGAGATGCACAGCTACCACCACCGTCGCTCCAGCAGAGACGGGAACGACGATGAAGACGACGATAAGAAGAAAAGTGATGAAGAAAAGCTCCTGGGCATCAGGGCCCAGGATGATATGAATAAAGTTTTGTGGAACTGGCACACCTGTAAACCAGCTCTGGCACTGAGAAAGGAGAAAATAGATGAATTGAATGGTAAACTGAATGGAGAGGCCGATGGAGCAGCAAATGGGTTTGTAAACGGGCACACCCATGAGGTGGCGAAAAAGGAATGGGCGGTGTATTATAGTAAGGTCTGAAGAGCTCAAAAGGACAAAGAGAAGCTTGAATTGGCTCTTCTTTAACTTTCAGACATATATATTGTTTCATGGTTTCATTTTGTTTCTGTAAGCGGTTTAGTCTTGTCGAAGTGAGTTAGAAATATAATATTGTGATCTATTTAATATGATTTTACATCAATGCATAGAACATGTAAACTAATATTAACTGAATTTAGTGCAATATATACTTCCATTGATGGTATAATACTTGAACATAATAAACACAAAATGGAAAAAACTGAGTTTTCTACGTATTTCTGGTTCACATACTGTTCAGTTTACTGAGAAGATGTCTAGGACCAGATGTGGCCCAAAACCTGTTGTTATAACTGTTGCCACAGCTATGTTTTATCTACTAGTCATGAATTAGAGAAAAGGCAGCTCTCTGAGGGCAACAATCTGAAGTCTGCCTATTCTGGGGTTACAGAAGTGGGGTCCATGGCACTGGTCCGACCACCCATTGGTCCGACCTCCCATTAGTTCGACCTCCCATTAGTTCGAACTCCCATTGTTCCGACAATCGGAGTAATGAGAGTTCGAACTAATGGGAGGTCCTCATTAGTTCGAACTGGACTAATGCATCTGTAATCTAAACAGACAGGTCGGATATTTGAGAGCTGCCAACTTGCACGAGCACGCACTGACCAGGTTGAGCACGCCACCAGATGCGCATTTCTCCGGCCCCTCAGCTGTGTGTCTGTGGGTAGCTCGTGTGTGTGTAGCCTGTGTGAATGTGTGCATTAATCCCTCTGTTCAGCATCTCTGTTAAGATGAATAACACAAATCTCCCCACAGAGCGCGAGCCTGGCACAGAGGTGCGCGCTCTGGCGCATCTGGCACAATCGGTTAACGGCACCGAGAGGAAACTGGCTCCGCTCCGTCCGTGTGTGTGTGTGTGCGTTTCCGAGAGCTCTCTCTCTCTCTCTCTCTCTCTCTCTCTCTCTTTCAATTTGCTTTATTGGCACGACTGTGATATACAATGTTGCCAAAGCATTGGGACAGCAGAGTTAAAACAAACTCTCAGAGAGAGAGAGACGCATGCTCGCAATGAAAGCGCTTGTCAGAAAGTAGGGATGACAGGTCGAACTAACGGGACCACCCATTGGTTCGACCTCCTATTGGTCCGACTTGTGGTTGATTTTGTCGGAGTAACGGGAGGTCGAACCAATGGGAGGTCGGACCAGTGGGTATTTTGTCGGAGTAACGGGAGGTCGAACCAATGGGAGGTCGGACCAATGGGCAGTTCCCACAGAAGGGTCAGAGTTCTCATTGATGTCAGCACAACTGAATGTTTGTGTTGCCCTCAACCGCGGGGCCATCATAATTTTTCCCAGGGTATAAAACAGAAAGTGTTAATATGGGTCATTTGAGCAAAGAAGAAAGCTCCATGTCAGCATATCACTATTGTTGCTGCTACCTGCTGCTCGCTATACCTTATTTTTGCTGTAGCTATCTATGGCTGCAGCTACTAACTGCCATTAGCTTGTTAGCTCAGCTAGCCATGCAGCTACTGACCCTAAAACAAAGTGGTATTGCGAGACAGGACAGGCCTGGGCTAGGTGGCTAGCATGCTAACTTCCATGGATAATGTTTTTCATTTTTTGAACGTTTTAAACTAAAAGTTTTGATCATACCTTACACATTGCACCTTTAACAGTTTAATGGACACAATCCATTCTGGCACATGTAACAAGAGTTTATCAGTCTTATTAGAATCATGTGAAAATATCAACTAGTCCATTCAAAAATGACATAATTTCAATAAGAACACTTGTATGTTAGTTTATAAATCTTTGCAAACACATTTCAGGCCGTAAACCTTGTCACGAACAGACAAACCAACAATGACCCTGTATTTCAAATCAGGCAAACATATGATTTATGCAAAAACAAAAGGCTGTGAGAGCCAAAACAATTTACATGTCACCAAGAAAACAAGGTCAACATTTGCATCTCTCTCACTCCCTCATTTTCCCGCTTCATTCCCAGTTTCATCAGTCACTCCCCAGTAAAACCCTGTTCTCTGAAGCACTGGGGAATTGTCTTCTATGTTTCCAGTTGAATATGTATAGCCTGGGATCATTTTTATACACTGAGTGTCCTCGGGATGCTCTGCATACAATGGTGTTTTCATCATAACTCACAAGAGGGCATGCTGTCACCAAAAACACCATCTTTCAATGACAACACAACCCTGTAGCTTCAATCATCTTTGACTCTGAAACCTGTCAACAACCAACAATGCATGCAGTGTATTAAGGGCTGTGTTTGTGCTCATGCATCTGTGCGGTCAATCCAGCTGTTCCTCAGTGTTCAGCAGTAATGTCATTACTAGAGCAGGAGGGGAGGAGGGGAGGGTGAATGAAAATGGCATGGGTCCCATTGAAGCCTCTCCCTCCCTCCCCCTGGGGATTGGTGGAGCAGCACTCCCCTTGACCGTCTCACATCTCGCCCAGTAGCCCAGCAGCTGTTCTCTCCCTCAGCGAATTGGCAGCCAGGGCCGCTGGTGTGGGGGTGGACGTCTTTGTCCAGGCTGTGATTTTTCTCTCCCTGCGTCTCCCTCTTTTTCTCTTCGTGTTATTTCCCTTCATATCTTGCTTCCTTCTTCTCTTCACTCTATCGACCGAGGCACCTCATCCCCTCCTCCCCGCTCTACCTGCCTTCCTCTGCAAAAGAGTGACATGATGTTTATATATAGATCAAACAAAACCAAACATGAAAATCTGCTGTAGCTCCTAAATTACAATCTGTGTATGTGCAAAGGAAGGAAATGGTGACTTGAGGTTGCGTCATATCTTCTTTCGCTGACCTCCACTTCACACAAATGGCTTTGTTTTGGTTGTCAGGACATCAGCCATGCGCATGCTACTGACCAAGGCCTCCCTTGACTTTGCTGCAAATGTCTCTCTTGTCTCCCTCTCACATATACATGCACAGGGGTGTGCGCACACAGACACACAGACACACACACATCAGCATGCTTGCAGGCGCCCCATTCGTCAGTGTCTGCCTCATTCTGCCTTCCTTCTGCCTGCAGATTGGAGGACAGAGGCAGCGAGGGAGGGCTGAGGGAGAGGAGAGTTGCGAGGCAAAACGGCTGGTCACATGAGCACAGATCTGTTTACAAACCCAAGGCAGAGCAGAGCAAGAGCAAGGGGAGGAAGGGAAAGGCGAATTGCAGGTTCTCGCTCACTCTGAGCACCATTAAGGACTGGAAGAGGAAGAGGGGAAGCCTGCCATGACAAAGCCAGCTGGAGGTGGGAGAGACTAAACACGACACACGCAGACACACTCGTGCGCACACACAGCCTTTGTCTCAGTTTTTTTTTTTCTCAATTGAAGGAGCAGATGGTTAGAGGGAGAGTAGGATCCCCCCCCTACACACGCACAAACACACATGCACTGACTGACACACAAACACACACTCACCAGCGAAATACCAAACCCAGCTAGAGGAGTGTTGTTGACTGCATGGAGCTGTCCTCACTTTGTTTGGGCTTTAGAGGGAAGCACATCTTTGCCTTTTACACTGAGGAGGAATACCCACTGCAAGATCAGAGGACTGGAGGAGGAGACAACAGGGGAGAGGAGAGGGGGATGAGACTTGTGAAAATCCTCTGTTAAAAAAGCAGCTTTGGGAGGAAGACAAAGCACGGACTAATGCCAGATAATTACCTTCACTGGACAAGAACTGTCATTTTGATCGGTGGCTGTCATTGAATGTGGCGAGGGGACGACACCGCAGACGGAAAGTGAAGTCAAAGGAGGCCTTTTTCTGCTGGAAATGTAAGTATTTCCTGTTGCCAAGCAGCCTGTGTTTTCTTCCATGACATTGTGACTGAGTGAGATTCTGCTTTTCACAATAACACCTGAATAACACATGGTGGTATGAGGCAGCTGAAAAACAATCATGTCTCCTCAACAACATTTCTTTGTCTCTCCTTCTCCCTCCTGTGATGACATCATTCTCACTGGGATCCAGGAGCACATGAGGTCTTCGGTCCCAGTCCAAACCCCAGTCCCAAATCTCCCAATCTTTCCACAGGGTGGTTAATCCAGATTTGGGAATGCTGGGCAGCACAGACTGCTGAGCCAACAAAACCGCACCTCGCAAGGATTTGTGGAAATCTGAGCAAATCTGAACAATCTTGATGGTTGTTTTCAGAGGAGAAGCCACGACCCAACAAGAGAGCGATCCAGCCCGGGGTGCCTGAGTCCAGGCTCGAAACAGATCCAGTGTCCAGAGCTGCGGCCCACAAGCTTGGCTTCCCTCCAGCCTTCTCCTGACAGGGCCTGAATATACTGCTGCTGCCCTGGGAGTCAAATTTCATGCAACCATTCCAATGGTGTAACGGTAAGTGAGTGGATTCTCTGCCGTCTGCCAAATACACAAGAGGTGGTAGCACGTGTGCTTGTATCTCATAAACTTGGCTACTTAGTTGCAGGCTGTCAGCTTATGGGATCCGTGTAATAGATGTAGTTGTGTTATGGTACATTACTGAGGGAGTGGAGGCCGCAGTTAAAATAATCCACATTCAAGGTCATGTTGTTTGACAGCTGAAACTGAAGATATTCTATTTGCTAACCTTCTTGTTTTGTTACTGTTGACTGATTCTGCAGTGCATCCATGCCTGGTTCATAACTGCATCTCTCATTATGCTACCCGAGGTCTTCCCTACACTAAAACCCCTTGTAAATCCTCCCAACCCCCAGCCATGTTAAATTATCCAACCCATACCCCCCACAGTGTGCAAGCTGTACCCATTCATTCACTCGAAAGAGACACACATGGACATTTAGAGGCTGGCAAAGAGCAGCCCCGCTGCAAATTAATAGGAACACATGTGGCCTGTGGAAGTGGGGCTTCCTCTGCTATTGTTTTACCAAATGGTCCTTTAGTCCCCAGAGTTCATCCTATTTAATATACTCCGCCCCCCGCCACCTGCAACATGCACACACACACACACACACACTTCTGTCGTACAAATACATGCAGACAGACACCCCCACTGTTCCATCCCCCAGTGCTGTCACACACACACACACACACACACACACACACACACACACACACACACACACACACACACACACACACTACCAGTCACCTCTGTAGAGTCTGTGGAACAGATGGTGGTGTGGCGGAAGTGCTGTCTGTCCTCCATGTTTGTCTTGTTCACAGCCAATTAACGCGCAGTCCTATGAGCGCTTCAGTTGCCACCACAGTGCCAGTCACAGCTCCCTGGACACACCTGCAGCCAAACAAACAGCAGCGATCACGTTTACGTACGGTTTAGTATCCAGAGGCCTGGTGGCACAGGAAGCCTCTGGTGGTGCCAAAGATTAATGTTGTAGTTAATGATCAACAATCTCCTACTTTACTGCCATTCCTCTTTTTTCCTCTTTTGCG
Source organism: Pagrus major (assembly GCF_040436345.1). Classification (NCBI taxonomy): domain Eukaryota; kingdom Metazoa; phylum Chordata; class Actinopteri; order Spariformes; family Sparidae; genus Pagrus; species Pagrus major. Next base: position 27,358,712 of record NC_133215.1, on the reverse strand, counting down.
ATAACAAATTAAAATAACCATTATTAACAAATGGTAAAGTTATAGTTAATAAACTTTGGTTATCAGTTATTTCACTGTAAACAAACAATGAAATGCTTTATATACCATTTATTAAAGGTGCACTTTGTAGTGTAGTTGTAGTTTTGGGGAAGAAATTTTAATCAGCAGTGAAAGATCTTCATTGACCCATTTTTTTATGTCTAAACAAACTCTTTGTTTTCATGGCTGAATAAACTGAATAAATAAACTGCGCTTAAAGGACCACACAGTTTCATACTGTTTGACTTTTGGCGGACCCTGCCACCTTTCTAGCTTCACACAGTGTTCTGGGGACCTTACTTTCTCCAAAACTACACACTGCCCCTTTAAGTCAGTTGTAAAGGTTTATAAACACCAGTTGCAACTTTATAACGGCCATCCAAATAATGTTTATGGATAAACCACACAGTATTTATTGAAGTATCTTCACAATAAACAGTTGCTTAAAGGTGCACTATGTAGTTTTGAAAAACTAAAATATAAAATTTCTTCCCCAAAACTACATAATGCACCTTTTAATAAATGGTTTATAAAACATTTCATTGTTCAAGTTTAACTATAAATTTACCAGTTATTAATGATGGTTATTATAGTGTTACCTCTTTCTCTTCACTGTACATTTTTAATACAGTTTTTATTGCTTGCAAACAGTAAGCAAAGGTACATTTTCCATGACAAAAGAAAATTATTTTCACAGATCTCAAGAGCTTAACTCCTCTCTGAACTCATAACAGTGCAATTGTCTGCACAAATTGCAGCATCTGAAGTTTATGCTACCAATATAGACTTGCATTGTCAATACTAACAACTGAATACTGTAGATCTTCAGGGAGCTTTGGTGGTTTTAGTGGGAAAGTAAACAATGAAGTTGCAACACTGGATGTTGTTGTTTTTTTCAGTAGCTCTCTAATTTGAGAAAGAAAATGCAGTTTAAAAGACTGAGGCTGTAAACAAACAAAACAGAGACATAATTTAGGTTTTGAGGTCAACTGCTGTGATAGAGTCTCACTCCTCCACTGTATCCATATAAGAAATTATAGAGAAAGAAGATTAATTAACTTGTTATTTAGCGAACATTATGGACTCTTAACCCGACAAGGTAATAGTTAAATGTGTGTTAAGTGTGTATCCTGTATCTGCAAACTCTCTCTGGTAGGATGCCTGTGTGGTTTGGGTTCTCAACGCTCTGAACACTACTGCAGCATGACGTCTGACATCTATCACCTTCCGCTCAATGTGTATGTCATTGTGCTGGGCATCGGCCTCTTCGTCTTCATGCTCAGCCTCATCTTCTGCTGCTACCTTTTCAGGTAGGTTGATGAAGTTTGGGAGTTAAATGGACTGGGTGACTGAAAATGTGAATGAGAAATTAGGTGCAAAAACAGACAGCATGAGGGCAAACCAGTCAGAGATTGTCTGGCAGTTTGAACAAGCATTGCAACACAGTGTCACAGCCTGTCAAAATCCATTTAAAATAACTTTGGTAATAGGATCCTAATATGTGTTGACAGCAGCAATCATGATGCAGATTTATGGAGCGTTGCGCTGCAGAGGTGCCAAAGTTGCTGTATATAGTCAAACAAGATACATATGCTGCAGAAACAAAAGCACAGCGATTCAGGATTAGCCTCAGCGTTACCTTCAGTATTAGCGTATTGTAGATGTGTTGCTGTCTGTGTACTGTATATGTTGGTCATAAAGTAACAATGTATTTCAGTGCAGAAATGAAAGAAAGATATGTTTGATGTCATTTTATATATTTATTTGTTTTATTTGACAGGGACAGTGCACAGCTTCTTAGCTGTACCGAGTTAGCTAAAAGCTAATTTGCATCTGTAGTCCTTGAGCAGGAGACAGAAATAACATCTCTGTTCAGAAAATGAACACTATAGTTAAAAAGACTGTGGTGAAACTGTGTCGTGTGCATATCTTGGCCTCATTTTTATGTAAACAATGAAATAAATGATTAGCCTTTGTGTAATGTGAAAGAGGTTGTTGGCAATGATAAACCCAAAGAGTTATCCCAAACTCTGCAGTTCATCCCTCAGTTCTACAGAGCGCTTTAGTGCCTTTCAGCTCAAGTATTCTGTTTTGGTTCAGTCTCACCGCTCTCATCAGTGGAGTTTTCAGACGCAGCTGTTATCAGTGGAAGCCTACCCAGAACCAAAGAGCAGAAAGGCAGTCTTGAAAGTTAACTAACTACCTGACTGGCTAAGTAGGTAGAGCAAATGAATATCTACAAGGAGAATGAGTATCAGACCTACATTCACCAGCTGGACACAAACACGACTCCAACTGCATGCTAATGTTGCTGCATGTTTACTGGGTGTGTAAATAAGCAACTGTTTGCTAACATGTTAGCTGTATCAACTTCATGTAGTCAATATTGCGTTTACAACTTGTTGCGCAAAAAAATTAATAAGTGCAGATTTACCACATTTATCAATAAATATAAAAGTAAATAAATAAAGTAAATCAAACATATCATTGTCAGCTCAAATATTCATGATTAACGGCCTCAAAAAATGCATCATCAGTCAGGCTGTACAATGATAAAAAGAAAAGTGTGAAAAAACTACAATGAATGCTAAATATGACAACTAAAGTCAGTGGTTCACAATCTGTCTATAAATTCTTCCCAGATTGCTTAATTTAAACAAACCTGGAGAGGTAAAGCTATACAATAATTCACAAAAAAGAAGTGAAGTTTGGAGAAAAGTGCAAAAACTACAGATTTTTTTTTAAACTTGGGCGATCACCTTGTATACCCCTGGGTCCTGACACACGAGGGTCATTGGTAAGGGTCCATCGCTCTAGTTTTTAGCACCGTTGGCACTAGTCGGCCCTTGACAACAGCTTTTCAGCCCATTGAGCAAGTTGAATCTGCAGATGAGAGAAATCCTTCTGATTGGCTGCTCAGCTCAGCAAATGAGTATGTGAGAAGACAATTTAGTGTGGTTGTCTCCCTATTTTTCACCGCCACCTCTTCAACAGTGCCATTTGCAACTTTTTAGAGAGTACTGTCAAAAATGCTGCTTTATCTTGACGACGATTTATTTATCCGCAGTCCTGAGTCTTCCGTTTCCCTTTTTGAATGACGAATACAGACTACTGCCACCCGGTGGTGTGGAGAGGTATTTCCTCTCACGCAGGCGCAGAACGCACAAGCAAGTTGTACATCAGCTATAGTCTTTGCGGTGTGTTCAAGTGCAGCTTTTTGGCCAATACACCTGTGACGTGAGGTGACGCAAAAGTCAGCCTTCATCGCCGCTAGTTCTCTGATCGGGCCCTTAGATTCACCTGATGACCCTCGGATGGCTCCCAGCCCGCAGGTTGAGAACCGCTGACTTAGGTTACATTTGTCACAACACTGCCACTGTACAGATGTTGTCATCTCTCTGCCTCTCTCAGGTTGAAGCAACAAGGAACGAGGGAGCAGTTCAGCTACAATGAGGTATGTCACTGCGGTGGATGTCACTGTGGGTGAACATGTAACACCAGCTTCTGAGGCAGGTTATAAATACTACTATAGCATTTCACACTGTGATAGTCAACTGTGAAACCTAACACCACCATTTATAGATGACCTTGAGTCCATCCGTGTGTCATTACCTACACTGATTGAAAACTGTCAACCCAGCAGGTAGCAGGCTGCTGTAGGTGTGGTGACAGTTGGTGACAATGTTTCAGCTGCGGGGAAGGTTAAACTCCAGCTGCAGCTGTCTGAATTGTCTGTATTTATAATGATGCGATTATTTCCAAACAAAGAGTGCACACTACTCGTGCAGATATTTTTAAGCCAGTCCCATCAGGACATTGAACCCATCTCAAGTGTTTGTTTTACACCATTGATTTTCTGCCAACATAATAGTGCTGACACATCATTCACATGACCCACTGCTTCTCTCCTTCCCGTCCCCTTTCCGACTGTAGGTGGTGCTGAAGGGAGCAAGCAAGAAACTGAGCCTCCTAGGAGTAAGTCACTCTTTCTGCAAAGCCTTTTCCAAATCACAGTGTTTGTTAAAACCTGGCAGCTGTACACAATTCGTGAGCAGGCCCATTATACACGGGGAGGGTTTGGTTGGTTAGCTTAATCAATTTCTCGTGTCAGATGTGATTAACATGCAGCACGCGCTCAGAGGAGACGACCTCAAAACATCTCGTAGCTCAAACGCAGACATTTAGGAATCATGTCAGAGAGGCTGCTTGGCTCTCGACTCGTGGCAGATTTTAGGACTCCAGGAATAACTGCACTCATTTAAAATGCATTACAAAAAGATCTCCTCTCTGTCTCTTGTGAGTCCTATAAAGATTTTAAGATTTTTCTCCAAGGCAGAAATGGTGGTCAGGAGTAACTCTGGTTTTCAATTCAATTCGAGGCAGTCCTGTTACCTAGAAATATAGTCAAGATTAAAAAAAGGGTGATTTCCAAACACTGGCTCTAAATCTAGGTCAAATTAAATTAATTTACTGCTCAAATGTACAAATGGCAATGTTCTTGTCTGAGATACAAGAACACTATTGAGTAGAGACGGAGGCCAAGAAAAACCAAAAAAAATATAAAACACTAACGCTGTTGTTGTTTTTGTTCTTGCAGCAAACCTGTGCGGTCTGTCTGGAAGAATTCAGGACCAGAGATGAGCTGGGAGTGTGCCCCTGCTCACATGCATTTCACAAGAAGTGAGTGTTATTAAGCTGGAAAATACACGTAGATAATTGTGAATATATCAGTCCGTGTTGGGAAATACGCTTTGGCTTTGGCTGAAAATTAGATGAGAAGAAAGATGTCATTCCTCTGTCTTCACAACAAATAAGCTACAGCAGACTTTGCTACAGTTGGTTAGCTTGGCAAACTGAGCGCACAAGTTCCCGCCTTCCTTCAGCACATAACCCCCGAAAGGCCAGAACTTTTCCTATTTAGCTGACAGCCTAACTGCATTTTTACAGACTAAACACATGACATGTAAAATGTAGGTGGATTTCTTACCTTTGGACGGACCCAGGATGTTAGCTAGCTAACTAGCTAACTAGCTGCTAGCTGTGTGTCGACTACGATTGGATAAACAAGGTTTCACGCTCATTAAAGGCTAGACTTACTTTAAAATGTTCCACAAAATGAGCTAACATTATCAACAGAATATGAAGAAACAACAGTATCAATGTGCTGTTTTGCAGAGATATTTACTGAAGGTAGCATGCCAACCAGCTAATCCCAGCGTCCTGTCTCGTAATAACGTTAATGTTGACGCTTTGTACCTTCCCTGTAGTTTCAGCGGGAAGATGTTAAAGCAAGTTCGCCGCTTAGTCTCATTAAAAAAAACAAAAAATGAACACAAAATGTAAAGAAATCTGACATCTATTTAAAAAGAAAGAAGGATATATTAAAGGTTGTTTTATACATTTATAGGATTTACTCTGCGCATATTCACAGATAAGTGTAATAAAGAGCAGTTCAGTTATTCTTTTATAAAGAGGATTTATGTTTCCTTAACAAAGAAGGGAGAATAAATGTAAAAATGTAAAAATATCTGAATCAGTATAGGTAGCGGTTTTAGGTATAGGTAGCCAAATTGTTATTTCTAAACGCCAGAATCCACCCAGAATTTCCATATTGGTGCATCCATAAGCAAAGAAATACAATAGTACAGTCTGAACTCAAGTTTGTTTTTTTTGTTTTTTTACCAAACTAAGATGAGCTTAGTTACCCGCCTGACATGTCTTCTAGTCCTAAAGTCACAATCCTAGTTAGAGTCGCTGTAAATCACCTCCATACTCCAAACTGGCATCTGTCGGTCTCCGAGGTTGCGTTCGGTCCCAGTCTGAGGCCTGTTGAGCTGAACCCCGTCTACAGCGATGTCTCCACCCATCATCTGAGGCTGCCCTGCAGGCAGACTCCTGCCTGCTTAGCGAACTAACCTTCTTGCTAACAGCAGCTAGTTGCTACAGCAAAGGGTAGCAAGTCCAGTACAGTGAGCTGCAGTTAGCGATTACGCTGCCCCAATATTTTTGGAGGTACCCTCGAATTCGTATAATTTCTTACAAATTGCACCTTTTCATGACTCCTCCCCTCATCTACAGCAGGAAAGAGAATAAGCGTCTTTCCCCAAATGTCTATTCTTTATGGTGAATTGGTGGAAACAGCATTTTTACATCATAGTGAGCAAGTGACAAAGTAAATATAATAGACCTTAACTGATAAGTTATTGACAAAACTACACAATATACAAAAACAAACTCAAATTCTGCTTCACGTTATTGTTTTTTTCTTGAACTTTTCAGACACTTCTTTCTTGTGAGTTACTATATATTTTAATCCTGGTTGCACTTTTAAGCTAAATCTTCCTGTTTTTGTAGGTGCCTGCTTAAGTGGCTGGAGATCCGCAGCGTGTGCCCCATGTGTAACAAACCCATCCTCCGGCTCCACACAGACGCTCCCCAGGGTGCGGAGGGTCCAATGGACCCAGAGGAGGTGTGAAGGAGCTGTGACAGAGGAAACCCCCTACAGAGAAAACACACACATTAAATACACTAGGGATGATGGACAGCGGTCATCTTTAAGACATCTCACAGGAAATGTTGATAATGATCCCAAGTGGCCGCCCTGCTGCTGACCTTTGAGCAATATGCCTTGCTGGGAATTGGATATTGACAGCACCAAAATACGATTTGGTCAGATCAGTCAGGGAGAGAGTGGATGAATAGGACCTTTTCATAAAAAAAATGCTCCTAGTTCTACTTCCATATTGCACTTTTCACCAAAAAACATGACAGGAAAAAGGAGCCACATTAGAGAGCAGGATATCATTGCCACTGTCACTGGACGACTAGTGCAGCACTGCCAGAGACCAACAACACTTCAGGCATTGAGCAGGACATCAGAGTACAGGATCAGTATGGATACCTCTAATATCTCAGGGGTGTTACCAATACAGCCAGCACAAACCATGTCAGCCACCCTATAACCCTGTGCCACACATGCATCTTCAATACTGCCAATGTAGGTGAAACGCTCCAGCAGTCAGAGGTAGCCCTGACCTCCGGCTGAAACCAAGACCAGCGGGATTACAACCATGACGATTTAAGTAGACAATGTTGTTACCGATTGTGTCCCAGGCCCTTTCCTTTTAAAGAGACTGATAGAAAACTAGTCTTGCCTGTATGTATTGTATGTAAACATGTCCCTATATATTGTTATTTTGTATTTGTTGCTTTTAAATAAAACGTCACGTAATGTATTGTAATGGTGTTGGATTTATTGAAAGGCTGGACAGAATAATAGAAAATGCTCCCACAAATGTGTAAAGGGACCTTTAATGAATCCATTTCAAATGCAGTCACAACATTGATTATTCTCTTCATAGCTCACATTCGTTCTTTTACAAAATAGACGAAAATGAATTCGATGAAATGTTAAATATAAGCTTTTTTTTTAACATTGATAGAGGATTACAACCCGCCTTACAAAATGTTTGTTGTGTTCTGCAACATTACAGCATCAAACCCACACTTTCAGGAACTGAAGTCCACAACAATAAAAAAGCTATATTACATTAAAGTTGATCCTTTTAAGGTGGAACCTGTACGAGCATCAGGACCCCTAAAACTTGTGAGGCTCAAACAGAGTTCAGCACACTGCAGTCCACACACATGCACACACACAATGTGTGTATATTTGTGTGTATTTGGTCATTAGTTGGCAGCATCGGTGCCTTTAGCCTCCACAAACTCCATGGCCTTCTCTTTGACCGCCTGGATGCTCTGCGGGGTGCCGTGCTTCTTCTCGTACTCCAAGTAGCGCTTGAAGAAGAACTTGATCTTCTTCACTGAAACACTCAGGTGGATGACACGATCAAAGAGCGCCCTGCAGGAGACAGGATGTTGGAATATACAGACTTAGAAACTGACATTAACGAGCTGGCTATCATGTAAATCATTGAGGCTGACTAGTTTACTTGGATATTCAGCCACCTATTTATGAACATAGACGCTAAAGGAATGAAACAAAATGTGCTAGAAAGCAAAGCAAGCTCACCTGACGTCCTTCTGTGATCCATGTTTGACCATGAGGTCGATGAAGACGGACCAGAGGTCTGTGCGTTTCGGGTAGCTCGTCAGGACTTTGTCAAACATGGCGCGACCTTTCTCTGCATCACCATAACGGAACTCCAGCTGAGCGAACTTGCCGATGACATCCACACCTGAGAGGAAGCATGACAATATGTAAAGGTTAAAACCTGTGGAGACGCACAGCTGGGACAGGGAAACAGAATAGTCACTCTGACATAACACAGTTTCAAGGGATGAGATCTGGCTGCTTTCGGTCAAGAGTGGGTGTATAGGGCAAAAATACAAATATAGAGCAAACTGTCTTGTGGCATTATGTCTTCAGTGTTCAACAGGCCATCTTACTTTCTTTAGAGGGCAGACTCTTCAGCGCCCTCTGCAGGAGAGCACTGGCAGCGTCACTCTGACCCTGCTGGAGCAGGAAGGTGCCGTAGCTCAGCCACACTGCCTTAGTCTGACGGAAACGCTTCACCATCGTCTTATACAGGCCCTCTGCCTCCTGGATACAACCATGAGAACGCACAGATGACACAAAGAAAGAAAGACATCAGTGGCTACAGGAGACAGTATTTCAGCATCAGTCACAACACATGGGCAGGATGAGTAAAGCAAACACTCAGTCCATCGGACCTTGATCTTGTCGGACTTTGCGTAGATGTCAGCCAGCTGCTGGTACACGGGCATGGGCTCACAGAACTGCAGCGCCCGCTCAAACACTTTCTTTAGGCTCTCCTCCGTGCCGTACATGTTCTCCAGGTTCAGCAGGGCAACCCACACATTCAGCTTCTCCTGCTCTTCTCTGGAACCAACACAGAGGAGATTTCACAAAAAGCTGTTAATAAAATGTGTCTTCATCAGTTAACAAAACCACGTATGCAAACAAAGTAAGCACCCTGCCAGCTTTCTAGCTTCAAACAGTGTTCTGGTTTTCTGTTTACATAAGTGATTGTGTAGATTAAACACCAGATTATGTTGAAAATCATCATTGTATTCAAGCATTTACCAAACTTTCAAGACTTTGCACAAGCCCTGATATTATTACTTTTATTTATAGTTTCAAACTTTCTCAAGCATTTTGTCGGTTTCTGTAAAATAAAAGTTTCGTCTTAGTTACTCTCACACAGTTGAATAACAAAACATTTCTTAAATCTTTAATCCTATCAATCACCTGAAGGAGATGGTTTTGAGGGCCCTCTCGGCCACAGCGCGGGCCTGTTCGATCTGGGTGGCCTGCAGATGGTGAGCCATGTACTGGAGCCAGAGCAGGGAGCTGTTGGGTGAAGCGAGCAGCAGGCGCTCGAAGGCGGCCGCATCCTCTGGCCGCAGGTTGGGATCCATCAGCTGAGTCTCCCGCTGTACCAGGGCCTTCTCTGCCGCCTTTTTCTCTTCCTCTAGCTCATGACGAGATTTCTTCTTGGGCTGACAGACAAGAAGGACGGGAAAATGTTTAAATATAGATGAGCGATCATCTTTGAGCTGCGTAAAGAAAAAACAGTGACAAAAAAATTGTATTCCTTTAACAATCATAGGATTATACTCTGCTCACTTTACTGCTTCCGTCTTGGTCCTCTCCATCGCTGGAGTCCCCTTCCTGCACTGCTGCAGAGGCAGGCTTCAGGGCGCTAAGTCCCACATCCCAGGAGAAACCTGCTGCCACCTGCAGTCTGGATGGACCCGCTGAGCTTTGAGTCACCTGCTGACAGAGAGAGAGAGAGAGAGAGAGAGAGAGAGAGAGAGAGTGAGGAGGTGGAATCTATTTTACGGGTTCTGGATAATGAGACAAATCTGTAGAGAGTTCTCTGACTCACTTACTTTTACAGATTCAGATTTGGGATCTTCCTCGTCTTCCTTATCCTCCTCTTCTCTGAAGTACACCTCCACACCGCTGTCATTGTCATCAGTCTTTGATTTCTTTGTTTTCTTCTTCTTCGGTACCTGGCAAATAAACAACACCACATACAAACGAGTGCTTCAGTGACATCAGGAAATTAAAGCTGCAGAGTATGCAGTAAGTTTTGAGATGAGGCCAAGAATCAAAGCAGCAGTTATAACTTTCAGACGAAAGGATAATGAATGATTGATAACAGAAGAAGCCATTGATGTGGAAGTGGTTTGAGCACCATTCACCTCCAGGACCTCGCCAAGATTAAAAGGCTGAGTACTGAGTCATCTTCAGCGTCTTTACTGATTAATGTAAGGCAGTTTGATGTGAGAGTGAGAGGAAACGGAGGCTGTTCATTACCTGTTCACTCTCGGGCAGTGTGCGTTTCTTCATCTTCTGCTGATCATCGTGTTTCTTCTTCTCCTTTCCGGTCAGACGCAGCGGCAGAGCGAGAGATTCTGGAAGGATGTCCGGCTTCCCGGTGTCCGCTGGGAGCAGAGAGAGGTTCACCAGCCCCTCCTCTTTGTCAATTCTGAGGACAAGAACAGAAAGAGACATCATGGCCATCACGCTCTTCTTATTTGTCAAATTCTGACAGAATGTCTTTGTCTTTTCTTGCTTTTTTTTTTTTATAAAAGCACTGAGGGGAAATGTGCATTTTATTTTACCTGAGGATCTTGGTAGTGAGCAGGGTGTTGGGAGGCAGGTGATCAGAGAGGACCTTGTGGTTGCTGACAAAGTATTGTGTGGACTGCTGAAGTTGTGCTCTTCCTGTGATGCTCCTTGACAACCTGGAAGAAACATATTTGAAATAAGGACGTCCTCAAAGCAGGAGAGAGGACATATGTCCCTGAAATATCTACACTGAGACTACACTTTCAAGAAAAATATGTTCCTTTTAGAAGTTCATGTTCAAGTTTTAGTGGTGGCTGAATTTCCTGATGTTACCTGATGAAGACACCCTGCTCTCCCACAGACTTGACGAAGCCTCTGATGAGCTGACCTGCCTTCAGTTTATCTATCGACAGAACTTCAGGGTCCTTCGCTGGTTTGGCCTGCTGTGGGTTCAGCCTGGAAGAGCAAAAGGTACAGTCAACCACATGTTATAAGACCACATGTTATAAGACACTTGCCCAAAGCCACAGGAATCATATGGGAATTGTTTTACCAGGGGGGCGCATGCAATTTAGAAATTAGCCCCCCCACATCAGTGTTTCGTGCACAGCATTCGCATGGGATATGCAGAGTCTGTATTTAACTTGAATTTAATGAAAAGGGCTGTCGAAAGACTTTGTTACAGAAACTCACATGTACCATAAAACTCTCTCATACCTTGATGGACGTAGAGACAACTGCCACTTGCCATTTTCACTCACAAGAAGGAAACACCTGAGGCAAAAGAGGAGGCAGAGAATACAATTTAAATCTGCACTTCACAAGTAATCAAAGAGGGTTTAAAGTCTGTTAGTGGTACCAAAGATCCCCGTTTACACCCATGACAATAAGAGTTTTTGGGGGGCCTAATCTAAAGTGAAAAACGTAACTTTTGTTTGTTGGTTCCCACAGAAAAAAGAAAAGTTAACCACAGTTTGTAATTGAAACCAAACACCACAAGGTATCAGTCCGGCTGTGTGCAGTACATATTAAAAGGCTTGTCAGCCAAAAGGTTGCTGCTCCACCTACTGACCTGATCAGCTGATCCTTGCTGTACCCGTCAAGAGGGTTCGGCCTGTAGGCATCAGCCAGGTCAGTGACAGCGACAGTCCCCGTGCCGCCAAAGGGAAGTTTAACCTGGAGGCCGACTTGTGGCTGAACATTAGTCACCATCCCCAAAGTAACACTGCCTTCCTCCAGCTTATGGACACCTGGAGAACGAAAAGAACACTGATAAGCAACAGCACATGAAGTGTGATGATGAGAAGATGAGAATGATAAAAGAGCTTCTCTGACCTGTGAGTGACAGCACGAAGCGTTGTGGTTTGGAGATCACTTCGACCACTTTGCCGCGGACTGCTTGACCCAGCTTGTACAGTTTCTCTGGGTGGCCCCCGTCCTGAAAGTAAACAGGGTTCATTTAATTTTCTCTTAAAGGGGCACTCCAACAATTTCACACATGAAGTTCAGGTTCTTCATTATGAGGAGAGGAACTCAGCTTGTGAAAACAGTTGTATCATGTCTTCTGAGATTTTGAACCGGTGAGGGAATAACCCTGATGATGTCATCAGGGTTATCTTGCATTGGGCTTGAGATGTGCAGCTTTGTTTAGAGAAAGCCTGAGCTATTAACTGGAGTTTGAAAATTAAGACATTGGGCAGACAGGGAGAGCATAAGGGAAGACTATCAAAATCAAGTTGCATTATGGGAGGTGTAGTATAATGGGTTTTTAGGGATTGTTACTATTCCTTTTTTAAATCCGTCTCTTTTGAGTCTCCAAACTCTATGAAAGTGCAATACTAATTTGTTGTGGTGCCCCTTTAATCTAAAATAACCTGGATGGATACAGTGGATTGTGTTAAACTTACTTTTGGATCAGTGATCATGGCCAGCAGTTCAACAGTCCCAGTAACAGAAGGATCAATGGTGACCTCCAAAGACTTCCTCTCTGGATGAAACTGGAGACAGAAGCATAAACAGACTGAAAACCTCCACTGCAGTCTGGCTCCCCTAAAGTTTTCTTTTTAGCAACTTTTGATTTATCACATCGACCATTTGACATTTTGTGGAAACTGCCAGGAAGAAATAAAGCAAGTTACTACGAGCTGATGGACTCAACTCACCTTTGATACAAAGCATGTAATTTCTTCCCCGACCTTACAGCTGTTCAATTTTTCTTTTGCTGTAACAGGTTTGAAATCTTTACTCTCATCCAGTTTGCTGCAGAAAGGAAGAGAAACAAAGAAGACATGTTTCAGAGTGGAGATGACAACAAAGAAAAATACACATCATCATCATCATCATCATCATCATCATCAGGTGCATTTTTAACCTCTGTTCCATGTTTAATTAAAACAAAAGGCAGCAGACAACAATGACTGAAAACTAAATTTACTTTAGGTCTCGTGCAGTGTACTATAATAATGTTAATGGTATCTACAATGTACAATGAACTTGACTCTACAGTTACCTGGGTATAAGGGTGAGTTCAGGGATGTTGTATGTGAATTTGGGATGGGAGAAGGGCAAGAATCTGAAATGTTTACAAAGAAATACATTAAAAATCTTCACATTTATCTTTTTCATTCACATTGGCTTCATGATTAAGAACAGCATTTAAACAAAATGACAGATGTAGGAACATGCATTAATACGAAAGCTTTAATCCAACATGTAAAAGTAGAATACGTACTTATGACTGGAGGCTTCTCGTCCTCCGATGACCCTGGCGGTGACCACGCTGCCAACTTTAACCGAAGACGTGGGGAAGGATCCCAATAACACATCTTTGACCTCCTTTACCTCAGACACGTGCACGCTGGCTGTGCTTCCGTCCTCGAGTGTGACCTGGATGGAGGTGGGCTTCACTGTCTTTACTTTACCCTGCACGATGTCACCGAACTGGTGACCCTTCTGGTTTTCCGAGGTCGTGCGCGGTCTTTTTGGTGCACTGCGCTGCCAGGACACTAGAGGAAGCCCCTGCACCTCCTGACAGCTGGCTTCTATAACTTCAACAGACAAACTCATCCCCGTTTTCAGCTTGTGTGACTCGGACAGGAATATCTCATTCAAGTGGCTTCTGGTTTGGATCACAGTCAGCTGCGCCGTATCGTGAAGTGAGATGACAGCAAAGTCTTTGTCGATGTGCTGCACCATCGCTGTGCACTTTGAGCCTTCAGTTAACTGTGAAAATACAAATGAAAACACAGGTAATAAAGGTCAATAACTACAAGAAATTGCCATAACATTTAATCTTTATAGGGAGTCCTGAGAGGCATGTAAGAAAATAAAATTCTGGCGATCCATTTTCAATTCAATTATTTTTTTCTTCTGTGAAAATAGGTGAAAAACAAAATACCTTCCAAAACTTGCATCACCAGAATGTTTTTCTCTACTTGCCTCTCAGGGTTTCCATATGTTGCCACTACATTTGTGTGAAAATGTGTGATGTCAGGCTGCTGCAGAATAATCTGTGCTGGTAAAAGCATGTTTAGTCGAACTATCCAAAGTACAGTAAACATCTAATCAATGTCATTGTTTTAAAACAACTAAATTGCATTAAGAAACGTAATACTCACAGATTTCTTCTTCCCCACCAGTTTCGAAAGGATGGACACATGGATACATGTCGACAGGATGTCGATATGGAGGATGACTGCAGTGACTTTCTGTCCAGGGGACAAGTTAACACCTGGAAACATGCAGCCAACAGAAAATTACATCACTTATGCGTTTTCTGTAAGAGGTGTGACACACTGGTTTTGATAAGTTCAGAAGTAAACCGACTGTCCAATCACAGGTAAAAACACACTACATTACAGGACACACGTTTGAGCTGATTTCATGGGGAGCCCCATAGCATAGCTTTGAGGTTAAAGGGCCACTCCAACAATTTTACACATGAAGCTCAGTCAGACATAGTCAGTACTACTCAGGATGCGACAACAGTTATAAGATTTCCTCGGTGGCTCCAAAGAGAGCACTCTGAAGTCTGATATCCGCTCGGGCTTGAGGAAATGGGCATACACCAGTCAGGGGAAGTCTAACGAAAGAAGCTGTTGAATTATGGGAAATGTAGAAGTTTGGAAGTTTGACCCCAACTAGAGACTAAAAGTTAGGATATCTCAACCTCATCGAAGTCCCCCAAAGCATATGGAAGTGCAATACTTTATTACTCAAACACCCATCTTCAATAATGCAGTAGTAGTAGTAGAAATGTAAGTGATGGCAAAGACTTCTGTTAATGTCATGGAGGAGTGAAATGTTAAAGAATTTCATTAACATTTTAAATGTCTCTGGTTGGATACATACCCATGACATGCTGCTTGGTAGCCAGTATGGTAGCACCGGCCAAATCATCTGACTTAAAGGTGGCACCACTGTCTGTTGTATCTACAGTCAGCTTCAGCTTCTGGCCAACACACAGAGCAGCCAGCTGCTGGTGAAGGTCACTGACATCTGAGGGTAAAGACAGAGATAATGAATGAAAAATGAAGATAGATTTTTATTGAATCTACTTGCGAGAGGCAACGATTCAGCCGTCATACCTCTCATTGCTAACATTTCAGTCACAGCTCTCTTCTCCTGCAGACCATTAATGAGTCTGGTCTGGGCGTCACCCTCTGGAGATATGACCTCGGAAATCTTCAGAGTGACCAGGAAACGCCGCTTCTCCTCATCCAGGTTGGTCACTTTAGCGATCACCGTCTGGCCCAGCTGGAAGGCATTTGTCGTGTCTTGGATGAACTTGTCGGTCATGGCCTAAAGAAAAGCAAAGCAGAGGAAGAATTTTAGTCAGGAAACAAACAGCGACTTAGGAGGTAGAGATTTTCAGGTTAGAGGATGCAGCACAACGCTCTTTACTCACCGACTTGGGTGCAAGACCAACAAGGCCGTATGGGAATTCTACAAAGACGCCATAGGACATGATGTTTTTGATCCAGCCAATCAGCTGCATTCCAACTGTGACTTCAGAGAAATCCTTAGCAACCACTCCTTCCTCCAGGGACCATCTCACAGTTGGTTTCTTGGTGAGAGCCTTTAACAGAGGAGCAGCTAAGGAAAACAGGAACAACTACTTGACTGTTCAGAATTAGGAAATATGAGTTGAAGACCACTAAAAATCATTCAGAGTACGGGTTAACTATTCAGTTGTGACAAGATTCACATAAAACTCCAGACTCTTTATGAACAGGATACAAAATTCTGCTTGTTCTTGCTGTAGCACATGAGGTTTGAGATGTTGTCTCCCTCCTGCAGGTTCTCCCACAGCAGAGGGCAGTTGGACACGTGATCAGAAAGGTGCATTGTGGGTAGCACGGCACGGATCTCATCGGGGAGGATGGCCACCTCCAGGCCATTGACTGACTTTTTCAGCACCCTGGCCTCCACTCTCTACATCATACAAACAAACATATAGAGGTCAAAATCTGATAAACTGAGATGCATGAAAGAAAACGAGTTACATAAAGTCATTAACTTACCTTCCCCACCTCACAGTCAACCTGGGGCTTGGCAGATTCCTCGGTGTCTCCTTCCACCGCAGCCTTAAATGACAGCAGCATCTTGGCCTTGTCGGGGTCACACTGAAGAACTTTAGCCTTTAACACCTGCACAACCAACCGAAACAACTCATCAGATGACAAATAATTCACCAAAACACCTCGGATCGTCTGTGTTCGTGGACTTTGAGCTTCTCACCTGGCCCACATAGAAGACCTCCTCTGGGCTGATGATGGGCTCTGAGCTGAGCTCGCTGAGCGGCACCAGGCCCTTGACGCTGTTGTAGAAACGAACGATGCAGCCGAAGTTTTTGATGCAGACGATGTAGCCGTGGGACACGCGGCCAGGATGGGCATCGGCATAGCTGAGGAACAATGGCAGGGTGCTCTCGACCAGGGCCTTCTTTCTGGTCAGGTACAGCTTCTTGTTCTCTGGCTCGACTGACAGCACCTGGAGGAACATAAAACACATATGAAAGATGATCTACAGATCTTACTCTCTGGGTTTTCTCAGTGGCTTTAAAACAAAGTGGAGAACTGGACTGACCCGACATTTGATCCTCATGCCCTCCACGTACTTCTTCTCCGGGTTCTTAAGGATGATGTCAGACAGGTGAGTCCGGGGCACCAGGCCTTTAATGTGGTCAGACAGATGCACCACCATGCCGTGATTCAGCAGGACTGACACTGTCCCCTTGGAGGGAGAGACACATGGAAGGAAGACAACGGAAAAGGGAGAGAGCAGAATGAGACAGGAGAACAGAAGCTAAATAAACTGTGTCTTCCTTTAACCTTTCTTACAGGCTAATCTACAGCACTGATGTAAGCCAGACAACATCTCCATCTTAAATTATTGCACTGGAGTCAAAGCCAATTTTTTTATATTTTGTTAATCAGTGTATACACCCCTGTCAGATGAATTTCAGGCTTACTTCAGGATGAAGTCACCGAGTACAGCAAAGCAATACTCACTAAAACCACCATTTTTACACTTTTGTACCTTTGGACAGAGCCTGGTTAACTGTTGACCCGTGTTTCCAGTCTTTACACATTCTGATGCTATTAAATTACTTTGAGAAAGAGCTGCAATGATAAGCTGAGTCATCGATTAGTTGATAGAAAGAAAATCACTAGCTAGCTATTTTGTTAATCAATTATCTTTTTCAGTCATTTTTCAAGAAGAAATGTCAAACATTTGCTGGTTCCAGCATCTAAAATGTTTTGCTTTTTGTGGTCATTTATCATGAGTAAATCAAGAGCCTTTCTGTTTTGGACTGTGGGTTGGAGGAAAAAAGCAATCTGAAGGTGTCACTTTAGGCTCTGGGTAATTATTATCAGAATCTTTAACCATACTATTACCATTTTGTAGAGTTAACGATTGATTGATTGATTGATTAAAGTGAAAAAATAAACTGCAGATTCATAGATAATGACAGTAATCATTAGTAGCAGCTGTACAAAAAGAAGAATTTTTATGCAAAAATGTTTTAGAAATCAAAAGCTGGGAAAGCTTGATGTCATATTGTGAAGTTTAGCCAGTTGGAAAAGATGCTTTAACTGATTCTACAAGCGACAGTCTTGGTACGAGGGACACTTGGATGAGTGCTGGAGCTCTATTCTTACCTCTACAACCTGACCAGCCTGAAGATCATGGTATCTAAAAAAAGGCCTCTCGATAATACTCCTGAAATCAACACAAACAAGGGTTGTCAATGCATCAAAGTAGAACAGTGAGGTCCATGCTTACTATTGAATGAGAAGCACAGATGAGGTGCTACGTACTTGCGCAGACTGACAAAATGAATTTGGTCCATTGCGCTGAAGTCTAGGATCCTGCAGGTGTGCTCAGGCATGGCCAGCACTCTGTTCTCATTAGAGGGCTCACTAGACTCCTTCATGTGGTTCCTCTGCCATGAAGAATAAATTAAGTTATAACTCCCGTCGGACAGAGTCAGCAGAGGGCAATCATAGCATTAATTCTTCTACAATCAACGTAGGTTGAAATATTTACAGCATCACTCTAACTCACGTGTACAAAGGCCATCGTTTTGTCTGGCAGCTCCAACATGGCTCCGGACATGTGGTGCATAGTGGTCATCTTACAGTCCTTCACCACCTCACCAATGCGGTCACCTGCAGCAGGAGTGGGGTCAACTTTGGACCCTGCCTGAACGAGGTAGCTGCGCAGGCTCAGGGCCACCAGGCGGGTGGACAGCTCCACGTACAGAACACGGGCTTGCACCTGGGTGGAGTGATGCAAAACAGGGTTAGCCTGCCACGTTTATACTCTGTACTGAAATAACCCATAACTGGTTACATGGATCAAATAATATAATCACGATCCCGAGGACAGGCCTACAGTCTCAGACTTTGAAAACCAAAATCCATGTGCAAGGTCAGTTTTACCTCGGCTCCCTCAGTGTAGTTGGATGCCTGTTCTGGCTCCATGTGGAGAAAGTCCACGTGGCCACTGAAGGAGGACAGGAAGCCCAGGATCAGACCGTGTTTGGTCACCTGCAATACCAACACACACACTTTATTAAAACGAAACACAGCAATCATTATAGATGTGATCGCGACTGTAATGAGGACAATAGCAGATCATTCAATATCCATATGCCCAAGAGAAGATATACTCATATTATTCTAATAAACCAAATCTAAACAGCATTACCAAAATAAAAGCTGTCTCTACCTTTTTGATGGTAGCTTTGACCAGAAGACCAGGCAGGAGGTTGGTGAGGTTCCAGCCCTGCTCGGATTCAGCAAAAGCCTGGGCGAGGGTCAAGGAGCTGATGGAGAGACGGGCCACACGCCCATCGTTCTTTACTTCTTCCACTTGAGACGTCACATACTGACCGACTTTCAGCTCTGTATGCATGAGAACACACACATGCGTGAAAGACGGATTAACACTTCGTCACATTCCAGGTCAGGCATCGGGAAAGATGCAAATAATGAAAATGAAAAGATGCAGATCATTTTCATAATTTCTCAGTAAATGACAGATGATCTAAAATACTTTCATACCTTCTGGGTCGTTTTGTTTGTCTTTTGCTGCTGTCTTGGGCAGGAAGGCTTTGGTTCCACTGACACCAATGTCAACTATGAAGCCGTGATCCTCCACACTCTCCACACATCCACTCAAGACCTGAGTTATCACAAAATAACAACATGATTAAAAAACACGGTTGGACAAAAACAGGAATGTTGAATGTTTCTAAACCAAATATTTCCCTGATGACTCACCATGCCTGCTTTCAGAGAGCTCGAGGTGAGAGCCTTGTTGATCAGCTTTGGGTTGATCGACAGCTGGATGCTGGGAGAGCCTCCTTTGGCAACATCCAACTTGGCGACCACACACCTGATCACCATACCAGGGTGGAAGAGGTGTGGCAGAGAGCAGATCTCCTGTGAAGGGAAAGTACAAGATCCACCTCTTAGACATCACAAAATGCTCTGGAATATTAGTAATCTCTTGACATAAAAAAAACTTTAATGAATGAACCTTGGTCTAATGTAGGTTACCATCTGATTCTAGACTCCACCGATCAAATAAAACCAAAAAGAGAATGACTGCGAAGACAGTATGGACTGCATATCACCGCTCCGCCGGCCTACCTCTGTATCAGCTGAATCCAGTTGCTCAGTGAGCAGCTTGGCGTACGAGTCACATATGTTCCTGATGCTGAGGAAGCCTTGCAGGCCACAGGGAAGGCTTACTGTCACCTCAAAGTCTGCAACGTCCTTCACACAGCCCAGCATCAGCATCCCCTCCTTCACATTCTGGAAAAAAACACAATCAGTATCACGTCAGATACTGTGCTGAAGACCCTTCTGATTCACAATAGCGTGCTTGAGAAGTGTACTACCTTGACATGTAGAATCTCCACACACTTGGCTGCTGCATTCAGCGTCAGACCATCTTCTTTGCCCGTCTTCGGCTTCTTGAGCTTCTTGCCGTCATCTTTGCCCGCTCCCTTTCTTTTCTTAGCTTCCGCCTGTTCGTTCGACTGCAAGAGAAAAACAAACAGTGGTTAACTAAGGGGGACTTTTTACTGATACCTCGTACGTATACAGTACTTCACTACGTAGTATGTGAAAGGAAAGGCTGACGTGGAAAGATGACTTCATAGTGACACTGTGCGATGATGCTCTTTTTGGGCAGAGCCATGCAGCTTACTCATTTCTGCGAAGTCTTTTCCAGATGCTCAAAGATTTGTCCTGACAATGTTAAGTTTTTTTCACATTAGTACAGATACAGAAAGATAGAAAAGAGTGGAACTCTACCTGGAACAGGTTGTCCACTTCTGTCCGCTGCACCACTATTTTGCTCTCAGTCTCAGTGGGTTTCTTTGCTGTCCCTCCTCGAGGGAAGTCTTCCTCCATTGATGCCATGTTTGATGTTGTTTTTAAAGTGTCTAAGATAAACAAAGTCAAAGTCAATAAACTGCTTCTTTCAAAACCGTGTAATTGTTGTTAATAGAAAAATGAGGTTGTGCTAAATGACAAATGTTTGTAGCCAAGCATGAGGTCCAGTTTGAGCCTCTCATGAAACTCAATCATCGTTTATACTTAGTTGCTGTTGTGTTCAAGTGTTAGAGAAGCATAGGTCTATATTGTGAAAACAATGATGGAAGCCACAAACAGCAGCTAGGCTTTCTTAATCAGACCTCGGTTTGATTTATCACATGCACAAACAGCTATTATAACCAGCTGGAGAACTATAACCCAGTCCATTTAGATCAGCTGTAAGACTGCTGCACGTTAACTTAGCCCTCAAAATGCACGAGACAACATTAGCTATCATATTTTAGCACTCGGGCTAAACATAAAGCGAGCTTGCCAGCCGACAAAAAGCCTACTCAGATAGAGACACACTCGATCTAGATTTAAACAAATAGTAACTTGTTCTTTAGGCATTTAAAATAAAACGTTTCCTTACATTAAAATCTCCGGCTTGTTGGCATCAAAACTCACATGTTGTTCAGCAACACGCCATGATCGTAACCCGGAAGAAGATGGGTGAGTGGGCGTGTCATAATCTGCCCAATCACAGACCAGAAAGAATGACTGGCATTATCTTTAGCCATTCAGTGGCCGTTTGAGACTTTAACTTTGAGTGGCATTATTTTGGCCCAATAGGAACACAGCTCTGGATTGTTGAGACTAGGCGGGATTTCCTTGTGAATTTAGCATCGCGGCCTCTCCTGAAGGACACCATTCTGTCAGCACAGCGGTCGAGTGTGTTTAAGGTAAGTCACAACACATGTCGAAACAATTAAGCCCGTTCACTTTGCTTTTAGAAATGCTGAATAGTACCGGTGTCATCTTTAAAACGCGTCTGTCACGATGAACTATGTAGCTAGCGGTCTGAACATTAGATTAGATAGAAGGCTAACCTAGCGAGCTAACGTCAACCCAGTACAAAGTGTGCTAGCTAACAAGCTCTGCAGCTTTGACCGATGAAAGTCAGTCTGAATGAAATGCCATTCAAGTGGGTTTACCTGTCAGTAAAGAATATTGCACTGTAGTACAGCTCTCACCGTGTTGACATAGTAGATTTTTATCAAAGTAACAGTTAGCATGTCAAGCCACCGACCATAAAATCGCACTCTTGTACAATAATGCTACTAGCTTCAGTAGCTCATGTTTAAAGGCAAGGACATTTTATTTTGTTTGACGGGGTAAATTAAAATATTCAAACTTTGAAAAGCTTCTTGACGTATTTCACTAGCTCACTTGGTTGAGTAGTCTCGTACTTGCTCCTGTCAAATGAAACACCTTGCAATAATTCAATTCTAGGTTGTGTGACTGTAAGGTGATCTTGCTATCTAAACCAGGCACTTTTCATTATCAGTTAAATCTGCTGATAACTTTATAAATGTCTTGGTTTGTTATTATCATAGAAGACCGTGAAAAAGACTAAACTGGAACTTAACTGACAGAAATGATCGAAATCATGGCAATTAATTGTCTATCAATATCAATAATCGTTTCAGTAGCACACGTTTTTGTCAAACATACTGTTCTCAAGGTCAAAAATGAACTTGGTCATACACTATTATTAACCACTCAATCATCTTTATTCTCCTTGTGGTAGGACCACTAACAATCCATCATGGGAGGACACGACGCAGGAAGCCAGCACCAGTTCACTGGGATTGCCAAGCACTTCAACTCATACACAATCGTAGGGAGGAGGAATGTGAGTTGTTTGCAACTGAAGTATAAATAAACTGCATTTTCTACAGCTGCCATGCCTATATGAATTTCTCATCACGCCTTTTTTTTACCCATCTTTCTTCAGTGTGTTTTGGCAACATTTGCCAGCATATTGGGCATCACCCTTTTCTTCACATTGAAACCCAAGAAACAGGCTGCCGTCACAGCAAAGTGATCATGTAAGTGCATTAAAGTACCTCCATCCTATTAGATTCCAGACCCACATGTACTTTATCAAAGTATTGCTCCAGTAAATTAACTCAAGCATCTATTGTGTCCTTACAGGTGTCCATTTTGACCATCGTTTTGAACGGCTGGGAGTTGAGGAAGCAGCTGGACGTGCTTGTAATAAAATGAGTGTTTGGTTTCCGTGTTAACAATAAAGAACATCTATGCCCAAAGTATAGAAAACACTTTTGTTTTATTTACAATGTAAGCCATTATAAAAGATTATGATACAGAAATGTCAGCCACATGTTGAGCAAAGCTGTACTCATGGCAGTGATTTAAAAAAAACAGTCCTCAATCAGCAATGGCACATTCCTCAGGCGAGGGGAATTCTGCAATGGATCAGCTTGATTTGGAGTCTGAACCAGTCAGTCAGAGGGCCGCAACAGGAGATAACCTAATCTAATTTTCAGCTTCATTCACAGCTAGATGCTCACCAGTGGTAATGTGTTGATAACAGTTTTGTTTTATTCCCACTGCACCCAAAACCTCTTCAGTTACTTGCAGAGCTCGGGGACCAGACGTTTGCATTATTTTCTCAAAATTTAATCATGTCTCATGGATTGTAGGCCCCAGCGGCCAGCAGCAGGTTCCTGCGGGTGAAGTGAAGGTGTGTAACGGGTGTGGATTTAGACGTATAGGTGCCCAGCAGAAGCTCCTGGGAGTTCTCTTGTAGATGGATGTGTCCTGTAGCTGCTGTGAAATCATCAGTCTCTAAATCATCAAACGCCTTCATAGCATCCCACAGACGAACTGTGTTGTCCATGGAGCCTAGGGAAAAAAATAAAACGTCACTCCATCTGCAAATCTTCTCTACATCATATTTGTTCAACATGCATTCAGTATCACGATGTTTAACTGAAAAGAGACAGGTCACCCACCGGATGCAAGGATCTCTCCGTCTCTGCTGAACTTGAGGGAGTAGATCGTGTCTGTGTGGCCTTTAAGCTCTGCAAACATGAGTCCGTGACCAATATCCCACAGGAGAACTCTGCCATCAGTGGCTCCTGAAGCCAAGAACTTCCCATTGGGAGAGAAAGCTAGTGCATGGATAGGACCCTGTGGAAGATAAAGTTAAAAGACTGGCTCAGTCTCTGCAGCAGTCAATTGTGCCATCTGTGCTGCAGTATACAATCAAAAATCCACTGATAAAGATTCATCAAGAGTTATAGAACTTTTTGCCTACCGTAAAAACATGATTAGAAATCATAATATTTAACAGCCGGCTGGTTTAAGTGTTTAAAAACGTAATTTTATCACTTAAGACATTGCATCATAATATGACTCTACTGACGATGTGTGACAACTGATGCAAAGCCCTATAAAGTGGGTTTTCTGCTGAATGGGAGACCACAGATCAAGGTGCTCCTCTGGTGACTCCTCTGACCTTGTGACCGGTGAAGATGCGGACGCAGTTTCCGGTCAGGACATCCCAGAGCCGGATGGTGCGATCGGACGACCCTGTGGCGACGTAATTGGAGTTGGGGTGGAAGCGTGTGGAAGTGACATCAGCGAGGTGACCAGAAAACATCCGCAGAGGCTGGTAGTGGTCTGTTGCCCACAGACTGTAGAGAGGAAGCACAACATAGACCAAGGTTACTATAGTGAATAAAACTCTATAATAACTAATAGACCAGTGACAGACATCTGCAGACAGGTTTGCTGTGTATTGACAGTAGGGTTGCAACGGTATGAGATTTTCATGGTATGATCATCTGGAATCACTATACATTATTACACAATTATTATATATACATATATATTACTATTATTATTATCATCAGTTACAATGGCCCTTGAAGAAATAAAAAAACAAAAGCTTTTACACTAATCAGTTGGTCCTGCAGTTTCTTACCGGGCAACTCTGTCATGTCCCCCAGAGATAAAATAGTACCCATGAGGGGAAAACTGGGTGTCCCACACAGGGTAGTTGTGGCCTTTGTAGCCCACCAGACAAGTAAATGTTTGGAGACTCCACAGCCTGATAGTACCATCTTCAGAACTTGACAACAAGTAGTTTCTGAAAGACAAACGGAGGTCAGCAGGAATTATATGAGATACGTTCAGATGCACATTTGGCCAAATATTTATATCAGTTTTGTGATGAGACTGTACAGCATGTTCAGCGTAATAATTTTCATTATAAAATCTGTGACTGTATCTTCAGGGTTAAACGTACTAATCAGTCCTCAGCTTGACTTTATAAAGTAAGCCATAAAAGTTACCAGTGAAATGATCTGTACCTGTCTGGACTGAAGCTGATGCCGTACACTGGGCCACTGTGTCCGTGGAGGATCTTTGACTCACTGGCCGTCTTCTCATCCATGATCCTCTCCAGCACGTCGTCGGACTCTTTGTCAATCAGATTCAAGTCTTGAGAGAGAAGAAAATACACGATTCATGTTGAAGAAAGTCAGAATTACATTGAGCGATGTTGTCAGACATTCATCGGCAGTCACTGTCACACACTGTACCTGCCGCAGACTTGACCTTGCGCAGCTTTTTCGGCGTGACGCTCCACACCCGTACTGTAGAGTCGGCGAAGCCTCCTGCAATCAAGCTGGAGTCGTCTGTGAAGTCCACTGCAGTCAGACCCTGCAGGTGAATAATTAGAAATGATTCTCTGCCACTGCCACTTAGACACATGGCGGGTTGCTGTGGTTATGAGTTATTTACCTGGTAAGCGTTAAGAAAAGAGTAGAAGCAGATGGAGGGGAGGTTATCTGGTCCCAGGCGGATCCTCTTGGTGGCCTCCTTCATGTACATGATCTTGTCCAGCTTGTCTGAATCCTTCAGTTCTGGTAGAGGTATCCTGAATAACAAGAAACAAGTTTGTTTTTTAAGGAAATTTACCGTTTTTGGATAAGTAATTTATTTAAATTTAAAAGTTTATATTCATAAGCAGTATGTGCATGTTTGCATTTAAACTGGGTACCCCCACTGATTTTAGCGAAACAGATTGGATTTTGATTTACAAGGTCTGATTTGAGTTGCTTGAGTGCACATTCAGCGTTTATCTACCGCTGTATCTACCTAGTCTGTGAGGGTGCATTAGGATCCTGCTTCTTGCTCTTGGAGCCCATGCTGTCCTTCTTGGGTTTCTTCTTCTTGGGTTTACCCTCCTCGTTCTCTGCCTCCTCATCCTCATCATCCAGAGGCAGCTCAATTTCTGGTTCCTTCAGCAGGCCATAGTAAACCTAATTGAATGATAACAAAACAGGATCACATTGTGAATTCAATAAAGTTGTTGACAAAATGATCCCAGCATGTGCTGTACGTGCGTCGGTGTGTCCAACCTTAGCCTTATTGGCCTCCCGCTTAGCCTCTCCAGCCAAGCTGCCAGACATGGCGTCAATCTGGCTCTTGCTCCGCGGCATGCCATCGAAGATGTCAATGTAGAGGTGCTCCTGGATGATGTTCCATATCTGGTTGTTCTGACGCTCCTGCAGGTGCCTCTTGAGCAGCTGGTAAGAGTCGCGGGAGATTCGCAGCACAAATTTGCTGGTACGGAAGTCCAGCAGGGTCTCATTGCCTCTCATGTGCTCCTTCTTGGTCAGGCTGGACAAAACACGCAAGTCGTCTTCGTAGTAGCACTCTTGATCCCCGCTGAACCTGGGACGCAGGGAAATGAAAGAGGTGGGGTTATTTGTTTTCAGACAAAACCAAGTGAGCTATTTATAGTTGAAAGGACATACAATATATGTGACAGAAACTCACTTTTCAAAGAACACCTTGGCCTCATTTTCGTGATTGTTGTAGACCAGCTCCAGATACATGTGCACAAACAGTGGGTAGAAGACCTGGGACAGTTCTGCCCGGTGGCAGTCCAAAACCGATTCTATGAACCTCTTCAGGCCACTGTAGTAAACCCCGTACAGAGCCGGGTCTCCCTGCTGGCTGTAAGCTGACAGCACCACGTTTACATCCGGCTGATCTTCACTGGGAGTTGCTGAAAAACAATATTGTATTTAGAGCTGCAACAATAACCCAATTAATTGATTAACAGATCAACAGAAAATAAATTGCAAACTGTTTTGACAATCAATGGTTTGTTTAACTCATTTTTTTAAGATATTTTTTTTTAATATTTGCTGGTTCCAGCTTCTTAAATGTGAAGATTTGCTGCTTTTCTTTGCGACTGCTGGTTGAACAGAAGAAGGAATTCTGAAAATGACTCTTTTGGCTCCGGGAAATTGCGATGAGCGTTTATTCAGATTATTCGTAGGTGTTTTTAAAGGTTACCTTAACTTATTTAGGTAAATAACGTAAACAGCGTTTTCACATGACTTTTCAACGTGAGAGAATTAAAATGTTAACAAACCAGAAAACTTCACCTGCTGAAGAGAGACTGAGATGTGGAAGAATACATCGGAGAAGCTAGTAAATGGAGTATATTGTCAAACTTTCGACATTTTTATGACAATCATGTCTAAAAAGCACAATTTGTTTTTGTATTTTCATGTGCAATTACACTTGCTAATACAAATGAGAAAGTTCTGGTTAATTGTATAGTTAAGCATCCCTACACCACAGGAAAACTACTGAGCACATCAAAAGTTGTACAGTCAATGACCAGTAGAGACTAGAGCAGCAGCTAATGATTATTTTCATTGTTTGTGCTATAAGATGTCAGAAAACATTAGGAAAAGTCAATCAGTGTTTCCCAAAGTCCTTGTTTTGGCCACAACCCAGAGATATTCAGCTTACTGTCACTGAGGAGTAAAGGAGCCTGAACATATTTACATTTAAGAAGCTGAAATCACAAAAGTTTGACTTTTTTCGTTATAAAGAAGTTACTCAAACCAATTAATCGCTCATCAAAGTACTTGAAAATGAATGTAATAGCTGACAAACAATCGATTAATCATTGCAGACTGACCAGGAAGCATTCCTGCAACACACTGCCCTTGTGAGACTTGAGTGGAAGATAGTTACATCAACATACAGCCCAGTAGTTGGTGGTACACTGTATATTTTCATTGGGAGCACAATTATAGTGACTCTGCTGTAGTCTTGTGATAGTTATAATACTTGTGTCCACTCGCAGGTTATGTCACAGTAACAGGAAACTTTACGATACAGTATTTCACGCTTCAAAACAACAGTAGCTCGGTTCTACCTTTGGTTGGCGCCTGAGCTACAGCGGAGGATGAGACGGTCACCCGGCTCAGAAGAGCGCTCGCATCTCCGCCTTCTAGGTCCACGGTGCCCCCAGCACCACCCGAACCTGCCCCGGACGAGTCACCTCCCTTCAGGTCCAACGAATCTTCCGGTAATCCCGCTTCACGACGCAAAATTTCGACGGACTCGGCCAGATTGTTCTTTTTGAGGAATTGCAGGACCGCCAGCAGCGTCTGTTGGTCCTCCGGGGCTCCGGCCGGGGTTTTGTTACCTCCAGCGGCCGAAGCACTGGAGCCGGGGGGCGGAGAGAGGAGTCTGCCGTCGTTTGCATTGTTATTTCCACCGCTATCTTCTGATGGTTCTGTTTTTATGTCTTTCTTTTCAACCGCGTCGACCAGACCACCTTGTACGGCCGCCATGTTCAAAATGAAATGCGCATGTGCGAGGTTCAAAAACGGAAAACGACGACCGTTCAAGATGAGCTCACCTGATTGGTTGTTAGTGACGCAGCGTCACGCTGTGTAGAGCAGAAGTCCCGCCTCCCTCAACGCCAGCATCTGTAATCTGGCGTGCTGATGAAATTACTGTAGACTCAATCTAAGTCATCGCTTTATGATCAACAGGTGACATTCTGCTTTAATAGACCTCAGATAAGATGGTTTCATGTTTACCATGCAGCACTGTTACAACTGATGTCATTTTTATTTGATTTCAGCTCATGCAAGCTGTGTGAATTTGAGCAGTAAACATCAATTGTATACCAAAAAGTCATACTTGAGTAAAAGTAATGATATTGTGTTAAAATATTACTTAAAAGTAAAAGTGAAAGTACGAATAGTACTTGAGTGAAAGTCTTAATGTATATGATGTTATAGGTGCACTATGTTACGGAAGCCCTAAAGGGCCATGCATTCATACATTTTATTTCCTCGTTTTCCCGTGATAACGAGTTAATTTCATTTGTTTTCTCAAGATCTCGAATTAATTATATCGTTATCTTGGGAAAACAAAGTTTCGTTATCTCGAGATCTCGAGAAAATTATCCCGTTTTCTCGGGAAAATGGCAGTTGTTATTTCGAGATAATAGCTCATTCATTTCATCTGTTTTCTCAAGATCTCGAATTAATTATATCGTTATCTCTGGAAAACAAAGTTTCGTTATCTCGAGAAAATTATCACGTTATCTCGGGAAAACGGCAGTTGTTATTTCGAGATAATAGCTCATTCATTTCATTTGTTTTCTCGAGATCTCAAGTTATTATCTCGAAATAACAACTGCCGTTTTCACGAGATAACGGGATAATTTTCTCGAGATCTCGAGATAACGACACTTTGTTTTCCCGAGATAACAATATCATTAATTCGAGATCTTGAGAAAACAAAACGATAGTGTAGTATATTAAATCATTGCTGGAAACATCATTCAGCGTAGCAATGTCAGAGGAGCAGGAGCATATTGATCACAATCAAGGCCTGACACAGGCTGAAATAGCATTATGCCTTGCTATTACAGATAATGTACACATTAGTGTGCGTAATCTAAAAAGACTGTTAGCCAGGCTTCAGCTATATCGGCGGCGCAATCTAAGTGAGCCTGATGTCGTTGTTAACTACATAGCTGACCAGCTACGAGGTCCCGGGCGTCTCCATAATCTCAGGCCTATCATAGCACAGTCATTATCTCGAGATCTCAAATTAATTATATTGTTATCTCAGGAAAACAAAGTGTCGTTATCTCGAGATCTCGAGAAAATTATCTCGTTATCTTGGAAAAACGGCAGTTGTTATTTCGAGATAATAACTCGAGATCACGAGAAAACAAATGAAATTAACTCGTTATCACGGGAAAACGGAGGAAATTAAATGTATGAATGCATGGCCCTTTGGGGCTTCTGTACTATGTAGTTTTGGGGAAGACATTTTAATCAGCAAAGAAAAATCTTCATTGATTGATTTTCATGAGTTAATTATATAATATTTCTGAGTTTGTACTATTACCTTATTAATATTATAAATATTACCTTTCTGACGTTGAATTTCCTTCCCAAAACTACATGGTGCACCTTTTAAATGCACTTTAATATCAAAAGTAATTTCTGGCAATAAATGTACTTGAGTTTCAAACGTACAGGTAAATGTGAATTATACATGTTGTATACATATTTACATACTGTATATACTGTATACTATGTATCGGCCGAATATCTCATTAGATATTCAGCATTTTCCTGAATATTGGAGTCAGTGTTGTTTTATCTGATTGCCAATAAAATTCTTTCATTTAGAAATATGCAGCGTTGGCTCTGACGCAGCATGCAATCTGCAAAGTAATAAGTAACCACAGTTATCAATAAATGTAAAGGATTAAAAAGTACAATATTCACCTCTTACTTCAAAACTGTACTTAAGTAAAGTACTTGAGTAAAAGTACTTTGTTACATTCCATCACTGGTAATCTTTACTTTCATTTAGGAAGCTAAGGAGTTCTATTTAAACCTAATTTATCTGTGTGACTTCAAACAGGATTGCACATTTGATTTCTTATTAGATATATGTACCATTTTGTACCAGGTGGTGGCACTTTGGTCCCACACAATCAGTACCCAGTCTGGAGTGTCCCAGCCTGATGACCTCTTGCGACAATGTATTGCAGATGCTATGAAATGTGAAGAAAATTGCAGCTGCAACAAATGATTATTTTTGTTATCTATTAATACACTGATTCTTTCTCGAGTAACTATCTGCTTTTTTTTTTATAAAAGGTCAGCAAATTAAGTATTTCCTTTCACCTGTTCCTGGAACTCATGATGACACCATCATCAGTCAGTTGTCAAATACACATAAATATTCAGTTTACTATTGTACAAGAGTGAAAGTGTAAACAAACAAAACAAAAACTATCCCCCTCTTTACTTGCAATACAAATTCTTGAAAGATACAGGTTATAAATACCATTGTGGTCATGATCCATAAAAATTGCGGTTCTGTACAAAACAACTTGTAGCAGAAAGGGTCAACACAGGAAGGACAGAGAGCACATATAATATCAGCAGTATTCACTTTGCAATCTGCTGAGGCTGCATTTCTGCCTATACAGACTAACACACTGTCTTCCGTCTCTGAAAGGTCTGACACGCTCATATACCGCTGAGTGTGCATCTTTTGGGTCAGCACAGCATCTGTTTTCATCTCCAAGACACTGTCAGTAGAAAATCGGAACTTAATAGCATTTCATTTTTTTTATTTTTGGAACAGTGGTGGCAATGTTTACTAGATGTCTCAGTACATTGCACAACATCTTTCTTTAGACTGTAGTATACTTTAAATATGTTTAGGCCTTTAAAATCATGTGTGTAAACTTGCTGTCAGAAAGAAAAGAAAGGGCAGCTGGTACTGGGTGTTTAAAATATTTAAAATAAGTACCATTTAAAATATTCAGAATCCATGTATCTATTGTTTTGACAACGCTAGTCCATAGATAATAGTCCAAAAGATGTCTCTTCAGGCTTGGTTGCACTTGTAGGAGCTGCTCTCTCCTGCTCCGGCTCGTCCACACTGGATATTGTCAGAGTGAAAACTCAGCAGCAGGTTTAACGTGCAGGCTGAGGTCTGTAGAAAGCACTGGGACAAAAGAGGGGTTCACAGCAGAAGCAGCAGGGCGTTGTATAACATTGCGGTGGCATTGCTCTGTGTGCAAGAGAGGTGGGGGTTGGGTGGGGTTGCTTGGGTGAGAAAGACACGTTAACATCAGCAACGCAGGGCGTGGTCATCTGCAGGCTCATTGTCACGCTGCTAATTGGGCTCTCAGGATACAAGGTGTCATCCACCGAATGACAATGCAAACATACTGTATGTGGTGCAACACTATCCTCAGCAGCACTACTGTAAATGGCTGATGCAGCTCTTTTTGTGCTCATGTTCTCTCTCTAACCTGGTAGATATGCAGATGATCAGGACTGAAACACATGTGTCAGGCTTAAGGTTATTGATTTAAGATCTATAAGTGTTCCCTTCATATAGCGATTTAAACAGAGCCTGCTGTGCTGCACTGAATGAGCAGTGTTTAGCACCTGCACCACCATAAAGGCACAGTGGCATGTGCTTCTGTATTTGTATAGAGCTACTGATCTTTGCTGTTGTGTTAGTGCTTTTATTTTGAAATTATAGATTAATAGAATATATAATATATAATAAAATCAGACAAAGCAATCTCCTCTAGTTGCTTTAATGTTTCATGGCAGCTCACCAGTGTTGACATTGGTTTAAAATAAAACTGAGTGATTACTTGTTACAATCAGCTGGTCGCTACTGAAGGATTTAACTGTGTAAATGAGAGACTTTTGTAACATTTGAAGGTTCTGGTACTTTAAAGGACACATATTATGCTCATTTTCAGATTCATAATTTTATTTTGGGTTACTACTAGAATAGGTTTATGTGTTTTAAAGCTCAAAAAACACATCAGCTTTCCCATACTGTCCAGTGCAGCAGCACTGTACTCCCCCTCTGTTTTGACTCCTGTCTCCTTCTCTCCCAAATACCCAGTCCCATCTGATTGGTCAAGTCTGAACCTGCACCACTCACCGTGTCTCCACTCGGCTCTGTTCTGTTTTCAGCTTCCAGTTAGCGTCATGTCTACCGTGAACATGGGCATAAATGATGCAAATATGTGACATGGTGACGTAGTATGATGTCAAGAAGTCACAGAATTAAAGGCGGGGCTACTGATGTGGAGTTTCAGGCACTTCAGGAGCAGTGTGAGCAAGTGACCTTTTAACTTTCGAGATCATTTACACGCACAAGAAGCTTTATAACACACTGGAGGAAAGGAAAAAAATAAAAAAGCACAATAGGTCTCCTTCTAACTTTGCATTATACTTTTACTCCAGGAAGGTTGACTATATTTATTTGATTGAAATCCCAAACAATGACACAAAGGCTACAAGTTTATAAAATATGATGCATTCAGTGCCACCCGGGTCATCTACAATACTGCTTACACAGTAAAGCACCATACTTTTACACTCTTAAAGGGACCATTCTTTACTGTAAATAGTTATTACATTTACCTTTGGTTTCCAACTATACCTTTTACAGAGAACCTCCCCTCTGCTGCAACAGTATGGCTGCAACCATGTGCAACCTTTAATTCTTTCAGGGTTAAGGAGACTGCTACTTTTTCAATTTTTTCCAGATACTTTTTAGGATTTAAACTAACATTTTGTCTTCTTAAACTGTCAGTTCCTGTTCAAACTGCTCGCATGCTCTCTACGATGCTAATGAAATGGGTGAGTGGGGAGAGACGCGTGTTCAGTCGAAGCCTCCTGTCACACCTCGGTGATGCTCTGGAGGACTCTCCCGAACACCCACACCATCACCACCTCTCTCTCTCTCTCTCTCTCTCTCTCTCTCTCTCTCTGTGTGTGTGTGTGTCAGGAGGCAGCAGGGTGTGGCTTCACCCAGCAGAGACAGCTTTGTAGGAGCTACACACAGACCTTCAAAAGAACACTGTTTCATGCGCACTTAAACCTCAGTAAAACCAATATTGCTGTAGAGACAAAATGATACTTTTTGGAGCATTAAATTGCACATTCTGCTATCTAAACATTAGAAAAATCACCTGTTTTCTATTCTTTTGCATTATTCAGTGGTCATGCCTTTGTGATTACATGTCAATTGCTGCACTTGTTATCACAGCATATGGTACGAACCAGTCTAGTGGCTGCTACCAATGACGTGCACCACTGATTTAAATTAAAAGGCTATTGCTTTGTGTCTACACGGTTAATGCGTACCCGGAGATGATGTGCTGTTATGGATGTCCGCTCAAGCTGTTATGCTTATACGCCAGTAAAACTGTCCTCTGATGAGTTTGGAGAGAAGGTTTATAGCAGATGTGCTGATTGGTATTAGCGGCACACGGTGGATTTATGTTAGTTAAATTTCAGTTTTACTTGACTTTTACTTCCTCATATGCCATACATCCTTAAAATGATAAATGGCAAAGACGCTTTGCTTTGCAGGAAAGTCTGAGCGTGTCTGTTCGTCTGTGAGGCAGACAGAGAGAAATGTAGTCCTGGGAGAGCAGAGTGGGGTGTGGCAGTTTTACAGTCGCTTCGGTGTTTTTATGTTGGATTTTAGTGCGTGCACGTGTCGGGTAGCGTTTTCCCAGCCGCGGGAAATGGTGCAGTCGAGCTGTATCTGCTGATTACTTGAAAAATATTCACCGTCTCCATAAGATGCTGGAGATTTTAGAGATTTTAAGACATTGCCACAAATTGTTCAGAAGGTGACAACTACACCCTAAATGCCATCTTCAGCGTATTTAGTGTCTTTAACGCTCGTTTGATGCTTTTTCTGGCTTTCCGCTTTGTTGGTCCTCAGTTTGCTATGATGGTGTTATTGTTGTCCAGGCAGGAGCGCGCCAGAGAGTGAGCGCGTGTGGAGAAGATCTGTGATGCTTACCTGCACATTTACAGGAAAACGTGAGTTTCAGAAAACGCTGCCTGAGCGGTAAACGGTCAGGAAACGCAGCAAAATCCCCTACTGAGATGCATAAGTAAATAATTCATGAGGTGTGACACTCAGAAGAGGTAGAAAATGCCCCAGGAGAAGCGAAGAGGAAGGGCGGGAGAGGAGTGAGGGAAAGATGAAGGAGGGAAAAGAGTAGGGGGGGAAGGCGGAGGGGGAAGGCTGCATGGTGGGTGGGATGGGGAGCGGGTCAGGGAGCAGGAGGGGTGGGGCAGTGCATGGGGAACGGTAAAAAGACAGAGAGGATGGTAGCTTAAACTCAGAGGATGTATGGTCGGTAGAGAGGCAAGGATAGGAGCTTGAAGGAGGTGTAAAGGAGGGCGCGAAACATGTGAGTGAAACAGAAGAGAGCTGACAGTAAAGCAGATTTTTTTGCAGTGATGCAAGAGGTGAGCAGAGATGGAAAGGAGGGCGAGGATTCCTCCTCCAGTAGCCATTAGCAACAAGGACGAATTACACCTTCATCCACTCCAATCACACTGAGGTGAAGCATTAAAGCAGATGTCTGTATGATTTCTAAATACACACGCACAGATTTAGATTTAATTTGCAGCAGAGCCACAAGAAACTGGAGTTCACACCTTTACCCTACCTGACAAATCCCATTTTACATCAGTTGCATCAAAAAACGTACATATATTGAGGAAGGTTGCCATCAAAATCCCCCAAATCCATCTTTATGTTACCGTAACTCGTTAAAAGCTCCAAGGTCGACTTATTTCTGGTTAGCTTCTATCTTGTCAATCCTTTTCTTTCAGAGGGTGCTCTTATTTTCTTCAGCCTATGAGAGGTGTGTGTGCGATGGTGCATTTATGTGTGTGTGTGTGTGTGTGTGTGTGTGTGTGTGTGTGTGTGTGTGTGTGTGTGTGTGTGTGTGTGTGTGTGTGTGTGTGTGTGTGTGTGTGTGCATGAGTGCATGAGTGCATCTTAGAGACTTTTGCCCATCCAAGTGGAATAATGGTTGTGAAGGCAGAGCTGTGGCACTAGAGATCTCCATTTTGGGGGGATGAAATATGGGGAGCCTGCATTATTCAATACTGACCTAACTGGAGAACTGCATCCTGCACGCAGTTGTCGGCTCTGCCGGCCTAACGGATGGGTGGTGGCAGCCGCACGGAAGCAGACTTTTTAAAAAAAAACAGACCA
Source organism: Pagrus major (assembly GCF_040436345.1). Lineage (NCBI taxonomy): Eukaryota > Metazoa > Chordata > Actinopteri > Spariformes > Sparidae > Pagrus > Pagrus major. Next base: position 27,323,321 of record NC_133215.1, on the reverse strand, counting down.
GCTGCAAATCTGATGTGAGTGAATGAAATACTCTTTACATTGTCAAAGTGCCCCTCAACAAGGCATGGACCCTACCTGCTCACAGGCAGCTGCTGCACGAACCATCAGTACAGGTTTGAGGTAGTTTGGAGTTGCACTGTAAAAAGCACCTGCCTTAAAAGGTTTTTAATCTATTATACCCATCAAAATTTATGAAACTAAAAATAATGATGTGGGTGGATTTAAGAAATAGTTTTGTACATTTTTGAAACTACGAGTATGTTTCTTTGCTTCATACCAGATCTATACCACTTTCATGTTGGTGCACTAGATACTGCATAGAGCTACAGCCAGCACCTGGCTAACTTCGTTAATTCTTATACAGATTAAACAAACATTGTATCATATGTTACATAATGCAATTTATGAGCTTCAGAAGTGCTAGAAGGTAGATTTTTTTTCCTCTGCACAGAGCCAGGCTAGCTGTTTGAGACTAAACTTGGCTAACCTGGATGTTTGTTTAAAACCTGTATCGTCATCTTGCTTCTCATGTTCATGTGCTTCTCTTCCCAGAGCCTGGTGAGTACAGTATCATCATTGCCACACAAAAGACGGCCAAAGCTACATACCATTATATTTTGAGTAGCCAGCTTTTGACTATGGATATTTTTGGGTGGCAAAACGTGATTTCTGAGGTTAGGTATGAATTGAGGTTAGGTTAAGGTTAGGGTGAGGCATACATTGGTTATGTTTAGGGTTAGGGTAAGGGTTTGGGTTAGGCTGTACAAATGAATGGAACTCAATGTAAAGCTAGGACTTTACATTGAATAGCAAGAATAGCTTTGCAAACCTGTGTGTGTGTGTGTGTGTGTGTGTGTGCGTGCGTGCGTGCGTGCGTGCGTGTGTGTGTGTGCGTCTAAAACCCCTGGAGACTGTGTGATGTAAGAGCTAGGCAGATATTACATTTCTATACCGTGTGAAAACAGATGGATGTGTAGTTTGTCAACCTGTCACAGCTTGTAGGTGTCTTCATTATCCAGAAAGGACTTCCTCAACATACGTACGTCTGTCACCAAACATGTGTGGAGTGGTGTTTGTGATATTTTTTATGACGAAGTTGTTTTCACTCTCTGCGCAGCCTCTCCTCTCTCCCTCTCTCCCTCCACTAGCTGTTCCTCTCAGCTCCCACCCACGCATTTTCTGTCACTAGAGATCTAACCAGGCACTTAAACATCCCCCCCATTGCGGGTCCTTCACAACACAATATGAGCACCACAGTTTCTTTATCACTATAAATAATGCAGGCCCCATCTAAAACTAATAAGGCAGCATGGCACAGTGAGGCAACATAACAAATTTAAACCAAGAAACACGCAGAGTTCCATTGAAGCATCGAGATTCAACTCGTTACTTCGTGCACCCAAAACTGTTCGTCTCTTTATCGCACAGTGCGTCATTTATTGCTGTTTGTTGTCGAACAACGTGGCGTTAATACATGATGAAGCTTTAATGTAAGAGACAATTCCCCGCATGGATGTCCTTCGTTCCCCGCAATCCAAACCTCTTCAGATAGCCTCCCTACCAAATTAGCCTTCTCTGCGGTCCAATGAGCATGTCTAAAGATTATCACACACACACACACACACACACACACACAAACACACACACACACTCTGACTGACATCTGCTGTGAGGGTAAGATAAAAAGGTGGCCTCCAATTTGCTAAAGGTCAAAGCCCCAGTCCTCAAAGCCTGAATCAATAATTCCAATTTTGTAACCAGTGGCAACATAAACATTTTAGAGACAAATAATTCTAATAATCCTACGAGTTATGTATATTCATATGGCATTATAGCTCTTGAGGTACCATCTGCATTACAATGTGCCTCTATAGTCTGCTGTTTTCTGATCAACTCTGCTCTATGAAGTCATCATGATTCAAAAACACCTGAAGAAAGAGAAATGGTTTCATTATTAGCTCTTTCCATCCATTTTACATTTTAGAATTAGGATAATTTATACAGAGATATCACACCTCTCCCACCTAGTGTGTGTCGCATTGGCAGGAAATCCAGGACAATGTACTGGGCTGAAACAAAGATCCCACTCTCGCACGCAGCCACCTTTGGATTAAATCCGGATCTGATCTGTAAGCCAAAGTGTTCAAGAACATCTTTTCATTGCAGGTTATCCTTTAATTAGTCGGAAAGGATACATTGATTTCCATTCAGTTGCCTGTCATCATGGAGGTGAGGGCCAGAGTGCAGTCAATCATTCTCTCTCTTGCAATAGATACATACATCAGAAGTGACAAACAGTCAAATGCACAAACAAACCTGTTCATGGTAAAGCAACGCTCTTTGTTCTCCTTGAGGTGTGTGTGTATAAGTGTGTGTCTCAGGCACAAAATAGAGGATAGGGGGTGGACCAGGTTTTCCTTTGTTACCACCATTTGATGTCTCCAGGAGGGGAGGGTGGACAGGGTGATGGGAACGTCCTTGGGGAGCGACCGACCTGTGCAAACACGACAGACGGACATGTGGTGGCAAATGCACAGATTGGTATATTCACACGAACAGACAGAAACACACAGCTCTCACATACAGATATTCTTTAATGCGTTTACTGTACATTCACTCAGAATCCACCGCTCAGTGTCTCAATTTAGATTTTAGACAACAGACTTATGGCACATTAAGCCATTAAAACGAGGGTTGGTACGTTATTCTGGAGGCATTTTTTGTTATGTTTGTGGAAAATATCTCAACAACCCAACAGCAAATGCTCTGACAAATACAAAGAAACATCCAGTGTCTGTGACCTTTGCACGCCTCTAATGGGCCCATCACAACATCTCATTCAGCTGGTATGAAAAGATTGGAAAGTCTACCTGTCTGTACTGACGCACCTGCCTGCTGGAGTTTTCCACAGGACTGTTGGCCGATGTGTTGCTAAAGATATTAGCGAGCTAGTCGCACAAGAATGGAAGACAAAGTGCATCTAAAGTTTCCCAGTAGTGACGTGCTAGCTTGACAGCGGTGAGTACTGGTAATAGCATGTTTGTTGTGTATCTTCAGTATGATTGTATTAGGTGTTTCACACGTGAGTGAGACATGAAGTAAATCTCGTAGGATGCGGTTAGCGATGACAACGATGGTTTTGAGACTGTCGCTCAACTTAGAAACATTAGCACAAAGCTAACACTGAGGTACGTTCATGGTGGCTATTTTGCTTGTGTTTCTATGATTGTGGCTTTTAACACAGTTGTTATTTATGTATTTGTTAGACTAAAAAAGCTACAAGAGCTTGTCAAACGTTGCAAAGTAGCCGCCAACACATATCTCAGCGAGAGCTACGAGGCAGTCAGTGTAGTCGGGCGGTATGTGTTGATGTGTTTTGTAAGTGTGGCTTTGGAGAGTGCCTGGATGGAGATTTCTTTTCTTTTGAAATGTACCTGGCTCCTGCTGCTTTCCACAATAGACGCTTTCCCCGGCAGACATCTTGACTTGTCAAAGCAGGAAAAGCCCAGGTGTGACTGATAACGTTAACGAGGGCTCAGTTTCATTAAGTGTCCTCGTAAGCCACGTCAGGGACCAGTGATAGAATGTAACTAAGTAGATTTACTCGAGCGCTGTACTTAAGTACAATTTTGAGGTCCTGGTTCTGGTAGGTTCTGTCACTTTATACTTTACTCCACTACATTTTGGAGGCACATATTGTACTTTTTACTCCATTACATTTATTTGATAACTTTAGTTACTCATTACTTTGCAGATTACATGCTGCAATTCTAGATCAGTTTATTTTATTGGCAATTGGATAAAAAACACTGATTCTGATAATCAGAAAAACGCTCAGTATCGGGTCCGATAATCAGTCAGGTTGATAATGAGTGGAACCACGGCATACAGGTAAATATATGTATAGTTTGCCGTTACTTGTACTTTTGATACTTAAGTACATTTAATATCAGATACTGCAAGACTTTTACTCCACTACTGTTTGTATGACTGACTTTCACTTTCACCAAAGTAATATTTTAACATGATATCTTTACTTTTACTTGAACTAGCTCACCTAAATGTAATGCAGCCATAATTAATGTTATTTGTTACACCTGTGCTTTTCCTGCTTTGACAAGTCAAAATGAAAAGGGTCTATTTAACCCACCCCAGCTTTAATCACAGCTCCAAAAAGGCTTCAGAATCTTCACTTTGCTGTATTCTGCTGCTCTCGCTGGAAATACAGTAATCAGTGATGCTTCCTTTCATTTAAACTATGTCCACAGGATGACTCCATAATTGTTTGGAAATTGAATGTGTTAAGAAAAAAAAACAGATATTTAGTGAACATAATTTAGTTGTTGTGAAGACAAGAGAAATTAGATTGTATTTTTATCATAAAGCAGTGTCAAAAGGAAGAAAATTAGAAAATTAATAGAATTTCTAAGCATCATCTAACATTGCCCTGAGAGTATAAAGCAGAGGAACTAGTTAGTTGCTTATTTTATATCTATCTCTAATGGAATCTGAATGAGTTTAATGCCCATTTATATCGTACAGTGACACGACTCAGCATTGGAAAGCAAGTTATTCAGTGTAATTAACATTTGTATTGACATTTCCACGCGTCTCCCTGAGCAATAACAGGATGTCTTCTCCCTCAGAGAGCCTGTAATTATGCTATTTGATGAAAAAAGACATGCACGGTTAACACTGGTTTTGAGAGGCAATTAGATAATAGTCTCATCCACAAATCTGCAGATCCTAACCTCACGGCACACAGTGACATCTTACACTCTGCTGAAATCTGCAATTGCATGGTGAACCCATAAATCAGTACACTAACAGATAAACTGTGATCAGGCCTAAAGAGATTTATGCAGACCAGTGATGTATGACCTCTCAGCCGGCTCCAGAGCTGACCGTACAAGCCTCTAAACTGCCTTTTAATTAATAGCAGATCCTGCTCCATCGATCGGCTCTCTAATTATGGGGCGTAAGCTTTCTATAGATCAGCTGCCCTTGTGATATACACATCCACACACATGCAGGCACGTAAGGCATACCTCCGCACCACTCAGCCGGATGTTTTGCTGTAGCCACTTCATTGTGGGAGGTAAATATTTTAACAGTTTACCAGGAGGAATGCTGCCGGAATGAGTCCTTGGCCTCGAGTCCCACAGGCTCAGAATGAGACGACAGTTTTAATTACGTTCAGGCAGGATAATTGAATGCTTTTGGATGTTTTCTGCCCGATCAATATCTGTTTATGTGTGTACAGTGACACAGTATATCAGCCTCCGGGCAGACTGCCAGCAGGTAGGGAATGACTCCAGTCAGCACTTTGGGAGATGGGAGAGGGAGGGGGGAGGAGAAGAGGGAGGGAGGGGCAAAACGTACACACACATATGCATACTGTAGGCCCGCAGATGGGATGCCTTGGTAATGCGTGTATTTGCCGTGTTGATGTGGTGCAGCACAGAGGGTGGAGCCAAGGGTGCCAGCGTTCCTCGCATCATGGCTTTAAGAGCCAGATCTGATGGATCTGCAAACTGCAGCGCCGCAGTGTGAATGTGAGACGGACAAGAGGAGAACTCAGACAGACGGACAGACGGTGTTCAGATACCCGGTCAATAAAGCTGATTCTGATTCTGAACCTGTAGAAGTTACAAATTCAAAAAATCTGGTTGCTTCACACACATCTTCAACCCAGCAAAAATAAATCTGGGCGATCACCACAATTTCAAGGTGGGCACCCGACACCAATTCAGTAAAAAGAAGAGATTATGTGAGATGTCACAGTTAAGTTGACCTTTGACCTTTTGGATATAAAATGTCACCACTCATTTTATCCTGTCAGACATTTGTGTGAAATCTTTGTCGTAATCAGTGTAGAAATTCTTTGGTATTGGCCAAAAACAGGTTTTGTGGGCTCACAGTGTAAAGTATTCACAGTCGATTACATTTGTTACCTTGTCATTTGCAGCTGCAGATTAAGATGCTCAGGGTTTTTCGGTGACGGATGTTCAAACCTCCATCACACATAATACAGATAGTGTGTCAACCATGTGACAGTGCTCATGAGATAAGTGAAATAAACGGGATACGCTCACTCTAAAAAAACATTGTTGTCATTCCTGACCTGTCGAGTACCCTACATCTCTGCTGCACTGTCAAAGCAAAGTGAATCATTGCGTTAAAAACATCCGTCCAAAGGTTTCTCTCACTCTATAAGGCGATGCCTTTGATCAACGATGACAGTTTATTAATGAAAGCCGACATTAGTTTGATATGTTACCATAACTGTTTCTGTTTTTATTAAGAGAACAATTGCTCAGCCGCCCATTTCCTCTCCATGGAACGGCAATCTTGGGAAATCATAACGCCATAAAGTCATCCTTTGCAGCCTTAAGATCTTGAATGATATCATGTAATTACCCTGCACTCACCCATGACCGGCAGGTTAGATTGAATGACTCACTTCCAGAGAAACAGTCAGCGGGAGTCCATCACTAATCTTAATTTCATTTCTTCACGCGTCAAGGTTGAAATAGATATTGCCACTCAAAAAGGCACAGGGGAGTAGAAAGGTGATGACTGCTGAATACTTTAGCAACACCCACCTAACCACCTTCCCAAAAGACACATCACGTACAAAGACATCACCTTCAGTGGGTGAAGGCTGAAAGATGCGTGCAGCCATAAGGGGCAGTAAAAGCTGGTTGCCACTTAACAGCTACACCAGCTAACTAATTCAAAAGACAAAAATGGTACATGTCTCGCTAAGGAACACTTTATTAGGAATTATAACCTGCAACAAATGGCTTTATTAATCCTTCATAAATCATTTAGCTTATTTATGCACTAGAGACCACACATGATGGCCTTTTAGAATGAGGCTATGTTTAATTAATAAGTGTTCATGGTTTTCACACTACATTAAGTATGGAGTTGTAAATGTTGAACAGTTGTTAAAGGACACATTTGAAATGAGGAGAAATACATTTGCTTGCTTGTTTGCTGACAGTTTAACCAGAAGAGTGATATCTCTCTCATGTTGAGGCAGTAAATATGAAGCTGCCGCTATCAGTAAGTAAGCTTAGCTTAGCTTAGTATAATGACTAGAAACAGGGGGGAAACAGCTAGCATGGTTCTGTTCAAAGGTAACAAAATCTGACTTTAGTGATTTAATGGAGTCCTGGCATCACTGGAGGAGAAGCTGCACCATATCGTTTACTTTTACACCTCAGTTTTTGTATTGTTTTTGTAACAATTGCACAAAATGCAAAATTTCTACATAATGTTGCTTTAAGCTAAACTGAGCTAGGCAAACCTACTGTTTTCATATTTCCTGCACAGATGTAAGAGTGGTATCAATCGTCTCATCTAACTCTCAGCAAGAAAGCAAATAAGCGTATTTCTCTGAATGTTGAGCCATTGCTATAATAAATTGATTTTGGTATGGATACTCTGGATCAGAGTTATACTGATGAATTAACGAGCTAGATTAAAAGACAAAGCAAGAAAGGACAAGCTCCAGCTGAAGGGAAATCTCACAAAATTGTGATGCTAAAGTTGTACTTTAAATAGCTTTTTATAGATCCTATGGAAGGATTAATACATTATTTAACATTAGCCATTAATAATGCATGAGTTTCAACCTACACAAAAATCCTTCACAAATTGTGCCTTATCAGGAAGTGGTACTCCCAGTCCAAAAATGCCATCCCACATCAGAGTCCATGAGGTATTTTTGGATTTTAATCAATGGGCAAGAAGGTAACAATTATTGAACCATTTTGAGATTGTTGATGGGTAAAATATTACTGATGTAAAACTGTCAAACTTCTTAAAGATCTATGGGAATATAGAAAAAATGTATACGGCCAGTAAATTCTCAACTGGGACGTGCATCAAATGCTTTTAATCAGTTCATTTTGTTTGACTTGCATTTCCTCAGATAATGGGCAATGCCTCTCTAAGGGCCAGCACTAGGTCTATTGTCAGCACTGTGTGTATCACTCTTCAACTTCTGAAGAAAATTTCTATTTTTCGTTTTCATTACGAAGGACACGTTCAAACATGTATGACCTTGATGCCTTTACAGCAGTGAGTGTGCTTAGCATTTTGATGGGGAGCCACATACACCGGGAGAGGTTGTAATTTCTAACAGACTCAGACGTGATGCAGGATTTCTCCATTAGTTCTTACTGCATTTCAGCAAATGAGGCTGGAATGAGAAATGACTTGTGGGTTACAGGACGATGAACAGAATGCTTTGGAAGGAGAAGGTGTGGCGGCTGTGAAGAAACATGTCCTCTACAAACTATCCCACAAATGAGTGTACATGTAAGTGCCTTAATCAATCACTGCCAGTGATTGATCAGTGCTGAATGGTCATCAGCTTGCAGCAGTAGAGAATACAACACCCCATCTTAATATCTCATTAGGCGCATGTGTCACTATTGTTCCTGCACCTCATACAAGAAGGATGGGTGAAACACAGAGGGGGCAGGGCAGTGCGGACAAGCCCCAACCACCACCCCCCCAGCTGACCTGTGCACGTCTGGATGTTTGAAGACTATATATACCGTGTGGAGCATGGGAGATTTGTCAATACGTTGGTGTCTGGAGGCAGGTTATCTTCACTCCTCCAGCCTGACAGCCTGCGGCACTTTGTGTGGTGAAGGGAGTGTCCCTCTGTGTCCTTTCCCACCTCTTACATCCTCTGCTACATATCGGTAGTTGTATAAATCATACAGTAATCTCACTCTCAGTGTGAGACCGCAAGAGAGGACAGTTTGAAAGGTGATCTTGTTTGTAATGTAAAATGTATCCATGATCAATGATAAGGAAAGGAAATTAAAAAGAAAATACCTGCTGGTTGTTTTTAGTGGAGATTAAATGATCAGAGTAGCCTGAGAAGAAAAATCCTTATTAATCCAGTCAAGGCTACGAGAACTTGACATGTTTCAACCAGCAGTTCTGTGAGAAAACAGCAACGATGTACTTGGTATTAACACGCACTGAATAAACAGGATATAGTGAGAGGTTTGTCAAGGTTAGACACAAATCCTCTCAAAGACAGATCGCCGCAAATGAGAACTTAGGAGAAAATAGTAAAACAAGCTAACTAGCAGTGCCTGGTATTTTTCTAGCAGGGAACAACTCAGAAGTTTCCTTTAAAGGTTTCATTTGTAGAATATGGATATGGATTGTGTTGATGTGTTAAATAGGCAACTGTTTTCTAACATGGTCACCATAATAACTTTTAAGATTTTAAAAGATTTTGTGAAACATGCTTGTTTGTTTCTTGCAGAAAGTTTGATGAGAAGACTTGATACGACTCTGACATTAAGCTGGGTAAAGATTTTCTCATATAACTCCTGGTGAGAAAGCAATTCATTGTATTTTCCAAGATATTATATACTGTAATGATTAACTTTTGCAAACTACATCTCTTTTCTTCTTTTTTCCTTTTTTGTTTTTTATCAAACAGCTCATTTCTTCCAGATGAATCTATCTCTTCATAACTGTGCCACCTCCACCTTGTGTTCGATTCAAATGAGAGGTAAAAAATGTAAATCCTGAACCCATGACAAGATAATGCCTACCAACTGTCCAAGGTGACCTACTGTAGAGTGTACAGACTGGCGCCGACTCATCATCATCTTGAAAATCAGTCGAATGAGGTTTTAATTGGCCTTCATGTTTTGTAGTGTGTTCCTGTGTTCATCTGTGCGGCTTTCTGCCAAAACAACAACAAGAACATCTCTGACAGGAGCAGATCAGTTTCTAACACTGCCACTTTTATTAAGAAACTGATGTTACTTTGTTATTAAAGGCCTTCATAAAATATCTTTTCAGCGTCATTTCAAAGGTGCATTGGCTAAATTGAAGTCCTGAGTGCCTGAAGATTAATGACAGCACATTTACTCTGTCTGACCTCTCACAGTTTCACATCTGCTCTGCAGCAGAGGAAATTAATGCTCACGATGATGTGGCCTAATTACGCGAAGCAAAAGCTAATAATAAAGAACATCTTTAATCAATGTTTTACTTGATAATATCATGGAAATTAAGTGGGTGTTTTTTTGGGAACATGATGTCTGTACTGTGCAGGGGCGTGTCCTGCTTTATCTGACGGGGTGGCATGACGTATATGTACACATCGCAATGAGATAAATGTATCATTTCTAATTTCTTCTTTGATTATCAAATTTACAGTGTCTTAGTGTCTCTTACATTCTTGTGTTTATTTATTTATTTTACATTACATTACATTGATGTACATTCGATTAAGCTTTAATCCAAAGCGACTTACAATTACTGCATTTAATAGATGCAGATACAACGTTACACATTAAATACTAATCAAACAGTTCAAGCTGAGCTTCCAGCTCTCACTGGGCAGGTATCAAAGATACTTTAGGATTAAAGGGGTGAACTTTATTAATCCAGGAGGAAATTCTTGTGCCAGACATTGCTAGAAAAATTACAAGTACAATAGAAAAAACAGTAACAAGACCCGGCAGTGTCACACACTGGGCCCAGTTAAGACAATAAAGAGCATTAAATATTAGTGAAATATACAAAAAATCTACAAAATACAAATTGTTTAAAATATAAATGCAAAAACCATCACCTAATACAATAACAGTAGAGGTAAGACAAGTTGAGCACAAGACTAAAGATGAATGTGTTGGCAATGACATTTAAAGTAAATTGGCAGCGATATTGAAAGGTAATATTGCTCCTGATAATGAACATAATCCTGGACATGATATTAAATGTTATATTGTATATGATAATAATAATAATAACAATGAACAGAGGTTAATTTAAAGAGGTCATTTTGATATTTTACAACTGAGGAACTAGAAGAAGAAAGAAGAATCATGACAACAACTTCATCTTTCATGTAATCTTTCAACTCGTCCGGCTACAACTGTCATTAGAGCTGTAGCACAAGTAAAAAAGGGAATTCTTAAGCTCGATCACTGAAACAGAATCATCTAAAACTGATCAGAGGCCTCGTCTTTTTAAAGCTTTGAGCTCCTGATCATTACTTATTCCATTTGACACATACGCTGTTCTTACAACTGCTTTACTCCCGAATGTTAATCCCTCCTGATTTCTTTAAGAGAATTCTTTTCAACGTTGGGTTGAGCTTAACTTTGTTGCATCTTTATACTTTCAATTTCCTCTCGCTGCCAAACTGCTGTGTCATACCGTGCAGACTGGATGCCGAACACAAAGTCCTGGATGGGCTCAGCTGTTGTATTATGGATTAGGCAGCGGCGGCACACACCTCTCAACCCCCAAAGAGCAGGAGGAACATTTTAGGACTCGTTGCTACACTGTGATCTTTAGATACACCATTTGTGTAAAAACAGTCAGATTGTTTATGCAGTTCTGTATGGGGAATACTCGAAACACAATCAGTGATAATAAAGGTGGAAATAACTGATGACAATATAGATGTAAAAACACACAACCTGGAAATGACAGTGCTGATATGAAATATATATCTGAAATTGAGTTTTTTTATTGCCTTGTCATAGACTAATAAAACAGAATGTCATCGTCCATCATGGATATCTTAATGTGAATGTGATTCCAGATTAATACTGTCAGCAGTTGCAGCACAAGGTTACTTTAAGGACATTTCCCTGTTGGTTGAACTTGTTTTGCTGCACTCTGCACCCTCCGTGGCCTCCTGCAAAATAACAAGTCCCATCTGAGTAGAGAAAAGCACTTTAGGTCAGTGACTGTATCTCTGCAGTTAGACCGCAACTTTTACATTTAAGTAAAATAGACTATTGTCAGGGAAGTAGCACGTATGATTTCTTAATGATTATTAACTGAAGGTCATCACATGTGGGAGAAAAGACTAGATTTTTTTCTCAGTACTGCTGTTTCAAAGACTTGTGTTGCATCTGCAGACTCACTACTGACAAGACGCCGGAGGAAGCCGGTGAACACATTCTCATGTTCGCCAAAATATTCCCGAGTGGTTTGAACATTTCTGAAAGGCATGTGCATTTTTTTTACCAGATTTGTCTTCATGTTGACACTTTGTGCCTCCAGTGCAGCATCGACAGCAGCCTGCAAAGCTTCAGTTCGGCTGCTTATGATGCACGGATCGGTTTCTCTATGCACCTTCCTCCTTCTCCAACTTTTTGATGCAGCCAGCTGAAACCTAAAAATACCCACCTTTTAACATTTCATCAGACGTTTTCTGGTCCAACAGTGGGTTTTTATGATATCCGTCTGATCACTGGAGGAAGTGATAAGTCGCACTTTTACACACTGTAGGAAAGAATGAGGTTTCAGCCCATGTAGTCTCGGCGTGGTTCCTTTTGCATGGTTTCTATAGTAGTCAGCTAGTTGTGACATGAATTTAGAAATATCAGCATAGATACAGGACAGTACTTTATCTGAAAAGTCTAGTCTATAGTCTTTGCATTTATCTCATGGTAGTTACGGGTACTTTTGTGTTTTGGTGCATAATCTTTGTTTAATACTTAAGTTGTCTGTCCTTGAGTAATGCAAAGGCTTTGTTCAGGTCTGTTCAAAATGCAACAACCAGTTTACATTTACATTTCAATGATCTGTCATAATATAAATGTGAAATGAAAAATTGAATGTTGTGTCACATTTCGTTTAAATGATCCAAGAACAGAAAAACATGGAGCTCATATTAGCTAACGTTCGCTCTACAAATCAAATCTTGACACCTAGATCAATTCTCCACAATATTAGAAATATATAAACAACAACAGCTATTATGCCCCCTCCATTTTCTGATTAGTGAGGTGGACTTTCTAGCTAATGTAATTCATCATAATCAGGTCAAATCGCCCCAAAACCGCTCCATCCAGCCTCACAGCATGTCAGACTGAGGTTAAGAAAAGGGCTACGACCTTCCTCTTTGTTCCGGGAGAAACATTTTCCTTCAGTCTGTCTGTCTGCATGTCTGGCTCTGCCGGCTCTGTCTCTGCTATTATTAGCACCAAGGAGAAAAAAAAACCTGTGATGGCTTGGTTAACAGGGACGCAACGTCACGCACAGGGCCTGCCTCAAAATGATTCAGCACTTTCTACCAGGCCAGGAAACAGACTGAAAATATAATTTAATACTAAATACTCCTTTAATTGTTTTTCTCAACAGAGTAGTACGATACATATGTTTCAACAGGTTTTAAAATCAAATGAGTTAAATCTGACATGTGCTCTCCTTAATGTCTGCTATCTGTTGTTATTTTATCTGCTGAAGGGCTTCTGTATCCGTTTATAAGCCTCTACTCAGACCTCTTAGCCTGCTGTCTGGACGACAGCTCAGAGAGACTCCACTCTCTCCGAGTGGTGATTCCCCGAGGCTGCTGAAGCACAGCAGGATGCTAGCAACAGATTCCAAGGCAACAGCAGCAGCAACTCACAAATTAACACTTTGTTTACAGGCACAAAGATTAAAATATGCATTACCACTAGCCACTGAGTCATATGGTAGAAGGATCCATACTAGTGATGGATGCATTTAAAAAATTGTTTGACTGTCTGTGTAATGAGAGGAATGGTCTGACATTTTAGGAAATGAGTCTAATATCAATAGATTTATTTATTTCATTTGTGAAAATATGTGTGAAGCCTAGCTTAGTATTGTACAGTCTAAGTCTAAGCCGAGGGAAACAGCAGCTAGCTAGTCATCATTACACATTATAGCTTTTGTAAAGTGTAGCATAGAAAACAAGAGAAAACTATCATCTCTTTGGGATAAGGCTGCAATATATGCAATGCAAAATACAGAGCTGACGAGGGCAACATGTCTAAAACACCTGATCAAACATGAAATACATATACAAGTTTAAGAGTTTACCATTTGAAAGCCAATGCAGCTGATTTCCGCCCGCCTGCATCCAGCACTGTCTTGGTTGATCTTATTTTAGGATTTTTACAAGCACTAACCAAATGCTGTTTAGTAGGTTAAAACAGTATGGTAGGTAGGTGAACTGCATGCTATCTATGTAGGGTACCGGTACCAGTTTCAGGTGCCGGTACTGGTACCCAAGCCGGTGCTAGCTGTTTCTTCCTAATACTAATGTTTGCGCTAAGCTGGGCTTAACACATTCTACGCAGAGAGTTAGCTATCCTACCCTATATGTAACTCCCATTAAGACGACAAGTGCACTTCCTGGTCAGCGTATTCCTTTAAAGAAGGAAGGTGTGTTTTTTACTTCTCATTATTTCCATGCAGTCTGTGTTTATTCACCCAAAACTACAAATGAACCAGCTATACAGATGCTGTTAGCTAGCTAGCAACATACCAGTGCTTACTGACTGGGCTCAACAGAAAGTCTAGAAAAACAGGATCTTTCTGAAATTTTCCCACAGACTTTCTTTCTTTTTCTCCTCTCTGTACATTTATAAAGTCGATTCATAAAGCCCAGGGATAGGCACAAATCTTTCACTCACGTTCAACTTCATCTACAATGGATTCTTCACCTGAGTCTTGCGTCACTCTACTGACTTTACATGCATTCAGGCTGCATCCAAAATGTACCTCTCCTTCTGTCTGAACACACCTCAAGCCTGAAGAAGCTTACATGAAGATGAAAAAAGAATGTAACCTTCTCCCTCATTCAAGCAGTAGCATCTTTCTGCTTCTTTTGATTTCTGTCAGTGTGATTTTTGGGCTTTGTGTGTCTAAGGTCACACACACAGTCACAGTTTAATATATCTGCAGTGCCAAAACCTCAGTCCAGTGAAGCAGAATGGCTTTGATCCGGAGACGGTGACAAACAGGTGAAATTTACGACCAATGTGCCCCCTCGCTCCACCACCTGATTCTCATTTCCACCACCGTCACAGCCCCACACAGACAGTTATTACCAGACAGAACATAAAACATGCGTCTCCCTCAGCACAGTCTCCTTTATGCCAAAGGGGAAGACATGAAAAGGAAAGATTGCCACAATCAGTGAGGGGTGTGCGTGTGAAGATGATATTTAGTAACCTCTGGCACCTCTCATACTCATACTGCAGATCAAAACATTTTTGAAACCTACAGAACTTCAAATGATTTGAATTTGAAAGGGACATCCCAAAATGTCAAAATATGTCCAGATGTATCAGGCTGGATATATTCACCCTTATAAATAAATATGCATAAATCTATGCATTTACTATCGTATAGTGTAACACAATCAAACAGTGATGTTAGCCTGGAAGTGGTTGAATGCTATCATTAGCTGATGTCTAACAGAAGCTGATGGGACATTAAATATGCTGTTTCACCCTGAAATATGGCTCCAGATTTTCATTGTCTATTGTCTTTTCAGGTGCTGGCTTCCCACCCTGAGCATGATGTCAGAGGAAAATGGCCGTTGTGTGAATATGGTCAATGAGATGTGAGAAATCGATAGAGAAAGTTTAGTTTCTGTGAACTGGTAGGCTCAGTTTGTTCATGGCTCTTTCTATTACAGCTTAAAAACTAAGCTTTTACACAACACTGCAAGTATTTTAAGACAAGCATGTGTGCAATAATTACAGAGTGGCACACTTGAGAAATCAGCTGATCTGCTACATATGCTGATTGGGACTGAAAGCTAAACACCCACTGATAGCCTTTAGCAGCAATAAATTTAAAATTAATCCCAGAGTTTCCTATAGGAGGCCACATTTTATGCGTTTTGCCACAGTCAGTACAAATTTTCATATGTTTTTATAGCCTCGTAATATTCTCGTGTGTTTTTTATGGTTATGGAGAAGGGGCACAGTGGCTGAGGTGAAACTCAAAATAGAAAGTTTAAGCACTCTTCAAGTTTGAGGCGAATGGAGGGAGGGCTG
The DNA here is from genome assembly GCF_040436345.1 of Pagrus major. NCBI lineage: Eukaryota > Metazoa > Chordata > Actinopteri > Spariformes > Sparidae > Pagrus > Pagrus major. The sequence goes on along the minus strand of NC_133215.1, from coordinate 27,307,491 downwards.
TTTCATAACAGGGCTTTTACAGTGGCATATCACTGGACGGCTCTCACCACACCTTCTACTCAGCAGCATTGCAGGGGTATAAATCTTTGAAGAACTGCAACCTACGTCACAGACATGCACGCCCGCCGCTGAGGTTGTCCCACCCAGCTGGTGGGCGAGGAGAGACGGGCTAATCAGAGACAATCCACAAGGCCCAAGGTCTCCAGGTCTAGGACTGTGTGTGTGTGTGTGTGTGTGTGTGTGTGTGTGTGTGTCGGGCAGCGGCAGGGGGGACAAAGATCAATGTACAGTACAGCAGCAGGTAATCCATCATATCTCTTTCATGCACATCTGCACTGTGACCCTGAGAAGAAAAACATATCTCCAAGGAAGAGGTCAGGGTGACATTGCTCTGCAGCCTGTGTTGGTCAAAAGCAATATTGACTTGCTGATGCTGAAAGAATATTTATGTTACAATTTCTCAAACTGGATTTTCTTCAGCAACAGAATTTCCTGCATTTGTTGCATCATTTTAAGTGTAAAAGAAATAAAACTCACTCAGAAATGTACTAAACCAAAGTTAATATAGTTATGATAGATGCCATGTGCTCATATACTGCTTTATTATTTAGAATCTAGAAATCTGTGAATATTCTCTCATCCATCCTCTTACATATCACAGTGACTCATCACCGATCAGTGGTAGAGGAAGTACTCAGTAAAGCAGCATTGTATACTGTAGAAATACTCAGTTACAAGTTTTGCTTCAGATATAACTATGTATTAGCATCAACATATAGTTCAAGTACCAACAGTGAAAGTATTCATTACGCAGAATGGCCGATTTCAGAATAATGTAGATAATATTATTGGATTATGCTAACTGATGCATTAAAGGTGCAATATGTAAGAATTGGCCAGCTCTTGAAGTCATATTAAAAATAGGGGTTAGCATATCAGCTAACTGCAGCTAACTGTAGCTGCCATTAGCTAGTTAGCTGAAATGAACAAACTCTTTGTTTTCATGACTGAATAAACAAACTGACCTTAAAGGACAACACAGTTTCATACTGTTTTGCTTTGTTTATATGTGGCGGACCCTGCCACCTTTCTAGCTTCAAACAGTGTTCTGGGACCTTATTTTCCCCTGAGAACAGCTTGTTTATTCAGTTATGGGAAAATAAATATTTCTGAGTTTGTATTATTACCTCATTAATATTGTTAATGTTACAAGTTTGAGTTTCTTCTCCAGAACTACACCGTGCCCCTTTGAGTCTTATCATATCTAATCTTAACCTATAATAATACATACAGTACGTTTATTTGTTGAATGTATTTTGTATTATAAATCTGAATCTGCAAAGTAAATGGTAACTATAGATATTAAATAAATGTAGTGGTGTACATGTTTTCCCTCTGAAAAGTAATGCAGTGTAAGAATAGAATACAAACATTCAAGTACAAATATTTTAAAGTTGTATTTAAGTGCAATACTGACTAAATCTACTAAGTTAATTTCTTTTATTCTTCAGTTATCACCCATCAAACAAGTGCAGTAAAAGTCCTGGTGAGTTATTGTAACACCGTCAATGTGACGCTAATGGGATAATGTGTGTTTCAATCAATTACATAGATGATGTACTAGTGTGTGTGCATTCACATTAACACAATGACATCATGTGCCTCAGTAATGTCAAGTCTTTATTGATATGGTGTCATACAGCAATACATGAGTAGTAATAACAGTAAAGAGAATAGCATGTCAACTACATTCAATCCCTATGCTTTTGTAGTCATGGTAGCTCTAATAAACACTAATAAAGAGAGAATAATGATTAAACACCCCACTGAACAGAATCATACACATCACACACATGGCCAGAATAAAAGCTGCTGGTGTTTTAAGGCATTTCACATCCTACAGTATTTGTCCTATGGCTAAATCTTGATTGTTGTTTTTTGGATTGGTGACATACTGTATTTGCAGAAAATATTTGATGCTTTTTTCATGAAGTGGCGTTCAAAAAAGTTTGGCAGTGCTGTAGAAGTATAAGTAGTGACATTTTGTCCTCAGACACCAATGAAAACTCTTTTGGTTTACAGTGTAAAGATAAAGGCTTGACATTTGCACCCATGAACCATTCATCCATTGTTATAGCTGTATACTATAAATGCTGTTATATTTATTGTAAATCTGAGATTTTTCCCTGCCTGCTACACACTTGAATCCATTAATCCATAAAACAAATTGCCTAACATCCAGATTCGCTGCCCCTCAAATAATTCCAGTTATGATAGGCCACTGTGTAGAGATACAAACACACTTGCTACAGTACTAAGATACTTATCACAAGCCTCAAGCTAAACAACAGGAACCCAATCCAGAACAGTCTGCCCGTACAATCAATAGTTTTTTGTTTTCTTTGTGAGTGCAGTTTGTCAGGGCGTGCAACGCCATGAGCAGCAGCAGCAGCAGAACAAGATAGCTGTGTTAAAGTTGGCAGTGCACAAGCAGAAAAACACGCTCATACCGAAGGACTTCTAGTGCTGAGGTTGTACTACAACAGACATTTTAACCAGTCATGGCCACAGTTATAAGGACAAGGTCAAGTTGTTTCAAACACATTGTGGTCTGGCTGCTTCTGACTGAATCTGTGATGAATGTTGATGGCATTGTATTTTCTTCTGGCTGAGTATCATGGTATGGATTCTGGGGCTCGAAAGCATCATCAATGGCACATGGGGAATGGCGTTACATGGATGGATCATACACAATCTTGTGTGCTAAAGCATAATTTACAATTCAGGAGAAAAATCTCTCCCTCTTTCTCATCATGTTGCCTCCTTTCTAGCATCTTTGCTTCCCTTTTGCCTGTATCCTTCCTAGCACACTGTGCAAACTGTTCATTATTACCAAATTAGGTAGTTTTGACAATCCTATATAAGCGCCTTAAAGAGGATCACTCCATCTCATCCTCATAGCATCAGCAGCAGAGAAGCCTACCTAAGTCACATCCTACAGAAAGAGCTATAACAAGTAGTCTTCAAATCTAGCCTACAGGCTAACAAGCACATGTCTATTACATTTATGAACGAGCATTGTGCGTGATGATGCTCAGCATGGCGTTTTAACTCCAAAGAATGAAACGGTGCCGAATGATGGGTCGATGGACTCCATGCATGCATGACATCTACACACACCATGCAAATTATCCTCGATTAATACATTTGTTTTCTTGTTGGCTTCACGTCTCGGTCTTATAGCTACAGCAATCCACTTTTGAGAGTGAAACTTCACCTGGGAGTTAAAAAGGAGGACCGAGGACATTCATCCTCCTCCGTACTGTTGTCATGCAGAGCTGACTGGAGCACTGATGCACCATCGGCTGTGATCAAAACGATTGTGCGAGAGGAGATTCGAGCAGACGTTTTGCTTATGAACTCCATTTTTAGTAAAGAGGCTTAAAATAATGGCTCAGCAAGACACTATCACATATTATTATTTATTTTTGGCTGGTCTCCTGTAACTGTAGACTGTGTGCTTCTTAATTAAACTGTCGTTATTATATCAAGAATAATTGTATTTGTATCGCATAAGTGGATGCAGAAAGAGTAACCGACACCAGCTGATGTGTTTGAGTCTTTTGTTCGTTAAATGTAACACTTCGTACACACACACGCGCGGCTTCCATTGGAATGTGTTGAGAGTATCTCACAGCTTGTGGTAGTGGTGAATGACCAGTTATTATTATCTACTGTGTTCCTGTATCACATACTGATGCAACATTAGTCCCTAGTGTGAACGACCACTTGAACTTCTGTAAGAGATGCTACCTAAGTGCTTGTAATTGTCTGATGCTGACTGGGTGAAAGAGAGAGAAGAGATGTACCGTGGTTTGTATAGAGTGATGGTTACAGGAGAGTTATAATGGATTTCCCTTGGGGGACACATGTGGGGGACAAAGGGGGACGAGGAAGAATAAACCCACGTAAAACAAACAGCCAGACCCTGCACTCTGAACACTTGTGGACATCCAACACCGAGATAGAAGCCATGACATTCTTACTTTACTTAAAAGCTGCAATATGTACGATTTGGCCACCCGTCGAGATTCATACACCAAACAAATAGGGGGCAGCATATCACCGAAGTAGCTGCAGCTAACTTAAGCTCAGTTAGCCGAGCAGCTAGCGGTCTAATTAATTAACCCTGGCTGGACTTGGAGCTCAGAGCACTGGGGGAGTGTTGGTGTTGTTAACTATAATAATATTTTTAGTTCATTTTTGGATGTTTGACACTAAAATTCTTACATATTGCGCCTTTAAAGGGGCTGAGCCGGAGCAGTCCATGCCCGGATTGGGAGCTCGGAGCACCGGGGGAGTGTTGGTTCTGTAACTTCAATAGTTATCCCTGCGACACAGTACAAAGTTGTCTTTGACATACCGTCAGCACTGTTATTTCCCAATTTTCTCAATTTTTGAACGTTTCAGACTTCTTACATATTGCCCCTTAAAGATAAGAAGGCATGAGCAGACCTATCTTTTAAGAACAAGTGTTTAAGTGTGAAGGCTCAGGGTTTGTTTTAGGACGGGAAATGAAGAAAGGCTTGGGTTTGCGGGATAAGAGGGAAGCTTCAGGGGTCAAAAACAGGCTTACAGTGGGCTCTTAGTTTTTCTGATTGGTGGGAATATCGCTGCCGTCTTGCTGCTTCTCCATCTTCTTGCTGGTGACCACCGTCTCCTCGTAAACTTCACGCTGGGTCACCTTGGCTCCAGACTTGCTCTGCTGCTGCTGGTCCTCGTCCTTGCCCTCCTTCTTGGAGCCCCTGCTGGAGCTGGTGTAGATGCGGGACTGGTAGTTGTAGCCTTGCCCGGCACCTGCGCCCATGGTGGGGCCGGGATAGGCGATCCCTGTCCCAATGCGGGTCTCCTCGCCTTCGAGGAGTTTCCTGCAGAGAGGAGGATGGAGGTAAGGGGTTAGAGAGGATGAGGTGAAATCTGTTTTTAGATTACGCTCTTTCACTTGAGTGCCATTGAGGTTATCATAACTGATCATGTGTGAGTTGCTTATGTGAGAGAGGCCAACCTGTAAGCTGCGATTTCAATATCCAGTGCCATCTTGACATTCAGCAGATCCTGGTACTCCCTCAGGTGACGAGCCATCTCGTTCTTAGTGGTCCTCAGCTCATTCTCCAGCTCTACCATGCTGTCCTAAAGAACATATAACAAGGAAACAATACATAAAAGTCGACCAGGGTTCAATATTTTAATCAAAGTAAGTTAGGAAGAATAATCTGTGACCATATTGCTGGCAGAGGAATAATGATAGTGCCCAAACAAAGACCTGTCAGTCCTATTGTTAGCCTGCAGATTAAAGTCATTTATGAGCAGCATGTGTTGTCATTTTTGGCCTGAAAACATATTTTCAGTTGTTGAATCCAAAGCAGCACATTCAGAGCTCATGTACGCGCAGTGGGCGTTGTCAGATGCAGCTGTGAGCGCGCTGTCCCAGGGGAGAGGGTTTCAGCACCACGGACAGAGCCCGACGCACAGCAGCTGCTCCCGATAATAATATTGCTCTGACGTTCACCCTTCAGACAATAAAAACACTATACAGTGGGTTCATTTCAGTGTGCATAAAGTGACATCATGAGCTCCTATTCGCCCATTACCTCTTTGATAAGCGCCCAACAAGTCATTAAAACGTGATTACCTGGTAGTTTCCAATCTCCACATGGTGCCTGTCCTCCATCTCCCGGAGCTGCTTTTCCAGAGACTCGTTGGTTCCCCTCAGACTCTCGATCTCGATGGTCTTGGACTGCAGCTGCCTTCTGAACTCGTTCATCTCCTCCCTGCTGGCGCGGATGGCCTCGTTGCTCCGGTTGGCCTGCTCGGACAAGTCGGCGAACTTGGTCTTGTACCACTCCTCGGCCGACTGCAGGTTCTTGGACGCCATGGACTCGTACTGGCCTCGAATCTCCTTGAGGGCGGAGGTGAGGTCCGGCTTGGACACCTCCATCTCCACGGACACCTGGGCAGCCTGGATCATGTCCATCAGCTCGGCCACCTCCTCCTCGTGCACCTTCCTGAGGAAGCTGATCTCGTCCAGCAGAGATTCCACCTTCTTCTCCAGGTCCAGGCGCACCATGGTGGCATCATCCACATCCTTCTTGAAAGCCTTGAGGGTGACCTCCGCCTCCTCCCGGGCGCGGAACTCCTCTTCGTATTTCCCCCGGAGCTTCTGCAGATCGTCTTCAATACTATCCCTCTCCAGCAAGAGCTGGGACTTCTCTCCGTTCACCTCCTCGAGCTGGGAGCGCAGTTCGCGGATCTCTTGCTGGTACAGCTCGGCCAGGCGGGACGGCTCGTTGTGCCGCTGACGCAGCGCAGTCAACTCCGTCTCCAGCACTTTGTTGTGCTGCTCCAAGTTGCGCACTTTCTCGATGAACATTGCAAAGCGGTCATTGAGACCCTGCATTTGCTCCTTCTCGTTGGTGCGGACGATTTTGAACTCATTGTTGAGGACGCTGCTCTGTGTCAGGTCGAAGGTCTCCAGCGGCATGGACGAGAAGGAGCGGCCGGACTTTCTGTTGTACGAGCCCACGGATGAGATGTTGCTCCGGGACAGAGAGGAGGACCGGTACCCTCCCCGGGAGGTCACGCTCCCCGCAGACCGCGAGGGAGAGGACGCATAGCGGGGAGAGTCCCCGAAAATCTTCCGGTAGGAGGAGGAGGAAAAGACTTCGGATCCGTAGCTCATCTTGGCGTGAATGGAGACAGAGCAGAGCAGTGGGCGCGTCTCCTTTATATAGGGGGGGCGACCCAATCACTAATTAATGCCCGACGGCAACATCAGGACTCGTTCGTTCCACATGCGTCAGGTTGCACAGTGGACACGAGAATCAGCGCTGAATATTTTGCTGCAGATGAATTTTTGTTTGCTCACAATTAGTCTGCAATAATCCTTACATCAGTCCAGATGTGCGCAGTTGACTCGGTTCTTTGTGTGGAGCAGATGGAACTGTCCTTTTTGGCGCAGTGCTGATGCGTCAGTGTTTCACAGCTTGTTGCACATTAAAAAAAAAAAGAAAGAAGAAGAAGAAGAAGAATATTGAAATGTTATTCCAGAAGCAAATCTTTAGTTTTTGATTGTAAGTGATCTCCAAACTGCTTCTAGTGTTTCTGTATCTGTGAATAAAATATTGCCGAGTTATCTCCACCCGCAATCCAAATTCACATCAAGAGCACTATAGGCAGACAGGATGATGATGGTGCACTTTACTTCAAAACTTTTTCCTGTTGAACAAAGTTGCAACTGGCAGCTGACAAGTGAAATCTAACAGTGTTGCTGTTAGTAATAGTTATAACTATGAACATTGTGTCATGTAAAAAATGTACTGTAATTCTTCAAGTGTCCAATAACGTTTCATACAAATTATCTTGGGTTACAATTATTAAAATGATGTGATTTTGAATGATGTGTTCAATAACTCTTCTTCTCAAACAAATGAAGTGAGAATGGGGCTAAGATGGATGGATGAAGACATGCTGAAAAGGGAGAGGCTCCATTTTCCCGTTTACATTCAGATTTGTGCACCAACATCAACAAAGAGTTGCTCCTTCACACAGTTGGAAGCAACAAACTGCATCTTCTGTCCTACTATATGACCGTAAGGTTGCTCTTTAATAGCTGAATCTCTCAGAAAAAAGTTTGAGATCTTGATAAATGTTTAAAGTCACTCTTTGGCATGATCTGATAAGTATTTGTTTTGTTTGCTGTGTATTTGATTTTGTTCAGCATCCCTTGAAAACATCCTCCCACTGACAGGCCTTTGCTGCCCTCTGTTGTCAAACTGAAGCACACTGCCTCCAAACATGAATATTTCAAATATACAGTACTAGAACTAGTTGGTACAAAGGTGCACATAAAGTATGATAGTGAATGCATCTTACTGGCTGCTGGTTGTTCAGGTGAACTGATGATGGATGAACTGGTGAGATGACATACAGACACTGATTTTCCCAAAAAGGAAGCCAGTGATCAAGACAAACCATCACTATACAGCATCAGCAGTCCAGATTAACACAGGTATCAAGCCTGACTGAGTTTTTCTCATCTTTTTCAGGTGCAAGAAGGGGGCATTGCTAACACTTTTTACCCTGGGAGCTGCAAGCTGAAACACACACCATATTTATGCAGAATATATCAACCTGAGCTACTGAGAGTGCCCTGAAGGTGCCTTTCTTTCAAAATTTGTGCTGATATCAAATAATATAGTAAAGTCTGTGATATGTATGGATATAATGACGCCTTGTAAGCCATAATTAATCAGCTTGTGACAGCGTGGGCAAGAGGTATAATGATAATGTCAATAGAAAAGGTTTTATCTGAAGAATTGCATGCATTGTGATTTTGTGCTGTGGAGAAGAGCTCCTCCGATGTTGGGCGGGTCAAACATTATCTAAGCAGGATGATCTGTTTTTTGTGTGTCCTTGAATTAAAAAGTGTTGATCTGATCCGATCTTAAGGTAAATAGATGGAAGTAAAATACATTTTGCATTTTGTCCCTTTACCGTAACTGAGTTTGTACTTTGTTTAAAATGTGGGTCATTTTTCAAAAAGCCTAATTTTTCTTAAAGTTCAGTCAATAAGGACCTGGTCTGACACATTTTCTACAGTTTTGCTCTGTACTGCAGCAGAATGTATCTGAGATGAAACACACTCACATCCCAATGACATCACACTGTTTACTAAATATAGATGTGAACAGCCATGAGTGAAAAAGTCACTTTAACCTCAAATGAACTGTTTCATTTCAGACGCACACCAAACAATGTGCCAGTGTCGAAAGACTGATGTACTGCACTTACTGTCACTGTTTGATATCCAGTGGTGGAAAGTGACAATTTACTCAAGTACTGTAGCCTACAATTTTGAGGTACGTGTACCTGGAGTATTTCCATTTTATACATCTTTATTCCTCTAGTCCACTACATTTCACAGAGTGGTATTGTTCATTTACTCCTCTATTTAATAGCTATAAGAACTTCCTACTTTTTAGATTAAGAATCATAAAGATCAATGATATACTTTTACATCATATTATATCAATGATATACTTTTACATCATATTATATAAAATAAATAGTTAAAGATAAAACTAGACCACTTAATAAAACTGCCTTTCGCCATGTTTCAGATGTCACATGCTTCCAATTAAATAACTGTCTGAGGCCCAAAGAGATAAAACGAGACACGCATTCTTGTTTTCTGTCCCATCATCTCATGACCCCTCAGATCTATCTGGTGAGCCTTTGGAGGGGCCTGACCCTTAAGTTGGAAACTATTAAAATAAACCACCTATCTGTCTTTAAAGTTGATAAACTAGCTCCAACTCAGCCAGTTACAACACTAAAACGCTGCTCACATATTTTTGCATCCGTATTAACAATCTCATTATGTCATATATAATAGAATTACAGTTAAAGGGGCATTTTTCTTGCTAAATGAATACTTATACGTATGTTTTGCTGATATTACTTCAGTACTTAAAGGAACAGTTCACCCACAAATGAAAATTTATTCATTATGTACTCCACCCCATGATGATGGAAAGTCTGGTGAAGTTTTGTCATCCACAAAACAACTAAAAACAAACAAACAAACAAAAAGGCTCCACACAGATCGTCCAGTGTCATCCAAGTCTCTGAAAGCCCTAAGATCCCAAACTGATTTGAAAAAACATAATTTACACCTCTTTTTAAACTGAAAGCCTCACTTTAGCCGCTACGCTAAAAGTGTTAGCACCCACCCTTTCTGAAGCGGGTGCACTGAAGGTGTAAATAGTGTCTTTTCAGATCAATTTAGGATCTCAGAGCTTCCGGATACTTGGATTACACCAAACAAGTCCCCATCCACTTCGGTTGTTTAGGAGAATGCTGCGCTGCTGTTTTGCTGTGAAGCTCCAGAAATGTTTTCACCTCACTTTCCATCCACATGGGGGGTGAGTAGATAATGACTGAATCTTTGAACTGCTCCTTTAAGTGGGATTTTGAATACAAGACTTTTGACAGTACTGGTGTAGTCCATCTTTACACAGCCGTATATAGAATATCCTTGGCAGAGTGCATGTGTTGTCAGATGTATCTGCAACTGAACAGCTGCGAATGCATGTAAGTAATCAGCAGACTTAACTTTGTGCTCAGAATGTTTGCTGTTTCAGTAAAGTTGAATAAATGTCAGTATTGTAAGATCAGTTCAGTCTGTGTGGATCAGTGGAGTACTCTCTCCACTGCTGCACGTCCAAAGAAAGCACATCAATTCTTGCAGCAAGACAAATTGATGCAATCCACTGAGGTGTCTGTATCTTGATGTAGTCAGCTGACAACAGATGCAAGACTGCTGGGGTCACGTGTCTGTGCCACGACGACATCTAGCCCCGCCTCCTCTTTGATGGACAGCAGGAGGCCCCGCCCCCTGAATGTCTCATAACAGCAGCTGGGAGCTCACACAGAGATAGCGGAGAGCAGACAGAGCAGGGACACTCATCTGCTGCCTGGCTGTACAGTATAGACATCACATCGCTTTGACTGCCGCTTTCTGTCAGAAAATACACATTAGCGACTTCTCCGACTTTCACACAGCCCCAGGCGCATGCTCAGACTCACTGACGGTGCAGTTGTTTTATTCAGGAACTCAGAGGTGAGTACAGTAACGCCAGTCACAGCTAAACGCAGTCAAATCTATTTACACTTGGTGGCTTTTGTTTTGCACCCAAGCAGAGCTAACGCGTTAGCTCCGCCCGGACCACTTTCTCTGCTGTCCTTCTCATTAATGTCAGATGTAAAGGAGGAGACGAGCAGGACAGAGGCTGCCGGAGCGGACTGTTAGCTAGCTTTTACAGCAAAACAGAAGGACATTTCCCCCCGTGGGCACGGCTTCACTCTGCTGTTAGCTTGTGGAGACACTTCAAGCTAACCTCCCTCCGCAGGTTTCGTTGAATAGTCGTTTTATACAGGCAAAGGTGACGGTTACACGTACGTGACAGTTAACGTTACGTGTATTGTTGTTGAGGTGAACGTCGAGCCAGTGTTCCGACAGCGACGAGAGGAAAGCAAAGCCTCTCACAAGTTTATGTTTAGCCCTGACTCAGTTGTTGTTTGCTGTGCAGTTGTGCAGGTTAGCTCAGGGCTCGTCTGTGAATCTGTCCAAACCAGAGCTCCCCTCAGACCCCAGTGGGCCAAGATATCACAAAGGCATTATCTAAAAAATCAAACATGACACCAACACTGGAAACAGTCCTATAATGCGACAACAAAGGGTGTCTTATGTGGTTGCAGTGTTATGAGATTTTCATGGTATGATATCTTGGTTTTACACAGTTATTACAATTATTAAAAACAGAAAGATGGTTTTATTTGGTTGTTTATTATAATTTCACATAATATCAAGTACTGTAGTTTTTTTAATAACACTTATCAAGATTAACTTTTCGCAGTGGTTGCACTGGTTCGCCTAACTTTGTCATTTAGGTGCACCAGCACACAATATACATTTTTGTTTAATTCATTTTATGTAAATGGTTGTAAACAGGAGAAAAGGTGCAATACATGTTTTTCTTCATTTAAATCGCATCGCATGCAACAAGAAATTGCGATACCCTCAACTGTTTGAAAAATAAGCTGCTAAATTTCAGGCGCACTGTGTGACTAATGAAAATGTTTAGTCACACTTGTCAGATTTAAAGCAAATGTACATGTACGCCAAGTCAAATGGGATGACGGTGTTTTGATGTTAGTGGCCCTGTTGACAGTCCTCCTCTGCCTCCACATGCGAGTCTCATTTGCATTTGTGCTGGCACTGAGAACAAGAAAGCTGACCTCCTCTGCCTTTTCCTTCCTGCAGCCCAGCCTCTCCAGTGACAGGAGGAGAATGATAGAGTATCAGCATGAGAGGAAAGAAAACATGCAGCTCTCTGTGGTCATTAAAAAGACGAGGCTAGTATGACCCCATGTTGAATAGTTTCTTGGGTCATAGGTTCAGTCTCGATCTTGGCTTGGTGTTTTGATGTTGCCTTGTGAGTGAGGGTTGTTTGTGTGCAAGACTGTATAACATGGTACATTAGACAGACTAGGTTTGATCTCAACAATTTGTACAGTGACCCGACTGGTTCAGTCATCGTCCGTGGCCCTACCAAACCCTCCCTGTGCATTTTGACAACACCATGGGAAAATCCCCAATTGATTGATGATGATTAAACTGTGTTATGATTGACTCAACAGCTCCGTACTGAGCACAGCACACACAATAGGTATAATCTCTTTTTAATTATAAAACAGTCATATAAAACTGTGATTTAAGTGACCTTGAATGAAACTACATTATCCTACCACATTATTTTATATCCTTTTTTTACTGTTGTATATCTGTTTAATGAAGAACACAAGTTAAGTCAAGTCATTTGCTCGTATCCAGTAATAACATTAATCTAAAGGGATAACATTTGGATTTTATTTGTGTTGGACCTTAGGTTTTCAAATATATGTGGTGTCCTTCTCCTCAGACACAGCAAGGCTTTAAAGATGACGACTTCATGGAGCGACCGACTGCAAAACTATGCCGACCTGCCTGCCAACATGGATGGCCTGACGATGAAGAAATACAGAAGAGAGCCATACCACAGGTAAGAAACATGTGCGGAGTCACCAGGTGCATTTCTGATGATCTGAAACCACGTCCAGATGGGATACATGAGAATGTTCTCACATGAATTCAGCAGCCAGACAAAAGAATTTCCCCTTCTGTTGTGCCATAAACATCAAATACAGTGAACGTGGTTAAAGGGGTAGGCAAAATAGAGGAAACACCTGGACTTTAACTTTGAAGGAATTTACAGTTACAAAGTTACAAGTTTACACAAGGGGGTTTATTTGAAAAAGTGAATGTATGAATATAACTTTGTAGCAATCATAAAAATTGAATGCCAGGAATACTTTTTGGAAGTAAAACTTACTTACATGGTCAGTCATGAGACCCATGTAAGTAAATCAGTGGCGGTCCTAGCTTGCATGACGCCCTGGGCGAACCTCACCTTCAAAAAAAAAACAAAAACAAATGCCCATATTGCCCATATGAGGAACCGGCCCTGAAGTAAATGAACCCCTCTGCAACACAGCCTCAACAAAAAAACATTATATATTAAGTTCCTTGTAGTGCCACAAGTCTTTGATAAGCACATTTGAGAGATCCCTGTCAAAAATGTGTACACAATGGCAAATGAACAGAATTTTTTAGTTACTAAGTATTGGCCTTGGCCCAACAAAATCCAGAAAAGTCAGGATCTAGAATAAACCATCAAATAACCATGTAAAAAGATGAAACAAGCCATTCTTTGCTCACAAAAAATGAACGACTGTGGCCGTTAATGCTTGAGTGGAGTCAGGTCGACTGCTCTCCCAAGTACCGGTCACTGAGTATTAATAAGGACCAAAAAGTATGTCACTTTAGTTGTTCAATCAGTAGGTCAAATGCAATGCGACCATATTAAAGTGTAACCATCACAGCTTTCTAAGAATATTTGATCAATACTAGATTAGGCTTAGATATACTTCGGATTGCCAAACAGAGCCGCTCACTGTTCATTTCACTGAACAATCATCCTAGAAATTCAGAAACGTATTGCTTAGCTGTAAAACTACCATCAAGAACTTTTTTTTTTCTCTACATCATGTCTGTTCTTTATTGTCATTACAACAGTGTAACATCACTGACAAAACAGATTGCTCTGCATTAAATGTAGTATTTACTTTTTCTGGCATTTGCCGGCTTTTACTTGGACAATAGTGATGCAACATCATAGACCATTTCTCTACTTAGACTGTTCGAAAGGCAAGGCACTCGATAATGATGAATTGTTAAGGATTTTTATTACCGTGCAGTTATTTGAATCCATTTATTCACTGCCGTACGTGTTACATTGCCTTTCATAAGTGGAGCATAACCCTTACTAGGTCATGTCACAGAGGTTTCTCAGCTTGATTGGGAAATTAAACAGGTTTTGCAGGCTAAGTTTTGTCTTGGGTGTGGTTTTCTTGCTGCTATGAAAAATTCCTCTCTGTCTCATAGCAAAATGTCACCAGACTGTTGAGAGCCTGGGAGTGTGTGCATGAATCCAAAGCTTCTAGTTAACTCAAAGGCGAAACTATACCAGCCACGGTTAATGTTAATCGATTGGAGTGTTTTGCCATGTAGTTGTCATGTCAGGAGGATGTTAGCCAAGCTGAAGCTCAATCATGGACAACATCTCTCACCCCCTGCACCAGACTACTACCCACTGTGTAAGAAGACCGCAGCTCATTCATCCCCACAGCCATCAGACTGTGTAACTCAAGCACTACCTGAACAATCACTTTCCACTCACTTTGTTTTTTGTAAATATCTTATTTTTTAGATTTATTTTTTATTTAACTTTATGCGTATTTGTCTGACTCCTTTTCCTGTACTTGTTGCATCTTAAGCTGTTGTAACAAGTGAATTTCCCCGTTGTTGGATAAATAAAGTCTATCTAATCTAATCTAATGTTAACACACACACAATTGGAATCTCACAATAGATGGTCACCGTTGTATCTTTACCTGTTGACTGGAAACGCCCTGTCGTCACACTGGCTGAAAAGCTGATGTGAGGAGGAAATTATTCTTCATCAGAGTAATAAAAGGTGTGTTGCTGTTCAATGTTTAACTCAGCTTAACTAAGACACGCTTGTCCACTGGGCCCTGCTGTTCTTTCACACCATTATGTAATATGCAATGCTCACAGGGTTTATGAAACTGTCACTCATCTGTTAGCTCTGTGCTGACATACTGTTATTCACTCTTTCCATTATCCTCCCCCATCCCTTCTCATTCTCCAGGGACACACACATGCAAACAATCACACACACAATGGTAATAAAGATGATGTTGATCTCAGTTGATCAGTAGTTCAATAGTTCTGTTTAATTAAATTCTCCCCGGCTTCTTGATCCCTTTAATGATTTTCTTATGCAAGTGACCGTTTTAGGCGACCTTTTGTTTATCTCACAGACAGACAAAGACCACTACTTCAAAGTGAGAGCTCAGCTGAAACAATGCAGCCCGATAATGAGCAGTGTATCACATAGCAGAGGGCTGACAGCTCTGGCCAGCACAGATAAACCTTCTGTCGCAGGGAGTCGGATCGCTGTCTCCGTGAGATTCGAAGCGGTGGAAGAAATCTGGCAGATTGTTGCACAGCTGCACTCAGATGGAGTGGAAGTTGTTAAAGAGATTCTGTTGTAGGTGTGGTGTGGCCCATGTGGGCTGTATGAGGTAGTAGTTATGTCAGCAGGAGCAAGGTCGAGCTGGCTCTGGTAATCAAGCCACCTCCACCCGCCCCCACCCATTGTCAGTATGCTCTTAAGAGACTTCAGTTATCACTGATGGCTCTTTTATTGCACTCACTGGAAAAGGACTGTGCTCACTCAATACTGATAAAAACTGACAGTAAAGTAGTAAGTAATATGTATTCTGTGGATAATTTTATTTTTATAAGCATCTGAATACGTAATTAATTAATCAGTACTGAATACCTTATATGGAAATTTAAAACTGAAATAACCAACATTTCAACTTTCCCCCCGTTAGCAACATGTTGCTAGCAGCCTGGCTACTATCCAAAGCAAAAAAACTGCTCCAAGAATCCCAATTTGACCTGAAAAAAACCTAATCTCAGTGCCATGAAAAGGCAGACTAAAACACCCGTTTGTATTAATAAGAAGGCAGTCTTTGTTACTTACTGATCTGGTAGAAAGAATGCTGGTTGTTTCACCATTATCTTGGCATAGTGACCATGGAAATCAATACCTCTTACTGTTCTGGTTGCACAATGGCAGACACGTTTCCTTTGTGCCGTAAATCAACCTTCATTTTTCCAGGAAGAATCCAGCCCGGTGGCAGACTGAATAGCATAGTGAAATCGAGGCATAAAGGGAACCAATCTATACGTGGATGGTGTCATTTTTTCTCCAGCCATTACACTGTGTAATCAGTATTAAATTTACAATAAGTTAGAGCAAAAAAGTTGTCTACTGCCAGTGTAAATACCACTGCCGTGCTAGCATTGAGATATTTCAGTATTCAAGTTTTGCTATTTCAAAAACTACATTTTATAACCCCAGTTAATGAATTCACACAGAAACTTCAAGTGTTTGCGCTTCAAAGCAGAAGTCGACCAATTTGGACAATTATTCAGTGCCGATAAGATGTTTTACAAACTATCAGTATCTGTGAAACTTGGCTCCGATAGTGGACACCCTCCAACACTCACTTGCGGACACACTGTACATCTCCGAATGATATATTTGTTTAAGTATTTATCACTTTGAGTTTTGTGCGCAGTTCAACAGTTATCCAGTTTCTAATAAATTAGCAAATTGTTCATTTCCGACTGTCAAATTTGGGCTGAATATTGTCAGATTATCTGCGATCGCTCCAAACTATCATTATTATCTCAGCCTTTTAAATCTAGACAACCTTTTTCCTGGATCATACAGCCAACAGAACAGATTGTTAGCAATTTGTGCACTTTTTAAGTTCTTGACTTCTTTAATCTGAGCAACTTAAACATGTTTTTGTAAAATATAGGACACTTCCATTATAACCTAAGTTATCCACATTTGATCAGGCACTCAGTTGCTTGTTTTTGCTTCTGTAAAACGCGTCTATGTATGTCACAAAAGCTTAAGTTGCCCCCTGTGAGATTCTTCTATAAAAAGAAGTCAGCTCAGTCTGTAAGTGTTTACATTGAATCAAATCTCAGTGTGGTAAGCAGCTGTCGCTCGGGGCCCGGGGGCTTGCTTGATTCTACCTGACTTGTGATTGTTCTGGATGTCTTTGAGGGCCCACAAACATCATGCTGTGACAACAACAACCCGGACTGACAGCACACAACAACAACAGAGAATGACGCGGAATAGCCACAATCATTTTTGCAACAAGTCAGAAAATTTCTGAATGGCAAGAAAGCAAAGAGAGAGAGGAGGGGAGGGGGGCATTGTTTGTGGGCTAGAGCTGCCCTGTGTTGCCGGAGCAGGTCAGACCAACGGAGAGTCAAACTGAGGTTTAATTTCGCGCAGAATGCATCGCCAGTCGTCTGCTGGACTAAGATCTAAATGGGAACTTGTTCACTATGGATCTGCTGCCAGGTATTTCACTCCTGATTCAGAGATTGTTGAGGGGGAGACGGTCGTTGCCACAGATTAATGACGAGATAAATTGCCTTGCAGACAGTTTTGAGCTTGTGTTTCAGATTAATGTGCGAGCTAAGAGAGATGTAACCTAGTTTTTATTTCAGTGTTTGATTTTCCTTCAGCTGATTAACATCTTTATTTCTAGCATGACTAAATATTGACTTGGTGTGGAAATATCTAGGAGCACAGTTACATTGAGTTCAGTCGCAGATGTTGAAGATAAGCTATGTAGGTCTGTGCCAACCGTTGGAGTCAAGCTAGCAGTGTGTGTGAGTGTCTTTTCTGTGGAGGCTGTGTCAGCCAGGCTATGTCAACACTGTCTATCACTGTGGCCGCCGTGGACCCCCAGTAAACGACTGATTTATGAGTCAGCAGAGTGGACCTGTTTCCTGGAAGATTGTCATGCTCAGAACTAAGTCTGTAGGGTTTTATAATCCCCTTGTTTAGAGTTTTGTTAACTTCCTATTAACCAGGTATATGTGGCATTTTCTTGTTACCAAAGTAGTGCTGCACAATTGTTTAATTATATGGCGAACTTTTAGTTTGAATTTGTAGTTTCTAATACATCTTTAATTGACATTTTACTTACAATGTGGTGACGAAACATGCCAAAAAGATAGTTTGTCTGTCCAATTGAGACCCTAAATTGTAAAAGTGCCGTCTTGTGATATTCAGTGTTTCACTGTACTTTATGTGCCAGTATTGTCAAATATTGTCACAACTGCTGACTATATGGTAAATATGGTAAATATCATATCATATCCATAGCAGTTGCTGTTAATTGTAGTTTTCTTGCAATGTGGAACTACCACCCTTTGTGCTTAAGCAGAAACAAATGTTTTTGTCTCGTAATTGTTCTAAAGAATGATTTAATAAAGATATACTTGAAAATAAGTAAATAAGTAATATATTCCTGACATGGCACCTTGTTGGGTTCATTTGAGCTCAACTTGTAACACAGTATGCGGTCAAGGCAGACATTGAATGCCCTTGTTTTTTATTAGCAGAAAGGTGACTAGAAAACATTTTTGATTAAAGCACTTAATATGGCCCAGGGCTAAAAGCAGTCTTAGAACCTTCTTAGCACCAGGCTAAAAAAGTGTTCACGTTGGCACAATCTTGGCACATTCCTAAGTGGGTTAACCCCGACTTTAGCCCAGGGCCTGCTGGTTCTGCTCCAGAGCAGGGTAGGAAAATTGCTAAAAGGTGTTAGTGTGAATCTGGCCTAAAGTAAATAGAGTGGTAACGCTTCACTCTGGATCATAAACAGTCTTGTGTTCCCCGGACATTTAACCCAGGATGAGTAGAAATGCAGTGTGAACAGGTCAAAGGTTGACCCTGGGTTAACTGTGTGTGTGTGTGTGTGTGTGTGTGTGTGTGTGTGTGTGTGTGTGTGTGTGTGTGTGTGTTTGTGTGTGTGTTTGTGTGTGTGTTTGTGTGTGTGAAAAGGTGCTAAATTATCCCAGGGTCAACTCTTGGCCAAGAAAATGCAGTGTGAAAAGCCCTGATGTTAGCCCTGATGATATTTTAACATGTCACAATGCCCACAATGTGTCCACACAGGGAATAATTTATTTACAATAACAATATACAATACACTGCTTGATCCTTCTCATACTCTCATACTAGGTACTTTTGATACCAAAGGTCAAAACAGCAAAATTACATATAAAAAACTTTTCTTTTCTTTGTTTTGAACATGCGCACGTCTCATTGTGTGTGTAATGGACTTACTGAGTTTTTACTACTATTGAATGGAGCCACTATAGCCCATCATCTGGGTTATAGTAGGTCTATTCAGTGAGTGAAACAGCTAAAATTAGTGTTATCTCCAGAAAATAGTGTCTTCTTTGAGTCTGCCAAAATGAATGTTATATAATGTTATTGTTGGATATTGCATCACAACTAAAACATTTACCTCATCTTGTCTCCTCTAGAGTGTTTGTCAACAGAAGCTTGGCAATGGAGAAGATTAAGTGCTTTGGCTTTGATATGGATTACACTTTAGCAGGTAAGTTGAACACACATTCACAGAACTGTAGTCATTAGCACTATCACCTAGTCCACGATGGCCAGAAGGCTGCACAGCTGATTCCCAGTTTACATGGATTGTCCTTGCTTATTAATATTGACTGGTCCAAATGAGCATCAAATGAATCCATGTTGATTAGAAAGGTTTGGAGTTACAGTAAATGTATCCACGGTACTCAATCAAAAAAGATAAAATTGTCAGAAAAAGAAGAAAACATTTTATTAATGTCAGGGTAACTTTTGATTTTGAGTGAGTACAAAGTAAAAAAAAATAGTAAACGAATCCTGAGTCTAAGTCTACAGTATCTCCTCTTTTCAATTCTATATTTGGCTACCTTACGATCCCCCCAGAAACACAGCTTGTTGCCCACGAAATATTATTTAGGTCAATGCCGGTGACACATTGAGCACACTTTAACACCCGGATAACAAAATGTTAAGCATAGCTCCTCACAAAGCTGATTGGAGATGTTCTTTTTCCTACTGACCAGTAACTGGGCCAAAAATATCCTGATTTTTCATGCCACTTTGTTCTGTGACTCAGCTCCAGTTTTTGGTCTCTCCGTCTCTATAAATAAATCCTCCCTGACTTTGAAAAGCAGGTCACGTTTGTTTGTTGAGTTCACCAGCGATGGCTCCCTTGAGAACGGGGATCACACGTAGTCCCCCTCTGGCTCCGTACCCCTATCCCTGTTCAGAGTGCTGGAGATTTTACAGACGCTCAGCTGTTGACATGATTCTCTTTATGGGAGCCCATAACCAAGTGTTAATGTTTGCTCGAAGCATGGCTATCATGTATCTTTGGAGGGTGTTCAGGCTTTGACCACAGACGTACCTCATCAGCTCCAGTGCTGTTGCAGAACGCCTGCTGCTTAACCACATACAATATACTTTAAGCACTTTGCACATTTCCTTTTTTCCCCTTTTTATATATATATATATATATATATATATATATATATATATATATGTGTGTGTGTGTGTGTATATATGTGTATATATATATACATATATGTACATACTTTGACAGAACAGTAGGACAAAAGAGATGCTATGATGTTCACTCCCCCCCACTTTTGTTTGCACTTTGCACATTTCAACTGCCTTTAACACCCTGTAAAAACAACTGTCTTTATTAAATGCTGAAAAGAAAGATGTGAGAAAGATGATAAAAATGTACCATGGATTCTGATTGACTGTCAGGTGGGACACCTCAAACATAGTTCCTGTCAACAGTTTAATAACTGCAGTCAATCAATACTCTAGTATCCTGGCCTATATAAAGCTGCGTTTCCACTGAAGTACTTTCGGTATAGGACCCTTTTGAACCTTGCCTAACCCGTGGTAACTGTACCTGAACATCAGATCTGCTGTGCATTTCCACTGCAGACAGTACGCAGGGTTGTTACCGGCCGGCTTCGGGGTAACTGCTTTCTCTTTCCAACAGCTGGGAAACAGCAGAGGTGACTGGTCTGAGCTCTTAATAAGCTGCTGCATTTATTTACTGACACATTGTGACCTGTTCTCTATCTTACTGCCCGACCGACAACATATACGAACTGTTAACCCCTGCTCCGCTCGCATTCATCGTCACTTTTCTGATGCTCGCTCTCTCGCTTGACCACTCACACCTTACGCTCCGCCACTCTCTCTCTCTTTTGCTCGACCACACAATCTCCACAGTGCACACATGGAGTTGTTTATTACAACAAGGAAACACGCTTTACTTGAGAAAAGGCTGCAGGCAGCAAGGCAGGAGACTGCTGATAAAAAGCAGGAGGAGAAATCCTTTTACAGAGTGCAGAGGAAGTGACGACTGTTCGGACTGACCAATCAGTGGTCTGCAGTGTTTTTAATTCCACCTTTCAGTAGTGGGTCAGCCCACATATACCATCCACAACTTTTTACAATGGAAATGCTTAAATAACCGTTACAAAGTGTAACAAACCAGGCTGCTTGGTGGAAGCTTTAGACTATAGGATCAATAATTGGTCATGATAGAAGCATGAAGATCCATGTGTCCTGAAACATCTCTTTTTGATTCAAATATTTGTAAACTCCTTTCCAACTCCCCACCACCTAGTTCAAATGCTCTTGTTCAGTCCTGATACACAGTTCATGCAGTTTTACACCAACATCATGCAGTTTTTGTCATTTTGCACATCATGCTGGTGTTAAAAACAAGCCCAAGACACTGTTTAGTTTGCTCCAGCTGTTTGATTGTGCTGTGAGGCGCTTTAAAAAATTTGATTAATCATCCGAACAATTACAAGGTCAAAGTTTAGAAGTCTCAATTCCAGGTCCCAGTGCTGAACACAGTTCTTGCACAGAGTGCGTGCAAGAACGTCACATGTTTTGTAATATTGTACTGTGAGGCTTTTGTATGAGATGACATTGCCTCATCTGTTCTTTTCGCTCCCTTCTGGAGCACGTAGTAGCCTGCAGAAAATGTTGCTCAAACACACACTTAGGCCCAGATTGCATTAAAAGATACACACAGTTTTGTCCTAGTTTTCCAACAGACTTTTGGCTGGAATGTAGGCCCCCGAGGCTGTACTTAAGTTTTCTCATTTTTCCACAGTATGTTCACTAGTGTCATGAATCTGTGACAAAGGCCTACATGCACATATTATTGGCTACAGACAGATTAAGACAGGGTGTTACGCGACATGGTTCTGATAAAGTCTCTGTGTGGGACACTGTATGATTTGGATTTAGTTGTCTATTAGTGGAAGGGTGCAGGTTGTTTACCTTGTGTGTGTCTGTGGTGTAGATTACATGTAGGCCTGTAGGCCATAAATTGGGTCTATAAATTGTGGAGAGAAACCACACACCTCAGTATTTGGGGCAGTAGGAGTATAATTAACTGGCAACAATCTCATCAGAGATACAACATAGAAAACAGATCCCTGAAACTAAGGACACTTCTCGCCTCTGCTCTAAGTACATGGTTGTGTGTGTGTGTGTGTGTGTGTGTGTGTGTGTGTGTGTGTGTGTGTGTGTGTGTGTGTGTGTGTGTGTGTGTGTGTGTGTGTGCACACATACTGACAGCGTGAGAAATGTGAGAAGGGGCTTGCAGCAGGGGAGCAAGGACCCCTATAAAGCAGAAATGCAAAAGAGTGAAGGACGCTTAAAGCAACAATAACACAACTTCCGGTCTGGACACAAATGCTGTAAACATGACTTTTCAATAACATCTGTTGATTATATTTTCTCTGCTGCCCCATTTACTAAATATGCAACTTTCCGATGTGGCTTTAATGGAAAAACAGACCTACAAATCACTCCACATAGTACTGCTCAAGCCTTCCAGCATGTGAAATAGTGAGCGGCGTCTAGAGTTACTTAAAAGGATATTGCTTAGGCTGTGGGTGTCATGTGTTGGTATGGAGTTACTCAAGGGGGCCTTGTTGTTCAAGTTGTTTAGAGGTGAAATGGTTTTGGTGTCATTAAAGTCAACTCTGAAGAAAAAAGTAAGCACTAAAAACCAAAACTAACGTCATTTGTGATTGGCCGGAGTTGGATTCCTCGGTGTTTTTAAAGGCCTGTCAAACTTCTGTCAGTCTTGTCTTTGTGTATTTGTGTTTTTGTCTGTGCTCTTCTCACTGGTCTGGAGTGGGCTGGGCTCTGATTGAGAAATGTGTATTTTTGTCCAACAATCAGATTTAGTTACATTTTAATCAAAATCCGATTACATTCGGTGTGTTATTTTGCATCTGTGTTGGTCAACCCAGATCAAACCATCACAGCCTGTCCTGATAAAGCATATTCACTGAGTTTTTGAGTTTAAACTCTTATTAGATATTCATTTAAGACATCTTTTTCCATCAATCTTTACCTTTATTTTTTATTTCTTTGTGAATATTTAAGGTTTTAGAAAAATACTAAAGGTTTAAAACCAAGTTTGGACGCAATGTGTAAAGACATGTTAATAACATAATTTTAGTTTAGTTTCTAAGGCTGTTTTTGGTTCCAGAATTTTACATTATACATAGCATGTAACCCTTAGTATTACAGTAAAATATTTGTAAATATTAGTAAATATAGAATATAAGTTAATAGCGGCTCTAAAGCCATGTTATAGTTAAAGCCATGTTACATTTACAGTTAAGGTTTTTACTGTTAAACTTTTTAACTTTATGCACATTCAAAAACATTTATTGTTATAGAGAAATACTTCAGATTTGAAGTCTATAGGGACTTTAATGGTTTATGCCTGTATTCAGTTCTGTTCCACTGAGTAGCAGCTGTTTTCACTACAGTTGTGGTGGACTTAGAGGCATGTTTTTGACTGCAGGTTTGGATGTCACATCATTTTGGACCAATATTATTACCACATCTGTGTACAAAAAGTTGGAAAAACAGATAATATATAAACAAAACCCCAAAAAATAAAAGATAAAGCTTGATCCTACAACCATTCGATCTGGAGGAAGTAACTTAGTTGATTTTATATTCATTCTGCTTAGGGTGCATAAAATAGCCTGGGTGCTGCGCCTTAAACGTAGGGAAAACCCTGATAGTTGTAGTACTGTAGTCAGTGTCTATGGCCAATAAATCCTGACAGCAGTCTTGTCTAATTATTATGTAACAAAACAACTTCCTCATCGTAAAGGACTCGCCTGTCTCACTTTTATATAACCTACATTGAGATGTGATTTTGTTTATCCTAAGTGTCAGTGTAACACACCAGTGTCGCAAGGTCAACATGTGCGAAGTGCCTCTCAGTGAACTTAAGAAAGAGAGAGTGATGATAGCAAAGGTGACAGAGGTTGAAGAGTGAGAGAGAAGGAGAAGAAGAAGGAGGAGGAAAGGCATTTTAGTTGGTGTACGCTACTGCTCTGGGCAGAGAGCCCAAACCAAACCCTCAGTTTGTGGGAGACCACAGCGGGGGGTGAGAGAGAGGAGGGGTTGAACTGCACGAGGTTACGTGATTCTAATGCAGAAACAGGCTCAGGCTTACAGCGCAGGGCTGTCAACAACAGCACAAAGGCTTTACTGAACCCAAGATTTTCCTGTAACTCAGTGCACGCTCATTATGCTCCTGTGTGTAACCCAGCATTAAAAACACTCACACACTTTGCAGAGTAGGACACAGATGTTTTCCTGTTTGTCCCCCACTAACTGCCCTCTATCCAACCATCATCAGCCAATATTTCTTCCCCTCCAGAGGCCCCACAACACCCCACCGTGAGTGTCGGCAGCAACAAAAGCACATTCTTCGTTTCGTATTTATAACATCTGACATGTTCTTTTCCCAGTGTCAGATAGCATTGTAATCCCCTGCCAGCCTTTACTTAGCCTAGCATCAATCCGTGATTTCATTTTCGGAGCCCACCTCTGCCTGGGTTTAGGCTTGGCCCTGTGGTAAATATGTGACATGGTGGGGGGGCTCGTCCGTCTCAGCAGGGCTCATTAGCCGCTGAAAGTTGAGTGATTTTTCATCCTCACGCCTGATCCTGTTTCTTCTTGGATTTGCGTGCAGAACATCGAGGCCCCTTGTCGATAGCAAGGAGAAGGAAGGGCAGTGAGTGTGTGTGAGGGGAGGGGGTTTACTGTTGCGTGAGAACGTGCTGTTATCATAATACTGAGACAACACCAGACTTTCAGGTGGACGAGCTAGAAAAGTCACATGTATGTGTTGAGTAACATGACTTTATCTCACCTCTATTGAAATGTTGTTTGCTCTGTAATCTCAGCTTCACCCACAGGTCAGGCTCCTCAGATGTACATATTCCAGTGTTTTATGTAAATGTTGCATGTGTGCCTCACGCTTTACAAGCTCCCCTGTCAGCTAGATAACAGGTTTATAGCTGAATGAGCTTATTCAGCGATCCGCCACAGAGAAAGAAAATGTTACGCTGCCGACTTGGTTTTATGTTGTACTCTGTGGACACATTGCCACATTCGTTTTATTATTTTCATACATAAAAAGATGACCAATATTACAAAAAGTTAAAAGATATTTAGTTCATTATCAAAACGAGATCACTTTATTGTAGATCAGTTGTTTGACAATCAACTAATTGATTTCACTGAATTGGCTAAATAGCTGACAATATCTAACAATAAAGTAGTTTTTCAGAATGTTTTAAATTTTCTGTCAATCAACTGATGGATTCATTGTTTCATCACTCGATAATGAACAAAGATTAACATACCAGGCTTATTAAGACAGGACTTAATGATTGTTGGGGTAATTCTGTGTGTTTGTGTGTCTGTTTCTTTTCTAGTGTACAAGTCACCAGAGTACGAGTCACTAGGTTTTGAGCTCACAGTGGAGCGGCTGGTTTCCATCGGTTATCCTCAGGAGCTGCTCAGCTTTGTCTACGACCCATCCTTTCCCACCAGGTCAGACCAATCACAACCTACTGTACACACATGATGATGATGGCGGTCAATGTTAATGGCCAACTGCTGCTACTGTTGCCTCATCTCTAAATGTCTTATGGTTTTTTTTCACATTGAGAGCAGAGCACACAAACAAACTCTGCACTTCAATGAAGAACACACCATTATCATTTTAGTCCCTCTCAGTCTATCCTCATAACTCTAATCTTATTATAAATTATAGCAGTTAAAATGCCAGATGTGACGATCAAGAGATAAGTTTAAAAAGTTTTATTCTGTGTTGTATTTGAGTTTATTTCCTCTCATTTTTAGGGGCCTTGTGTTTGACACCATGTATGGAAACCTGTTGAAGGTTGACGCCTATGGTAATATCCTGGTCTGTGTCCATGGATTCAACTTCCTCCGTGGGTGAGTGGTTCCCACATGGATCTCTAAACTCTAACCCTAACCCCCAATTGTAAATTATACTGTACATCAAATTTGTATTTTTCTGACATTGTTTATATATGTGTGAGAGCAAGAAAGAAGAAAAACAAAGATTTAGCCTTGTGTTTTCTCTTCGCTCAGCCCTGAGATCCGTGAACGGTACCCAAACAAGTTCATCCAGAGAGATGATACAGAGCGTTTTTATATCCTAAACACACTCTTCAACCTGCCAGGTAAGATCTATGAACACTTAAACACTGATTGAAGACAAGTTTGATGACTACTCCATTTTAATTTACTGACAAGTTCTCCCCATCGTTCTGTTTTTCTTCAGAGACCTACCTCTTTGCCTGCCTTGTGGATTTCTTCTCCAACTGTGACACATACACAAGGTAAGGAAGTGTTAGTTACACTGTCTGTCATGCAACAAGTTTCTGTGCACCGCATGGTGACACAAAGACCGTTGCAAGCCAAACTGGGTCAAGAGCGAGCCCTACAGCATGGGAGGGTCCAGGTGTCTCAACTGCTAATCTAAGCTAATTGTTTTAAAATGGAAATCAAACGGGTGTTCAGTCAAAGAACCTTTTTTTTCTATAACAGTGACTTAATAATTTCTTAGACTAATTGTAGAGAAGCATGAATTCTTATCAGAATCAGATAGGAATTAAAAATGTTCTCACTAACTATTTACAGAGAATGAATCATGATATAACTATAAGATAATCTTTTACATGCTACTGTAAGGAGATACAATGGCCTGTAAATTTGTTGAGAATGTAATCTGGAATGGCTGCATGTCCTTTGTCCTCTGAAACCTGGTTGTTGGTCTTTTAGGGGGAGAATGCTTTCCTGTTTGGCTGGGGACCCCTCCAACAAGGGAAGGCTATCCCATTTAAAAGCAAACAAAAAAACAAATGTCATGTTTTCAAAAACCTTCTGTAAAGATGTGGCCTGTCCGACGGCTGTGTACGTGTGTGTCTCTGCTCCTCTCCTCCAGCTGTGAAACTGGCTTCAAAAATGGTGACCTCTTCATGTCCTATAAGAGCATGTTCCAGGACGTCCGCGACGCCGTCGACTGGGTCCACTTCAAGGTAAGACTCCTTTGGTGGTTGTGGTTGTGGTATGTGGTATGTGTATGTTACTCAGTATGGCTTTCGTCTGTACTGTTGACAACCTGACCTTTAGACTTTGACATGTCTTGGACAAGCAGTAGAGCTGCAACATTCAATCGATTAATCTATCTTGATAATCAAAACTATCAAACATTTGCTGGTTGCAGTTTCTTTAATGTTTGGGCTCTGCTAAATTCTGGTGAGAATATCTCACAATCTTTGACATTTTATAGACTGAACGATTAATTGTGAAAATAATCATTAGTTTCAGTCCTAACATGCAGCCAACGTAAATTTCGCTTTCACACCTGTAGTTTGGTTCATTTGGTCTGGGTCAAGGAAAAACCTACATGTGCTGTAAGCTATAAGTAGTATGGGCCAACAGGTAACTCACTGATTGGACAGTTTTGATGACGTCATTCTTCATCATCAGGGCTAGATGGCAGAAATCAACTTCTGCTGTCTGACAGCAGGTAATGCAGCAGTTTCTCTTCTCTGGTGACACAAGGTGCTTCTGAAGAAATAACTGTGAACATTATTAATCGAGAGCTGACCTCATATGTCATTCTGTATTACAAAACTGATAGTTAATAGCTCCGTTTCACTCATTCTTTACCCTTTTCTGAGATCACTGATAATATACAAACTTAGTAGGTTACAAGCTCAACACACCTCTGGTTTATATTTTCACTTTCTGATGTGACAGGGAAAATCCCCACACTCATGCCCATGTGCATATGTGTTACTACAGTTATTATAAAATGATATTGCCTAAATATAAGCTATATAGCTATACACCACCTATATACTGCAGATCAAGAGACAGCTGTTTGGTTGTTTAGTCCGCACTAGACTTCGACATAAAACTTTCATATGAGCATAAAAAACTCAATTTCATGGAAAAACAAGCCAGAGTTCAATTGAACCAAACAACAGGGGTCAAGTGTCAACGGACGCTAGGATTTATCTACTGGGACTAAGAAGCGTCATATCACATTCAGTTGAAATTCAGCCATCAAGACAACTTGTCAGGAGGAAAGCTAACCGGATGGTGGCAATAGACCAAATGTCAGGGAGTCATCAAAACCATAAATAGTCTCCCCCCGGGACTCTCAGTATCTATGATACTCAAAACAGCACAGTTAAAAACAACATCTTTAACATCTGTGGTGGACATGCAGTAAGATGTTGTTATCAGGCTCATAGAGTCAAAGAGCAAGACTCTCAGGATGAGTGAAACATCCCCAGTTTGATTCTGTACAGAGACATCAGGCTTAAATTGAGACTGCTTTATAATCACAAAAATTCCTTGGAGTAAGTTTAAGAAAGTAATATTAAAAAGAAATAAAAATGTAAAATACTTGAGAAAGGAAAACATAAAGTTAAAGAAAACAATGTTGCTTTGCTACCAAATCTGTTATCAGTACAGCTCTCTCCACTAACACATCCTGTACAACCTACAGCTAAATGCCACAAGTCATCATGTGTTGTGCGTGGGTTGTCTGCTGCTGACTTAAGGAAGTGATACTCCTGCAGACTGTGTCACTGTTACATTATGTATTTTGATTCTGTCTCTCCTGTCTGACTCCTGTCTCTCACATTGCAGGGTACTCTGAAGGAGAAGACGGTTGAGAACCTGGAGAAGTATGTAGTGAAAGATGTAAGTAGTTTGTATTCATCAAGGGTGCTACAAGTGTACTGTGTTAGAGAACACACACACAGCACACACACAGTCTATGTGGAGAGGCTGGTTTGTAAAGATTCTGAGAGCTTCAGTCTTTTTCTTTCTTTGGTTCTTCTGTGTTCCCACCAGGGGAAGCTGCCTCTTCTCCTCAGCCGAATGAATGAAGTTGCCAAGGTTTTCTTGGCTACCAACAGTGACTACAAATACACTCATGTGAGTATAGGCATGTGAGTTATGGTGGAAGCTTCACTTCTTAGGGGGAAACGGTAACAAGGGCATTTAAACATTGCACTGGTGAGACAGAAGTTCATTTTTGAGAATGTCTTCCAGTCTGTTGGCAGCAGTAGCGGCTGTATTAACTCGAAACACTGCTGCGTTTGGGTTGACTGTTATTCTCTGTTGTGTTCTCACAGAAAATCATGACCTACCTGTTTGACTTCCCCCATGGCCCGAAGGTAAAATATAGATTTTCTTCACCTCCCCTTTGATCACACTTAGAGCTGTATTAAATATGCAGGTGAAGGTTGAAGACACATTTTATGTTTATATGTGTATGTGTGGCTTTTAACTTGTGTGTGTGTTTGTTTTGACCACAGGCTGGTACCTCCCACCGGCCCTGGCAGTCCTACTTTGATCTGATCCTGGTGGACGCCAGGAAGCCGCTGTTTTTCGGAGAGGGTACGGTGCTCAGACAAGTAGACACGGTGAGCACGCACACAGACAGCACACAGCTGGGACAGAGAAGACGATACTAACAGCTGCACTAATACTGACGTATCCCGACATGTTGCAGCCCAGTGGCGTGTCAGCTTTGTAAGCTGTGGGCAGATACATGCATACATATAGATGGAAAGAACCAGTTAGTCCAGCATTTTTTCTTATGTTATGGGACTGTTTATCTTGGCTACTCACCTGATACTGCTTCTTGAAAAGCCTGGATTCAAGACTGGATTTCACATTTGTTTGTCTTTACATATTGTTCAAATACACAATCACAGCTGCATAGAAAGACAAAAGAAGAGGACGTATAGATTTACAAGAGTTTTTACTCTGATTCATCTTCACTTGTGAGGCTGAATTGATGTAAAAAGGCAAAAATGGTTTGTCTCAAAATCCCTTGTGACTCATTATGGGCTCTATTTGTTTGCTGGCCCTGCATGTATTTTTAGCTGAATGTTATTTTTCATTTCATTTCATATTTAGTTTAATTTGCTCATTTCATGATTAGTTACACATGACTAATAACACTTTCAAATCGACTTAATCTTTGAATTTCAACACGAGACTTGATAAACAGTGTGTTTGTATGTTCTCTTACATCCACCTTGTTTACAAATCTTATTGCTCTTTTCTGTAACAGATACAAAGTTTAAGCATTAGTCATACACGTGCTGCCCCACACGTCTGCGCGGTAATCAAAATATGGAGGAATAAGCTAACAGTTCAGAATATGAAACTTTGTGGCCCAAAACTGACCAAAGGCTTTTTAGAAATGTGTTGAGTAAATTGGATATACTATGAATTGATAAATAATTGGAGAAATTGTAGCTGTTTACAGATAACAAGGTTCTAACTTAATGACTGTTATTCTCTTAAAGTTAACGATCAGTCCAAAGATTAGCAATTTGAAAAAGAGAAAAGTTTACATTCTTGATGCAGCTTACAAGTTTTAACAAATCAATAAAATAAAAACATTTTTCATGTAAAAATGTGTTTTAACATATGGCTTCATGAGGATAACTCTGTTAGTATTTAAATTTGTGTTTGTGCCCAGGTTCCTCTCATCTATCTGATGTGTTTTGTTGTTGTTTTTTTTATTGCAGACAACAGGGCGTTTAAAGATAGGAACATACACAGGACCTCTGCAGCATGGTATAGTTTATTCTGGAGGTGAGACTTGTTTCCTTCAGTCATTCATTCTTTGTCGTAGAGATTAGTCGTGTGTAGTAGTTGGGATTGTTAAGATTTTAATGTCATTCTCCTTTAGGTTCCTCCGACATTGTGTGTGACCTGCTGGGGGCCAAGGGGAAGGACATAGTCTACATCGGGGACCACATCTTTGGAGACATCCTCAAGTCCAAGAAGCGTCAAGGCTGGAGGACGTTCCTGGTTATACCCGAGTTGGCCCAGGAGCTGCACGTGTGGACCGACAAGAGCTGTGAGACAAACAATTAATCACAGGCCTACACACACAGTGACATGTAGAATGTTTGTACTGTATGTAGCTGCGTTTCCAAGTACTGCAGGAAGCGTCAGTGTCCACGTAACGTTAAATTCTATCAGAAAAGAGCTGAGTTGAAGTACTTGTGCTGTCAAAGAAAAAATATTGCTCCCTGTTGGTTTTGATTTACTGATTGACTTGATTTGCTAACACTATGGTAACAGAGAGTTAACTGGCAGCTAACAACAAGCTTGCAAGGGTGACGGACAAGGTTCTTCTCCATTTTCTTGGTTACTAGGGTGACGGGTTACAAATCCTGTCCCATATAATATATGATTGGTTGCCTAAAAAAGAGCGACTGTGACGACACCAGAACCTTTGTAAAAAATTCAGATATCGTCAACTATAAGCGCTCAGAGAAGCTGGATGCAGTGCTTTTTCTCAAGGTGGCTGGAATAATTAAAGAAACAGCTAGAACAGCAGCTCTGTGCTGTATATGCACGTTCATTCTTGCAACAACGTGCGCATGAGCAGCAATCTTCTCCTGTCTTCCAGCGTTATTCGAGGAGCTGCAGGGCCTGGACATCTTCTTAGCAGAACTCTACAAGTAAGTTATGACCTTTAGCCTCGTTTCCCTCCTCCCTTCACCATATCCCACCTCCCTGTCCATCGCTGTCTCCTGCAGCAGCTCTGCTGCTCTTTGCCCTCTGCAGATACACTGTCTGTTTGCATGCATGTGAGCGTGTGTCTGAGGGAGAACAAACAGGGTCAACAGGGTAAAGTCTGCAGGGGTCGGCTCTCGTAGGCCGCCTGATAACAGTGCATCACTGGCGTTATTTATAGCCCTGGCACGACTCGCTGCTGCAACCACCTCTTTGACACATTACCTTTCAGCAGACTGATATCAGTATCTTCCCCTCCCCCACCCACTCTCGTCCTCATCGTCTTTCTCTCCCCGTCCTTCCTCAGACATCTGGACAGCAGCAGCAACGAGAGGCCAGACATCAGCACTATTCAGAGAAGAGTCAAGGTACGGCCTTAATCACCTCTGTTTCTATGACAGCAGGAGACCTGTCCACAAGGAAGGCCTGGTTTCCCATGCCCATGTTTACAGTATGTTTGATACAGTATCCACTTTAGTGTAATCATTAACAACAATCCACTTCCTCATTGTTCTCTCAGTTCCTGATGAGGTAATTGCTAATTCAGTTGTATCAATGACCAACTGTGCCAACGCCCCTCACAAAGATACTATACTGTCCGGGGTCAGGGTAGTAAATCCTGTTAGAAGTGGATAAATCTTCCTTTTTTGGCATGACTTTGCAGGCTCACCAGTGTCCTCTCTTCTCCCTCTCGCCTCTCAGAAAGTGACCCACGACATGGACATGTGCTACGGCATGATGGGTAGCCTTTTCCGCAGCGGCTCCAGACAGACCTTGTTCGCCTCACAAGTGATGCGTTACGCCGACTTGTACGCAGCCTCCTTCATCAACCTGCTGTACTACCCCTTCAGCTACCTCTTCAGGGCTGCACACGTACTGGTGAGTGTCTGGATGTATGCACGGGTTCGTACAAAGTCTTAAAAGTTTGGAAAATGCTGAATTTGTTTTCTCACATTTTGTCCCTCCTCCTCCCCAGATGCCCCACGAGTCGACGGTCGAACACGCCCACGTGGACATCGACATGGAGTCGCCGCTGGCCACGCGCAACCGCACCCACTGCAGCGACTGCAAGGACCTGGAGTGCAAACGCAACCAGCTGACCCGCTCCTTCAGCGAGATCAAACCTCCCAACCTGTTCCCCCAGACTCCCCAGGAGATCACTCACTGCCACGATGAGGACGACGATGAAGAGGAGGAGGAGGAGGAAGAAGAGGAGGAGGAGGAGGAATAAGCTGTATTGAGGAAAACCCCGTTCCTCTTTTCCTGTTCCTGCCTTCTTTGTTTCCCAGTAGAGTCAGGTAGTTCTCTCGCTCAAATTGAGGCAGGGAGGAAAAACATCTCCAGTTTGTGTATGTGTGTGTGTGTGTGTGTCTATACGTCAATACTGTATGCACACAAACACAGGCACACACACACACACACACACACTGGGGATTTCTGAGGAAAGTAAAAAGGACCAGTAGCGAGACAGATCATATGACTGTCAGAAGACTGTATGCATGCTTGGTCCTCAGAAACCCAACTGTTCCTAGCTTTTGAAAAAAAAAAAAAAACACTTTATGGTTTTTAATTGATTTAATTTGATTTCTGTATTATTTTTCCCATCAGACAGACAGAACATCACACATCCCTCTGTGAGTTTTATACGCTGACTTCAGAGCAATCTATCCGATGTGGTCAGTAAACTGTAGTTTAATCCTGACTGCCACAGTATGCATATTATAATCAAAAGGAAAACAGTTTGCAGTCACAGTGTCATAAAAAAGATCCACATACTGTATCAAAACACATTTTTTGTATGCAACATGGGAACAACATGTGTTTTTTTTCAGTTTAGTTATGTCCGTTTTCTTGTCTTTATACAGGACTACTCTCTTCTAACGTGTGTTTAAGGGTGTGTGTTTCCGTGTGTCTAACTGCCATAGTAGACTCAGACGGCAGCAGCATCCTGAGTGATGGTAAGCTAAGAGTCCATTGTACTAAACTGAAGCACAGAAGCACTGAAGCACAAGCTGGCGTTAAACCAATCCACAACCAGACGCATTTTATTCGAACGGCTCTTGAACTGATGTTTTGTTACCAAGCAACAATGAGGGCAGCACTGTAAACGTATTTTATGCCCATAGACTCTATGACAACCCTGGACTACAGTAGTGCTACTCAGGTGGATGGTTTAACGCCACAAGCAGCTAACATGCAGTATTTCCTCCGATTGGTTATTTAGGAAGATGAAACTTGAGTATTGCATTCAGCTATTTCAGAGGGTTTTATTTTGGTAGGGGGGATGTACAATACAAGACAGCTGTGATCTGTCAAGCAACTTTAGAGATGTATGAAGTGATCTTTGTCAAAGTGTGTCAGTGGCCTCAGTAAGCAGGGAAATAAGGCCTTTTAGTACGTACAGTGTAGAGCTAAGTGCAGTAGGGTGACCTGCTTCGTTTATCTTCTTGGCTTTGGGGCGTTGTTGGGTGTTTTTTGTGTATCAGCTGACCCTAAATCATTTGCGTCATCATCTGGGGGAATCGTGTCGACAGAGTGTGTGGTTGAGTGTGTACAGTATTCTTCTGTTGAGCCTCTAAACACTGTGAAGTGACCGTTTCATGATAGTGTTGGTTTGAGCTGTGATGACTCGTTCAGAACTGGATGAAAATCTCTGAGTTTAAGCACTTGAGTCGAATGTTACGGGTCAACAAAAGACACCATTGTTGGGTAACACTTTACTTTTATCACCATCATTAATAAATGGCACATTTACATTTAAATTAAATTTAATAGTTTTTTGGCTGTTAACAAACTTTTTTGTAAACCATTTATTAAGCAATTGTTTATTTTTATTTATTACATTTGCAACTGATTTTTATAAAGATTTATAACGGCTTATTAATGGTTTATAGTATTTCATTGTTGGTTAACAGTGAAATAACTATTAACTAAACACATACACACACACACACACACACACACACACACACACACACAACAACAACAACAACAACAACAACAACAACAACAACAACAACCTGAGTAAGAATGCAAGATATTTAAAAAAATTAAATCCTAACCTTCCTAAGGAAAAAAAGGGTTTTACATTTGGCTGAGGTGGAAAGTTGTTGCACAGTGAAGCATGTGACTTAAAGGTGCAATATGTAAGAATTTTAGTTTGAAACATGCAAAAATTAACTAAAGTTACCAACAGTGTGAGTAAATCAATACATAAATTACAGTGTTGACATTAGGTCAAAGACGTCTATATCTTGTTTTGTAGAGATATCTACTGAAGTTAGCATGCTAACCAGCTAGCCCAGGCCCAGTCTACCACTTTAAATCTCAAGAGAGGGTAGTCTGATAGTTTAGTTCAGGCCTCCGCAGGTTGGTGCTGACTCTTTTCTGCGAGTCAGAAGCCTCGCTGAAGCGGCTGTAAATCGCCTCTGTACCAACAATTACGGGGTGCTGTGAGCTTCCAGTCCAGGCATATTCAGCTAGTGGGACCACTAGCTGCATGGCTAATTGAGCTAACTAGTTAACTGCAGTCAGCAGTTATTTTGCTGACATGCTGTTCCCTTTTTGTCTGAATTGGAAAGGAGGCCAATTCTTACATATCACACCTTTAAAAAGCCACTGAAGCTTCAACTGGAGAGATGAAAAATGTGTCAGACAAACATCAGATCTGTGTGGAGCGATGAGGTGAAACAAATGTAAATGTCAATTTTTTTGTGCTAGACTGGGATGGAAACTTGGCTAGTGACCAAATTACCCACCACCCGTCACCAGATTTTGATTCAGTTGTTGCTAAAACCTGATTGGAAGTACGTGACATCAGCTTTTTTCCAACAGAGCTCAAAAGAGTAACGCAGATCTGTTTAACATGTGTCCAAATGCATCAATGTTAGTTTGTGCGACACCAAGAAAGCTGCCTGAATGTTAAACATGGTCTTTCCTTTTTTAACACCCTGTATGTTTTAACTTTCCTCGCCTTTATATTCAGTCTGGACATGTTGTATGAGTCCTGTACGTGTTGGATCGGCCTGTTGATTTAGGCCACAAAAGGGAAGAAACAAGCCGTCTACTTTTTGCATAATTTTTGGTTTTGGCTTGATGTGGTGTGGAGAGAGGTGAATGTGTTAATCTCTGTGTGATGAGTCAATGGATGAAACCTTGTTGGATATTAAGAAATATATTACAACTGTTTGTTATCCTTTATTCTTTTTTCTATCCTTTTTTTTCCTTCTTTTTTTACAAATGAAACATTTGTATTCTCAATTTTGCTTTGGTTTCTTGAACAGAGAGTAACTGGATATGCTACATGAGGCAGCTGCATTGCTAACAGTAAATAGTTGACTGTCTTTTCTTTGCATAATTTGCATATGCATGTGAAAATAACAAGCATATCCGTTGTGGCAGGGGGGTTATGGTAGCATTGGTTTGACTTCTACGTGGACTGCATCACTTTAGGAAAAGCTTTTTTGACTTTTGTCATTGTAGTTTACACGGGGACAAAAAAACAAACAAAAAACTGTAAACCTGTAAAAAAAGAAAAACGTTGAAGGGAAATGTGAACAGCATGTGAAGTACCGTAACAAAAATGTTCCTTGTATTCAACACCATGGGGTTGTTTTTATTTTTCTAAGCTAGTGTTTTTAAATTGTCTTGGTTTACAGAAGTGTAAATAGACATTTCCATTTCTTTTTCTTATCATTTTCTTTTCCAAATTTTTTTTTTGTTAACTTTTATACAGTACGGTAGAAGTCTGTCGCTCAGACTTTGAACTAACTAAAGCCTGGCGAACAGGTTACAGTGCTTTAGATGATTTTTATCCATCGTTGTGATGCAGCCACATTAACCACAGGTGCCAAACAGTCACCTTTCCTTTTTTTTAAACTATCTTTTGTTTTTATGCATATCATTTCCTGTTCTCCCGAATACTGTTTTGTTTGTTTGTTTCCAGAAATTACCCTACAGACTGTAAATTACATAAAAATGTAGAATAAAGATAGTTTTTCATAATTTCTTGTTGTTTTATTGCTTTTTATCTTGCTACTGTTCAAGGCTGGAATACCATCTGGACTCCTGGTCTACCTTGTGGCAATTAGTTTGTGGCGATTTAAAGGTCCGGTGTGAAGGATTTAGTGGCATCTAGCTGTGAGGTTGCAAATTGCAGCCAACTGAATCCCCCTTTGCCCCACCGACCCCTACACCGGCCTCTTAAAATGCGAACAATGCTAAAAGCCCTCTCGGGTCAATGTTTGGTTTGTCCATTCTTCATAATTCTGATTATTATATCACATTTATGACCCTAAACTAAACCACACATACTGTACCTTTAATGAAAGGACACAACACAAGGACATTTCAAGAAACAGGTGCACACGGCTCATTTCTGCCCCAAGGTTTAGCCGATCCTGCGGACATGGATCAAGAAACATTTGTAGGGGGGTAAAGCTGTTGAACAAAATGTGAAGACCAGGGGGCTGGAGGCTGTTGATAGTGGTAGAAGCTGCTGTTTTCAATGTCCTTAAGAGTTACGTAATGACAGTAATGATGGTAGACATACATCTCATGGTGGTTCACACGCAAGCTAAGTTCAAGGACAGTAACAACAAATTCATGCTGTGCAGCCAAACGCTGTTCAGACCCAGAGACCTTTCTCTTTTTTTTCCTGTCCGGTAGTACGGAACAAGAGGATGAATGCAGCTGTAAAGTGACTGTATTTCAGTGGAAACTGTCTGCAGATGTTGAAGAGGAACTAAGTAGCTTGTTGTTGAATTGACTCACTGAAGTAGAAATTCACAAGAAATTGGAAATGCTGAAATGTGGCTTTCCAGTAACACCAGCAGCTAAAAGTCTGTCATATCACCTATTGTAGCATAAAGTCTGTTTTATATCTATTTACATACAGTATTTTCTATTTAAAGTTTCTATTAGCCACTGCAAGCTATTGGTCAGACCAGACCAAAACTGAGGCAGCAAAACCCCATCAGTGTGTGTCCGTACATCTTGTTTTCTGTAGATCATATTCACGTGGCGGCCATTTTCCTCTGACGTATTAGCCAACATTAGCATTCAACCACCTCCTAGCTAACATTACCGTTTGATAAATAAATGTGTCCAAGATGCCTGTTGATAGAATTAATTTACACCTTTCATATCATATCGTGTCACACTATCAAACAACAGCTCAGAAGTGGTTGGATGCTAACGCTAGCTGTAGCTAAAAGGTTCTCAAATAAGCGGCACAATGTTTCCAGATTTTCACTGTCCACTGACTTTACACGTGCTGATCAATCAGAAGGCTGTGAAATGACAGTCGTATTTCTAATGTTTATAAGACTCCTGGGACACAGAAGTACGACATTTGAGTTTCCCACCCTGAGCCTGACTGCAGAGGAAAATGGCCGCCGTGTAAATGTGGTCCATTTCTTAAGACGTATGAAGGAGAATGTGCACGCTCTTGCACATTGTCACTTTAGGGTCTAAGTGCTGCATCAGTGCTGAGCCGAGCATTAGAAGCTAGTCGTGAGCAAAGCAAACAGTCTGCTGGGCTCGACATTTGGACCTGTGAACTTCTGTGGGGTCATGTTTACACATCACGTCTGCAGCATTTCCTGACTTGGCAATTTTGCCCCTTTCAGTGGAGAGAAGTTGCTGACCAATAACACAGATACACACATCTTCATGTTGCACAGGCCCAGACGATTGTCGGATTAAATGTTACTACACAGTGTTCACAGAGTTTGTACCATTACCTCATTAATATGGTAATTATTAAAATTCTGAGTTTGAATTTCTCCTCCAAAACTACATAGTGAACATTTAAGATCCAAACTTTGAATTAAAAAATAGGACGATGTTATTTCCTCATTCAAAAGTTGCATAGTCTCAATTTAATTGCTCTGGCGTGAGTATCGATAAAAAGCGTGAATATATTATTCAGTAGAATCTCATATTTAGCAACTGGATGTTTTTATTGCTGAAGTGTACCATACACCTCCTAAGAAAGCATTCAGAAGCAGCACATTGAGCACATTGAGCCACCAACTGTCTGTCTGTTAATCATTCACTTTTTTATTAAACCACCAGCTGGTGGAGGCAATGGGAATGTTCATCTTCAGGTAGAAGAAGCAGTATGGACAGCATGTGGGTACAGTAGCAGCATTGGGATGGACAGAAGACCGGCTAAACACAGGCCTGCAAAGCATTCACATAATGGAAGGATGAAAATCTGTGTTCAGCAGAGGATGGAGTGTGTGAGAAAGAAAACGACAGCGTGTGTGTGGTGCATGACAGAATATTGAAATGACCCAGTCCCAGCTGATGCTTCCCCCCAGTGTTTCCTGTTTTGCTTCTCGTTCTCCTGTCAGGCACTGAGATCCACCGGCTTGTAAAGCAAAGCGGAGCATGAATGTCACAAGCACAGTCTTACAATCTGATCATCATTCATTGCTTTATACATGGAGTGATTGTCCCTGCAGTGCAGAGCGGGCCTGCTGCATAGGAGCACTTTCAAGTAAACAATAAAACAACAGCGGACACAGCTGCAAACAACGCAGACGTCCTCTGTGTCTGGTTATACAACCGAGACGCCCCTCGTGGCTGAACAGATGGAAGAGCTGTTTGTTCGTGTGTGCTGTTTTCAGAGGCTGTTACATGTGGAAACAGCGACCACCAGTGGGTACAAATGGCAAGTGAATATCAAAAGACAGGCTCACTCAGCTGTGGGACACTGATGCTGCCTGCAAGGTGGCACACGGTACATACAATGTTAATGAACAGGCCTGGAAGTAAAATTAAAGTCATTTCATAAAGAGTTAAAATCTACGCCCCTACAGATATGAAGTAAACAGAATTATTCTACACTTAGGAAGGAAACATTTCAAGCACACGTACAGTAACTTAAAACTCATTCCTGTCTTTATGAGGTAAAACAATAAGGGCAAGAAACTACTAAAGCAAAGAAGCAAAACAATAAAGGAATTCAAGGAATGGTTTGACATTTACGCTCATTTGCTTTCTTGCCAAGAGAAGATTGATAGTCCCAAGTGTGTATGCTTAAGATAAAGCTGGATCCAGGAGATGTTAGCTTAGCTTAGCATAAAAACGGCGAGCGACAGCTGGCAAAAGTTAAAAAAATAGAATTTAGTTTGCCAATTGCCCATGAAATAGTTACATCTGTGGACATTTAACCAATCGAAAATAGAGTTTGAGTTCGAAATTAGATTTTCTGTATGAATTTAACATAGAAGTAGCAACATGCTAATAAGTGTAGCATTAAGTGTAAAAATGTCAAGTTGTGGTTATGTGTCGGATTGTTTCTCGGTCAGGAATCTTCCAGGAGTAATTAATGTGCTTTAGAGGTGGTGGCAGATTTTTTTATTTGTTTAGCCAGTGTGGACAGAGCCAGGCTAGTTAGCTAGCTGTTTTCCACTGTTTTAAGTCACTATATTAGGCTAAGCTAACCAGCCGCCGACCTTAGCTTCATATGTAGCATGGAGCGACATGAGTGGTATCAATCTTCTTGTCTAACTCTCAGCAAGAACGCAGATCAGCGTATTTCCCAAAATGTCAAACTATTCTTTAATCGTGTGTTCTTGAAATTGAAGTGAAAGAAACAAACATACACGGCTACAGTGCTTCTAAGATAAAAATGAAATCAATATAAATATCTCTCTTTAATAGCAGCCAACATTTGTGAAGAGTAGTTTAGATTTTGATCTGAATTAACACGAGAATTATAAAAACATGGTTTATAATCTACATTGTGTGGGGAGCCAAAACAAGTGAAGTCTAGTCTCTCTCACATTCACTGCTGTCAAGAAAATAGCCTTCATGAACTCAACCGCTTGGCTGAAGGCTGGAGACACGAACATGCAAGTACCACACGTGCAACACAAAAAAAAAGAAAAAGAAAAACATTTGTGCACACACACATAAACAGTGGGAAAGCATAGGTGTGTATCATTCATGGACATGTTTAATGTCGAGGTTACTTTTTGTGACGTTGATGATGCTCAACATGTTAGATGAGGTCATTAATACTGTGCAATTATCAAGTTTGATTACGCGTAAAATTGGCAAAAAAATATATATATAAGACACAACCTCCACAGGCGTAGGTGCTGTTTTGGCACTTTTCACACAGACAGCCACCTGGTAACCCCCCCACTGTGGTGAATAAAGGTTTAGGCATCATGACTGAACGTATAGTCGATGTGTTTGAGGTCAAAGGACGTGAAAAACATGAAAGAGACAAAGCGAAAGAGAGAGTGACTAAGGACAATTTTGCTTGTGGATGGCTGCAGTTTAGCATTTTTCAAAAAAAAAACAAATATACATATACATACAGTACATACATACAAATATATCTGTCAATTTATAATACAGTGATTTTTTTTTATTCGTAATCATCTCTTAAATAAATTGCGGTTCATTGCACTTTGTTAAAATAATTAATTATATGATTTCTCTTAAAGGCAATAGTGTGATTTTTTTTAAAAGGTGAAAAAGATAGTGTACCATAAGCCTGATTTAGGATAATAGTAAAAATAACAAGATCTGTAATATACATACTGTATCTGTAAAAGACCCTCACCTCCTCATATACATGAATGGATGTTCGTCTCCATATATGTAGCATGTCCTTGTTGATATGACACGTGTGCCCCACGCACACCTTTGTGTACATGCTCGTGCGCCCGTTTATGTCATATCATGTCTGCACGCGTACATATATACATACAATATTATAAAATAAATAAATACAGGAAAACATTCTTGGTTCGTGGTTTAACGGTTTCTTTCAAAGCGGTTTTTGGTGCAGTCTTTGACCAACCGTCGCTCTCTGCCTGTTTGGGTTTTGAGTCCTCGCTGATGGGATCAACAGTCGACTGAGCCTCCCTGAAAGATGCACGGGTGGGGGAGTTGCATTTGTGTGTGTGTGGGAGTGTGACTGCGTTTGAATATGTGTGTGTGTGTGTGTGTGCAAAAATAGTCTGTGTCCAGTGTAAGAAGTGGGGACCAAAGTCTTTGGCCTGAGAACAAAATACAGCAAGTGTTGTGTTACCTTGTGTGTGTGTGTGTGTGTGTGTGTGTGTGTGTGTGTGTGTGTGTGTGTAGGGGAAAGGGGGACAGGGTTTGCATGCACTCTGTCTTCCTCTAGTCCAGGTCACCGCTATGAAAGTGTCAGATTGTCCCGAAAAAGAAGCTCAGTCGCAGGTACTGTCCGAGTGCACCCTCTGTCAGAGGGTGTAGTACAGCAGGGATTCTGACAGCGTTCAGGTGGGGGCGTTCAGGGTGACGCAGCACCCGTCTTCCCCACTGCCCCTCCATGAAAGGGTCTCACTGACTGACTGACTGACTGGGGGCTACTGGTTGGAGCAGAACCCTCACTCCACCCGCCTCCGCTTCCCCAATTTCCCTCATCTCCATCTACGCCACCGCTCCGTGTGTGTCCGCTAGACAGGGTGGAGGGTCTGGGTCTCCACCGGGCTCGGCGGGGGCTAGATGGGTCCCTCGTTGTGGGCGCTGTGGTTGCTCCTGCTGAGGCCCACACAGTTCTGCTGCTGGTTGAGCAGGTGGGACGTCTCGTTGGCCACGACTACGGACACGGCAGGGGTGATGCTCGTGGTGCTGGCTGTGGAGGTGACGACGGTGGGCGTCTCCACTACGTCATGGAGCTCCGTCAACGTG
Organism: Pagrus major; assembly: GCF_040436345.1. NCBI lineage: Eukaryota > Metazoa > Chordata > Actinopteri > Spariformes > Sparidae > Pagrus > Pagrus major. The sequence goes on along the minus strand of NC_133215.1, from coordinate 27,265,135 downwards.
AGCTCGATCTTCGTGAACTCACTGTCTGTCGATTGGGGCGTTTTGTCCATGCGTGACGCCATTACGGCATTCTGGTACTGTTGCCGCGTTACCTAGGAAACAGAGAGGATGGAGCCACGATGAGGTTGAAATGTCACAGCTCTGCCCACGCGTTCAGTGAGCATCTTATACATTATATAAACTATTAATATTTGAGTTTGCTCTCGCTGGTTTCTCCAATCTGTCAAACCCCTGCTGTAATAAAGTCAGTGCAGTAACCCTGTGGGCGTTCTCACCTTTATAAACTGCAGGTCTGAGCGCGCTCTGACTGAGTAGTCAGGTACGTAGATCTGCAGGAAGGAGTTGAGCTGGTTGTTGCTGCTGCCCAGAGTCGGGGTGATGGCGTCTATACGATCACTCCTGTTCAGGGAGTCTGAGTGGTTGAGTCCAAACGGCCGCGGAGGAGATTTATTTTCTGCAAGGAGGTAAAGGGAGAAAACATTTAAACCCCCGAAAACATGTGACATACAAGTTTCGAGTGCACACGGCAAAAGTGATGGATTGTAGATGATGACTATGATAGCATCTCCAGTAGCATCGCTTAGGGATGGCAATGTCGACCTGTTGGTCAGTCGGTTGGTCGGTCCACAGATTTGGTTCAGACTAAATGTGTGGACACACATTTGTTTTGAGTCACTTTGGTGATCCCCTGATTGTTACTCTAGCGCCACCAGCAGGTGAAAGATTTCAATGAAACTGTGAAATATCTCAACACACATGTGATGGACTGGCTCAGACATTCGACTGAATCTGTTGATCCTCTGTCTTTTCTTCTCGCTCCACAATAAGATTAAAAAAATGTGTTTTTACAGTTATTGTCAGTTATTGAAGCACTTTCATCAGGTCAAAACTTCTATTTGTTCAATACTTGTGACTGTTTTTGACCGAATACTCTAAAAAACAAAAAATCATCATCAGCTACCGCTGTACTTTCAGTTTAGTGCTAATTAGCTAATGTTAGCAACCTTAACCTAGATAGCGAACATGGTAAACATTACACCTTCTCAGCATTAGCATTCTCATCGTCAGCATGTTAGCATCCTGATGTTAGCAGTGATGGAATGTAACTAAGTACATTTACTCAAGAACTGTAATTAAGTATAATTTTGAGGTGTTTGTACTTCAGTTGAGTATTTACATTTTCTGACTTTATACTTCCACTTCACTGCAATTTGGAGGCAAATGTTGTACTAGTACTTCACTACATTTAACTGGTAACTTTAGCTACTAATTACTAGTAGTCAGAGCCAGAGTATTGTATTAAACAGAGGTGCCAGGTTTCAGTCACTTTATAGTCCTTCACATCCCTCCAGCTCTAATATACCTGTACATTTATACGACAGTTGCAGTTTGTCCATACTGTAGTGTTCCTGGTTAGGGGCTCTCAGTCGCCTAAAGCTGTTAATCGTCACAGTTAAAAGTACAACACGTTGTCCAGGTGATGTGTTTTTGCAAAATGTGATAGTTACCCATGCCAGGACTCTTACGATGTACCTCCTCTAACTAACAATGTTCTCTGAAACTACTTAAGCTGCTTCATAACTCCATCAGCGCTCAGGATCCTTTGTACAGGTGACATTTTTCCAGGTCAAGTGTCAGATATCAGCATGGATGCTTGCTGTGATGTATGGAAATCTAATTTCTACATAAGTCTTTAGGTGAGGGGAGCAGGTATTGGGTCGGTGGTCCCCAGTGTCGCTGCTTCCTTCTATGTGCTACCGCATAGACGACTTGTTCTGGGTTTTTTTCTGTTTTTTTTTTTCTTTTTTAATTTTTAATTAAAGCCAGATTATGTTTTCCACTTCTTAAAGAAGCCTAGTGAAAATCACACACAACAAAGTGGAAACGGCTTGGCCAACGCTAATGCTACTACGCCGACTGGAATGTATGTAATCCCATGTAGGAATATGTGTGTGTGAGTGTGTGTGTGTGTGTGTGTGTGTGTGTGTGTGCAGACCGAGCACAGTGGGCCAAAGACCTGGCATGTGAACTCTTGCGGATTAGTACTCCACTTTCTAGGGGCCGCAAGGGCCAGGTCAATACAGAAAACGGCGGTGTGTGTCAAGAATACACACATAATGCATTTAAGTACGCGCAGACACACACTCAAACGTGTGCGCGGCGGGGCGCCAGACTGGGCGAAAAAAACACGTTAAGAGGTGCACTGTAGGTCACTGCTAAAGAGAGAAAGAGGGTGTATTTGTTCAACTGCATTTCCGGGTACATGTGGGTGTGTTTGCGCTTCGTGGCAGCGTGTAGATATGTGTGGAGCGCGCGCACGCTCTCTGTACGTGTGCCCGTGCATGTGAACATGTGTGTGCGTGCGTGTCTTTGTATGTGCGCTCAGTGGTGTCCGGCAGGGGGTTGTAGCTGTAGGTCTTGTTTATGTAGTCGGAGGGTTAAAGGTTAGGGGAGAGCGGGGCGGAGCCTGGGTCCGCTCTGGGGCCTCCAGTCTCCGACACCATTCAGCCACTTGACTAATGGCTCAGGGGACGAGGGTGTTAAGTCTCAATCTGAATCTGTTCTGTTTTCCTCTCTCGCTCATTGTCTTTCACTTCCACACGCATGAATGTACAGTACATGTTGCATTCAGGTACAAACAGGCTTTCAAAGATCAGTCGGAGAAGTCATACAAAGCTAAACAGAAAGTCTCGACGATTATTTAAGTTTACACAAAGTACGCAGGCATAAAACATTATTTCACTCTAATTAGGCGATGGGATGACATTAGCATGGTGACGATGGGTGCATGTATAGACAGAAAAGGCCACTGTACCTGGAGATCCTGCTAGTGATTCAGCCCGACTGACCACGAATGTACGAGACAGGGACAGAGGCACTTGGAGGAGAGAGGGAGGACCAAAGTAAAAGAAAAGAAAGAGTCTGTTAAATGCATACAAAAAGTCAACATGGATTAAATCTGGTTGAGAAGCATCGGCAACACTTCTTTTTTGCCGTGTTTCTTGGCACAACAGGAGCAAATTAGCTTCACTGCTAATAGGCAGCTAAAGATGAAGTTAAAGAAAATGCACTTAGGGTCTAATCATCAAGTATCTGCTCAGTGTCAAACATCCCAGAAAGGTCATTCTGCTTTTTCACCAGTAGGTGTCTCTCAGATCCTACCGCCCATGTGCATCAGAATAACTGACAAAAGCTGAGAATAGTACTGTAGTTTATGAATGAACTGAGGGATCAGTAGGTGACGCCTTCTCATGATGTCACTCACAATCATTGTGCAAAAACATTCATCAAAGACAATGTCAGCCTTTAATCACAGGAGATCCTAAACTGATCTGTACTTTGCTGGCTTGGTGACAAAATCTGGTTACTTACACGAGTCGTAGGGAGGACACTGACTTCAGATTAGCTTTCACCAAAACATTGCAAGTGAGTTTAATTCACAACGAGGCAGATTTTATGTTAATTGCTGCTAAAATCTTGCTGGTTTTTAACATCAAGCAATGTGTAATGATCTGAATGTTAGAACACAGAAATATATCATAAGTATACTGCACTCTAAGTGTTTGTGACTGCAGCTGGGTATCATTTAAGATTGTTTTTATACCAGTGTTATTGAGCAAGCGTTCAAAGCCAGCTTTTAGAATTTGGTGTTATGGGCACATTTCACTCTATGAAGTTTAGTGCCTAAACCAGTTGGTGACTTACAGTATTTTCATTAGACATAAGATACAGTAGAAGTTTAGTAGTAGAAGTTTACTCAAAAATAAGCAACAATGTCTCAATCAAAGGGAGATTTTCAGAATGTTATACCTGATACAGATCTATGGCGAAACACTCGACAGAGACCAGGCGTGTCACTCAGAGATCTTACCTGGCGAGGCTGTCAGAGCCATCATCCCGTAGAAGGAGAATGGTCCCGCTTCAAACTTCATCCCCTCCTTTCCAGCCTCCACCTCCACTTTCCCCTGTGATCGGAAGATTCAGATGACAAGAACAAAGTGTTCATAAACAAACTACGTTCTGCACAACACGTTCACTTCCGAATACAACTTTGTCCACATGTTAAAGGTCACATATGCTCATTTTTAGGTTCATACTTGTTGTTGTTTACATGTATTAAAGCTAAAAAGACACATTATTTTTCTCATACTGTCCATGGCTGCAGCACCACTATTCACCCTCTGTCTGAACGCTCCGTTTTAGTGCCAATAAGCCTAGCCTACTCTGATTGGTCAGCTCTCACAGGCCTGAGCAGAGTTTCCGCAGCAGCGCTGCCAGTGCTTTTGCAGCCACAGACATTGCTAATGGAGTGCTCTCATAGAAAGCAAAGCAATTTTTTGTGCATCTAGGTTACATACAAAGTTAATGCAAAGACAGGAAGCGTGAATGACACGGTGTAAATGTCGTAAATATGCGAAATTGGTGTCATTATTTTATTTGTGCGAGTTGAAAATATCCAACTTTCAGCAAAACATGCTCAGAGCTGGTCGGCTCTGGGGGAGAGAGTCAGGTGCAGAGCCAATTCTTCTGGAGGAATAAACACCCGGAGTCGCACCGAATTCTGCTCTGATCCGGAGCAGTTCACCGGCAGGAGGAGAGCTACGGTATTACTTTTTACTTTTTGTTATCAAAAAAGGGATTTATTTCCACTCCCTTTAATCAACCTGACTGCAGCAGCGAACCACATAAAAATGTCCTGTGTTGACTGCTGACTGGAGCTGGAGGGAGAATGTACTTTATTTAATGAATGTACAGAGGAGAGGGGAACAAGAAGAGAGAGAACCAGAGTCTCTGATGAGCACTGAGTTCATTGAGAGGCTTAACTTTATTCAAACAAACAAACACACACACCCTCCATGTGTGCCAGTGCGCGCTAGCTAACGGCTAATGCACCATCAGGGTGGTGACTGTATAGTTGGAACATTACAACATCAATGATGATGATGGGCTGTTTGGAGGCAGTTTCTGAATAAAGGCTGCGTGCATTTCTCTGTAGATTAAGTGTTTTGATCCTTTCACAGTATTTATAGAACACCTAGACCTGCTGTGTAGTAATAAAAAAAAAATCTCACTTTCTACATTGTGGGACCTTTAAACCAACAATAACAAGTCCATCAGCTGATCTTACAGACTGTTTGTATTTTCTGAATCTTAATCGAACCTTTCAGACAGGACACATGTTAATACTCTTACTTCATTTCTAATTTGCTCTAAACTGCACGTTTTCCACATGGAGCATTAGTGCTTCATCGTGTCAGTTACCATTTCTATCTTGGATTTCCGCTACAGCTTTGCAGTACTGATTCCCCCTATTCAAAATCTGCCACTTCCCTGCTTAAATATATTTATTCACGCTCCCCGTGAGTTCAGAACAAATCCACCCTCCTCCCTCCCTTTCACTTTCCTTTTTACTACTTCTAAAATCTCTTTAATAGCTCCCAATCTGCTCCTGAAACCAGGTCTCAAGGGCAGTGACCCCCCCCCCACACACACACATATATATATTTGAAAAGACGTGTAGTTCCAACTGCAATCCAAGTACTGAGTTTAACTGTGTGTAATTATGGGTGGGACTTCCCTTGATCCTGAGCCTTTTGAAAGACCTCCCTAACACCAAAGAGGAAGACTTTGTGTTGACAGCAGCAACATATTCAGGGACAGAGCAGACATTCAGGCCAGTTGTCAAACTGTAAGGCTAAGTGAAGGTCAGCTGCACTTGTTTTGATCCGCTTTTGAATAAATAATTGTAACTCTATAGGAGGATTTCTTTTAGGTGTCTGCAGAGAGGAGGGATGGAGACACTGGGGTGGTTAAAAACAGTGAAATACATACAGAATATTTCACTGTTTCTATTTGTGCTGTTTTCAATTCAAACTGGCGATAGTGTTCAATCAGTGCAGTACATTGTTTTCTTTATGCTGACCACATTTCTTCATATATTTTTGTGGAGATCTGTCTGTTGTATGTCTCAGGCCAGACATCTGTACTACTAATGAGCTGTTTATCTGTGGTATTGTTGCTTGCTTTAATCCACGCAGCTTGCAGTACAGTCATACCATGCATACCCTTCTAGGATGCGTGGCCCCTGTGGGAACAAACCTGCAGTACAGTCTGTTAGAAGGACGACTACACTGTGAAAAACGGCAGGATCAAGGAAAACAATAGCTAGACGTACTAGCAGCAGCGTGTCCCTTTGTTAATATTTCCAGTGTAATGTAAAGTAATAATAGTAATAGTTTGATTAGGGTACAAATATTATTATTGTTCTTCAGTAAGTCACATACACTAACGTTGTGCAGTATATTGTTTTAAATGTCAGGAGTAGAGTCAGCAGTTGCTTCGACATTAGACTCGTGATATGTTCTTCACTTTGTACCTGACTGTGTCCACACACCTGCAGTATGAGGATGAAATAATCCACAGGCTTGTTCCTGTGGAAGAGGTAGTGCTCTGCCGCCCGCTTGTTCTTCTCGTCGTATTTCAGGTCCTGGATGACGTTGGGGTGCTTCAACAAGCGCAGCAGAATCTTTTCTGACATTTGCACCGGTGCAAACGGCTCGACCTCTGAAGAAACACAGGGGGACAGAGAGGGAGACATAAATGATGGCCCAACAGACACTAGGTTTGAAGCTGATAAATACAGAAATATATTTTAGTGTATTAAATTTTTCTGGGTTTTGGTTGGACAATAAAAGTATTTAGATGACGTCCAACATTTTATAGACTCATCAACAACATGGACCTCATGCATTCTTACAAACAGATTTGGTCTGTTTTGTGGCATTCATACATTTTCCAGACCTGTCGAACGAGGCATGCACAGAAAGTCTGGAGGGAATCTGAACGACTGTGAATATTAACTTCAACTAAAATACAAATGAGTAACTCTAACACTTATATATTCTGCTCATCACATCACCATCATAGCTGACTGGGGGGTTTGACAACAACACATTTTTCAACCTTTTTCATTTTCTGATTTTATTGAAGTATTTTGGACTGACGACTTACTGCAGTGCTACAGTTCAACAGTCGCTGTTATCCAGGTGAACATCTTCTGTTGCTTGACAGTAACAGTGTGCACTTGAGTGTCTCCCATCTAAGTCATGGACTACTTTACTTTACATGTTTAACAGCATCTAACTTTGTTAGTGCTGATGATACAATTCTGGCAGCTGTAGCTGACTTTTAGTGTTTTATGATTCAGTTCAGACTTTAGTTTTGTTTCCTCTTTTTTACTCTTTCTTGTCATTTTTGTGAATTAAACTTGCCCGTTAACACAGCAAAACATGTAGGGATGGGACTGACAGAGTAACTCCAGATACAATGCAAGCACAATAATGGCATAACATCACCATACAGAGATTATATAATAATTGATAGAATATAAAATATTCCTAAAAAAGTGCCAAGTGCAGGAATTATGTATTTATTTACTGCATTTCACAGAATTTGGCCTGCAGCTTGACAATTGTCCGTGTGTGCCATCATTCCAATTTCAGACAGACATAAACAGGCAAAACGCTGAACAACCCGAAAGCGGAACAGTTGTGGAGTTAAAATATTTACAGGAAGGATACAACTACGGCTCGCTAAATTATTTTCCATCTGTGTAAATTAAGTTTACAGAATTTTACACCACAAGGAGTCATGAAGTAGTGACTCTGGTGGGTCAAACTGTCAGGGGAATCTGTCTAGAGCGCCTGCATGTTTTAATAAAAATAGAGATCATTTGCAGCAGTGTATCAATGATTGTATCGCAAGAGGAAATTATATGATATATTGCTGTGTCGATATTTTGTCCCACCCCTAGAAACGAGTACCTTTATACGCCAAGAGGGGTATTGATTACGCTAATGATGAAATCTCATGAACATACAACTTCTCATGACCGGGGGGCTTTCATTTCCATTCATTTATTTCCAACAAGTTTGTGCAATAAAGAGAGTCCAACTTGGAAACCCTCCCACAAGAAAACCTAACACATAAAAATATGAGAAGTTAAAGATAAGAACACTAAAACTGTTTTTGCTTGAGGCCCAATATTTTTCTCCGTATTGTAATTTCACTTTCTTTATTGCTATTGAGGATCTCTCCTCTGCTGCTCTTCCTCAGGCTTCTGTTCCATTAAAATGTTTTTTTCTAGCGGGTGTCGTATTGATTGTAAAGCCCTTCGAGGATGATCTGTGATTGGTAATTCTGGGCAATATGAATAAAATTATCTACATCTAAAAATTTGCCGGAGTGACCAATAATTAAAATATTCTGTTGCAGCATTAGTTTTAAGCTGTTACTGCGTCTGTCTGAGTGAACTTAACACGCAAACCGGACCACAAACTCATGTATAACTTTTAAACACTGTATCCAGATTGTGACTGGCCCGCTTCAGCCGTCTAATCAGCCAATCAGCTCCTTCAACTCAGCGGCGGTGATATGTGTCAGCTGGCTGCTGGCTCCACCACCAGGAACTAAACTCCCTAATAGCCTTTAGAGGAACTTAATCAATGCTTAGCTGCTAGGTCAAAGTTCTGAAGCAAATCCATCTGCGAGGAGGCTGCTGCTGCTTCCGCTGCTGTAGTAGTACTTGGATATTTTGCAGCCTGTTCAGAAATCCATTTCCCAAGGGAAAGCGGGTAAAATATTTCACATTTTACACTAAGTATGCCGACTTGTGTGAGAACCCCGACCATAGGCCAAAAATGCTGGACGTGATGTCACTGAGGAACGAGTGTAAGCAAACAGGGTGGTGTTTTTAAAGCTGTGAGCTAAGATCCCAACATGTAACCTTCAGTGCATGACACGCAAGCAAATAGACGCCTGCGTTTCTTTCCCTTTTTTTTTTTTTTTTTTTTGGATCCATGCGCAGTCTGCACAGACATCCCGTGCCGCGCTCCCGAGAGGCCTTCCACCTCTTCACAAACACACACACACACACACACATGCACACCAACACCCTTGTTGTGAGTCCTCACACAACTCATTCCCTCACACACACAAACAACAGATACTCATTCTACACACATACTCACTCCTCCCTACACCCTCTTGCCCAAAACTCAAAGGCCGCACGGGCACATGCACATGCACATGCACATGCACACACAAACAGCTCTCACTCTCTCACACACACACACACACACGCACTCTTTCCCCACAGTGAGGGGCTGAGGGCACACTGGGGGAAGTCAAGCAGCAACGCAGCCCACTTGCCTGTTGCTAGGAAACGCAGGGTAGCCAGCAGAAGCTGAGGTGATATTTTAACCTTCATTTCATTGTCGGTAGGCTTGAAGGCCGAGAAATCCTGCTTCCTTTCCCGATGGGTGATTTTCTTCTTCGTCTTGTTGTCAGCTGAGGAGGGAAAATGAAAAGTCGAGCGTAAGACACAAACTGAAACTTTCTGTGCCACAGGACGAGGACGATCCTCGCCACTCCGCAGATATTGAGCGAGTCCTCCCGGGTCACAGGGTGACTAAACTTGAGTTACCCAAAGCTTATTGCTTTTTCCGGAAATGTAGCTGTGGCGTCCTTCTCAGAACTAAAAGTGAGCTATAGGGGGCTACACTGTTAGCTTACCACATTCTTAGCATTACTTAAAGCCATATGTATTAGAGCAATAAATAGACTAGCACGTAGTCCATGTCTGCAGGCCTTTACTGATACCATGAGAGGCGTAACAGTGCAGGCAGATCACGGTTTGATATGATACATGAAAGATGGTTTAAAAAGGGAAGAAAAATGAATGATTTACTCCCCTCTGGGCATAAAATCTGAACAAAAACATAGCACTGTTACTTTTTAAAAATTGCATTATGTTGTAGGTTTTGTTGCACAACACAAATAAAACAATCTCTTAAAACAGATCTTTATTTATGTACAACTGAAGGGTAAAATAATGATAATATCACATCAATTGATTAAAACTTGAAACAAACTCATTTTAATGCTGCTGTAATCATTTTTTTTATATAAACAATGATCTACGTGTAATGTGAAAGAGGTCACTCATAGCGATGAAGACAAAAATCCTGTCAGATCTTCCTCGTTTTAGCATCTTTCAGCTCACTGTTTTAGTTTTCCTGCCCTGCGACTCAGTCTCTTAGCGCACAGTAGCGAGCAGTGATAAAGCTGGCAGCTGTTTTCAGCAACAAGTCTATAAAAAAACAACTGTATGCTACCTGCTCAGCTAACACCAGCAGACGGTGAGCATTTAAATCCTAAGGGGGAGATATTGTCTCAGGAGTTGGTGGAGAGCAGACTAATCTTGGATTACATTTGTCGATACAAACACAACTCCTCGGGAATGCTAATGTCCGACCGTTCAATGTTAATGGAAGTCAATTTAAAGCATTTATTGATTGTTGTTTTTGTCTACTTGGGACAACTGAACAAGCTGTAAATGCAACGTGGACATGTGTCATGTATTCTAATTTGTTTGGCTGGACTTCTGGTGAGGATGTGGCGAGGAGCTGCTGCTTACTGAAGGGACAGAGATGCTACAATTGGTAAATCAGAGCAACACTAACATTTTGTTAAATGCTCCACTAGCTTCACCAGCTAATTGCTAACTTTGTATGACTGCTGTATGGTGCTGAGCTGTCAGTGTAAAGTTGGTTTATCAGAGCTTTTTTTTACTGGAAACAGCTGCCTGCTGGAAAGGGGATGTTGATGGAAGCAGAATTGAAAGGCTGTCGACATAAACTTTAAATTAAAAACTAAAATTGCACAAACACATACTGGATTCACTTTAAGCTTCCATTGTTAGTAAATAAATATTTTCATTGCGTCACAGATAGGACTTTTAGTTAAAAACAATCAAACAATCTTAAAGAAATGATTATAATTCATAAGGTCTTTCTGCACCATAAAGGATAAATAGATGGTGGTAACCTCATTTCTTTGTCGTTTTTTAGTTTGGAATCTGTAGTATGTACCCACATCTGATTTAACTTGTGTTTGTGGGAGATACAATGTGCAAACCACACCTTCAGCCAAGGTGACAGGCTTAAACCATTCAAAATGAATCAGAAAATCAATATAAGACTGTACGTCAGCGAGGTAGACAGCTTTTTTTTCAGGGTGTCTACAGGTATTACACTTACATTTTCAAGACCATTTTATTAGAAGTATTTTTTTGGCCTTTCTCATGGCTTTATTGACAGGACAGCTTGAGAGATGACAGGAAATGGGATGAGAGAGGGATGACATGCAGCAAAGGGCCACAGACTGACTTGAACCCTGGGCCACTGCAGTGAGGACAGGGCCTCGGCACATGGGTCTCACGCTCTACCAACTGAGCTACTGGGGCGCCTCGTTTTCAAGATACATTTGTAATAGATTTTTTGAATTTTGAATTTTTATTGAAACTCAGAATTGTAATATTGACAATATTAATGAGGTAATAATACAAACTCAGAAATATTATTTTTTTCCATAACTGAATAAACAAGCTGTTCTCAGAGGAAAATAAGGTCCTAGAACACTGTTTGAAACTAGCAAGGTGGCAGGGTCCGCCACATATAAACAAAGTAAAAAAGTACGAAACTGTGTTGTCCTTTAATGTCAGTTTGTTTATTCAATTTATTCAGTCATGAAAACAAAGAGAGTTTGTTTATTTAGTTTGTTTTGACATAAAAAATCGGTCAATGAAGATCTTTATCATCTGATAAAAAAATGTCTTCCACAAACTTACGTAGTGCACCTTTAAAGATTGTAACATCAACAGACTTTCACAGAGATGAGTGTAACTCTTTGACAAAAATAAATAAAATACAATTATTGTGGCAATTAAGACTTCACAGATTAAAATTTAACAACGTCATGACTTTTAAGGCCAAATATTAATTAAATTGAGTTGAAGGCTTTACAAAGACCTGCAGACACCCTGATTTTAGACTGGTGGCTCTCGCTGTGATAGTATGGAGACACCTTGAGGTCTCACAGGGTTATGGGGTTTCGAGAGGGGAACCTACTGTACAGGTCCGTCTCGTCCAGGATCTCTGACTTGATGATTTCTTCGATCACGTCCTCCAGGGTGACAATACCCAGAACCTCGTAGAAAGGGTCTCCCTCTCCCTCGTTGTTCACCCTCTGAACTATGGCCAGGTGGGATTTTCCTAGCAAAACATACATGCACAAAGACAGGTTATAAAGTTAGGGTCGTATAATGATAAAGAGAGGTAATTGTAGGTCAGGCAGCGATGGGGGTGTGAGGGACCAAACAGGCAGGGACACACACAGCTATTTCCAATTTGATCCACATCAATTTATCACAGGAAAAAACTGTACGTACGTTTTTATACGATGTGAAATAGGAATTATAAATTACTTATGTCAGATAGTGTTGTGGCTGTTGTACCGCGGAGGATGCAGTCTGAATCACACAGAGCAGGTGACACAATGAGCAGGTGATCTGAAGGACTAACTGTTCTTTAAAATAACCAGGGATGCAGCACATGGTAGTTCAAATGTTAACAGTGCCAGCAGAGAGTGAAACAGCCAGAGAGACAGCCAGACTGACAGTCAAACACTTCTAAATTTCATCATACGGTTCCCCTCAGCCCTCCCTCCCTCCACATTCGTGTTCCCAGGACCCTCCTGTGAGCTGTACCATCTGAAAAAAAAAAGAGAGAAAGAAACAAACTGCCGTGTATGCAGAGAATACTGTCAAGCAAAACGCTAAACAAATTCTTTGCCTTTTCTCAGCTTGTGATCATTTAAAAGGAATTTTCCAGAGGCCCGGGCTAATATTAGCCCCTGCAAAATGAAGTTTCCATTCCGCCCCGGCGATATTCTCACCGAGCGAAGGAACAGACCGGGCGAAGCCTCGGCTGTGTGATCAGATTGTCTCGAAATGGGCCGTTTGCATGCAGATACACCTGGGTGTAAATAATGGAGGACGTCAGTGTGCTCGTGTGCATGCACGCGTGTCAGAGTGCACGAGTGTATGGGTGCAGGTGCGCGTGTGTGCGTTTATTTTTGGAGAACACCGGGTACATCACTGAGTCAGTGCTCGGATGCTGTTTCAGCTAATGTTGGCTGCTTTGGTGCAGGCTGAGAGGACTGAGGGCTGATCACCCCCAGTGTTTTATTGCACTGCAGCTCGCTGCCTCCTCGCAGCACTATGACAGCACGCTGATGTGCAGGGTACAGAGCCGGAGAGTCTGAACGTGAGAATGTTGTGAGCATCAGACGTAGAAGTGATGCTTTCAAGAAACATACTCAGGTTACACCTAAACGTTTGGCAGGGTGAGATCCTCAAAGTGAGGTATTAATAATGTACACAGCAGAAATCCACCATCACAAAGAGTCTGCAAACGGCCGGTTATATTCAGGTCTTATTTTCAGAGTGTCCAAGCACAGCGTCGTGTTCACGTTCCTTTTAAGATGTCGGTGACATCTTGAGTGTGTCTCTTTATCACTGAGGGGTGGGTTTAACTAGGACAAACACAAATGGAGCCTCAGTGGGTTACGGCAATCAGGCCTCAGAAGTCCTTGAGCAAGCAATTACTCTAAACTGCCCAGGGAGGGAAAAGGCAAATGGAGCGGCCAGCACAGCGAAACAGATCAATGCTCACTTCCTTCTCTTTAATGGCATCCACTCCACTCACACCGGGTTTACAAACAAAGCGTCCAAATTTAGGTTTCTAGGAAAAGATTGTTGTTCCTAATGTCACTTAAATATTATAAAGTGTGACTTGAATTGAATGTCAATATTTAGAAATTGGCCCAGAGAGGCGAGATCATTTCATCTAAAAATATTTTTTCTTGCACAAATGAACTAATTTCAAGATTCTTTTTGTACAGAGTATCATGACACCCTGGTGTATTTGTTTCTTAAAATGTAAAGGAATAGTATGACTTCTGGGGAAATACACAATTTCTCTCTCTTAGTTAGATTTATTAACTTGTCCTTTATTTTAGCCACTGAGACTGAAGTCTCTTTTCAGGAGGGACCCTGGACAACACATAAAAAAGAATACATCATGATGATGTATGAACATGATTTATGATACAAAAGCTTTAGTTTAAAGAAATAGTCCACATGATGGGTGCAACGATACTGGAGACAGCATTCCCCCGTTCAGTCCTACACCTTGGTGTTTTAAAGATGAGAGTTTAAACAGGGGGACACTGTCGCACTAACAACGACAACGGCAACAACAACGACAACAACCACTGTCACTTCCAGGTAAAACAACTGATTTGCATTGCAGAGACAGGTGATGTTCATCACGGTTGTCGTTTTCAGCCGGAACTGTAACATTTAAAGAGATATAGTTACAAACAGTGGTTCGACCTATCTGACATTTCTGTTTATTTTAGGTACTGTATTGCTTTGCTAGGGTCACTGATCAACAAACCAGCGACATGTCATCGCTGGTTGAGCTAACTGCTAGTTTTGGATAATCCCAAGGTGTCATTTCAGTCTGTGGCCCTGCAGGTAAATTAGGTCTCCGACCTAATGTTAGTAATAGTGTGTTATTAAGTGTTATTAATGATATATTTCAGTGTCAAACATGCATTTCTGATGACGTAGACATTTTTTACCTGTGTGTTATTGTTAGCAAACATTGTGATCGGTTCTATGGCTTCGTATTTATTGTACAGACATCAGAGTGGGATTGATCTCATCGAATTCTCGGCAGGAGCAAGAATTTGAATAAATTATCTTAGAACAAGGTCGACTTACTTGACCTCCTCCAGTTACATGTAAAATGTTTCTAAATAAAACATGATTCCTGTTTCTGTATCATGATGGCCATAACAAGAAGCACTTATGATCTCCTGTTATATACACCCACCTACTATCACAAGCTAGTAGGTTGACCTTAGGTTATCCCCAAGGTCAAGAAATACCTGTCATGCTCAAGAATCCACAACAATATCTTCGGCCGCTGAATATTTAATTTTCCAAAGAAATACGGCTATTAACATTCAAGAGAGATTCTCAAATGAATGTAAAATACAATTGACGTAATGGACAAAATAACAGGAAAATGTACTGTATGAGACAACACCACAGCCTCAACAACTAAAAGTTAAATCAACACCTGTTTGATGTTGAGCGTTCTGATGATTAAATACCTTTGCAGGGATGTAGTATTCGACTGTTTTTATTATTGTGTCCACACAACATGAATGTGAATGACGGGTTCGGCTTTATCAGAGGAAAAGGACCAACCAATGGGAATGTGTGTCAACACATCCTCACCTTTCTGACACAAAACGAGGCCCGACCTCCGACCTCCATGTGAGCCAACTGATAAGAGGTGGAGGACACCGCAGAGATCAACACACTAATCTGCTCTGCTCTTGGAGCAGCCATGTGCTCACACACACTAAACACACAAATGTTACAGCGCAGCTCGCTTGTTTGACAAGTTAAACTAATCCCATCGGGATGTTTGTCCACATCAAGAACACTTTCCATCACCTCTATCTACAGAGTATACTCAGGGTTAACTATTAGAGATGACCCCCGTAAGAGCTTTAACAGAGGCCACGCAGGTCAACAGTTTAATAAAGAGAGAGAAGAGCGTGTTTAGTTAAGTTTAATAGTGTTTCTCTGGAGTTTGGAGTGATTGATTTCATCAATTCCAGAGAAAAGACGTCACATGGAAAATCAGACACCCACTGTTCCCTTTATACTATTCTGTAGATTTTCTATGGAAGTCACTTTGGTTATATTTAACTGGTGACTGTTGATGTTCTGAGTAAATATTATGCTACGCTTCTACTGTGACTGAAATGGCAATGTTGAATGCCTATTGGCTTTGTTGATCCCCTGACTTTTTGACTAGCTCAGATGGATTACTTATATTGTGAAATATATTCACATCTTCTTCATGGATTGCTACAAGGTTTGGAACAGATGTTCATGGCTACCACATGATGAGTCTGAATTACTACCAAGGGGTTCATTCATGTTCCCAATGGGTTAGATTGTAATAACAATGTTGATCAACTGAGATTGGCACTGAATTTTATAGAGACATTCATGGTTCCCAGAGGAGGAATCCCAACAAGTAATTTGTAATAATTGCAGAGGATGCCTTAACCACTATCCCTGAAAGCATGAGCAGAAAACACCACATTTCTTATGGTGCCATGTTCATAATTTGTAAAGTGAAAATTCCATCGTATATTTCCTTCCATTATTCACCAAACACAGAGGTCATGTGATAATATTAGTCCTGTGTGAATCAGGATGTCAGTGATTGAGGGTTGTATTTCTTTTTTAAAGCAACATTATGTAACTTTTTGACCTTAAAATAACAGCTTCAAAATCATGTTGATGGTTCAGTGTCTTGTAACAGGGTGAATGGTGCCTCTGTCTCAGCCACTCCGCCCTCATATCACTTGTTTCTGCACTGTGTAACTTCAGAAATCACACAAAATGCTCATTTCTACATAATGTTGCTTTAAACATCTTTTAGACATCTGTTCAGACAACTGAACGAGTAAGAATTTGATTTGATCAAGTATACTGTATTGGCGTTTAAAATGTGTGATGACAGAGAAGGTTAGGGGCAACAAAAAGCTATCGTACTCAAGTACAGTGACAGACCATCTTTTCAATTTATCTCAATGAGCTGCAAATGTGTGTTCATGCTTGTAACACATACAGAAAGTTAACAAAAAAACGAATTTCTTAATCCCATGAAAATACCAGTCCTGTGTGAATAGGATGCCCCTCAGTACCATCTCCCGACTTCTCTTCTCCTGCCATCATCAGGTCAAATTTGACCCAACTCCTGCAAAACTAATGTCCCATCAGCTTCAGCCTCACTTTATTGTTAACTAACAAATGTTTGCATGCTAACACGCTAAACAAAGATGGTGAACAAGGTAAGGTATGTTAAAAACCTTGTCACTATGCCACGTTAGCATTTAGCTCAAAGCATCACCGATCACAAGTACAGTCTCACAGAGTCGCTAGCATGGCTAAAGACTCTACAGCAGATATACTATAGATTGGAGCATATCAGACTGTAGCAGATATTATGAATATTAGTCGTCATAGTGAGAAGAACAGACATCAGCGCTCAGAATCATTCAGTAAAAGTTCACACACAAAGTCACACAACTCTACAGGGTCATACAGCATACTTTCTTGCTCTCGGTTCATTACATTTATCTGCAGATGTCTGAAGCAACGTACAAAAAGTGGATTGAAACAAAATCAAGCTGTCAAAAGTCTGCTTGGTTAGCTGAGCAAATGATCTAAAAGGTGTCAATTTACAAGCACTGTACCCATGTTCTCCTCTTCTAGTGCTGTCTACAGTCTATCAAAAGTCTATTTCTGTCTCTCTCCATGTTACACACACACACACACGTCGTCTTTCACACAGTAGCTCGACTCCACATCGTTTTGTCTCGCTGTCCCACAAGATGAGTGCATACTTTCCAGTTTCCCACAAAGACAAAATACCACACAAGCGACAGAAAAAATGCAGCGTCTGTCTTCCGTAAATATATTACGAGACAATGACAGCCTGTTTATTCATAGCTCCTTAGCTGCTGTTATGGCAGTGGGTTTTGTGAGGGGGGGACTGGAGGTAGAGCGGGAAGGCTGACCCTCTGGACCCACTGGAGCCTGGAACTTGGAAGCGGGCCACAGGGAGAGCGTGTCCTTGCAGAGACCAGTCGTCTGGGGTCCTATAAGCCACCACTGCTGCCTGACATCTGGGGCCGTCTAGCTGGGCTAAGGCTGAATGCATGCTGGGTAGTCCAGCACACAGGCACACTGCACACATCGGGGTCGGGGGTCAATTCACTTTCAATTTCATCCATTAAGGAAGCATGTTTTTTTCTCAGGCCAGAAACTGAAATGCTTCAGTCATTAAAAAGCTCCCGTGTCCAATTTCTCAAAAATTTCTGAGAAAAAAGTTTGTGTCATTAGAACTGTAAATGGCAGTTTGAGTTTACTTTTGTAATTGGGCGAAGTAAAGACACACACACACACACACACACACACACACACACACACGGACGGAGGATTATTTTGTTTCCCTTAACAACAAAGCAGCAGATGACTAAGGTACCAGGAAGTGCTTAATCTCACTGAGGAGAGAGTCAGGGGCACAACATATTTGTTCACTTCTGAGCAAAATGATGAGAATCTACTCCACAGCTCCATATCCCTGCCTATTTGAGTATGTTTTCAATGTTTAGCAGGTTTATTTTTTTTGCTTTTTGTTCATTTTCTTTCAGTTTTCTAACAGCTTTCTTCCTCCTGTCAGGAATTGAATTCTAGAGGCAGATATTTGTGAAAAAAAAATCAAACGAATCTACAAATGCTGCTCTGTGAGGCTGTATGTAGTGGTTTGAGCTAAATGCTAAGCACACCATGCTAACATGCTCAGTGTGATGATGCCAACATGTTTACCATGTTCATCATATTTGAAGTGTTAGTATGCTAATCAGCAACAAAAAGCTGAGATTGAAGATAGTTTTGTGAATATTTAATCGTAAAATAATGGACAAAGTGAAATTTTGTCCTGAATTTGGCATTAGATGAAAAAGATTACCAACGTGATTATAACTCATGATGTGGGGAACATTAATGTTTGCAGCAAATGTTATTGGACCTCATCCAAACGGGACATTTCACTTGACTTGAATTACTGCCCCACAGTTGTATACCTCCATGCACCAGTCGAGTTGCTGTTCCTGAGCTCTGGTGTTGAATAATGGCCAGAACATTTTTTGCAGAATATTATGATGTCGCAGTGAAGTTGACCTTTGACCTTTTGGATATAAAATGTCATCATGTCATCATTTTATCTTATAACAAATGTCTGTAAAAATGTTATTGTAATTATCATATGAATTGTTGAGTAATGGCCAAACTGTCTTTTTTGAGGTCACAGTGATCTTGACCTTTGAACACCTAAATCTAATCAGCTTGGCCTTGTGTCAAACTGGAACTCTTGTGCCAAATTTGAAGAAATTCCCTCAACGTGATCGGAGATATTATGTTTACAAGAATGGGAAGTAACCCTAACCTTTGACCACCAAAACCTAAAAAATGTATCCTTGAGTACAGGTGGACATTTGTGACAAATTTGAAGAAATTCCTAGTCATTCCTGAGATATCGCGTTCACAAGAATGTGACCATGAATGTCTGTACGAGATTTCATGGAAAGCCATAAAGCACTTAAAGGTCATACTTGAGTAAAAGTAAAGATGTCACGTTAAAATATTACTTTGGTATGAGTGAAGTCACCCATATGAGTACTATAGTACTCCATACCCATATAGTACTTGAGTGAAAGTCTTTAAGTATCCTTATCAAATAAATGTAGCAGAGTAAAAGTACAATATGGAAGTTTAAACAAGAATAAAATGGAAATACTCAAAATTGTACTTAAGTACAGCACTTGAGTAAATGTACTTAGTTACATTCCATCACTGAATCCATGTGAAATTTGTTGATATATTTCCACCTGGAGTGGTGGAGCTTACCGGCCGACACTGCCAATCCTAAAGTATTGCTGCTAGTGTGACTGTAAGTACAGGTCAAATCCTTAAGAGTCCCAGCATGTATAACTTTAAATGATCAAAAGTAAACTAGACTTCAGGGCCCGTAATTCACAAGAAACACACAGACCATGACCTGTGCTCCCAGTGGCAGCTTTAGACCTGGTTGGCACAGATTTAAAATGTGGGAAAATAATACTTAAAGGCATAAATCAACACAACTTTCAATACCAGTCTGCCAAGTGTCACCACAGCAATAAAAACTGCGGAAAAAACTAAACTGAGGATACACCAATATTTTCAATGGACTCATTTTACTCTGTAGATTGACAAGTACCACATTAAAAGCACTCCAGCTCTTGATAGCTGCACCGAGCCAAACCAACAATCATCCATCTATCTGTCTGTCTGTCTGTCTATCCATCCATCCATTCATCCGTAATCCAAAGCCAAGCCTGAGAACCTCCACTCAGGCCTTCAGAGACCGAGCCGTGTGCTCTTTTCCACCATTCCCAGCTTATTTATGGAATGCAGCTTTGTCATATTTTTCCATAGCGCAATTTTCCCCTATAAATAGGCACGTAAGGCTCGGAGAGTTGGGGTGGGAGTATGAGGGGTCAGTATCTGTTGTGGACACTCATCATTGCCCCCCTCCCTGTCCTGCTCTCCCCCCTATTTTTCCAAATATTTGAGCACTGACAAATATAGTGCAATGTTAGGGTGATGGGAACCCATTGGACAGTCTTTCTTCTAAATCTACCTCCAGTGAAAGTTTCCAGCCATTCTGACCCATTTTTCCACTGACATGGGCAAAACCCTGATGCTGGTAACAAGTCGACTATTTAGAGCTTCATTTACATAAACATTTAGTCTGAATACACATGCAGGAAAATCACATCATCGTTCTGTGTCTCGGCCTGTATTATCAGGAGACAGAAGTGGAATGTGTTTCAGTCTGTATGTTTGTGTGTATAAGTGTCACAAGTATTATAGATAACTAAGATAAATGAAATGCCTTTTGAGGCATTCATAATATCAATATAAACAAGGGAACATATTCATCTTAATCAGGCACTTAAAAAGTAAGTAAGGCTGCTGCTCCGGAGAGGTTTGGTAAAATTCTGAGGAAATCCTGCGAGTGACGTCACTGGAGCAATCAAAGGGATTTAAGGGATTCTTTGATTTCCTCTTAGTTGCTATTTTTTGATCTTACGTACCTGCCGATAAGCCTTTCCTGTGTGCAAGATACTGTGTGGAAATTGTCAGCTGTAAGGATTACAAGTTTAAATTTCCCTCAGAACATGAACACTCCATGATGGCGCGCATTAACAGCAGCATCAGACTTCATTAATTAATTAATTAATTACAACACTACACAGAAGAGGAAATCAGAAAACAATCAGGTACCTTCTCTCTAGATGCCTTAGAAAGCCTACAAAGACAAACTTTATGGAACAACATGACTCTGAGATATCAGGATATTTAAGGTCAGGGCAAATGATACAACAACATGAGCGAGGCAGGGTGTTCCACACATATCTGTCCTGTTTTCTCAAGTTTTTTTCATTAATAATAGCCATAATGTTCATCAACTTTGAAACACAGGTTTTTCCATTAGGTCTTTCTGAATACTGAAAGTGTTGCCGGAGCTTTGATGAAGACAACCCCCTTTTATATGCATCTTGCTTCATAGGTGAAGTAGTGAGAAACTGTGTTTTCCACCACTTTAGCATAGGGCAGGTCTCTTCATAACAAATTCAATTGGGCCAGATTTTAAAAGCAGAAAATGGAGACAGGTCAATTTTTTCCAGCAGCCATTAAAAAGGGTCTTCACTGTCAATTAGACAATGAGACATATTTTTAGTAGAGCACTTGCCGACTTGTAACTGTCTAGCCAGACGTTCTCAAAAGCTAAAAGTGTGGTCAGAATTGCAACACTTGAGAAAGATTTGTGAAAGATTCCTGATCTGTACATCCTGCGTGATCGATATTGAGCATGTGGAACTCTTGCAAGTTGTAATCCCTTTATGCTACACGAGAAAAAGTCTTTTCTATGGTGGAGTGTTGAGGATGAATTGAGGAGTTTCACAGCCTGAGGAATGAAGCTGATCTGTAGTCTGGTGGTACGACAGCAGATACTTCTGTATGTTTTGCCAGATGGCAGCAGGGTGAACAGACTGTGGCTGGGTGGGTGTTGTCCTTTAGTATCCTTTGGGCTCTGTGCAGACATCGCACTTCACCAATCACTGATGCTCTGTAGATGGGTAGCAATGATGTTCTGGGTGGTTTTACCCACCGGCTGCAGAGCCTTCCTCTGTGCATACTGTGCCACTCGGAGGTTGCTTCTGGGCCAGATGGGCCAATTGAATAGGTATAGGGAATAGGACAAAATTGGTCCATTGTGCCAAAAAAGGCTGGCATGGCAACATTTGTGTCACCATGTTTGTGCTTTCCCCTTCACAACATTCTCACCAACCGCTTTAAAGCTCCGATTGTAGTCGTAGTCACTCTCTCCCAATCTATGCAGAGCAATGCTCAACCTGATGAAGAAAGGGATTCTTATGTCTTATGGCACAGCACTTCAATTCCTTGTTGACACACAGTATAGATGTAAACAAACAGGGTTTCATAGTCTCGGGGTAGAGAGGGATGCTGGCAATTACTTTGAGTTACAGGGATGGTCTGTTACTCACGGGCCATCTAGCAAGACAGCTGGGAAACAGACACACACAGACACACAGTTGCACACACTCACACATACACAGCTCAGGCAAAGTAAAGAAGATAAACCAAGCGAAACAGTCTTTGACGAGCAGACACAATGAATTACAGATGACAGACCGGATGCCTATTCATATTCACCATGTTCACATCTCATCCTAGCAATATTACATCTAATTTCACTTCTACTGTTTCAATGGAGACACACAACAGATACACTATTTTACTGCTGACACCAAATAAAAATATAAATATATGTGAAGATACAATATGGAGACTGAAATGACTTCTACTGGCCTCAGAGGGCCTGTTTGTAATTGTTCTGAAATCTTTGATGGACTGAGAAGTGGTAAATCATAAGCACATTGAATTTAGCACACCCAATAAATAAAATGATATAATATAATTATATGTGAGCGCAGCCTAACAGCACAAACGGAGAACGCTTTATGGCACAAAAGTAAGCATTGTATTTTATAAAGGAGGTTATGGGAAATGTAGTCACCTGCATACAGTGAAATGCACCATAAAAAGGTGAATTTCTGTGTGAGTGTGGTTTCAGTTCAGTCACTGATGCTTTGGTCCTTTACCCTTGCTTGGCCTTTGGGTCAAATAATACAGTTAGCACGATATGGACTAAACGGGGTAATGCCGAGAAGTTAAGTCTGCTCACAGCTCCTAACCGTCATTAAGGGGCCTTGGTCACAAGATCACTCTGCTGCTACTAGCCAGTGGTGTTTCACTACACACACACATATACAGTACAGCCACACACACACACACATATACACACACACACATACACACACACACACACTGCTGGAATGACATTGTTGTTCATTCAGAGAAGCAGCTTGCTGTCGTAGCTGGCTGCGTTTGTTGTTGAAAGGTCCCCTGGGTGGAGATTCCTTTGGGCCTCAGTCATAAGGAGAGGCATCAATGGGAAACCAGTGGGGATAAATGAATGGGCCTGTGGTCAGGTGCTGCTCTGTTATGTGAGTGTTGCAACTGCTGAATGGTGAGCACATCACACAACGATGACAAGAACTGTGGGTGTTTTAAAGTAGCAAAACACATGAAAGCAGAACTTTGTCTCTTATACTTTTTAACTTTAAAGGTGCACTGTGTAGTTTTGGGGATGACATTTCAATGACTGATTTTTTTTATGCCTAAACAAACTTAATAAACAAACTGTCTTTGTTTCCACGACTGAATAAACGGAATAAACAAACTGACCTTAAAGGACAACACAATTCCATACTGTTCTACTTTGTTTATGTGTGGCGGACCCTGCCACCATCCTAGCTGCCACCTAACAGCTTGTTTATTCAGTTATGGAAACAATAAATATTTCTGAGTTGTATTATTACCTCATTAGTATTTTAAATATTAAAATTCTCAGTATGAATTTCTTCTCTGAAACTACATCGTGCCCCTTTAAGATTTTGAGTAAAACAAAACTATGTTCTTTTAAACATTTGATACTCGTCCGCCAGTGATGTTAAAATCATTCTCCTGGAAAACATTAAATCATTTTCGATGACTCATCTTAAGCTTGGGGGCCATATGTATTTACTGATTAAATAAGTTATAACTTGGGTGGCTCCCTAATCTCACCCATCCAAATGTCTTCCTCCGCCTCCTGATGTGTGGGTGGAGGCAAACAGTACATATCTGCACAGCTCCGTATTGCTCATATTTGCTGAGCCACGTCTGCCTTTGAGCCAACCAATCAAATCGGAGGGATTTGATTTGAAGCCCTCACGTTTTGTACCCAGATTCACAATTTACAATTTGGGAGCTAAAGAATTTTAAAGTGCTTTGTAAAAAAGTGCTACATAAATAATATAAATGAATTCGTAAAGACACAACAGTAAAGTATGATACTGTATGGAAAACAGTGCAATAAATATCTTTTAAAAATGTTTTTAAAAATACTTCAAACAACAAACTTGGCAGTCAATATCAAAACAAAATCAGCAGCAATAATGTGTCACAAAGCAGCGTCGATGCTGCAACCGAATCAGTTGACGCACTTGTGACACAGAACGAGCGAGCTAATTAAACACCTGAAAACACACATTTTTGGCACGCAGTACTTGGAGCTTTAAAACTCATAATTAATACCTCAATAAAAACAATTAGCCGGGGCCGAAATCCTTAAAGCTAGAATGAGCTAAGTAGTCCATTAAAAAGCTCTCGTGCTTTGTGCAATAAGCTTTGAGAATGTGGGTTGTTGAGGAAAACATGAAACCTACAAGAACGTCCCGCTTCCTGTGTGGTTTTTATAAAATTAGCCATCCGCACAGAATCATCAGTCTGCTGCCAATACTGATCACTGACATTATGATAACCTGGCTGCATAAATCCTCAGAATAAGAAGAACATGAGCATGTTGTTGCACTCCAGTGGAAGCTATTTAAGCATTGAGAGAGAAGTCAATCTATTTGTCCATCACTTGTACTGCAGTAGGTTTGTGTTAATTAAAATACTGCAGAATTACTGACTGTGCATCAATAACACGTGCACTTGATGCATTTACAAGAAATGGTTTGAAATAATTCTGCTCAAACAATTACAATCTTGACCCTACAACTCTCAAATGGCCATAAACATTAAGTCCCTAACATAATTAACTATTAACTCACTGCCTCAAACGCGTTACGATTCTTATCCTCAAAGGGAAAATCCACACTAGAATAGAATTGATATTCCAATTATTTTGGAAAAGTGAATTTCATATAGACATATAATAGACACATATAACATAGACAGACTTAATCTCACTTAGGTACTACATGAGCACAGCAAAATCACACAATAAAACCACCATCTGCAATGGTTGCAGACTGGAGAGGAATAATAATTGGAGCTGGAGGGTGAGCTGCGGATGGGGTTAAGGCTTGGAGCTTCGATCTTGGTCTGGAGGGTCAGCTGGAGCAGTGGCAGGGGCCTGCAGACCATAGTGGGGCTCTACTAGCAGTCTCTCCCCCCCCCCTTGCTGTTCACTGGGAGACACCAGAGAGGGAAAAGAGCAGGCATACTAAGAGAACTGAATGACCTGAAAATGCATCTGTGCATTTAAAACAAAGCTGCACAGGCCGATATCCGGTTTCTATCTTCTTTGGATGAGGGATGGAGTACTAAAACAATGTGAAAACAATGTATTCCAACTGCTTTCCCCTGTTTACATTTGACTGTGTACTTACTTGTGACTGACTGAGCCACAGTTTTCATGTGAGCTGTTACATCCACATGTGCTTTATGTAAAAGTGGGACAATAATGACCCCTAAACAACCAGATGAAGTTTTCAGAGAGTTAACAAGTGACTACAGTACCTGTAGTGTGGGAAGGTTGGTATCGTAAATACCTCTGATACTGTCTAAAATGCATTATTTATTTATTAGAAATGGGGCTGCGCCACCTGTATGCAACTTATAATATATTTTTTTAAGTAGCCAATATCAATAACCAGCAAGCTACATCTGTAAAATAACACTGATACAGAGTTAAACATTTTCAGGGTTAGGGTTATTGGGCTCTATTCTGTGCCCCTTCCAAGTTTCCTGGAAATCTGTTCAGTAGTTTTTGTGTAATCCTGCTGACAAACCAACCATAACACAAACGGACACGGGTGAAAACACAAGGTAAACACAGGTTCAATTAATGACAATTAATGAAGGTTCTGTTCCATTTAGTGTAGCGGAGACTTTCTAGTGAGCCAACATGTACAATAGCAGCACCTTGACTCTGTTGGACCTGAATGGAACAGAATCTTAATCAGTATCATTGGTAACACCTGTGCTTACCCGACTGTTTGATGCCAAAATGGCTGCTGTGAAAAAGGTCTATTAGAACACCAAGTTCAGGTACCAGAAAAAGTGGTATCGGACATCTCTAATTTCAATTGGTAGCAAAATGAATCAGATGACGACTCTCTTGTAATGCCTGTAATGTTGATTATTTGCAGGGCAGCAGAAAGATCTGCTTTATGTTCGACCAATATGAGGTATTAGGTAATATAGAGATGCTTAAGTTGTCAGTTGAGGTCTGCTTTAGTTGGATTCTTTCCTTTAAAGCAGCATTATGTAGAAATTGGCATTTTGTGGGATTTGGCGCCCCCCACAGTTTCTGAGTGCAACACCACTGTTGTAATTACAAATGTCACTATCACATCAAATACTTACTAGTTCAGTTGTCTGAACAGATGTCTAAAAGATGTTTAAAGCAACATTATGTAGAAATGTCTGAGTCTCTGAGTGCAACACCGCTGTCGTAAAAACAAATCCCAGGTCTGTAACAGTTTGTCAGACGTAATGTAGGTTTGAACTACAAACAAAACTCATTACATCATAATGTTAAGTGTTGAAAACTTGTATGTTGAAGTAAACATGTGACGCTGTGATCCTACCCTCTGAAATAACATAGTGCAGAGACAAGTGACAGAGACACCATTCACCCTGTTACAAGACACTGTACCATCAACATGAATTTGAAGCTGTTATTTTAAGGTCACAAAGTTACAGTTGCTTAAATATTACTTGTGAAGCGTGGGGAAATTAAAGGGTCACATTCACCTCATGGCCCATTGGCTTTTGCTTTTGCTTAAAAATGCTTACGAGTGACTCATGCCAATTTCTCAGAAACTTGATGTGAGAATTTTCCAAATGTCCCCCGAAATGACTGATTCATCTGCCACGGACATCTTAAACCCATAAATAAGTGAATCATAAAGACTCACGTAAGAACAAGTATTTCGTGTTGAATCTCAATCCTTTTTGTTGTTCTATTCATTATTATTGATGTGTTTTACATGAGCAGCTGAAGAGAAACCCCACCACTGCTGAACTCTTAGAGAAGTAGGCTCCATCAGCTGATTGTAAAAAGCGCCGGTGTCTTTCGGGCCTGTGAAGGGCCCGTCTTGGGCTTTTCCTCCTGCCAGCAAATGGAGAGACGGACAGTGTGCCTGGTGTTATCAATGAAGCCAGCCTCTTGGCTCTCCAAAAAGTGCAGCTTGGAAGGCGTCCATGGCAGGGCATTAGGCCTGGAGGTTTGTGTCGTTTGTAATTTATAACACTGAGGGAAATGGGCAAGAGGACAATATGGAGAGAAGAGGGAGAGAGGGAATGTGGGAGGAGGGGGATGGGACTTGCTGCACAAGCAAGTGGCTCTGCTTCCCTGAGTGTGCTGCACAGAGCCTGGTTACTAGGCTGACCAAGCTGGAGGGCTTTCTGTCCCTCTCTGAGGCACAGCCTGAATGGGCCTTATTTTCCCTTTTGCTCAAGTCAAAGTTAGACAGAGACGACATAAAGATATAGTCGTGCATACGTATGCATAACTGCAAATGCAGAGAGGATTAACTGTGGAGGGAAAGGAGTGCTTGGTTTGAAAAATAAATGACATATCGACAGACCTACACCGTACGAGGCCCGATAGTGCTCATCAGAGACACAGGGAATGTCAAAGAGAAGCCAGTAAATCAAAACGGATGACTTTCATAAAGTGAAGTATTACTGCTGCACTGTACCTCTGGAGCTCAATAGCTTAACCGACGTGACAGACTGCTACTGTGAGGGAAATGAGCTCAGCATATTCAGAGAGAGGGAGAGAGATGTACAGATCTGCACATTTTTTTTAGCCTCTGGTAATAAGACAAGACGATCACTGCAGCACATCAACATCATCATCATCATTCTTCTCCTCCAAATCAGGACACAGCAACACTAATAGCAGCAATTTCCCTTCATTTCATAAGAATGACATAACGCACAACACCCAAATTACCATGATCATATCTTTAAGACATAACTGCGGTCAAGGCAAACATTTCAGTGACGTTCTCCTCTTATCAGAGACAAACAGAAACAAAACCTGGCTTTTTACAACCCTGGATACAAAAAGAGAATGTGATCTTTGCTCATCTTTCTTTTATATATATATATATATATATATATATATATATATATATATATATATATATATATATACTCAATTGAAAGCAGAAACAAAGACAATATATTTAATGTTTGACTTCATTAACTTCTTTGATTTTGTGATTTTGTATATATGCTTATTCTGAATTTGATGTCAGTAACATTTCAATCAAGTCAGGACAGGGGCAACAAAAGACTGGGAAAGTAAACAGGTTGATTGGTAACAGGTGATAGTATCATGACTGGGTTTGAAAGGAGCATCTTTGAAAGACTCGGTCATTCATAAGCGAGGATGGTGCGAGGTTCACCACTTTGTAAAACACATGATTGTACAAAGGGTATAACTACATGGGCTTATTTTTTTCCAAGAGTGTGGATGCCCGACCCAAACCAGTTGAGACCTGACGGCCAGAGTGGGTTCAGATAAAAATTTGGAAATGGTGCCCAGGTCAGGATCAGGTTTGCTCACGTTGATTGACAAACTGTTTAAGTGAAAATACAGTGTTAAAATAAGGGATAACTGATAATATCTGATGGACCTACTGTCTCTGCTGGGGCTGTATGTCCTGTTAAGGGCTGAGGTTTGTTATTTATGTGTAAATGCTTTGAACGCAATTTGTTACTTCTAAGGCGGCAAACATTCATGCAGTTTTAGCGAGCTAATGATGGGGGATGTAACGCAAAACTTGTCATCAGGGGAGTTTAAAAACTATGCAGAGAATACCAAGCGGAGAAATCAAAGGTATGGCGGCATTTTGATTTAGTGGTCAATGCTGATAATAACAAAGCAGCTGGTTATGTACAGTGTAAAACTTGTGGGATTGTGATGAAATACAATGCTAAGAGAACTGGCAATTCAGCCTTGCAGCGACATGTGGGCAGAGGATGCAGGATGCTCCAGAATGCGGCCCGAGCCACACCCTATCTTGAGAAGACTTTGTAAACACTTGCCTGTAATAACAGTTTCTTCACAAATTATTGCATTCTACTTTTTGATTACGTTTCACACAACAGCCCAAGAGCTCATCACTCTGAATGGACATGTAATTAAGAATGCAATAAAAGCTAAAAAGCACAAAAACGTGAATCTAGTCTTGAATGAGATGGAGACAAGACAGCTTCTCATTTTGCCATCAGTGGCAGATCTCTCACGAGTGAGATGATTGATTTCAATTCATTGTGCAGCCCTAGTGATTCCCAAAAAGTCTGGATGCTGTGTCAAACCTAATCAAAATTAGAATGCAATAATATAAAATAAACAATTTGCAAAAGAAATTGTCTCAATCCCATTCAAGACAACATTCATATTTTTGTGATTTTTAGCTGCAGGAGAAGGTTTCTGACATTCACAGTTGATTGAATGACCTTTTATTGCATTCTTAATTACATTTCCATTTAGAGTGATGAGATCTGCCATCAAACGCTTGATTGCCTCGGACCATTAAAATAACACTACAGATAGCAACAAGTGTCCAAAAACCAAGAACTGAATCTGTAATGTGATGATCAACATGGACAACTCAGAGATCTTTCACTTTAAAAAATATTTAAAGAATGCAGTTAGTTACTAATGAAGCATTAACCTTTTCCATTACAAGCATATAAAGTTTTTCTCAGTCTCAGTCGGATGTTTTGGTCATAGCTCTCATATCATGTCAGTTATGAGGTCTAAATAATCTGCACCAAACACCCTGGCCCTTCCAAAAGAATAAAAACACACACACACACAAGTCTCTGTTTTGGGAAACAGCTTATTAAAAGGAACGTGGGGGTGTTTGCATTCTGGATTGCGTAATAACAAATTTTCCTCAGTAGTGCATGGCTACAGATCCTTGGCAACATGTGCTGGAAGCAGACTCAGCTCCTTAACTACATCCACAACACAAAACTAAAAGCCTTTCTCTAGAAAACAGCCACCATCAGAGGCTAACGAGTGAAGTTATGAAGTAGAAATGATGGGCACTAACATCTACAACTGTAATGTAAAACAAAAAACTGTAACCATTGAAATCTATACTATATACAGTAGATATTTTGAGACGATACATTACACCGTTAGTACTTCCGTGGAGGAAAACCTGATCAAAACAGACCTTAGTAATACAAAAAGAGCACTTCATCTGTTAAAGTAAGTGCCTCCTACTCACGTCCTTGGTACAACACGTGACCCATTCTTGACAGGCTCTATCTTAGTACATATTCATAGCAGCCCATTGTCCCTCTTTTGATACATCACATAAATGTGCCATACAGAGGCGACGAGGCCAGATCACAGAGATTCAGATCAAAAGTCTTCCATGAAAGACCTTCACATCATTTGCTCTTCAAAGTGAGGTTTCATGACATGACATCTTCAAGGCAACAGGGCGCTTGTTGTGATTTTGTTTTTTTTAGCACATTCTATTTTCTATCGCACCTTTTGTTGTTTGCAGCCAGGTTTGCCAAGTGGGGCGAATTTGCAGCTAATTTTCTAACTAATGCCAAATATACAAGAGCAGGCTGACACCGACACAGGCGTTTGTTTGGTGAACAACAAAAGCAGGAGCTGTAGGAGAGATAATGGCAGAGCCTACCTGAAGACTTAACCACACGCAAAAACAAACATTTTACCTCCTCACCGCAGGATACACATCTCTGAGCAGCAAATCCAAAGCGCTGCAGACACACTGTGCCGCTGTTTTTGTGTTAAATACGTAGTAGAAAGTAAATGTAAAGTAAAAGTCATAATGCCAGATCAGACAGGCTTTGGGAATGCACTGTGCCTAGATTCACACTCCTCAACTGTTGTACTAATCGGGTCTTAAAAGCCTACACTCCATGTTGTACCAGAATCTGAAGAATGTAGGCCAATTCAAACGCCAGTCTTTTAACACAACAAACTCAAGAGTTCATTCATTTATATTATACATTGTGATTAACAACTCGCATCTTTTAATGAATATCACATCACAAGTGGAATATCGACATTGTCGCTATAGGGGTTGGCGACATGGCTGAAAACTGATATTATGATCTATTTTAGCAAAATTACGATCCACAATCTAAATTGTGATCTTTTTTCTCAATTTTTGAAATGGCCTGTTGATTAAAGCCACACCTGAAATAGTCTATACATGTCTCTATTTGCACCATTAAACCACAATATTGCATTAAAGATTGTTCTTTCTTGGCACATGCTCCTCAAGTTGCTAGCTATAACTCGCGTTGCATCATTTGCAATTCATCATCCGAGCAAGAGCCACGTGAAGTAATTCGTCCAGTCAGCACAGCCATTTGGTTGGCTATATCATTCGATTGGTATGTTCATGTAACTTTAATCTCCTAATCAACGAGGTTATGTGAAGTTTGGAAACAGAAGTAAGAGGATATTAAATACCGGGATCACTATCATTCGTCTTAAAAGTAGACTGTGGACGATCATAATCTAAAATCGTGAGATCGCCCACCCCTATCTCGCAATGTTCAACATATCTGCATCCTATATTCATGCAATATTAATGGGTTTGACTGATTAAACATCATTAACTACAAACAGCATGTACTTATCACTAAGGATTTCCTAAAGAGCACTAAACAATATTTTGGATCCATCACCTTCAGAACTCCATGACCTTGAGACATTAAACTTGTAGACAAAATCTACCACAGTAAACATTTGATCAACCCGTTGTTCTGTTACAATAACGTTACTGTGGGGTGCTGATACACTCTGAAACACTCAAGGACACGCTGATATCCCGAGCCATGTTTTGGTAAAACTCCAAGCCCAGAAGACAAACAATGAGCAAACATGTTGTGAACAGACAATGTCCTTATGGTTGGTTGTTTTTTAAATAAGTCTGAAATTCTGGAAATTACAGAACATCCTTAAAGCTGCACTTATATTATATTTATACTCTTATATAAACGATCAATCAATAGACCACATGTGATGTGGAGGAGTCGCTCACAGTGACAAACCCACTGAGTTTATCACCCAACTCTAGCATTTTATAGTGTTTTAACATCTTTGAGCCCAATGTTTTAATTTTCCAGGTCACAAACTCTGCACCGATCTGTTCTGTTTCCAGCAGAAGATGACTGCTTTCAGTGAAAAGGCTCAGATAAACTTTTATTTCATTTCCACTACACTGTCAAGATATGTTGCCCATGAATGATGGTATACCAATAAAGTGAATATGCAGTCTACGATGCATACCCCTAAAACAGGCAAAAAGCAGAAACGATATATTTATCCACTGCATTGTGGTGTCTGTTTCACACACACACACACACACACACACAGACTGACTGCGACTTGTTCATGTCCATGTGTGCCATCGTTTCAACATAAAATAGCCATAAACTGGCAAAAAGCCGAACTGTCAGAGAGCAGAACAGTTCTGAAGCTCAAATGTTCAAAGGAACAATACAACTCCTCACAAAATCTTTTCAATCTGTGTAAATTACAGTTACAGAAGTTTACAACACAAGGAGTCATGAAGTAGTGACTCCGGTAGGTCAAATTGTCAGGGGAAGAATCTGTTTAGAGCACCTGCATGTTTTAACAAAAATATCGATATTTGGCGCCAGTGTATTGATAATATACTGCAAGAGGAAGCTATATCATATACTGCCATATCGATATTTTATCCCACCTCTAGTAAAGGGCCACATAATGTATTTTCATTGTGGAGTTGGCCAAAGAGGTTTTATTTTCTGTTGTTGGTTGTTTGTCAGCTTTATTCCAGAAAAACTGCTTGCCCAATTTTCATGAGAGTTAGTGAAAGGGTGTACCCTGGGCCAAGGAAGACGATCCAAATCACGGAGACACATAAATTAATCCTTACTTTTGTTAGCATTGCGAGATAGGGCATTTGGCCTCCAAGGAATAAATGCCATACATCTTAAAACCCAGGAGATTGTAGTGATTGTCAATAGCGACAAAACGTAACAAATTATAGAAATACGATGACTCCATATCACAATCCACATTCTAAGGTACCAGTCATCATCTGTGATAGCCAACACATGTAGCTGCTCAAACTTGAACCAGAAAGAAATCGTTACGGAGCAGCCACAACTGTAACAATGCAGGTGTGGCTATGGAAACATCAAAACACACATATCATGCCAGTAATTATACTCTTACTCCCGTCCAAATGTGAACTGTCTCTAGTAACCTCCAAAGTT
Organism: Pagrus major; assembly: GCF_040436345.1. Lineage (NCBI taxonomy): Eukaryota > Metazoa > Chordata > Actinopteri > Spariformes > Sparidae > Pagrus > Pagrus major. The sequence continues at coordinate 27,231,825 of NC_133215.1, read as the reverse complement.
TGAACTTTGCTGAGATGATGAGGCTTCAGTTCCATACAACCTATAGTTTTGGAAATATACACAGACAATCATAATCTTTGCATTTTCAGACTTCACACATCACAGAGTGTACTGTTGGGATCAGCAGAGGTCAGAGTTTTCCCAGTGTCTTTCTCGTTTTCAGCTGGTTCCAGTACTGCCAAGTGGCAAAATACATTAGCATAGGACGTTAGCCTGTGACAAAGAGTGAAGACAATGAAATCTTAACTGTGATGGATCACCGGCAAGTCTCTGCAAAACTCTGCTTTGGAAAAACTGTTGGCAGTAATGTAAAGTATTCATGATTTGTAGAAGAAAACAAGCGAGACAGCTCGCAGTCCCATAAATTGAGAGTCAAGAGTACAATAGAGGAGAAGTTACCATTCAGCAGGTTTCTACAACAGCAGCCTGTCTCATTTCTATGCTGCCATTGGTGGATATGAAAGCACTAGACACTTAAATGATAAGTGAGTATTTTCTAGTCTAATTATAGAGTAGAAAATGCTCACAATAGGTTTTCATTAAAGGGGCACTATGTAGTGTTAGAGAACAAATTCAAACTCAGAATTTTAATATTTACGATATTAATGAGGTAATAATACAAACTCAGAAATATTTATTTTTTCCATAACTGAATAAACAAGCTGTTCTCAGAGGAAAATAAGGTCCCAGAACACTGTTTGAAGCTAGAAAGGTGGCAGGGTCCGCCACATATAAACAAAGTAAAACAGTATGAAATTGTGTTGTCCTTTACAGTCAGTTTGTTTATTCAGTTTATTCAGTCATGAAAACCAAGACAGATAGTTTATTTAGTTTTTATTTTAGTCAGTGAAGATCTTTCTCTTCTGATTAAAATTTATTCCCCAAAACTACATAGTGCACCTTTAATTATGTGGTGAGGCTTACATCACAAAAGGCAGCACAGGTAGGAAAAAGTACAGTATGTATTTCAAAAATAAGATGCTTTAACAGCATGTGGTGTTGTGTTAACATGCTATGCTGCTTGTAACATGGACTCAGTTTGTATCGAAATTGCATTCCATACAATAAAAAAAAATAAAAAATACTACTACTAATGCCGTCTCCAGTAACACAAAGTATAGTGAGCTGCAGACAACCTATAATTCAAGGTAATTAGTTCTGATAAAGTGAGCGGCTGGCAGGAGGAGTCCTGCTGAGTTCAAAGGGGTGTCCCTCATCAGGAAACATTAAGTGTTCTTACCAACATGATGCCATTTAATCCCAACACTTGTTGCAGCGCTAACACCAAGGGTTACCAGGCAAACACACACTTTTTCTCGACATTTGCTATGATACGCTCCGCACACAAACGGCCAGAAAGAATAAAAGCATGCGAAAAGAGAAACCACAAAACTCCTGTCAGTATTGCAACAAGACCCACAGAGAGAGAGAGGGAAAAAAAAGAGTTTCACTTTAAGACAAAGTACTGAGCAAAGAGAGCGTGAAGGCTGTTGAATCTGAATTAAGCATAGATTGGCCTATATTGCAGCGATCGGGGAACTAGTTCAAGACGTGCCAGGCCTCATGTAGGCTCCGTCACACTGGGGACCTTACTCTCAAACTGTGAAGCATATACACCCTGAGCTATGAAACACTAGCTGAACATGGGATAACAAAGCAAACAGTGGGATGAATTTTGGGTCATTCATCATTCGGATATTCACTGACAGGTTTCTTAAATGAGGTGAGAACATGAATGAAAATATGTGTAAAATTGGTAGCTTTAAAGGGGATGCTATGGGGATTTTTCACATGTAATCAATGGCTTACAGACTTCTCATAACAGTGTACAAGCAGGGGAGTAACTACATCAATGCACACATCAAGTTTACAAGTCAGATTTAAAGGAGCACTATGTAGTTTTGGAGGTAATGATGAGGTAATAATACATACTAAGAAATATTTCCATAACTGAATAAACAAGCTGTTCTCAGAGGAAAATAAGGTCCCAGAACACTGTTTGAAGCTAGAAAGGTGGCAGGGTCCGCCACATATAAACAAAACAAAACAGTATGAAATTGTGTTGTCCTTTAAGGTCAGTTTGTTTATTCAGTTTATTCAGCCATGAAAGTGAAGAGAGTTTGATTATTTAGTTTGTTTAGGCATAAAAAAATCAATGAAGATCTTCTGATTAAAATTTATTCCCCACAACAACATAGTGCACCTTTAAGAGGAACTGAGAGTGTGTGTCCATTGTTAGTAAGGCAGGGAGATAATTGGGGGAAAAAAGTCTTCATCCTCTCTGTTGGGTCAGGTCCCAGTCCCCCTATGGACTCCCTTATTCAAGTTAGGCAAGTGTCCTGCCTTCCCCAGGGGCAGAAAGCACAGCCAGCTGGAGAAGAATACCTGTGCATAACCTGAATTGAGCTCTCCAAACATCCATACAGTAGATTCCTCCTCTCACAAGGCTGGTTGCGCTGCATGTGAGTAAGTGAGTGAATAACTCTTAGGAATAACTCAAAGTCAGAGAGGGGCAGCTAAATTCCTGTTCCTGACTCAACTCCTTGGTTTGGTCCCAAATGGCACACACTGACCCACTCATTAACCGGTAAACCTGCGGCTTGACAAGCAGCCCCCTGGATGACAGTAATTGTTGCAATCGCAGACGGAGAGCAATTAATGAAGGGGGTCAGAAGTTTCCAGTGGGGGTGTCTGCCTGAATTAAAAAGCTCCCGCATGAATCTGACCGTAACCTCTAACCTAAGGAGCCTGGAGTTTATTTTTAAGAAATTCAATATCTAAACGCACAGATTTGCTATTTTTACTCTACAGGTTTCCTTCAGGTTTTCCTATCTTTAAGGCAACATTAAAACAGTATGATTTCTGAGTAGATTGTGAGAAAAATGAGTATTACAGTAAAAATGTCTATCTATCAGAAGGTTTACATCCAATGCTGCAACACTGTAAGTCTGTAATATGAGCGTGTTATGGGTTTTTTGTAACAGACTTCAGACGACTATGCAGCTCCGCAAGCGGCATCAAATTAATTAACAATGACTTACGATACAAAGCACTCTGAACTAAGTGTGTGCTGCGAACACAGCCAGATTGACGGGAAACTTTGACCCCGCAGCCCTCCCTACAACTGTTGCTTATGACTTCCAAGAGAGGCTGAAGGCGAATTCCCTCTGGCACAGGGCCAGCCGCAGAAACACTCAGACCCTGCACACCAGAACTGGACCTATATGATGAACTATGTTGACAACATAATGTGAATATGTCAAGTTTTGAATTTTAGTGGGTGGAAATGATTAAAATTCAGTCTGAGTAAACAGATATGACTCAGCCCACAACAGAAGCTACAAAATACATTCTAAGTATCTGAGTTGTCAGTTGATTTTAACTTCTGTGGGTTTTATATGAAATGAACACAGGATTATAATTCATGCAATTGTTCAACAGGTGACAGACAAATATTGGAGCTAAATTATTTGGACAAAACTGATATGATGACAATCACAAGTCAATGTTTTGATATCACTATGTAACAATATACTGAATGTCTGCTATACCACGGTCATAAGGGCGCTAAACTCCAGAAGCCATCTCTGCTCAAGCTCACTGTTAAGAATTTCAATTTAGACATGTAACAAATATCTACATGAGAGTTCACTTCATCCTGTGCCAACTTAAGTAAATATCAATGTCAGGTACAGAGCTAGCAAGATGGGATGGGACCTGAATGCACTGGCGCACGAGGGGAGGGCAGTAGGAGCACACACGCAAACCAAAACAACAACAACCAATGCAAACTAAGGACTGTGCCTACAAATAGTGATATTGTGAATGAAGTTTAATAAGTTAATAAGAATATTTAAAATATAATTCCAAACTACATTACTCCACTTTGTTTAATGGATCATTTAAGCTTCATCAATTTAGACAAGTGGTTCTCAAAGTGGGTTCTAAGAGCCCTCAGGGGTCCTTGAGGGGGCTCCAGGGGGTCACCAGCTAAAAGGGGAGTCATTAATTTTTACTATAATTCTATCCATACGTAGCACACTGACATAATATATGGTCATGTGTTTCATATACTTTCTGTAATAAAACATCTAAACACAAACTTCTTGGTCATGTCAGATGGTGGACAATGGGACAAAATCTTATCAACTGAGGGTCTGTGGTCTAATTTGTGTCAGTCAAGGGATCCGTGATGCGGAAACATTTGAGAACTACAACCACAACAGAGCCATGTATCATGGCAGCTCGTTTAAGGACAATAAGACAAACGACAAAGATGTACGACAATTTCATACTGTTTTACTTTGTTTATATGTGGCGGACCCTGCCACCTTTCTAGCTTCAAACAGTGTTCTTGGGACCTTATTTTCTTCTGAGAACAGCTTGTTTATTCAGTTATGGAAAAAATACATATTCCTGAGTTTGTATTATCACTTCATTAATACTGTAACTATTAAAATTTGTTTGAATTTCTTCTCCCAAACTACATGGTGCCCCCTATCTACTCCTCTCTGTTTACTCACGGGTCAAGTACACTCATAATACTTTCAAAGAGCATCTCACCCATCAGATGTTGACAGTCCACTTGGTCTAGTGTAATAAGTGAGGTGAGAGATACTGCAAGGGTTAATAATGTTATTGTAATAATGTAACAGAACATTGCACAATGCTGTGCTGTAACACTTGCACTCTGTTTACACCTAGTTTGTCTGAAAAATGATCAACAAGGCGAAGGGGATCGATGTTTTCTGCTGCTAGCGCCGTCTGTAAGTAGTCCACTGTGACGAAAACAAACAAACACCCCCAACTAGTATATTATGCAATGCTAATTTGGCATGGAGGGCTACACCTAATTTCTGGTAATGGAGCTGAATGATTTCTTCTGTTTTCCTCCCAATTAATCCTCTTAAAGCAAAGTGAATACTCTACTGAGCACGCGATTCATCAATCAGACTTTTTTTTTTGCCTATTGATAAATCAGCTGATGAACAGGTGTACCTATGATTCACTGGGTCACTATGGCTGCGGATCTGAGCATAAAGCAAGAACAGATTTGTACCGGATCTGCAAACAGTGCCAGGAATAACTTAGTCAGAGGCATCAACAGAGAGGGGGTGGCTATGCAAAACATCAGGTAAACCGTGGGTGAGGTAAACATCTCTCTCAAAACGCCATGCGCATACACACACACACACACAACACATGGGGGGCTCGAGGGTGTTAGAGGCTGTTATTCATTATCCACACGACTGCATTCCAGGGCTGGACAAAAGGAGTTATCGCCACCATCATTCAGAGGCAAGCACACGAGAGGTAGAGAGGGATTTAAGCAGGTTCTCAAACAAGATGCCCCCACCTGATAACCTTAGCACTGCCGTTGCACCATTCCCACATGTCCTAATGCATTCACAAATCAGAGAGAGAGGGAGGGAGGGAGGGAGGGGAGAGAGTGAAAAAGACTGAATGAGATGGCAAGGTGGAGGAGAGCAAGACAAAGAGAAGGAGGAGAGAGAGAGAGACCGTGTGAACATTAACAGTGAATGGAAGCGATGGAGAAAGATAACAACACCTCCTCCTCCTCCTCCTCCTCCTCCTCCTTCCCTTTACAGGAAGTGACCAGCGAGCCTGTGGCAAGTGCACCTCACTACTGATGTGGCTGCTTCAGGACTTTCTGAGAAATGCAAAAACATCACCATCCTCTTCCTTCAGCTTTACTTTATTTTTTTTTACCTTCAATACCTGGAAGCTCTTGCAAAACCTTCAATGGGGGGTTTGGCAAGAACTCCCCTCCTATTTTTATTTCCTGTAAATCAGGTTTTAAACACTGAGATCCACTCACATACCTTGACCTTTTGATGGACAGAGCAGCAGGAGGCCTGAAATGTGCTATTACATAACTCACCTGTCCATGTACAGGGGGGTGGACAGGTGAAAGGTCAGCCCGCTTGTGCAGTGACCTTTGACACTTGAGGGTGGAGAGAGGTTAAACTGAAAACGAAGAGGCCCTCTGACACCTCTTATCTAACACATTAACAATAAAGTTACTCTATGTAGCTGTCTCACCTTTCTTAAACTCCTCCAGCATCGCGTCCAGCTTGGTGTCATTGAACACAAAGTGCAACGGGTGGCTGTAAAACTTGGTGATGGTTTTGAGCGGGGTGCAATCATCCGGGTCCACGAACGCCAGGTCCTTGACAAAGAGCAGATCCACTATGTTGGACCTCTCGCCCTCGTAGACCGGGATGCGCGTGTAGCCGCTCTTCATGATCTCGGACATGGTGTTGAAGTCCAGGGTGGCGTCCCCAGGGATCATGAAGCAATCTCTCAGCGGCGTCATCACGTCCTCCACGGTTTTAGTCCTGAGCTCCAGCGCGCCCTGGATGATGTTCAGCTCCTCCTTCACCAGGTCGTTATAGGGGTCCGTGACGCGCAGCATCTCCAGAAGCTTCTCCCGGTTGTACACGGTTCCTATCTCCTGTCCCAGAAGGTAGTCCAGCAGCTTGCTCACCGGGTAGGACGCGGGGAAGGTGAGCAGCATGAAGAACTTGGTGAGGAAGATGGTGTTGGCGCCCACAGCGAGGCCGTGTCTGGAGCAGATGGCCTGGGGCACGATCTCCCCAAAGATCACTATTCCAATGGTGGACATGACCACGGCGATCAACCCCGAGCCGGCGATATCATCCAGCAGGATGGTCAGCGTGGTGTTCACCAACACGTTCCCGAGCAGAAGCGAGCATAGCAAGTAATTCCCTTGACTCCTGACCGGCTCGATTTTTTTGGCATAATTCTTCTCCTTCTCCGTGCCGCAGTTCTGGACTATCTGGAGCTCCATGGGGTCCAGAGCCATGAGCCCCAGGTTCAACCCGCTGAACATACCCGACAGGCAAAGCAACATGGAGATGAAGATGACCTGGAGCCAGAAAGGCAGCAGAAACTTTTTCTCCTCCACCACTATCACTTTGGTGTCGTCCCCGTCGTGGTAGATCCAGGTGTTCTCCGTCCACGGGTCGTGCATCCCGGGCACGGCCGGCGTCGCGGTGGCGATGCAAAGGTAATACGCTTTACTCCTCTCCGTCTTTCGCAGAGGTTTGACCTCAATTTCAACTATTCCGGACGTCTTTCGACTCAGGATGATGTTGGGTAATATAATTATATCCGAAGTCCTAATACCGCAGGGATGCAAGCCGGACGAGTCCTCCTGGCTCTGGTTATCCCCCGAGGAGCTGTCAAGGCTCCCTACCGTCCGGCTCCGCTCATGTTCCGTGAAAGCAATTTTGGACCAGGTCTCGTTGTTGATGTTCTGCCCGTACACCCTTAATTTCACCCGAGAGCGCTCACTCACCCGCAGGTAGCCCTTATCCATGAAGGAAATGTCGTCCGTGTCCTCCAGTCGGAGCCCTATGATGACGGTCTCCTCGGACCCTTCCTTGCCACTTGTCGGGGTGACACAACAGCCAGTGACAGTTAAGAAAATCATCGCCAAAGCTCGGACCCGGTTAAGTGACGCCATTTTTGCAGCGGTGGGTCCTTGGGATAACGGCTCTGCCATATTGATAACCATTGGCAACCAACCTCCTGAATGAAAAGGGCTTTTAAAAATCAGAGCCAGTCGGAGTCCGCCTTCATCTCCGCCGAGGGTTGCCGTGGCTTGTGCATCGGGACCTGCTCGTTCCCACTACGTGTCCGACACTGATGACTCGCGAGCGCAGGCTTATGGGCCAACTCGTGCCTCCCCTGATGTCCCCGAGACAGGCGACGGCGGCGGCCAATCAGGAGGGCCCGCTGGCCGGGGGGCGGGGTTCCCGCAGCCTCCTTGGCGAATCAAATTCCAAAACAAGTGCACCTCATGTTAAGAGACAGACAGAACTCTACTCGTGACTTTTCTAACATGTATCCTACTACAGGAGATAACATGTGTACATGATTACTGTGTATTTATGACATCAGTACACAAACATGACCACCTGCACAATACAGTGCAATACAATACAAGTGAAATAAATGCTTTATCATGATACAATTGTAATGACACTGTCAGGTGTTGAATCAACTACATGGTCATATTTGAAGTCATTTATTTGGATTGGATTGCATTATCGTTAATGTAAGGGCATGCTAATGAACTTTAGTGCTGCAAAACTGTCTTCTACAGTAGTGATTCCCAAACTTTTTAACAAGTGATCCCTTAAAAGAAGTACCATCTACTTCTGGCCTCTCCTCACAGGTTAGGGCTTTAATGTGGATGTCAGTTACATGCAGATCATCCAAGAATAATGTTTTTTTCTTTATTAGGAAAAAAAATAGAAAGATGTTGTAAAAAATGTCTTCTTTCTCTCTCCGCCTTTTGATCCCTCAGATTTTAGAGTGGATACCTATCCTTCACTGACTTAAGGCCTATTTCAAATAATTATACACCATTCATTGTACTGATGATTGTTCTTGGCTTAAAAGCACCTCATACAATACTGATGTGAAGTACCCACAACATGTGTGCAGAAATGAAAGTAGAATTCCAGAGAAAAAAGTAAAAACTAGCACACACTGTACTTACCACCTCTGCATTGATATATTTTCAAACCAAATTGACATTGTGGTCACAAGAACTTTCTCAAGACATATCAATCATATAGAGACACAGTAATTCAATACAGCCCATAACTGCGTGACAATTCACAGCTGTGTTGGAAGTGTGTGATCACAGCAGCGTATTCATTTGTATTTAAAAGACATGGCCCAAGTCTACAGTAAATGTCCCTTGTCATGGGGTCCTAGAACTTTAAATCCATCCACGTCCTAATAGACAAAATACATATGAACCAAGACACATTAAAACATACAAAATTGAAAAAAGGACAATCAATTGATGCCAATATTTTTGTGTAATTACAGAAGTAACACATCATAACAAACATTATAATGATGACACTGTTGCGAAGCTGACACTAGTGCAAAATCTGTCAATATTCTGCTTAAACAGATCAATACAGTTAGAGGTATTACAACACGAGTAGGATCAACTGTTAAGGCAAAGGTGGGAAAAGTCCTGCTGAAAGTGTGAAAGGCATCGATATAAAATTAAGATTTAGATTTTGTTTTTTTTTCTTGTATTTACATTTTGCCTTGATACAAAGCCAAAGTCATTTTATTTATGCAACATTAATATTTGAATTGATTAAATTCATAGAGTCTTTTACTGGAATAAGTTTGGACAGGAAACATCAATAATACACATGTCTATGTGTAAGAAAGGGCTGATTTAAATAGCTGAAATCTCATTTGAAATGTTAGTAAGAAACAAATAATGACATTGCATAAGCCATAATTGAGTCAGTGAATTTGAACTACTGTTACAATGCATACACAGTATGATGCTAGGCCTGTACTGCACAGTGCTCTTCACATCATCATTTGCAACAGGCAGAGGAGTTAGTGCTGCAGCATCCCCCTGTGGCCGAACCTGGAACTTGTTTCTCCAGCTGAAGGGCCAGCTCGAAAGGATCCACGACGCCTGCCTGTATCAACAGTACAACATGGGAGAAATCCTTAGGGGCGTACAACCTTTAACCAGTTCCATTCAAGTATTACATACTTATTGTGTTTCGCCAAAACAAATATCAGAAATGGTAAAATGTGAATTCTGACCTTTTCTTTATTGTCTAGCACTAAACACTAATTAATATACTGTACATTCTATATAATAGAATGAAAAGGCTACACACTAAGCTCTGAAATGCATGTTTACCCCGGGTGTATGGCTCAGTGTCTCTTTTATCAGACACTGGTTGTTCATTAAATCAGCATTTCACAGTAGCTGTGCTTTCAAGAACAAGACCAAAGGCTTTTTATTACTATTATCACTAGCCATCCGTGTTGATTACAGAAAAGTATCTTGGATCTGATTTCACTTCAGAACGGCAGTCCAAAGGTTAAACCAAGGGACACAATATGATAAATCACTGATTTTTTTATATTTACTTCTTCGCTGCTCACTAAAACAGATAAGGAACTCCCTCAACAGCAAAATAAAATGTGTGAAATGAGTGATTAAAGGATCAGGGTAGTCAGTGAAAAATGTATAGTGGTGTTTGTAGACGTGTGTGTGTTCACAGAACGACCATGAGAGCTGATAAGATGGTATTCCATTAGCTGAGAAGAGAACATTCCTTCCTGTTCAAGGTTCCCCAGCATGACTCCACAGTCTGGTTATGACTCCAAGACAGCTGCTTGACCTTGTGCGTGTGGACGTGTGCGTATGTATGTTTGAGTGGGTATGTGAGTGCGTGTGGAAGAACTTGCAGCATGCGTCCTGGCGCACACATGTGTGTGTGCAACTGTGTGTACAGTTAGACAGTGGGGCTCTCTGGGTGTGTCACACTCTGGAAACTGATAGCACAAACATACTGACCTCTAGCGCTCAAACACATCAGACAAAAGACATTTCCACATCCTGGAATTTAGTTGTGACACTGACCTGAGGTTTGACTCCACAGGGCGCAGAGGGGCCTCCCGGTGGCTGGCAAGTGAAGTCCTCCTTGAATCTGGTATGGGTCAGGATGGTGGCCAACTCTCCATCAACCTCCACGGCTTTATTAGCCTGAAATACACCCACATATGACATAATTTGCATACAGGACATGAGCAGGAGACATCGAGCTGTTATTACATTGCTGTATTACTACAGACCTTAAATGTGTAGTGACAGTCAAACAGGAAGCTTTCCTCTACTCCTGTAATGGTCCCATTGTATATGACCTGACAGGTCTTGGTGTTGCCTTTAGGGACCTTGAACAGGCGGTATGTAGCAGAGACAAACTTGAAGTCACCTGTAGTGCCAGAACAGGTCAGAGATAATCAATAAATGCACCAGTCAACCTGGAATAAAACAATCTATAATGTCTTGGGTGATGATATCAGCCCATTTCCCCTGTTCTTGCCTCATTGCACTGATTACCAGTGGTTTTTAGATTTTAAAATGTTATTTCTTGTTTTCAAATCACTGGTTGGCATTGCTCCTTCTTATATCAGTGACTCTGTAAGGACACTCCCACACAGGGTTTCAAAGCCTGCAACTCCCCTCCAGTTAGTTAGAACCGAAGAAGCCTCTTGGATGAGAGGTGAAACGTCTTCAACAAACAACAAGTCCAGTTACCTACGATATATCACTTAGAATATGTCAATGACCTTTTATCCCTTTAAACTCCTGCACTCATTGATCTGTAGACCAGCTGATATTATCAGTACCCAGAGCAAGCTTCAGAAAGAAGATGGTAGGGCATTTGCATTAAAAACGAATTTTTATAAAATGGCTTTTAATGTAATCTCTTGTTTATGCTCTCATTCATTTGTTTATTTTTGGGATTTCCATTGTCTTCTATTTATGTTTTCATTTATTAGATTTTTATTATGTTTTAATTTCCTCCTGCATCCAATTGTGTATTTTCTGTTTTGTTTATTGAAGCACTTTGTAAATGTGCATTTTATTATTATTAAATCTTTATTGAAAAATCAACAACTGAGATGGACCAACACTATCAGTAGTTAGCCAGTTTCCTACTAAATATTGCTTTCAACAACATTTTTGGTTACTAACTAGTCACAGTCCACTGTAAACATTAATGCATAGTGTATATTATCTGTATATGTCATTAGCATTAAACTCTAAACCCACTGCTGTGGGCCAGTAGATATTTGGTGACCAGAAAACATTGCTATCAAGAATGTAAATGGATCCACACTGAATGAATGAGTAAACCAGTAGTAACTGATAAAGTTCAAACCCATGACCTGACAGGTGTTCACACAGGTGTTTTTCACTTATTAATTAGACCTCCATGTGGGCATGTGCAAAGTGTGCTTGATTGACATCTCCCTCACTCTCCTGTTAGCTTTATTACACCTGTCAGGTGTCAATCATTCCTATTGTTTTTAGTTTGGTGACCTCACGCAATTCTCCACCCTCTTTGACCTGAGCAGAAGCCTAATCAGCAAGAATAAGGATCAGAAGAAAAGCTTTTGGATCAATCTAGGCTAGAAACAAATCAAAAATGCATAATTTAATAGTGTAACAGGATTAATTTCATTCAGTTTGAAAATAAATGTCCATTACTGCAACCCACCTTGAGTTATGATTTAGAAACAAGCAGACGAGGCAGTACACAAAAAGCAACGAATAAGTAACAAATAAGGAAAAAAAAAATCAAACCTAGAACGGCTTGCAGTTCTTTGTTTTCAATAGTGATGATCTTGGATGTAACCAGCCGTGGTGGGCTGAAGCCCACCTCTTCAGCCAACTGCAGCAGATCCTTCCACCAGAGTGCTCCACCAATACACTCACCTGCCAAGATAAACTACATTATGATATTTGGCACATGTCGGTGGGCTTTTTTGGCAATGAGATATCAATTTGACGCACCCCATAGGACTTTGTGGTTTTTAATCTCCTCTGTGAGTCTTTCACTGCTGTAGACGTCACTGAAGTACAGCTCACCACCATCCTAAAGATCAATCGTCAAACAGTGTATATAGTGAATATCAACGCAAAGTCCATACATTAATAGGATTACTGATTCATGATTCAAAGTGTTTTGGCTCATGTCCAAGCATTCTTCTCTTGTTTAGTGATACTAAAGCGAGGACAAAGTCAAAAGTATTGTACCTTGAGCACACTGTAGGCTTCAGCCAGCACTCTTTTCTTGTCGGGAGAGAGATTCACCACACAGTTGGAACTATGGCAGAAATAACAACATTTGAATACAATTTATCTGAATTACACAGAAATCAAATACAAAACATAAAGAGAAAGAGACATAAAATACTTCTTACATGATGATATCAAATGAATTCTTTTCCAGACCGGCTGCTGTCAGGGCCTCAATTAAGCCCTGGACAAAGTTGACATTGGGCTTCTTGAAGCCAAATTCTTTCATGTGATAGTCCACATGTTTCCTGGCCACTTCAAGCTACAAGAGAAAAAATACTTATGTGAAGAATGTTGGGTGCACATTTATACTGAACAATCATTTGGGACGATGCAGTTTGTTGCTGCCTTTTACGGCTCAAACATGCCGGCTGCACAGCAGAACTCTGCGCAGTCCAGCTCAGTTGTGCAAGGACACTCAAAGACACTCTATACTCCACCATCACTGAGACTAAGTCTCTCAAAAATTTAAAAAAGCACTGAATATGCAAATTGGCTAGCTGAAAAATAGCCAGGTGAAGGTGAGCCAGCTCCAGCAGGAGCTGAAAGAAAAAGAGGATGCTCTCCAAAGGGCCAGTAAGACTGCCCATGTAGAGACCCTGGACAGGATTGTGTCTAGGCACATATCTGGGGAAGACTACAAAAAAATTCTGCTGCATTGAAGGTCTCCAAGAGCACAGTGGCCTCCATAATTCTTAAATGGAAGTAAGGTTGCAACAACCAGGACTCTTCCTCATCACATGCCAAATACCATCCCAATGGTTAAGCATGGGGGTGGCAACATCACGCTTTGGGGGTGTTTACAGCGGCAGGGACTGGGCGACTGGTCAGGGTTGAGGGAAAGCTGAACGGAGTAGAGAGATATCCTTGATGAAAACCTGGTCCAGAGCGCTCAGGACCTCAGACTGGGCTGAAGGTTCAACAGCCAACGGGACAATGACCCTAAGCACATAGCAAAGACAACGCAGAGTGGCTTCAGGACAACTCTGTGAATGTCCTTGAGTGCCCCAGCCAGAGCCCTGACTTGAACCCAATCAAACATCTCTGGAGAGACCTGAAAACGGCTGTCCACTGACAGTCCCCATCCAACCTGACAGAGCTTAAGAGGATCTGCAGAGAAGAATGACAGAAAATACCCAAATCCAGGTGTGCAAAGTTTGTCGCATCATACCCAAGAAGACTTGATGCTGTAATTGCTGCCAAAGGTGCTTCAACTAAGTACTGAGTAAAGGGTCTGAATACTTATGTCAATGTGATATATCAGTTTTCCCTTCTTGAGAAATTTGTTTAAAATTCTAAAATTCTGTTTCCTCTTTGTCATTATGGCGTATTGAGTGTAGACTGATGAGGGAAAAAATAATTTACACAATTTTAGCATGAGGCTGCAACATAACATATGTGAAGAAAGTGAAGGGGTTTGAATACTTTCTGAGTGCACTGTATATCACTGACAGTTCACCGTCATGCTGATGTACAGTACCTGGACCTCAGTCATGTCAATGCCAGTGACATGACCCTTCTCGCCCACCAGCTGACTCAGCATGTAGCAGTCTCTCCCACTTCCACTGCCCAGGTCCAATATCCTGCAGCCCTCCAAGCACTCTGGCACCACCAGACCACAGCCATAGTACCTGAGGAGAGAAGAACACACACTATGAGTATCTCTGAATCAGCATAAACAGAAATGAAGTAGGGCCGGGCAATATGTCAATATAATATATCATTATTATGATATGAGACTATGTATTGTTTTAGATTTAGGATATCGTGGTTTTAAAAGGTTGCATTACAATAAAGTGATGACATTTTCTGAACTTATCAGACTGTTCTTCTTGTTTTTATACTTGCATTTACCCATATAGTCATTATACACTGTCAGTGTTTCATTGTTTTTGAAGTACTTGGTCAACAAGATTGTGATATTTGATTTTGATCACATTGCCCAGCCCTAGCAGAGAGTGAGACAAAAGCCCAGAGACCTGTCACTGACATCAGGGTGCACTTTCTTCAGAGCCTGGCGGACGAAGGCAGGGATGGGCTGGGCTGGAGTCACACAGACATTGGTCTTCAGGTCTGAGGAGCTCTTCAGCACCTTGCTATAATAATCCTGTTGAAGTGCAATAAAGCGCCTTATCAAACAGCAGCTTGTTATCAGTTGTTACAGGGCAGGTAAGGTGGGGTGATAATAATAAAGGAATAATATCAACAGGTCTATTAATGGCTGGAGTTTGGTCGGTGAATTAAGGCTGGAGCATGACAGGGGGACAGAACTGAACTACAGCGTTACACATTAGCTAACCAACGCACTTATGCTATGCTAGCGACCACTCCATACGTAGCTAACCTATATGATAAGAGAGGGGCGTCATTTACTCACCTTGACGTCCACGTGAATGCCGCTGTCACCGCAGCCTTTCCCACAACCACTGTGAAGCATACGTTAACTTTACATTGCATCGACGTCACAGTCACGATTAGCTAACTCAGATAGCTGGTTAGCTAATGTGACAGCAAAGTTTACAGTTATTTAAAACGAGAGTTCACTGACGTTACTGTGAAACTAGTTAAAGTCTCGCGTTAACTTTACAACCGACGTAATGGTTCAAATCTGTCACACGCCACTCGCTTTATTTATAATGTTAGCTTAACTTAGGTCACTTGAACGTGAGAAAGGTAAGGCTTGTTCTTACCTTTTTTCTGCAGCCATCGTCTCGGGTATTACCAGTTCAGAGGTCCAACAGTTGTAAAGGAGAGCTCGCAGCAGTCTCGCAACAAAGTCAACAACAGTAGTGTGTGTAGAGTTGACTTCCGGCTCAACAGCGCCCCCTGTCCTTCAGTGGCCGAAACCTCAGCTGAACCCTTGGAAGAGTATGTTGTTTGTTTTATTATTTGTTAATCTATGTATGTAATTATTTATTTATTCAAAGTCTTGAGATATGCAAGTCCAGTTTTCCACGCAAAAAAAAAAAAAACTCCACTCAGTGTTGAATTTCAAAGGGCATGTTTATTGAACATACATCCATCTTGGTTGTTGTAATAAATGGCTTATGATCAGAACATTCAAAGGATATGTGCAAATCCACCTCACACACACTGGTGATAAAAGAAAACGTGTCTTTGGCGAGAGGCCCCTGATAACGTTAACAAGTCATCTACTGTATTGTTAGTCAAACGTACCCTTCCAACAACTTCAGGTTAAGTCTCAAAAGAAGTTATATCTTTTCTTCACAGAAAAAAATAAAAATACCCATAATGAGAGAAACAAAAATCTGTCCAAAACAATAAAGCTAATGATTGAATAAAAATTATGAAAGCAACTATTTGGTTCACGAACATGTTACAGAATATTATACACAATCTGCAAATATAAAGTGGTTCTGAAGTTTTATACAGTTCCAATAATCTTTTTAAGGATTCAGGGGATATGAAAAATAGCTAATTTTGGTACTACGTGTACCACAATAACACGTTTTCTAGCTCACAAAAAGCATTAACACATAAAGCACTTTAGAGTGCCTTCAGGCGTTGACAGGTTAAGTACAGTCATTGTACTGATAAGACAGAAAGTTCGTGTCACAATTTAAACTTGTGCTAGACATTTGGGAGACATCTTGTTTTACTGGGCGCATATAAACCTGTAAGACCAATGGCTGAAATATTTGTGCTTTGCAGACATTGCGACGTGTGCATTCTCCAAGAAAAGTCTGAAAAAAATACAACTTGCATGACACGATGGCATGTAGCATCAGTTCCAGTTAATTTCAGATAGTGGGCAACAATTTCTTTTCTTTTTACAAAAATCTGTAAAGGTTTTCACACAGCATGGTCATTTTACCATCAGTCGCATTTTTAATGGCACATTCATCGTCAATCAACAGCTACTGAAAGATTTGGATTAAAAGGTTCAATTTAAAACATTCAGGCTCTTTAAAGGCAGTTCAGACTGATGAATCTTACAGAGAAGACACATTAATGGAACTGATAACTTTTATTAATTGAATGTTTCCAGTTTGTTTTCTATCCATAGTGCAGCATTTTAAATATTGCTTGTTAACTTGTACTTGTAAAACACGTGCATCTTTATAATATTCAGATATAAAAAACCAAACAAACTATTAACTATCAACCTATTATTATATTACCTTATTCATCATTCATCATTCTTTGTTTATGTTTGTTTTGGTTTTCTTTCTTTCTATCTAAATGGCAGCAATGTTCAATGACATTTTTTTTTAATTGTTGTGTTAAATACTTCTATTACAAATAATCTGTGTACATACTAACATCATTTGCTCCACAACTATGGCTATTATGGGATTAATTACCTTCATATAAAGTTGGGTAAGGGATAAATATCCCTTAAATGATGGAAGAACGATGCACATACACTAAAAGAAGCATTTCCTCTCAGATTGAACAGCACATGACGATGATAAATGATGTAGATAGGCAGGTGTAAAAGTCAGTTAACAAGCCATATTTTGAAAAGCTGTTAAACATGTTCAATTGATGAATACCACAATAAAAGCACGGTAAAATTGTGCTGATATGAAAATCCAATACAAAGAGAGTGAATGTTCATGTTTTTCTACTGTACAGCTGGTGAAGGTGGTGATCTACTGAAGCGACTGACACAAACATTTGAGGTCTGACGTTGCCCGACTCAGTTGTAATCTCTTAAAGAAGCTTAATAATCTTTTCTTGGTTTTTTGGTACCTGCTTTCCTCATGGTCTCCCAGCTTCACTGAAGCTTATCATTGTTCATCACGATTCCGCATTTTTTGGGTAGGCACATACTATAAACATTCATTAAAAATAATTCTAAGAAAAAATGATTGTGTACGAAGTGAATCTGTTACATTCCCTACTAACAACTCACAGAGGTCGATTTCTTACAGATGTTGCAAGAGATTAATCATGTACTTCAATTTAAGACTGACTAATGAACGTAGGCATTTTCTGTTTTGATTTTTTTAGCTAAAAGCTTCATTTATAAAGATAAATATAATTTTTTTGCAGAAAAGGAACTGCTCACACAAAGATTTGTTAATGCACTTATACTCCTCTATCACTAGTGAGGCAGATAGAGAGCAACAAAAACAGACACAAGGCAGAGCGGTTCGCTGAAAAAGCACTTTAGAAGCATAAGTCTAACGGGACGTCCCACGCAGTCTTGTTCTAGTGTCCCTGTACAGTATCAGTTTGCATAAGCACACACTGTGATAATCGCACTCTTCCAAAATGTTCCTGCTGTGTTTTTTTTTTTTTCTACTACATGGTTTCCTGCCTGCAAAGAAGAGCTCTGCAGAATTGTTGCAAGCACCTGATGAGGAGAGCTGCATTCATCCTGGGCAGTGATTGTCCTGTCCTGACGTCACAGCTTCAGCTATCAAGTCTTTGACTGTGTATCAGTAGCTTCTGTTGCATGAGAAGGACAACTGAAGGACTGTGTGTGTGTGAGTGTGTGTGCAGTGTGAGAAATCTCAATTACCACAGGCTGTTAAAAGGGCTTGTACTGCCCAAATATAACCCAAAATACACAGGTTAAGGCCACTGTTCCAGTGTGGGGAGGAGCAGGCTTCTCAACCTTTGGATCTTAAACATTTTTTGTTGAGATTCCACTTCCTGCTCCCACACCTGTTTTATCTAAGATGCACACATTCGTAAAAATACTCACCTAGAAAGTATTTAGACATAAAACACCTGCTCAGATACAAAAGTCTCCATGCTCTGTGCCAAATGCTCTCTCCTTCCCTCTCTGACCTGAAACAAAGGTGTGTTTCAGCCCTGCGGCTCAGTGCTGGTGCTGTGGTGCGGACCCTCCTGCTCGTTGATGGTGTGGAGGAGGAGGCACACTGGAGGGTGGAGCGAGGCGCTGCTGTTTTGGTGAGCCGGCTGAGGGGGTCCCGACGGCCCACGTGCGACCCGCCTCTCCGTCCCGCCCAGCGCCTGCTCCTCCTCCACACTGAAGGAGGCTCGATGACCGCAGCTGTCGCAGAAGTCGCCCGCCTCCTCATCAGCCTCGTCCTCCTCCTCATCTCCCCCGCGCCCCAACAGGCTCTCGAGCTCCCTCAACTCCTTGCCTGTCCCTCCAGCTCCACTAAAACCGCTGCTCCCACGCGTGCCGCACACACACACCTCAATCCCAGAGTCCCCTGTGAATCGCCTCCTCCGTCCATTGGGGAGTCGGTCTTTGTCCTCAGCGCAACCCTCTGACAGGTCCTTCAGCAGGGGGTCCTTGCAGGACTCGTCCCCACTCCCACTTCTTTTCTCCTGGCTGGTAAGTCCCTCCCTGTTGAGCTCATCTGACAGCAGTATCACGCCTGGATCTTGTGCTGTCTGCATAGGCTTGTTGTCAGGCTTTGGCCTAAAGTCTAAGTTGGGAGGTTGCGGTTCCTCTGTGCTGGATCTACAGCACAGACTGTCAGAGACCGGAGGCACCGGAGTGGGCTGGATGGTCGGACAGTGTCCCTCCTGCTGCTCAGGAGCCAGTGGACTCGAGGCCACTGAGGTTGGGCCTGTGTGTAAGGCACTATAGGGAGGGGGAGGAGTCGGTGGCCGGTTGACCACCTCTTCATAATCAGGCAGGAGGTAGTTTGGCAGAAACCCTGATGAGATAAAAATCAGCTTTGAGGGGAAAAATAGCACAATTTTGCTGACTACAAGAAAACAAACGGTACAAAACATTTACAGTATTAGTGTCATTTTTCCTGTGTGACCTCTAAAGATGTCAGTGTGACCTTACTGAACTTTCCAGTCCACTGTTCAAGCATTCCCAAAGCAACAAGGGGAGAAATGTCACAAAACAAGCTAATTTCTGGGTCAATTCTGTGCCGAGGGCTGTTGCAGCACTGGGATAGTGTTGCAACACTGGCAAGGTACCAAGAGAGCAATGCTGGCCGTTTACTGAAAACTGGGGCATGCAAACAGGGAAGGTTCTGAAGCTGTGAGAAACCAGGGATACTTCTCAATGCAAATATTACAGTTGAGCCAGGCAGCACTGCTTTGCTTGTCACTAGTCTGAGATGCCTTAGATTGATGTAAACAGACAAGTACAACGAAGTACAACTGACCTGACACAAATATATGTCATACACTACAGCTGGTAGGCCTGGTAATGGGATCATAGATATGTATACAAACAGATTTAAGGACCTAACAATTAATACAATGTCAACAAATTACCTAGGCGGCTTCATTGATTATCTGTTTTTACTAATAGGGGATAATTAATAGGCATAATTTATTTGCACTGTTAATACTTAGTATTCATCAACATGGATTAAACCATCTGACCAGGAGGCCTTTTTTACTCACTACAGCTGATATGAAAATGAGGAGCAAACCAACATGAAAAAATATCATCTCAACAAATATTACACTAGGCTTGGTTTATAGTTTATCATCAATCAAGAATTTTTTGTTTGTTTTTGTCAACATTTATTTTCTATGTATAAAATGAACTTGCTTCTGTCATTACAATGCTAACAGTAGTTGGTGTGACTGGATGTTCACTGAGTAGTACTTCATCTATTTTTTGGAAACTATTTATTTTGTACCACTTGGTGGCAGCACCTCCAAGCTGTAAAAACAACGATAATGTTATTGCTTAATATAGCTATTGTAGTAAACTTGTTAGCAAACAGTTGTCTCGCTACACACTCAGCTGACACAGAACAACATTAGCATTCATCTGGGGATGCCTCCACCTGTCTAATATTGACTCTACTTTTAGCTCTGTTTTGGTCTCCACCAACTCATGAGAAAAATACCTGACTCTTTAGGTGCTTGATGCTGCGCTTTGTTTATGAGCTAGTCGATAACTTGTCTGTCTGTTGTTTGGTGCTGGGCAGGTAGCGCACGGTGGGTTCATCAGAACTTTTTGCTTGCTGTGAGACTGAACCAAAACATAAAGCTGTAGGCTAGAAAACCAAAACAGTGGGCTGAAAGACGTTAGCAGAGCAGAACTGCAGAGTCAGGTGATTTAACTCTGAGGTGTGTCACTGCAAACAACCTGTGTCACACCATATAGAATATGAAAGTCTTGGTTTGTGCAGCTTTAAGTACTCAGTACTCATCAGTTCTACGTTTTAGATAGAATTCAAAATCATTTTTTGAAATGCAAACACCACAAAAAAGTTAATACTTCAATCATCGTGTTGTGTGTGTTCGAGTGGGAGCTCTCACTGAAGTAGAAGGGCACAGAGGGGTAGTTGTGTGCTTCGCGGTAAGCGATGAGGTTGATCTCGTGCTGCCGTTGCTGCTGCTGCAGCCGGTGTTTGGTGCGGCGGTGGTGACACACGCAGCAGCAGCTCAATATGAAGATGATCGCCCAAACCAACCAAAACCCTACAGTGAGAGAAAGATCAACACGGTCATGTAGTGTTGCCAGTGGAACTCTGACAAAATGGAAAAAAGTGTTAATGTGATTGTTTGCTTGATATTTTAAAATAAAGTCAACAGGTGATAAATGGATCTAAAGGGGAAAGAATGTTTTACTGTACAAGTTTCTGGCTATATTACATAAAATGCCTGCTGCTAACACAAACACTGGAGATGACATACTGCCAACATCTGGTTCTGACATAGTGAAACATTCATATGCAAGGATACTGTTTGCAAGCATGTGTTGTATTATGAATTTCATGGCACAGTATCAATTCAATCGCCACTGAGAGGTCCAAAACTGTTCATATCACTTAGACAAATCACCGACAGATTTATAGTCTCTCCAAGTTCTTTCTCTCTGGAGCACCCCATTATTTGACACTACGGCTGTATCACACGCTGAACTTTCTCACTTTGGGAGACATATTTATACAAATGTCAAAATATTCTGCTTCAACCTAGCAGAAAAATAAATAGCAAAGAATAAGGGAAGACTTAAGTAAACACAGTGACGAAAACAACTAAACACAGTGTGATTGCTTAACAACAATTTTTCAATACGGAACGAAGACCTTAATATCTACTAAAGGAATTACTTGTGAAACTGTCCTATCTAGAATCCAGTCTGAACAGCAGCACTGAACAAAAACTGAGTGAGGCTTCAGAAGCGTCCCAGTTTGTGTTTACTGTGGGTTTGAAATGAGTGGGACGCCAAAAAAATGTGGGAACTTTTCTTCAAGGACTACAGGGAATAAGAATGTAAACTGTTCAATATGCCACTCAGTACAATGCATTCCTGCTGCTGCGGACATCAAGATTAATTTCAGTTAGGTTAATATTTTCTTGCATGTTACACCATGCCATCAAATGCCTTCAAATATATTCATGACTCCACATGGATTACGATGTTAAATATGTCTTCTTCTGTTCCAGCCACTTTATCATTGTGGTTGATTATTACAGTTAACATTTATTGGCCACATGGCTGCCATTCTACCACTGCATGAATTCAACAAAGGGTGAGTTATATTCAAACCAGAAAACAGGAGTGCCATGTTCTTTAGCTCATTAATAAATTACATTATGTATGTATACCTACCCAAATGTACATACTGTCACAATTCATTCAAGTACAGTTTTTACATCCTATTGTCAAGCACTACCACAACCTTTCCTACAAATTATCCAACAATTTATTTTTAGAAATCCTAAGAGCCAAACAATAAACAGAAAGCAGTGGAAAAAATGAGCCCAGTCCAATTATGTTGGTCAAAGTTAGTACTAGAGAAAGACCGATAAATCTGCCCATACTAGCTCACTGCAGATATATTGGCCGATAAGTAACAAGAAAGTGCAGCACAGAAATGCTTAACTAGGTTTGAAGAAACTTAGAAATGTGTCACCATTACACAGTTTGTATATCAAAGAGCACTGACAATGTCCTGCTCATGTACCTTGGTAATGTTTGTGCATGTTCAGTGTTTCTGCATTCCACTTCCTCTGCACACCAGTGCTCTTTCCCCATCTGACTGAATTCTCAGCCTACATTCAAAAACTGTCAATAATAAACTACACTCACTAGTTGTAAGTAATATGCACTCAGAAAGATTTCATGTACTGGAACCAGAAATAAACCCATAATCAGAAAAGAAGCCCTTCCACACAGCACAGCCTGGTGATGAGGCTAATAATGAGATTAATAAGCTTCAGAGCTTTTCAGATTGTTCATCACCTCATCGTCTGTAGCAACCGAATAAATGAGGTAGCTAAATACGCTACTGTACATTATCCGACGCTACTGACAATGTGACAATATCCCATTAAAGGTGTGACAAGAGTCATTTATTTTTGAAAAAGTCAGAGAAAATAGAATAAAACTGGAGCATAATATTGTGGATACAGGGGAAGACGGAGTGGAGAGGGGTGAAGAAAAAAAGGAAAATGAAGTAAAAGCAGGATACTTACACCAGAGCTCATAGTAGTAGCTGCAGCACTGAGACTCCCCGCAGCAGTGTCCGGACTCACAGATGTAGCTCTGGTTGTTGACGCCTTCACAGTGCAGTAGGCTCTGCAAGAGATGAGCAGGGACACTTTAAGAAGAATGTATTATCAACATCTCAGCTTTCCAAAAAATAAAACACCATCTCGAGGGATCTGGTTACGGTGTGCAGCGCCGACAAAAGAATAACCAGGCCCCCCCACCGTGTTTAATGTTTTATTTTTTGATAACACAGGATGAAATTACATTTGTCCAGTGCTTTACACCGAACTGAAATACTTGTTTTTGCACTACAAGTACAGCTAAATAACAAGTTACTGTACAGTATATTCGGATCGCCTGTGTGAGGTGGTTTTAGGTTAAATCATGTTACTTTCAGCCACTAAATATGCAGTCTAGCCGAGTGTTCTCAGAGCTTGGTAGAGAGAAAAAAAATGTAAAAACTAAGGCCATAAGACTTTTGTACTTTTGGAGAGCTGCTCACATAATGATGCACCACAAACACTCTGACAAAGTGCATCCATCTGCCCACTAGAATTAAAACATTGCAGTTTGTCTTAATTTTTGTATTATTTGTCTGTTCCTGTCCAGATACATTTTGATCCTCTCCTTTTCCCCTTTCCTCCTTTTTCCTCTCCTTAGATCTACAGGAAATGTTTCATTTTAGCTTTATTTTTAGTTTCATTTCATGGTCCACTGTAGCAAGATAAAAACATGCAGCTACTAAAACCCTCGTCGCTCCTTACAGCCCACACAACCATAGTGGTCTGTACTGTCATCGTTGGAGCACCATGTTCTCACTAGGAGCTAAAGCTGCTACTACATCACATTCAAGCACTTTTCAAGGACTTTCCAGGCCAAATTCCCTAAAAATTCAAGGACCGGACATGGCATAGTTCAAGACACAGTTCAAGGTTAATTAGAAAACTGAGAATTTCATAATGAGAACGAGCAGGCTTTAAGGTTCGCCAACGTTAGCTTTCTCGCTTGCCATAACTGAATCATTTGACTTCAAGAACTCATGCACACAAAGTATTTTAATTCAAGCATTTTGGTTACTTGTCTGTTTTAAAGAAGACTTTCAATGCCTTGATTTTTTTCCCTTTAAAACTGTCAAGGATTTCAATGGTGTCCCTTCTTGTTCTTGCATTTTGTCTGACTGTGGTAGAAAAAGCCTGGGTGTTCTGTTCAAGGTACCCGGTGAGCCCATGACAGTGTGACAGTGTCATGTAGCATAAAATTCAGCCATTGTAAATAGCATTATTTACATCTGTGCTTTCCCTACAGTGACATGTCAAAATGTTGTCTGTTTGTGATTTAAATTGTTCTGGAGTTAGTTCATCATGTCCGTCTATCTTCAGTTTGCTGAAACATGCAGTGTCCCAGTTCCATATATCAACGCATATTTCAGAAAAGGTTTTAAGTCGCCCAAGATGTTCATGTACACACTGGAAAAAAGGGAAAATACAGTACGAAGAGTTAGCATGAATACTTCATTTCCTCCTCAAGTGTGCTGTGAATGTACACAATTACGGTTGATTGACATGGTTATAAAAGTCCTATTTTATGATTATTTTGACAGATATTATGATTGCGATTTGATTCATGATTAGTGTGACTGATCATTTTTGCATCACAATTTTCATTTCTACTGAGAAAACTTTTAGAATCATGATGATGTGACATTTGTGCAGCCCTGTACACTGCTGTACCAGATGGCAATGTATGTTTAATGGGAGTCATATTTGATGTCTCATAGCACAGGTATTGTATTATTTCCTGTTGTAAAAAATGTTGACATTTATGGTATAAAAAGCTAGAGTTGATTTCTTGCATACTAATTACAAACAAACAGTATACTTTAATCATTATAGTGCACAGTACATGCTTTGTACAGTTAGTACATAGTACAGAATTGGGGTGCAGCTATTTTGATCTTCGCCTTAGAATAATAATATCACTGCATACATCCAGTAGCCAACATTTATACTTAGCTATGAATCTGGAGTAAACAAGTCCTAGCCACTTGTGCTGGTAAGCTGCTGGAATTACATCAGTGTTCAAGGCCCATATCAAGTGCCAATTTTTGAATGGCAGCCAGCGCAAAACCAGTCACTATTCTGCACAAGATCTAAAACACTATTTTAGATTCAGATTTCTGTTCAATCGGGGTCTGACACAACAGTCCACTTTCATCCAAAATCAATAAGGCATCTGTCTCCACTCCAACAGCCTGTTACATGTTTCAACTGTCAATAAACTAACAGCACTGCCTGATCAAAAGTTTACCTGACTAAGCATGTCCATCACACCAGAGAAAAAGTTAAGCTGTGAAAGGTCACAGGAGATGATAACCGTATCAGACAGATCTGCATAGTCCCTAAAGACTAGAAGAGGGAGCTCTGTAATTGCGATCCTCTCATGAGAAAGGTCTATGGATTTTTCCAGGAATGATCCCTCAGATGTTTTCTTCTAGATTGGCTTAATGATTAGCTCGCCAAAGGATAGTTTTGCTCTCGAAAGATTACCGGTGCAGGTCCCAGATTGCGAAGCATGGTGATCCAGGGTCCAAAAATCCCAGACAAGTCCCTCCACCTCATGGGTCATTATCCCACAGAAGAAAAAAACTCAAATAGCTCTCAGACATACTCTCACTCTCTCTCCCCCTCTCTCTCCCCCTCTCTCTCCTCCTCGCTGTCCACACACACACACACACACACACACAAACACACACACACACACACACACACACACACACACACACACACACACACACACACACACACACACACAACTTCAATCCAGGCCCAAACAGTGGACAAGGATTGCTCTACGGAAATTTCCAAGCAGCAGCGGAGAGCGAGTTCCTAGCTGGGCCGCTGCATGATAATAAGGCGTACAGGGTGGTGAGAGGTGCATGTGTGTGTGTGTGTGCGTGCATGTAAAGTGTGAGGCAGGGAGAGAACGGCAGGAAAAGCTCAGAGAAAGCCAGACACAGAGCGGTAACACAGGAATGATTCGTCACTCCGGATCAGCACAAACCAAACTGCTGACATTAACTGTGACCTCAAATCTGAGAGATGACTCACTTCTCAGCAGCTGTTTCTACCTTATCAACATGACATTTTTTTTAAAAGCCCATCAAAACATGGAGGGGTTTAATTCTCTGTGTAATAAACACATGATGTTCTGTTCCACCGCTTTGTCTCTGATAACTTCAGCTGTTTTCACTGACTCACCAACTCCTCAAGTACAGCCATATGCTGCGCGCTCGGCAGGCTGAGCACTTTTTGCAACTCGATACCGATAAGCATCTAGTTTGTTTGGGTCTTCAGCCTGTGCTGCATAAAGATAGCAGAGTACTGAAGGGGGTCAGGATTTCACAAACAGGCCTTCGGAAAGAAAAAAAGGGCTCCATCTAATCTTTGACACGCACGGGACTCAACAAAGTAAAACTAACTTGTGTGGCAGAAAATAATGAGCTGATGAGGTCAATCAAATGGCTTAGCCTGACTAAATCAAGGTCCGTTCCTGAGTTAACTAGTTACTTTTTACTGATCCTGTGAGACAGACGATGACCGAGCGAAGAATCTGGACGAACTAGATTCCTCTGTCCCCCGTCCAAACAGGCGGCAATGAAACAATCCACCTCTCTTATGCTATACCACCAGATTAAAGGCGGATTTGGTTACCGTCCCAGAAATTATTGCGGCGTTAGAAAATAATCAACCTCAATAATGAGAAGCTGTTGAAATGAGCAGACAATGGGAACAGTTCAAAAAAATCCCCTGGCGACTATCGAATGCAGCTCCCGGAGATAAGTGGCTACAGTTCTTAGTTAATTCTTGACCGCACAGTCAGAGTTGATCCACTTAGCACGGGCCTGTAGAACTTGGCAGGTTAGCTGATGCACGTAAAGACCTCGCTGACCCCTTATTTATTATTCTGTCCCGCAACAAAGAAAGGTGCTCTTTCATAGTCATCAAGGTTGCGCAGAACTAAACACTGCAGACGCATTTCTAGCGACCGTTAATACAGGACGTTCCCCTGGAGAACGTCTCTTCCACATTTCAACAACTCAAGAACTTTTACATACAAAAGGTTACACTTATCATAACCATCATTAATAAATGGTAAAGTAATACTTAATTAAAATGTGGTTAATAAACATTATTAGGATGTCTATTATAAAGTTGCCACTACTATTTATAAACCTTTACAATTTCTTAATAAATGGCTTGTAAAGAGTTTCACTGTCTTAACAGTTAAATAACTCCAGTTTAATTAACTGTAAATTTTCCATGTAATAATGATGGTTATTATAAAGTGTTACCACAGGATGTAGACACACTCTAGCTTTTACAATCTAAATGGTGCAATATGTAAGAATTGGCCACCTGTCAAATTTAAACTCTACAAACAAGCAGGGGACAGCATATCACCAAAGTAACTGCTAACTGCTGTTAACTTTAGCTGTTATTAGCTAGTTAGCTCAGTTAGCCATGCAGCTGGTGGTCTAGACTGTAGCTCGGAGCAGTGGGGGAGTGTCGGTGTTTACACCGTTAGCACAAAAGCTTTGGACTGTGACGATATCTCTGCAATAATGCATAGACATAACATCAAAAATGTTAGTTCTTTAGATGTGTTGAAAATTTGGGTTATTCTTGAATGTATTTAACTAAAACTTTTCACAACGCACCTTTAATGACAATCATGTTTGACAGAGAACTGTTGGTGCTTCGAGAGAGTAAAAGCAGAACATTCATGGTGGACTATCAATACTTATATTTCACACATATTGAAATACTTTTTTGTCTGTTATGTATATCAATGAGTATTTTGATGCATCTAAGATGCTGATGAAGGTTCTCGGTCATCCAGGTCATGGTAAATCTAGGTGCGGTATCGTAGGCAACTGGACTTGTTTCAGTTTCTTGATCTAAGATGCTAATCTAAGCAAACATGTCAAACATTTTTTGGTTCCAGCTTCTTAAATATAAGGATTTGCTAATTTTCTTCGGCATTTGTGACAGTAAATGAGGAGTCTTTGGGTTTTGGACTGTTGGTTGGACAAAAGAAGCTAATTTAAAATGTCACTTTGGGCTCTGGGAAAGATGTGGTGAGTGTTTTTCACACTTTTATAGACTAAACGATCAATTGTGCTATTAATTGGTAATAGATATCGAAATGTCCTATAATTAAAGGAGACTTTATCCTTTTTTTCAAGACAGGTGATTTTGCACAGTAGGCACATATGTACAAACATGACATTTTAAAATTGCTGGAAACCACCACTGAAACCACCACAAGAAATGATGGTCCTAATTTTCCTCAGAAATAACAACAGCTTTTAAGCATTTATGGTCTGTGTGTGTGTGTGTGTGTGTGTGTGTGTGCGTGCGTGTGTGTGTGGTCGAGGGTGTCTATGATCCCTGGCTTGTCGGTTAGCTTGATCTTACCTCATGATGTCATGTGACTGTAGTAGTTAACTCAGCTTTACAAGCTCTCAGTCAAAACATCATGCATTTCCCCTCATAGTCTTTGGTTTCCTACCGTTACTATAACTGGCCGTGTGAAGAAACAAAGAATCTGCAAAGTTGTTGCCCCTGAACACACCACAGTGACTAAATATTAGACTGGATCATGGAGTGGAAAATATATGCTGTGCCAATGAGAACAGAGCTACTGAGAAATGTTGGTCATAATGCCTGACAGTAACATGGGATCACTGGTTACGATAATGCTGTGACTCGGATAGAATATAGATGACTCTGTGCTGTATGGAGTGTTTGAAGGATGAACGCAGCAGTTAAAGATCACGGCCATGTGATGCAACATTTGTGTCCCAGAAGCATCACCTTTACATAAATGACATTTTACTATTCCCACATATAATCTTACTTCTTAAAAGGTTAAATATATGAGATTGTGAAAATGAATAAAACAGCAAACAAATATTTGCCATGTAAAGATAAAGTGGAGTAATGACATCACACTGTGTTGTGTGTTGTTTGTTGTGATCTGAGCTTCTCTCCTCTTTGTTTTGGCAGCCGGTCCAATCGCGTGTGCATGCGAGTGTATGACATCCATTTTCAACAAAGCGGCCTGGTAAGAAACCCCCCCCCCCCCAACTTTATTGTGTGATATCTAGCAGCAGTGAATGTGTATATGTTCACCTTTCACCAAGTTCTTCTTGAAATAATGTTAAATAACTGCCAGTATGTGTTGTTTTATAACACATGCATGCACTGATAACAAACGGACACTGCACGTGTAACCACATGTGATAACAATAGTAATGGGATGTTTTTAGCCCAGAAAAAAAGCAGAAACCCAAATTAGACCATTAGTCCATACTTATCTTGTATGAAAGGACTGTTCAAGTCCTGGAATGGGTACTAACATAAGTTTTTCCTACTTTCTCACAAGGATTTAGATGACAAATTGCTAATATGTACAGTACTGGCAAGAAAAAGGTCCATAGCACATCAGTCATTGATTTGCATATGTAGCCTACTTCTTCCAAATCAAAGAAGAACAACAGTAATGGGGGAGCCAATGATGGGCAAAATGATACTATTATGATTTCTTTCTTGGATGATAGTTTCTATTCAGTCTAGCTCATGAAGAAGTAGCTCTGAAACATGTGAGTCTGTAGTCATGCTAATGTCAAGTCAAAAATGTGTGATATAACATTACAACAACAAAAAACCTACATTATACTTATTTAGTGGTTTGTAAGTTTAAAGTTTTATCTCTGTCATACTAATAAAGTCACTCACTGCTTTGCTTTTTATGATTTTCAATACATGGTTCAAGAATCATTAGCACATCAAAAAAGCATTATACCTACAAGTACTGTATATCTCAGTTTTGGCACATTTCAATGCACTATTATTGCTATGGTGGCCCTAAGGGTCAAAACACAGCAACATTTTCACAAAACACAAAAACAAAACAACCTTTCAACAACAACATTTCAGAAATGTCAATGTGTTTTGACCCTTAGGGCCACCGTGGATGCTCCTTAAAGTTTTAACTCAACAAACATATGACCAAGAGTAATGGCTGACTAAATATACCCTCTACTACATGACATTCAAATAATGATAAGGAACTGTACTGGATGCTGACTAATTACATCAACTCACCCACCATTAAACATGCTTAAGTGTAGTCATAACAAACACAACAATATGTAATATGGCAGCCACTGCATGTCTCCAAAACATGTAGGATCAGAGAGGAACACTGCTCAGAATGAGTATTTAATGATATACCTCTTTGCAAGTGCAATTCCTTTGGGAGAAAAGACAGTTACTTAAAGCAGATTTCTTATTTTTAGCTCCTCAAAGGCGACAATGTGAATTCACCCCAACTGAAACTAAAACGTGACAAGTGGACTCTTGGCTGTATTGTGGACTAAGTTCAGCCCTATCATTTCAGAGTTAAGATTTGTATTCTGATCCCCTACAAATCACCGTGACTGCCATTACAGTCACCCCATAATCTGCGGAGGTGTACATCAAAAGTAAAAAGAGAAAGTTAGGAAGCTGTGCACTAAATAAGAAGACACCCCAACACTTAGCAATACAGTAGTCATTTTCTTGACATATTAAAGGATAAGTTCACCCACAAATACAAATTCTGTCACTATGTGTTCACCCCCATGCCGACGGAAAGTCAGATGAAGTTTCATAGTCCGCAAAACTTATGTTCATATTTTGTTCCGGCTGCAGAAATGTTTTGCGGACTACAAAGCTTCACCCAACTTTCAATCTGCATATGGGTGAGTAGACAATGACTTCATTTTTAATTTTTGGGTGAACTTGTCCTTTAATTTCTATTATTTCTATCATGGATCAAGACCTGATGACTGGGTCTACAGGTAGGAGAATATTATAACTATGTCACTGTCAACACACTGACAATAACATCTAACACTATGTTGACAGAGAATAACTGTAGGTTCATGAGCAAAGAAGTTTTGTCTTTGTTGCTGGTAAACAATACCACAAAACTCATGTAGCAATAAGCGCGTGTCAGCTGTTATGTCTACCTGTGAGGCTGCATTCATACCTGAAGAACTGCTTTTGTTATGCGACTCAATTCCAACCCAAATGTCAAATCCTCTCCCATAAACACAACAGAGCAAGGCCCTGACTCATGAGTGCCCCTTTCCTTCAACGATGCTAGGTAAGTTAGCTATCGCAGCTAGCATCCGAACTTAGCAAGCATGCTAACATCTTTCTTGACAGCACAGTGGGAGTTAAAACCAGACAATATCTCACGACAACAGATAAAGTGTGCCGTAGTCACGACCGTGCTCGTTGTTTTAATAAGTCAATGTGTGTTTAGCTGAGCAGTTTGCTCTCTTAGCCGGGTAGCTCGCTAGCTAACAGCCCTGTGTGTGAGAGAGAGCCTTGTTTTTGACTGCTTCAACCTTACCTCTGCGGACTCGGTGGGGGTGACAGAGCCAACAGCGTGCAAAAACAATCCCATTTTAAGAGCCGAGCATACGCCTCTCATTCCTCCAAATAGTGGCTACAGCTACGGCAAAAACATACGCGTGTGAACACTGTCGTTCACAAACTGTGTCCGAATATCCTCAACTATTTCTCGGCCCCTGTCGCGCTGAGAGGCCGCTGCATGCGCCGCCTCCTCTGCGTACTGGACATTTCAACTAGGCACGGTGCTGGCGCAACTGGCTGCCGTCGGTGCCACTGGCTGATACAGCTGTTACACAAGCCGCTCCTCCAGCACAGGCACGCTGCCTCGGGCTGCTGGGTGTGGCGTGGTCACCTCGACCCGATCCATGTGCGCAACGTGATGGGCGTTCAGTAGAGTGGAACGCAACTGGTTTTGCGGACTGAACTGCGATTGGACAGCCAGGGACAGCTGGGGAGAGGCTGGCCAATCACTGATCGGTGCGTCTCCGATGCATGGCCTTGTTATCTTCCTGGGTTCCTCTTCTGTGGTTTATGGGAGCACATGTTCACTGGACAGTCCTCTTCCTCAAGATCCTATTTCAAAAAGCAAAACAAGTAATGGGAGAGTGGTTCTCCATAGTACCAAAGGCCAGTCAAGCTTACACCCGGTGTGTACAGGCCTGCTCATCCTGCAGCTGTAAGGGCCTTCTCATTTTAGGCCGAAGCTTGTTCTGAAAAATGAAGGAAGACACAGGAAAAGAGCCGCTATCACCCTTTACTGGTTTTATTATCATTAGTCATCTTTCATAAAATATATTGTCAAGCATTTCCCATAGTAACACGTCTTTAAAGGGCTAGTTCACTCAGCTCGCAAAATCCCATATTTTTGCACTTACCCTGGTGGTACCTAGACCTGCGGATAGTTTGGGATTTATCTGTTGACGTTTTGAGATATTTGCCATTAAAACCTTTGATGCCAGCCCTGCATAATGGAAGCTTATGGAGTATGTGCATGAGGATGTACTAGCGAGCACATGAGCGACATTATACACATTCCTGCTGCCAGTTTCACCCTTTCACACATGTATCACTTGAAAGGATTCAAGGCAGGGAAGAGAACTACTAGCTAGTAAAGATGTGTGTTAACAATGTATGATTTCAAATATTTTTTTAAAAATTGGCTTTGCAAATATCTTATGTAGAAGGAGATGCATTTAACACATTTGACTGGCCTTCCTCACAATGTGCCATGGTGACTAAAAGTGAATGTAAACATAACATACATTTTGTTTACAAGAGAACTCCACAGGGAACCTTGTATCTATTAACAATGCTGTCTCTAAAAATAATATTGTTTAAAGGCTGTGGAGCTACAACAAAATTCAATTCAGTGTATTGTTTTGGCAGCAGAGGTTTCAGAGGTGGACGCCAAAACATCTCGGCACATATATCACTTAACATACAGCTAAGGTTAAAAATAAGATTTGAGTGAACGCAACCCTATAAATTGTACATTAAAAATGAGCATTCAAGTCAAACAGGGGCTCTTGCATGATCTGTGGAGCAGTAAAACATCCTTAAAATCTGTTGTTTGAGCATAATTGCAATTCATCATTCATCATCAGCATTTTCTATAAAACCAGAAAATGCATCGTGTTGGGCCGTTCATCACCAGTCCCTTTCATGAGGCTTCCTGTATGGTATGCCTAAAACACGGAAAACATCCTTCTCTGTCGGTGTGGGAAGTGGAGTGCCGCCATACACCTTCAAGCTACCCTGCCGCACCACTTTTTCATTCAGCGAATGCTCCGACAAGCTCATGTTTCTTGTCTTTGCCAGGGCTCTCAGTGAGCGGTTGAAGTGTGCCGACCCGGTGAAATACATGAGCGCACAGGCGAACTCGTTGTAGGGCACCACTATGATGTCCAGCCTGCGATGGCGCTGGCCGGGTCCTGGCAAACGGCACACACCCATGTATTTCTTCTGCTCTCCATTCTCCTCGTGGCTCACAAGGTCGTCTGTCAAAAACCCTGAGAAATAAACAGTTTTTTAAAAGTTTCTCTCAAGAAAAACAAAACGTGCAACATGAGAAAATCCTCAACACCCCCAAAAAAGATGGAGCTTACCACTGTCATGGAGGCTCTGTAACACTTTGCTGAAAGTGCCCTTGTGGGACTTGCCATCAGGATGAGAGATAAGTACATCAACATCTCCACATGTGGCCTTTCCCCGGCGGTAAGAGCCACATGCCATCGCCACCAGGTGTGGGTCTAGGGCCTGGACAGCATCCTTCACCTGCACAAAATAGAAGCTATCATCTATCCTAAAGTGATGCTTTGTAAAAAATCTGGCAAACAAGTAAGCTTTTACCTGATTCCAGCCAAATACTGGGAGGTAAGCTCACTAAAGCATCACATATTATTCTGACAAGCCTGAGGGAGTACACGTGCTTTACTCATCTATCTCATGTGCACTTTCTACCTGGCAGCTTTGGAGGAAAAAAGAAAATCTAAGTAATACAATATGAAAACAACTAGCGTTGTGCTCAACGCTCTGGAGTGAACAGGTATCTGGCTAACTTAAGATGCAGCAACTTTCAAGAGTAAGTTTTCCCCTTTGGGATGCTCCACTTTGTGAGCACACAGTCTGGTTTTCACATTATCAGGCAGTAAAGGAACGCTGACTCAAACTTTTTCCTGCTTTAAGCCTTCAGATTCCAAATTTCTGTCGGTTAGAGAAGCAAACTTTTTCAAAGATATCTCACCTCTATGTAAACTTGTCTAAACCTACAGAAGTGGTGAAGGGTGCAAACATATTTCAGTCGTCGCAGAATGATACATGTAGATAATACATACAGGACAAATGAAGGTGCGTTACCACTGTCTCTATGGCAGCTGCTTCTTCTCGAGGCATTCGGTCTAGAAAGTCATCGTAGTGCTTCAGTCCTATTTTCTGAGTATTGGTGAGGTGGGCTTTTGTGCGGATGTCCTCCAATGTGCGAAATCCCTACAAGATGAATAACATTTTTAGAAACATGTTCAAAGGATAGAGAATAAAAGTTTCCTTCTTGCCTTAGTTATTAACTTAAAGCGGAAACAGACAACTTTATTCCTCCTAGCATTTCCAGCTGCTATTATTGTTAGCGCTGCTGTGGCAAAGACTAGAGATCGCTTTGCATTTTCCCCAAAGTAGCAATAGTTTATTAATTCATTTTATCTATAATAGAGATGTGAAAGCAGATAAAAATGGTCCCTGACAGCCTTCATTTTCCCTGGAGAATTCATGCCAGGTGGCAAACAAAATACCATAGTTAAAGTGAGGTTATGGGAAACCAATCTAAACACAGATGTTGTCATTATTGTGCAATCAACATTTACTTTCTAATGATACGTTGGAGCAG
Source organism: Pagrus major (assembly GCF_040436345.1). NCBI lineage: Eukaryota > Metazoa > Chordata > Actinopteri > Spariformes > Sparidae > Pagrus > Pagrus major. The sequence goes on along the minus strand of NC_133215.1, from coordinate 27,196,912 downwards.
AAAACTTGTTTATTGCCATTTTGAATGGGATTAAATGTCATTTCCAACCCCCTACTTACTCTTCCTTAAGGATTGTGATGAGGGTCGCACACTTTAAAAAAGCCTCCGATGAAAGAGCTCCTAATTAATTAGGATCCATTGCCTGACAGACACTATGTATTTCTTAATGTATAATGTAAACAAACATTCTAGATAATGATCTGTTCAATTTGTTTTTTTAATAGTTCAGTATCAGGACTGCGTGGGAAAATAAACTTGTCAGTGCTCTATGGTGGACAAATCATATAATGGTGACAGTGTTTCTTAGTGACCTCAAACATACAGACAAATTAAAGGAAAACAATATCAAACAATGGCTCTGTTATTCTGTGGGGGATCTTTTGCTGTCATGGTTTGGGTCGACTCAATACAAAGTTGTTCTGAGTGATAACTTTCATCCTATGATTAAACATTTCTATCCTGATGGGAGTGATCTCATCCGACATGACTATGAACTGTGTGTTTGGCTGCAATTTCATATATATATATGATAAGATAATATCGGCACTCAATTGGCCTAGCTCTCTTAGCAGTCAGACTATTTAGTTTCAATCTGAACTTTATTATGGACTTATCTCTTTCACTACAAGTGGATATCTTGTCACTGTGTTGAAAATTGTACTTTGATGTGAATACCCTTGACCAAAAAGAGAGACTGCAAAGCTGAAGTCCTTCAACTGCAAACTGTCACATTGAGTTAGTCACAGACTACGGACCAGCTTCATTCCTCAGGCCTTGAGACTCCTCAATTCATCCTCCACATGCCACTAAAATAGTTTGTTTTGTTTTTGTTGTTCCTGTGATGTAGCATAAAAGGACCAAATTCAGTTTCGTTTTGCAACCCTGGTGTTGTTAAATGATAGATAAATGAACCTTGAACAGTAAATTCAAGAACCAGAACACCTCTAATATTTTGACGCAGTGTGTGTGTGTGTGTGTGTCTGTGTGTGTGTGTGTCTGTGTGTGTGTGTGTGTGTGTGTGTGTACTTTACCTGTTGGTACCACAGCTGCGCAGTCTTAGTTCCTGCACCCCAGATGTTAGTAAAAAGCTCCAGTACTGGCACAGCCTCCCCAATGTGATCTAGCTTCCGCAAGTGACCGCTCTCCATGATCTCATCAATTTTGTCGGCCATGCGTTTCCCAATTCCTGGGATCTGACAGGCCTCCTAAAACAAATTAAAGGAAAGGTTATCATAAAATAGCAATATACGCAAAATAATCCCTGTATTGTAAACTAAAAATTATTTGTCATTGAACAAAAAGTACTTCTTACAGTGTATCCAACAACTACATGTTACTGACCTTACCAACAAAATAATGTAGAAAACATCTGCGTTCATTTACCTGATACGATGTAATAGGCTTGTGGTAACTCTTCAGTGCGTTGACAGCCTTGGAGTAGCCCAGCGCCCTCCACTTGTCCCCCTGGTGTGTGTAGGCCTTGGCCAGCACTTCTAGTTTGTCTGTGATGTGCTTGTTGAAGTTATTAGTTTTGGACTGAGAGGACTGGGCACAGACCCACTTCCCTGAGACCACCTTCTGAGCAGCAGAGTCCGGACTGGGGTCGAGGCTGGGGCCAGGAGACTCCTCTTTGGGGTGCTGGCCGGTGATGAGAGCTTCCAGGTCATTCTGAGAGACCCCGTCTTCCTCTCCTTGTACTTCTTCTTTGGTGTCTGGCACGGTCTGAGAGTGAAGGGTAATGTAAAACTGTAATAACAAGCCAACAGACACATTCTTGTTGTTTTTGTGTGTTCTTGGACACCTACCGCGTCTATGGCCTCCTTTTGCTTGGTTTGATCAGACACTGGCTCTAAAATAGTTTCTGCAGCAGGCTTGACATCTGGCAACTCTTCTTTAATAGTTTCATGCACTGTTTCAGATTCCCTGAGTGGAGAGAACATTTTTGTAAACACTCAAATTTTAAGTGAAGAGCAGATGCATTTCCACTATGGCTTGTGCAAGTATTTGTATATATGTTAAAGTGGAAACATGAAATACAAATACAGATAACAACAGCTTTATTAACATATCTAACAGTATTAGCTCATTAACCTCTGGGGTAAAAGCAGGCTGTAGCTGGCAACATCCAACAGCTGTTTCTCGCTGATGCACAGGCTCAGCCAAGTGCATTTCACCAGTTGGACTCCAGAGGGCATACAAGCCACTTTGAGTAAGCGCAGAGCCCTGTCCATGTCCATGTTGTCATCTACAACAACATGAGTGACACTGGGACAGAGTGAACTCTCTGTCTTTCCTCCATTCTGCTGAATTTGTCTTTGAAATATCTGGGATCTGGCGTTTCCTATTCCAGCAGGCAGGATGTACACTGTGGTGCCACTGAAAGTGTTTCCTAGGACAGAAGAGAGAAATGCATTACCATTATACATTTTCCAGACTCTATTTCGGTGTTGTCAGTTATTTCATTTTCTCTTAATTTATCTCTCTTGTACGGAAGCCCTAAAGGGCCATGCATTCACACATTTTATTTCCTCCGTTTTCCCGTGATAACAAGTTAATTTCATTTGTTTTCTCGAGATCTCGAGTTATTATCTCGAAATAACAACTGCCATTTTCCTGAGATAACGGGATAATTTTCTCGAGATCTCGAGATAACAAAACTTTGTTTTCCCGAGATAACGATATAATTAATTCGAGATCTTGAGAAAGCAAAACGATAGTGTAGTATATTAAATCATTGCAGGAAACATCATTCAGTGTAGCAATGTCAGAGGAGCAGGAGCATATCGATCACCACGTCACATATCTTTTAAATCAAGGCCTGACACAGGCTAAAATAGCATTATGCCTTGCAATTACAGATAATATAGACATTAGTGTGCGTAATCTAAAAGACGGTTAACAAGGCTTCAGCTATATCGGCGGCGCAATCTAAGTGAGCCTGATGTCATCGTTAACTACATAGCTGAGCAGTTACGAAGTCCCGGGGGTCTCTATAATCTCAGGCCTATCATATCACAGTCATTATCTCGAGATCTCGAATTAATTATATCGTTATCTCGGGAAAACAAAGTGTCGTTATCTCGAGAAAATTATCCCGTTATCTCGGGAAAACGGCAGTTGTTATTTCGAGATAATAACTCGAGATCTCGAGAAAACAAATGAAATTAACTCGTTATCACGGGAAAACGGAGGAAATAAAATGTATGAATGCATGGCCCTTTAGGGCTTCCGTACTCTTGACCAGCATTGTGTATTATTTTCTTGCTCTATCTTCATATTTTTTTCAGTTACTATCTCTCACACAGAGGCATGCACACAAAAACAGTACCAACCTGTGATGTCACATTCATCAGGTTTCTTCTTTACTGGGGGTGCATCCTTTCCAGGTAACACTTTGACACGTTTAACTTTGGGAAAGGCTTTCAGAATCCCGTGACGAGGCTCCATCTGGTTTCTTGAAGGGGGACGCCGTTGGCCTGTGACATGAAGCAGAATTATGAAGTTAAAGGGTAAAACACGACCACAGATCTGGAACACAAGCTACTAATTATACACCACCAATATACCAATACTAACAGAGTTGGGTGAGTATGTGGTGGGTTTACACTAGAAAATAGACTGAATTATGTTTTAAACTCTTGAAAAAAATATCTAGGGGGCTGCCATTTGTTTGGTTTTAATATTTTGAAGTCTGCCATTGTTTTTTTGAAAGTTACAATTTGACTGGGTGATAATACACTGTAAAAATACTCCATTGAAGGCCCTGCAAAGGTTTGTAAGTATTATCATCTTTAGTATCAAAAGTTAAGACACACATTGTGCGGACAGGGTGCCCCCTGCTACTGCCATATTTACCGGCCGTGACAGCATCAGCTCGTAACCTTTTCACCTTGTGAGTCTGTGTGTGTGACACCTTTTGTAGCTGGAGATATCACAGAAGTGATTTTGACTATGTTGCCAGGTGTTCATATGCCTGACTTGTCTGTCTGCGGACAGATTTTGACTGATAGAGTCAAAACCATGGAAGATACAGACGTGAAACTTTACAGGTATGTAGCTGAGATCAAAATGACGGCCAAAAGATGGATGCGGTCTGACCCATAAGTACTAAGTACTTATGTTATAAGTAGTAATGACTCATGAGTCATGGGTCTGAATCTGGTGTGACCACATCTCAAGATGGTCTCTAGTTATGAACATTATAATACTGGTTTATTATTACTAATGTATTCATGTGTAAGTTGCATTTAACTGTTGTATTTGGTCGAGGTGGAGCTAATTTTAACTACTCTAACTACTGGATGTTTCATTAGATTTGATAGCATTATCATTAAGGCTGAAAGTAGAGTATTAATATATAAAGTAACTAGTAACTGTAGCTGTCACGTAACTGCCATAAAGATTCAATCCTTCCCTTTGAAGCCTAGTGGTACTGTCAGTATAAAGTAGCACTGAATCGATAGTGAGTACTGAGGTAAAGTAACAGGTACTTTACTTTGCACTGCAATTTGATTGAGGTCTGTTATTTCGAATAACTTACATTTAGTACAAAACAGCCAAACACATTTCTCGTACAGTTGCTCTGCATTGTCAACATTAGTGTTTACTTCATAGTATGAGTAAATATATTGTTTGGACACAAATAGTAAAAAGTGGGAGCAGTCTCGGCTTGTACCCGCAGCAGTTCTGCTGCCTCGTAAAACAGAGAAATCAACCTTTGATTTCACAATATTGTGTTAGCTAACTACCTTTAGCTTATGCTAACGTTAGAAACGCCGAGCCGTCGGTCTTTCAATTATCATTTTCACTCAACATTAAAAGTACACTTAGATTCATTACGAAATATCCAAACACAATCGGACACTGAAAGCAGAAAACTCTCTAAACTGTAGTGTTGTGGCTCTTACCCCTGCTCAGATGGAACCATTCGTACTGAAACCAGAAGAACGGACAGCATTCCATTCAAATGTTTCACTTCCGGGTCAATTATTTAGCTTAGGGTTGTTTTTTTTTTATTATTATTATATCTAAATCATACCCTAATATATACATACAGTGTGGTGTTTTATAGAGCTTTTACGATGAAAAATTTGAATTACTTCAATTAATATTTGTTCTATTTAGTTTGTGTACTCACCTCGGTTGCTGTGGATACCGTTGAGTCCGGAAGTGGCCGAGTGAGCAACATCTTTAGAAACATGGCAGTGCAGAGCTGGATTGATACCCTAAAATCATCCAAGAAAACAGCTTTAATACACGATGGTGAGTAACTAACCAAGGAGGAGAACATATTTTCAAATGTAAAGATTTGCCCGTGTCAGCTCGCCGGATTCAGTGTCGTTTTGCCAAACGTTGGTTATTTTCATTATGTTAAATCAGACTGTTAGCTAGCTAGCTTTCCAGCTAATATTACTGTTAACTGAGCAGCAAGCAGGTGGCACAACCGGTGCAGCATATTACACGCGTTGTTTTAACGTTGTTTAATAAGTAGACAGTAAAATAAATTCAGTAAAAGAGGTAATTAACAACCCGTTGCCAATGTAGCACAATTTCCAATGTGTCTAATATCAGAGGTACAATCTTTACAGAAGCATCACAGCTAATTAGCAAGTCTGTTAGCATCTCTGCTTACCTTACAGTGATCTGTGAAACAGTTCACTTTATCCACCCATTCTGTTTCTATTTACTGCAATTACATCTGTTTAATTTGAACACAAGTTATTTAAACACCGTAGTTTCTGGAGTGAAATAAATGTTTAGTATATTGCTTACTATCCTCAGAGTGATCACATGTAATGCTGTTTTTTTTAGTTTGTATGAAAAAATCTTAACAATGTCCACTTCCAGGAAAAAGGAAGATCCACTACCTCTTCACAGATGGAAAAGAAATGTCAGAAGAGTATGACTTGAAAACAGATGAGCTCATTGGTAAGCAACAGGTGGTGAGCTGCACACAGCAGCATTCTGAATTTCAATGACGATTATGTATCTTTATAAAACCTTTGTACTTTACAGCCCGAAAGTGGCGACATAAAAGCACACTTGGAGCTCATGGCACATGGCAGGTGGAGGTTGGGGAGCCACTTGCAGGCCCTGTCACTTCTTCGGATTCGGAGGTGATCAAGGAGAACTGCTCCAACGTGGGTATTCCTCTTTGTTATCTATGACTTTGACTTGTACCACCTCATTTCTTTGCTTCAGTTCACTTTGATTCCTTCATTTCTGTTAAATGCATTTGAATGATTTGTGTTTCCACAGCCTGTGTTCATGCGTAAGGACACAAAGACCAGCTTTCAGTGGAGAATACGCAACCTTCCCTACCCCAAAGATGTCTTCAGTGTTTCAGTGGAGCCATCTGAGCGATGCATCATCATAAAAACCTCAAACAAAAAGTAAAATTGCATGAGAGCACTGTTTTGTTTTTGTTTTTCATTCCCGCTGTTTTGTACACTTGTTGCATGTAATCCTCGTGTCCACCCTATAGATGGCACTGTTTACAATACATTAGTCTATACAGTGGTGTGAAAGACCTATGACATCCTCTCCATGTCTTCTCAGGTATTATAAGAAGTTCAGTGTTGTTGATTTAGATCGCAGTCAGCTCCCATTGGACGGCTCCGCCCTCAGCTTCACTCACGCCAACAACACTTTAATTGTCAGCGTAAGTCCTACACATCTGTGTTAAGTAAATGAATCAATACCTTTAATATTATATTACCTAATACTTTAAATATACAGCTGTATGCATCAAAGGTTGATTCTTAGATATGTGTTTATCATCTCAGCGGAATAATTACAAGCATATCTGAAAAACACTTCTTTTTTGTCTTTCTTTTTTTACAAATCCAAAGAAAATATCCCAGGAAATTGCCTCAAACAATGTTTGTGTCCATAATAGTTTAATTATGTTAATTAATGCGAATCACAAGGATGAGATGAGGATGTTTTTTTCCTTTAGATTTTGTACTCTTTTGTAGTTTTTCCTCTGTGCACCTGTCACTCCTGAGTTTCTTGACATCACATTTTTTATGCCTACAATAATTCCTCTTTTCGTGATATTTGTCGTCTATTTTACACTCTTTCAACATGATAATACTGAAGGATTTGCAGGAAGAAATTTGAGGAGAATTTTGAAGAAATGGCATTTTCTTCTCTCCTGTCCAGTACAAGAAACCCATGGAGATCTTAACCCTGGAACAGGAGCTACTGAAGGAGCTGAAGAAACTGAAGGGGACCGGTGACGGGGACGTCGACTGCAAAACTCAGTGAATTCTGACTGTGGGAGTGAGAGAATCATTCTGCGTTGCATTTCGAGCAGAGCCTCGGTGCGTCTTTTCCAGTCACATCTGAGCTTTCTTGCATTTTTCTTCAGTGGATCCCTTCATTGAGAAGACCTTTGCACAGTGCCTTGTTAATGGTTTAATGCTTCTACTTGTGTTTACTAATTGGGCTCCATTTATTAGAGTTGCTATTGCTGTAATTTGTCCTGACATTTATATTTGATACAGACATATTCAGTCAAATATATTGTTTTGCAGTCTCACAACCAGATTTATTTACTTACTACGTTTTCCCAAATTATTTCTTTCATGGAAAAATTATTTAACAATTCACATAAAGATCTTTGTTGGGAAATTTAAACTTGTATCACAACAGTGTCTATTTTTGCAAACCTACTAGGGAGACGTTTTGATGGGGGTCACATAACCTACCACCCTTCCTTTCATTGATGTCCTTGTAAAACACTCAAAACACACAATGCCTCATCCCTGTTCGTTCCGGGGTCACTGTTACGAGCACATCCCATTTGTGTTAACTGAATACCCTCATGTTCCTTGCATGTAGTGGGCCACCCTGAAAGCCATTACTGAAACTCTGGTCAGCGAGCAGGCTAGTGTTACTGTTTCCCTTTGCAACAGAGGGTCGCTCTGAGCCTGTGGTCTCCAGATAGAACTCCATTGACGCGAGTAAGAAATAGGTGCAAATGTTGGAGGGATTTATTCCAAATGGATTTGATTTTATTGTTTAACTAAGACGGTATTTCATGCTTTTGGATTTTTGAAGTCAATGTACTGTATATGTGATATCTACAGAAGAAAAAGAATTGTATAGCTCCATGCTTCCAGATGGGATATTTGTCTACTTTTTCACCAAGTTCAATTAAATAAAAACACTGTCCAACCAGAAATACTTAGACAGTGGATAAAAAAAGAACAGTGCTGTTTAAAAGAGACAATGACATTTAAATATAGATCGTTTCAACCATATGATTCCTTGCATTTTTTAACCACTTGTCCAAACCCAGAGAGCAAGTGCAAAAAGCAGAGACAAAACCACAAGTCTCTCTCACTATTGTGCTTTGTCTTCTTCCAGATGGAAAGAATAGGAATACAAGAAAACTTTTTGAACCCAGCCGGCCGGGTTGTTTTGCAAATTCCTGTGAGGGACTTGATGTTTTTTTTTTTTTTTTTTAAAGAAAGGCTTTTGACAAAAATGCATTCATACATACTTGATTAGGTGGTGTCTAGTTTTTGAAGAAGTCTTAATGCGACTTAAATGTATAATGTAAGAAGTTCATGATGCCTTAAACAACAAGCATCCATTCTGAGGTCTTAATTTTCCTTATTTATTTTAATGCTTTACAGTCTTCAGAGATCAAGCTGCTGTCAAAACAAATTCCTGCTGCAGCAAACACCAACTAACAAATTGGACATCCAGCTCATGCACTGTGAGAGCAGCCGAGTCCCCTCTGTTCAGGGTCTTCTTCCTCCCCTGTCGTTTGGCCTCTGATGGTCATGCTCAACTGCCTCTGGGAAGAGGGTTTCTTTTCTGCCTCCCTTTCATTCCCGAATGCCTCTTCCCAGCCATTCCCCCTCTTTCAGCCGATGCCACATTTTGCCACACAGGCCCTGATGCTTTTTCTGCAACCCCTCTCCCTCCCAGCCCCTTACCCCTCCCTGTGTGACTGGCTTCTTTTTGATAACTGACCCCTCCTCGTGTTATTATTCGAACCCACTATTGTATAACATGCCCTTTTATATGAGGTTTCACAAAGGGCCCATTTGATCAGAGGGTTACGGTGTGCGATCGTGAGAAATGCAACTACATGGTGGTAACCTTTGTTTGGGCCAAAATGGTGGGCTGACCTCATCGCTTTTAATGCATAGCTCGGGCCATTCAGGCCCAAGTCTCACTTGCTGAGCACATTGAATTCAGTAGCCTGTCACAGATATTGCCCCTCAGTTATCTGGGTCTCCAGCTTGACGAAGAAGAAAAAAAAAAAACAACAGTTTTTGGGGGCAACCAACAATGTATGCTGGCTTTCAATCCCAAAACAACCACACAAGAGAAAAGCCAAGCAGCCTGTGAACGGATTCTTTAGTGGTTTTAATATACACTCTACAATAAATATTTCCATCATTTGACGTCATTTACATTTTTACAGTAAAAATATATTCATATATGTAGAAAAAAACAGGTTAAAAATCCTCCGTAATGGCCTCCTAAAGGCAAGATAGCATGTCAACTGAGACTCAAATGCTGTAACCACAAGAAAATCCACAGATAGCTGCCGTGTCTAGCTTCATTGTACTCACTTCTCTTTTAAACATTCTTTGTTGCTGAGCTGATTAACTTCTAACCAAAGGTTTTCACTCATGACAATACTGTTGAACTCTTCTGCGCTTTAATTCCCCCTGATTTAATAAGTAAAAATCTGTCCTAAAGTCTGTCTGAATTGGAAATAACTAGCAGATTAGATAGTCAATGTTTACATACAATCCAGTACAAAGAATTACATAAGTCCACAAAATGAGGCAAAAAGTGTATGGGCACTTGACTGTAAAAGTTAATTTCTCTGGGAGCACTTCATTTCTTTTGTAGTGGTTCTCCTGTGGCTGGTCCGTCCACAGTTCTCCCTCAGTGGTTTCAGTCCTCAGCGGCCCCCTGAGCGCTGGTGATGGGAATGTTTAGTCCGCTTGCTCACAGGGTGCACGGGGACGGCGAGAGGAAGGACATCAAACGGTCTCCTCTCGCTCAGCAAGTGCCCCCTGGGTAGGCGCTTCATGAAGTGGGCCTCCCTCTGGTGCTGCTTGGTCTTGGAGGCCTTCCTCGGGCGGCCCTTGCGTGTGAAAGCCATGTACCAGCCCTCGTACTTGGCGTTCTGGAGTGCAGTGTAGTTGTTTTCCAGAACAATCTCAGTGAAGATGCAGTCTTTGCCTCGTCCTTTCCGCTGGGGAAAGAAAAAAAAGGAGGGAGAAGCTGAGGTATTTTGGACAATTTCCAGGAAGTGGAAAGAGGATCGTCTTTATTTTCCAGACAATCAAATACCCTTTGAAACCTTAAGAGGTCTGCTCAGACAAATCTGAAAATCAAATTTGTTCTGGCTTCGAATGTGTCTCAACAATGTGTCGCCATAAGCTGCAAATCTGTAAAAACATTTCCAAGAGACAAACAAACTTCAAGATGTTGCTTTGGTCATATGCAGCCACAAAACTATGAATTCCAGATTACCTTGCCGATCAGCTTCCCCCTCTTGTTCATACATATGTAGTATCCTGTCTTCACCCCTTTAATACGGATACGACTTCCAAAAGAGTCTGTCTCCACCTCCAGTTTAGCTGCACAGACAAAACAGAGCACAGATAATGAGATGACAGGGTGCAGGCATGCAGATTATGATGTTAGTGAATGAGACAAATGCCCTCAGCATGTCTTTCCTCAGAATGTATTAGTGGACGCTGTAATAAATTGGAATTAGATCATGAAACGGCATTAAATTGTTTTGAAACGGCCGGTGAACCAGAACCATGGAGGTAACATATAGATCCCCTCTTAACCCTTTTATGATCCAGTAGCCGCCTTTAACAATGGCATGCAAGCCTTCCAAAAGAGCACCAAATGATAGTGATTTTGCATGCCGTGATTGTTGTCGAATGTCTGTAAACGCTGTGCTGTGATGCAGTTCAGACTGGGGATAAAGGAGAGTGAGAATACTGCGGTCAGGGACACAGCCACAAGCACAGAGCAGCGGTCAGATTTGGGCCGGTTACAAGAGTGACACCCACTTAGGACGCGTAGCCAATGTGTGCATGACTGACTCTCCCTCTGTGCGAATGTGTGTGTGTGTGTGTAGGCCGAGAAATGTAAAAGACAAAAGAGCACACAGGAGAGGCAAGGAGAGGAAAAGGTATAAAGTGAAGATGCTGACTTCACCGCGCCTTATAAATTGAGTCATACATTGAGTTGTAATGCAATGAAAATTCCTCATAAAATGGGCCTCCAGAAAGGCAGGCAGCAGGCAGCAGGCACTGAGGAGTGGATGGACGGTGGTGGCTGTGGTGGAAAGATGGCTAGACACACCAAAATCCTTTGGTGACAGGAATTCTGCTCCCTTTAAGTTAAAGACAGTTTTTCCCTGCTCGAAGCAAAGAAACGAAGTCTCTCTCTGCAGTCCATCATAACAGGTGTCAAGGACTTTCTAGACAACCAGCGCATGAGAGAAATAAATCATCTTCATAAGGCCATAAAAGACGGCCATATTGATGCCACTAACGATGTTTACAATTGCTGCTACTGTTTCTCCTGGCTCGAGCATTTTCCTTCAGCCTGCCAAAAACGACACCATTTACACTGCTTTTCAACACCGCCCCATGCACCATTGAATTTAAACAATTCCCGCGAACATGTTTCCTATTTTATTGTGTTCATGAGGTCTGAACGCATTGAAATGTAAGAGACGACGGCCTTTAGCTGTCATCGCTTTTGATTCATCTGGTCTTAAAAGGCTTCAAGTAAAGTTTCTTCATCATTTCAGAGACGATAAAAAAGTGTCCTCTCTGAACGGATTAGCACATGTGCGTCTGTCTTTAGCTATTTATTTTATGACTATCTTGAAGTGTGTAACTCACCGAGCCACTTCGGGGGAGTTTTTAGCTAGGCTATTAGCAAAATGTTTAAAAGGGTACAAATTAGATGACGTGTTCTCGCGATATTTTGCATATTTCTCTCATAAATGGACCTAACTGCGCATGTCTGCCGGTCACTGTCACGGTAAGCGGTTACATGAACTCTGAATTATGTTTATAATAATTATAAATTGCGTTGTAAGCTCTTTAAATCATTGCTAACTCTAATTCCTCTCTGCTAGTCCCGTCCTCCGTTTATTTCACTCACCGTGCACCGCTCCGTCGTCCCCGTTGGCGTTGACCCTCTTGTTGGCCAGGACCTGGACGTGTTTCCCGCTGGTTCGGCTGTACAGCTGGTAGGTTCGTGTCAACCTGCGGCTCATCCGGTCCGACAGCCGGCTCTGCTCGGTGACATGGTGCTTGAAATTAGGAGGAGACTGCACAGTGTTCTGTCGGACAATAGGAAACACATGTCGTGAAAAATATGAAATTACTTTTTAATGTCGCAGATTTTTTTTATTTTTATTTTTATTTTTTTACTTAGCAACTCTGGAAAGCTTGAAAAATGTTAACTGTGAGGAGACTGAAGCTTGCCAGTCAAACAGCCAAGGCCCGGGCCCACAGTTCATTATGTCATTCATCACGTTTAAATAGCTCATCCTGCCTTTTCTTCGCTCATTTATTTCTACATGTACAGTATCTTTTTGGAGATGCTTTCATGGACCCTCGGGGATGACATTTCCCTCTAGTTTGTTTTTACCACCGATGATCTTTCACCCCTTCTTGACTTCTTTTTTTCTCATTTCAGCCGTTCTCCATCCACATGTGTTTTAACCATCACTTTTTAGGCCGGAGCTTACCTCTTTTCAAGATGTTTGAATTGTTGCCAATTGCCATAGCGCTCATAATAAAATGTTTTCATTGTTATTGCAGCCTATTGCAGATGTACAGACGCTGAACTATACGCCGCTGAGCACGGCGCCTGCATACCTGTTAACTTTAACTCACTTAATTACAGGACTTTACGCAACATTAATGCTTTTTATTGAAGTGAAAATGTGAGTTACCTGTGCGTAAAAGCAAAGCGCCGTGAACTGGATTAACCTGCGGGGGGGAAGAAAATATAAATTAAAACGTCCAACCTGTTGCTCGAATTCAACGAGCTCCAAATATATAATCTTGACACCTCTTTACTTACAGATAACCTAACCTCGATGTTCTCAGCCTCATCTTGTAATAGTTCAAATATTGCTTCATGAATACTCCACTGGTTCGGTGCTGGAAGCTCTCGGAAATAAAGTTCCTCCTGATGGGGATTTCAGCTCGGTTTTATCCTCGTCTTGTTGCACATAGAAGGCGATAGCCGTGAGAGTTAAGAGATCCAAAAGTGTCAGTCTCATGCGGGTAGAGGATCCACTTTACTGTAAGAAGTCCAGAAGTTTGAATGCGCCGCGGTGCAAATCCAAACTGAAAGTCGGGAGAAAGTGTTGCTGTCACCGAGCGACCTCCATCAAATCCTCCTCGTGTCAATCACTCTCTCAAGTGAAGAAGGTCTTGATTGAGGTTTCGAGTCGCATTAAATCCTGTGACGGATTATTTTTAGTTTTACGCACGGATCTTTACGCACCAGCGCTCAGATGCGCCCTGTGAATTTCCTGAAAATGAGAGATTGAATTTAAAAAAAAAAAAAAAAAAAAAATCTGAATGAATCCCACGAGCAGCAACGCGGCTTCACTTGTCTTGTGCGCAGTCACAGCGCTGATGCCACAGCCGTCCCTCTGTTAGATGCACAGATAGTAAAACTCCAACGTCAACCATCCTCCCACACGTGTATTTCTTGTGGTCGCCTCCAGTCCGCATACAGCATCTGTCTCCCTCTACATTTAAATACTTTAACTTGCGGGAAAGTCAATATCCTCGACGAGAGCAGGCGGAGCGTTCAAGCTGGAGCCAATTTGAAACTGAATACTTATTAAAACACTTTGCCTGCACCTCTTTGCTTACAGGTCCTCAAACGCAGCATTCATTAACAAGTTTGAGTGCGTGTAATTAAACTGCCTAAAAGATGAAGGATTGAAAATATGAAGTCTATCATGAAGAGAGGAGCTTATTTGTGCGTTAACATGCACGTTAGACCCACACACAAAATATCGGATATCAGCATGTCTTTTATGTTCATTGTTTTTAACTAAGCATTTGTTCACATGTCAGGATATTTCTGTATCTTCATCCCTGTAAAATCACAGTGGTTTTCTATAAGCACAAATGTCCACATGGAAAAATTCCCTGGCATGTACTTAAGAAAATCTACAGTTACATTAACTTATTCCCTGGCTGCAGGTTAGAGGTTGTTTGGTGGTCCCTCTGGACAGACCTTGATGTACTTTTTCATCCTACATATGTAAGTAATATGTATTCCATGTGAACACATGACACAGAATGGTTTTCACATAACATCTAAAGCCTTCACCTTGGATACAAATGCTCTCTCTCGCTCACAATCATTCCTCCATAACTTTTTCACAATCCCGGTTTGATATTCAAGAGTGTGTCCCCGGCCCTGGTCCGCTACTTTCACAGCATGCTTTCATGCACTACATCATGCAATTACATTGTAATTATTCTTTGTGACAACAAAGTGGCAGGGTTTTCTTCAAGGGGACGTGAGCGTTACACGTTAGCCTGATGGGGAAGAAAGGGGGCGGGAGGGAGGAAACTTTAGACTTGATCAGTTGGGTAGATGCCTTGTTCAGTCCAACACAACCAGAAAATGGCTGTGAATAAAGATTTTGAAGTAGCTTTTTAATCTCTGAATCAAGTATATTTTTGAATAATAACCAATCTCACAGCTAATAAGTGAGGTGAAGTATTGCATTTGATATATTGTTCGTATAAATTTAATCCAGATTATTTCTACCCCAAAGATGTGACATTTTACTCCACCTGTGTTAAAGTGTTACATTTCTCTCTTGACTTTGAGATACAACAACTGTCTTTCTATTTGGTTTTGAGTGGCGTAAGAAATTCACACCAGATTTTAAATGTTAATTTAACTCCAGTGCTTTAAATAAATAAGGGGAGATTGATGGGATTATGAAACAAATGTTACATTCACCCCATCTCTCCACTGTTCCTGTGTGTGCAGATGACATAAACATTAAGAGTGCAATTCACAAGTTTTGGAAAACTATGACTAAACGTAACGGCACATAAACATCAGGCAGCTCCTATGATAAATCACTTTTGTATCCTCAAGATACCACGAGTGAAACAAATTTTATGCGACATCAGTTTCTACACATACGCTTTAAATCAGGACAGAAGTGCTAATCTACGGTATCGGTTTACTGACTTCAAGCCTCAAATCGGATTATCGTCCTAATGAGCCGAAACCGACTCTTGGACATCGACTCTTACCTGTGAGTGCTGTGTGTGTGAACGTTATGGGAAACTTTGGCACCCTTCACACACAACAGCTGTACAAGACTATAATATATATATATATAATTATGGGAGTTTGGTCAATGTCTTAGCTGTAAATCAGTCATTTCAGCCAATGCGGGGGATTTAGAGGGTGAAAATGGACCTGCCTTATTAGTTCCAGCGGGACGCTGCAACCAGTGATTTTGCCACCTGGAACAATTCAGCTTTGTTCTTTCATATTTTGACCCCTTATGAAGCAGTAGACGCACATCCAAATATGAAATCCACATGCATGATAATTAGAGAGTTTTATGAAGACCACACAATGATGCATCAAAAGTGCACGTTTGACCAGGTGAACCTGCAGAGATCAGTCCTGTCACGAGTCATTGAAAGAAAATTTGATTAAGAAGAGGAAACCTGGAGTCCTCTACATGTTGGGTTTATTTTAAACCCACTCTAACTCACTCTTAAGTTAAATACACACATTATTCTAGGGCAGAAACATTTCTTTTTATTTAAGTTCCACTGCATACTGTAGCTCATGTCGAATTCAAATTGGATGAATGAATTTCATGCGATATCACAGACTACAGTAGGTAATCAGTGATTTGATGTAATTAATATTCATTTCTGTTATACCTTTTTAAGAACGTTAATGTCATCAGTCGGAAACTTCTGCTCTCTGAACCTCCCTTCAGTCTTTCTGTGTTTCATTCAAAATATGCAGATTAACGAAACAATTTTAAGATTTTCATGTGTCGACATCCCCTCTCCAAACAGGCAGCTGAGTCTCATATGCTGGAAAAATCAGCACTACTTCATTGCAAGATGGCTTTTGTTCTCTGTAAGATACTTGCCAGCTTGCTTCCTTGTTTACTCTTGTCATGGCCTTGGGTTAGCCAAGACCAGACAATGACACAAGTCCTGTGTCCTGATTGCTAGGAAAGCTGTCTATTTCCCACATTCTCAGTGATAGCTGACAATAACAGCCGGTGGGAAGAATTCAAATACATGGAAAAAAATACTTAAGATGTTATTGCGATGGCTGTCAAATATGTATGATGATGAAAAAAATATATAGGTCATACATTAGGCTTTTTCATGTAGTGTATATGAGCATGCTGCCTGATAAAACTACAAGATCAGTGTTTCGTTTTTCTCATTTAATTGTTATACATCATAGTCAATCGTATGAAGTGAGTGAAGAGCTTGTTTATTGTTTATTTGTTATAAAGTTATTATTCGTTTTGTTGTAAAAAAAAAAAAATCACTTGTACCGATACAGAAAATCCAAATGTTCTTCAAGAAATAGTTTGACATTTTGGAAAATTTGCCTATTTGCTCTCTTGCTGAGAGTTAGATGAGAAGATTGATCCCACTCTCATACTTGTACTCTTGATATAAGTCTACACTTGCTGCCCAGCAACGTCACAGTGACTCCAGGAACTCACTGCACCCAGCCAAGAAATAGTCCCACACATAATCCCCAGTAAAACCACAATATGTTGTTCTCACACCTTGGTTTTGTATGGACTAAAGAAACAAGATGCAATGTGTTAATTAGTGAGTAGTATAGGTGCTAGTAGGCCTAATTGTTTGTGAATGTGTCCCTTTGTTTCCCAGCCCAATTGTCAGAATAAAATGTTGGTATAGAACATTTATGCAAACCGTGGCTACGTTAAATTAGTCAGTTTCATACGGATCATATCTACATTTTTACAAAACGTGTCATATCGCGCTGAGATTACATGTATATAAGCTGACTTTCATGTCAGGAGGAGAAGGGGACGGTGGTTGTGTAAAAGCAAGGCAAGACGGCTGCCAAGCGTAAGAACACTGTTTGAGACTGCGTTGCAACATTTGTAAGCATGAAACCACTGGATATTTTTAACCAGAAGTCAGGACATTTTTCAGCCACGTTTGTGGAGACGTCAGGACAATCTCCAGCCATGCTTGTGCCTGCAGAACTGTGATAGAAGCCATTAAATTATCTTTTCTTAACCCTGACCAGGTGTTTTTTGTGCCTAAACCTAACCAGATCGTAGACACAGCATTGTCACAATTGGGGGTCAACCGATGTGTTTATTAGTAAACAAGGAGACCGATAACCGATAATTAAAACCGATAGACATTTGCAGTAAAAATAAAAATGTTAGTGTCAAAGTACAATTTTGAGGTACTCCGGTATTTCCATTTTCTGCTACTTAAAACTTCCACTCCACAAGATTTATTTGATTACTTAAGTTATTTTTTTAGTTACTTTGCAGATTTGGATTATTCAGTGCTAATGAACTGTTACTTGTGACGTGTAACCAATCAGATAGTGTTGTGGGCGGGGCATTGAGAGAGTGACTACAGACAGAGAACAAATGCTGCTGCATCAGAGCCAAAGTAGCGCATTTGAAATAAATTATTTCGATCTGCAATTGGAAAAAAAACCCACAAATACCGATAATCGGAAAACTGCTAAATATCGGCCTCTATAATCAGCCAGGCCAATGATCGGTCTATCCCTAGTCACAACATGAAACTTAAAATTGAACATAAAGAAATGTTAAGTTTCAACATATCTGTGGTTTGCAGGAGCGTGCATTTCAAACATATATTCTTTTGATTGGGTTAGGTAAGTGTATTTCCCAAAATGTTGGCCTACTCCTTTAATTACTCACAGTATCTAAGTCACAGCTAGTTATTCTCACACACAGTATCTGCCCTCCAGTCCTTACTGCTTTAAAAAAAACTTCACTGAGAGCATTTGGTCCTGCACTGTGCAGTGGATTCATCTCTTTCACTTCCCTCCAGTCTACAGCAGCCAATTACAATTTAGAAACAACTCCGTCTCTGCAAATGTAAATGACATTTTGTTAAGGTGACCTGTCAGACAGGTTTGGCTAAAATTCTCCAGACTGCACATGAAAGGTTTCTGTGAAACACGATCAAAAGCTATCATTTTTTATTCTCGTGTTTTACATACCTAACTGTCTGCTGCCTCACTCCTGAGATTCTCTAGTGACCAGCTTTTCTGGCCTCTTAATGAGTTTGAGAAAGAGTTGATGCGGGTCCAAGTTTTGCCCCAGATCCCGATTCTTTTGCCTTTTCTCTTAGTCTCCCAATGCTGCTATTCTCATTTGGATCACAGTTTGCTAACTAAAGCAAGGCCCCGGTATCAGCGAATGAGGTACAAAAACAGCAATCATTGAAGGCTGTGAAAAAGAAATCGCAGAGAGGAACTTTTTGGCAAACATGCACATTGGTTATTCTTAGAAGAGGAGTGACTGAATGTCTGAAAAGGCCCCAGAGCAGACTACCATTCAGTGAGAGGTATTATTCCCCCTAGCTAATGCGAGACATAAAAATACACACTCTTGCATAAGGCAGAGCCAATGGAAAGGTAGACACCATAGAGGAAGAGAAAAAACAGAGCCAGAGAGGAAGACGAACAGAATATGTGAGAGAGTGTGTGTGCATGTGTTTGTGTGTGTGTGTGTGTGTGTGTGTGTTTGGGTGGAAAGAATATGTGGGATGTTGTGATTCTCGGTGTCATCTGGTAGCACTGTCGCTAACCGCCCAAACCTCAGTGGCTTTTTAGAAGACAAACTCTTCAATCAACCTGTTGTAATTATGCACCGCTGCTTTGTTGCAACAACGTGAACCACATAATGTGCCTGTGACCACACACACCAGTAACTTACCTTGAACTGGCTCGAGAGCGTGCTGGCTCACACGTTCAACATCACAGAAAGTTACAGTGGGTTCCTGGTGCAGGACGACATGTTGGATTGATGGCATATGTGGTACTAGTGGACTTGGAACACAAATTTAGTTGAAAATATGAATGACAATGACAACTGATAGGAAAATGGATACTTGCCTTTATAGGTTATCCTAATTTATGTAAGATCAATTATTAACTAATGCTCTATAATAAGAAGAACTTTTTGGTTGCCGGGTTGTGGTTGATATTTTTCCTCCTCCGGCACTTGCTTTGTCTTTTTGTCCTCCAGTGGTTCCTTTGGCTGCTGACCTTTGGGAGAATGGCTCTGGATCTGTACCAAAATGTCTTTGTTAACAACTTATTAGCATTCACAAATACAGACTTTATATCGTAACTCAAGATGTATCAACGACTTATTAACATTTATAACTGCTAACTTGGTGGTTTATTAGCATCTCTGGCTGTTATTGACTTACTAACATGGATGTAGTTAACTTCTTAGGGGCCACGGGGCTAAAAATTTAGTAAGTTATTCTAGAAGCATTTTTTGTTACATTTGTAGAAAATCTCTTAACATCCTGACTGCAATCAATGAATCAAATGCTTTGACAAATAAAAGAAAAACACTGAGTAACTATCGCTGTCACAGGGCACTAATAAGCCCATCCAATGTTCTCATTCGGCCCATAGGAAAAGATTGAACAGGCTACCTGTCTCTATACCTACATGCCTGCGCGCACTTTACCCTTTGTACTTTACACAGATTGCGTATGACCAGAGTCTTTCACAGGGCTAAACAGATGTGTTGCTAAAGCTATTAGGGAGCTAAGTGAGCATGTTGATTGTAGCGAACTTGCTACTAATGCATCTCCCAGCTGGCCAGCGAGAGCGACGGGGCAGTCGATATCTTGTAGTCAGGCAGTGAGTGTTCATTTGTTTAGGAGGAGTGGCTCTCAAGAGAGGAGGTGCGATTTTTTCTGTTGGATACTTTCAGAATTTAGCTTGCTTTAGTGTGCTTCTATAGTCTTACCGAACCCAGGTTTAATAAGTGATAAAGTTGTATTAATGAAGATATTTGTTACATCTTCTAAACCCCTCACAAAGAGCAACTTATCAGAGAGTGGCAATGATCTTTTTATGTAGACATGTTCTTGACTCTTAGTTTTTTATTTCTGGAAAACACATTAAGCCCATTTTGTTTTTGTACTAATGAGGCCAGACAAAAAGATGTTGCCTATCATCCAATGAAAAAAACCTTTTTCTAAGTCGGTGCCTTGATGAATCCCCCTCCCTACACTGAAAAATTCTTCTAGAGTTTCTTCTCGACTCTTTTTTTTTTTTTTATTGTCATCTTAAAAATGAATTTGGACTGATGGAAAGACAGCGTGAGAGGGACAGTAATTCTCCTGTTCTGTGCCATTAAAATGAGGTAATCATTAGGGGGGCGGGGGTTGCCTGTCTACCTTTCAGTCACTCGGAGCAGCTCAGTCACACAGTGATGATTTGCTGAGTGTGTCGCCTGTATGAGCGAGTGTGTATGTGGTGGTGTCACAATGCCAGTGCCTGAGAAAATTGTTACTGTGAGAAAATTTGGAAAATCAAGTCAAAGTTCTCGCCACCGAATGACGTTTGAAGTACTTACTCGTGTTTGAGCGGAGCGGAGAGCTTGAATGACTTTTTAACTGGATGAAACGACTGTCTGGGAATGACCCCGGTGTGTAGAAGTGATTAAGGGACCCAATTTTGCCATAACCCGAATGTGTTTGCATAACGACTTTGAGTGGTGCTCCTAGTGATATTAAATGACGCTCTCTGTTGAAGCCTTTAACAACTGTTGAGTAAAGCTGTTCTGCTGGCTATTTCTTTCTGTTTTTAAGTCTTAAATTACTCATTTGCTCGTGTCAGAACAGATGAAAAGCAAAGCAATGAAGACAAACCGGCCCACAGTGGCATCCCCACCAGTTCCCCTGAGGAAAGGTGCGTGGCAGTGAGCTAGAAAGCTGCAGAGTTGTCGTTGGCTCCGTTGCAGTGGTCTTCCTTCCCAGCGACTTGGATGTTTCCCCCCGTATTTCACCCCATAACCCCCCACCCCGAATGGAGCGTGATTTACTGTCTTGTAAACACATAGGAAGTAGCATTGAAAATGGTTTAACAAAGTCAATAAAAGCAGACATCATTCCTGGTATCAGGGGGTGGTGAGGAGGAGGAGGAGGTCTGGGGTGGCTGAGGGCAGGTATCCTCCCCTCCCTCTCTGGTTTCTCCCTCACTCCTCCATCTCCATCTTCATCTTTTCTCCTTGTCTGTCATCTGTGTCCTCTGTTCCTTTTCTCCCTCTACTTTGAGTTTCTCCTCATCCCTGTTTTCATATCCTCTGTTTTCCCCTCTCACCCTCTTCTATACTCCCTCCTTTCTCTCTCTCTCTGCCTTTTTTATTTCATGTGCTAGGCAGTGGACAGCCAGAGCAATGGCTTTAACAGACCTACCTGCAGGGCTGCTTAGGGCGGCTCTTTCATCTGGGCTCTGGAGAAAGAAGCCCCCGGCCCTGAAACAGCTGTGCAGACCTGGGAGTGAGAGGACCATGAAAAACGCAGAGAAGAAAGAAACGAAATTCAATGGTCCTCTGGGAATCATACCTCCCCAAGCCTCTCTCTTGCTCTTTTTCTCCTTCCCTTTCTCTCTCTACCTTTATCGCCCTCTTTTCTTTATCTCTCTCTCTTTCTCGTTTGCTCGTTATCTTACAAAGTTTTCCTCTTTTCAAATTAGTTTATGTTGATACTTCTTCCACCTTTACTTTTCTTCTTTATCTATCTCCATAAAGTTTACTTGCGGTTACAGCTTGTCCCTCTAAAACTTGAAACAACTCAGGTTTAGATTCAACATGTCCTTCTGCAACAGGTTTCACCTGCTCCCTTTCTCCGTGAACCATTGACAAATTGAGAAGCTGGACGTCAGAGAGGGTCAATGATGGACTGAAAGAAGGCCAGGAACTGGGCCAAACTCATGTGAGAAATTTAATTCAGGAAATTAAACCTTAATGGTCTCCTGACCTGACAAAAACACCTGTAGGTGTGGTGTAGGCCGATTTCATGATGTCTTACTTTTTATGTTCATCCTTAAAAGCTTTGGATTGGTTGTAGCTCTGCCAGATTTCCATCTAGGAAGTTAACACTTCACAGATTTATAGATGAAATGTCAAAAATATTAGAGTTTGAGATGTTAATCAGCATCATACTCCAGTGCATTATATCCAGTATATGTACAGTACATCAGGAACCTGCTTCTCATGAACTCAGAAGATAGACATCACATATGAAAAAGGGAATGCATTATGCATTTTGTTCCTTAAAAATAAGAGTAAAACATTTAAATTATAACTCAACAATAAACAATTAAAAACAATACATCTTTCAAATTTGCTGCTTTGGGATCGTTCTGCACCATTGTCAGTTTATGTCAATGTGTATTGTCAAGCATTTCATGCCAGAATTGCAAATACAAGAAAAAGGGTACATACAAATGTGA
This sequence comes from Pagrus major, assembly GCF_040436345.1. Lineage (NCBI taxonomy): Eukaryota > Metazoa > Chordata > Actinopteri > Spariformes > Sparidae > Pagrus > Pagrus major. The sequence goes on along the minus strand of NC_133215.1, from coordinate 27,174,343 downwards.
CAATCCATCGTCATCTTACTTTGCTCCCCTGCTCCTGTGATCTGTGTATGGGAGTGTGTTTGTGTTCGGCTCAGCCTCTGACTAATCTCAGCACTCACCAGGAACTTCCAGATCTTTCTGTCCTTTTCCTTCAGTCTCACCTCTCCTATCATCTCTCTGCACTTATGAACTGTCACTTCATGTCCTTTGATTGACTTTGTTTGCAACTGCACAGCCTCTACAGTTCGACACATGTACTGTCGAAACACACCTTTGGTCTTAAATAAAACTCCTTCAGACTAGGGGCGAGCTAACGCTTTTAGCTCAGCAGCAACAGTGAAGATTTTTATTTTTACATTTTAAAGCTGATCCACATCTACTTCAGTTGTTTAGGAGGATGCTGCAATGCTGTGAAGCTCCAGAAATGTTTTGTGGCCTACGAAACTTCACCTGACTTCCCATCGGCATGGGGTGAGTAGATAATAACTTAATGTTCAAACTTTTATTTTAGATTTCAACATAGCAAAAAGGAAATTATATTTGTGCAGCAGCAATGCTACACCATTAATTGTGGTTTGCGCTCTAATGTTCACATTTAAAGTAGCATGAATCAAAGACTAATGGACACACTTCTGATCTCTGGCATTATGGACAGTATTTCTGCCTCAGCTTCTGAAAAATAAGAAAGAGGAACTGGAGTTTTGAAGCTGAACGTAATGTCCCTCATGCATCATCACCATCAGTCCACTCTGTGGTGAGATCACCGTCCTGGTTTTAAAATTCCTCACACTCCTCCAAGAGGTGGATATAATAAAAAAAATGAGCAATTGGTGACAATCCATACCATCCCCATGGGTACAGCTCAAATAGCTTCTCTGTTTTGTAACTGCTCTGTTTTAGGCTTTCTAATCCTATTGTTGCCACTCTGTACATACCAGCCACACTGTGCACTGTCTCTATTAGCTGATTTGTTTGTGTTGGACAGCGTTATACTTGCTGAGATCTATCAGTGTAGTGACTTGGTTTCATGATTGCTTAAGATTGCTATAAGTGTGCACTTATGGCAATCTTAAGTTTAAGGATGTGTATCTTTGGCCAGGGCGTGTGTGTGGGACTAATAGTAGTCAAGCACGCAGACTGTCAATTTGATGTAACTGACTTTCCTTGGTGTGCTGAACCTTCTAGCTATCATGTGCCATGTGTGATTTGTACATGATTTAATTCCAATTAGTGTGAGCCATGTCTGTTTTCGGTTAGCTTAGCTGAAGGACTGGTAGCCACGGGAAAAAGCTAAGAAGTCATCACATATAATGTGTCATCTTATTTAAAGGGAATAGAGTGCTGTAGTAAACCCTAAAACCCAGAAATCAGTTCGCATTTTTGCACTTCCTGTTCCCTCGTCTCAAAGTCAATGGGTTTTTTGAATGGGTTTTCAGTTTAATGCCTGAAATAAGGTCTATGGTTACTACAGGCATAAGATATTTACATGTTTTTTTATACGACATTAAATACATCATTAAATGTCTCACAATTTAATTATAAAAACAGCAGTTGAAAACAAGTGGCTTAATGAGACTACAGAGGTGGTCGGGGACATTAATCCTCATCATGCCAAACACAGAGACTCATCTACTCACTAGTCCATCTTAACAGACTGACTTTAGTTGCAAACTATTGTAACCCTAACTTTTCAACTTGTAGAGTGATCAATTTATAGAAAACCTGTATAGTAATTGTTTTTGTAAGACGCAACATAGTCTGTTTAAAGTCGACGATTTAATTTACCCTTCAAAAATCACAAAAGTGGTGTTCATCTGTGAAGATTATCTTGCTGAACAAAACGTTTAAGTATCATAAGTTTTCCACAGAGCTTATTTTCAGCAATAATCCAAAGTCCAATCAAAAATCCCATAGGCTGTTGTCGAGGGAACCAGGACAATGCTAACTTTCGTTGTTAGCCGTCATCCCTTCACCACTATATAGTTGACATTTTGTGAAAGACCCTTATTCGCTCTCTTGCCGAGATATAACTGAGAAGATTGATAGCACTCTCATGTGTGTATGCTAAATAGCTAGAGCTAGCAGCCGATTAGCTTAGCTTAGCATAAAGACTGGAAATTGGGGGAAACAGCTAGCCTGACTTCGTCCAAGCGTTTTGTTTTTTTCAAATAAAGCCTACCAGCACCGCTAAATCTATTAATATCTTGTTTGTTAAAAGGTCTCACCTGCCTAGTTTTTGTATGGATTAAACAAATATATATAATAAACACTATATGATAAATACGTATATAAAAATAGGTACACGCTTACTGAGTATCATTTAGAAAGATTGCTACCGCTAATACTACTCTTCATGGTATCCTGAATCAGACAGCACACCATATCTTACATTTATAAAGGCATTATAATGGAGTGTACAGTAGCAATATTCAGCTTCTTCATGCATAAAATATAAAAAACTACAAAAAAACATTTACTGAAGTTCCCACTCGTGTTTAACATCATTAGAACCTACAATACCAAGAAGAATCAGATCACACGTTTTCCATTCCCTTATTGTCAAGTGTTTTAAAGGGCTACTTAACAGAGGGGACTTTAATAGTATCATAACACTTATGGATTACTAGTTAAGTATTCCAGCAGCTCAGTTTCCCCCCTCAGTTTAAAGCCAACTTTGGAAGATGTAAAAACCTGACCTGTGAATCACCTGGCCCTCCTCTCCCTCTCTCCACCCTTCCTCCCCAGGAGAATCTGCACAGAGAGCGCGACTGCAAAATGTGAAACAAAAAAGGAAGATGAAGGGACGAGAAATATGGGTGGGAGGGCAGCTGGTATACGCGAGTATGGCAGGTAACAGAGTGAGAAAGCAGAGAAGGAAAGTCTACTTTAAGGCAGGGAGGAAGAAAGTATAGAGCGTGGACAGGGTGGTGTTGAGTGCTGTTGTGTTTGTTTAGTCCCCTTCAAAGGCAAGCTTAATTATTTTACCATGCTGTGCCTGTGGAGACTCCAGGATTCATGGGCTGTTCTCAGCCCCTATCTCCTCCAACCAACTGAGGGCTTAACCCTTGAAACACTTCAAACATTCACGTCCAAGAGAATATCAGACTCAAATGTTCAGATGATTCCTCTCTAACAACAAAGATTATCATGAAATACACGATTAAATTATAACTTTTTATTAATTCGGCTTGTTTTTCATCACTGGAATCCACTTTTGATTGATAAAATGTCTCACAGCGTCACACTGAGCCAACTGATGACTATGCATAGCCGACATTTCCTGTTCAAACCAGCAAAGCATCCTCACAAAGATGAATCACTCTCTAAAGTTGGACTGGTGCTCGCTGCCTGCAGAATAGTTTCCTTTTAATCAGTGGGTTCAACAAATTTGAACTGTAAACAGGACAGTAGTTGTGTCACAGTTTGTTAAAGTACTTAAACATAGAAGCAACAATGAGTCTTACAACATGGAAATAATTTAACAATTCTGCACTTATGGGTCCCTCATTTCCAAGTCAAGGGGGCTTTTGAATGGATTTTCGGTCGGACGTCTGAAATAAGATCCGTCATTAACAAAAGCTAAAGTGTTTTTCATGTTTTCTTCCACAACGTAAAATAAGCCAGTAAATACCCCACTTGTGCATTTATATGTCTTCATAAAGACAGTTGCTAACAAGTGGCTAAATGAGGCTACAGAGGTTGGTGCCAAACACCGAGACTAATCAACTCACCAGTCCGTCTTTACTGACTGACTTTAGTTGTGAACTATTCTCTTACTTTACAATCGATCAATTTATAGAAAATGTATACAGTGGTGGTGACTTTGACTGCAGTGTAGCTCGTTCAGAGCCTAACATCAGCTTTTTATTTATGAAGATCATCTTGCTAAACAAAGCGTTTATCATAAACTTGAGCTTATTTAACCAGAGCTTATTTTCTGCAAAAATCCCAAATCCTATTCTATCCTATTTTTTTGAAGGAACCAGTGCGATGCTGTTTTCCGGGTTAAGGCTCATTTTTGCTCTGCGTTAGATAAGCATACGGACACAGACCGAGCCTTTTGTTCAGTCTTATTCAACAGTTCAAGCAAGACACGACCACAGGAAAAGAGGACGACTTTTAAGAATGGTGGAACATAAAGGGAGCATAAATGAGACTTTAGCTTAGAAAAATACATTAAGCTTAGCCTTTAGCATAAGGACAGCCAACAAGGGGAAACAACCTGCCTGGCTCTGTCCAAACATAAAGCTGCTGTAAGCCTTGTTGTCGTTTTAGTTAACTTCCTGCCTGTTTTGCAGTCAGTAACCCCCCACCCCCCACCCCCCCACGTCACCACACTTGCACGACTCCTTCTTTTCTTTAAGCGTTTTTACTCTCTTGGCCTGTTTGGTAGTTTAAGCTGTCACCGGGAGCGCTTGAATTGGCAGCTTACTCTGTTCCACCATTGCAGGAGAAACAGGAGGATCCTGCTCTCTATGTGTTCCCCAAGCAGACAGGACCGCCTCTTGATGGAGTTCTCTGTCCTGATTGGATTAAGTGGGCAGGGATACCAGAAAATTATTTCTTTTACTGCATGAGCAGGGGTAACAGTGATTACTGTTATAATATAGAGCTATTTAACGCTGCTTGCAATAAGAAAATAACACTTACAGCAGCTTTAAGCTCACTAATTAACACATTATATCTTGTTTTTTAAATCCCACACTAAAACTTAAGTGTAAAAATGACTTGTGCTGTGCTCAGCCAAGAAACATATATACACATATAATGTGTTAATTAGTGAACTTAAGTGGCAAATCTAAAGGCAGATTTTGTAGAAAGAGCAAGGCTAGCTGTTTCCCCCGATACTCTGTCTTTATGCTAAGCTAAGCTAACTGGCTGTTGCTTCATTCGACTTAAAACAGACGGACCGACTGTCTTCTGTGATTGCTTAACTTTATTTCTGTTAAAGTTAACTGTCACAGTAGTTAGCCAGCTGTCTTGCTAGCCAGCCTGGTTGCAGTGTTGCTCTCATTACTTTGGGCTCTATAAATGTGTCGAGGGTAGAGTCCAATAACCCGTTTAAAGTCCTGACACATAGTTGAGAAACCAGATTTCTACATTATTTCAAGTTCTTTTTAATTTAAAAGATGTGGTAAAGGCTTACATTTACTAGATATTTGACACATTCATAACACATCCATGAATCCACCATTTCACATCTGTAATACATACTTTTCAATACATCTGGACCCTAATTGTTTATCCATGACATTGCTTGACTGCAGCTGTAACTCGGCTGAAGGTGTGCTTGCTCGGAAAATGACCAATTTCTCAGCTTTAAAGATAACAAAATAAAATGTATAATAAATATAATGTAATAAATTGGTTTTCTGGTGATGGGATGTTTAAAGCTGGGAATGAGGAGCTTCATATATGCTATCGAGTTTAAATGACATACTTTTCACTCCACCTTTACAGCTGCAGTATCATCCATGAAAACACAAGGATTTCCAACACTGGAACTAAGTGACTCCTTTATATAAATTGTATAACAGAAACAGTGATCTTGTTCACTCAGTCCTGGCAAGCACACAGCAGATCGCTTTACATCAAATGGGAATGCCAGTCACTTTAGGAATTTATACGTGTTATTACTATTGTCTAGACAGTCTAGGACAGATGTCACGGAGATGTAAAATTGGACCTGCTCCATAAAAGAAATGAACTATACAAGACGGTGAAGGTGTCACAACAAGAAAATCATACTCCTCTTAAAACATGTGCAATATAAAATCAGGTAATTCCACTCAGATATTACAAAACAAGTCAGATTGCTCCAGCATTATCATGAAAGCGTTCATTTAAGAAAACTCTTCAACACATTTGAAGTGTTTTCTGTTTGTATTTTCACTGCAAGTATGTTAAATTACTTCTCCCTACTGGCAGACCTTCTTTTTTAGAAAAATAATATTTTAAGAGCCCTAACTAGATTAAATGACTTGTAAGATTTCCTGCGGTGTGACAGCACCCAGGGTGATTTTTCTGGGAATACCATTTTCTGCTCCATAACTACCAATAATACCGACTAAAGCTCGTTGGGGTATAAAAAGAAATAAATACTCTGAGGACTCACAAAGTCACTCCTTCATCTGCTGAGCAGTTCCAGATTTTACTTCTCGATGGCATCACAGCTTTCAGGCTTTGAGCTGTGGTTTTCTGGCCATTGGATTGACTTGTTCATTGTCACACAGACTGAAGATTAGCGGGAAATATATGTGACAAATGAAATACCAGATAATATGCTGAGAGACTGTTTGCTCTTACAACTTTGTCTCTCCACACAGATGAAAGAAAACCTTTGTGTTGTCTTGGATTCGGAATGCCACATTTATTTCTCAGAAGTTTTGATACCTTTTTCTGTTATGGGGTGACTGTATAACATTTTCATTTGAGGTCCAAGTCTAATTAGGCAAAAAAGATTTTCTGACAGTGTTACCTTCATCCAGAGGCCCATGTTCAAGCCTCCATGAATGACACCAAGTTGCTGCCCTGCTGAGAGGCTGTTAGCTGCGGGGTTACCGCTCTGTTTCTGACCCCCTGCTCTCTGACCTCCAAGTGGAGGAGAGCAAGTTAAAAAAACAGTTTTCCCTTTTGGGATTGACATGAGATCACTAAAAACCTCATTAGTTCAACTAGACAACATACAAGTCTGCTGGACAAGGAGCATAAAAGCATTACATGTTATGGAGAATACACGACATGCACAATTACCGCATTGCGAGCAAATTGTTAAAATATCTGGCACACAAATTGCCTGTTCCACTTTTGTACGCTGTTTTATTATGCGTGACTCCACAAATGGCAATACCCATATGTCACTCAGGCGGGCAGTCCTCCACTTTGCCCCTGACTTCAATATCTCAACAACCACTGTCTGGATTGCCATGAATATTATTTCTTAATATTAATACACATTACTACCCAGAGGATGAAGCCTACTGTCTTTGTTGGTACCTGACTTTTCCTCTTGTGCCACCATTAATTCGTCTTTTTTGGTTTTTAGTAAGATGTCTTGACAACAATGTGTGGGTTGCCTTGAAATTCTGATTCTATCTAAAGTATTGTGTTATGTGATCAGTCTTTTAGTGATGCACCTGGGATTGAAAGCTGCCATCTTCATCCAGTTCTCTCTGACCAAACCGGTCTCACTACTGCAGTAAAAGTCACTGTAAAACCCGACTGTTGCATCATGGAAACAGGACCCCTCCACTCCTCTCCCTGTCTTCCTATTTCACCTCTCCATCTCTCCCCTCTTCCTCATCTCTCCCTACCCCTTCTCTCTTTGTCTCCTCTCTGTCTTTTCCATCTATCTGATCTCGTTTTATATCTCTGTCTTCTTCGTCCCCCCGGTCTGCCCGATCCCTCCTTCCTGTACCCTCCTCTATCCCTCTCTCTCTCTCTCTCTCTTCTCCTACCATTTATCTGTCTCTCGCTCCCTGCTGCTACTCTCCCCTTTCACCCTCCTCTTCTTCCCTGTTCCCCTCTTTCCTCTGTAGTCTGCAACCTGTGGAACCAATTAGACCTTGTAAGCGGGGGCCTTTTGCCACTGTCGTGTGGTCGGTTTAACCTGCCGCTCCAAGAGGACCTCGACTCATATAGCGCGACCACCACCACCTCGCCTGCCTCGGTGGGTGGGTTTGGGACTGTGGGGCGGGGGAGTATGTGACCACAGGAGCTCAGGGACCACCAAGCCTCTTTTGAACCCCTGTCCTCAGTAAAATCCCAAATGTGGGACTAACTTTCTTTTACAGAGAACAGATGAGTGGCAAAGATAACAGTTCTGAAGTGAAAAGCTGAAAAATTATCATAAAACTCATCCTTTCCTTGTTCTCCGTCTTTATCTTTTTTGTGTTCTTATGTTACAGCCATGTGTGGATACGGTTCATCCTCTTTAGGGGTAAACAAACTCCTCTTTTAGCACCAGACCGTCTCCTTTCACCCTCTTTTCACCCTCACCCCAACTACCAGGAATGCTTTTAACAATTCACAGTCGGGACGCAGAGCAACACGGGACGCTGGGAGATTGTCGCATTCCAAAGGGGAGCGTTTTTTAGTCGCTCTTCACGTGTCAATCAGCGACACTATCTCCTTGTCACCCCTTTAAACCCCCTCCCTCTAAGACACACAAACACACATACACCAACTCCGTGAGCCTGCGGCCCGCTTTGCAGCATCTCAGTTTAAGGATGCAGTCGTCGATGTGTTAAGTACCTAAGAATGCGGGCCTTAAGGCGGGTGGAGGACACACAAACACAGTTTTCTCAGACTTCACACAAAGGACTCTTCCACCTCCAACATCTGTGATGTGGGTCACTGAGGAGCACCTCTCCTATGGTGAAACGCAGAGAGGAGCAGGTCTCTTTTAACAAGGAGTCCCTGAAAAAAACTCAAAGTATTGGTTTCCAGCCTCATAACTCATCTCAACTAGTTCGTTTTTTGTTTTTTCCACATATGATGATTTCTTGCAGGATTGGGCCCAGACTCTTAACTTTCTGGGCGCTGTTGTCTACAGAAAACATATGAAATACTGTGAAATCAATCAAAACATGAAATCTGATACTTTTGTAGCTTGATATGAAAGGATAAACTTAAAAATCAGGTCAGGGAGGTCACTAAGATACACACACACACACACACACCACACACACACACACACACACACAATACAGGCCAACTTTCAACAGCTCTGCTCCTAACACACACACACACACACACACACACACACACACACACACACACAATCCCTACAGTTTGGATAACAGTCCTGGTGAAATTCCTTGGCACATTATCAGTGCGTTGAAAGCACCTGACTGGTATGTGACAGTGGCAGTTAGTGACACTTCTCCTTTTAAGTGGGGGGCGGGTGGCGGCGGTGAGGGGGGGGCTAAAGGGTTGATCCATTTGATACGAGCCCTGCTGGATACTTGACAGGAGCTGTCAGTGAGCCGAGGGGAGGGTGGTGCTTATCGATCAAACACCCCTCCTATCTGCCACTCTGACCTTCATGTCCCAAGGAGGGCTGTTTGGGTGGGGAGGCTGTGATGGGAGACACGGGGTAGGTGCGTAGGGTGCTGTCTTGTGATTGTGAAGGTAAATTCATTACAATATCAGAATTGAAGTGCATATACAACAACAATAATGCAACGCAGTGAAAATAAATAATTCGTCCTCATAACAATTCATAACAAGACGTGCAGTAACAATTCCCAGACGCTGACACGATATAAGATCCGTTCAGATGTGTCAAAGTCTGTTACCAAGACAAATAATGTTTTCCTCCTGTTAGAGTTGGGTTTCCTCTAATTCCACTCAGTGTTGCAGTTTAAAGTCAGTACGTGGCACACACACATATCAGTGGGAAACAGACTTCAACACAACACCGCATAGAAATAGGTCAGATAAATGAATAACGTGATTTTATCCCCTTCTTTGATCAGTTCTGATAACTTTTTTTAAACAAATCTGTTTTATAATACGTATTTTATGATAATTCCAAACTTAATGACAAAATTGTAATTAAAAAACTTTTTGGTAAATGACCTCTCGCAGCCCACCTGCAGTATTTTCACAGCCCACCAGTGGGCCACAGTCCACACTGGGAATCACTGCTTTAGGGGATCAGTTTCATGGAGTATTGCTGTAAATTAATTCTTCATTATAAGAGACATATCTAATAACTGGGCCCCATTTTATAATTTAAAATTATATTTTTGATTAGACCCTTTACATAGACCCTAGAATTGTTACATTTATTGAATCAATTATTGATGGCAGACACTAAAATTTCAATTTCAATTTCCAATCTCTGCTCAAAAAAACTGTGAAGTGTCTTATTCACTAAGTAAAATCATGATATGAGCAAAAATAAGTGACAAAAACTAAGTTTCTGAATTGAAACATTAGAATAAACACTTATTCTAAACACTTATAATAAAACACAGGATTTATTTTCTATCTTTATCAAGTTATTTATTACTTCTATTCATCCAAAGTAAGAAGATAAAGTAAGAAGACGATTACAGGACAAAATCACCAGATCCTTCTCACATTTGAGAAGCTAAAACCAGCAAATATTTTCCGGAAGTTATTCAAATTAATAATTGATCGAAATCAACATTCTTGCCAATTTCAGCTTTAAAAAGGGTGTAAATAACGTCCTGTTCAAATCAATTTGGGATCTTGGAGCTTTTGGAGACTTGGATTTCGCCTGATGAGCTGTATGCAGCCATTTTATTTTATTTTCCTTTGTTTTTTTATGTCTTAAAACAAGTCCCCATCTATCTCAGCTGTTTAGGAGAATGGTGCAACGACTTTCCACTGACATCAGGGTAAATGAAGTTTCATCTTGGGGTGAACTTATTCTTTAAAGCAGCTGCAAGGAACTTTTGTGTTTGATTTTGTGTTTATTTTGGCGGCCCCTGTGGACAAAAGCAGTAAGAGCACCACCGCCTCATGCCTTAAAGATCTTGATCTGCTAGCACATCCATTTGTTATGGAAGAAAGACAAAACTTTTAATACAGTTTTTTAAAAGCAGCTGTTTGCAGGATGCATAGTGATCAGTTAATGAATCTATTCGTAGCTACATAAGATTAATAACTGTAATATGATTATGTTGATTAAAGTCAATTTTTAGTTTTAGTAATGTTGCCATTCATACAGAGGTTACATGTAATACTACAGCTAACAGATTCAGTTGCCCAGTAATAGTAATTTTGTTCGGGAAGTTAAAGTTAACAATATTCCTGAGAAATGTTATGTCTTCATGTTAATAAGCCAACAGAGAGATACAGTACATCTTGTAGGTAAGGCCAACGTAAAATGTTATGTTATAAGCCAGTTTTATTATAGCCTTCAGTTCTCTCCATCTGTTGAATGGCCGGGCAGGTTGACTCGTTTTCGTGCTCACTGTCCCTTTTAGCTTTTTTTGTTGTTCTTCAGTCAGTTGTTTTCTTTTGTATTTGCTGATTCTGCCCGAGTATCAGTGATAACCACAACGTATAAAGTCAAAAATAAAATTCTCCTAAGAAAAATCTCCTGCTTTCTTTTAAGTGGATAACGTACAACTCACTGTGAAACGTTGCCAAAGAAAATGTAAACATGGAACCTTCTGGTCTGTGGGCCATAAATCATTTCATCTGATTTCATGGGGAATTGGACCATCAGTACTAAACTGGACTGTTTCATGACCAGTAAAAACTCCTGTAGCTTGACAAGTTTGACTTATAAAGCCTTAGTCCGAACAGTTTTTACAGCTGTTTAATAAATAAAGTGGAGTAAAATTATAATGACTTTCTCTGAAATCAGTAAAAGTATAAAAGTATTTTCAAAATATAAAAAGGAAAGTAAAGTAAAATCTTTCCTAAATGCACAGTATGTAACTTCTGCTGCGAGGAGTCTCTCCAGCAAAACAGTGAAAACAAAACACAGTTTAATGGCATCTTGAAGTAGCGCGGGATCATGGGAGTTGTTGTCTTTAGTGTTAAGCAACCACCGTTGCTGATGAAAATCGATCTGACGTGACTAAAGCCGAAATGTTCATGGACGACGTTTTAAAGTTTTATTTACGTTATTTTAGTCACATTTGCCGACTTCTTCCCTCACTTTCTGACTTTCTCCCAGAAGTTAAAGCGACAGGTGACCAAGTGAAAGGCACCGTTACCTTGAGTAAACCTGTTGGAAACATTTGGGATAATGTAAGTAAACAACTCAACAAAACATCCAGTCCTTTAAAATGTGTGGAAATGTTACATATTGTATCTCTAAATAACTATTAAACTATAAACACACACAAACACTCTTCACAGGAAACACTCTTCACAATCAGTATGACTTTTAAAGATTTCCAGAGTGATTCAACAATTCACAAACCCCTTTACAGAAGTCAACACTCAGAGGGTCACACCACACATGAGCCCTGACAGTGTGATCCTGAAAACCTTCGCTTTAACTCATTCTTTCTTCAAAATCTGGCGCGGCGCCACGGTTTAAATTTGCTGGAGAGGTGGACGCCTCGCAGCATGCAGAGGCCTGATGAGAGAAAAAGTGAGACTGAGGGACAACCAGTCATCTTGTGGTCCACCATAACCAGTGTTTAGCCTGGACGATCTTTGTCCACCGGTCATTACAACACCGTGCTGGGCCCAATGTCCCTGCTGACAACACACTGTGCTTGGCCGGGACTGTGAACGACAGAATGTGACTATACAGACAATACGTGTGAGCTTAAAACTGTGGATTTGACATGGAAGTTTTGAACTGCCTGTGATTCACAAGGCTGCAAGGATTCATCTTAATGTAGGATGAAAAGCTGTTTAAAGCAGATCAGAGTGTTTTGGTGTGCAGGCGGCAGCCAACTCAACACACAGGGTCTGACGTGTGGTGAATGGGCTCCCCCTACTGTCTCTGCTCTGCCTCTGCACTCACTGACTTTACATGGCAGCTGATGTGCCAAAGCTTAACTCGCAATCAAAGTGGATTTTACAGCATTTAGACACATTTCCCCCCTCATATATGTATTTGCTGCATTTCCTCAGATGCCACTTAGACACACATCCTCCCTCTTCCTCCCTTCCTCCCTCTCTCTCTCCTTCCTGATCTATAAATACTCTCTCATCAGCAGAGCTTGGCTGCGAGAGGCGTCGACCCCGGCCTCTCTCCGTCCAGCAGAGCCGTGATTTATGGGGGGCTCAGGCTGGCGCTAACCTTGCACTTGGGCCCTGGCAGTATAAATGATGGCAGGTCAGTGGCACCGTGGATGGAGGGGAGAGACTCTCTTCCTCCACCTCCACCACCGCCTCTCTCTCTCTCTCTCTCCTTCTCTCTCTGTCCTGTTATCATCATCGTGATGGAGACATCATCATCGTCTCCTGGGAGTATAAATAGTGCTGGATCAGGTGACAGTGCCGGCCCTGGCCTTTGATGGGAGCTTTAATTTCATGCCTAATTTCTCTCGGCACACAGAGGATCGATGCTGCCCCGGCTGTGCTCCCCATCCCTCTGCTCCCCTCTGCTGCAGAGACAAGAGGGAAGCAGAAGAAGGACGAACGACCTCGGCTGAGCGATGCGCGCGGACGTTTAGCCTCACCTGTAAACACACAGATGCCGGACATCCTTCACGAACACGTCCAGAAATAAATGCCAAGTCAAGACGCACATGCAGAGGGGGCCTGTTCCCCGCACGGGCTCGATCAATACAGCGGGAACAGATCGCTTTGGAAATAAGAGCAACAAGCAAACTATAACTACACAGCTCCCCACCTGTGTGTTGTGTGTGTTGCACATCGCCGCGGTGATAAATAAAAGCCCTCTGTCCCCCGCTCGTAGCCCCAGGGAGGCATTGAACTCTAGCCCCTCCATAATGACTTTGTCTACCTATCGATCCGGCTATGATCCATGTACTGTAATTCTTATATCATCAGCCCCGGCCCGGGCAATAACTCCAAGTCATATTTCGGGGGCCTCCCGTCCACTTGACAACTTAATGATGCAGGGGTCCTTGCCGAGTTTGGACTTTCACCCCCCCTCCTCTCCTCTCCCCTCCTCTCTCCCCTTCCTCCTGCAGGGCTCTAATTTCTCCTTGTTCTTTCAGACTAATATCAGCAAAGGCACATGGCTGTTCTCTCCAAGGACCCCCCTCCCCCCCTCCCCTCTCTCAGACCACATATCTTCTCCTCTTCACCTCTGTATAGCACAGGGCTGGTGTCCGGGACTGCTGTGCATCTGTCTCCGATTTGGAGCACAGCCCCTGCAGGCTCCCGAGGAGACTCAGCCGTCCCTCTTTAGACCCTGTTCCTTTTCTCCCTTTGAGCTGCAGCTATATTTCATTGTCATTTCAGCCCTCTCTTCCCTAGCCTGGGTGTAATAGCGGGAGATATATGGCCCCGCGCTTCTGCAGCCTTCCGAGCTTCCTCAGCCTTTTATAAAACACTGTCAGAGTGACAAAACAGCAGCCCATGGGTGTTGGGGGCGCAGATGCACCCCCCACATCCCGAGGCAATATCTCAATATCCAGCGCTGATCCTTTTAGCGCAGAGATAACACCTGGGTCCTTGGACAGGATGAGTCGGAACAGCCATCCTGGACACAGTCGTAGCTCAAGCTATAGGCTGCTGTCAGCTCTGTGTTTATAAGAGCTGATTTAGGGAGCAGCCCTTGAATCCTCAGCCAATCCTGCGCACGCGGGACTCGCTGACACACCTGATACTGCTGATCGAGGAGATCCGAAGGATCGATCAGACATTTCTCAATCTGGAGGTAAAGAGGGGGGGTTGTTCATTACTGTCTCTAATGGTGCTCCACCTGGCCGCCGAGACACACAACAACCTATACCTCCGAGACAGGGCCCTGATTGAGATGTGAGTATAAGAGAGGAGGAGGAGGAGGAGGAGGAGGAGGAGGGGAGCAGATGGGCTCTGCAGACAATTAAAGCTGCATGTTCTGTTGTGGTTCCTCCATTCGCTTCCCGTCACTCGCCTCATCCTCAGTGACACATACGCCCCTGCATCCACCTCCTCTCCTTCCTTCTCCCTCCTCTCATCCACAGTCACAAGACACACACTCTCCTCTCCTCTCCCGCGCTCCACATCTCCCTCTCTCTCTCCCTCTCTCTGTCTCCCTCCCTCGCCACCCCTCCCTCCCTCCCCCCCCAGCCTTAATTGGGAGTCAGGGAGAGCAGTGGAAATCGCATTAACGCGGGCCCTGCCTGGGTGTGCCATCCATCTTCTTTTTTATTACGCCGCGCCGGGGCTGCCTGGGCTCTGCCGTTCGATTTGTCACCGGCCTCGTTCGCTGATAACAGGCATTTGTCATCGCCTTGCCTCCCTGTTAATGTTATCATCTCCTCCCTGACAGCCGCCCTCCGCCGGGGAGCGCCGGCGACAAAGCACATCCGTCAAGCGAATATTTCCACGGCTAAGGGGACCGCACACTGCAATAAGCCACATTAAAGCACTTATGAAGGGTGCAGGCCGAGTGTGTGTGCGCGCGCGTGTGTGTGTGTTTCTGTGCGCACCGGTGCCATGTGCGCACACAGCCACACGCGCGCGCGCAGGAGCGTGTAGTGCGCTTGTCAGCCCCGTAAAAGAGGCGAGGTGGGGGCCGACAGGGAGAGGAAGAGGTAATTTGTTGCAATTAATTACGCAGTGAGTGTGGCTTTGTTGTGTGGGAGAGCATTTTATCTGTTGGAATGCTTCCTTCGCCAGGCTGTGATGCTATTTGTTTGATTTATAGCTTCTGCCTGCCCGAGGCGGAGTGAGCCTGCGCGGAGTGTGCGAGTGTGTTTTCACATGTGCACAAGGCTGTGGCGTTATCCACAGAAATATACTGTAGCGTCGGCGACAAGGCAGCCCTTTGTTTGGGAGTGACGTTACATATGAACAGCCACACGGCCCTCCTGTTCGTCCCCTCTCCGGACTCAGACTGTGCTGTCCATTTGTCATTCAGAAGCAAATCAACAGCTCCAAAGGTTGACTCTCCATCACGCAGCTCGCCTCACCTTCCCCCCCCCCCCCCCCCCCCCCCCTCCCACCTCCTCTGTGTGAATAGAAGCCATGTCTGAAAGTGCTGTGACATTCCAAAACAATCCAGATGTGATATGCTGATGTTTCTCACCCTGGCCTTATCTCTCTGCCTCTCCCTCTATCTCCTCTGTGATGTCAGGACAAGCAGGGATGTGACAACATTTATCCATTCTGCCTCAGTTGGGGGTTCGCAGGGCCATCGTGCAGGAGCTGACAGATGGATCAGGCAGCCTAAAGGCAGTGGGAAGAGATGAGAGAGAGAGGAGCGCCACTACCCATCCTTCAAATACTGTATGGCTTCCAAATACTCCGTACGTCCTCACATGGTATGGCAGAGGAGGACTGCAGTCAGGGTGATGGTGGTTTTACACAGCTGCTACTTCTACAGTGCTTCATATAGTTTGAGGTGAATGACAAGAATAGCATGAGATGGTCATAACCTCCAAAATGTCTCCTTTGCATGTTGAGGAGAGAATTACAGCTAGTCAGTGACTGTAGTCTTATTCACTGTGGGAGCCAGAGACAGGAAACAAGATTATGTTAAGCACACAGCTTCATAGATCCATATATTGAACAGATGTTGGCTGACATTTAAAGGTGTTTTTATATCCTTGAGGGGTAACACTTTATAATAACCATCATTAAAAATGGTAAACTCACAGTTAATTAAACTTTAGTTAATAGTAATTTCACTGTTAACAAACAATAAAATGCTTCATAAATGATATATTGAGGAATTGCTTATTTAAAGTTGCATCTGATGTTTGTAAGGCTCTATAATTGCTTAATAAATGGTTCATAAAGCATTTCATTGTTTGTCAACAGAGACATAACTATTAACTAAAGTTTAACTATAAATGTATCGCATTTATCATACTGTTATTTTGAAGTGTCGTTTCAAGACTGAAAAAATGGACTTGCATTTCTACAGCGCTTTTCCAGTCTACTGACAGCTCAAAGCACTTTACAGCACATGTCACAGTCCCCCCTTTAACACACACATTCATACACTGATGGCAGAAGCTGCCATGCAAGATGCCAACCTGCTCATCAGGAGCAATTTGGGGTTCAGAATGTTGCTCAAGGATGCCTCGACATGCAGCAGGGGGAGCTTGGGATTTGAACCAGCGACCCTCTGATTACTGGATGACCGGCTCTACCTCCTGAGCTATAAATATTAATTAGAAAAGAGTTTTAAAGTTGCAATGAATGGCTTTATCCTTCATCCTTTATCTGTCATAACACCAGACTACTGAGCGGCTTCATTCCCCAGGCCGACAGACTCCTGAACTCATCCTCAACACTTCATTGCCTAAAACAGATGTAGCAGGACTCAACGACTCCAACATTATTCTGTTTTTTAAACCCTTGTGTAAAAAATGACAAATGCATTTACCTTGTACCTTTACTTATGGTTAGTAAGCCATTTACTAATGCTTTATAAATCACTTATAAGCCATTAATATGAACAGTATTTGGGTTGCCAGGTAATGAAAAATGCCTCTGGCCATTATTCATAATCCTCCAGCATGACTTTCTCTTTTAAGCTCTTTAGTTCATTAGGACGACCCCTCAAATGAAACGTTTGACCTCTGACCTTCTGCAAAAAGAGCTTCAGAGCACCTGGGCTAACATCTTACGAAAGTTGTTAGCAAACATTTGCTCATTTACACATCCAGCAGTTATGGAGCCACTTTATTATTTACTTTGAGTCCTGTAAGGATAATATTTACTCTGCTATTTGCTCTGTTTTGGTCTCCACCAACTCCTGAAGGAAATATCTGGCTCTTTAGCTGCTAAATGCTCCACTATGTTCGCTAACTGTCTCTGCCTGTTGTTTGGGCAGACAGGTGATTCAGGTGAACATTCTCTGTGGGGTTTATCACTACATGTGACCTCATGATGACCAACATGATGAATTGTTGTAAACAACAACATTCAAAGGTAATAATATGTAATTTTTCTGCATTAAAATGTCTCAAAACGACCCAACCTTTGTAATACAGTTTGTTGAGTTGTGTTCTTACATTATCTCAAATGTCATTTTGTTCAAGGTAACAGTACATTTCATTTGGTGCGTGTCGCTACAACTTCTGGGGAAACATCAGATGATACATCAGAGAGTGAGGAAGGATGGTGGTTGTATAACAATGAAGACTCCCATCATCGTCAGATTGTGTGCATACTGGTCGTTGTGCATTTGGTCGATGTATTTTAAATTATTTATATATTTGTATTTTGTCCTGATGATTATGCTTCATCACTGATGTAGTGCTCCTGTGTTCTGTCATGTTTGATTGTTTCTTATCATGTTGTACTCTGTGCTGCAAAACCAAGTGCACTTAGGAGACAAATAAAGTTCAACTTGAATTTGAACATTTATAAACTCAGACTTTGTGGATTATCAGTCAATGAGAAACCCATGAATATGAATGCATTTTAATGTATTATTTTACATTTATAACTGGATTATTACCAATTAGAATGGGTGAGCACCAGGTAAATTGGGTTTTCACAACTAGTTTCTCTTGTAAATGGATTATAACTTCAAATCCACCACAGCATCCTTTAGGGAGCTGATCTGGAGCTTTTGATCATAGCATATGATCATCTTCAGCAGTTTGTAGTTTGTTTAATTGTCATGGTAATTCATCTCAATATTTACAACCTTCTTGTTCATGTTGGAAAATTCTATGATAACTGGGCAGACTGTAATGAGATCGAAGGCTCGAGGTCGACTACTAAATGAAGCTCTTGTCTCAACTGCTTTTTCCGAGGTCAGGAATGAACTTTGAACCTGACTTCTAAACCTTTTTATTAATCATTTATAAAGATGGCGTAATGTGATTGAAAGGTCCAGGTCCTAGGTTTTTTCCTACCCGCTTTTTCTGGGGTCAAGAGTAAACTTTGAACCTCACTTCTAATCATTTACATCTCATTTATAACAACATTATACATTAAGGTCAGCCTTATGAGTGCCTCTGAGTCTTCAGTTTCAAACTTGCCCTTTGCGATTAAAAAACTTCTTAAGACTATAGAAGAAGCGTTTCTTCTATTAATTCTTTATAATATGTCTCAGTGTTTGGGATCGTGTGTGTTGTGGTTGTAAGACCCACATTGTATTTGGGTACTTGTTGATGATGTATGTGTATTTGTGCTGTAATTGCAAGAGTTATTTTGTTTTTGTTTTTAGTGAGAGGCAATAGTGCCGGCTAATGATTTTTTTTCTGCATTGTAATTTTTTTATGTATCGACGCTACATCCAGTTCTTGGCGTCAGCATACTATAGCTGTATGAATGTGAAGTTAACACCGGCCCAAGAGGAGACTAAAGTATTGTGTTAGCACAGAGGAGTTGATCTGTGTTTGATGGTACGGTGGGGTGAACTTGGAATATGGCTTCACTGTATATGAGTATCATTGTTTGGTGTTTGCTTGTAATTACGAGGCTCGATCATCAAAGCAGTTTGAAGCTCAGTTTAGCAGAATAACAAAGAAAGAGGCAGGTTTTCAAACATTATTATACTTTATATCTCTTATTGTCACTGACTCCACCACACATTTTGCAAAAATGTTTTGTAAAACATACAGCAGTGTAATAAACAAAACAAACTTGTACAGCTACTTTGATGTGATATATTGATAAATTATAACTTTTCCACAAGCTTTACATACACGCGCACACGTTTGAACAAGACGTATGAAATGACTACTACAGTAGCCACAATATCAAGGTCTCTTATGTGAAAAGAGACACGAAACTGAATGAAATATGAAAAGAAAGACGAAACAAATACGAGCTCAAGTTCTTGGTCAAGACATTCACCTCGAGTTTAAAATTGTAAACATACGGTTATAGTTAATATTGTTTTATGAGTGAAACTTCTGTGACCGCTGTGTCACTGAATAAACATAACCGAGATCATTCGACGCTGAATATGAACAATAAAGAGATCATGGGACGTTTTCAAAGGAAGTGAAGCTAATTAGGAGATTAAAACTTGTGACAGCGGTGTGAGAAACCAACTCAGCTCCCGTAAAAATGCTCTAAGATGCCGAGAAATGGATTAAAATGTCACTGATGGCTGATTTGAAACGCATGGCCGCATGACTTCTGTCTCACATAATGTACAGGAGCTACACTTTTGACTGGGGATAAACGGTCAAAACAGGCGTTATTCTGTCTGTGGAAAGTTGACAAGAGAGCCTATTTTTCCTTTTGTGTGTATGATTGTGTCTTTGTAGTGTTCACATGAAGCAGCAGATCTCCTCGTCGTCACAGAGGGTCCACATTTTATCTCTGCTAGGGTTGCTTCAGTCGTTTCAAACTAAGATGGCACTCTGAGAGAAGAAACCACGGTTCACACGTAGGTCCACCTCCTCACTCCTTCTTATCTTTCGTCGTGTTTGCCGAGGGTCCCATAGCCGTTCATCACAGCCAGTTTGAGATGACCGTTGGGAGTCAGCTCTTCTTTGAGGATGTTGTTCCTGGGGGCGAACATCTGGCTGATCTCCATAAAGGTTTTGTTCTTGGTCTCGGGAATGACGAAGATGGTGTAGAGGGCCACTCCCAAGCAGATCGCACAGAAGAGTAGGTAACAGTAGGGACCCATCGCTATCTGTGGTGGGGGGGACACATAGTGTTGCTTTGAATTAAAGGATACACGTGCATGATCGAATACTGCTCTGTCTTTCTTTACAAAGTGGAAATTGTCCAAGAAAAGCCAGAGGATACCAATTTAAAGTCACAGAGTCATAGTTCACCAGAATCCATGCAGGTTTACACCGTCACTTTGCACGGGACAGATCATTGTCCTCTTAACTCTGAGCCTGTTTGACTAGAACAACACTGAGGACAATGACAGAGAGCAAGGTCGCTGTTTTAATTGGTTATTTTATTGGGATTTGGGGAGTCACCTCTATTCACACAAAACCAGACAGCCCATATCATTATTCTCGTGTGTCTGACAGTGTGAGTGGAGCCACAACAGAGCCTGGATGCAATGTCAAGATGAACTTGAGAGACAAAACCTTTGGACACGAAGGTTTTCTTTTAGAAATGAACCTGACTGAATTTTGGGCAGCATCCACCCATGACTTCAACTACATTTTGGTTGGTTCAGGAAGAATATTTCAAAATCAAATACTAACAGAAACACAAAATGACTTGTGAGCAGAATAATCTGGATTTAATTTATAAGAAAGTAGAACTGGAGTTTGCTCTGACCTCTAGGAAGGGAAAGACGAAGCCGATGGTGAAGTTGGACAACCAGTTGAGGCAACCGGCCACAGTGTAGGCAGCCGGTCGGTGTGACTGCTTAAACAGCTCTGCGGTGATGAGGAAGGGCACACCAGCTACACACAGGAGACAAAAAACATATTTGTGTTATTTTAAAGGCACAGTATGTAATTTCTGCCGTTAGCAGTCTCAATCAAAACGAAACAAAGGACATTCACAGTGTGGGATCATGGGAGTTGTTGTCTTTATTGTGAAAATCTTTCCGCATGACTTAGGCAGAAATGATCGTGGACACGGTAATGTTTTTAAGTTTTATTGGCGTCATGCTTTGTCACAGTCGCCAGTTTACTTCCTTACTCTCTCTTTGACTTTCTCCCAGAGGTTATAGCAACAGGGGACCAAATGAAACCATTTTGGTTTTCTCTGGGTTTGAACATTGAAAATATTCAGGATAATGTAAGTGCGTACAACTCAATAAAATATTTCACTTCACTGCAAAAAAAAGCTAAAATACAAGAAACAAACGCTGAATTTGAAGAGAAAATGACTTGATACAAGTGAAAATGACCTGTCTGTGCAGCGAGATCATATTTACTTGACAAGAAATCTTCAGTGGAGAAACAAGTCGGCACAGAGTACTAGTATTCTCAATTCACTTTGTTTTTGCATTCTTTGACAAAGGGCCGAAGAAGAAGAAAACAAACCATCCCTGATTTAAGTGGGAAATGATACTAGTGGAGTTATTTTCATAAAAGAGAACGGTATATGGCTTCACTCTATCTAATGTAGCTTGTTTTACCAGTAAATTACTTAATTTCAAGATTTCTGTACTAATTGAGGCATAAAGACAGAATCATGATCATTTTAAGAATACGCCAACAAGATAATTAATCTCATATTTCCAAATCTAGTATTTCAAATCTTGGCACGCACAGAACTTTTTGTAGCGTTACAAAAGTCTAGTTGTTTTTATACATTTTAAGGCAGAAATCTTGTATATTATATCTGTAAAGGGCCCATTTTTACAACAGCAGCCTTCTCTATCCGTCACTCATACAGCTCATCTATTGTTCTGATCTAACTAGGCCTCCTATCAGGCTGTCATAAAACAAATCACGCTTAACAACTCGGTACAGCTGTATGAATCTATTGGGTGTTGTGAAATTAACACCAGCGTCTTCATTCATCAATTAGTTTATCAATATTCCCACGCAGGACTATTCTTTGGCAGTCATTCAAAATAAACAAAACATGATATAACAAATGATAAACATTCCTCGAGCCCCAGTGCTGTTATATTACACTCCTGTTTTCCTGCATCTACTTCATTATGTCTTCATTATTACTCAGTGATTGACAAGAGAGGAGGATATTCGTCAACTTGGCTAAAAGCCAACCCCGAAACACCAAGAAACAGAGAAGCTTCGCCAGGACTTTACCAATTCATTAGTTTGAAGTGCAGGATCTATGAGATGTTGTCTTAGCTTGAAACACATAATTCTTCATTGTTAGAGGTGAAAGCCATGAAGGAGAAATATGCATTAATATGCTCTAATGACGAGCTTTCCAAATGATGTCCTCATTATCTGTGCATGATAATTGCAGAGAGGAAGGTTTAATATCGTCAAACCAATAAATATGCCATAATTTGTCAACATCTGTGGTATGTATGTTGTGTGTGTGTGTGTGTGTGTGTGTGTGAGAGAGAGAGAGAGAGAGGTGGGGGCATTGTGCATGCAAGGTTTGGTCTAAAGGAAACTGTATTCATCACGGCTAGCTTATGAACAATGAGCCATTAAAAGTCTAATTGCAGCAACAGAAATCCTCGTCCGCGTGCCGAGGTATAGATTTCTCCGGCTTGACGAATGATGCTACGGAAACCGGATTCGTTCTAATTCATCATCCTCGCAGGTCCACTCAACGTGGCTCCTAAAGTTGTAAACTATTGCCTCTTAATTCACTTCACTCAACTCATCCGGTGTACAAATGGCTGTGGGAATGGATGTAGTGTGGCAGTTATGATTTCCTAATTTACAAGACTAATGAAATACAATATCTCTTCACAGTCAGAGGAGGAGCAGGGGAGGGAGTGCTGCTGGGTTTCAAGACTTTGCGCCTGCTGTTGCGCAAGCTTCCAGCAGGGAGCAGTGTTATCTTACGCACAGGGAAGCCCAAATCCAGCAGTATGCAGTACGTATGGATTGGAAATGCTCATGTTTAAGTTGTGAAGAGTTTTTCCTGCAACTATAGCTCAATTTCTTAAAACTCTGAACACAAAACTGAAAAGAGTTTTTGTTAAAACTTCACAAATCTCTTGCAAAATGAAACACTGCGCTCAAAACTGATTCTTTCCACCAAAACAATACACGGCTATCGTATGAATATCTCTTACAGACCATCAGCTTGAACACTGGTGTGATAAATTTAAAGCTCTACCGTCAAAACACTGTTTATATGTGTTTTGGCTTCATGAGGCCACATCACATATTTCAAATGTATAAACTGTGTAGAAATTGATTTTCTTTTGTCTCCTTTTTGTAATGTTTAGGGATTTTTATGTCCCATAATAGGTTGCAATTTTATGGTACAAACAGTGTGAGGACAGTTGTCGTGTTGTAGAGTACAATAATATAAAATGGTGAATACATATAGTTATTGCTTTGACACAGTAATAGAGGTCGCCTGAGGCCTCTTTTATGCTCCAACAGGTGATTTAAGTGTTTTGCGAGAAGTGAGAGAGACCAATTAATAGTAGTAGTAGTAGTAGTAGTAGTAGTAGCAAAGTTTGCAAAATTTTGAGATTTGTGCTTAAAGTTTTGCAAAAATGTGATTTTAGATGACTATTTATGCCAAAACAGTTGAATCTTTCTCAGTCTGGAGTTTGGTTTTCGATGCATGAGCTTCAAGTTGTCAGAATTGTGTACATTGTTCCAGTTTTTGTGGTTATGTGGTAAAACTGTAAACTGAGGGAATATTTGTTCATATGCTTACCTGGACCGATGCAGAAGCCGGCAATAATCCCAACAACACAGCCCACACTGATGTAGCGCATGAAGGACAGCTGGGCCTGTGATTGGTCAAACACAAGTCATGAGTCTGAAGTCATGAGCTGTAAACATCAGTAAACTACTTAGCAGTTTTCATAATTTTTCATTTGACTATATTCAATCATTCTGAATATATGCATCTTGATTTGTACCATGTGTGGCTCCTGACATTTACTTTATAATCACTTTCTTCTTTGTCCTGTTATTTATAAGCAAGTCATAAGTCATTTTTCCCTTGATTTTAAAATCTGTCTCAGAACAACAGTATGAACATTGACAACACTATTTTTCTTGCTGTAATCAGTCCTCCTATGAAGAGATCCCTCCTCAATGTGATTTCATTGGAAGTGATTGAGGGCAAAATCCACAGTCCTCCTTACCTGGAGCTAATATGAGGCTCCATCTGTTTGAGTTAGACAAATCAAGTAGATATCTTCTAATGTTACAGCCTTTTTTGCACAAACTTCCCTCTTTTTGTTACAATCGTGGGGAGACACAAACAGGAAATTAAATACTAAAAAGACGAATGTTTTTAGGATGTCGGCTTGATTTGTTTAATTCAGACTATTTAGGCTTCATATCAGCTTCAGATAAAGTTTTTATTACATTTTTGCACAGAATGGGGACTTGCATGAAGAGATTGAAAAGATTGCAGTAAGCAAAGCTGCGTACCTGGAAGAGGACAGACACTGTGATCCCAAGACAGCAGAGTCCCATGAAGAGGAAGCCGCCAATCATCAGAGGTCTTCTGCCCACACGCTCGATGGTGAAACACTGCAGGACGGACAGAGAGATAAGAACTGCTGTGATTGGCTAACGACATGAGACATCATCAGGAAGCAGGAAACAGGTGACTTTTTATCTTGTGATCATTTCAGCATATCTCATGTTTACCAGTGTAAGAAATACATTATTCAGTGTTTTTCATGGAACACATAATGCAACAACAATTAGCTAGTTGGCTAAATCTGGCACATTTACACGACAGTGATGTTCATTTTTATGCATTTTTTTTTTTTTTTTTGTGCGACTTGGACCAGTGTTAAATTTGTTTCTGGGAAAATCAGATGGCCCGCTTATTTAGGATGAACTTTGACATCTCCACATCTGGCATCTGTTTTTCCCTACAGAGAGATCAAACTTTGTCACAACTACAACCCACATTTATTGCTGTTTTAGTCAAGTTTTGCTACTGAGTTAGCTAATCAATGACCCAGCCATAATCGACATGCTACATTTTGATTTCCATGAGGGTAAGAAATTCAGTTCTGTGGGTAAAGAGTTGATACATACATTTAAAATGACTCTTACTATTACGTGTTATTAGAGCTGAAATTAACAATTACATTACACAAAAATTATATAAATGGAGTAAATCAGCAAATCCCCATATTGAATGGACTAATCAATTGATTGTTAAGCACCATAATATGATAATGTCATCTTAGTGTGTTCTGTGAAGTGTGATAATGTCTACTTACCCCCAGCATCCCAGAGATGACCTCAATGGCACCAGTCCCCACTGTTGTGTACTGAATATAAGGTTCTGGGATTCCTGCGTTGTTAAATATGTCATTTGTGTAGAACCAGATCTGAAATCACAGTGACATGAACTTTATTAATGTGATGGATATGTCAGACCACAGACAGACAGATGCTTTCAAACTTGAAGTTTGTCTTTTTTTTTTCATGAGGAGCCAAAATGTGGCTCTGCTTATCTGGTGGTTGCATGTGATTCATCACAGTGATCATTATCATCACGCCGACCATCACTCATACATTTCAGATACGGCGTTTCATCAGTATGGACTTCTGACAAGTGCTCCCCGAGAAATTAATTTGTGCATTCTCATTAATCA
The DNA here is from genome assembly GCF_040436345.1 of Pagrus major. Classification (NCBI taxonomy): domain Eukaryota; kingdom Metazoa; phylum Chordata; class Actinopteri; order Spariformes; family Sparidae; genus Pagrus; species Pagrus major. Next base: position 27,148,659 of record NC_133215.1, on the reverse strand, counting down.
CACTTGCTGATGCAACATCCATCATTGATGAGGTGTGGATGAGATTGCAATTGGTGCAGTTAAACGCTGTCTTGTTGATTTAGTAACCATATGTGCGCTATTTCATCACTATTGCAGCGCTTAAGTATGCATCCACACAGCCGCCTATATCAAAGCAGGAAACACATGAACAATTTGAAAAAGTTAAGGAATTGGAACCAGTTATATTCTTCTGAACACTTGTCTTGAAAACAATTACTAAAATTTGTCTTAGCTTAAAACAGAAATCCTTTGTTATTTCTATCAGATTAGACGATTTGCTCAGAGTCATCACCAGGGTTTTAGCAGTGGGGAAGCATCTAAGGACTCAAAGGATCGCTGTTGGAATATATACGGCCATTTAAACTAGAAATAATTATCTTATTTTTCAGTAGTCTTTTTTATCCTGAGTCATGTTCTAGATAAACTGGGTAAGCAGTGCCGCCCTGGCACATTTTCCTCTGAGACTTCCTTCAGCTCTTCTAGGCCAAAGCCGAGCTGCTCCAGGACCAGCTGAGTGATGTCGTCCCTCTGGGTGTACAACAAGGTCTTCTTCCAATTACACAGCCAGAGGGAGGCACCTTAAGGGCTCTCTGCACCTGTAGGCGACTAATCTAAATTCTCTAAACTCAAGGGTCTTCCTGAATCATTAGCTCCTCACCGTGTTTGAGAGTGAGCCGTGTAACACTCTGTTGAGACTATGTTCACCTTATCAGCACTGCCTGGGTGATGTTCAGAACAAAGACTGACCAGTAAATCAAGAGTCATGATATGTGGCTGGAGTTTTTTTTGCAGTGTGTATCTTAAACTACCCCGCAGTTAGCGTCACAATTGTTTTTAAGTGTCATATTTGCACCCTTCCACGTCCCACTAGCTTCTCATTTTCTGCTTGAAAATGAACCAGCATAGCCCAGAGAGAGGGCCATGGCCTTGGTGACACTTCCATCACATTTTTCTCTGATTTGTATTGCAGTCCATTAAACAACAAAAGGACAACATCATCTGCAAAAGTGCAGAGATAACACAATGTCACTTAACTTGACAGTTGTCTAGTCTTGATAAACTATCTGCAACTAACTATAAGAAGGAGAACCAAGTGCAACAAGCTTCACTTCACGCCAAGGGAATCAAAAGGCCTGTAGCAACTGTCTCAGCAGCCTGCACTTTAAATGTACCTCCTTCTCCTGGCATCGATCTGCACAGATATTTTCCATTTATGTAGATCAACTTATTTTTGTTGTTATTTGTGTTAATAAAACTTGTACTCACATATTACACTGATATTAAGAGTCTACACATTAGTGTGAAATTAGTGTCATCTTTATATTTATTGGACGATACACCTAATAATATACCTGCAATGTATTATTGAATATATCGAACGATATGTTCTCTATATATTGACAAATATACCAATTATTGCTATTTTTCATATATTGTAAAAACATATTACCATATATATATTTATATATTGTCTAGTAATATATGCAAAATATATTTTCAGTGATATAATTTTAAATACATACCAGTATATTATTTAGAAAATGTTAATTCATGATATTATGTAATATATGATGAAAGCAAACTGAGAAGATATTATCATGTATTGTTTAATATATGTAACATGTATTGTTATATATTGCATTACATTACAGTATATGTCAATATATGCTTGCTTATACGATTTTTTTTGTTCTTAATATTGTTCTTCTAATGTAGCTATCTAGATCTCCAAGAAAAAAAAAAAATTGTAGGACATGTGGTCCCTAATGTTTGGCTTACCACAGCCTATGTGATGTGATAGCCTTCTGTTCTCTTCGTGCTAGAAGAAAGACTCTGCTCAAGTAGAAGGACCCACTGTCAGCAGCATATGGACATTAGATTAGGGGTGTCATGCATTACATTCAGTAGGGAAAGATTTGTTATTGCTTTAAAGGCCTAATTCTGTGCTGGCAATGATTTAAATATTTTTTTTCTTCAAAATGTGGAGACAGAGAAATCATTTTTTTCCTTCTTGGTTTACAACCCTGATTCAAAATAAGTTGGGATGCTGTGTAAAACATGAATAAAACAGAGTGTGATAATTTGCTAATCCCTTTTGACATACACATTTATCCACTGAAAACAGTAAAAAGACAACATACATATTTAATGTTTTACCTAACTAGCTTAACTGATTTTTGTAAATATATGTTAATTATTAACTTATTAACTTATTAATTGATGTCTGTTAATTCAAAAGACCTTGATCATGACAAAAAAATAATACATATCATTGTGCAGCAGCTGCTTTATGATGTGAATTCAAAGACAGTTATAGCAGTAACTTAAAGTTTGATGGATGGGGAATAAAGGTGCAGGAAGAATTGTTTTTGTAACATTCTGCCATGTTTCAAATGATTGAAAGGGAAAGAATCAGATCTGCTTTCTTGTTGACACACTGTAGACGGAGGATCTAAAGATGAAGATGTGGTTTGTAAAAATACAGTTATAAAATGCCCAAGATCTTCAGAACAACAAGATGGTTTTACGTTTAACTCAGTACATAAGTACACACAGAGTTTGGACACATGGATTGAAGTGTTGCAGTGTTCCTGTCTGAAACAGCTGGGACAGTTGGACTCCGTGGGGGGTACCCCTGCTGGGAAATGGTATTAGCATGTGAGCCAGCATGCATAGAGCTTCCATCCACATGGAGCAATGAGTACAAAGATGTGTTCGACTTTATGGGTGGATGGGTGGACTGTCTTATGTGCCGAAACTCTAAAAGAGAGGACCAGGAGATAATGAGGCGTGGTCCTGTTGCCCCCTGCTTAGTCACTCAGTGGCTGCATGTGGGCCTGTGATGTATAGACGGGAGGAGGTGCAGATGGGTGGAGCACAGCTTGGAACTGTAGCAATATGAGCTCTCACTATCATATAATAAAAGCAAAGTCTTTGCACATCAAAGATGTGAGCACACACACATACAAATGGAAAAAACAACAAGCCCATGCTTTTCACACTTACTGCATCAATGCCCGAAAGCTGCATGCCGATATTGACCACTATAATGGTGATGACCTGCCAGCGAACACAGCGGTCCTTGAGCAGGCCACGAACAGAGATGGTCTCGATGGAGGACAGAGAGCGCTGCTCCTCCTGCATCTCCTCGACCTCCACCTGGATGTTTCCTTTAGTGCGGTACCACTTCAGCGCTAAAAGGTCAAGAAGGGAAGCTTTTACCAGCCTACAGAAACACCTTTCACCACATCAGCTTCAAAGTCAGACGAAAAAAAAAGTGACATAGACAGGACAAGTCAGTACAATTAAGATGGTTTTTTTTGTCCTGATCTTTAAACGAAGAGAAACAAACTGCAGGTTGTGAAGAGAAATTATGACACAGTCTGTAGGAGAGAAGATAATAGACCATAATCACATGGCAGCCATTTTCATCTGACGTCATGCTCAGGGTGGGAAGTTCAAATGCTGGGATAGTGTTATGCTGCTGTGTTACAGGTTGTATACACATCTGACACATTTTTTATCATTTAACTACTTCTCGATTGATCAGCAACTGAAAACATGATGGATAGTGAAATTCTACAGGGACATCGGGCCATATTTCAAGGTAAAACAACATATTTCATAACCAGTTTGCTAATGTTAGCATTCAACTATTTCCTTGACAACATTTCCATTTGATTGCACCCACTGTGTTTCACTTCCAGGTTTAAATAAATGTGTCCAAGGTGTGTGTTGATATTTTAGAATAAAATGATGCTTTCCCTATCATGTAACACTATTAAATGGTAACGTTAGCTGATGGATTATCAAATACATTGTTTTACCTTGAAATATGACACGCTGTCCCTCCAGATTGTCACTATCCATTGTCTTTTCAACTGATGATAAGTCAGGAAGTTGTGAAATGCTAATGATTTGTCAGATCCCCTACGTTTATACGACTTGCAACACAGCAGCATTTGAGCTTCCCACCCTGAGCGTGATGTCAGAGGAAAATGGCTGCCATGTTTACAATATATGGTCTGTGAAGAGTCCACTCGCTAACCTGCGATGGTGGCGTGAACGTTTCCCTTCTCTATCAACAGGTACCGTGGACTCTCTGGAAACCATGGCAACAGCATCAGCTGGATCGTGGTAGGAAACACCACCAGAGACAGGAGCAGAGGCCAGTGCTCTTCCTGTGTGAAAACAAAACATGACACCTTACTAAATGTAACAATCAGCAGCTTTTACTCATCAGTCTATCATTTCTAATAAGTAGGCACTGTTAAAAGGATGTAAATGTGAGATGGGATATGAGACAATGTCTTTTTTAGCTTAATTTTTCTGTGTGACTGTTCCACACATCAGCAGCCTCCCCTCTACTGTATCAGACAGATGGAGAGAGCATCACCTCATCCAGTTCGACCAGAGAGAGGAAGAAAAGACATGGACGGGAGGAGGAGGGAAGCTACAGGGCCAGCTGGACATAGAAATAATTGTTATCTAATTATAGCACAACAGTGTGTTCATGTGCTGATTATTCATGCTTTTTCAGCGATATGTGAACGTACCAGACAATAAAAATACACTAGTTTCAAGCCCGGAGACGAAAATCAAGAATCTGATGTCTATGTCTCAGATTCACTACCAGAATGTGTTTCAACTGTATTAACAATGGTACATCATCAGCCCAGAGAGTGCGTAAGTTATAAAGCATTTCCTTCACAGTGTTACCCATGACATTACTGAACGCCATTATTAGTACCTTTCCCAGCAGCTCATGGAGTCCCAGAACCTGAGCGATGAAGACTCCCAGACAAATGTGAATGCTGGGAACGAGGCCCAGGAAGCCTCGCAGGTTCTTGGGGGCGATCTCACCGAGGTACATCGGCACCACACTGAGAGAGATACCTGTGGGGAAAAACAGTAGCATTACCATGGGCTTGAGTGAATGTTTAATTTTCGTTAGAATCTAATTTAGTCTTGAATGAATGTTAAGCACACAGCAGTAATGTTATTTATTTTCTGGGTGTCTAGTATCTATATTTTAGTATTAGTATTTTAGTTCCAACTGTGTATTTCTCTTGATGTCGGACATTAAATGCCTGTCTCCAACTTGATAAATGTTGGTGGACTGTGAAAACACAAACATCTCAACTTTCGTTATATAATTTGTTGAGTTGTGTACATACATTACCCTAAATGTTTCCAACAATGTTCAAACCCAGAGAAATTCACAAGTTTCCTCAAAGTAATGGCATGTTTGATATAGCTGCCTGTTGCTACTTCCAGCATAGTCGGAGAGTGAGGAAGGGTGTCAGCAAAGGAGGCTAAACATTACGTGAATAAAACTAAAATATTACCTCATCCATGAACAGTTGTGCCTGAGTCACATCAGATAGATTTTCATCTGCAGTAGTAGTTGTTTAATAGTGTGTTTACCATCAGCAAAGTGAGTTTGACAGCAGATCATTTGTGTTTATTCGTGTTACTCTCGTAAACGTTTATTTGCCCCAAACAGCCAGATTACTGTGCGTTAGCCATACGCTACAGAGCAATGGCAGGGTGAGTGAGTCTGTGTGTTTGAATTCAGGTCAATTCCCACTAAACTCAGCACTCACCAGAAACTCTGGTTATGTCTCTTCCTTTCCCCTCTCCTCTCTGTAACGTTACATTCATGAAGTACATTTCCCCTCCAGCTCCAGTCGGCAGTCAACATTACAGCACATAAACACCCCACAATGGAGGTCTCCTCTGGGGATCACTGCTGCAGTCATGTTGACTGCGGATCAGAGCAGAATCAGAAGTGACTCTGGGTGTTTATTCCTCCAGCAAGTCTGGCTCAGCTCCCATATCTCTCCCCCTGAGCTAGCTGGCTCCGAGCAGCTGCCCCCCGCTCCATCCGGCCTCCCCCACATAACACTTTGCAAACGCCTTTTGTTTCGTTTTGAAAGAGAGACCCCTAGCTGCAGAAATTGTATATTGTGTGTTTCAGGTTCAAGTGTTGAGGATGAATATGACACATTGTAATCAACTCAGGAAACAGGGATGCCTACCTGAGTGCACTCCTGTGATGAAGCGTCCAAGAATGACCATCGCAGGCATCCTGCACGCTCTGCTGAAGCCCATAAGAGCTCCCCCTATAAACACCAGCACAGTGGCTCTCACCAGCGTCCCTTTCCTGTTGAACACACAGTAATCCCTCTTGAGTCAACCTTCTTAAAAATTAAGAACCATCAGAAGAAAAGGATGATGACTGAGCATGTGTTATACCCCCCAAACTCTTTCATGCACACACACTAACCTCCCATATTTGGTAACAAGTCTGCCCACCAGCAGGGCCCCGGTCATCCCACCAACAGCAAAGATGGACACGGTGAGGGAGTACAGGACGGTGAGGACCTCCTCATCTGGAATCCAGTCATAGCTTTCTACCAGCGTCTCATTGTAGAAGTCTTTGATGTACTGGCGGAATAAAAGCAAGAATGAAGAAAAGTTCATCTGACACTTTCCCGCTGGGGAAAAAAAAAATATTTAATTCATTACGAATAGATAACACATCAAATAGAACTGGAGCATAAACATGGTGGCCATGAAATCACTGAAAATCATCACATGGTTAACTATTTTCCACAGTCCCACAAAGCCAAATGTCAACATGTGTCTTGCAAAATCCACAGCACTGGGTGAATGCTGTACTAGGGGTTAGACGAAGAAACGTTTTGCTCAGCGTGTGAGGCAGCCATATTTATGTGATTATATTTAAGTAAACAGGAAAGTCCTCCATACACACAGTTAATATTGCCAGTACACAGTCCCTGAGCCAAAGAACAGAGCTGCGGCAGCAACAGACTCATTCAGCAGCTAACCCAGTTTGCACAAAGCATACACCTATATAGCAGTAAGGAGTAACGCCACGTAGGGTAGCATTTTAGGACTGAGGTACATGTATGTATATCTATTTATTGAATAGACTAAGAGCTAAGCTAAGCTAAGAGAGCTTGTGGAACACAGAAAACTAGCTGCTACAACATATGTCCTAGCTGTCCAGCGAGATGGGCAGTCAGTGCGTCAGGTAGGCCTGAAGGGAGGGGGTGGCATTTTTTCTGATGGAAACTTTCAAAATTGCACTTGCTGGTTTCAACAATCTTATCAAACAGAGCTTTAAACTTGATTCATCTGAAGAGACACGATTGATTCACGCTGCGAAATGAAACTGAGAAGGGAAGTAGGTGTTTTAACTTGAACTATGAATAGTTTGATTGTTAACACTGATCAACTTGACCAAATGATTTATCAGTGATGATAGAGTGATAATTTGAAGGAATGAGGTCCTGATAGAGTTCAGTGGAAAAAAGGCTCTAACTGATTAATGTGTCTTGGAATTCTGAACAGTGTGTATCCAATTTGTCCCGTCAATGTGACCGTCTCCACCACATGCAGGGATCTGTGCACACTGGCAGTCATACAGCTGACCAGTTCAATGTTCATAATTATTACCTTACATCAATTAATTGAGCTAGTCTTCAGACTAAACACATACCTGCTGCCTAAGAGGGAAGACATTTTCTTACAGCATGCAGGTAGTTGTGGATGACAGATGCTGGTAATAATGAAATAATAATCTCTATCCAGCCTTGATGGCCTTATTGCCAGTTTTGTTCACTGAGATGGTTTTACTGGTTGAAGAACATATCAAAGTGAAAATGATCAGCATGACATGTATAAAATAGATTGATTGAATTGGATGCAGCTCTCATGTAGATTGTGTAAAACACATTTAATCTTAAAAACACTAAAATTGCAGTGTGCTGCTAGATTCATGGACACAGTGATCCAACCTGCTGGATATCTTCATTGAGATCAATGTTAAGTGGATCAGTTATCAACAAGATGTGACTGATCCTCATTAAAAACTGTTTCTCAGTCACGCTTCCTATAAAATTCAGCGATTCCCCCTTTATTCAGTCGTATTGGGCCACCGACTGTAATCTGGGCACCACAGCAGTCCTGGTGCAGAGTATTGCCAGCAGTTATTATTCTGTCAGTTTAACTGTATTCTTTAACTGTATTCTCACAGCAGGAGCCCCCATTGTTTTCTGTTATGCTCTGTTCTCTGTTACTGCAGTGTCTTAATGTCTCCATATAAAAACGTGTAACTTCCAATTATAGTTCATAAATAATGTGTTGTTATATTCTCATGTTACCTTACACAAAGATAAATGGTCCAAATCAGTTTGATTCATTGAGGTACATGAATAAAAAAAGAGCCTGGTCAGATCTGTACTTGGAAGCCTGTACCCAAGGGAAGGTATGAGAATCAGTATCAGTAGAGAAAAAGTTCATGTGGTGCATCCCCAGCTGGACTGGCAGTGTCATTGCTCCTCTCTCCCGAAGGGCAATGTTGTAGTCAAGACCACTGACATTAAACCACAACCAAGAAGAAGAACCAAGAAAATCTCACTGGAAACCTCATCAATAGTGCAACCCTGCGCTTTGTGCACAGTTTCTGCATAAAAATAGATCCCTGCTGATGATCATCTGACTTCTACTGGCTTCTTCTGTTGGGCAGAAGCTCCTGTAACTGTGTGGTCTGAGTTGAGCTTTGAGTCAGGTGGGCTCTATCGGATGTTAGAACAATAGCTGGCGGGATGAACCAGTGTCACATGACATCAAGATAGCCAGGATCCTGCCTCCTCCATTCAACCCTCAAGCCAAAATTTAATAACAAGGCCAACGCATTTCAATTAAGGCTTATGGATACTTAATGATTTCAAGGATAGAAAAACACTACGCCACTCAAAACATAAACCCTCTGCTGCAATGACCATCTGCCTAAAATAAACAGGGGAGGAGGTCAGGTACAAGTATAATGTAATCTAATTTCAAAGACAAATGAGGCCAGGTCGTTAGTTCTTGAGGTATCCAAGCATTTTCTCTCAAGTTGCCATCAATTGAACCTTCTGCCACATCTAAAATTTGATTTGGAGCACACATGCGTAACTATTGTCAGATGACCCAGCACTCAACAGTGACTCCCACAAAGGCCACTGAAGTCACATGGACCATGGTTAAAGGTTTATCCTCACTACATTAGCAACTTAGAATATATGTGACACTGAGCAACTGACTCAAATTGAAATAGGAAATGCTTCACTGTTTCAGCTGCTGCTACTTCTGATGGAAAAAAAGCTATTAAGTTTGGTAAAATCTAATCAAATAGACAAAGTTAGCAACTATCTGGTGAACATAGAGGAGCATTTAGCAGCTAAAGAGCCAGATATTTCTCTCAACAAATTATAATGTTGCTGGTGGATGAAATGATTTAATCCTGTAGCTCTTCTGGACTTCCCAAATTTTAGCATAGTGACTCGATCAAATTCTGATGTGAAAGGAGTCATTAGCTGGTGTTGTGCTACTCAAAAAATGTATCCACAGTTTTATAGCCACTTCTTTCACAACATAATCTTATGGGAAGAAATCGTTTTGGGCCCTAGTGCATCACATGACCCTAACCCTAACTACTATATAAAATCACTATATATAACTGGCTTCAAAGCCTGACGCTCGTCCTTGGGGCTTAGTGTTAGTAGTTAAGAGTTTGTGCTCATAACTCTGTTCCAATGGACCCACATGGCCAAAAAATTAAAAAGGTACTGCAGGTATAAAGAAAATGGTTTGACATTTTTGGAAACTGCCTATTCACAGTCTGGCTGCATGTTAGTATTTGAGATGATTGATAGCACTCTCATGCCTGTACGATAAATTTGTCCTTGGAGGCAGTTAGCTTAGTTTAGCTTATCTTAGCAATGGAAGCAGGGGGAAACAGCTAGCTTCGTTTTGTCATATCAGTAACGCAAAAAAAATAATTACAGCATGTAATTTCCGATAAAACAACAAAATGACAGTTTTACATTTTATTGTGTTTGCACATTTTAGGCAAATGAGATATAACATGTTAACAGGCTTGCTGTTTCCCTCTGCTTCCAGTCTCTAAGCTAAGCTAAGCTAAGCTAAGCTAAGCTAAGATAAGATAAGTGAACCGCCTCTAGCTCCAGCTCTAAAATAATCATACAGACATGAGATGATTGATGGCACTCTCGTGACTGTATGATAAATTTGGAGCTGGAGCTAGAGGCAGTTAGCTTAGTTTAGCTTAGCATAGCAAATGCAAGCAGGGGGGAAACAGCTAGCTTTGTTGTGTGATATTAGTTACACCAAACTAGTTACAGCATGTAATTTCCAGTAAAACAACAAATTGATAGTTGTTTTTACATTTTAAGCAAATTAGATATAACATGTTAGCAGGCTGTTTAGCTAGCCTTAGCTAAGCTAACTGTCTTCTTCAGATATGAGTTGTTCATCTTTCATGTAACTATTGACAGAAAGTGAATGAGCAAATAGAAAAGTACACTACACTAGCATGAGACGTAGCACTGAAGCTCACATGCTTCGACGTGAAGCAGTCCATGGCCAAACAGAACCAGTTTCTCAGCTTAGTCACTGAACCATGCTAAATCTAACATCGAAGGAGCAGAGCACATGATGGATACAATCTACAGAACATCGATGACATGGTGAGGCACACAGCAGCCTCTAGATTTCATACACAAATCCACATGACTTCACATGACAATAAAATACAGTCTGACCTTTACAGTATAACATCTAAAAGTCATCCACTATCAGAATGAGTGAATGTGAGCCACTTTCATTCATTCTCTGAATATTTGGGGTTCTTGGTGTAAGTGTGAAAATGATTTTAATTCTCTGGAGGTGATGACGTGGCAGTGACACAAACCTGTGCAGGAGAGTTGACGACGGCCAAATTGAAGCCATAGAGCATGGAGCTGCCGAACGAGGCCAGAAAAGCCACCGCCAGCAGAGGCTTTGTAAGATGCTGAGGAAAAGATGGAGGAGGACAGAAAACAAGTCAAGTACCAACAACAACTACACAGCAAAAGCAAGGCAAGAAATACAGTAGGTCCAATATAGTTATACCAATAGTTATGTGAGATCACAGAATTGAGTTATTAGCACAATTTAGGCATTAGCTTAAACGTGCAATATGTTATTAAAAAATAAACTAAAATTATCAGCAGAATGTGAAGAAATAACAGTTTTGAAGTTATGTCGTCTACATATTGTGTTGAAGTCCCGATCAAAAGCTACACTCCCCTGGTGCTTCAAGCTCTCAGTCCAGACCGCTAGCTGCACGGCTAAATGAGCTACCTAGCTAATGGCAGCAACAGTTAGCAGCAATTAGCAGTGACTTTGGTGATATAAAAATAACTATTATCAAATCCAGCAAATACATCATGTGGACTAGTTTGAAGCTTAAAAACTGTTCCTGCGGGGATTAGCTCATTCTGTAGGAGTGTTTAACAGTTATTGTTATCAGGGTATATGTTGCATGTTAGTCTGTGATCTTTGGACTTTGCAGCAGAGCTGAACAGGCTCTGAGCAGCACGTGACTGAATCAGCAGAAGTGAAACAAACCGGCACCTGGATACGAGCCAGATCCAACTAGATTGCTCCCATCTAACACTAGAAGAGGTGCTTTAAAAGTGCTAAACAAGCCTACACCAACCTGAAGAAAACACAGATTTAGTGAAGTGACCGCAGCCTCACTTCTCAGGCTGGAGTTGGTCGTAGATTAAGAAAAGATAAGAACTTAAGCTTCTAATGGGCGCAGGGGCATTTAATGTCACATACCAACGTTAAAACATCGGGGCTTCTGTTGACCAACCCAAAGTCACATGAGCCCATCTCTGTCTTTAAAGGAACAGGGGCAGCCTACTGTATTTCCACCAGGAGTGGACTGCAGCTGCCCCCTTTGGCTGCCATCCTAAATTCCAGCACACAGAGCTTAGCTGACCTCAGAGGTACAAGGTCAGTGGGATTATAATGTGCTTTTTAATGTACATACCTTTGGATTGAGCACGGAGAAAACTGCTTTCTGCACACAACATACCAGCTCTGTGGTGCTTTCATCATTTGATTTAAAAACAAAAACTACTATTTTCAAACATCAGTCAATGCAAAAGAAATCCACTGATGTGAACATGCAGGATGTTGGCAGATTAGCAGACTGAGGAGGAAGCCCCTCTGCTCCCACTGAACAATAACAGCATAGATGCCTTACAGAAACCTAATTTAGCCTGTAATGGCCTAATGGAGAGAGTTAGACGACTACACGTGAAAATAGCTCACAGCAGACAATGCTGTCCAGTCTGCATTCAATTTAGGATGATTATCCATCAGATGTGCTGCTCTTCACATGTGGCATCACTTTGGTCAAAGCTTTGGAAATCTACAGTACGTTTGAAACTATTTTTGGTGTATTTTTCTTTCTTTTTCAGTCTTTTTGTTGGTTTTGATTTTGAGTTGATTTCAGTTAAAAACAGGCTGTTTACATGTGTGTATCTGACTGAAGCTGTTGTATAACCTCCTCAAAAAACACATCCGGTATAAACTATTTAGATTTGTTTCTTGATGATTGGTCCAAACACACTGCACTGCTGCACTGTGTGTATTGATCAGTCATTGGATGGTTTCAATGGAAAGATCACAGCAGATAATCCAAACATTATGTTTTTAAAAATGGCAATATACTTCAAGTTCAAGTTGTAAATCAGCCACCTACTGTTCAGAGCTGGTCTACATGTCAATCATCTCTCCACATAATCTTTTTCAAACCACTCACCGAGCTGAACTTGGTGCCATGGTTTTTCGGTAACAGTTCCTCCGCCATTTAAGTCATGAATAATAACTCCCCGTGTGTGCTCTGCTCGTTTGAGATGAGAAACAGCTCATCTGCACAACTTTTCAAACTCTCCCACATCCACATCCCCATTTGTAGTTCTCAGCCACGCTCCTGTCACAGAGAGGAGGCGCGTCGCGCTGATGGGCGGAATTAACAAGCTTGTCAAACTCCCAATCTCCAATCACCGGAGCGCATGGCAGAGCAGGGCCGTCCCAGCCGGGAATCGTTTTCTCCGGTCCATCAGCGATCACATGAGCCAAGAGGTTCATCCTGCGTCCCAAAGTGCCCGCAGTTGTTATTAAACAGCCTATGACTAACTGTATCCAGGGGCGGTTTCAGGATTAGTGAACATCAGGGGCTTGGCTCAGACCCACCTCCACCCAGGAGAGAGGGTGGGGGGATCTCAGCACTTAAAGCACCTTTTTTTGTGTGTAGATTTTGATGAGACTGAATAATGAATAATGAATGAAGAAATGAAGAAATGAATGATCAAAATTAAATTACTTGATCATATAAAATAAGATTAGAACTGATATTTGTAGCAGCTACAGGAAGAGGAAGTGGACACAAACAGGCAAAAGTCAATATCTTGCTGGTGGTTTGTTCTTATGAAAACACAACATCACTAGAGGATCTTAATAACTTTAGCTTTAGCTCAATAAAATGATTATACTATATAAATATATAATAAGATTACATGTCACCCAGGCATACAGATGATACTAGAACAAAGCTTACTTTGTTTCACCATCGTCATTGATTGAATCCTTTATTTATTCAGCAAGCTCTCTTTTCCAATGACGCCCTGATTACAAAACACATGAATAAACATACACAATATGATCATAATTCACAGTTACATTCAGACTGCTGAACATTGAACAATAGGCATTTGAAACTATTCAAAGAAATAAGACGATCTAGTTCAAGGACACGCTGTAAGTCATATTACAGTTATCAATCTAACGCAGCCACAAATAGATACATTACCTCATTGCATCCTAAAAACAGCTGAAGAAAAATATTGCCACAATGACTGTTTCTTTCACACACTTTCAAAATAAGTGCACACACTTACCTGATCAAGATGTTTATGCCATGAGGCGGTGGTGCTCATACTGCTTCTGTCCACAGGGGCCGCCAGAGGCAACACAAAATATACTTTCATGTAGCAGCTTTAAATACGAATAAAATATTATCGATATTTCTTTTATTTGACTAACTGTGATTTTGTGTTTAATAATGATGTGTGACATTTCCAGAATTAAAGAGGGTGATTTAATTTACCCACAGACTCTTTACCTGGTTTATAGAAGCACTGTATAATTTAACATGTAATCATAACCAATAGACCAACTACTTGTTAATTATATTAGCCATGTTCAAGTACATCATAGTAGCCAATGAGACCAGTTTTTCATATATTAATCTAATTAGTTTAATTCTAGCTTATGTTTATACAGGTTGTACAGAGTAATGGTTATGGTTGCAGTATAAAACAACTGTGCTGCACAAATCTTTTCCTTTTTTGTCTCTTTTTTTGTGAAATACTGTTAAGTTTCACCTTCTCAGCCCTCTAAATGTTACTTAAATGAAACAAGTCTTAGAGATGCAACCTGTGACGAGGGCAGACATGGTTTTGTTTAAAGGGGGAATGCGCAAAAAAGATTGGACACCATTAGAGCATCACAGGCTGATCCACGGCCCGGCATGCCAGTGAGCCAAAGGCTGTGCAAAGATAACATTTAATTTAATTTCAGGTTGTACAACAATGCAGCACAAAACAAAAAAGAATCTATTTGTCAAGACAAAGGAACGCTATGATTTATTTATAGAATATACTTTTAAGTTTAGCAAACTTTTTGAGAGAAAAAAAATACTTCAAGTCAAGACAATCACCCAGCGATCATGCATACACTACTGAGAAGGAAAATGTAAATCTGAGTAAGAAGCTGTCAAAGCTGCCATTCTTATAAGAATGAATTCCAGTTTTGATTGTTGTTGACAGTCATTTATTTAATGTATTACTTCTTCCATCTCTTACAAAAATGAGTTTGAGGTTCATTCTGCAATTTTTCCCGTTTCTTTGTTAATGTAATCCCTTCTGTTAGGGTTGTATTGCTAAGTTTTCTCTTTTGTCCTTTAATTAGAAATATTCTATATCAAAATGGATGAACTGTATGTAAACCTTGTGGAAGCAAACAGTAAGACTGCTTCAAGACTTAAAAGAAGATCTTTCCATCCTTCAGTCAGGACAGGTTTCGTCTCGCTCTTACAAAGCACAGATGAATGATGTGAATTCTTTCACAAAGCTGACACGCTCTGCATCACTTCCTTACACATGACTGTCTTGCATGTGCCCCTGTTTGGTCACCTCTTAATGGGCTTTGGTCACAGTGTCTCCTGTTTCACATATGACTCTTGGACTGCAGCTCCGTGTCAATTTCATGGTAAAATGTTTTAGTTCTCATTTTCTGTCTGCCAACCATGTGATCTACTGAGGGAAAAACCTTTCCAGATAGATATACATTAATTTTTCTATTTGCTTTGAAGTGACAGAAGTTTTCAGTATTAATCACATCTTGTTTACTTTAAATTGTAGAAAACAACTTGTTCAGGACACTTTTTCACCTGCTCTAGATGATGGGGATGTGATTTACATGCATGCTGCTCTCTCAACATTGAAGCCCCTTGATGCAGTGTATCATTCTTGCTCTCGATTGACCTTCCCTGAATAAATGAAGGATTCAATCTGTTTGCAGCAGTGACGCACTGATGATGCCACTCAAAGTCTATACAAGAGGCAGATACTTAAAGCTGCTGCATCAAGTAAGGCTTGATCATGTGTCTTTCATGCGACTAAGCATGGACCTTTAGAGGCTGGTTTTGATATAAGGTCCCTAGTATTATACAGCAAACTGAGAGGTGTTATTTAATGAGAGGGGTTTCTAATAACGTCATTAATAAATGGTAAAATTATAGTTAATTAACCTTTAATTAAGTTATTTCACTGTTAGCAAACAATGAAATGCTTTATAAACCATTTCAGTGAATTAACTATTAACTTAAATTCAATTAACTACAAATTTACCATTTATCAAATATGGTAATTATAAAGTGTTACCCATGTATATTTATTGAGAGGTGTAAATCAGTGTCAGTTCTTTCTTCATATACAACAACGTTGATCTGGGACTTTGATATCACTTCACCTGCTTCCATCACACGTCTCCTCCCTGCTGCGATGTGCTGCCAATGGGCCTTCAGACTTGTGCTTCAAACTGTAACGCAACAGGCCAAGTTGAGCCTCAAGTCAAATGGTTTGTGTCATATGACTAACACTGTGAAATGTCTGTGGCATCATGGTGAGTTTGTGCAAAAAAATCAATTATGCTGCGAACAGAGACACAACTCACAGGACTGACACCATTAGAGGAGGTGAACGTGAGGGAAAACCCTGGTATCAAATATCCTGGAGACAGGAAGGCTGGACACGAGTGGAATGACCTTTCACTTTGACAACTTTATCAATTTATTAGGTCAACTTGAACAATGACATGCTAACCTAAGTGTTTTGTTCTGGACAACAATGTAGCTGACCACGTTTGGCCGTTTTGTAACTGTGTTGGTCACAGTGTGAACGTTGTGTTACCTTGGAATTAGTCTTTCATATCTACAGAGAGAGCGGGTCTTCTTTCACAGAGTCCACCATGTTTTTGCGTTATATTGGCCACTGTAGGGGAAGGTGAGATGAGGGGTGCTAAGTAACACAATTAGTTAGTTATACTTTTAAGAAAAGCATAGCTGAGGTTTTGTATGTTTAAAATATGTTAAAAAAAACTTTATTGAAAGTAGGCAGTTCATTTCTCCTCTGTCTGGGCCCCCTAGTGACAATAAAGCCCCATGTGCTCAGAATGCCTACGCCTTGATCCGGCCCAGGCTACGAATAAGAAAAGTTGAAAGTGTGAATGTGAGACACTTTGGATCAGTTCTGTCTCTTTGCTCCTCATTTATTTCACAACACAAGTGCAGTCTATTCCTCTCTTAAAGATGCATTAATTCTTCTTTTGTTTTTTTTTACCACCAAGGGGCAGTACAAAAATCTTTAAACACAAAATTAACATATTAATTACCATATAAAGTTGTTATGGTGAACATGTTGGCAAACAGTTGCCTGTTTACACATCCAGCAGACACAGAGCAACATTAGCATCCATTTGGAATTTCTCTCCGTTCTTTATTTCAATAATTAACTCTTTATTGCTCTGTTTTTGGTCTCCACCAACTCCCGAGGGAAATATCTCTTTACCTGCTAAATGCTCCACTATGTTCCCCAGCTATTCACTCACTTTGCTCACTTTTATACCAGACAGGTGTTGCGCTATTATTCAAGGTTTTTCAGTGAAACAGCTGCCTGCTACTTCTGGAAACTAGGTTCATGAGAGTGGTATAAAACCAAAACAAAGAGTTGAAAGATGCTAAAGTGCTCTGTAGAGCTGAGAGCTGGGAACTCAGGACGTTAGGTTGGACATGAAGGAGTCGGGTGATATTTCTCTGTTGCAACATCTCTCACGATACACTTCTTCATCTCATTCATTGTTGATGTAAAAATATAGATTACAGTGGATTTCAACATTTACTTCTGTTCCTGGATAGGTGGTTGCATGGCAAGAACCTACAGGTAAAGAATGTCATCTCTAATTTACGCATATATCATTATTCATTCCCTCCTTCACTGATATGGATAAACCCTCCCTTTGAAGACACAGTGAAGTTCATGAGACTTTCAGGTTTGTGTGTAATGATTTTTCTTCTCGAGAGCAGAAAAACACTGCATAACTCGCCTCCCCTTTCCCACCCAAACTCACCCACAGTTCAGCAATCTAAAGTTTTGACCTTTCCATCACACTGACATTCTTCCAGCCTTGGCTGCCTTTATTACCATCCCCAGTATCCAATTGTATCTGCTCATTAACACGACGACTGGGTGAAGAACCGGAGAGAGGCTTCCATGTTGGCAAATAAAAAGCTGTGAGAAGGAATGAGCGTCTCAGTGACATAATTTACAAGAGGGACATCTCATGATCATAATCAGGATCTGGAACTACATGATTTAATTTCCTCTCAACAGTGAACGAGATGTCATTTGATAAATTACCCATCAATAGCAGACAGTAGGGGATGCTGTGCTGGGGAAAAGTGGCATGTGTGCATGTGTGAGTAAATTAGACTGTGTGTTTTGGATAGAGAGGCAATTTTGTGTGCACGTACGCTGCAAAGACGTGTTGCCACAATGAGTATCCTCACAAGCGTTTCTCTGTGTGTGTGTGTGCTCCAAGCACAGTATAACCTCACATTAGCAGCCCCATTATTTCAATAAACCTCCTCTTGCATCCCGTTGACGGATCATCTGCCTAGAAAAGCAGATATTGTGGCCTTTAATCAGTCAGCCCCCTCCGAGCCGCCGTAGTCTCTTGTGCAGTATTTAAATTCCTCATTTACTCTGTTGCAGGCGGGACGTGCCTGTCCCCCATTGTTCGCTCTGAATAAACTGGGGAGCTGATCGTGTTAAGTGCGGCCATGATTGATGGCTGCTGATGAAATCTAATATACTCGCCCCATGCCATCGTTTGGCAGGAATGGGATTAGAGAAAAAGACTCCAACACGAGCTGATAAAAGGTGGAAATGTACTTAATGTTGCTTTTTCCAGATTTTTTAAAATGGAGGAGTTTTGGCTGTGGTAGAGCAGAAATCTGGGACATTAACTGTTGAGTGATGTCTGTGTGATGGAAGTGGTTCAGGGAAATGAAGTGTGCATCATCAGTGCTGAGGTCACTCAGCCCAGTGTATACATCTAAGAACCATGCAGTGGAGTGACTGTCATCAGGCAGGCCGCCACGCCATGCAAATTATTACGCGATTGTCATCCCATCTCCTTGTGCCTCCTCGTGGTGGGGTCAGCAGTTAGTGGCGGAAAATTTTGAATTTGCATTTTCGTATTCAAATTTAGGATTTTATACTGCTGATAGCACATGACTCTGTGACATAACTGCTCCATTGTGCTGATGAACAGTTGAGAGAGGGGATGGATTTTCGGGAAGTGAGATTTTAGTGACCCCTTGTGGGACTCCAGCTGCAGTTCAAGATGAGTGCATGAGTGTGATTATGGAGTGACAAAGGAGACAAAACGCTGTGTGTTTTCGTGTTAGCTTTGGCTTAACATTGAGGTGATGTTGTGGAATATCAGTGGTTCTAGCTAAAGGTCCTTGGACAAAATACACACACACTCAAGAGCCCACTTGAACCAGTCATAAGTCTCAGTGACACCCTCTCTCTCCTGCTCTCGCTCTGTGTCTCACCCACTTCACAGCTACATTAGCACTTGATTTGGGTGTAATGGATCTCCCTCCTCCTCTCCCGCCTGCTCCCATTGGCTGCGGCTGGCCTCCAGCCCAGCCCACCTGCTCCACGGCGCTCTCCTTAATGTGACTGGCCGAGGATGATGGATCACCCCCTGTCACTTCCACCTCCTCCTCCAATCAACAACCAGCCATGGAAATTGATTGTTCTAATTTGCTCTCATTATTATTATGATATTAAGCACAATATACAGACACAGCTCACTGTCAGATCTGGGCAACGCCGTCATTAGTTACAGGGGCTGGAGAATACGCCTCAGCGGGGTTTTCTCCCACAGACGCCAAGATGTAAAGGAATCAGCGAGCGTTGGAGAAACACACTGCTTTCTCTTAATAAGATTTGCCATGCAGCCCCTCGCTGAGGTGATGTAGCATCTAATTAAGTTCAATTCGGTGCATCTGGGAAAGAGAAAAAAGAAGATATGATTAAGTTCCTCCGTGTCAGATGCAGCGTGTTCACTTGCAGCTGCCGGATCGGAGGAAATGGGAGGTGCCAGTGTGAGAAAACACTCGTCCTTACATCCGCAATGACTGCAAATGGTACAAATCTACAGTTATTAAATGCTGCTTAGAAAATGCAATTAAGATGCACGACTGTACATTTACACAGGGAGTGGGGATGAATAACAATGAGAGCACACAGTCGAGGAAGCATCCCACTCAGTTTCCTGCATCCTCATTTTAGAAAATACTCATAATATATTCAGCGTACTGGCTCTTAAGTGCACACTGCACAGGTATGTTCAATGACTTTGTGGATGACCTTTTTCATTCTTCCTTGCACAAGGCCTCTTTTGTCTTCGTCATCATGCCTGAAGAGAAACAACCCAAAGGTCAGCAGTATTAACCCCCCTGCCCGCTGCTGTATTCACAAGCCTGCTCTGAGACGGTGTCCTGATATTACCACAGCAGCAGCAGCAGCCCCTCCAGCTGTATACCACTCCTATGTTCCATGGACCAAAGTGTATCCCCAGTCATGCTGTTACCAGCCCAGAGTATATTGGATAGTGCTTACATTAACACACAGTGTCTAACAAACCGCTTACGCTCCTTTAATTGGATTACAAGGAGTGCTGCATTCCCATTGGTGAGATTAGGGGGGTCCGGGCACGGAGCCGACTCCCCTCCCCCCGCCCGAGCGAGGGATCTGATTCGCCGTCCTCCCTAACGACCTGCAAATGCCAGATGTTTGATTGGTGGAGCGGCGCTGGCACGGGTGTTTATTGGTCCATGACAGCGTAATAAGGGCGGGTGCCAAGTCGACTGTCAGGGCGTTAAAGTGTCGACTCTGATCTAGTGGTGATTAATGAGGCTATTTATTTATTTACTGGCCTTAAATACAGTTTGTGGAGATACTTTTCTCTAAGTAGATTCAAAGGTCAAACCTGAAATATAGTAGAAAGGTTTCAAACATTTACTCTCACTTCTAATGGGAGTTTAAGAAATGTTTAAAAGGACAGAGAAGTGAAAGCTGTAGAGTTGTCCTCTGGTTAAACTTGTGAATGTGACGCAGTGTGTAGTGTGTAGTGTGTATATAAACGTCTTGCTGTTAAAGGGTTAGTGCAACCAAACTGGGCTGGTTGGGGAGGCGTATCTGATTCCAGTCATTTGGATTCAGCATATTTACATTTCATCACTTTGAGGCCAACAAAATAAACAAATTGATGTAGGATTCAGTATTACTTGACCACTTTATTTATGTAGTTTTTCTGAAGGAATTTCAGGAAACAAATGCTACAATCGTGAAAATATAAATCAACAGGCAATTAAAAATCTTTTTTTTTTGACAAATCCAAATAATAAACCATTTTTTTAGACACTTTCTTTTTACAGTGGGGATGTTGGTTATGGCGATGTCAGTTTCTCCAAAATCCTGATTACGGCCCTGGTGAGTAGTTTTGGTCGTTGAAAAGTAACTAAGTATATTTACTCAAGTACTGTTCTTAAGTACAATGTTGAGGTGCTACATTCTACTTCTACTCCACTATTGATGTATTTGATGGCTTTAGTTAGAAGTTACTTACAACAACAGTATAAACAATTAATAAATACCAGCATCTTGAATTTTACTACATCAATAATGATAATCTAATGTTAAAATATATGATTTTGGCTGCACAGTCAATACTTTTACTTTTGTACTTTAAAGGACAAGTTCAACCAAATATGCCGATTCCAAAGTCAGTAGTTGTAGTCCACAAACAGTTCTGGAGCATGACAGCAAAACTTCTTCTGAAAAACTGAAATAGACGGGGACTTGTTTTAAAACGTAAAGATATTTGAAAATCCAGCTCGTCCAGAAGCCCAAAAATTCTCAAACTGATTTGAAAATATGTTATTTACACCCCCAAGCGGCATTGTGCATCCATTTCAGCTAGTGTGCCGTTAGCTTAGAAGCTACAGTGAAGATTTTTACTTTAAAAAGGATGTAAATTATGTCTTTTCAAATCAGTTTGGGACCTCAGGTCTTCCTTAGGCTTAAGACTTCATTTTTTCTTTTTTTTCCCCAACATTTTAAAACAAGTCCCCATCTACTTCATTTGTTCAGAAGAATGCTGCAACACTGTTTTTGCTGTTTTGCTGTGAAGCTACAAAACTTCACCTGACTTTTCATCAGCATGAGGGTGAGCAGATAATGACTGAATTTTCATTTCTGGGTGAACTTATCCTTTAAGTACATTTTTGATTTTGATACTTGACATTAGTACTTCTGTTTAAGCTAATGTTAAAATGTTTCTTGGTTACTCTGGGTAATCCACTGACCTCACTGTGAACACATTTTATTTGAACTACTTTCTATTAAAAATAGTATCTTTTATTGTCTTGGTTTTGGTGGCAATAATATTAAATGTGGGCAAACAAAACCAAAATTATCAGCATAATTACATAAATCAGAGGCAAGTGAGGAGACGCAGGCATGTCTTTTAAATTTTGGTCAACTGACCCTTTAAGGTTACATAATAAAAATAAATGACTGTAAAAGTGAACAAACCGTATTACAGCATTGTTTCACATTAGCTTTCATAAGTGCTCTGAAGTGTGTGTGTGTGCGAGAGAAAGTGCACCTTCTGACCTTCCACAGTTTGACCCCCGACCTTCGACCTCCGCTGTAAATCTTGTGGTTTTCTGCCTTTTCTTCACACATTACCCGAACCTCTGACCACCAACTTATGTGGAGTCCTGTGCACAAGCTGCTGAAAACCTGGCAGCTGCTGGCCTCCTGTGAAGGAGGACCCTCTCCATCATGGCGCTGACACCTTAACTGTCCTGTTCTCGCTCAGTGAGGAAGGCCCCCTGCCACCGCACACACACTACACCACACACACACTTTCTCTTGTGGCGGTGAAAGGACAAACACAATGACACAAAGTGCACACAGTCACTTTCTTTTCTTGCACAGGTGCAAATGTGAATGCGTGCACGTGTACTTGGGTGCATTACACACACTTTCACAAACACTTTCTGTTGCTCTTTGAGTCCCAGTTCCCACACCACAAACTCTCTACACTAGCGGCACAAACAATTCTCCTTTTGACTCCCTCTTTCACACACACACATGAATACACATACACACTGGAGCTCAATCATTATGCCTTAATGTACTCTGGCCTGTCCCTGCAGGTGACCTGACCCTTACTGTCCTGTGTGTCAGGGAGAGAGGAGCCAATTCAGCCAGATGGCAGCAGAGCAGAATAGCTGCAAACAACAGGCCGAGTTAATATGTAGCTTTAACCATTGTCTCCTCCGCCTGACAATGGAGCGAGCTGGGAGGGAGGAGCGCTCGCTGGAGCTGCGGCTAAAGATGGACTCAGCGTTTATTCTTGGTGGAGTTCATAAAAACGAAGCTTAAACCCACTTGATTCATCACTGTCTCATTTGGGCAGGAAAGCAAACGGACAGGAGGGGGTTTCTATACTGCTGGTGTGTTCTCAAGGTGGTGTCGGCAGTGAAAAGTGCAAAAACAACTCAGTTTATTCACCTCCGTATCAGCTATTAAACCCATTTATCACAGCTGAAATCTAAGGAGAAGTTTGTTGTTCGTATAGAAGGGCAAATTTCATGGAATGCATTGCAATCAAATCTTCTAATTACGCTCCTGCAGCCGAGTTAAATAAAAAAAAAACAGAGATCAAAGTGCTTTCCTCCCTCAATAACCGCCGAAACAACGCCCGCTTACATCCCCATTGTCAGCCTCTGTTCCTTGGCGCTATCACTTTCCTAAAGATGAGGGTAATTTTCTATGCAAATGGGCCGCCGTCATTGTCCCCGCCTCGTTAATCTGGGCCTGGGCTCCTTTGACAAACCCCTCTCTGATTGATGAGGCCCTGACAGCTCCAATGTGTGCGTGCATTTTCACAGATTGACATCATCATTAAGGAGCGAGAGCAGGGCCTGAATCACTGCAGATTTACTCCCCCCTCCACCACCACCACCACCACCACTTCCCCTCCCACACCCACACACACACACACACACACCCACTCGCTTTAGCATGCACACGCAAATGTACAAGGGTTGATGCTTGCAGGAAAACGCACACACAAGAGAGCAGCCCACCATCCGTCTAACAGCTGAGGTTTCCCTTCTGTACCCACAGAGCCGGGCAGGCGGCAGAATGCAAAGCGCTCACTCATTGGCTGCCTGAATCTGTCATGTTGAAGTTAATTGGTATAGGCTTTAAGCAAATTTCCAGCAGCACCCCCAGTCACCGCGCCACTTGATGGGTGAGCCACTGTCATCTGGCACCTATTGATTCACCCAGGGGATGAGATGACTCCCATAATGCTCGCTATGTCAGTGTCACCCTCTGAGAGAGAGCGGCCGGTAGCCTCTCTCCTCTCTGTCTGTCTGTCTGTCGATGTAGATCCAAGACAAGACCATTTTAAATCATGCTTTATTCATATTCACTCACTCTGGAGGGGATCCACAGGCCGGATTTTTTAGTGTTCCAATCGGCTAAAGTCCATTTTGGAGTTCATTTGAAAATGGAAAAATCGTTACCTAATCCTATTGCTTTGGCCCCCCGAGCTACAACATAAGAAACATGGCGTGTGCTGGCAGAGCAGAAAGAGAAAAGACAAGAGGAGACACAAACACTGACTGAGTGGAGGCAGCTGCAGATGAGCAAATAAAGCATTCAATATTTATGACTGAAATTAAAACCAGATAAAGATGTCACATATTACCACGTCCCCGCCCTCCTCTCTTCCCTCCCAGGCCTCTGGCCCTGACTCCGGTGCTCACAACTCTCTGCTCTCTCTCAGCGCGAGTGAAAGGGAAGCATTATTCCTTCCCAGCCCAATGTCTTCAAAGACAGTAATGAATGCAATGCAGTGACCCAGAAAATGGACTTTAGAGAAGGAGAGGGAGAAAAAAAAGCAATCTTGCGTTTGTGGCGGAGCATTATCACTTTACTCCCCTCCCCTCGCCCTCTCCCCTCCCGGGCTGGTGTGTGCGTTTATATATGTGCGTATGTGTGTGTGTGTGTGTGCACCTGCCATTATGTGTGTCTCCAAGGGCCTATGTGCCTGAGTGCGTTCATGTGAATTTGTATGAGTGTGCACACTCGCCTCTGATTGTGTATGTGTGAGTGTGTGTGCATGCATATATATGTGTGTGTTTGAGTCGGTGGGTGAGCTGAAGTCTCCATCAAGAGGGAATGGGCACGGGCTGACAGGCAGGCCCATTGTGGGGTTAATTAAACACTTCAGGTTTAACACCCCGTCCCTGTCGTTAACCCAAACACTGGCTCATCACTCATTCTCGCCACACTTCAGTTAGAGAGCAAGGAGGGGGGGCAGGAGAGGAGGGGGACAATGGAGATGTCACTCTGGGTGGGGGTATGGTGGTGGTGGCGGTGGTGGTTGGGTGACGTGAGGGTATCATAGACGGTGAGAGTTTGTGTCAAGATGCGTTTTGACATAATCTGACAAAACTAACCGATACAGACAAAGTGCCAAAGAAGAAGTGTGGCAGCAGTGTTTCATTACGGAGCTTGAGTGAGTGCAGTTACATCATTAAGCTCCGGTCCCAGATGGTTCATCAAATAAAGCCGACAAGACTTTACAAGGATTATACTTCAGTGCTGTTTGAGCCAGAGCAGGAGAAGTGTGAGGTGTGATTTGATTCCTGTGTTAGTAATAGTTGTTTATAATTATAAAAAATATAAACGAGTTACAGATAAAGTGTCGTAAAAAGGTTTTGGACCTTAAACAGCATTCTTCCAAAAGCAGCCCAATAAATGTTGGAAATGTATTTTTCTGCAAAGCACCGATATGTTGAAACTTTCCCTAGGTTACATTTTTGATTTGATGTTGTGACTAAGCTGTGCTTGTGCTCTGGTTAGGTTTAAGCACAACAACCACTTGGTTGTGGTGAGGGAAAGGTCAGGTTTTGGCTTAAAATACCCGTTTTGGTCACCACAAACACACCTCGAGATGTTCAGACTTCTCGCGAAATTTTTGCCACAAACATGACTGGAAATGCCCTGAGGTCTCCTTACAAATATCTAGTAGGGTCACACTTACAAAAGGTAAACAAGTGGTGTCACGCCGTGGTCCCTTGTTCAAAATATCCAGTGGTTTCACACTTTCAGATCTTGAAATGCAGTCTCAAACTGCAGTCAGTGGCTTTTCAGCATTCTGCCCTGCAACTCCACCACCACCCCCTCCACCTCCTGATATGAAAATCAGGTCATAAACAAGTAACGTGGATGTAATATGGCACCTTTTGTAGAAACGTCAATATGATACCTAGGCCTATGATAAATGTACAAAAGTATCATCGGCTTGCAGAGGCATTCACTGCCAACATTTTATCCTGGTGACTGGATCGTCCAAAAGATTTTCCCCCATTTTGTGGTGGATGCTAGGGGAGAGCACTGACTCGAGGCCACTTTACACTGAGCAATTTTGGGTTGTTTAATATTAATATTGATGATAAGTGATATACCAATTTATACACCGAATTTTGCAAAATATTGCGATGAAAAAAAGTTTTGATAACGTTGTTGGGACTGTGATAAATTCTGCCACCACATCAGATAGTAATTACTCTCCTATAGCTACATTCTGCTGTCTCTCCTTGTCATCAATGAATTAATATCATGATAAATATCATATCGTGGACTTTTTATCGTGGTATTAATCTACGGTGAGTTTTTGGTATCGTTGCATCCCTATTTACAATCATGGTGAAATTTTAGCTTGTTAGTCCAAAACGGTGTTCCTACATCACACTGTGAGACACACTTACTAATCAACCAATCAGAATATGACATGAAAGGACACAGAATACACTGGCTGGCACAACAATTCACAAGAGCCATTTTTGAATGAAGTTTAGGAAAGAAAATTCATGCACTCACACGCAAAACAAAGCAATGGAGGCCAAAACCAAAACTCTGACATGCCTCATACTGACGTCAGGCAGTCAGACACAGATTGCTGTACAGACACATCTTGTACAGTGTGACATGAAATACACTTATATGAACATATTGGTCCAAAACCTCCCACTGGTGTGATTGGTGTCTTCAAGGCCATAACTTCATCTCATCATCATCTTTATACTCTTTAAACCATTCAGTGAACCCTATAATAGAGTAAGGAAACAGCTGCATTGGCTGAAGGCCTGAAAACCTATTTTCTCAATCAGATTCTTGCTCTGATTGGCTCATTTATGAACACATGTGCCAAACAGTTTTGGTGAGAGATAAAAGGTTTCTTCGTTCTTGTGTTTTTGTCCTTGCTCTTCTCACTGGTTTGAAGCTCAGATGGTGTTAGCATGCACCAATCCGGCTTTCTTAATATTTAAATAAAAATATGATGACAGTTGTCGGGTTGTTTGAGTGTGTTGCGATGCCACTGACAATCACATCTGATCAAACCACTCCAACACAGTCCTGATGAACTTTGATTACAGCTTATTTAGTCATACATATCATCTTAGAAATATTACCCAAGATACCTAAGAGGCAAGTTTTCAATTGTTTTTTATTTTTAATTACTGAGGTTTTTCCTTTAATTTGTCCCCTGTGTCATTAACATTAAGATCCAAATAGAGTTGTGGGAAAAGTAACTCTACCATCAGAGCTGGCAGGATTTGGCCTTCTTCTTCTAATCTTTAGACAAAAACAGTAAAACAGTAATTATGTTCATTTAAACACAATAGATATATAAAAAAAGTAACAATAGACAGAGGGAAAATAAATGCACTATTTTTGCTCTTCACTGATTTCAACACACATGACATCAGATTGTGTAGTGAAGCGCTGGTGACGCTGGTCATCTGTAGGAGAGACTACGTCCACCTGCAGTGTAATGGATCCTCACACCACTAGATAGCAGTAGTTTACACCACTGACAAGTTAACCAGTCCACTCAGTTAATACACAGCAGTCCACGCCAACCACTGAATCCATGAGTACATGAATGAGTGAAATGAATGAATGAGGGTTTATAATTATCTTTCTTAACGACATCAGCAGCTACCATTAAATACATGAAAAATGAATGAGGTAAAATCAGGTTTAAGTCATTTGATGTATCACTGTGGTTGTACGTTTGCAGTGACTATTAAAGAGCAAGAATTCAATTATCTTCAATGATATAAGAAGCTTAATCAAGCTCATCGATTGCAGATTATTAAATTTGTTAGAAAAGTTGACTTCATCGTTGTTAATTAACATAAATTTAAAGTATCGTTCCGCCTAATAATAAAAGATGAAATGATAACAGGTAGGAAATGGATAAAGCCACCCTCCATGTAGAGCTAATTAGTAGAAACTAATGGCTTTGTGTTCATCTCTTCTGTCTGGTAATAATGTAGTCATAAATGCTGGGCATTCATTAATAAATACCTGTCAATTTATGACTTTCTAAAAAGCCATTAAAGGTGCACCGTGTAGTTTTTGGGAAGACATTTTAATCAGATGAGAAACATCTTCGTTGATTGATTTTCATGCTCAGACAAACTAAATAAACAAATGCTCTTTGTTTTCATGACTGAATAAACAAACTGACCTTAAAGGACAACACGATTTCATACTGTTTTTCTTTGTTTATATATGGCGGACCCTGCCACTTTTCTAGCTTCAAACAGTGTTCTGGGACCTTATTTTCCTCTGAGAACAGCTTGTTTATTCAGTTATGGAAAAAATAAATATATCTGAGTTTCTATTATTACCTCATTAATAGTATAAACATTACCTTTTTGAGTTAATTCCCCCCCCAAACTAAATAGTGTTAGTTAAAAATATTAATAGCTTGTCGACAAATAGATCTTGGTCCAGATCTTCGACAGCCCTTTTCTTGAAATAAACGCTCTACCCTTCAAAAACTGGCTTAAGACTGATCCATAAAGCATCAGTAAATTATTTATTAAACATTAATGAAGCCATTAGTCACAAATCATTTCATAAAGGTTACTTAAGTAGTACTGGGTATTGCAAAAAAATAAATCATCCCAGTTTTGTCAATTCACTGCACAACCAATGTAGTGATTTTGTTAGCAAAGAAGCTATAAAGCTATACGGAGGCTAGCTCCTTTTTCACCACCACACATACAAAACAGGTGTTTTTGCAGGTGTACATGTTGTTCGTACACAAATAATAAAGCAAACTGGGGACTGTAAACAAGTCAATTAATCAACTGAGCCACATTTCAGTGTTCTTTTGACTTTTTCCTCCCATAATTAAAATTAGCCGGGCAGATGTTATCCAAACAGGTTTACACGTCTAATCCTGCTAAATTCAGATTCATTAATGAGAGCACAGTTTTCGCTGGTATGTTGTCGTGTGTCTGTATTATTGTGCAGGTTTGGTGAGACGGAGCCTGCGCCCATGATGCAGTCTTTCCATTAGCCATTAGCCCATTAGCCCGTTAGCGCTCAGGCTGTTGGAACAGCTTGAATGTGTGATGCTAATGCTTCAGGGATCCAACCCAAACTGGAGCCTTGGCAAAAGGCCAAACAGGAGGAGTGGTGCAACAACTTCCTGTACCTTTCTACCCCCACCGCTCTCTCTCTCTCATATTATCACCTCACACTCTTCCCTCATTGTTTTATCTTGTCTGTCTGTGGTGAATTCCTATATGTTGCCAGTGCTTTAGCATCTTTAAGCTACACTTTTCATTGGACGAGCAGCTCTGTTTCATCCCCATGCCATATGTTAGTAAGCAAGACTAATGAACATGTCTACCCAAATGCGGTGGAGACATTTTTCTCCTTCAGTTCACTCGCCGTTGCCCACTGCAGTTTATCCGCGGTTTGTTTTCCAAGCATTTCTCATAAAAGTGATTTATCAAAAACACTTAATACCGAACTGCCGATGTTTCATCCTGAATGATTCCAAAGGCTGCTGAAGCTGGTGGTTTTTATGGCTCGGGCTGAAAAGGGTACCTCTCGGGGGCATGTTGTGTTAGCTTCTTGTAAAGTAGTAAGACACACACACACATCCACTCTACCCCCATTGGTGTTGACTGGGGATGGGCGGTGGGGAAATGTCAGGAGGGATGGAGGTCATTGCCTTCCAAAGGGATAAACACACATTCCACATGGCTCCCCGCTGCGTTATCATTTACTGCCCTATCGGACACGTTTTGCCGCCTCGGAATGTATTTATATTTATAAACATATTCTTTATTTATTTTCTCCGAGGCCACTGGGCGGAGGAAATGATTCTGAAATCTAACATTTGGAGAGCCATCGTGACTGCCAGGATGCAATTTGTGTTCTATCTCCGTGGAAAAAAGGGGGCTGTGATGCCCTGGGGCGGCCATTTCGTTCCCTGCAGTGACATTTTTAACAGGGTGCCTGCAGGACACTGGGGCGCAGCCTGAGCCGCACGCTCCTCGTCATGGCAGACGGCCTGTGCACTGCACCGTGGACACACTGACTGTCTTTGTAAGGCTCTTAGTCTGACTCAATATGCTGGACCAAAGTTGGCTTGAAAAGGCTACGAATGCAGCAAAGAATCTCTATGGGCTTAAAGGATTTACAGGTCATTCTATCTGTAGGTGGTTTATAAGTTTAGTGAGCTTGTTAAAAGTATAAAATGAATGCCAAGCGAGTTCTGTTCATACAGGTAGGTCAAAAAACTCACTGAATCCATTAAAGTGAGCGCCTCTGATGCCCCGTCTGATCTCCTCAGCAGCTCAGGATGCTTCATTCGTTTCCTTTGTCACCTCACCGTGTTCCCCGTCTGTAAACAGACCTCCATCAGCAGCCAGGAGACTTTAATGGCCGCTCTTGCTTCTTTTCATTAACAATGATATATACCAGTTTTGTGTGAGTTCCCTGTTCCTGCCTATATTTATCAAAGCAACATTAGGAGTGTATCAGCATCAATTTGCCATCATGAAGCATGGAGCTGCATTCCACTCATGTGTGACCATTATACTAATGAGGTTAATGGTTCAGCTGTGCTTACCATAAGATGGATGCCCCCCAGTGGAACCTGCCCCTTTGTGTGTGTGCGTGCGTGTGTCGTTGTGTGCATCTGTGAGCTTGTCGGTGTGTCTTTGCGTTTTGCGGCGCACAGACTGCAATAAAATGCAGAAGAAGGTGAAACAAGTTTTTTCTATTCTCTTCCCAACAAACAGGTTTCTGCATTTTGATCTCCATCAACATCTGAGCTCTGTTAGCCGGAGCCTCGTTATCAGTCAGAGGTACGTACGGCGCTCTCCATCGTCCAGGATTATCTTTGAACTTTGCAAACTAATGTGATGAACTAATGACTTCTTGTAGGCTATTACGAGAGGGCGAATCAGCGGCGTCTATTTTTTGCTAATTACAAATGGTAAAACCAGTGGAGCTTTTTATAAGCTAGGATACTGTTTATGTCCTGCCACATGCTATTCAGTCTAAAAGTGAAACAACCCTCAGGATTGAGATTGCACCATTTCTTTAACAGATGGGATGCCCCAGCCATCTGTATTGTGTTTTTTTTTCTCTCCAGTGTTTTAAATGTGTTTAGGTTGAGAAATGCTCCCTCAGACAGCCTACCTGCTAACTCCTCTTCATCTGCTTTGAATAACACGAGGGGCGCTCAGACATACGAGCCCCACAGTTCAATCAAAGTGATTAAACTAATAAACGCGCTTGTTATTGATTTTAACGTCTTGACATAAACAATTATGAGGGCTCGGATTTGTTTGTTTTCACTTTGTTTCTAATTTCAATTTCTGCATCCACAACGGTATCGTGGGCCAATACTTGTTTGCACACAACCCCAAAACCACAGTATTGCTTCTTAATTAGATTTACAGGATATTAAAAACACAGTAGGTGCTCCTAAACGATGATCATTGGAGACAGAGCTGAAATAGCAGGCTATCATACGTCTTTTTTATATTGCTAGTCGAACCGTAACAATATCTGTTTTTGTTTTTATGAATGTATTCAATTACCACCACCAATCTCCCCAAATATAAGAAATGTCAAATTAAGAGCGCAAATTTGGAAATACATGCCTGCTGACTGTTATCAATTTTATCATCGTCAGAATGGCGCTTTAATGAACAAAACGAAGTTGGCCTCATTTACGGTTAATGCAGTCAAATGCTTTTTCTCAGTGGGTGCTGCCCAATAAGCTGAGGAGAGGAAGGGCATCAGGTCTCTGGAGGGGTACAACTTTAATTGGATCATCTGAAAGTCCTTTTTCCCAATTCCAAGTGTAAACAAGGCGTGTCATGGCACATCTAACACCAAATGAAGAAACCTCCTGAAAATGCCTCAAGAAGTCAACAGTGTTTTTTCTCTTTTTTATAGCATCCATCTATTTTGTCTTTTTTGTGCGGAAAATGGTAAAGTAGGAAGAGAACATTTATCAGTTACCATTTCTGCAAGTCTTTAGCCTATAACTAGGCTAAATCGAGTGTTTTGATGGGCTGGAACTAGGGAATTATTTTTGAATTATTGATTATCCTGCAGAATATTTTTGTTATTTATCCATCAATTTGTCATTTTGTCAATAAAATGTCTGAATATTGTTGAAAAATGACCATCATAACTCTCCAGACAGCCTCAAAACTCAAAGATATTCTATTCACAGTGATGTAAAAAGAAAAGCTGTAAATCCCCTCAAGAAGCTGGAACAGTTGTGCTTGTCAAATGATTTTAATTTACTAAATAAACAATTAATCTGTGAATTGTGTATGTATTTGTCTGAACAAATCATTTTTCGTTTATTTGTTTTATTAATATTCCATTTTGTGGGAAGATTTAGACCAATATGAGCCAAAGTCTGGAAGAACTGAATTATTTATTAAGATTTAGCTGTTTAAAAAGCAGTTTTATTCTTTATTATTATTATTATTATTATTATGAGTCTGAGTTAATTGAATGGTTTTAACATATCTAAGGCATTGTGTCCCCCACATACACTTAAAAAGTACCCATGCTTCTTGTGTCAGTCTACATATAATACTGATGTTAAAATCTATTTTTTAGGAAAAGGGACATTGTTCTATTTGTGGCCATGTTGGATCCACCACACTGATACATATATCTGCATAACTTTTTTTGCTTAATGGTATCACAAAATGAATTAACAAATGTAATTATTGGGGAGTTTTGGTTTAAAAATAACATATATATGACATAGAAATGTATGTGAGAGTGTACACTTTACAATAAATACACTAACAATACAGCATATTGCAGTAAAGTCCAATCTAATTTGTGCAAATAGTCTATGTGGGATAATGTATTTTAAAATGATGTCTAAAGATTGCTGTATTTTTTGTATTGATATGGTCTTTAGGCTGCGTGTTTTCTCTTTAAACTTACTCTGATTTGGTATTTCTTTGCTGTAAACTACACCCTAATCTAGAAATGAAAACCTTTACATTTCCTTGGTATACCTCATGGAGAAACAATTTCTCCGTAATCAACAAAAACAAAAACAAACAGAAGGGGAAAAAAATTGTGCATTTCATTTTTTCCTTTTGGTCTTTCAATGGAAATCCATCAAATAATGGGCCAAAAAAATCTTGAAGGTTCATCCTGTTTGAATCCCAGTGACGCAAACTTCAGTGCTGCGATTCATGAACTAAATTGTTCTGGTATAATTTGTCCACTCATGACAAAAAAGCCAATAATGGCACAAAACCACAACAGCAGAAAATGCTCTATAACCAGTTAACTACCAGCTGCATGGTTGATTTTATCCTGGATCCATTAAACACCAATGATGCTGAATTTTAAATGTTTTTTTGTGGTTTAAGAGTCAAACCTTTACTTGTATTTTGGGATTTTTCTCTCCATTTTATTCAGATTGAACACTTATGTGAGCACCACAGTCAAGAATCAAACTCGGAGCCTTTAAGGTGAAGGCATGTCGTCTATAGAAGGCTGCTAGTCTCCATGTGGATGCGTTTCCAAATTCAAAGTGTGGAGTTCAAAACTCAACACCGACGTTCTTTGTGCTACGGGATGATCCACCTTCACAGACTCCTCTGACTTCTTGATGCTTAAACCAGAAAGTGTGACACAACATTAAAGCAAATAAATGATGAAATACAGACACAGAAAAGGAACATTCAAAAACAACCACATTTTCAAGATATTATAAGACGTCACAGCCAGATACTCGTGTAGCTGTTGTGAAGCAGAAGATCTGTCCATTGGCAGAAAAATCCTGGTTACACTGAGGATAACAACAAATGTCTCCCGTGCTGTTGTGTTGCCTCCTCGTCTACATATGGGTGATAATATCGGGCCTTTAAGTTTGTTTCCCAGTGCCTCAGCGAATGTGTTGAGGAGCTGAGCTAAAGAGTGCTGAGGCAGTGAGTTAGCTTAGCCGACCCTTGGGCCTTTAAAGCTGCTGAGCGCAGCACAGCACTTTGCGCGCACACACACACATACACACACACATACACACACACACGGCCCTGATAGCACATAAAAAGTTTTCAACCCCTGAAAACACTCGTGTATGCACAGCTCTATCTCAGCTGAGTAATTTAACAAGACTTATATCAACGTCTCAAGGATGTGAAATATGCAATCGACAGACATCCAATTGTACAGGAAGAAAAGTGTTCCATAAAGTTCACGCTGGTGCCTGGTTTATTGGCTCTTTTAGGATCAGTGAAACTCATAGCCAATGAGAGCGCTGGAACACAGACGGCATATTAATTCATCGCTATTCGTTAGGACCTCCGCATGTGCTAAAGATGGTAATCTTAAGTAATTTGTTAGTGCTGCATCGGCGCTTTGACTTTTTAGAAAGCTACTTGACAGCAGCGTTAGCCCCTGGGCTCCCGTCTCGGGAAAAAAAACGATGCTCCAATTTGCAATTCATACACATTGGGGGAAATGTTTAATTCCATGGCCGTTATTCAACTCAGTTCATTAATTAAAGAAAAAACGCTACCATTCTCTTCCCTGCTTTCCCGCCATCTTTTTGATGAGCTTTCTTCAGGAGTAATTGAGTCCGTTAATTAGACAGAATTAGGCTCTAATTATTCCAAAGGCCCAGTGCCGGGGGAGAGAAGAAACCAAATGTGCCATATTTCACCGCCTCGCCACTCCAACAGCTCTCACTGAATCCCCTTTAACTCTCTTTGATGTCCCCTACACCGCCGGTTTCACAGGAAATGGATTAGATATCAGGCCTCTTAATTCTGCCGCTCTGCTCAACAGGAGAGCTCTTTTGACATTTGCGCTCACTTCTGCCTGATTTCCAAGCCTGTGCTGCAGTAAATGCATTTCATTACAATGGGGTGTTTTATTTTCTCCAGCTCAGTCTTTATGTTATATTAAAGGGGACGGGCATCCGTCTTGTTTATGTCCTCCCTCAGCCTCTCAGTCAGTGGCAGTCCTTTGCTATATCACATTTTTACGGCCTTACCTTTAAGCGGCTCTTTGTCACGCCGAGCCTTGGATTTAAAGATACTGAATTAATCCTTTGCAGCAATATTCAGAAGATAAGCTCGCTATGTACGTTACGTATCGCCGCCGCTGTAAGAAGAACCTGCTGACTTTGTTTAATAGATACTTTAAGACAATTGTCAAGCTAAAAATAAGTCATTTTTTCCCTTTATTTGTGAATTTTTCTGTAAGATTTGTGCAAATAAATTCACATGCACACACATAACTTCCCTTCAATGTTCACACCTGCCTTCGCAGAACAGTTATCAAGCTAAAACAAAGCTTTTCTTCTGCTTAATTTGCGCAAATTTGACAATTTCTGCATGGTTGTGATCCTCATATAAAGTCATACACAGACAATGTTCACACCTCTCATTGCAGGATGTGTAAACACTGAGTCTAAAAACCTTGAAATGCCTTGTAGCCATTCAGCTTTTGCTTTTATGTAACTATTGATTTTTCAACATCATAAATTTATAAAAGCAAGTTCCCACTCACCGTCCCCCCTCCTCCCTCCTGCGCTAATCTACGCAAAGCTTTATTAATGTTGTAATATTGTCTCTACCCATTCAGAGGCCAGACAGTAACAATGCAGCACTTTAGCACCAAAACAACATGGACACACACATACACACACACACACACACACACACACACACACACACACAGGAGCCGCCCGTACACAGCTGCTCTGCCCGACTCTCTCATGCAGATGTTGAATTGGACAGACCACCCTGAAGCGCAGGGCCAGACAGTACCACGAGTTACACTGCCGCCAAACCTGCCGTGATGGATTGGCCCCGCTCTCATGCCAACGACGACGAATGAGACATGGCTCCCTCCCATTGGTCCGTCTCCAAAGCGTTAATGGTTGTTCCCAGATTGTAGCATGAAAAGGCCCTTTAGCTGCTCTCATAAATATGGTAAAGAGGTAAGAAAAATAAGACTGATTCATCACGCGAGGAGTTATGAAGGTTTGCACACACATGCGCCCACAATATGACCGCTGGTGAGGATGGAGACAATATTAATGGTTGTTGATGAGAAAAAGTACATTGTTTTGTATTAAAACTCAACTCGTGCTACGATCCCTCCTCAAGAGTCAAAAGATTACAGTGAAGCTTGTATATCAGCCTTTTATAGCGGCTGGGTTCTCTGATCCGAGCTTTCCCTTATGTTCAAGGGTAAAACTGTCGCCCAGTATGAAAACAGCCATAAACCAAGCATTGTTCAGAGGTATTTTCCTCTATTTTCAGATGCCAGATGCCGCATGTTATATGAAATGCCCCCGTCGTATTTTTCACGGTGACAGCGCCATAGCTTACTCTAAGGGGACTGGGGTTAGTTTATCCTCAACTGGTGTATTACTCTTTGAATGTCTCTAAGTTAAACTGCTGGTGACAGCTTATCAGTCAATGTAATGCACAATGCCTCTATGTGTGCGGAGCAGGGGGAGTAATTCAATATCCCTATATGATTCAAGGCAAAAAGAGGGAAAAAGAGATTTATGCCTCCAACGGTGGCGAGGGACATAAATGTTGGCGGAGTCTGAACTTCCCGCAAGAAAAATCCATCCCAGGCATCAGTCTTCCATTTGTAATTTATTCTAATATTAAATTGTGTTTACCAGCAAAGACAAATGGAGAGCTCAAACACATGCAAATCCGGGGGAAGCACGGGGATAGGGAAATAAGGACAGTAAATAATATTAATATTTTTACTTTTTTGTGTGCTTTGTGCTGGAAGCAGCTCTTTTCTGTTTAGTCCGTAGAGATTTCTTGAATTGGACTTTTCTTCCCTGACAGACGGAACATGCAATCTGTCTTTTTCCTGTGTGAAGTTTATTCCTCTCTGTGTTTTTGCACCTCTGCGAGGCCACGCTCTTTCACAAGTGGCCCCTATCTCTGCATTAGCCATGAAATCCCACCGCCGTGACCTCTGACCCGCAGCTAAGCCCTTTCCCCAACACCAGCCACATAAGAAACATGGAGCTGTGTGTTCATGTACTGGTGCATGCCTGCACAACTTCACATCTCTGTATGTATTTCCTCTGTTCCGCTGCGTGTGATCCGATTCAAAACTTTGCATGTGCGTCCACCAAAAAACCGACAGCAGACTGAAATAGCGCACGGAGGCCTGTCGCACATGCCGACACACAGCACACCAGACTTCTCCATCACTTCCAAACGTGAATTTCTGACATTTTTTTTTATCCGCCGCACCTCAGAGTTTACGAGCCGGGTCAGGATCGTTCGTCTCATCGGAGTGACCTTCTCCCCTCTCACGAATCCTGAGTCGGAGGGAGAAGCAACAAGAATGGGCTGCTCTCGTTTGAAACGCTGCACCTGTTCCACCACATGTACGAACATAAAGGCCTGATTATCTATATTTACTTCCAACTTATGCATAATTAAAATAACAGTACAGAACTAGACAATAGCACAAGACTTTTTGACATGAAGCATTAAATGAGTCTTAAACTTGACCAAAGACTTGACTGGTCTGATTGTTTGTTGATGATAATCTCTTAAATGTTTCTGTTTCAATCATTAATAATTAAATGGTTAGAAAATAATCTTCTAATATAATTGAGTTCATGGCTCTGTCTTTAACGAAGGCAATTTAAAGGGTTTATCTGACAGTGAAGAAGTCTTTGATAAAGGGTCATGAATTTTTTCACTTTTATTGCCATGAAATCCAATGAAAAGACCAAAACCACAAACTTATTACTAACAATTATTGTCCATATATTTTCCAGATATCCGAGACTTTAAATATCTTATTCTTTTTACCAAAGACCTTCATTGTTGTCTGAAACGGTTAAAAACAGATCAATAAGCCACAATGCCGCACTGGGCAATATGTTGCCTCTTTGAAATGAACATGGGCGCTATTTCATCACGAGTTCATGTTGAGTCAATCCCACGTTCGCTCACTGGAGCACCAAATGTGTATTAATCCGCTGTTAAAAATAGTCCCAAACAAATGCACAATTTATTCCTGTGTGGGTATCGTTTGCTAAAATCTACGGTGCCCAGCTGTTTTAGGAAATTATTATGTTTTTTCTAAATAAAATACAATTATATATTTGTGACAAGATTTATGTCTTCAGTAGCAATGAACGGGCTATGGGTTGAGTGCCACAGACATGCCTGGGAAGTCTGACAGGTATTCAGAGACGATGTAACATATTGTTGGTTTTGATCTTCCTGTGACGTTCGTTTATGATACAAAAACAAAACAACTACTAAACTAAAAAAAAAACTACTAGACTATAATAATACATGAGCTCTGTTGCTATTGTTAAATTAAAAGGGATTTTGGTTTCACAATCCAGGAGAAATCTTCCTAATCAGCTGAAGAGCTGAATGTTGGCTGCTAACCAAGCCAAGCCAACCTGGCAACCCAAATCTTAATCTCATTAACAGCTTAGATGGCACTTTATAATAACCATCATTAATAAATGGCAAATTTATAGTTAATTAAACTTTAAGTAATAGTTATTTGACTGTAAACAAACCATGAAATGCTTTATAAACCATTTATTAAACAATTGTTTGTTGTAAAGTTGCAACTAATGTTTATAAACCTTTATAATTATTTAATGTTTAAAATGTTCAAAAATTAAATAGTTAATCAACAGACTGTTAACCAACAGTGGTGATGTTGTGTTAAAGACATCTACGTATTGTGTCTCAGTGATAACTTCTCAAGTTAGCATACTAACCAGCTAGCCCTTGTCTGTCCTGTCTCATGATACCACTTTGTACATCAAGAGGCGACAGTCTAATAGTAAAGTTCGGGCAGAGTCAGCTGAGCTACATGGCCACTGAGTTTACTAGCTAAAGGTAGCTACAGTTAGCAGCACGTTTTTTTTAAAATGTGAACTGATAATTATACATTAATTTAGTGTCTTGAAACACAAGCAACACAACAGTTGGATAAAGAAAGTAAGGTTGAGATACTCTAGTGATACAGCAAGACACACACACACACACACACACACAAACACACACACACAGATAACCCACTGGGGGAGTATGCAGGTGTTTGTAAGCACAGCAACATAAGCTGTGTGGTTCCTCGCAGCAGCTGATGAAACACAGCCAGCCTCCACCATTCAGAGTCAGCGATGGACTCCACAGAACCAGATTAGCTAGCTCCCCTTATCTAAACATCTACAAGTGTTACTGACCTAAACTAATGCCACCTTATAGCCTGAGAAAAATCAACACCCATGCTCATGTTCTTTAAAGTGGCCATTGTCCATTTACAGGCCACTTAAAATAATCGTGCTTAATAGACATTGTTTCCAAAGGACTTTTTGGAGAGCATGCCTTGAGGGAAAGGAGATACTCTCTTAATCCAGCTGCCACAGAAGCATCATTAATTCCCTTAATGAACCTGTAACCCGAGAGATGTTAACCTGTGAACTTGTCATCCCGAACACACAATTTGCCGTGAATCACAAAAACAGGCTTATCTCTCGTTCTTAAGGAACTGGCAGTGGAGCGGCTTTGTTTTCCGGGGGGATATGAGCGCGGTGCGGTCACGGCCGTTAGTGAAGGCATTAGCAGAGTGGTGCAGCCAGGCTGCTTCCTGCCACGCAGGGTTACGGTGTCACGCCTTGAGCTCTGATTGAGTTACAGTCCGGAGAGAGAAGGTCACAGTGCCTCTCCAACACGGCTGCCACTCACATTTGCCCAGACTCCAGAGGTACACACACACACGTATGAGGAAATAACACACACATACACAACGTATAGTCCCTCAAGGAAACCTGAGGTCATTTGAAACTGGTGTGTGTAGGTTTAGGTTTGTTCAGGCTGTTTTACAACTGTGCCATGTTAGAGTAGAGTGGAGTTATTGCTGGGTATCAAACCATAAATCTACATTTTGTATACTGAGTAAAACATGTCTATGGCTTCCATTATCTATAACTATCTAAAGTTGGGGTCACATGCATGATCAGATTTGTAGTCTTGTATACTAGTACACTGATTTAAAAAAAAAAAAAAATAGTGTACTAAAATCGACAGAAAACCTGTTTTTAATATCAAACACTCACCGTTTGTCCGTTACTTCTTATTTCTCTATTTAGTGCCTCCTCGTCTCCTCGATCCTCCTGCCTGTGACCTGGAAATTCATCTTAGCACACCATTTTGAAGGATGTCTCAATCCCTAAAACGCATCTCCAGGAGAGAGGAGTCTTGCTGGAGGAGCTACGAGGATGCACAGGTGTCTCCTGGAAGACATATAAGAGGTGTGACACATAGGTGGACTATAAAAGCCATGGTAGGAGCATACCAACACCAGGCGTATTAGACCTTCAATGTAAGCTTTTAGTTTGGTTATGTAAGGCAGTAAAACTACTTGGTTAGGTTTAGGAAAATGTTTGGCTTCAAAAAAAACTACGTTACTCCTAAACTCCTACATTTCAAACGTACCTACACTATGTAAGTAACTTACGTTATGTTATGTACGTGAAGTAACTTCGCTGCGTGAGTAAGTAGAAATCACTCACTGTTGACTTCTGGTTTCACACCGGACACGAACAACGGTCCCCTGAATGAAAGTCCTGTGCTTGTTTTTCCCAACCATATAAAGACTTTTCGCTCTCTAAACTACTTCTCCTCACTTCCTCCTTTGCAGCCATAATATTTAAGCCTACTACAGCTGCTAGAGGTCGCCGCCCAATAAGAAATGTAAATATGGGTCGTAATAAGCTGTTTTCATAGTTGACCTAGATGGTAGTTTTTCCGATAAACGCAGCGTGTTTTTTCGCTGTCATTAGAATTAACGTTCACATTGACATCATGATGTTCACATTGCTGATGTCCAGAGACGAACATTAACAACAATGGAGGAGAGGATAATTGTCACTTATCGTGGCTGTTCGCAGATACCCAGAGCTGTACGATAACACATCTACTCGTACCGAGACAGGACAAATTAGGAGCTGCTGTAGAGCGAAGTGAGCGAGAAAGTAAGACTACTTGGTAAGTTTTGGAAATACGTTACAGCACAGCATAGCACTTATCGATCCAAACTCCATTCAGGGAACAAGCATTTTAAAAGTTGTTTGCTTGTCATCTTAAATTATATAACTAACTACAAAGTTACCAGCACTGTTATAACTGTACTCTAATGTTTGCTAATGTATCGTGAACAGCTAACCACATTAGCAAGACGAAGAAGCTGTATGAAACCATATTCTGGCTAAAATGCATGTTTGGAGTATAACCAAGCATATGAATAGACAAGGGAGAAGTGTATAATGCTGAAGCAAGGGTGTGAAAAGTTTCTATGGATACTCTGTTGCTAAATCTCAGCTGACAGCCCAGCTACAGTTAAGCAAAATACAAACTTTGTAGAGCCAACTTTAAAGCCCACAGATAGT
The DNA here is from genome assembly GCF_040436345.1 of Pagrus major. NCBI lineage: Eukaryota > Metazoa > Chordata > Actinopteri > Spariformes > Sparidae > Pagrus > Pagrus major. Next base: position 27,107,193 of record NC_133215.1, on the reverse strand, counting down.
GAATGTTCAATACCTGAAATAGGTTTTTGGTGTATCAAGTATTCGCTTAAAGGCAAAATTTGTAAGAAGTAGACAAAATTCAAAGGTAAAAATACAGAGGACAGCAAAAGCACTTACTGCTATACCGGACTTGCCACTCTTTGTCGTAGCTATCTCTGGCTGTAGCGACTAGCTGCCGTTAGCAAGTAGCTCAGTTAGCCGTGAAGTGGCCTGCTAAGTTAGCTGACGGGAGTCTGCCCGCAACACAACCAGTGTGAAGACTGGAGATGCAGTACGGCGGGATTTACAGCAGCTCTGACGAGGACTACAACTCTGGGCAGACAAGACACGGCAGGCGAGGAGCGTAAATATTTTCATATCTTACTTGGTGAGAGAGGACCAAACCAGAGGTGACTGTGGAAAGACACACCAGGACTGTTTTGGTGAGTTTTATTTAATTCATGTGGAGTTTGAATTAAGTTTTGTTATAAGTTTACAAGGCAGCTAATCTTAGTCCGGTAAAAGAGTGAAACTTGAATTCAGAAGGTGTACTGTTGTATTTTTCTGTTTAGTAAGGAAAACAGGTGTAAAAATATCTCCTTCCTTGACATTTTTTAAAATTTATTTTGTTCACTTATTAGCCTAAGTAGTAAAGTCACTGCTTTCACAAAGCTGAAACTACGGCGGCTGTGGGACTATCACCTCATGAGGTACAAAGTGGTATTATGAGGGCTAGCTGGTTAGCATGCTAACCTCAGTAGAAATCTCTCCCACACAGTTCGCAGACATCTTCAGTGATGTTTCTTCACATTCTGTTGAAATATTCATTTTGCTAATGTTTGACTGTATTCTATTTAACTAAGTTGTACAGCAGCGTCTGATTGAACATTATCAGCATTTGAGATGTGGCTTATTTTGTGAAATGAACAAAAATGGTTTAGCCTACAGAAAATCTTAAATATACCATATACACGGCATTGAAATATTAAAGCTTGGTGATAAGTGTGAAAGCATTACCTCGTAGGAACTGAGTCGAGGTGGATTGATGGATGAACAGAGCCTCCCATCTCCTACTGACAGTCAACGTTGTTTTCTTTTAACCATGACTGATATTTCCCAGACTTAACCTCAGCAGTTCTTCTTTTAGCCGTAATGTTTCCCTTTTTTTAACAAGTGCCTCAACGTAACCAAACCTCATCAGAATACATCATATGAATAATTTTTCTTTATTAGGTATATGTATTTTAGATGGCACTTACAATGTATTGTCAACAACAGTTTATTCCGTGGTCAAATAAATGTGCCATGAAACAACTGCATGTGTGCTCACACAGAGAAGCGTGCAAATTCTCACGCTTGCATAGCTGTACCTGCACATGCGCACACATACACTAATACACCCACACACAATCAGATGATTGAGTTCTCTCCCCTTAATAAACCACTGATTCAGCATAAGTATAACCATTGATTGGTGACTTAATTCCCAATTCAAATTATCATCCTGGGTCCCTATCCAAGGTTGACATGAGCCTTGAGCTTTGGTGCGACTAAATTATACTCCACTCCCTGTTAGCCACCCCCACCCCACCTCTCTCACTCTCTCTCTCTCACACACACACACACACACACACACACACACGGCTCCCAGTTCCCCCATCTTTCTCCCCTGTATACCTCTCTCTCAGTGCAGCCCAGGTGCTGATACAAGCAGAAATCCTCCACGCCCCATCGCTCCCAGAACACATACGCACTTACAGACACACACACAAACACACATACAAAGTAAGCACTCACAAACACACTCACACACACACCTCCATTCACTACACCTCTTCGGAAAAGCCGAGGGGAGGCTGCATTCGTCTCCTCTCTATTTGCTGTGTTAGCATGGACGCGATATGAAACACTGTAGTTTTCCTGTTGAGGGACGATGCTGCTGCATGCTGTGTACTAAGTGTGTGTGTGTGTGTGTGTGTGTGTGTGTGGTGAGAATAAGAGATTATCACTGTGATGCATTGGCGGTTGCAGTCTTAAGTCACCCAAGGTTGTGGCCCTTCTCTCTCAATGAGGATGTAGTGGCCAATAACGGCGCTTTGTCAGTCCAAAGACAGAGAGAGTTGAAGGAGACGGAGGAGAAGAGTCGAGCGCAGGAAGAGTGAAAAGTAGTAAACAAGAGAAAGGAGGCAGAAGAGGAAGAGGAGGAGTGGATTGAGTCTGCTATTGTCTCTGCTTCATCAATATCCTCTTATATAAATGTCAGCTGTACCATTTCCCTCATCACTGTTTCACCACCCCACTGGCTTTATCCTCTGGTACAAGGGGAGGGACATCACTCTCTCTCGTCTCTCTTTATCGTTTTTCTCCCACCCCACTCCCTAAATCGCTTTTCCTCTTTCTCCCCCTTTTCTCTACGTCGTTTTTTCTCTCTCTCCTTCTCCATGTGCCTCCTCTCTTTCTCATTCTTTATCTCTCCTTCCCTCCCCCCCCCCCCTCCTTCCCGCCTGTCTCCTTGCCTCTCATGGCGATGCGTCACTAGCCTGCCCCCATGAAACAAGTCAATTTTCTGCCAGCTCGGCGGATGAATAAATCTCCCTGGCTCTGCTCAGAGCGATGGGGATATTTATCTAAGTGGAGTGTGTCCTCTTCGGCTCAACGCCACCGACTTCTCGTCTAAGACCCCCCCACCCACCCTTTTTTTACAGGAGGAGAAGGAGATGGAGAAAGCAATTGCTAAGGAGGGTTGTGAAAGGTAAAAGAGGTAAATGAAAGCACAAGAGAAGGGGGAAAAGTGGTTGATGAGAGGACAGAAACAAAGAGATCTCAGTGAGGAGAGAGAGAGGGGAGAGAATTAGGAGGTGAGAAATATGAAAAAGATGGATAGAGGGGGGAAATAAAGGAGCTGCCTCGAACAAAGCCTATAAAGCAGCAGCAGCGGCGCAGCGGAGAAGTGAGGCAGGGGCATTAGTCGAGCCTGCTCGGGTTTAAACGGCAGGAACAGGCACAGATCTGGATGAATGGCAGCCCTCTTCCTTCAGGCCACACTCATCTGTTGGGGAGGGAGAGAGAAGCCTGTGAAAAATACTGCGAAGAGGAAGAAGGGAGAGAAAGGATGAGATTCAAAGCCATGATTGATAAATGAGGAAGATTTTCCCCTCACATAATATTTTTTTTTAAAAAAGAGCATTTTTGCACGGCAGGCAGCAGCAGCAGAGAGCAGATGCTGTGTCGCACTGATTAGCAGGATAATCAGCGCGAGGTGAACTCGTCTGGGCTCGACTCGTATCTCTTACATTTTTAATGCGACGTTGTATTTTGCAGTGTAACAAGTCTGAAGATTTAAAAAGCTTTGGGCAGCAGCGGGGGTGTTTGCAGGAAAGAGGGGGGTCTTGCCTGGTACTTGCCACAGCATTAAAGCAGAGTAAATAGCTGTTGTGTCTCATTACCATTCATTTTTAAAGGGGGACTGTTAGTATAATGAATGCCTGTGCTAGCTTCTCAGGGTCCACCTCCTCCTTCAGTATTAAGAAGAGCGATACTATCTTTCACGCTAGATAAAATGCAAGCAAATATTTCCTTTGCAATTAAAATGGTCAATTTTGCTTATGCACAGCGGGCAGCGGGCAGCACCAAGTTTTGGACTTAATTACCTACAATAACAGTGTGATATATTGGGCGTATGCTTCTTTGCTGGGAGAGCATGATACAAAACAAGACGCTTTTAATAAACTCATAAAGACAAGCCCAGGCCCTGTGGAGCATATAATGTGTGAGTGTGTGTGGGAGTGTGCAGTCTTTAATTTGTTTGCACACAAGAAGACTCAAAGATGAGCACCTGCATCTATAGTAGCACACACACAAAGTCCGAAAAAAGGTGTTTTTGATTGTGAAGGTGAGTCTTTTTCTTATGTTTTGGTGTCACTCGACTTCTTGTGTAGCGAACCAACGCTGACATGCTTTTCAATTATATCAGGGTTAAAGGTTGAGAACCTGCCTCACCCTTCTCGCCCCAGGTTTTTCTGTTGTTTATGTTCTCACCAATGATTATTACCGCCAACGCTTTTATGGAGGATGCCATGCAATCCGTTTTAAATGGCTTGTAAAATTAGTGCTGATTCTGTTGAATCTGTCACGGCAAATGCTGAATTAAGCCGTCATTTCACACAAATCGATTCTCACATAAGAGTAAAAGCACATTTCCACTTAACTGTTTGAAGGCTGCGTTCACCAGAATCTCAGAAAGACAAATGTATTTTCTAATTTATTTGCAGATAGTTTTATTTGTTTAGGATTTTTCTCATAAATTTAAGCCTCCACACCAATAAAATGAAGCTGAATGACATTTTGTTTGTGGATGTGTCCACAGACCTTACTGTGAACAATTTTTATTAAGCTAGGGATATTCCACACGACTAATTTCCCTCACATTTAAACAGAAGTAAACTTAGTTGAATAGTCTTAAAGAGGCTCTATGTAACATTATAACGTGACATGAAAAATGAAATATCAGTTGCCTACACAGGCCTGTGGACGATTTGTTTAAGTTGTTTAATGCTACTGGACTGTGGATATGCTTGTAAAGGACACGGGTCGGATTTTCCATGGCAGTCCGAAGGATGCGACTTTATGCACGTGGCCTAACCAAGCGCCTCGTCTCAGTGCCTCTCTCCGCTCTGCTAACAGAGAGCAACAGTAGCTAACGGTAGTTTAGAAATGGAGTCGGTAAACATAAACAAACGACCGACTTCTAGCACAACACAGAAGTTCCACAGAGCTCCCTTAAAGTAAGAAAGAGAACAGTTGAAATTGAGCACAACATAATATATTAGGGTTAACATTGTCAGAAAAAATATTAAATGTATTGTATGTGTCAATTCAAAGTGTTAATTGCACTCTTTAATAACCAAATTTCTAAATGTGTGAAACTTTGCGCCGTGCATTATGAATGTTGCACATTATCCTACAAAACATGAAAACAATTCACTTAATAAAGTTAACAAATAACATTTATTGAAAACAATATTCAGCATTACAAGACATATTAAAGTAATGCACCTGATTATTAATACAGAAGTATTTTCAATGGGTGAATGCAATCATACATAAAAACAACCAAGATATAACAGCTAATCGGTGTTGTTAAGATTAGTTACAGATTCATGTTTTTTTTTATAAAGCAACATTTGATAAGAAAGACATTTTAGTGAAAATTATGTCACTATGTTATTTAAACATGTACATTCATAACAACTGGAATGGCACTCATTAAAGCACATACCTCCACCAAGGCCCAACAGTCCCCTTTAATATAGTCATGCTTGATTCAATATCAAATAAAACGTATTTAAATCTGCTAGATCCAGTCTTTTATTTGGATCCACATCAAATTGTACTCACTCATAGATACCAGGCAAATAAATATGCCAGATAAAAACAATTTTTAAAAACGAGATCCATGCATTATTCCCTGAGATATTAACGAAAATGTCAATGTTAACAATCTCACAATGTTAATGAAGTCAGGAAAAATTCCTGGAGTCGACCTTTTTATCCGGATTCACACCTTAAGTTAACGGGGTCTATTCTGGACCAAGACCCATCGTCCATCCAAGTTTCGTGGAAAACCAACCAACAAACAGTCGGACATAAGTGAAAACATAACCTCCTTGGCGGATGTAATAATAGGTTTAACGGACTGGTGCCGACTAGCAAGTGCAAGAACGTTTAACCGACTGGACGATTACTCGTGCACATCCCGACTTTCGACCACAGAAATAGTCGCTATGAAAACTGTTGACGGCCTGTATAGTCGATTATCCGAAATAAAGGAGACACTATTTTGTGAAATAAACATCGTTGTTTTAAATGTGATTTTTTCTTTCAATGCTGTGATCATCACATTAAAGCTCCATTCACCTCCATTTTATTGAATGTCATCTGAAAATCTCAAAACCGGAACAAACTAGCTGCATGGCTTCATGCCACGGGATGTCAACGAGAAAAAATGTTTTTGTAATTTAATTGTTACACATTAAAGTGAAATTAAATTATTTATAATCATGCATCCACAAGCAGGCAGCACATATGTTTTGCGCACGTTTTTAATGGTACATGTTTAAGAAGGCGCTATAGGTCGCCATGTGTATTATTTATGTTGTCACTGCATTAGCATGATGAATGCAGACACTTTTTATTAGAGACAAATGAAAGCTATTGTGACACAATTATGGCAAAAACAATAAGAGCGCAGTGTGAGCCGCTCCATGATTGATAATACATCAGGGGGGTTCAATGGTGTTGGGCTTAACCAGGCTTTCCCTCAGGGGTTTTCCCTTGGCATTAGTCAGGCAAATCCCTTTGTCAACCTCTCCCCTCACCATTTTTATTCATAAGCATTTGGCCCTAAGAAAGACATCAAACCAAGAATACAACGAGAGGTCAACATCGTCTTTGCGCAATGTTAACCTCTGCATTGATGAAGCTAATTCACATTTCCTCAGTCCAGCCTACGGGGGTTCAGGAGGGGAGGAGGAGGAGCAGAGGGAGGCGGCAGGGTGTGTGTGTGTGTGTATATATATGCATGTGTGTGTGTGTCTGCTTGTGCCTCTCTGTGTGTCAGCGGCCACTTTGTAGTGAGTCATCCTCTTGACCCGGGCCCCTCCACATGGGGTTTGTATTGATAGCGTTTGCTGAAAGGAGGGTAAAGTGAATGTTGTCCGAGCTCATTGGAATGACAATGGGGGCATATGGTTGCGTGTGTGTTGGTGTATGGTCATGGCAGCCACCATATTCCTCTGTGCAGGGTTGCCAGGTGCTTCATGAACGGACCCACTGAGAGTCGACAAATCATACACAAATGCAACAGACTGGCTCGTGGCTCTACAGCCCAACGGGGGGTTCTCTGTCGCTGTCGGCCTCTTTTTATTTCCTTCTACGCTTCCTCCTCTCTATCTTTGATCAAAATGATACAACAAACCATAACAACCTGACAATTAAAAAAAAGAAACCACACTTGAGATTACTGTCAAGCAGAGCCACCATTCATTATCTGTTTATCCTCCTAATCAGAGCCCCCTACTTTGAACACTGTAAAAGCCCCACAGAGAACAAGAGAATAAAGATAACCTGATGTAGTAGCATCCCCTCCCACACAAAGCCACTTCTTCTGTCATGAATAGTCAGCTCCACCCTAATGACTATTCAATACAGTCTGCAGGCTGCAGATGAACGGCCAATCCACAGCAGCATCTGCTGCGGGCCTAACTCGCCAGACGCCAGCCTTGTAAGAGGGCCATTGCAGGCTAATTGAAAGACAGAGGCCATCTCTCAAAGACAATGTTTGTGTGCATATGTGTGTGTGTTGGGAGGGAGACTTGACATAAAGAAGAGTGAGAGAGAGAGAAAAGAAAAGGGAGGAGACATAATTGACAAAGGATGGAGGGAATGAAGAAGAGGGAGCGAGGAGGAGAAAAGGAGACATTCCTCTCCTCGCAGAAAGAACAGCTGACCTGTCAGCATTTTGTTCCCATGCGGCCATATTGGAAAAGCCCCTGTGGGCATTGAATTAACACAACCCAAACCCACTTCATGTAATTAGAGTGGCCTTGTGGTCTTATTTTAAGTACATGTTTGAATCATTGCTAACACTAACTCCTTTTTGAAATGATTAGAGGTGTGATATGTACTTTTGGGGAAGATTTTTAAATCAGAAGAGAAAGATCTTCATTGACTGATTTTTTTATTCCCAAACAAACTAAATAAACAAACTATCTGTGTTTCATGACCTAATAAACAAACTGACCATGAAGGACAACACCATTTCTTACTGTTTACTTTGTTTATATGTGGCGGACCCTGCCACCTTTCTAGCTTCAAACAGTGTTCTGGGACCTTGTTTTCCTCTGAGAACAGCTTGTTTATTCAGTTATGGAAAAAATAAATATTTCTGAGTTTGTATTATTACCTCATTAATATTGTGAATATTCAAATTTTGAGTTTGATTTTCCCCCCCCCCAAAACTACCTACTGCCCCTTTAAAGCTTGAACCGATATCTTTAATGGATCACAGATTAAAAAATGATGCAGCCTGCAATAAACAGGAAGTGATAAATAATAAAATCCAGTTTAATCTATAATTTTACATATGAGTAATCAACAGAAATGCAGCTGGTATTTACAATTGTGAACGTGACAAATTGGATTTTCGGTTGTTTTTCACCTCCAGGTCTCTTTATCCTCCTTTGCAAGTCTTTGCATCAAATAGTAATAATAAAAAAACAGCCTCCACAAACGAAAACTAAAGGATTGCTGTCATAATTCTCTTCAGTTCTCCTCTGGCAGTTTTTATTACCAAAGGCGGTGAATAATCTTTGCCACCCTGGCCATCCCAAATAACACGATCCCTCAGCATCACTGCTTACTGTATTTTATGGTGAAGTGTAGATGAGAAAGGAAGAACATTCAAATGAAGCACTATCTTGTGCTGTGCTGTGGCATTCATAGCGCAGTGGAGGGATTCATCAGCAGCCTGTGAATATGGAGAAAGCAGTTCGCTGAAAGCATGTGGAAGTGGCTGTTGTGTAATTGTCAAACTGCTTGCTTTTTAGATGAAAAGAACAGATTGCCAGACGATGAGTAAAAACGAGGTGAAACATGTTTTCAGAGGGTTAATGGTCGACTTTGGCGTGGCACGGACTCGTATCCCGTGGCCACATATGTGCCGTTTCAAAGTGTGCTTTCTGTAAATTAGGAATGCTTATGTTCAAGCTGCGCCAACAACAAGTGTACAGGCCCCAAACCACACCAGTACGATCAGGGGCGTGCAGCCAGTCTGTTGCTGGCTGGCAGACGAGTGCAAGAGGAGCAACTGTTCCACCAGGTAGGACACAGGAAACAGATCTGATGGGTTCACTTTTTATTGTCGTCATAAGGGGAAAAAATGATGTTGCCACGTTCTTAGCATTAAAACACTGGTGTCAAACTATTTATTGAGTGAGTGGTTCTTTATAGAGTCCACAGCAGTGAGTGTGTTTTGTATTACTTCAGCCAGAGACCCATGAAAAGGTTTCTTTAAGGAGAGAGTAACTCTGCATTATACACTCCCCATGGGGTAACTCCAGCACTTCTTGTATTTCTTGGGAGACTGTGCACCTGTTTCTGCTTCTCCTCACACGAGGATAAAGTCATGACTTGTTAATTTATGTTGTGTTGGACTCCATTTTTATGTTTCTCTTAATTTATTTTGTAGGGACTGAGCAGCAACCTTTTTATTTTTTTAACCATTCATCAAACCTTATGAAAGACTATTTCTTTTTAGTTTGTTGGCAGGTAGAATGGAGATGATCTTTAAAGGGCTGGTTCACCCAAATAGAAACTTATATAATCTTCAGTGGCAAAAAGTAATTAAGTACATCTAGTCAAGTAGTATGCTTGAGTATAAATTTGATGTACTTGAGTTTTTCTGTTTCTTCCTGCTTTACTCCACCATGTACCCCTCACTCCACTCCATTTATCTGACACCGTATTTGCTAGTAACTTTGTAGATCGAGATTTTAAGAAGACATATAATGATATTATAACATAGGAACTTAATTTCTATTGAAAACTACCCAACAAAGAAGTTAAAATTAGCTTCACCTCGAATGGCTAAAACAAAAAAATGCTGCTTCCAAATTAAATGCAGTATTTTACTTTAAAGTACAACTAGCTGATAATAGCATTATTTGAGTTCAGTAAAAATTTGACTGCAAGACGTTATAATGGAGTACTTTTGCATTTTTTATTTTTACTTTTACTTAAGCAAACAATCTGAATACCATTCATATTTTCACACCTGCAGAGGTGCATCTATGCAGATAGTTTTGGGCTCATCCTTTGAGGTGGTCTCAGAGATTTCTGCCTCTTACTTAATACAAAGAAGATGAATGATTGAATAATTTCTATTTGAGCTGCTAATTTTGGTTTCAGCTAATTTAAAGTTGCACTGATAGTTTTGGAAATTAATTTCAGAAACTCTAAAGGTAATATTTACAATTTTAATGAGGTAATAATACAAACTCAGAAATATTTATTTTTTCCATAACTGAATAAACAAGCTGTTCTCAGAGGAAAACAAGGTCCCAGAACACTGTTTGAAGCTATAAAGGTGGCAGGGTCCGCCACATATAAACAAAGTAAAACAGTATGAAACTGTGTTCGTTTGTTCAGTTTATTCAGTCATGAAAACAAAGAGAGTTTGATTATTTAGTTTGCTGAAGCATGAAATCCGTCAGTGAAGGTTTCTCTGCTGATTAAAATTTCTTCCCCAAAACTACATAGTGCACCTTTAAATGAAAAGTTATGACTTGCCTCTACTAAAGCGTAAATTATTAACTAAAATGCTGTGTATGAATAAAAAGTCAGAAAACAGACTTAACGATACAGTATCACTGCTAACATTAGCTGCCGGAAGCTAATGGTCATACCAGACCAAGGACGGCTGTAGACTGTAAGAAAAAGAATTGAGTTATTTCTTCTTTGTAAGTGACATAGTGTTGCTTTAAAGTATTTTTTGTTGCCTCTCAGTGCTGCGGGGTGCCATTATTTTGTCATTATTATATTGCACATGTAATTACGCTTGTGAATGAATAAAACTCTGATTCTGAAGTCTCATGGTGAATATTTTGTCAATTAAAACCACAACTGCGTGGATGGATACCACTAGAGCTAAATGAGAGAACTGTTTTTTCTTTGTGATTTGGTTGAACTAACCCTTTAAAGACCCTTGTGAGGGTCCTAGCCAAGAGCTCCTGACCCTAGAGAAAACCGTTTGTGCAGTCCACGTGTATCACCGTGATAATGGCGCTGCTTATGATCCGTTGTTCCAGCAGCACTGGCACTGCACTGCGAGGCAGGAGAAGCCAGGCCGTCAGGGATTTGTCAGAGGCCTGTTATTACATCTCTAGTCACATAAAATATGGCTGCCTCTCCAGAGATCCAACTGCCAGATAAATCCACTCTCCTCCAACCAGACTGGCCCCCGCGCTGAAACCATCCAATGGTGTTCCTCAGCCAGTGACCTCTGGTAATGACATGTGATTTATACAGTACATGTTTTAAACTGAGAGACACATCCGAGACATCTCTCCTCCTCTCTCTGTGTATCTATATCTGGTGTCATGTGAGATAACAGGCAGGCCTTTGGGAGAGGATAGACATGACACCCATCTTTGGGGTCTCACAAAATGGCTACAATGTGGATAGTTTCCCCTGCAGCTGTCTAATCGCAGTCTAAGCCTGCAGTGAGTGCTGTGTCTCCTCCTGCATGAGGTCACTAACACATATTGCAGGATGGCACTTTAAGCTAACAGACCGCAGTGTGGAAGGCCTAAATCAACACCTGGTTGGGAAGAAAAAATGGGCTCCAGTGTTCTGTAAATACATTTAAGTAGCAGATTACAGGAGTGTTGTAAAAAATACTGTAAACTAACACTACTGGATTATGATTAACCAGAGCTCTTGGAGGGGTTATTACAAATATAAATTCAATACCAGTCCATTAAAATGACAAAAAAAAAAAAGTCCAGCACACCTTCAAAAGGCAAACCAAACACCAGAAGGCCTGAATAGTGCATCAGAGAGAGTCATTTTTCCACACAGTCAGTGATGTGCTCCGTCTTGTCCCCTGCCAGCGAACGTCCCCTGCACAGTCTAGTAGCTTAAGAGATTAAGTAGTGTGGCTAAAGGAGAGCTGAGAGGCAGGCCGTGTCGTTGACCTTGGCAAGCGAGACACCGAGATGATGACACACCACTACAAATATCTGTCTTTAATAAACAGGCACTGAACACCATGACCCAACTCAGCCCCGCACCATGACCCAATTCGGCCCCCCAAGCTGGAAGAAAACACATTTGATATTGATAATGTTCACCTGTGTTCTGTTAAATGCATTTTATAGTTTAGTTGTTTAGTTAATATGTGCCAAAGAATATATTATTTTAAAGTTAATTGTGTTATGAATGTGCTAAATGATGAAACATAATGCATGATACTATATTGCTGTCTTAAAGGGGCACTATGTCGTTTTGGAGAAGAAATTCAAACTCAGTATTTTAATACAATATTAATAAAGTAATGATACAAATTCAGATATATTTATTGTTTATATAACTGAATAACAAGCTGTTCTCTGAGGAATATAAGGTCCCAAGAACACTGTTTGAAGCTAGAAAGGTGGCAGGGTCCGCCACATATAAACAAAGTAAGTTTATTCAGTCATGAAAACAAATAGTTTGTTTATTTAATTAGTCTAGGTATAAAAATCAGTCAATGAAGATCTTTCTCTTCTGATCATATCATTTCATATTTTTTTCATACATACATTTTGTTTACCCTCATAAATGCTACAGTATACATTAATTAAACACCATTTTAAAAGTAACCATGTTAAATTTACCTGCCATGTATTATTATTATTTTCCTCTATTTAAATCCTGTTTTCTTTTTTTCTTTTTAAATGGTTTGGTGAAACTAATTGAGTGCTAAAAGAAACTCCAGAAAAATGCAAAAGAAACGTGCTCAAAAGTCTGTGGTCATATTTCAACACAACACCCAATGAGCAGTTCCCTCTGAAATCAGATCTGACCCCCCACCAGCAGCAAATATAAACTGCCTGCCTGCTTTTTTTTTTTTTACCTCCTTCATAACCTCATAAAGTTCAACCGGACACGTAACTGCAGAACCTTTTGTAAAAACTCACAGCAAAAGTTCTTTCTTCTCTTTTTTTACATATTAAAAAACGAAAGAAAGTGAAAGTTTGGGTAAAATCAAGGTGTCAGTATGATGTTGTTCTCTGTCCTGTCTCAAACAAGAGCTCTGTATATAATGTTTAGGCTGAATAGCCTAAGGAGTGTGGTGAAAATGGAGTTGGCTGATTAAATACAGTTATCTTATGTTTTTTAAAAATAATAATAAATAAATAAAATGACAAAGGGAAAACAATACTACAGGAAAATTAAATAACTTAACTAGGCTAAAAACAAACCATAAAATGCTACAATGCATTTATCTTATCCTCTCTCTCTCTATCTCTGTCATCATCATCATCATCATCATCATCATCACCACTCTGTTGATATTTTTATTTTTACTGTCCGTCCATCAGTGACGTGAAGCTAATCTTAACAATATTATGCATTACTGAGGCAAAAAAATGTAATGTTACAAAATAAAAGCACTGTCATATAAGCATTGACAACAACAAGAAACACCAACAAACAAACTGCAAACAGTAATAATAATGATAATAATAATAAAAATAATAATAATAATAATAATAATATTGGTTTTAAATGTCTCTTTTCCGCAGTAAAATTATTGGTCCTTTTGTTTATGTAAAGATCAAATTAAACCTGAAATCCATTAAAAGAATCGGCTCGATCGGCTTTAAAAAATGTTATCTTTGACTTTTTTTTACAGTAATAATAATAAATAGTTTTACAGATTTATAAGAAAATAAAAATAACTGTATATTTGCTCTATAGGATACTGCGTAAATTCGTTCGTCCTATGCAAAACAGCCCGTAGCCGATTTTTTTTTTCTTTTCCGCCCAGCACCAAAATAAACTCATCATGTCAAACCTGGAGGACGCGGGGAAATTTGAGAGGAGATGAAATATTTCTCGGATGATATAAAAGGAGCCCTTTCGCCTGAGTTATGGCCCGGATTTGGCGTTGCTGAGAGGGATGCATGCTGCTCCTTCTCTCCCGCCCCAGAGGAGGTATCATCAGAGCTGATATATGGCCCAGCTCGACATTACCTTTACAAAACAAAGGATCATCCACGCTTTGGGTCGAGGAAAAATATCCTTCTGACTATCTGCAACATCTAAGATAGGACACCTGAGTCGACCTGTCTTTTTTTTCTATTTTTTGCCACCATCCTGGATAATCCAAATACTTCTAAATAAAACAACTCCTGCTCAACTGAACCAAAGTTTGGCGCATAAAAACGCTTAAACAGGCTTCGGATTGTGGTCTCTCTCCCCCTCATCTCCCTCTTTCTCCTTCTCCCTCTCTCTCTGCTTCCCCTCATTTACCCCATATACCTATTCTGGTATCTCACCACACGACTAAATTAGACCAAAGATGATAAGAGCACAAAGCATTATAATTCCGCCGGGCTCCTCCTCCTTCCAGCCATGCGTCCTAATTAATGGGACACCCCCAGTCGCAAAAAGCCCCGCACTGGACTGCAACATAGTCAAAGAGTGAAAGGGAAGAGGGCGAAAGTGCCACTGGAGATAATTGATTACCTACCAATCAATGATAACTTGTTAGTAATCGTCAACTCTTTGGACCTCGCCATTTTCAGGGAGGCATCTCACTCCTGCGGACTTGCTGCTCCCGAGGATCGACACTTTGAAGGCATCCCATTTTGGAATAAGATTTTCTTTTCTCCCTCCTCTCCTCCGCGTCTTTTTTAACCTCCCAACTGTTATGTGACTTTTTCCCCTCGACAGATTAGCTCGTTTTTAACCGCTGAATATTTTCCAACCAAGTCCCGCATAAACTCTGCGCACAACCAATGATGACATCCAAAGAAGTGGCCAAATGTGATGCAGTGGAAAACAGGAGGCGAAGTCCGCTGGACCACTTGCCGCCTCCAGCCAACTCCAACAAGCCGCTGACCCCCTTCAGCATCGAGGACATCCTCAACAAACCGTCCGTGAAACGAAGTTACACAATTTGCGGCACGGCTCATCTAATTTCGTCCTCTGAGAAGCACCGCTCATCCAGCATCCCTCTGTCCAGCCGGGCTCTGCTCACCCAGACCTCCCCGCTCTGCGCGCTGGAGGAGCTGGCCAGCAAGACCTTCAAGGGGCTGGAAGTCAGCGTTTTACAGGCTGCGGAAGGTACATCTCCACACCGAAAAACACAGCTTGCACACAGCTTTTAAGAATTAAATTTGAGGGGTTTCATCTGATTTAATTTTCCCATTCAGTGGCCTGCACCAGACAGAAAATAACCGTTTGGTTCCACCTTTTATTTTGCAGCCTGTCATGCATTTCATCCAGTATATGTGTGCTTGTTTAATTGTCTGGAAAAAAACAATTCGTTTTGAAATTTTAAATGCGTATTTTTCCTCTAAATATGTCCTGTTGAACAAAGGCGTGTAAATGTTCTGAGCTGCTGCTGAACGAAATAAATCGCCTCAGATTTTTTTAATATTAAGGTCTCGTGTGTGGTGCTCAATATTTCCCAGCGGTGTCTGTGTAATATTCTTGTAATGACCTGCTCCAACACTAGCTGAAGGCTTTACTGTTCCACATATAGCGGCACTGTCATTGTTTTTTTTTTGTTGTTTTTTTTTGCGTTAGGGCCGCTTTTACGCGCGCGCTGCGGCGGTGCAGACGAAGCCCCGCACCTGCGTGATTCAATGATTTTCACCCAGCCTCTGTCTCTCTCTCACAGGCCGGGACGGGATGACTCTGTTCGGCCAGAGAACCACCCCGAAGAAGCGTCGGAAGTCTCGAACGGCCTTCACCAATCACCAAATCTACGAGCTGGAGAAGCGCTTCCTGTACCAGAAGTACCTGTCCCCGGCCGACCGGGACCAGATCGCTCAGCAGCTGGGCCTGACGAACGCGCAGGTCATCACGTGGTTTCAGAACCGGAGGGCCAAGCTAAAACGGGACCTGGAGGAGATGAAGGCCGACGTGGAGTCGGCCAAGGCCATCGGCCAGGTCCCCTTGGACAAGCTCGCCAAGCTGGCGGATCTGGAGAAATGCGCCAACGGCACGCTGGGCCACCCGCGAGGCGAGTCCCCCGCGCGGGGCGGCCAGCAGGAGCACGAGCTCGCTCAGAAACTGCGGACGTCGCCGCTGTCTCCGTTCTCAGACCACACAACTAGTAAAGAGTGCTCAGAGGACGAGGACGTGGAGATTGATGTGGATGACTGATGGCGCAGCGTGGGGCTGGAAGGTCGACAAACACAAAAAGACGATAAAGAAAATCCTCCCGAGGACTTGTAACTTACTGCTTATATTGTATACCATATCTCAGAACATGTACCAAAATGTATGACTTTTATATCGGCACAGATAGACCTATTCATAGTGAAGCATGAACACAGAACAAGAAATATGCAGTGGTATTTTACAATGTATTCATTAGCAAACTGTTACTTCTTGCAATCAAAGCAATATGGTCTAAAATGACATGAGTAACTTATTATTTTTTTACACTATAGGCCAACACACACACACACACACACACACACACACACACACACACACACACACACACACACACACACACACCTGTTCCACAGCTTCTCCTATAAGGCCTGCCCTCACACACCACTATGAAAGTGCTCCAGTTTTTCATATTTTGTGCATGTAAATGCATGCTTTGATTTGTGATCATAATCTATTTATTTCTACTTTATTATTTTTCCTTTTTTATTTAATTGTTTTTGTGTTTTCCTCTGTGAGCCAAATCGCCATTGAGTCACTCAGTCACTGCCGGCTCTCCTCTTCCTCCTCCTCCTCCTCCTCTTCCTCCTCATGACTGTGACCCTTGACTTCTGCTCACATTCGGCGTCCCGATGCTGCGGTGCATGATGATGATGATGATGATGATGATGATGATGATGATGATGATGGTGATGGTCGGAAACGCAAACTCGGACATTCACAGTTGTGCGTTTTTATGGGAATGCTCAAGCGATGGCGAGAAACACAAGTGAATCTTGCGGTGATTTTGACGAGCTGTATGCTACTTTTTAGATTTATTGTTTGGATACAATAGATTTACAGTTATAAATTTGTTATGTTTTGTACACCTGTAAGTGCCTTTCTAAAATCAGGACATTATTTGAAAACCAATGCACAGACTGTAATGTATATAGGCTACTATGGGAATAAAATGGCTTTTCTGAATATATCTTTTATGTTGTAATTCTTGAATTAATATCGAGTTTGTTTGTTTTTTATTATGGATATAATAGCCTGGGATTTTCTTTTTTTTTTTTTTTTCAAGCGAGGACACAAAATCATTTGAGAAACACGCTCTCGTTGCCAAATCTGGGCGTGTGAGCCCATCACCAGCGGCCTGCTTAGAGTTATTATTCTCAACTATTTTGTCCCTTTGTGTCCCTTTCTACTAGGATGCTCTAAACATTTTGTGGCCCGGAATCTCACGTCTCCTTTCACATCCTAAATGCGTATCATGGCTTCTTGACCCTTAGACGTGTTTCTCCATTCGTGGCAAAAATTTATGTGAGAAACACAAATCTGGTGCCGGGGGAAAAAAAGACGAGGATGCCACAAAAACACAAAGTTTTGGGCCAGTTTCTCTCGGGCCTTTATAGACCTTTTTTGTTCTGCGGGACTGGGCCGTAATTTTGAGCGTAAAGCATGAAAAGTGGGGACAAATGAGCAGCGTTCCCTGATGGGACGAGCCACAAAGGAGCAGGGCCGGTCCCCCGCAGGCAGCAATACTGAGACAAGTGTGTCCCACCGCACAAAAAGGACGCAAACGTTTGGAGGCCATATGGTTTTTGAAATTTCCTCACAATTTCAGACAATTTGATGGATTGAGTTAACCCTCCTTTTAAACAGTTTAACTGGGTGCGAACAAAGGCCATAATGCCTACATAGACTCTCCCTTCATGAGGGCATCTGCGGCTATTAATGTCTGGCCCTTTTCTTTGCCTGGCGTTTTGAACAAGTCAATGAATTACAATGAAACTGCCCCTTTTTTGTGAGCCGCTTGTCTCTCTCCGCTTTTTAGCTCCGGAATAATATGTTTGACTTCTGTCCAAGAAGGTTTTCTAAACAAGAAATGGATTTTGTTGAAAGTGTTTTTAATGTTAAGTAGGGAGCCATAAAGAGTTGCGACTGTGACATTTATGCCAAAGTCTGGTTAGGGAGCCCTTTGTTTGTTTTCTTCTCATCTCTTTTTTTTTCAGCCCCTTTTTTTCTTCTTCTGCCTCTTTATTTCTTTTGTCTTTAAGGAGTTTAATGAAGCTGAAAACATGGCGATGTGAGAAAGAGAGAGTGTCCAGAAGAGGAACTCAAAAGGCTGCCTCCCGTTTAACTCTCTTTGTTCAAAGAAATGATAAGTAGGCCTGTCTTCTTCTTCTCTCTCCTTTTATAGAGTTGGTGTGTTTTTTTATTTTCCACTTTTTTTTATTCCCGACAACCTGAATAAGTTTATAGACCTGTAAGCATTTAATACGGCTGAAGCTATTGTCAATTCTCTGTAGGAGAATTAGTCCTATGGTAAAATGTGTTACACTTTACTTTAACCCCCATTTAGCATTTATAAGCAGCATATTATAATTTAACAAACGGTTTATAACACGTTATAATGCAGTTGAACGCTTATAGTAGTGTTTGTTAAAGTACAATTTAAAGTTAAATTGCTAAAAAATATGTCTGAATATAAAAAGTTATACATGTTTTCAAATACTTATACTACTATATAAGTGTACTTTATTATACTTATTAATAAACTCTTAAAATGTCATGTTTTTTCTGCTTACAACTGCATTATAGTGCTTACCACCAAATATTAAATGTTTATCCTAATCACAGCTGAATAAGGAATATAAATAGTGTTTATCATGGTTTAGTAAATTGAAGGTAACTCTTGATTTTTAAGGTATCTCCAAATTTTGTTAACTGACTTGCAAGTAAGAAGATTTAAAAACGGACCCTTCTTCTTAGATGTATGCCTATATTACAATACTGTGTGTGTGCGTGTGTGTGTGTGTGTGTGTGTGTGCGTGCGTGTGTGTGCGTGTGCCTCCTGTGCAGCCCATTCTGAATCAAGCATATTTATGAAGGGAGAGAGTGTTAAGGCAGCCTAAGTTTATGGATTTCACTTGCTTATTTTATGAGGGCTTGTCAGGCGGGCCCGGCGATAAGTAATACTACAGTCTGTGGGACCACTTCGTGGTAATTAATCTGGAGGTCTTAAGTGTATTTCAGTATTTCACTTCAAGATGGAAAAAAATCACTACTTCAATCGTCCGGAAAATTGAAGTTTGATGCATGAGTCCCTACTGAAACAATAGTACAGCCCTCTCTCTTTTCATCTCATCTCATCTCCTCCCCTTTTTTATACTCTCTCTCTCTCTCTCTCTCTCTCCCTTCCTCCCCCTCTCTCTCTCTTATTATTTTAAGTCTCAGGTGCACAGTGGACTCATATTTGCAACGCTGGTCGAGTGACAGCCTTTAAAACAAGCTTTAAAATGAATTAATTAGTTTGATGCTTCCAGTAAGTCTTCTCAAACATAGCAGAAAAATCGTCCATCAACATATTATTATTATTATTGTTATTATTGTTATTATTATTATTATTATTATTATTAATAATAATAATAATAATAATAATAATGAATACGTATAAAGAGGAGATCAGTAAATGACTTCATATTTGCCTGGCTTGCCTGAATTGTAGAGTTTTAATCATAGCCTTCCTGTGGAGCCAGTTAATACTTCAAACTTCAATTTTACGGGCGATTGAACTAAGCATGTTCCTGACAGAATTGATGTATGTATTAATTTCCTTTAACTGTTGATTAATTAGGCTGCGCTGAGGGCTCAAATGGAACAGTTTGTTGGGAAATTTGCATATTAATCAAATTCTAGTTGATCATTCAAATAATCCAGGCTGTGTGATCTTTGGGGATGTGTGGCTTTAAAACATAGTAAACACAGACATGTACAATCTCTAATACGGCTGTTTTTTCTGCATGTTTTCTGGGTCAAAGTCACCTTTTGGACTCAACTGTTCATCCAGTTTTGTTGCAACCGACCAATGCTCTGATAGATTAACATCATTACAACCAAACAACAGCAAACCTGTGCTTGTTTGTCTTATAAATAAACCAGTGGGTGTGTGTGTGTGTTTGAGAGAGAGAAGTGAAAGAGAAGCAGGTTGGTTGTTGTATTTTGGACACTTTGTACTCTTAAGTTTAAAAAAAAAAAACTGGCAAAAAACAAATAAATAAATAAATGACAGTCTGCCTTCCTGATGTGGAAGTTATTCTGCCTCACTGCTACAGTCTGAGTGGCATCAGTACAGGCTTCAGATCACAGACAGATGGAGTTTGAGGGATGATAAACGCTACAGATATGCAGCAGAACGATTAGAAAGAATATTCTGTTTTTATCAATGTGACAGCAGTTCCCACGACGCTGTGAAAAGTCAGAAAGATGAACCAAAGGCTGCAGAAACAGTCAAAATGAATAATTAAGAGTTATTATGTGCTTCTTTAAAGGGCAAATCCACCAATTTGAGTGTGTTTACAGGTCATGGGGAGTACAACTGCATATGTTGAAAAAGTAGTATAAAGTAGTAGTATAAAGCCTTTTATGGCTCCAGGGGAAGCTGCATGTAATCTGATAAATTGCCTCCAGTGATGTCACTTTGTGGCTAAGTTGCATTGTGGGTAATGTAGGCGCCAGGTTTTGAAAAGCAGTGCACAGGTCGAGCGTTGTACTCCTATAAAGTGTTATAGGATTGGTTGGACTCATTATGAGTTTAACAACAAATTACCTTTTTATTCATGCGTTCTTCTTCCTTTTGAAAACTTGCCTGCCTGCATTACCCACAATGCAACTAAGCCACTGAATGACATCTCTGGAAGCAGTTTATCAGATTACATGCAGCTTCCTCTGGAAACACAAAAGGCTTTAAAATACTTTTTTCCCCACATAAGCAGTAGTACTCCCCAAAACTTGTAAAGACACTATAATGAGTAAAATTGTTGGAGTTACCCTTTAAACAATTTTTGCAAAGCTGGTTTGATGATAAGCATATTGTCCTTTGCTGGTGAAGGTTTACAATTAATATAATTAAAACTGCACCAGCAGGAATTTTGTTTTGTTTTTTACAGCAGAGATGAAAATCAAGAATGTATAGAATATCCCCAGACAAAAAGACAGAAATTATACTGCAAGTCATATAAATACAATTTTGAGTGGAAAATATTCTGGATAAATATGGGCGTAGAAAGGATATAAAGAATGCAAATATGGTATAATTATGAGGTAAAAGTTATTAAATATAAGTGATGGGAAATTTCTCAGCTGCTCAGAGCAAACACACCCAAACAAACAGATAAATGGAGGAATAAAGTGAAATGAACCCAAGGAGTCCCTGATGGTAGTCATCTGGAAGCACATCCAAATCTGATGGGTCCATCCTTTAAATCATGTAGGATTTAAATGGGGCCAAAATGTACTGGTTATGACAAAATGGTAATGTTCAGACTGTCACATGAAATTCTGAACTACATAGGAGAAAAAAAGCAGGAAGGAGGAGGAAAAGGAAAAAGGAAGTGCAGATGCTGACAAGCTCCAAACTCCAGTCAGCTGCTTGGACACCGAGAAGAGAGACAAGCAGAGACACCTGCTGGTGACTAGAGGACAGTGTACTCCACTACAGTGAGCACTTAACCAGCCATGCTGTATGTGTGCGTGCGTGTTAGTGAGTGTGTGGGTTTGTGTGTGTGTGTATTTTAGTTCTCTTACCTCTCACACACTCTCTCACAAGTAAAACTGCAAATTTGCTTAGTTTGCATGATCATAAATAGGTTGATTAAGCATTTTGTGCAAGATTGAAAATGTAAGAAAATGTAAAGTAAGTATAAAGACACAAAGCTGTTTGTACTTAGCAAAATAAAATAAAAACAATACAAACAATAATATGTGTGATACGTTAAGATAAAGTTCTGAAATTGAATGCAATGGTGTGAAGCATAGAGGAAATTAGTAGTTTCATGTGCCATTTACTGTTTTCCTTAAACAGATCTGACAGATTTCAATGCTGCTGTGGTAATGTAAGATTTTCCCCCAGAAAATATTGAATTTTGCTTTGATCGGGAGATCTGTTAAATTCACAGTAAGGGTTTGATTTGGGTAATAACTTGGTTCTTATCTGACATGTGACTCAAGTCATTTGGTCGAAGTCTCAGGTAAGTCAAGCCAAGTAAAGTCACAGGTTGCATCAAGTTGAGTCCCAAGTTAAGAAACTTTATACCAAAAAGTAGGTATCTGGTCTTTATAAAGAGAAAATACACGGTATTAGTACATATCTAATAATGATACTATTGGCCAATTTATCCAACCTGTGAAAAAGTTTGACAATTAATTGGAATTGTATTATAATTTATTGATATTCATTTAAGTAAATGTAATCAAACAAAAAACTTATTACTTTAAGTCATCATGTCTCCAGTCTTTAACTTCCAAGTCCAAGTGGAGTCTTAAATCATTTACTTTCTGTCAAGTCAAGCTGCAAGTCATCAAAACGGTGACTCAAGTCACAAATACTCAGGTCCACATCTACAGTAAAAACCTCTGTCTGTTTTCTCTTACTCTGTCTAAGTGAATAAAAGCCTCATTAGACTTATTGTAGGGCCATGAATACCATGTTCAAGATAATAATATTTATCTGGTGTCAGTTTCCATCCTACTGTGTAATACTACACTGACAGCACATTTGGACCCATGGGTAAGTCCACTAAATGTACACATAAGTGTGTTTACAGGTCTTGGGGACATTGCCCACAATGCATCTCAGCAACTGAGTGACATCACTATAGGTAGACTAATTTAACAGAACACATGCAGCTTCCTCTGTAGCCACAAAAGACTTTATATTACGTCTGTCACATATGCAGCAGTAGTACTCCCCAATACCTGTAAACACACTTTAATGTGTAAAACTGGTGGAGTTACCCTTTAAAGTTGCTGATATGTTTTCAGGAAGGATAACAGTAATGTGTTCGGAACCGAACCTACAATTTTAATCTATGCCTTAACTACGAGGAGCTCATAAACAAACTGCACTCACCGCACCTGCGCAGTCCTGCGCAGCATCGGCGCTCCTCAGCACTGCGTCTGTCGCAGACGTTACGTCATCAAAGTTGGCGGTATTTTGAAAAGGAAGCGTCTGTTGCTGGTTATAGCTCCGCGGTGTGTTGTTGTTGTTGTCCGCTTCGTGGAGGCAAAACTGCGAAAAATACAAAATATGGTAAGACTACACGCTCTTTAGCTACCCCCTGTTGTGCAGATATGTACACAATAATTTAGTGTGACGTGTTTTTGCGCCCGTTACCGAGAATATCCTGCTACCGTAAAGTACCGTAAACTAGCTAATAAGACCTAACCCATCACTGCTGACTTTATCTGAGCAGCACTCACTAATGTATTATATGTAAATACATATCCAGTGGTGGAAAGCAACTAAGTACATTAACACAGTACTGTACATGAGCACAAATTTGAAGTACTTGATATATTACTTGAGTTTTTTTCTATTCATGCCACTTTCTACTTCTGCTCCAACACATCTCAGAGAGAAATATGGTACTTTTTATTCCACTGCATTTATTTGACAGCTTAAGTTACGTTACTTATTTAATTAAGATTCCTGCAACAAAACATATTTTTGTTGTACATTAAACTTCCCAGTAGTATATACAAGTGCAGCTAAAACGATTTGTCGATTGACAGAAAATTAAAATTAGAAAATGAGCTTGAATCACTTAAACCAACCAGTAAAATCCTGCTTGTACATGAATGCATCACTACTAATATTGTAATGATATATAATAGTACATTCACAGGGGATTTTAAATACTTTGAATATATTTTCCATATACTTATTACTTAAGTAACATTTTCACTGCATGACTTTTGCTCGTCATTATGTATTTTTACAGTGTGGTACTTTTACTCAAGTATTTGATGACTTCACCCACCACTGAATATATATCCAAATTCAACTCGACACCTTTTATTTACACTGTGTTTATTTTACTGTGTTCAGGCTGAGGTGAATCCCAGCGACCAGGCAGCAGCAGAGATGTCAGAGGCCGCTTGGAGTGAGCTGATGGACAGGTGTGAGGATCAGTTTGCTCAGCTGGAAAAGGTAAAGTCATGTTTGAACCTGACGACTCACCCTGTCCTTTCTAACAAGTCACTGGATGTGGAAAGACTGTACAAACTGCAAACTGTGTCTCTCTGTGTTGCAGCTTCAGAATGAGATCATACTGAGTGAACCAGATTGCTGTGAGAATCCAACAGAGCAGGTGAGATGATGCTCTGTGTCTTTGCAGTATCCTCACAGCGATGTCTCAAAAAAAGCTCTTAAAAATGTTCTTATGCACTTTTTTTTTTCATTTAAAAAATATGATACGGTATTTAAATACCTTTAGTCAATAGGTAATCAATGACTTAATCCTCCTTCTAAAGTGTGTTTTGTTTTTATGTTCCTTTAACTTCTGAATGCCAATTTTATCTCCCATAGTCAGTAAATCGACTGATGGCAACAGAAGCAGAACTGAAGCAGTGGCTGACAGTGGAGCCGAAACGTAAGTCCTCCAATCACACTGTGATAGACACCATAATCATAATGTGATGTACTGTAAGTATTTACAACTGAAGTATGAATAGTGCAAATCAGCACCACAGTTTAATGCCACAGTTAGAGTTTAATGTTGTTCCATATTCAGAAGCAACAATTTAGTGTGGTGTGAAATTGGTGTTAAGGTTTAATCTTAAATTTTGTGATTTGTATCAAATTCTGCTTACAGGTGATCAAATCAAATTTTAGTATTTTATCTACTGTATGCATTGATTTTTTTTTTGTTTATGTTGCTCCATCCAGTGCTGGCGGAGAATTCAGAAATTTTACTTCAAGCTGGAAAAGAGGAGGTATGTCAGTGTTTAAAATGCAGCATTTAATGTCACAGTAGAATGCCTCTTATTGAAATTCTTTATTTAACTGTATTGCTCCAGTTATGCAGTCCATTTTCCAACTTTGTTTTCCACAGATGCTCAAGCTGTGCTCTGAACTTGAGATGGTTGTTTCTTGCTATGAAGCAAAGAGAGAGAATCTGAGAGAAACTAAGGAACTGTATGTAACCCTTTAGATATACACTTACTGTCCTTCCTCATGGCATGTAAATGCTTTCCCAGAACTGAAGGGAAGAGAGAGCATTTTCATCGGTTTTGCTCTGCACACTGATCTAAACGTTTGTGGGTTTTTTTAGTGAACAGAAGTGGCTGGAGGAGAAGACACAGGCGCTGATGGCTGCCACTGATCATGTTGAGAGAATGAAAACAGAAAAGGAGAAAATATCAGATCTCGGGTGAGTTTGAAGACAAAGGCAAAACGATGATATTCTTGAAAATGAATGTTTGTGAATATACTCAAATCAAACTTGCTTCTGTGCGTGTATTCCACAGGGTATTGCAGGACACTAAGGCTAAAATCCAGAAAATGAAGGAATACCAGGAAAGGCTGATGGCGTGTCTGGGGGACGTACTAGAGAAGCACGTCCCTCACCCTCAGAATGAACCCAGTACAAACAAGAAGAAGAAGGTGCAGTGACCTGTTAACGATCATCTGTGCTTTTACAACCTGTTTACATATAAAAGCCATGCTGTTGCCAGTCCGATGCAGCTTACCATGATTCATTTTCATTTTCAGAACGTGACCCAAGAGTTGAATGAAGACTTGATTTCCCTGAATGAAATCCTTGAGGTTGGTTTTGATTAACTGAATAATTAGCTTAGATGTGCAATGAGTTTTTCTCTTGCTTTAAGATAAACTAATATACTATACTATAGAAATCAGAATCAGAAAGTGGTTTATTGCCAAGAAGGTTTTCACATACAATGTGAACAATGGTGCACAATGGTCAAAATATAGAAACTAAGAGAAAAAAAAGTAGTACAAAAGTCAAGAATCATAAATATAGAATGAAAATTATCATAAAAATACGTAAAATATATATTTAGCGTCGGAAGTCCTAGCAGATGCTAGGCTTCTGAGTTGTTTGTATTTCTTTAAACCAATCATAATTGTCTAGGGTGGCACTAAGTCCAGGATGCAACAACGGTGCCCTGGTATCAAAAGAACCAAGCAGGCCTCCTGTATTTTACGGTCAAAATCTTGGTCAAAATGTGCCATTTTTGGTTTGTAGGTTGCTAGCTTGGAGGTTGTTGTAGTTTACTTGGAGGGCCAGTGGATGGCCTATACCAACAATCTACGTCATGTGAGTCAGACTCGGTCAAGAGTAAATACTTAAAGCTCCAGTTCACCCAAATCACACAAAAAAGACAAAAATCTAGCAGAAATGTCAGGTAGATCCCCAGTCGTGCAAATAGTTTAAATTTTGTTTTTTTGTAAGCAACAACTCACAAAGCACATTACCAAAACTCAACAGCGTTGTGTTTTAAAATGGTCAGAATCTCTGCCACTTCACAGACTTTGTCTCAGATACTGTAGTTTATTTTTTACCTTCATCAGCAGGATTCCATTCTACATTCATAGAACTCAAATCTGCTTATTTGAAAATGTCATGGTACACTTTTCTTAACCAAAAAAGTTTGGGATACAAGATCATTTTAATAGTTATTACTTAAATAAGACAAATACTTATATAGTGTTAAAATACTCCTAAACTATACAGAACAGTGCTTGATGGTAGTGACTGTTCCATTAACTGTGTTGTATCATGCATCTTCATAGGTCAAGTCCTTTAAAGGATGCCGGACCTTTTTTATAGCAGTTATTTTATCATATTATAATTAATCACATTAATAACAGCTGTATGTATTTAATATAAGCCAGTTTCAGGACCCTCAGTACTGTACATGCACCTTTACACCCGTGATTTTTCTTTTCTGCACTTCTGCATTTGAGTGTTGAAAGAGCCTATTATCATTTGGGAGCCTGACTAAGAAACCAAATCCAAATTTCTCAAGTGAACACCAGTATCACAAATTTAATCAGAATGGTCGGTGAAAAATCTTTCTCTTTTAAAATAGTTTTGATGTCTTTTGGGAAGAAGGAGCTCCGTGTGTTTATTGTTGCTTGTTGCTGTAGTGACATTTATAAAAACCAAGACTACACAGTGAGGATGTGAGTAGTTATATCGCAGTCCCCACCAGCCCTAGTCCTCTTGAATTACAGAACTGCAGACAGTCATATTGCAAGCATGAGGTAACGTTGTCAAAGTCAACAGCCATCAACTCTGCCAACCCAAAGTGCTGCACATGTGTTATAGCCAGGTTGTAATCTACATCATTGTAATGGCTCATTCTCAAATGCTTTTGAAAATACTAGTTATAGTGCAAAAAATATCAAATATTGTGATGCACCTCTTTCCAGTGTGTATTGTCAAAGAGAAACCGTCATTCAAACCAAATTCTATGAAATATCTAAATTTCAGCCTGCTTTCTTTTATAAGCTGTGTCATCTTGCACCTTTACTTAACCCAAGTCTCCCTCTGTCTAGCTTCTCATGAACAAGGTCCTGAACACACCACACGATCCCTACGTGACGATAGACAACACGTTCTGGCCAGCCTACGTAGAGATGCTGCTCCGCTATGGCATTGCAGTGAGGCACCAAGAGAATAACTTCAAGATCCGCCTGGAAACTTTTTGTTGAGTCAGTGGTGCATTAGGCATCTCAAGCACCACTTATCTGCTAGTGTTTCTAATTTGATCCTGCTTGTATAGTGCTGTCATTATGTATATTTATGTAAGCTGATATGAGAACTAACTGTGCTGGGAAAGCAACAGATATAGTGATGTACTGTCTGTATATGTCTTTTAAATCAAGGCTCCAAATATGTTTTTAGGTTAAGAGCAGTTTTGGATGTAGAGTAACCACGGGTATTTTAAAAACACCTACATTTAAGTTATGAAAGTATTCAAAACATTTTCTTAGTTGGTTTTTAATGTAAATTTCATGTTAACGGATATTAATGCTTAATGGAGTTGAAAGTATTCTCTAACTACATACCATTTTCTTTCATCCTATTTTCACGGCAAGCTTTAACCATCAATAACAAAACAAATCTCTGATGCCTTCATGTACCCCAATAGTGTACTGTATATATGTAAATGTTGTATATATTTTTATTGTCCATGTTTAATAAAGTTGGGGACAGTAGATGTGGTGTTGTGTTCAGGGAAAAAAAAAAACCCATATAATCAATGATTGGTTATCTAGGTCACCAGTTGGCATCTTTTCAGTCAGAATTATCAATGGGGGGTTGGTGGGTAAACATTCAGAGCAGATCGTAATTTTTTATGAAAATGTTCAAACTTAATTCATAAGAAACTGTGTGCGTCAGACGACGTCAGAACTCTCGACCAATCCGGTGCTGCCGCCGCGTCAGCGTTAGAATTCCTGTGGGCGGAGAAGGGATTCCGGTTCCGGGTGTTTTCATATCCCACTCGGAGGCGTTCATCCCTCTGATTATGGTCTTTTATGAGAAACTTCTTTCGACTTACGACTGATTGAACCTGAGTTCTTTTTAGTAAAGAAGTACACCAAAAGCCGCGAATATGACGACCCGCTCGGAGAGAGAGAAGGCCCAGAAACTCAACGAGCAGCACCAGGCCATCCTGTCCAAAATGCTGAGAGAGGAAGACAACAAGTACTGCGCCGACTGCGAGGCGAAAGGTGCGACATTCACACTGTCGATTTTTTTTCCACGTTTACTGTTCAAAGTTCACATTTCCAGCCAGAGTCCGCCGCTAAAGCTAACTAACAATGTAGCATCTGCGTTGGTTAGCGTCGCTAAGCTAACTCGCTAGTGTGTATCTGGCTCAGGCTAGTCAGCTGACATCTCTTCCCCTTAAGCTAAACTAAGTGGCTAACTAGCAAGCTAACTTCTGTAAACCTACATAAGCTCCACACAGTGCCTCTCCCTCGCCGCCGCCTTCAGCTCAGCTGCGGGCTGGTTGAACACACCGTGGCAGGTCCTTCAGAGGAACTTGACTCGTGTTTTCAAGTTAGCTCATTGTTAAAGAATGCAGAGCCTGTTTTGGCACTTTAAGTCACTGCATGATCGTGCATGTATATGTGTTTCTTCAGACATCTCTCCATGTTCAAGTAACAATCTGTTGTTCTTGCTTTGTCAGGTCCAAGATGGGCATCTTGGAATCTGGGAGTATTTATCTGCATCCGGTGTGCTGGCATCCACAGGAACCTGGGGGTACACATATCCAGAGTGAAGTCAGTCAACCTGGACCAATGGACCTCAGAACAAATCCAGGTACTGTTTTCTTGTTCGTGTTCTTTGGTTTACACACAGACGAAGATCCCTTTTATCTCATGAATATTAAAGCAGTAATCTCACTGGCACATTATTGCCAAGTCTTATTTGTATATAACACGAGAAGATTGATTACAGCATACTTTTACTTGAAGGCATCTGTCCTCTATTGACAGCCAGACTTTCTATCTCAATGCCTCACACTGTAAAGGGTTATAACACCGCAATAATTTAACACCGCACCTTAATCAACTTGAGAGAGAAAAATTGAACACACAATGTTCAAATTCTGTGCAGCAGAGGTTGGTAGATCCGTGCTTTTAGTGCCTAGTGCGGGCCAAGCTTCAAACATACTGGGTCCAACACTTCCCATAATGCAAATTGATGGTGTGTGTTAGTGTCCCGCCTTTATGTCATTTTGAAGTAACCGTAATTACCAGTTTTCAACTTGCAAATGACTGTTAACATGAGCATCCAAGTCATAATTACAACTGGAAACCCCTTTTCTGAAAGCTGCAACATGGATCCTAATGGCGCACAATGACTGGGCACTTTTTAATGCGAAATTGTTAAAACGGTTACATCGGCGAGGTCTGTCGTCGAAGGCAACTGGACCTAAATCTATATCCCCCAGCCTTCCACAGACTCCACAGGCTTTCTGTAAAGGGTTTGAGCTCTTAAACCCAACCTGTCATAACCCTGATGACATCATCTGGGTGGTTTTCTCATATGTGAGAAAGCCACAGAGGACATCATACCACTTCTTTAACTGGCTACTAGCTAGTATTCCCCATTATGAGCAAACTAAAAGTCATGTAAATTCAGTGGAGTGCCCCTTGAAATATTTCGGCATGCTTATATCAATATGTCATTTACCACAGATGTAAGTTGCTGGAAAAGCTTGAAAATGCTTGAAAAGTGCTTTAATTTGACTAAAGACAAGGTGCAGGAACGCTGTTATATGACCCGGCTGTCTTTCCTCTTTCAGAGTATACAGGATATGGGTAACACCAGGGCCAGGCAGCTTTATGAGGCTAACCTTCCAGAAAGCTTCAGAAGACCTCAAACAGACCAGTATCCTTCACTATCAGCATGCACACATAAAGGAACTTGAACGCCTCATACTATGTAAACTGAAGTCATTTGTTTAGGCCTGTTTGTTTTCCTTTAACTCTGATCTCAGAGCTGTGGAATTCTTCATCAGGGATAAATATGAGAAGAAGAAATACTACAGCAAGAATGTGACCAATGGGAGCAGTGTATGTATCGCTTTTAAATCAGTTCACATGCTTTTACAGAGGAGCAGTTGAAGCTGGCATCAGTTGTTCTGTGGCTTACTTTGAGTTATCTTTTTTATTTTCCAGCCGAAAGATGGTAAGAAAGAGAAAGAGCCAGACAGAGGTAGCAAGGTGTCATCCTACAACAAGGTAGGTATCTCACACACATTGCCTCGAAACTAGAGCTGTACAAACATGCTCCTCAGCATTGGTTTTGTCCCATGTGGTGTTTGATATGCTTGTTTTGTTTATTTTAACTTCTTTTTAAAGAATGAAGAGTCCAGGCCAGTTCCCAAAATCAGCCCCGCTAAGACTTCAGAACCTTCTGTGAACCTACTAGGCCTCGGTGAGTTTCTGTGCACTTCTTACGTTACTGAAAGATAAAAGTCATCTGAAATGTGCTGACTGAGATATTAATGGGATCAGGCTAAATCGGGATTCAGCTTGTAATGGTTTACTTGTTATTACCAGTTGTGCAGATGGAATAAATGATTGAAGGCTATAAACTGGTTGAGCAGTGAGTTTTGAGTTGTAATGGGCATGCAGTGCAGTTTAATTCTTGATTACTGATATTTACACTGTTATTTAGTATGTATATGGCATCTAGGATCCACAGTGTATTGGATTTTTACTTTATATCTGATGAGTGCAGGTTAACTGTAGCTGGTTGCTGTAGCATGCTGATGCTGTGATTGTATACCTCTTCAGCGCGTTATCACATCAGGGGAAAACTGCACTGAACCAACATGTTGGCCCAGTAAAACAATGTCTGTCTGTCGTCAGCTCGTGTCGTCACTGTAAACCTGTTGTCTCGATGTGTATTAATAAAGAAGTGGGATTGGGAGAAAGCGTCATGTCTAAAAAAAAATAAACTCGGTGTGTTCCCCTTTTCAGTTTCTAGCACTTAGCAGTAACATATGAGTGAGTGTGACTGCACATTCCCATGTCACTTTCATCTAACAGGCAGCAGACTAACCACTCTCACATCTGCCGTTCTGTCTTTATCAGCTGTAACTAAGTCTATTGTTATTTTAAGATGCTGTTAATGTGAACTATAAAATTATCCTGCTGCTCTGTAGTTGCAAAACATTAAATACAAGACTTTTTTTTATTTTTGTGGCAGTTAGAGGAAACGCTAAATCTGCTGACTCAGTCACTGAGGTTAGTGACGCACTTGTAACTTCGTGTTGTTTTTTACGTCTAGATTTGGACTCTTTTTGAAGGATCGATGTTAAACATTACAAGGAACTAACAGTATAATAATACGCAGGAAACTGGTTAGATAAAGAGGGTTTGAAGAGGCAGTTTGATCATGCATCATTAAAAGAGGCAACACCTGACCACAGCTGAGCGATTCCTGTGATGTGATTTTGGTTTTAAGACTTCGGGTTACTCATAGATCAAGTGCCGGATTACTTGTGGCAGTTATGTGTAAATATAGACAGTTTTGCTTCCATTAAAATGAGTTGTTCTCATGGTCTAATGGTGGCTCGAACTACAGGTTATTGTTTGTCCACTGATTTCTGTATGTGTTTTGTGCGCGTGGTTGAATGTCAGAGGAATAATGTTTGCTATCACTTCATTACAGAAATTTCATTTACAGTTTAAAAGAAAACGACACATTTATGCTACTGATTGGCGTGGAGGGGCATTGCATTATTTGAATTTACTGTTATCTTTGTTTTGTGGCCAATGAGCTAATAAGGGTAAGCTGATTAATTTTTTATTGTACTAACCATTTAGCTTAATGTGTGAGCTGTTTTGCAGCTGTGGGAGGTCTCTGCAGTTAAATAAATACAAAGACAGCACATATTCTCACATTAGCAAACATGCTCTCTGTTTTACAGCACTTTTCACAGCAATTACATATTGTATTGGGATTTTATTTATGATCTTTCATAATTTCTCAGTGAATTCAGGTAGAATATCATTAAGGAATCATCAGTGAGTTCTTCTGTGTTCTGCTGAAATAGCCCCTCAGGGTTGTTTTTGCTAACTGAGTACGCATCTCTTCCACCTGTCAAGCCGGTTTTTCTACCTTTCTGTCACAGACACACCAACAGCTGCATCAACTAACAATGGTAGCACGAGCACAAGCCAGAACAACAACGACCTGGATATATTCGGCCCCATGGTGTCCAACCCCCTCCCCGCGTCCACATCAGCAGCTCAATTTTCTCAGGTAAAGCCAAACAAGACTTTGACTGGATTTGGTGCTAATTTCTCAATATTTCTAAGGAGGGCTTGACAGTAATGGTTGTCCAGTTGTAAAACTGAAATGAAGTGTGCAGTAAAAGATATAAAGTCAAGTGATAATCATCAAGATCAACACCAATACTGAGAGACAGTGAAAGAGAAACAGAAAATGAGTGCAGCTAATGAGGCAATCATTTTACACAGGGCTGCTGACGGTGATTACTTTCATTTTCAATTAATTTGAGTTTTAATCATTAATCATTCAATGTAAAAATGGTAATGAATGCTAGATACTTTACAGTGATATAAACAGTAATGCTTGAAAAGCGTATTATCCATTACAAAAATCGTTATTGATTTATCCTCTGATAAATGACTACTCAATGAATCCACTAATTGTTTGCTTTTTAATATTGTTTATTGTTGTACTTCCAAAAGCCCAACTTCTCTTTTTCTTACTGAATCTACAGAAGATGAAGTCATTTTTTGGCCTCTGTTGTAAATTACCCTGCTGCTACATTTCTCTATCACTGGCTTTTTTATTTTTACGAAACAATGAAGTTGAGCCCCTGGAAAACTTATTTAAAACCATAAAATTACATTTGTGTTATGTAAAACATATACTCATCATATCACTGTGTTATTGTTGTTATGGGTTATAGAAGTTG
Source organism: Pagrus major (assembly GCF_040436345.1). Lineage (NCBI taxonomy): Eukaryota > Metazoa > Chordata > Actinopteri > Spariformes > Sparidae > Pagrus > Pagrus major. Next base: position 27,073,995 of record NC_133215.1, on the reverse strand, counting down.
TTGTTGTTAAGTCTATAGGATCTGAGAATCACCAAGCCTTATATCTGTACCTGCTACAGTACCAACAGCTTGCCATCAGGCCACAGTTGAAATATGGGGCATTATTATAGAGGACAGGCTATTATCACCCCGTTTATAAATGAATAAAAAATGAAAACCCTTCTGTCAAATTTGGCAAACGGCAGCTGATGGCTGAGGGCCAATATGGTAACACGGTCGTAAACTTGCTCTAACGCCCTGCTCAGGCTCACAGCTATGTGAGAAGTATCAGTATGTGTCACATATTTAATTATGGAAGCTTTGTTGATGATAATTTGTTGAAAAGCATGTTGAATAAAGTGAATCACTCTTCTTTCATTCCTTTATCACGTCTTCAAAAAGTGGGGATCTGTTTCCTCCTTTCAGGTGAGCTCCAGTAACATGGCGAGCACTCCGACACAAGCTCCAGCAGCAGCAGGACCAGCCGGAGGAGGTGCCAGCTCTGGGTCAGGACAGGGAGACCTGGACTTGTTCAGTGACAGCAGTAGCACCACTAAAACTGACGACATGGCCAAGAAGCCCCTGTCCAAGGACTCCATCCTGTCCCTGTATGGAACCAACAGCATGTCCCAACAGGCCCCTGCTGGTGAGGATGCAAATGTTTGGAAATAATGTGAAATATTTTTTGTATTGTAATGTCTCATTTATTATAATGTCTCAGCATAAGCCACCGAACAAGAACAAATATAAGGGTAGGAGCACTTTCTGGACTCAAATTGAGTTTGTTAGAGTTGATCTTTGGATAGGGATGCATGTAGACTTGAGGAAAAGTCCACACACTCTCCTTTAAACTATTGAAATGCCTTTATTGTACTGGGATGGTCCAACTCCAACGTGTTTTGGCATCCAGCCTTCATCAGGGAGTTAAAAAGTCTTTTTTTTAAGGTCTAATATGACCATGCTGGTTCAATAAAGACTTCTTGATAGTTTAAAATAGAGTGCATGGAGTTTTTCTTGTGTTTTTTTAAACTTGCCAAATATTTAATTAAACCAGGAACTATCTGATAAAAGAATGAGTAAGAGAGATTGCTAATGTGATCAGGTATTAATATCATCTTTTGGTATTTGGCAGTTGATGAAGACACAAACCCTAAGTCTTTTACAAAAATGTTCAATAATCTACTTGGAATTCATAGATAAAGATGCTCTTCTAACTCTAGAACTTGCCAGAGAATCGACATATTTTTAGATTTCTTCTTTTTTGTATCAAAGATAATCCAGTGATAGTTGTCTGTACCGACCTGGATACATTGCAAGCAGGACCTGATAATTGCTAATTTGACATACTTTTGATGTGTTACTTTGCCAAAATGTAAATAAATGTAGGCTACACAGTCCCACAGAGCTTTACTAACTTCCTGCTGAACAAACCGGCTCCTTAAAGACTGAAGATTTGGCTAGTTCTGGAAATCATTAAAATACTGAATTCTGCACGTATACATAATATTTTCTTCCCTCCATAGCTGGCATGTTCATGGGGCCCTCCCAGATGCAGTTTCCTGTCCAGGCCGCTGCTGGTTATCAGGCCTTCCCCGGCATGGGCACGGCCATGCCACCTACAACCGTCATGGGTGCCATGATGGCTCAGAGCGGGACAGCCATGATGGGACCCAGTCCAGGCATGATGGTCGGGATGACGATGCCTAATGGCTTCATGGGGAATGCGCCAGCCACCGGTGTGATGGGCATGGCACCAAGGATGATGGGACCACAGGGCGGGGCCATGCCTGCGGGCATGGTGCCTGCTCAGGGCATGTACGCCATCCAGCCTGGGCAGCAGGCTCAGTGGAACATGGGTCAGGTAGGTTGACATTGTTAGAGGTTATTTAAGAAGAAACTCGACACAAAATCTTGTGTTTTGAGGGTGTGTTCAGGTGTGTGACACATCTGAGTTGTTTCACTTGTGACCACACCCAGCTGTGATGATTCATTGCACAATATTGCATTGTGAAGTGCTTAACTGTGCATGGTTTGGGCAGAGCATCCGGTGGCCACCAGATGGCAGCAAAACAGAACTTTAAAACAGGAGCTGTGTAGAAGCTCGTACTACATAATGTTTCTAAGCAGGTTTAAATCTGTAATGTGACTGGAAAAGGTTATAAACAGGTTCTGATGTTAATTCAGATTTCTCTTCCATCCTCAGGTGAATCAGCAGATGTCAGGGTTGGCTCTTAATGGTGCAGGTGGCCAGATGGCCTTCGGTCAGCCTCCGTCAGCTATGGGTGGATGGGCCGCCGCTGGATCTGGCCAGACTCTGAGCACACAGCTATGGAAGTGAGCCTTCGAGCGGGTTGATGGCCGGGCAGAGTAAGAGTCGAGGCTGCAGGAAGGGCAAAATATATCTTGCGCTTCTCTGCTCCTCACTATGAACTGATGCCCATCTCCATCACGGACCAGCCTTCAGAACATGAAAATTGTATCTCTTTTTTTCCCTCCTCCCTCTCTCTGTCTCTCTTTCTCTCTATTGTGTGAGTGAATTGGGAGTCATACAGGATTACAGCCTGGCAGTTTCTGCCTGTCGTATGGTTTTTGATCATAACTTTTATTTTCCTTTTTTGGAAAAAATACAAGGAAATAACAGTCCCAACAAAAATGATATCGACATATCAGAAAAAGCTGCAGGACCAGTTACACAAGCTTTTATTGTATCACTGTATCATTATAAGATTATAGAACATTTAAATGAATAGTATTTAACGGGAGAAGATATGACTATCAAGTCTGTCAGTACTACTCCCAAATGTACAGCGCTGTATAACCTTCTTTTAAAGTACTTGTGGTTCCCCTATAAAATTAAAGTGATAATAAATGACTTGCTTTGCTGTGTCTTCTATGATTTTAAGTGCAGTACAGCTTTTAAAGAAATTTTATGGTTGAGGTTTGGTGTTAAACTGTTCAAAGGGCATTAAAGGGCCTTAAACTTGGTAGCAGTCAGCAGTTTTTATGCCTCCGCGCTTGCGACAGCTGTGGCCAGAGGCATTATGTTTTCAGATTTTCCGACATCCACTTAGACTCGAGGATGAACCAATCTCAGTATCCATCAATTATTGTCTGACAACGATTTAGCCTCTAATGGCAACGGTCAGTGTTTTCTGGCTTCTGGTGTAGCCAGCCGATACACGTGCCAAGACAGGCTTCTTCTTCATTGTGCTGGTCATTGTTTACAGTCTGCTCACAAGTTCAGACACAAGAATGGAGTTGAGATACGACATCAGTGAGTGGATTTTTTAATTTGTTTATCAGCATATGAATGCAGAGAGATTTAAAAGATTGCTGAAGTTCCACCTCTTTTGCTCTCCACATGCATGCTCAAATGTAATTGGTCTAGATTACTCCACCTACGAATGAAACCAGAATGCATTCCAAGAATGAACTGATAAGAATTTGGTGGTCAAAGGGCGAGGTCACTGATCATACAAAAAAAACCTGGACATTTTAGACCAGAACTCAAGAATTTACACACTAATTAAGACAAATTTCACACAAAAGTCCAGTAGGATAAAATGACGCAGTGATGACATTTTATAACCAAAACAGAGGCATACAACCTTGAGGTGGTAATTTTTCGTATTTGTGTCAACAACAAATAAGCATAAGGAATAAATAGTTTATTTTTTTCATTTAATTGTATTGAGAAATGTATTTGTACTGTTGTAATGGACTTGATTCGGTGTGAATCCTGGGATAAGAGGAAACATACCTGCACTGACACACACTTTTATCTCCTTTGCCTGACATCTGATCCAGGTTTCTACCGAGGCAGTGACTCAATAGCACAGTGAATTATGCATGTTGTATTGGTAATCTGAATATCCAGTCCATTATTCAGCAACAATGGATAGGAAATCCTTTTATTTTCAGTTTGCAGTAAGGAGCTCAAAACATCCACTTTTGGAAAGTGCCTTCCAAAAATATTTATTTAAAATTGCTGAAGATACAAGGTGTTTGGTTAATGAGTGAGATCTATTGATCAAATATATCTATATGAGAATTGAGAATTATCTTTACATTGGATGCTCCATAACAAAATTCTTCCATCTTGGTGTTTTGATGATGGAGATTGAATCACTTGACCAACGAACCTTCAGATACTGCACATTAGACAACACAGCGATGCCTTCTCGACGTCTGTTCTGTTTTTGTCCTGAGGACAGGCCATTATGGCTCCTGCCCTCTAGATGGCAGTGTTCTCACATGGGAAAAGTGTAGGACAGAAATGCTTCATATGAATTTCTATCATACAGATTTGATAAAAAAGAACTCAACATTTTAAAAGCAGCTGTCCATGACCTGTCGACAAACGTCTTTGCTGCGTGTTTTCACTAAAGTGACACATTAACGAAGCGTCTATGAATTGCCAAAGTATTGAGAAAGTGTCTGCTGATTCATGCTGTTCATTTAGGAAAGCATCTGCATTTATTGAGATGATTACTGACGTGATAGATGGCTCTGTGGTTTTGGCTTGCACAAGCTGCAGCAGATGTCTCTCTGTGGCTTTGAAAATTAGTCAAACCTGTTATTGAAATTTGTCACTTTGTTGGCGTGCAGCGTATCTGATCCACTGATTCTTCACAATGTACAGGACACCGGCCCTTTGGTGGCAGCATGGCATTAACTTTTATAAGAACAGAGAGTTACCCAGGTAGGTCTGTGGCTAAAATTTCATAAATGCAATATGCGATCTATGATGCATGCATACTGTATATTTCCTTTTTCATCCATTTCACTTGTTGCTGAGCTTTTTCCCCGTCCCAACATTAGTTATTTATTGCAACATACAGAACATTAGTTTTATTGTTACTTCTGCCTTTTTTTATGGTTGGTGCGATGAATGCACTTTTGTTGAAGTTAATTGTTACCCTCTAAGGCACATCCACACAAACTCAGAATTTGGAAAACCATGAGTCATACTACGTGTTTATAGTCAGTAGCAGTTTTGTGGGGAAAATGTGCCTCACTCCGCCTCTGAGCGGTAGCACTTTAGCTCCTTCAACTCTCTGAGTGTTGTGAGTCCTAATAGGGATTTTTCAACAGAATGTGTTTCATTAAACACAAACTATATCTGGGTTTGGGCTTCTCTGTCCAGTGAATGCTGGGATATGGTCCGGTACACATCCACCCAGCCCATGTGAAGCCTTAATAGTGAATGTTGGTTTGTGAAATCACTTCACAGTCATTACAGAAAATTGCAACAGGATTAAACCTCTTCTTTGTACGAGCTCATTCCTTCATGATAACATGCATTGTATATAGCATGCTACTAAGCTGCTGTAAGCATTGTATGCCCTGCCCTCGTAGGTCCATCCTGGACTCGCTCTGTTGGAATTTACCGTAGGGTGTGGTTCCTCAAACCAGCCCTACCTGTTAAACCCCCACCTTATTCTGTACTGCCCAGTCTTACCCCTTTCTTAATGAAACAGGTTGGTGATACTCAACGTGTTGTAATGGTGGGAATGGACTGCCAGTGGCTGTTCTTGCTTACACAGGAGGGCCAAACTCACAACCATGCAAACTTTCGGGAATAAAATCACATCTGTCTCATGCTTGGCAGGGCCTGAGAGCCCCTGAAGTGTATTTGGTCTCGTTCCACTCTCTACCTCTCCTTTCCTACGCCCCGCTGCAGCTCGGGCACAGTTTGAAAACTTTCACAGTAAGGTCTGATGCCATGCAGTGACTCACACCTTCAGAAAAGAGGTTAGGCATTCCTCTCAGCTTGTGTGTCAAACCTAACACTGCTCCAGAATAGAGTCCGCCAGGCGAGTGACGAATGTTCCTCCTCTCTGCAGCCGCTCAATGGACTTTTCTGACCCTGAGACATCAACATTCCTGCAGATAAGGACACCGGCCTCCGGTTTAACTGTTGCAGACACGGCTAATACTTAACTAAACATGTCACTGATATGAATGCGTAAAGTGATTAAAGTGAACAAATTCCCTGTTGAAATACAGCAGGCCCTGCTGCATGTGGCTTTTTCCTAATAGACTTTTTACATTCTTAATCAATGCTATAAATTTGCTTTATAGTACGAATCATTGATTGGGAAATATGATTCACCTCTTGCAGAGAGTTAACTCTCATGTCTGTACGCTAAATAATGCCAACAGCCTTATAACTTAGCACAAGGACCGGATGTTTGACAGGTCTGGCTATGCAAGACTAGTCTAGAGATGGCAAAGTCCACCAAGCATACTAATTAACACTAAATGTCTTTTTTTTAGAGCCATACAAAAAATGAAGAATAAAAACAGCCCTTGCCCCTGTTTTCCAGGCTTGATGGTAACCTAAACTAAGCAAAGCTAGTACATAATAGATGGTGCACAGACATGAGAGTGGCATCAATCTTCTCAATTTTCTCTACAATATCTACCTATTCTTGTCATATACTTATATTGAAATGCACTGCACTAAATGAGTTGTCAACATACTGTAATTTACATTTTACAGACAGGGATTCAGTTGCGGGACAAGGACCGTGGGAAAGTCCCTGTTGTTTCCATGGTATCAATATCAGCACAAAATCCAAAAAATCCAAAACATCCAAAACAACGCTTTCATGTTGTTATCATGAACTCTTCATTAACTGAGCTGAACTCTCGATATGACAAGTACTTGATGGCATCCAGTGAGTAACATCTCATTTTGCCTCTCTGATCCAACTCCTTGCTAGCCTCAGGCCAGTCTTGGATGGCACACAGCCATGACAGGGAGAAGATACAGAAACGCCTGTTGGCAACTTGGCACTGATTCCTATCATATTCCTTTGTGCGACCGACAGCACGCAGGCAGTCTGCCTATTTGTGTGGCAGTAATAATCTAACTACTACTAATTGTCGGCTTCCTTGTCATCCTCTCCCTTCTCCTTATCCAATAAATCCATCCTGTATTGATTTATGACTCAATCTATGCCAAGATGCTCCACAACAAATTTAAGCAAATCCTCCCACCACTCCCACTTTAAGTAATGTGGTGCAGGCTGTGGGTTGAGCATTAAACTGACAGTATATTTGACTACCATCATATCAGTGCCATAAAAAGGAAATAGGCCGCCCTGCTGCTTCTGAAATCCACCTTGAGCTCCTTCAATTTGTCCATGATGAGCTGCAGCTTCTGATGCATGAGCAAATAGACTGAGATGATTAAGAGGTAACAACTGCTCCATTGTAACCCTGAAGGTCTATTTCTGTCTTCACAGTTCTGTGCTGGATTGTCAGTTTTTGATTAATCTGTATTCTACTTGGAGTGTCTGAACTGTAATTAACTGTTTGGCCAGTAATAAAGCCACATTTAGGTGAAATAAGCTTTGCTGAGAATTAGATGAGAACAATCCTGCTCTTATGTCTCTACACTAAATATAAGCTAGGGCCAGGGGACATTATCTCAACTTTGCATAATGACTGGAAACATGGGTAACTAGCAAGCCTAGCTCTGTTCAAAGGTTAAAGAAATCTGCCGACCAGCACCACATTATTATGGATCTCGCTGCCTTTCTTGCAAGACTCCACCCCCCTCTGCCTCTGATTGGCTTCCTTCATTGGCTGCATTCTCTGCATTTGACTCAAACTGTTATCTCATAACGTAATTCTGGTTGTCTGGTTGTGTTTTTCTTGCAGTTCTGAAATGGGGGTTTATGAGATGAAGTTTCCCCGGTAAACACACCGACCTCTTTGGCCTTTCCGTCCCGGTCTTCTGCTGTTCCTCTTGGGGTCACTCATCCTCCAGAGCAGCTTTTCGATGCTAGTGTCTCTGGGCTCGGCAGATTGGACAGACAGCTATTCTGCAGGGCGGGCTGCCACCGGGTTGCCCTGCCACTGGTCCTCCCTGCAGACACCCGACATGACTAGATAGCCCAGAGACACTGCAGCTGCGACATCGCAGAGGTTTGTATGTTTACAAGGAAAACTACAGCTACAGTTTTACAAACCAACGACGAGAAAAAACACAGACACAACCTATTAGCACCAGGCAACCGCTGCACATACAGTTAGGAAATAGCACGCTAGCTAGCTAATTCCTGGCTCATTTGTTGTCTGATTAAACAGTAAATTCCAGTGAACTACTGTACCAGGACCACGACCAAATCTCCTAGTTGTCTATCAGTTTAACTTCACTGCTTTTCTTGCCTTCTCTGTCGAAAAATGTGATGGATGTATTTTGCACCAGGACCACAAAGCTGTTGAGGCTTTCGACACACGAAAACAAGGATGAAAGCCAATCAGAAACAGCCAAAAGACATGAAGCAGAGGGAAATTGCTAGCCTAGCTCTGTTCAAAGGTTAAACAAAATAAGTACATTATATCTCATACTTTCATTCTGTTCAAAATAGAAATGGTTCAATGGTTTGTGATTGGTTTTACATGATTCATTTCTTGCCCACAAACTAGATACCATCATATGTTAAAATGTGAGCTTTATAATTTCTAGAGGGTGTTTTTGTTTTTACCTTTGGACAGAGCCAGGCTAGCAGTTTCCCCCTGTATCCAGTCTTTATGCTAAGCTAAGCTAATATCTCCTTGCTCTAGCTTCATATTTAGAGTACAGACACGAGAGTGGTATCAATCTTTATCATCTAACTCTTACAAAGGAGGCATATAAGCTTGTATTTCCCAAGGTGTTCCTTTGTAAATACTAAGCTATTCTTTAGCTGGACATTTGGTAGATTTATATAACACGTAATTAGAGTCGGCTTTAAAACCTAATACGGATTTGGACTGTCACTGTGAACAATGCTGTGCATATTGGGAGACCTTTAGCAATTTCGTGGCATAATTCAAACATGGGAAAATCCACAATAAAACAAAAAAACATACAAGCACTGCTATGGTTCGGCATTCATTTGCCTGTAATCAGATCTTCAGTTACTTCTTTGCATAGCTCTCCCTCAACAGACATACTGGGTTAAACACTTATCTGGGGTAGACGGTCTGCCACATCTTTTTATGACCTTTGCTGTGGAATTTCATGTCAAATAACGAGCTCAGCTGGAAAGGTTTTGTCATCAACTATCTTCACAACAGTGTGGGGGAGACGCTGATGTGCAACAAAATGGGTCCAAATATGGGTGAAGCTCCTCAGAGGGTTTGCAATTTGATCCTCTCTCTAATGTCTTTCCTCTCCAAAACCAACATTACACCATCATTTGAGAATTATGAACTCTTCACAGGATTTCACTGTAATCTCAGAGGCCGCAACTGCCGACCTGTCCAGAGTGCAAAGACTCAAAGGCCTCTCCCTCCTCCACACTCAAACACAAACCACATGTAGATACATTAAGTCACCAGCAGCTGAGGAGCCCCACCCTTCACAACACTTTGTCATAACGGCTAATTACTGATTGCCATCAATCATAGTTCTTAAGAGAGACCAAAGTGCAGGACAGATAGCACCTGTTCCCACAATGACCCTCTTTGTTCACTCAGTCAGTGTTTGCCTTCCAGCTCAGTTTTTCTGTCCTCTGCCGTCTGTGTTCTTGTTACTAGGTGACAGACTTCATGTAACACTGTGTTGAAAGCCACCAGGGCAAAGATTAGTCAACCATTTGGGTGTGTCATGTTTGAAAAACCTCTCCGGGCAAACCCCCAGGGCCATTCACTTTATTTAGACATATAACTTTTACTTTTCTTCAGGTTTTCTTTGCTTTGTTTAAGTTCTGAGAGCATCAAGTTCATCACAGCTTTCTGAGCGGTCTTTTCTCTAAAATCCTAATACTTTCCACACTGGGGCTGTTAACCATTGTTCTCCCTTTCCTGACATCAGCCCTGTTGCATAACACTGATTTCCGAAACTCCCCATCCCACCTCCCAGAATGTAATGCAGTTGCCATGACGGCTGCACAAACAGAGTGGTGTTATTGAAAAAGTTCTCCGTTTTTCTAAAAGAGCAGAAAAGTCACAGAACAACAGAGCTTGTATTCACCAGCAGTTTTATTTTTCAGACAGGTCACTCACTCACACACACACACACACACACACACACAAACACACAAAGTAGGTCACTTCTTCTTAACCACAAATGATGTTTCATACCTCAACTTTAATACAGGCTTCACTTTCAACAGTCTCATTTTTCTCGTTCTCAGTTTCCTTCATTTCGGTTTCACTCATCTTGTGTAACAGCTTTTATTGGTCAAACTGTGTGTGTGTGTGTATGTGTGTGTCTGAGAACAGCTTGTCCTGCCAGTTGGACCTCCTAGCTGGAAGTGCGCACAGTGGTGGTTGTGACTGTGGTCTTTGAGCCCCCTGTAAAAAAAAAAGAAGGAAAAAATCTTGATGGCAGTGCTTTAAGCTTTTACTACACTGACTGCACTGTCGTTATGTAATGTCTTGTTGAAGCAGACGTCACTTACCTGTAGAAATCGGTCTAGAATGAGGAAGAAGGAGGAGAAAAGTAGAGAAAAAACAATAAGTGAAGTGCCCATGTGCATATTTTTATTAAAAAATGAGTGTATTTTGGTCTAAATGGTCTCATCAATCCTTGCTCCTGTATGATTCTGTCTACCTGGACTCTTCTGTTTCCAGCAGGCTCCTGTAGGTCGCGATCTCCTGCTCCAGCCTGGTCTTGATGTCCAGCAGCATCCTGTATTCCTGGCCCTGTTGCTCGATGCTGCTGCGTACGTTGGCGAGTTCTGACTCAAGCATGTTGATTGTGGTCTGGAAGCTGGCGAGCATGGCGCTGTAACGAGCCTCTGTCTCTGCCAATGTGTTCTCCAGAGCCCCTTTCTGTTGGAGGTGGGAAGGAAAAGGGAGCTGAATTCATGCACATGCATTGCGACACATAATCCTGCTTACTGTAGCGCATCTTTTGTGACCGCTCTGGCAATTAAACCTACAGTTTGTAACCACCAACCACACCTTGGATTATATATGTCAGACAGACACAAAAGCGGGGGCTGTGTTTGTGAGGTGTTTTCCATTCATGTATGGAAGCATAATTAACTTAGGCGTATATGGTTTTGTGTCTTTAAGCTGCTCCACAACTGTTACACAGGAGCAGTGTGCTGCTCTTGCAGGGAGTGTTAAATGATTCACTCCAGCTGGGCACAGATAACTCACAGGAGTACGACTTTAGGTCACCCAGTTCAGCATTCCTTCAGCTTTCTTCAAGCTCTTTTATGTCTTCCAGAATTTGAGCAGATGTCTGTGAAATGTTTTCTTCAGGAGGAGCCCTCCCCACCCCTCCCCACAGCTCCCATCATGCTTATCTTCCTCTCCCTCCCTTCGTTCTTTCAATGAAGCCTCCCTCCCATTTGCCCTTTTACCCTCTATCAGTGTCTGTTTCTTCATTTCCCCTGACAAGACAGCGATCCGGGGATTTTGCACATATAAGGCAAGATCAGTGAGATGTGAACAGATGTTTTTTTTTTTTTTTCCTCACCATGCTGAGCTGAGACTGCAGCTCAATCTCCAGGCCCTGCAGTGTGCGCCGCAGGTCACCGATCTCTGTCTTGGACGTCTGGATTGTCTCAGTGCTGATGGCTACTTCCTTGGTCAGGGTGGCCGACTGGAGCGAGAAACAAAGACACAGTTGTGAAGAAGAAGTCTTGGAGATTTACTTGTCGTAGTTTCACAGGAGATTATGTGTAATTACATGTTAGACACTTGAGGGAGTAAACCCAGTCATTTGCAAAGTGTGGGATATGGAGCCTTTGTTTATGGGAACATTTTTTTACCTTCTCATTAAACCAGGACTCCTGGTCGCGACGATGTTTGTCAGTGATGTTTTCGTACTGGGCACGGATCTCCTCCAGGACTTTGTTAAGGTCTTGCTGGGGCGCGGCATCTACCTCCACGTTGACTGTGCCAGTGAGCTGAGCGCGCAGTGCTGCCAGCTCCTGAAAAACCAAAGGGAAGAAGAAGTCAGCATTCATATCTATTTGTTTCAAAGAGATCTGCAGGCTCCTGTTAGCGGGCAGGAGTCATTATAGCTTGAAGGTGTGCAACACTCACCTCAGCGTGATTCTTCTTGAGGTAGGCCAGCTCATCCTGCAAGCCCTCGATCTGCATCTCCAGGTCAGCCTTCGTCAAGGTGGTCTGGTCCAGGAGGCGGCGGAGATTGGCGATGTCAGCCTCGACCGACTGGCGCATCATCATCTCATGCTCGAATCTAATAAGATTGAGAGAACACTGATGTGAGACAACTCAAACCCTTCTCCTGGGACATTAACAATATGAAGTTATGTCGTGCTTACTTGATTTTGAAGTCATCCGCAGCCAGTTTGGAGTTGTCAATCTGGAGCAGGATGTTGGCATTGCCGATGGTGGCGCCAGCGATCTTTAGAGAGGAACAACAACAGGAGTTGGTCAGAAGTCTCAATTAAATAGTTACTGGACCCTTTGCAGTTTTATCATGCACAGTATTCCCCTACACGCTTGACAACCTTTTCTTGTTTATTTCGAGCTTTTACAAATCATACTGTACATTATTGTTAGTTGCCCATCAAAATAGCAAGGATTCTTGAGCACAAGGGATCATGCAGACTCTAGTTATGACTGCCCTTTTAATTCCCTCCCTTGGTAATCATTAACAGCACAGCAAATATTTGACTTGTCTGGTGTTTGAGCAGTTGAGGCTGGCACACACTATACCTTGTCCTTCAGGTCGTTGATAATGGCCCAGTAGTTGCTGTAGTCTCTCTCTGCTGCAGGGCCCTTCTTCTCGTAGTACTCTCTGATCTGAATCTCCAGCTTGGAGTTGGCCGCCTCCAGAGAGCGGACCTTTTCCAGGTAGGAGGCCAGACGGTCGTTCAGGTTCTGCATGGTGGCCTTCTCGTTCAGGCGCACGTTGCTCTGGTCCAGGGCACTGGACAGCTCAAAGCCACCGCCCATGCCACCTCCAAACCCGCTGCCACCTCCAAACCCAGAGGAGACGGTACGCATGGTGGAAGAGGAGATGCGTGGGCCTGCTCTGAAGCTGCTACCTGACACGCTGTGAGCCTTTTGAGGAGCAGAGCTGAATTGGTAGCTGCGGCTCTGTCTGGAGATCACGGATGGACCACTGGACATGTTGAAGCTGTAAGACATGATGGCTGACTGTCTGCTGGTCAAGAGAGGACACGAGGAGAAAGGACCGTTGTACAGCTGTAGACTTTAGCAGGACTGTGGAGTTTGATAGAGGGAGGCTGGCTCCTGATATAGTGCTGGACCCAGGGCGGGCCTGGCTGGGAGGAGGGAGATAGAGGGGGAGGGAGGGAGTTTTCCTTTACACTTCAGCCACTGGCTTGGCAGAACCTCCATTTGTTTTCCTTTAAGGACCGGGGTTCGGTTTCTTTCCACTCCTGTGAGGAAACTATTATGGAATGCGTGTGTGTGTGTTTCTGCTCTCTTGTTCATGTGTGAAGTTTACATTGGTCTCTTCGAGTGTGTGCACATATATGTGCCTGTGTGTATCCATGTGCATCTATGACTCGTGTAAGCTTTCATAAATACCTGAAGGTCTAGTCTCGCCAGTCATTTCTTATCCTAATGCAAATAGAAAAGACATAGAGTTATTGTTTTAATGTCCCACCATAAGTCAACATTCACATTAAGCACTTTGCAAATAACATCTTTCATCAGTGCTCTTTTGTGGGAAATCACCCATGATGATAAGATCACTTAACAGTCGAGTTTCTTTTCACAGTCATTATGTATTTTAACCGATACAGACGAGCAAAAAACATTTTCAGGAATCACTTGATTGCAAAATAATTATTTGTAGCATCATTAATTTATAGGAACATTCTGTTACTCTGTGAGCAATTAGGGATTTTGTGATAGAAAACAATTTAATTTACAACCTTTGGTATTTAGTCAAAGAGATAAAAACGAGACTGGAATAAGTCATTACTGATTGACGGCTGCATGAAGACTTTGTAGCCTTGTTTCCAGCAGACCCCATTGTTCACCATATCACACGCAATATCCCCCCTCAGTCCTGTATCCTGTGTGTGTTTGTGTGTGTGCATGTGCAGTTCACTTTGTTGGTTTTGGCCGGTGTCGCAGGCCGTGTGAGGGATGAGACAGAGCGCTTCGAGGGATTTCTGTGTGGTTTCTGTGTTCGTGTACACGGGCAAATGTGTGGGTGGTTGGTCATGTGTGCACGCGCGTGTGTGCATGTGCATACACAAATGTGTGAAATGTGTGCATGTGTCCGCCTTATCTCAGAGTTGGGCTCTGGCCAGTTTTTTTTTGCGCGTATAGTGCAACATCTGGTGTCAGCTGGGGGGAGGTGAGGGAGGCACTTGTGGGTCACTTCTCAGTCAGAGGGAGAACTGAATCATGCCTCTTACTGTACTGTGTGTAGGCCGGAGCTGCATTATGTAATCTATCTAAAGACAGTAAGGAGTTTGGTCACAGATACAGTACTTGCTGACAAATTAGGGGATTTCTTTTAAAACCTTTGTCTGCAAACCAGAAACACATTTTCTCAACCATTACTGTACCTTTAATTCAGGATAATAATCAGAGACTGCAGCTATTTTCCTCTAACGTCATGCTCAGGATGGGACGCTCAAATTTCATGCAGCTGTGTTCAAGGTTGCAAGTCGGATAAATGTAGGGAATCTGACATCATCTGGCTATCATTTCACAGCTTTCTGATTGATTGATCAGGAACAGTAAAGACAAAGGACTGTGAAAAGGGGAGGGACACTGGGATCTATTTCAAGGCATAATTACATATTTGATAGGAAATATGCTACATAATCTTAAAGTTTCTGACAATGCTTAGCTAAGCAGAACATTTCTGAGGTCAGGTGAAAAGTTAGCAAGACAACAAATGTTACATTGCAATCTTTATTAACATTTATTCAGTATGTTTTACTTCCAGACTTAAATAAATGTGCCTAACATGTGCGTTGATAATTCAGTATTAATTTTTCCCTTTCTTATCGTGTTGTATAACACTGTCAACTGGTAATGTTAGCGAGGAAGATGATGCAATGTTAGCTTCTGTCTAACAGTAGCTAATGTGTTATCAAATATGTTGTTTTACCTAGAAATAAAAAAATAATTCTGGATACTCACTACCCACTGTCTTTTAGGTTGCTGATCAAACGCAAAGCGGTAAAATAATTCCGATTTGTCAGGTTCCCTAGGATTTAATGCAACCTGGAACACAGCATATCCTTTTGATAATAGCGTTGAGCTTCCCACACTGAATGTGACGTTAGAGGAAAATGGCCGACCTAAGTTAATGTCTTCGATAACTATGCTGTAAATTTTTAGGTCAAAAAATGAACCTTTAAGTGTCTGTCAACTGTCATTTTGTAAATGATGTTTTATGACTTTTTTATTTAGAAAATGTTCCAGATGATATATTATTGTACAGTAGGAACTTATCATTGAAAAGACATTTGTTGTGTAGAATATTAATAGCAGTGACATTGAGTTGTGTTTTCAACACTGTCTGATATATTTCCAGAGTGGCTGTTCCCAAATGGTGTGCAGCACTTGTGGGATTTTGTTACAACCATAGACAACCAAGTAATTAATAAGTTTTTAATTTACTATATGACTACTTTGTATACATTTATTTTCTAATACAGACGCACCTTCAATATCCTAAAAAAATCCTTTAAAAAACCTCCAAGGCAACCAAAAATAAATGTGTACAGAGTGACTCGATAACACATGTTACAAAGGCTATTTTGCACAAATAGAAATGCAGGTGTGCCTTTGGGTTTTGGTTTGCTCTTTGGTGTGCCTTGGCACAAAAAGTAAAAGAAAAAACTCCAGACATTGTGAACAAAGCTGGCTGAGCCACACATTAAAGGATTAGGGGAGATTATGTGATAAAAGAATAGTAAAACAGAAATTTAAAAATAACTTACATTAAAGGGATCCTTCAGTTTTGTTTTCCAAAACCTGATTAACAAGAAGTTTTGTTTGCACAGATTCTCATAATGGAGATAATGTCATGGCTTGGAAGGAGGTTAAGTTGCTACACATCTTTAGTTAGTTAATCATCAATTCTACCTTTAAAAATGTTGCATTTTTCAACTCACAATTTGTCAAAACAGGCGTGAGAGAAAGGAGAAACACAGCAGGTTAATTAACAAGCGTTACTGTGTTTACCCTCTGTTGTACACTTTTATTATATTTTAATACAGTTGTGTTGTGGGATTCTTCACTGTTTACCTTCTTGTACAGCACAACAAGCTAACAAGGCTTCTGTTAAACCAGCCTACTGACACTTTCAGCTGTTTTCGTTGATCACTTGACCTTCGCCTTGCAGGTCGTTGCATTTGCACTTCTGGAGATCCCTCGGTTAAGATTCTTCACCGGCCCACCAGATCCTGTCTGCACACCGATGTGTCCATGGGCAAGACACTGAACCCCACATTGTGTGTATGGGTGAATATGGCATGTGTTGTAAAGTGCTTAGAGTGGTTGGTAGTGCTGTATAAATACAGTCCTGTTACTTTCCTCCCACCTGCCCTGCAATTACCTTATCCCCCTCATATGAGCTGCCCCGCCCATCTCCCCACCTGCACTTCAGTCCCACGTCAGTCACTTATCACATACACTGCCCTAGATACTGTGTTCTCCTGTCAGATCGTCATAGTTGTCATATTGTTCTGTTTTTGCAAGCAACTGGAACTTATTCTTACATCTATTCAGGCTCTGTACCTGCTGTTGAGTATCTGTCTGTGAGCCTACATATGCCTTCACTTTGGCAATAAATCACTGAAATGACCTTGTCTGTCTGCTTTCCTTTTTGCCTCACACTCACCCTCTGTGCCACTTAGTCCTTTGAGAGTCTTCCAACATAAACATTGAGCCAGGAGATGGTTATCTTAACTTAGCATAGCAGGAAGACTAAAAGCAGGTGGAAACAGCTAATCCGTTTCTGTTGAAAGGCACAAATAAACCACCTACCTGCGTCTCTGAAGCTCATAAAACATGTCATATCTTGTTTAAACTGAAAGCAAAGTACAAATGACATTACAGGGTAGTTATCAGGAGAAATAGTCTTAGAGGTGCTGGAGTTTGGTGGTTACTGTGAGGCTGCCAGTGAAGAAGACGAAACAGTCAAATATTAAACAAATACTATTCGGGTCAAAGAACAAAATGTTTTGCTCTTGCCTTGATTGGGCTTAAAAACAAGTTTAGTTTATTTGTGTAGCCTTTAATGGCTGTTATGTATAGTCTCAGCGGGCCTGTCAGCACTCACATTATGAAAACACTGACTAGAAAAATGACTTCTCCAAATTAAGACCCTCCCTGAGAACAAGAAAAGAACTCCCAGGAGCTCAGAGGGGAAAAATACACAAAACCCTGGGAGGTGCAGCAAGGTGTCTCATGGGTGCAGATAGGGACAAATGCTGCAAGCCAAGTCGATATTTACAAGTTGGTATTCTCTTCTTCCAATCAAAATGCATCACAGTACATCTGCAGGAGAAAACATGGATGCCCGTAGCTTGTTGCCCAGTTTTTATGGCAAGTCTCTGGACTTCACAAGCAACTACAACAGCTGTTTTGAGAGATTAGCACACGTAACAGGAGACAGAAGGACAGGTTCTAAGTTCTAAGAAATCTTTTTGTGCTCAGGTGCAGAGAAACGGGCAAATACCTTACTGCTTGGGTTATCGGCTGTAACATAGCGTTAAACACAGTAGGATGAAGACAAATGAGTGCCTCACATTAGCAATCTGCCAAAGCAAAGTGGATGACTTCATGTCCACATTGGCTGGAGACCATAGATGGGTGTTTTCACTAAAACCAACCTTATGAGTCATGCACACGGTTGGCTGAAATCCCCTCTTCAATCTTACAAGGAACCCCACCACTTCCTCTTTTTCCTCTTTTATTTGTAGCATCAATGCAACCATTCTCAGTTATATCGTAATTATTATGGTGACTGAGTGGGACATGTAATGACTGTGTGTTTACAGCTTCTCATGAGAGCCTGAGACGCAGATTGAGCTTCTTTTTGGTATCTGGCTCAGCAGGATTGAGAACAAAGTTCCTGATATTGATGCATCTAAAACAAACATGGCCCAAAAGACTCCCAGTAAACCTTAACATAAACACATATTTATTCTTGTCTAGTCACTGATTTAGACAAGTAAATCCCATTAATCTTCAAAATCTTTCCTTCTAACTATATCTAAATCATAAGGTGTCCCCACTTGTTCTTCGTGGGAGGTTTTTATGCATCATGAGTTATAACCTCCACCCGACCCTTCAAATCTCACTGCATACTGAAAGAAGTGGAGTCAAACTGAAGATAAGATCCCATATCTTGTTAGCAAAGGAGGTTGCTCAACACTTTTTGGACAGATTTTGTCTTTCATGATGCAATCATTCTTATGAGATGTGTGTCATGCAGTGTCATGTTTATAACAGTCCATTCTACAGATTTCACAGAGAAAATGTGCCAAAAGTAACTTTAAAAAAACACAAATTGAATATTTTAGTTTATAAATCTGCACCAAACCACCAGTGATAAATGACTTTGTAGCAGGTTGACACTGTGAAGTACTCTCACAATGCCATTTAACAGGGAGTCTCCAGTAATAATAATTGAATACTTCCTCCATGATGTTCTGTTCTGAGTTTCCTTCAGTAAAGAATGGAGGGATTGTTTCCATTCAGTGCTAAAACAATAGCAGACATGAGAGGAAGTCCTCTCTTTTGTTTCTTCCCTTATGCACACCACTTTACAGTTACCATAGTCTCAAAACAGCATCAAAATAATCCACTACTTGTTCGCCGCGTAGCAACTGCCAGAGTGAAGGTGTCACCGCTCATGCTTGAATCTCATCTATTGTCTGGAGGTCCGGATGGTCTGGATTCCTGCATTACCTGACTGCAGACTAATTCAGTGTCCTCGCCGTCAGTTTCGACGTGCAGTGGGAATGAAGGTGGCCTGGTGTTCCCATGTATTTTGCACGTGGTCACTTCCCTTATGAAAAGTTGGCACATCATGTAATGTCATGTCAAGATAACACATCAGCATCTTTGTTTTAGCACCTTGAGGTTTGTCACTGCTGCTGGCACACAAGGTCGTACTCCCACCAACAATAGGCAGCTGTCAAGTCCACATGTTAAATTATTGCCTAAAGGTTAAATGATACCAGTCAGTTTTTAATCAAAAGAAACATTTTTATCAATGTAGATCAAATTTAATGTGAGATATACCTGTGCAAAGTTTTGTTTTTTCGTAGATGATTATTACAACAGTGTGGACAAACACCACTGTTCATAAGAGATCTTGACTTTGACAAAACTGCCCTGTGTTTTTCCCTTAAACAAACTTAAATGTCAAGTTAAACAGTAAACAAAGTGAGAGAGTGACCCCACGTCCTGATCATTTTGGTAAATTTTAATTCATAGCTAATACATGGACCCTGGACTGTATAAAATATGGCTGGAGCCTGCAGTTCTGAAACATGAGGCCAATGCAGAAGTGCTTTAAACCTGCATTCTTTCTAACAGCCAGCTCCCTGCTTGTATGTACCTGACATACTTCTCACTTGATTTTCTACCACGATAAACTGTATCTTAAAGGGTTTATGGTCTCAATCACCAGTTTCAAGTCTTCTTCAATACAAAATGTTTTCCCATTTAGAGTAAAATAGACAGTAAACTGGGCTGGTCTGTCAGGAAGGGTTCTAAGATGGCTTGGATCATATCTGATTGGCCGGGAGTTCTTTGTTTGTTTCTTTGTTTCCCTGGGTGACCCCTGGGGTCAGAGTTCTATTTTTGGTCCAATCCTTTTTAATCTCTATATGCTACCACGTGGCAATGTCATCAGTAAGCATAACATTTAGTTTCACTGTTATGCAGATGACATCCAGTTATACATTTCCTTATCCCCAGATGTTAGTGCAATGTTTACATGACATAAATGTATGGATGTCACACAACATCCTACAGCTGAACCAAGACAAGACAGAGATTTTAATATTTGGGGGGAAAGCCCAGAGAGAGCGACTGCATACCTTCAGTCCTTGGCCCTTCATACCAAGGACCAGGTCAAAAACCTTGGGGGTGTCTTGGATCCTGACCTCAATTTTTGAAGCCAACATTAGAAATGTCACCGAAGTGTGAAACTTTGCTAAGGTTAAACCATCTCTTTCTCAGGCCGACACAGAAAAACATATGCATGTAGGGCTGGGCGATATGGCCAAAACTGTTATCACGATATGTTTTTTTATATTAATCGATGTCGATAATTATCACGATATACAGTATATTTAACAATAATAATGTTGAATTGACAGTTTTAGTATTTAGTATTTTCCTTAGGACAGAACCCAAAACAAACCAGAAGGTTAATTATGGTTTATAAAATACAATTATTTATTGTCGGAATGAATAGGTGACAAACATTCAACAGAACCAACCAACCAAATGGCTTTATGTTAAACACTGGATAAATAAAATGATGAATATGTACAACAAATTGCTTGTTTCAAACATTTCTCCTGTATTTTAGAGGTAGTATACTGAACTGAACATTGATTAAAGAAAATAAAACAAAAAGGCAAATGTTGAGGATGATTATGCTCCTGTATTCTTTGAATATTGCACATTCTTGAGCTTGCAGGCAGTTGTTCAGTTCGGACATGCGACCAGATCACATATCAGCGATGACATCTCTGAGCTGCTCCTCCAACTTTACTCTTCACTCTGCGTAGAGCTGATTTTTCAACCGTGCTTATAGGCATCATATGTTTAGCTATACAGTACGTAACTGCGCTGGTTCTGTCTTTGTGTCGCTTCGGTTTCTTCTCATATGGAGTAATGTCTGAAAAAGCAGCGGCAACTGTTGGTTGAACTGAAGTTTGACTAGTAGAAGCAGTTGGGCTGGTCTGTTGGCTACTTGCGGGGATGCTGGCACTAGCATGACAGCGCTAACTCATACTTTCGGAGTACTGTTTGGGACGGTACCTTTTGAGATGATGGAAGAGGTTGGTGGTGTTTCCAGTTCTGCTGAGGACTGGACGCCGACACATTTGGCACCTAATGCTGGTCTGTCCTTTGTCAGACTTCAGGTAGCCGAACTATTTCCAAATAACCGAAGTGGTATGACCTTTCTTCGGTACAAGTTCTTCACCTTTGTCAGTTTCCTTGCATTCGGTTTCGCCAGTCGGACCGCTCATTTTCTTGTGTCGGCTCGACACACAGGTGGTCACCGTCACCGAGTTGTTGTGAGTGGGAGGGGCCGGAAACATGTATCAACCACATGCATTTGTTTCTCTGCTGTGGGATTGGCTGTTGGTGTAGTGTTTTCTAGGTAAAAGGAAAATGGACTCAAAAATAACTATATTGAAAATAAATGTCATAATTTATCATCGTTATCGTTGAAAATTTTATCATGAATATTATCGACATTGTTTTATCACCCAGCCCTGTATGCATGCTTTTATAACATCTAGACTTGACTATTGCAATGCTCTCTTGTTTGGTCTCCATAAAAAAGCTGAACAACTGGTTCAGAACGCAGCAGCCCGAGTACTAACGAAGACCAGACAGAGAGCACATGTAACACCTATTTTAAAGTCATTACATCGGTTGTCTATCAGTCTTAGAATTGATACTAATCCCCTTGCTAGTTTTTAAATCACTGAATGGCCTGGCACCAGCCTATCTCTCAGACATGCTTTTTAGATATGTACCTAGCAGGTCCTTCAGATCCTCTGCAGCCGGTCTCCTAGTCGACCCTAACCCAACAAAAACGCATGGGGGGTCTGCATTTAGCCACTGTGGCCGTAGTCTCTGGAACAGTCCGCCTGAGAATCTCAGAGACTCCACCTCTGTGGACATTTTTAAAAGAAACCTTAAGACATATCTTTTTAGCCTGACTTTTACTTAAGGTGCCTCATCATTCATTGCCTTAGTTTTTAAGTCCAAATCATTTGTGTTCTTAATATTTCTAGTTTGAATGCTTTTATTGTTTTATTGTTGTAATTTCTACTTTAGTCTACTTTTGTGTTGTTTTTTATCTTGCTCTGTGAAGCACTGCAAAGGTGCTATATAAATGAAGTTGATTTAATTTTGATTTGATTAAAGCGGGGTATGTTTTAGGGCGTGGCTACCTTCTGATTAACAAGTTGCAATCCCAGTGTGTGTTTGGGTTTTCAGTTAGATCTAATCAGGACAGAGAAACTATGGTGTGAAGTCCTCATCAAAGAGCACGTACTCGACAGCAGTTAGCTTTCTTTTTAGCCATGCTAGTAGCATGGCTGTAGGGAAGGCAATGTCGGATTGCTTCTGGGAGGAGAGGGGAGAGATCCAGGATGGGAGTCATGCTAATCCAGCTAGGTTTTAAGGCTGCTCCTCGATAATGTCCAGGTGCAGGAAAATGAAACAGACAAATGGGACTCAGGATGGCCAAAAATGAGAAATCAGAGATTGTTGTGCCACATCTTTACAGGGACCTGTATCCACCACAACATCCCAGATCAAGCTGTTGCACTTGATGTGCGGGCTGTGCCGACAGAGCACAGGACTACAGTGGGACGAGGAGAGGTGGACTCATGTCACATGCAGTCAAGTGGATGGACAGTGTTTCCCAGATGTAAAACTGTTAATGTGAAGATGCCGACTATAGATGAGATGATGACCATGGTAAGCGTTATACCAACATCAGCATGTTGGCATTAGCACTGTAAGAATGTTAGCATGCAGATGTTAGCATTTAGTGCACAGCTCAAAGTAGTAGCCCTACAGTGTAACAATAAAATTAAACATTAATTAAGTTAAATAAAATTAGTTCAAATTAAAAGATTTGTGGGTTTTTATTGTCTTCGTGGACATTGCACCACATTCTTGGCACAGAAGCAGGACTGACCTCTGTTACCTTGTTTGTCTGGGCCCATAATAGAGGGCTTGTCTCAATAGGAGTGTTTGATAGTGAACTGTGAATCAGTTCCAAGTTATATGACTTTTAGTAAAAAGCTGTATCCACCCATGTGTGAGAAGTTAATCAGTTCTTTCTTGCTCAATATCTCAGCATTGTTCTGTAAAAACCCTTACAGACTGCTTACAGACTCACAGATATAATGATACACAGCAACAGCAGCTCTGTGTAGAGTTGGTAACCAGGAATCACAGATGTGAACCTGTATGTAGCAACACAGAGCCTGCTCTCCATGTACCACACCCCTCCACAGGCATTATCTCATCCTGCTCAGCGATTTGACATCCACAGAAAAATGTGTTGAGGGGTCAGATTACTCCTGTGTGTGTGTGTGTGTGTGTGTGTGTGTGTGTGTGTGTGTGTGTTAAACATTCGACAAGTCAAACAGTCATCTGCACACTATATATTGAATTATCAGCGGTACATATTGACTCTCTTATATCCCTTCATCGGAAAAGTAGCTTGAGTAAACAAAAGTTGGTGTGTCAATAGACCTACCTGTGCTCCTTCCAGTAGTACAGTTACTCAAGATGTATTAGGAGAAAGCTTGCTCTGTCTACTTCATGTGCAAATTGCTTATGCTGGAAAATGAGAAGATGAATCTAGTGCTGACGCATAATTATAAAGGGCGTATGTGCTACAGAAAGGTGTCATGGTGTGGTGTCACATTTATGGGATTTCACACAACACAAACAACACGTCTGCACTTGATTCATTTTATTTGAACATTAGACTGCTCTTTAACAAGCTAAAGAATAACAACAGCTACTTGAAAAAACATTGACTGTTAAAATGCATCAGCAAACAAGCTTCTATCCTATCCTTACCTGTGCATCAGACAACTGATTACTGAATACAGAAACAAACTGGCAGAAATGATAACAAAAAAATGTTGCAAGGCCGCACAAAGTCCACGAGTCAGACGAGAGAAAAAAGACAATGTAATAAAGTCTCCATGGGGTTGATGTGTTTCTCAGTTGACTTGACAAATGTAACAGATAGTCACACAGCCACACCCTTCCCATACAACAGATTTCTGAGCTATGGTGATGAGAGTCACAGCCAAAGTGCACCACCTAGTGATAGTCACTGTGAAAACTGCTTACCGTGGGCAGCAAGCACGTATTCAGTGTAGCCGGCACAAGTGAATCACCATGCCGCACCCAAGGGAGTCGTGGAAGTAGTGAGAAGTGAGAGTTAAACTGCTCTGGTGAACCAAACTTTTGTTCCCTGAAAGAGAATTTGACGTCAAACCATGACCCTGTCTGTCTGATAAGCTCTGCAAAATGTATTAATGCACTTACAATAAAAGAAGGTGTTAAACTGTCAGTAGTGGTGGAATGTAACTGAGTATATTTACTTAATTACTGCACTTGAGTATACATTTGAGGTGCTTACGTTTTATGCAACTTGATACTTTTAAACTACATCTCAGAGGGGAAATCTTTACTTTTCACTCGATTACATTTACAGATCCCATTTTTATACCCCTCCTGTCCAGTGAAAACCACGTATCTCCAGATGTGCTGAGTTTGAATTTCGTGATAAACTAAAGGCATTAAGTGTCCCTGTATGTGTTGAGAAAGTTCTCCTAGACCTTCAGCTAAATAAACATTTTCAAAACCCTCCTGGATTAGTTGGGAAAACATCGTCACACAGCTGAAATCAGGCTGTTTTTCTGAGCTCACGGTTCTCACAACAGCATAAGAAAAATATTAAGATCTTAAACCCAACTGTATAAAAACAGTTAAAATGAGCTCAACCTTAAACATCTTCAACACTACATTGCAACACACACATCAGTGCAGCAGTATAATCCAAAAACATCGTATGCTGTATGATTAGGAAACACTGACAGGGACCATTTTACTGCAGGATGACTACTTTTAATTTTGACACTTAAATACATTTTTCTGATGTACTTTTATTTGTAGTGGAGTATTTTTTACAGTGTTATTTGATCTGAGTACTGCTGATCGTCTGTAGGTTACAAGGCATTTAAAACATGACTAAATATTCCCACACAAAGCCAGGCCCACATCTTTCCTCTCTGTCCCCCCCCCCACCCCCCACCCCCCGGGTGTTACACACAGACCGACTCAAAGTATGTAGCTGTCAAAAACACACAACTGCACATGTACAGTATGCACGCACATGAAAGCAAACAGCTGCAGAATGTGTCAGTGTGAAATGCAAAAGGACTGAGCTTAAAAAAAGAAAGAAGAAGGAGGTGAAATGTGGTTGTTCTT
Organism: Pagrus major; assembly: GCF_040436345.1. Classification (NCBI taxonomy): domain Eukaryota; kingdom Metazoa; phylum Chordata; class Actinopteri; order Spariformes; family Sparidae; genus Pagrus; species Pagrus major. Next base: position 27,048,861 of record NC_133215.1, on the reverse strand, counting down.
GTTCATGTTCTCGTTCTTGGTAGCAGATTTCTGTGTTGACTCTGGTCTCTCTGCCGGCTGTTCCATTTTGAAACTGAACAAAAGTGGGTGTGGAGAGCTGATGGGAGGTGGTGAGGTCCTGCTTGGTCCGGATTGGTCCGAGTGTTGTAGCTTTTTTGAGAGTTATATAGCTCGATGCGTTTTTTCCTGAAGCTCACATAACCTGAATTGTTTTATTACATAACAAAAGTAAATACCAATTCATTACTCCAAAACTGTGTATGAGCACGTTCACGTTCGAACACTTCACACTGGTAATTCAGGACACTTTCCATGGACTGTTTTGACTGTGAGTGATTTATCTGGACTCATAACACCGTAAATAACAATGAGTTTTGTTATTCATTTCATATTCCGTGCTTCATAGAGAGAGAAATTAATAAAATACCAAAATAAGTGATTAAAAGAAAAAAACTTGAAAGGGAAAATGAAGATTTAAAAGAAGAAGAAATGAAAAACCAATAAACAGGTCACATCAGGACATGCTTTCTGATAAAAGTATGTTTTTCAGGAGAGACGACACAACTCACACAGCATTTTCTTAATGCTGGTATAAACTTGATTGGACAAGCTTTGTGATCATTGCTCAAAACATAAGCTGCTATCAAATAGCCAGTTTTCACTATTAAATGAACATACTACACGGGAGCAGTGCATAACTGGGCTTTGAGTCAACAGCTGCAGTCATGCACATGATCCATGCTCCTTGTATAGTACTTATGTCTGCATATTATGTTCTAGGTCTTGCATGTTTGGCACGTTTCCTCACTGTAACCGGAAATTGTTTTATTAAAGTCAGGGGAAGTGAAGTGACTCCAGAGGTATTTATCTGACTCACTCACATCAGTACAGCAAATAGGATTCAGTCATGTTAAAGAATAAGAATGAGAAAAGAAAACCCGATATACTGATTTATATATCTGTTAGTATTCAATCTCTACAGTTTGAAAATATATTGTTCTTAAAGAGCTAGAGAGTAACAATACTGTACATATGACACAAAACTTAAAGGTGCAATAAGCGATTCTGGAGAAAGATAGTTGACTGTTGACCCGAAGCCTTGGTATTTAAAGACTGAGAACCTTCATCAACGAGACCCAATAATACAATTTTCTCTGAAATTGTATACTCCAGCTTTAAAGCAACATTATGCCTTTCCTTTTTACCTTAAAATAACAGAAGCTTCTAACATTTGTCACCTCAAGTGGATTTGATTTTGACTTCCTGTGATTTAATGTGATTTTAGTAAATGCTGGTACTTTTTCTTCAGCTGAAAATGTTGGGCCATAAAAAACCTGTTTGCACGAGAATGATTACAAAAAGGAGTGTCACTGCACCTGAAATTCCTCTTACCTATGCAAACATCCCCTCACTGTCGATTATCTTACAAAAACAATCTGTAGTAACACTGAAGGGTGTCAGTGTGGCACAGAAAAGGCAGGCAGAGCAACATTTTTGTCTGGAGGGCTTGAGAGAACAAAAGACCTTTTCTACAGCGAGTTGAGGGAAAAGTTTATAGCTAAGGATTAAGGTAAAAGTTGTTTTACAAGCCTATCATGGCTATCAGTTTACTATTCCACAGTTAGGCCTGCAAGGCTTTGGGGAAAGAATGTGGTACTTTAAAAACCAAATAGAAATCAAAAGAGTCTTATCGCAAAAACACATTGCTTAGAGGAGATTTATGCAATGTTGCAAGTACAAAAACCATTTAGCCTTGGGTGATCTAAACCTTCTGATAGACGGAAAGAACTTGTGTTGACCTGATAATTGTAATAGATCCTTACCAGAACAGACATTTTGACAAGTCATAGCAGGAAAACCACAAGTGTAACTAATATCATTTGTCTGTGGGATTGTGCGTGCTGTCTCACTGGAACACTTCAGTGAAAAGGAGCCATTTCTTGTGTCAAAATGTCTGCTGTGAAAAAGTTTAGCACATCTGAATGAACTTTACTCATTTCAACCATCCGAAATAGTCACTTTTGTCTTCGGCACCTGATTTACCTTTAACTCTCTTATTTTTAATCCTTCATTTAAAGCTATGACGGCGAAGGAAATGCGAGAAATCTTTAACCACAAGTCAGGGCCTTCAAACAGGCATGCCACAAAAAATAATTTTACTACCTGGTACCTGGAATGAAATGTGTCGTGTGCCTCTTATATGTTTTTCCACGTTGCGCCATGCTTAAAAAAATCAAACAGACATTCTGCAGATGCATTCAAACCATCAGTCATCCACTTCTCAGGCCTCACCCTGCTTATCAGTGTGACTACTGACTGTAGAGGTTGTGAAATGATTACAGTTGTGAAATGATTGTCTAAGTCAGGCAGCTCAGCTGTATTGTTCAGTGACATAAGAGAAAACAACAACAAGGTGATCATTTTTTCCACTGGCACTGGGATGTGCTTCTGTTATGAAGAGGCAACTGAGATAATTATGGAGCAACAAAACTAGCTGCTACATGAAAAACTTCACGTCAGACTTAGAAGTAGTAGTGATTACTGGTAGTGATTATTTCAGGCTGTTTCACAGCATTTCCAGAACAATAGGTTGAATGTGGGCCTGGCACAGTGGTGAGAAGTGTTTCACCAGTGAAACAAGTTTAGTTTATCAGTAACTTGTCAGGCTTGTCTTGAAGGGGACTCCTACACTCTAAAGAAAACTCAACCAACTCGCCAAAATAAACATTTATTAGTTTCTGAAGTTTCTACACATAAGGTGAAACTTTGCATTTGATATATTAAAACTGTTCTGAGTGTTTGTGTTGCAACTTTAGGTTACTTTATGTCTAATGTTCAATTTCACATTGTCGCTGTGATTTCAGTCTGGTTAGGTTTTGGAGTCCACATCTCATCACATATAATCACTGGTAATTCTGCTTACAAATTAAAACGCTGTCTCAAACTGTGGTCTGTGGCTTGACAAAAATGGACGAAGAAGAAACGAGTAAACGAGAATGAGAATGTGTCATGAAGCACATGTACCATCCAGAGCAATATGTCAGCGTGATCACTCCAACATGATCTTTGTGTTCAGCTTCTCCTGTTTGACATGAAAGATGAATGTAGATTAAAGGACATGTTTGACTTTGTTCAGTTTTTGTCTAAGGCTTACCTTCAAGAATGAAAGCAGTGTATGTTTAAGTTTATATCTCATACGTGTTGGCACATGTAGACGCAGCACAACATGTTCTGCTTACTTTCCTTTTTTGTTTTTTCTTGCCTCTGTGCTTAATTTGAGTAGATTCTTGTTTGGCCATGTAGAACCGCTGTGTCTATTAAAAATATAATATAATATAGTTATATTGTATGAATGTTAATCAACAGAGTCTTGAACATCTTGCCTCGAAGCTAACATGACAAAAATAACCTTGGCTGTCTCAGAAATGCCTTGCCTTTAACCTTTGGCCCCAAGTTTCACTGAGGTGAAATTGTCACTGGTATGTGTCACTTCTGTCACCGCTATGAGTGAATATTAAAAAATAAAATAAAAACAATCTACACGTGGCAGTTTCTTTTATAGGAACACATTATTTGAAACTATATGTGTCTCTTAACCACACAAGGAAGGCTGTGATTACGAACTGCTTCATGTTCAGGAGTGTGGAAACAAACAAACTGAAGAGTATTCAAAGAATGTCCTGAGGACGAGAAACCATAAAATGTGGAATTGCAAGTTCGACCTGAAAAAAGGCAGACGAACACCCACCCAGCAGTCATCACACCCGTGCTGATTGAAAGATTGCATAGAGGAGTAGGGGGGTAGCCTTCTAACTGCATTCTTCTCTTTCATCTTGCCATCTTAGCCCTTCCCACTTTGGCAACTATATAACCATGGACACTAAAGTGATGCTTTCAACTGCAGATCAACTCCAGTAATCCTACCTGATCCAGATCCAGACCTCTCAACATGTCTTTTAGCAGCAGATCCTATGGTCAGAGGACCTTGAGTGTCTACGGTGGAGCAGGTGGTCGTGGCACCCGCATCTCCTCAGCCCAGATGAGCTACGCACCATCATCATCCGGAGGCTTCAACCTCTCTGATGGCCTGGACCTCCACGTCGGGGCCAACGAGAAGGCCACCATGCAGAACCTGAACGACCGTCTGTCCACCTACCTGGAGAAGGTGCGCACCCTGGAGAAGGAGAACGACCGCCTGGAGAGGCAGATCAGAGAGTGGTACGAGAAGAGGACTGTCATCTGCCACGACTACACCCACTACTTCGCCATCATCGAGGACCTGAAGGACAAGGTAAGAGGAAGAGGAGACATGTGTGTTTCAGTGTTTTTCTGTTAACTTCCTCTTAACAATCACAATCAAGTTAACAATCACTGTGAGTGTGTGGGGACGGGGGTTATGTATCTGTTGGTATGTACTGTATGTAAAAGAACCAGGAAACCCATCATTGACAGACCGTAGATGTAGGCCATCTATCAGGAAGCACATACCACAAACAGAGCAGTGAGGAGAGATTATCGTGATTGTCATACCAGAATCATTCCTACTTAGAATCACATCCGGCCAACAGTGTTCAGAGTTAGAGCGACGATTACGAAAGGAAGCAGTGTCGGTTAACGTTACAGCTGCCAAGAATGTGCATTGCATGAACTTTGCACAAGCTTTAGATGCATTCCTTTCTTTTAAAAATGTTGATATATATGATATCATATATGATATCATATATTTTTATGTTATTATCTAAGGGTGGAACATGTAAGATAGTTGATTGTTGGGTCAGATTTCCAAGTCGTCAAATACCGATGCTTTGGGCTGGTGGCTGGCTTGACTCACTGCCCACCGGGGAATATATGTATCTTTTAAAATCTACAAGAAACCCTTATCAGTGGATTTGGGGATCCTATACTGTCGTCAAACTGTATGAAACTGTATGTTTTCTGACTTTTTTTTCCTGTTTTCTCTCCTCCTCAGATCCGTATTGCCTCCCGGCTCAATGCCAAGACAGTCCTGGACATCGACAACGCAAAACTGGCTGCCGATGATTTCAAAATGAAGTGAGTGCATTCTCTGCCCCTCTCTGCCCTGCCACATAAGTGAAACCTCACATGTGCCTCAAAGCGTGAAGTCGTGCCTGACTGACAACTTCTATTGTAACCTCCCTGAACTGTTTGTCCCCTCAGGTATGAGACCGAGCTGGCCATGAGGATGGCTGTGGAGGCAGACATCGCTGGACTGAAGAAGTTGCTGGACGAGATGACCCGGACCAAAATGGACCTTGAGAGTCAGTACGAGTCCCTGAGGGAGGAGCTGATCATGCTCAAGAGGAATCACGAAGAGGTGAGCAAGTACAGATGGAGAACAGTTAGTGGGGCACCCATTTGAACCAATCCAAAGCACGTTGGTGGCAGTTTAACAAGCAGCAGAACTGATGAGTTTACATCTGTCAGCACCTCTTAAACATTCTTACACACAAGCCAACACCCACTGTGTGTATGCACATAACCTGACAGTATGTTACTGATCCAACACTGCTCAGTATCATCCGCAGGGAGCTACACACTGCAGCTATTGACCGTGAGACAAAGCTGTCACCATTCATCTTAGCACCTATTGTGGCCTAAGCCTGCCAGAATTTGCACACACGACCTCGGCCTTATCTGTGTTAACACTGAGGAAATCCCACGTTCCCAATGTTTTCATAAACAGGTCTGTCGCCTTCTCCCTTCCCTCTGCACACTTCCTTGTATTCTTCTCTCCCTCCATTAGCTCATTGCCACTGTTTGTCTCACACACACTCTGAAACAGTTCAAAATCATGCATGCAACACAGTACAAAAAGAAATCATTGGATACTCTTGTAGTAATACTAAAAAAATGATAAATTAGTTGAAGTTATTCCCGCAGCTGACTCTGATGTTGTCCTTTGACCCCCGCAGGAGATGGCTCTGCTCAGGAGTCAGATGGGCGGACAGGTCAATGTGGCCGTGGATGCTTCTCCCGCTCCAGACCTGAACCAGGTTATGACAGAGATCAGGGATCACTACGAGGGCGCGATCAACAAGAACCGCAAGGAACTCGAGGCGTGGTACCAGAACAAGGTGAGAAGTTAGAGCGGCTCAGAATACTTTGCCAAGCTTGGGCTTATTTCTCTTGCTAGCATGCCATTAATCTTATATGATTGTTGGGTAAAAAAAACACAAAAAAACTAATGTTGTTTTTCTGATCTGCTCAGATCGCAGCGGTGGAGCAGGATGTGGTCACACAGACAGAGACTCTGGTGACGACCCGCACAGAGATTAAGGAGCTGAAGAGCACCGTCCAGAGGCTGCAGATTGAACTGCAGTCCCATTTGAGCATGGTATGTCACCATATATGAACTATAAAGATTAGTTATCTATTGGATTTGACGCTGTTTCGTTTAATCCTTTTGGACAATATGCTCACTCAATTTCCTGAGAGTTACACGAGGAGATTGATACGGCTCTCATGTGTGACAGTTAAATATGAAACTACAGCCAGTTAGCTTGGCTTAGCCGTTAGCATACAGACTTCATGTAACGTTCTGATTATCACTACGCCTGGCCAGGAGATACTTCAGACCACTTTTCAGTTTTTGGAAGAGATAAAACAAACAAGACATAATGTGAATTTAGGGGTTTTCATACTGAATTAGCCTAGAGCTAATAGCATTGTTAGAACTGACTTTGCCCAAGGCTAAGGGAGTTGTTAGCCCCAAGCTAGGACAGCTATCGCACTGGCAAAATCTTGCCACATTTCAAAGCGAGTTAACTGAGAGTTTGGAGGTTATCCCATGAAAGTTAGCTAAACATGGGGATAAAAGGTGCTAGTATGATTCAAGTTTCGTAATTTTTTAAGGGAAATATTTACTTTTAGAGATGTCACCCGTCATTTTACAATGTAAACATTAGTAGCGTGTTCCAGCGGACATTTAGTGTTAACCCTGGGCTAATATAAGTACAGTGTGACTCATACAGCTATAGGCTAACCCTGGGTTAGCAATGTGTGTATGAAATGGGCTACATTACTCCAGGGTCAAATGCAAGGCTAAGGATAGCCCTAAGATAAGAATACGAAGTTTGAAAAGCCCGGTTTGCCTTTAGACCTAGCAGGCTAATTATTTCACGATTTATGCTAAGCTATAGTCTAAACAGCTTCTGGCAGTAGATTAATATTTAGTGTAAAGACATGTGAGTGGTATCAATCTTCTCATTGAACAAACACGCATTGCAGCAGATTTACAGTTAAGAAGTGACATCTCTGAATTTGAATCACTGACTGTCACTCACCGAACACCTTCTTCTCCAACCACAACAGAAAGCGTCTTTGGAGGGCACCCTGGCAGAGACTCAGGCGCGCTACTCTGCGCAGCTAGCAAGCCTCCAGAACATGGTCACAAGCCTGGAAGTTCAGCTGTCCCAGCTCCACGCCAACATCGCCAGCAACAAGCAGGAGTACGACATGCTGCTGGACCTCAAGACCCGGCTGGAGCTGGAGATCGCAGAGTACAGGAGGCTGCTGGATGGAGAGGATGAGAGGTGAGGCATGAAGAGAGAGAAGCACTTACTGGGAAAGGGGGCTCAGAGATTTTAGAGGGGGAAAAAACAACAGGCAATGGACTGTAGATATGTTCCAGACTAATGTTTTCTTCTTTCTTTTTTCTCTCCATGACCAGTTCAAAACAAGGTAAGCAATTTTTCATTTCATGTCTATAATTCTCATGTTATCATTAAACTGATACTTTAACTGTTGTGATTGGCTTATGATTGTTGTTCATTTCTTTCTCTCAGTGGTCACAAAGGTCATTACCGTGGTGGAGACGGTCGTGGATGGAAGGGTAGTCGAGAGCAGCAAGACTGTTGACGTGGACGTGGATGAGATTGAGGGATAAACTGGAAAAACTCAATAAAGATCTTGCAGTTGAATTAAACTTTCTTGCGTGTTGTAATTTCATAATGATCAGAAGATAACACATTTCTATTATTGTCCCTCACTGATGGACAATGAATGTTGTTGTCCAGTACAAAACAGATATAGTCAGACAATAGCTTGAACTTATTCATAAAGCTGCATTAATTTATATTAAAGGTGCAATATATATATAAGAATTTTAGTCTATAACAGTCAAAAATGAATTGAAAGCATAAACAGAATGGGTCTCTTTCTGTTGTATTGCAGTTGCAGAATTGAAGTTAGTTAATTCTGTATTGTTATGATGCTATATTTATTTATTTTTTTTATATTTTTATTCTCACCACTATCACTAACAAGTCGTCTTTATAGCAAATACACTCTGATAAACCCATTGTACATTACTTACCCAGCACCAAACAGCAGACAAAGTAACAAAATAGTACCGCACCAGTAGAAAATTAATCCCTAGCTCGTTGAGAACATCCAGAATCTAAAGACTGAGATATGTCATCAGGGTTTATGGAGAAAACAGAGCTAAAAGGCAGATTGATAGTGGATTGACATTAATAAGGTGGCTATATGGCTCCTATGGGATTATCATGATGCTCTGTCTCTGCTGATTGCAAAAGCATTGTTTGCCAACATGTCTACCATAACAACCACTGTATTCTGACTGTGTCTGTCAGCTACGTTTACAGTCCCGCTGCCTGATGAAAGTACAGTGTTAAGAGAGCTTTTTAAGGTGTGGCAAGTCAGCCTCCCTGATTCAGAAAGCATTTTCCCCGTAGACCACCATTATAAAAGAGAAGTCTATGAAACTATTGACAGGACTTAGCAAAGTAGAAACACAGTCGATCATTACTCTTTATATTGTGAAGTATTAAACCCTTAAATTTTAACATTCATTTTTCAATAGCTCATAAAAGATAAACCTTCATTGGACAAACGGGCACCATCTGGTATCAATTTCTTAAAACACAAACGTGCTCTGCCCCCTAGTGGCCAAACATTAGTTGATGCAGCTTTAATCAATTTCACTGATCAGGGACTGGGAGAGACTGAGGCTGGGGCCTCTCCCAGAATGCATTGGGTAAATGTAAAGGAAACTCACATGACAAGTTGCCAGTTGAGTTGAATTAATGCTTACATCAAAATGCAACTGTGGACCCGCTGAAGAAAGTAGACCCAAACTCAGGACTATTAACGTGAGGCATTAAGGCTGCATTGGTACCTTATATAGTGACAGTTTTAGTTTTCAATCTTGAGTTATTGGAGAAAAACGCTGTGTAGCCTCTGCAGAATGGTGCCCCCATACATCTGTTGGCCTATTAGTAACCCTATATTTCACAGCTCCAATTTCTCTGTGGTTTTATTCTGGGCAGCTTTTACACACACATAACATGGAGTTAAATAATTGTATCTCAGACATACCAAATACCTAAAGTAACTCTTGTCAGGATAAAGATGAACATGTAATTCCATAAGATCTTTGGTTTATGACAAAACAATGCCACTATCATGACATTATTTGGAATTAAGACACAAATAAGACAAACGAACAGGACAAAGTGGTAGTGAGCAAACAGAGAGGCTTTTATTGAATTCACACACGTATGTGAAGGAAGTACTGGGTTCAGATGTGTTGCTTGTGACCCTCAGGTACTGCCCCTTGTGTTGCTGCGTGGAACGGACTATCAGGCGATGGTCGATGAGGAGGACACCAACTTTCCATTCCTCAGTTCCTCTGTGACCACTACCACTTTGGAAGATCTTGAGGAGGAACCAGTTCCACTGGCGAGACTGTAGAGGGGCAGAAATACAGTGCTTGTATTAAAAATCTATAAAATGCTTAAATTCACAGAGCTAGTTTGTTATTGTTTATGATGAAAAGACACAATTGTTCTTTGCGGGGAAAATTACCTGCCCTCTCCGTCCAGCAGCCTCCTGTACTCGGCGATCTCCATCTCCAGCCGTGTCTTGATGTCGAGCAGCATCTTGTACTCTTGGCTCTGCTTTTCTATGTCAGTATGCAGACACGTCAGCTGTTCCTCCAGGCTCGTCACCTGACACTGGAGACCTTGGAGCTGCATTGCATACCGTGCCTTTGTGTCAGCTAAAGTGCCTTCCAGGGATGCTTTCTGGAAGAGGAAGGCAACGAGAAGAAAAGGAATTAATCAACCGAAAATACCATGCTTTCATCAAACTGTACCTCTCCCAGGACGGAATAGGTAGAGCGTGTAAAGGTAAAGAAGAGTAAAGATTTGCCCCAGATCATTATCATTTACCATGCTAAGTTGTGACTGTAGCTCGATCTCCAGGCCCTGCAGCACGCGACGGATCTCAGTGATTTCTGATTTGGACGTTTGGAGGCTTTCCGTGTTGGCCGCCACCTCAGTGGTCAGCGTCTCTGTCTGAAGTAGACACAGTCATAGACACAATCAGTGTAATGCACATGTACCCTCACACAACAGTCTAAGTAGGCAATGAGAAATATCAACCAGGGTTTGGGTCCAGTCTTACCTTATTTTGGAACCAGGCTTCAAGTTCTCTGTTGTTCTTGGCGGCCACATTCTCGTACTGTTCGCGGATCTCAGCCATAACGGCGGACAGGTCTTGCTGTGGTGACGCGTCCACCTCCACGTTGATCTGTCCACTCATCTGGTTCCTCATGGCTGCCAGTTCCTGTTGAAAAAGACCCGTTCTTTAAGAGGTGGACATTTTCTAAGTCTAAGTTTTTTTTCACTCCACATTCGAGGCAGCATCTTCATTGCAATGCAGCTGACTGTTTTGGATTGGCCACCCACCTCCTCGTGGTTCTTCTTGAGGTAGATCAGCTCCTCCTTGAGGCCCTCGATCTGCATCTCCAGGTCTGATCTGGCCAGTGTCAGCTCATCCAACAGTCTCTTTAGACCAGCGATATCTGCTTCCACTGATTGACGCATGGCTAGCTCGTTCTCGTACCTGTGAGGCAGCAAGAGATCAGACTTCTGCATGCCTTCCAATTATTGCTTCAGACTGAATTTACAGTTTGAACTCCCATTCATCATGATACTTACTTGGTTCTGAAGTCGTCTGCAGCCAGTTTTGCATTGTCAATGGCCAAATAGATGCCTCCATTGACACGGGTGGCGTCCTGGATCTGTGTGATGACACAATGTTTCATTCGACATAATTCTCCAACTGCAAGCAGACTCTGCACACATTAAGGATGCTGCAAGCAATAATGTCTCTTACAATCCCATCTACATTATTTCATTCAGGAATCAGAAGTCATGTGACATACCTTTCCCTGCAGGTCAGCAATGGTGGCTTCGAAAGCAGAGTAGTCTCGGGCAGAGGGGGCGGTCTTGCTCTCCAAGAACTGGCGGATCTTGAGCTCCAGTTCAGCGTTGGCCTTCTCAAGGTTGCGCACCTTCTCCAGGTAGGAGGCCAGACGGTCGTTCAGGTTCTGCATGGTGGCCTTCTCGTTGGCTGAAATATCGACGGAATTATCACCTCCTCCATAACCCGATCCCACTTGATAACTGTAACTGTTGTAAATGCCGCCGCCGCCTCCAGCACCTCCAGCACCGTAACCGCTGCCCATACCGTAACCGCTGCCCATACCGTAACCGCTGCCCATACCGGTACCACAGCGTATTCCGTAACCGGTGGAGATTTTTGCTCCAGTGCCACCTGCACCAGCATACATACTCCTAGCATATGACCTTCGCGCCATGCCTCCACCTCCAACCAGGCTTCCACCCAGGCCTCCACCAAGGCCACAGCTTCCTCCCGTGCCGCCACTGCTGGAGCGCACAGAATAACTGCTGACTCTTGACATCGTGAAGGCTGCTCTGGAGGTGCGTCTGCTTCGGAGAATATGAGATGGGCTGAGATGCAAAGATCTGCTTCTGTCTCCCTTTTATGCTGCACAAGGCTGTTGCTGCCGCCTCTGGTGTGGGTGAGGGCGTGGAGGACTGAAGGGTGGAGCACTGCCTGAAATGGTTGCTTTGCCCTCCCCAACACACACACTTCAGGTTCGTTTTGTGCAACGATGGGAAGGAGAAAGTGGGATTAAACCTAATCCTATTCAGTTGGATAATATAATGAAGTCATTCAGACCTCACAACTCCCTGCAACACTCACATGAAACATACTGACTCATTTTTTTAATTCATCCTTTATTTCCATTCTTCATATTAAAGGTCTACCGTAAGAGAGTAGATTTTTTCAGTCTCATTCCCAACTTGTCAAAGGGGATGGCGAGCGACCTGACCTACAATCCCAAAGCATCAGTATTTGACAAGTTCTCTGACAAAGTGGAATGTCCATTAACACAAAGCATCCACGTGAACCTCTATCTGATATTCCTATAAAGTGTATTGTAAATGTACAAGCAGCCACGCCCGTTACTGTTAGCCTCAGGTTAGTTATCCAGTCAAATGCCTCAAGTTTTGTTCTGACATGCGATGAGTCTTTTTTGAATTCACGCCATAAATTTGCGAGAATTTCAAGACTGCCACACTGTCCTGACCACACCTGTTACATTGCCAAGGCAACAAGCACTGTAAATACGGTAACTGAATCAGTCGATGTTTTAATCTTGACTCTCAGCCAGCACCCTTGTTCTCACACATATTTTTGTCATTTGTCTTCATGTTATCTTGCAAGTATTTGTTCTTTTGTTATTCATAGTTTCAAACTAAAAATTGTTCAGATTCTCTTTTATTTTGCTCGTCAGCAGCCTGCGGGCTGCCAGTCAGAAGCGGTTTGTGTAAGCAGAGCCGGCCCTTGGCATAGGCTGTATAGGCGAATGCTAAGGGCACCGTCATCCACGGGCGGCACCGCAAATGGGGGGGAGAATTTTTTTTTTAAATTACTATTTTTCACCAGTGCTATTACTACTATTATTTCAAAATACTATATAAGCCTACAGCAACATAACTTCATAGCAAAGCCTATTAAATAATGGAGAGGCCTTTTTTCTGAGTTCCTGGCTGGCTCGTTGCACTGTAACTGCCCCCTGTGAGGGTGGGGGGCGGGGTCGAGAGGCAAGTTGCCTGAATCTGACCGGACCGTGACCCCAAGACCAAGAGAGAGATTTATTGATACTGTAGCGGAACCACAATGTCCAAAAGACTGAAACCATCCGGTACCCAGGGAAGGAAAAGAAGGAAAGAAGAGGAAGAAAAACGTGAAAAAGAAAGAGGTACAGTAACGTCAATGTGATGAAGTGAATGAAATTAATAGTTTAATGCATCGTAGTTACCGTTGTTGGAGCAGAGTGTTAACTTGCTAGCCTTACTTCGGACGATAGTAGCATTGTTTAATAATCAGTAACTAGAAAAATTGCATTTCCTGCGAAAATACAGTGTGAATGCTGACGGCTGAAGTGATTTCGGAAATCCGCTGAATGTACTGGAAAATGCTTGCCTGAAATGCATAAAACTATAAGAATGAATGGTCAAGATTTTGCAGGGAAAGCTGAATTTTTCAAAAGCTGAAAAGGCAGAAAAGCTGAAAAGTAATAGGCTGAATGGGCTGAAAAAGCTGAATATTTTGATAGTTGAATAGTTTCTCTAGCTGAACATAAAGCTGAATATTTGAAAAAGCTGAAAAGGTTGAAAAGCTGAAAAGTACAAGGCTGAAAGAGCTTAAAAAGCTGAACAGTTTGATAGCAGAACAGTTTCTCTGGCTGCACATATGCTGGAGCAGTAGCAGAACCAATGTTGAAAATGTCCCCCTAAGAATGAATGGGAAAACACCTCCCAAACTCCTGCAGGTCTAGAAAAAAGTGTAATGGTTATAGCCAAAATATTATACAGTGAGTAACAGGAGACATTGCTGAACCCTATGATGTGTTTTTATTTCTGTAGAGTGAAAAATGAGGATGCTAGAGCGAGAAACAGAACAGGTACCGTCTGCTCTAAACCAGAACTTTAGGCTCAAAATTAACATTGCGGCTTATGGGGGAGTTGCTGGAGTGCTTGTCACTCTAGGGCTTCTACAGCCAAAAGTGTAAGTCCTACATCTGAAATAAGACCATCATCTAAAAGCCAACAATATTTCCCACATTTCTATGTATATATTGTCTATGTGAAGTAAAAGATGTGGGATCCAAATCAAGCTGAAGATAATTTTTTCTCCAGTTTTTCCAGCTGCTCTCCACTCTAGCGATGATGTCACGCACTCTAGCTCACGCAATACACACCCATTATAAAACCAGAAGACGAGCTAAAAATCCTTAAAACTAAAACTGTGATTATTTCAAAACCGTAAAAGATTTTAAAAAGCTGAAAACATGCCCAATAGTTCAAAGTCTTGTAATTCTTAAAAAGTTGGAATGGTGTCTGTAGCTCAAAGTATGAGGGACGAGAAGAGGTTGAAAGTCTGTGGTTTTGAAGAGGATTTGTAGATTTTTTGTAGAAAAGTACAAAGCTGAACGTCTGATAGCTGAACGGTTTCTCTGGCTGAACGTATGCTGAAGCAGTAGCAGAATGAAATTTGAAAAATTCCCCATAAGGATGAATGAGAACATTTTTGCAGAAAAAGCTGAATATCTCCAAAAGTATAATAGATAGAAAAGCCAAAAATACAAGCAGTAATGTCCTTAACGAGCTGAACATTTTTGATACTTGACTGTTTTCTGTAGCTCAAAATTTGTAGAAGAGAGCGTAGAAGCGAACCGAAAAACATACTGAAGCAGGAATAATAAATTCCAGAAGGACAATAGCTAGAATCAACGTAAGTTAATGTTACTGCCACCTTAAATTCATCAGGGACATTTGGAAAGTTAACGTTAGGCCTGTTCAGGTGTTATTTTAACCTGTTGGCTGTGTTTTCCTGCTTGTATGTCAGTTAAAATGCTATTCGTTTTCCATCCCCTTTGTAAGTAATAGGGCAGTTGTAAGCCTTTGGTTTATTGTGTCACAGTTTATGTTTGTTAAAGTTTACATCAGTGTTAAAGTGCAGTTAAAATGTATTACTGTTAATACTCCATCCCTTAGCTTTCCCATACCATTCATAGGCAATATATATATATATATATATATATATATATATATATATATATATATATATATATATATACATATATACACACACACATATACATATACATATATGTGTGTGTGTGTATATATATGTATATACCTATACATATATATATTAATTTCATTGCACTTTACTGCTTTTTGCACTCTGGTTAGACTGAATTGCATTGCAATGATGATAAAGTTGAATGAATCTCATCGTATTTTCATTATTGGTCTATATTAGTCTTATGTATAGCACACACCAAGCATCTGTTTTTGTATTAAAATGTAACATCCAGTGGTCACATATCCTCCCCTATCAGATGCACTTTTAAAATGCTGAATACATACATGCAGTTTCTGTGTGAGTGTATGAAAATTGATTGTGAAATTGACTGCGATGCAAGGGGGCGCCAGCTAAAATCTTGCCTAGGGCGCCACATTGGTCAGGGCCGGCACTGTGTGTAAGGGCTCATGATGTCAGTCGATACCCAGCCATTTCCAAGACTGGGCACAGCACTGTTGGAGATCTCAGCACAGATGTGCCTGCATGTTCTTTATTTTACTTGGCATTGTACCATCTCACCACTATCACTAACAAGCCGTCTTTATAGCAAATACGCTCTGATAAACCCATTGTACATTACTTACCCAGCACCAAACAGCAGACGAAGTTACAAAATAGTACAGCACCAGTAGAAAATTAATCCCTAGCTCGTTGAGAACATCCAGAATCTAAAGACTGAGACATGTCATCAGGGTTTATGGAGAAAACAGAGCTAAAAGACAGATTGATAGTGGATTGACATTAATAAGGTGGCTATATGGCTCCTATGGGATTATCATGATGCTCTGTCTCTGCTGATTGCAAAGGCATTGTTTGCCAACATGTCTACCATAACAACCACTGTATTCTGACTGTGTCTGTCAGCTACGTTTACAGTCCCGCTGCCTGATAAAAGTACAGTATTAAGAGAGCTTTTTAAGGTGTGGCAAGTCAGCCTCCCTGATTCAGAAAGCATTTTCCCTGTAGACCACCATTATAAAAGAGAAGTCTATGAAACTACTGACAGGACTCAGCAAAGTAGAAACACGGTCGATCATTACTCTTTATATTGTGAAGTATTAAACCCTTAAATTTTAACATTCATTTTTCAATAGCTCATAAAAGATAAACCTTCATTGGACAAACGGGCACCATCTGGTATCAATTTCTCAAAACACAAACGTGCTCTGCCCCCTAGTGGCCAAACATTAGTTGATGCAGCTTTAATCAATTTCACTGATCAGGGACTGGGAGAGACTGAGGCTGGGGCCTCTCCCAGAATGCATTGGGTAAATGTAAAGGAAACTCACATGACAAGTTGCCAGTTGAGTTGAATTAATGCTTACATCAAAATGCAACTGTGGACCCGCTGAAGAAAGTAGACCCAAACACAGGACTATTAATGTGAGGCATTAAGGCTGCATTGGTACCTTATATAGTGACAGTTTTAGTTTTCAATCTTGAGTTATTGGAGAAAAACACTGTGTAGCCTCTGCAGAGAGGTGCCCCCATACATCTGTTGGCCTATTAGTAACCCTATATTTCACAGCTCCAATTTCTCTGTGGTTTTATTCTGGGCAGCTTTTACACACACATAACATGGAGTTAAATAATTGTATCTCAGACATACCAAATACCTAAAGTAACTCTTGTCAGGATAAAGATGAACATGTAATTCAATAAGATCTTTGGTTTATGACAAAACAATGCCACTATCATGACATTATTTGGAATTAAAACACAAATAAGACAAACGAACAGGACAAAGTGGTAGTGAGCAAACAGAGAGGCTTTTATTGAATTCACACACGTATGTGAAGGAAGTACTGGGTTCAGATGTGTTGCTTGTGACCCTCAGGTACTGCCCCTTGTGTTGCTGCGTGGAACGGACTATCAGGCGATGGTCGATGAGGAGGACACCAACTTTCCATCCCTCAGTTCCTCTGTGACCACTATCACTTTGGAAGATGATTTTGAGGAGGAACCAGTTCCACTGGCGAGACTGTAGAGGGGCAGAAATACAGTGCTTGTATTAAAAATCTATAAAATGCTTAAATTCACAGAGCTAGTTTGTTATTGTTTATGATGAAAAGACACATTTGTTCTTTGCGGGGAAAATTACCTGCCCTCTCCGTCCAGCAGCCTCCTGTACTCGGCGATCTCCATCTCCAGCCGTGTCTTGATGTCGAGCAGCATCCTGTACTCTTGGCTCTGCTTTTCTATGTCAGTACGCAGACACGTCAGCTGTTCCTCCAGGCTCGTCACCTGACACTGGAGACCTTGGAGCTGCATTGCATACCGTGCCTCTGTGTCAGCTAAAGTGCCTTCCAGGGACGCTTTCTGGAAGAGGAAGGCAACGAGAAGAAAAGGAATTAATCAACCGAAAATACCATGCTTTCATCAAACTGTATCTCTCCCAGGACGGGATAGGTAGAGCGTGTAAAGGTAAAGAAGAGTAAAGATTTGCCCCAGATCATTATCATTTACCATGCTAAGTTGTGACTGTAGCTCGATCTCCAGGCCCTGCAGCGTGCGACGGATCTCAGTGATTTCTGATTTGGACGTTTGGAGGCTTTCCGTGTTGGCCGCCACCTCAATGGTCAGCGTCTCTGTCTGAAGTAGACACAGTCATAGACACAATCAGTGTAATGCACATGTACCCTCACACAACAGTCTAAGTAGGCAATGAGAAATATCCACCAGGGTTTGGGTCCAGTCTTACCTTATTTTGGAACCAGGCTTCAAGTTCTTTGTTGTTCTTGGCGGCCACATTCTCGTACTGTTCGCGGATCTCAGCCATAACGGCGGACAGGTCTTGCTGTGGTGACGCGTCCACCTCCACATTGATCTGTCCAGTCATCTGGCTCCTCATGGCTGCCAGTTCCTGTTGAAAAAGACCCGTTCTTTAAGAGGTGGACATTTTCTAAGTCTAAGTTTTTTTTCACAACACATTCGAGACAGCATCTTCATTGCAATGCAGCTGACTGTTTTGGATTGGCCACCCACCTCCTCGTGGTTCTTCTTGAGGTAGATCAGCTCCTCCTTGAGGCCCTCGATCTGCATCTCCAGGTCTGATCTGGCCAGTGTCAGCTCATCCAACAGTCTCTTTAGACCAGCGATATCTGCTTCCACTGATTGACGCATGGCTAGCTCGTTCTCGTACCTGTGAGGCAGCAAGAGATCAGACTTCTGCATGCCTTCCAATTATTGCTTCAGACTAAATTTACAGTTTGAACTCCCATTCATCATGATACTTACTTGGTTCTGAAGTCGTCTGCAGCCAGTTTTGCATTGTCAATGGCCAAATAGATGCCTCCATTGACACGGGTGGCGTCCTGGATCTGTGTGATGACACAATGTTTCATTCGACATAATTCTCCAACTGCAAGCAGACTCTGCACACATTAAGGATGCTGCAAGCAATAATGTCTCTTACAATCCCATCTACATTATTTCATTCAGGAATCAGAAGTCATGTGACATACCTTTCCCTGCAGGTCAGCAATGGTGGCTTCGAAAGCAGAGTAGTCTCGGGCAGAGGGGGCAGTCTTGCTCTCCAAAAACTGGCGGATCTTGAGCTCCAGTTCAGCGTTGGCCTTCTCAAGGTTGCGCACCTTCTCCAGGTAGGAGGCCAGACGGTCGTTCAGGTTCTGCATGGTGGCCTTCTCGTTGGCTGAAATATCGACGGAATTATCACCTCCTCCATAACCCGATCCCACTTGATAACTGTAACTGTTGTAAATGCCGCCGCCGCCTCCAGCACCTCCAGCACCGTAACCGCTGCCCATACCGTAACCGCTGCCCATACCAACACCACAGCCTATTCCGTAACCGGTGGAGATTTTTGCTCCATGGCCACCTGCACCAGCATACACACTCCTAGCATATGACCTTCGCGCCATGCCTCCACCTCCACCTCCAACCAGGCTTCCACCCAGGCCTCCACCCAGGCCAAAGCTTCCTCCCCCGCCGCCACTGCTGGAGCGCACAGAATAAGTGGTAACACTGGCTCTTGACATCGTGAAGGCTGCTCTGGAGGTGCGTCTGCCTCAGAGAATATGAGATGGGCTGAGATGCACAGATCTGCTTCTGTCTCCTTTTTATACTGCACAAGGCTGTTGCTGCCGCCTCTGGTGTGGGTGGGGGCGTGGAGGACTGAAGGGTGGAGCACTGCCTGAAATGGTTGCTTTGCCCTCCCCAACACACACACTTCAGGTTCGTTTTGTGAAACGATGGGAAGGAGAAAGTGGGATTAAACTTAATCCTATTCAGTTGGATAATAATGAAGTCATTCAGACCTCACAACTCCCTGCAACCCTCATATGAAACATACAGACTTATTTTTTAATTCATCCTTTATTTCCATTCTTCATATTAAAGGTCTACTTTGTAAGAGAGTAGATTTTTTCAGTCTCATTCCCAACTCGTCAAAGGGGATGGCGAGCGACCTGACCTACAATCCCAAAGCGTCACTATTTGACAAGTTCTCTGACAAAGTGGAATGTCCATTAACACAAAGCATCCACGTGAACCTCTATCTGATATTCCTATAAAGTGTATTGTAAATGTACAAGCAGCCACGCCCGTTACTGTTAGCCTCAGGTTAGTTATCCAGTCAAATGCCTCAGGTTTTGTTCTGACATGTGATGAGTCTTTTTTGAATTTACGCCATAAATCTTGAGCAAGACTGCCACACTGTCCTGACCACACCTGTTACATTGCCAAGGCAACAAGCACTGTAAATACGGTAACTGAATCAGTCGGATGTTTTAATCTTGACTCTCAGCCAGCACCCTTGTTCTCACACATATTTTTGTCATTTGTCTTCATGTCATCTTGCAAGTATTTGTTCTTTTGTTATTCACAGTTTCAAACTAAAAATTGTTCAGATTCTCTTTTATTTTGCTCGTCAGCAGCCTGCAGGCTGCCAGTCAGAAGCGGTTTGTGTAAGGGCTCATGATGTCAGTCGATACCCAGCCATTTCCAAGACTGGGCACAGCACTGCTGGAGATCTCAGCACAGATGTGCCTGCGTGTTCTTTATTTCACTTGGCATTGTACCTTGGCGTGTGCATCATGCCCAAACAAGAACAAGCTCTTGCTTGTTTGCTTCTTTCCATCTCACCACAGTATTTCTTTCAGATCTTTTACAATGTCCCAGAGGGTTTTGCACAACTGTCTCCGATGAAGCAATGGTTGATTAAATAAAAAATAAAAAACACAGGTATGGTTATGGTTCCTCGCATTTTTTGATCCATTTTCGAATACTGACATTTATTAGAATAATGCAGGTATTATGTCAGACATTTTGTTTGTGGTTGAATCTAACAAAGATTGGTTTCACCTCTAACTAACAAATGACTTGTACAAACTATTCACATACTACACATAGTTTTGGGTAATACACACCAGATGTTTCTTTTCGCTGTTGCTTTTCATTTTGAGGTTGCAAACTCATCTAATGCTTGTGCTGAACAGCCATAAATAATGTCCTGATTGTTTTGAAACCCTAGTAGTACATTTTTATCTCTGGAGATAGCATTTTAACACCAACTTCATGTGTGTACCCACTGTAATTTATAGCTTTATACAGCTTTGCTTTTTTTAGATTAATGCACGAGTTTGCCTGCAGGTATTTTACAGAATAGAAAAAAGAACCTGGCCTTTTACAGTTTTACATCTAAATAAATGGGCCATATCTAAACAAAGAGGTGAATGCCGTTATCTCTTGACACTTAGATAATACATATCTTGTGCACCAGCAGAGCCATGTGATGGTGTAGACGGCGAGCGTTCATGAAACAACGAGACAAGGGTGTGGCACTGGTGGAAAGGTTTATACAGATACAATTAAAAGACACTCGAGTTAAGTTAGTCAATGTAAAGTTTTCTGTACTGCAGGTTAGTGTCAGAATTAAAAGAGAAAAGACATGTTAATGTGAGAACATGCAACACTGAAAAACAAACTTCATGTGATAAGTGAATGGACTCAGTAAAACTCATCTGTAGACTATTGACGAAAGATGAGGAAATGGCTCACATTTCGAGGAATATTAAGCAACTTGCAAATTACTAAATGAAAATAAAATAGATATGTTGAAAATATAAGGAAGATTCAGCAAATTTAAATAATAATTTGGCTGTTTGAAAAATGATGCAAATCAAACTGGCTCATTTTCCCTCTGGCAGAAGGCAACAGTAGCGTCAGCCAAAATACCACACTATCAAAGAGGTTCCTCTCATTGCTCTGCGGGTCAAAGAAGGTAACATTTGGGAATGTGTTTTTGGGTGTAGATAAGGTCGAGCTGAAAAACACATTTTCAAAAGACATACTTGTACTCTTCCCTTCTGCAAGGAAACTAAAAACAGCAAACTGTACACATAAAATTGCCCAATGTTGCACACAACTTACTAAGTGCATTGTGAGTTAGTGTCGTACAGGGGGTTTCACTGAAAAAACAAGACTCATATGTATTATATGTATTTCAGGACCTGTGATGATACCATGCTGAGCAGATATAGGTTCAATCAGTGAAAACTGCTTCAGGGGAAATGTTAAGGTTGTTTTTCCACAACAGCATAAATTCATGCAACACAACAGCAAACTATGTCACACTATGAAAATGTTCAGTTGCAGGAAAGACTGTTCACACGAACTGACAAATCCTTCTACTGCTGGCACATGACTCTGTTCCTCATTTCGCAACATTAGTAACCAGCCATGATGGTGCATGTATGCACAGGTGACAGGCATAGCGTCATAGGCGGTGGTGAGGCTGAGGACAGGGAAGGCTAATATTTGATGAACAATCTTCTTGTTTTAACAATCACGGAGGATACCATGGTACATTTCAGAAAGTATCAAACTACATGCCAGCATAGCTCATATGATGTGCACAGAACTCGCTCACCGCGTCACCGACTGACCTGACGGCTTTCTCTTTTTCTCTTATATAAAAATCTGTTTTTTAAATGCGGCTGCATTGTATTCAAAGCTGAAGAGAAATCAATGAAGAGCTGTCTTGCATGTGTTTTGTTCCCTTCAAGATGCCTCTCAACAAGATTCAACAGAATCTCTGACCCATCTCCTTGGCTTATAGGAAAACTGCACGGGGTCCAGTCTTTTCTGTGTTTACCATCTGCTGTTCCAAAGAAGACTGAAAGATAAAAGTATGTGAAGCAGAGCATTTTAGGAGATTATCCACAATGCGGTCAGGACTTTTCCTCCTCTTTATAAGGCTGAAAGATTCACATGCTGTGGCTTCATCAGTCTGAATCTCACAGCCTGTCTCTACACAGAGCTCATGATTAAAATGTGCACTTTTCTCTTTTTATTCTGCATTCAAACACTAGATCTGATGCCTTTCCAGGCTGCACTTGAGTTGCATCTCAATCTCACCCTCCTGTTTACCTTTATGCTTAAGTTTTGCTAGTTTTATGTGGAGTGGGATTGTGACCAGAGGCCTTTGAGCAGGGCCCTTGACTCCAGCTGCTCAGTGATGCCTCTGTGGTTGTACAATGCTGAGTATGAAGCAGGGTGTGGTTGCTGAAAAGGAACATGTGCAAACTGGCAAATAAAGATTAAGTTGCAATATATAAGAATTGGCGACCTCTTGAATTCACCCTCCAAATGAATGGGGGGCAGCATATCACTAGAGTGACCGCTAACTGCTGCTAACTATAGCTGATGTTAACTTGTTAGCTCAATTAGCAAAGCAGCTAGTGGTCTGGTATTATGAGAAAGGACAGGCCAGGACTAGTTGATTAGCATGCTAACATCAGTAGGTGGCTCTGCAACACAATACATAGAAGTCTTCAACAAAACTCTTTTTTCTCCACATCCAGTCTTTAAAGGTGCAACATGCAAGAATCTTTGTTTTAAGGAAAAAACTGATTTGATGTTATGTCAAAGATGATTATGTATTGCGTTGCAGAGATATCTACTGTTAGTTTGCATGCTAACCAGCTAGTCTCGGCCCGTCCTGTCTCATAATACCACTCCCAGGCTCCCAGTCTGGACTGCTAGCTGCATGGCTAACTGAGCTAACCAGCTAACAGCAGCTACAGTTAGCAGCAGTTAGTGGTTACTCCGTTGATATGCAGCCCCACATTTGTGTGTTTGTTTGGAGTGACCATAGACAGTTGGCCAATTCTTACATATTGCACCTTAAACAATATTGTGAGTTTTTTTATTCATTCATTCTTTATGCAAATGTATCCACATTTTTTTGACTTTTGTCTTAACACTGTTACCTGTATCCCATATTCCCTTACAGGTTGAATCCCTGTCGATTTGCCTTTGAAAACAAAATCAATCTACTGAGTGTTATAGTCTGCAATAACAGGCACTTTGCACACTGGTAAGACACACCTGTGGTTTATGTGAGCTGAGTGATTCATACCGATGGTATGTGTGGCGGTAGGGCGAGGTGTGACTGTGGTTTTCATGTGGGAAGCAAAGCTTGAATGAAGTATTCATGCTTTTAATTGATATAATTGAGATTAATTGCGTATCCTCCATTCACTACAAGGAGTTTTAAGCTTTTCAGACAATAAGATTAAAACCAGACCTCACTTCGGAGTAATTGATATGTGATCTGTATCTGGTGCATGACAGTCTGCTTATCAGTGCACACGGCATGTGTTCAAATTGAAGAACCAAAAACCATAAGGGTTGCAGTCATAAGTCTTTCTGTCACATTTATTGTGTCACACACCCTCATCCACTTTTCATGTAAGTGGGAAAGACTTCTCAGAATGCAAAAGGCCTATTCAAGTCTGAGTACGAAGTGCCACGCTGACACAATAACCACAGGCGAACAGTTTGTTCAAAATGTGCTGGGACATGAAAAATAGCTCACAGTACATTTAACCTGGGTGTGTAACTCTCCTGCAAGGGCTAGCATGAGGCAGTATGTCACCTTCTGTCTCATGGAGGAGAGGGGGCAAGGGCTGCTCTGACTCATTGCAACATCAGGTGTCTCCTGACAATGCTCCTCTGTCTTTGTGTTTCTTCTGTTTCAGGCCTGGACTGGTTTCTGTTGTGTTTTGTCGTGCACAGCGGGTATTGGCCACACCCTTCACTGCAAGGCATGACTGAGAGATCTGGAAATTTACAACAGAAAATTCTGGACTGCACCGAGCAGAGCAAGATTCAACGAATGAATAGCTAATAAACGAAAAACTGCTGCATTGTCTCTTCAATGCTGTGAGTCAACCCAATTGAACTGAATTAAGAGCCCATGTGGACACAATTAAGCACTTAATTGCTTGTGGTTTGGTAATAATAACTGAGGTCAGCTGAGGGAAAACCTACAGTACTTCATGTGATGCAAACCAAAAAAAATGAAGTATCATGACTGTGTTTTCTATTTCTGTAAAATCAAATATCTAAAGCTTTAAAAAAGCATGTGTGAAACAAAGGCTTTTAACTTTTACAATTAGTCATAACATTTGACACAAGGAGGGTAAATTCACCGTTTACCGTTTAATTCAGCTCAAAAACAGACTATGTATCTACGTGAAGTGTCAGTGGCAAGGATGCAACGATGCTACGGTTTTTGGTTTTTGTCTTGTCTAATCATGCGGAATAATTAAGATTTTAAGATGTGAACAGTGAGTCAAATGAACACACTCCTCTTTGCCTAAACTTGATATTGCTCTGCTGCACAAATCTGCTGAAACAGTGCAAATCAGGGCCACTAATAACATTTAATTACACTAAGAGTATAATGAAGGGCAGCGATGTGTTCACAGGGTGTAGCACAAAGAAAGAGAGAGGAGGGTGTCTCCCATGTTGAGTCATTTTGACCAACACATTCAGTCACTGGGCAGGTGAATAACTGAAGATCTCAAGTCTCTACTTGGTTCCACTCCACCCAAATGAAGAAGCCACTGGTGGATCAAGGATGACTGTAAACATCATTGAACCAAATCTTTACTTTTATGGAGAACAAACTCAATATTGTGTCTTCATTTTGTGCTATTTGCAGGCCATTAAACCATTACTGGTATCATTATTTCATATCATTTACTGTCCTGTGATTAAGCTGAAACAGTTATCTCTCTAAATGTACCATGTGCAGCAACAATCTGTCTCCACTTAAGCAATTTAAAGTTGCACATGCACTAAAGCTGTGCAGAGACTTCACCTTTAGAGAAAGAGACACAGTGACGCCTGGTGGTCAAGAGTTAAATTGCAAATGTTGACTTTACGTTCAGAAAGTCAGGAAACTGATTACCCTAGAATTACCAAGTAAAATAGACAATATAATTTAAGTTATGCAAGCTAAAAAGTCTTAAGAACTTAAAATTATTTGTCTACTTTACTTAAATGACGTTACTGTAATTTTGAGGTAATCGGTTTCCCAGATTTTTAAAGTAAAGTCACTTTGTCAGATTTTACAGTGTATGCTACTTGTTGGTCCAAAAACTAAATGAATACGATCTGATTTAATTATGCCAATGAAAAATATGCGTACAAATTATAATCCACCTTTCTGAATTGCAGTAGACATTTGTGATTAAGAACACACTTCTTCATCTTGGTTCTCATGCTTTTAATCAGATTTTGGTCTCTCATTTATTAGAGTTGACAACAATCTGTCAAGTGAAGAACATCACTTGCTGCAACTTTGCTTTATGATTTCAATCAAAAGAAAGACAAGAAAATACCAAGGAAAATGCCCTCTTGAAAAGCAAAAGTTGATATGTTTGGGAACTATCATATCGCTGGTTGAAGTTAAAGGTGCAATATGTAAGACTTTTAATTTAAAACATTAAATAAACTAATATTATCAACAAATTGTGAACAGATAACAATTTTAACATTATTTCAAGGCTGTCTTCATATTGTGTTGCAGAGATGTCTTCTGAATAAGCATGCTAAGTCCGCTTTGAGCTAACACTCCTTTAGAGCTGCAAGCTCCCAGGCCAGGCAGATGCAGCCATATGAGCGCTAGCTGCATGGCTAACTGAGCTAACTAGCTAATGACAGCTAAAGTTAGCAGCACTTGGTGGTTTCTCTGGTGCTATGCTGCCTCCTACTTGTTTAGTTGTATAAATTCAACAGGTGGCCAATTCTTATATATTGCACCTTTAAGTTTTTCACTAAGCAGAAATTACAGAAGTCAATTAAGAACATTCAGGGGCCAAATCAAGGTAAACATTTCAGTTTAGTGGCAGCAGAGGTGAGCAGAGGTGTTACTGAAGGTCCTCCACTTGGGTGTCGACGCTGGAGGACACCACCCTTCCATCAACAATCTCCTCCACGATGGTCTTCACCCTCCTCTCGATGTGGGGTTTATGCTCTGCAGGGGTGGAGAACAGACATCATGAGGCTGCAGTGCAAAGAGCCGAACTCATAGTTCATTTAGTGAATGATTTGGGGTTCTTACCTTCCACTACAACCTTGCTGACGACCACAGCCCTGCAGAGAGAGAGAGAACATGTTAAAATCATCATGTTGAAACGATTTCTTTAGCTGTCAGCCAACTGCTTTCACTTTAAAGAAAAGAAAAACTCAGGCTCTTACTTTTTCTCATGCACCTCTCCCTCCAGCAGCCTCCTGTACTCGGCGATCTCCAGTTCCAGCCTCATCTTGATGTCCAGCAGCATCTTGTACTCGGACTGTTGATGCTCGATGGAGATTTTCAGCTGCTGCAGCTCTGCCTCCAGCGTGTTGATTGTCATCTGCAACTGGCTGAGCTGAAGGCTGTATCGAGACTTCACCTCCTCCAGGTTCTGCTGCAGGCACTGAATCTGTGGGACAGACAGGAATGATGTCAGGAAAGCTTTGAGCATGATCAGAGAAGAAATACTAGGTCTGCCTGATGGTAAATTAGAAAGTTATAGATTCATGATCTATCTGCACAATGCTAATTTGGATTCACATTTGTTCATGTCGGTCTTAAAACAATAATTGGGTGACTGTATGAACATCAAAACAGTTTCCTGTTCACACTGGCTATTAAAACATCATGTGCTTTAAACTGTCTGGAAGATGAGGAACAATAATCCACAGTCCCAGTTATGTACCAAAATACATTTCAAATTTTATTAGAAGTTAATATGAGGCTACCAGTTTTAGCATGTTAAATCCAGTCTGTATCTCCCACAGATTCCTTTGAGTACAAAATTCCCTCTTTATGTAACCATTCGTTTGCCACGGCTCAGGTTGGAAACATGTCGTGTGTCCAGTTCCTGTCAATGTGCACGAATCTTAAAGATTAAATGTCGACAGTATTTAATTCTTACCAAAACTAAAAAGTGGTCTGGAGTCTTTGCCAGGCGCAGTAATAATCCATATAAAAAGTTACAAGAACTTTGTGTGCTAACTGTAGCTGGCTGCTGGCTGCAGCTTCATATTTAAAGCAACATTATGTAGAATTTGGCATTTTGTGCGATTTGGCGCCTCCCAACAGTGTCTGCGTGCAACAGCACTGCCGTAAGTACAATCCCAGGTCTGCAACAGTTTGTCATAACAACATTACCTGTTGAAAACTTGTATCTTGAGGTAAACATGTATGTATTGCATTCTGTCGTTTCCTCGATGGCTTACCGATGAGATGGCACTGGTGCGACTAATCTCCAGATTCTGGTAGGTCCTCTTCAGCTCTGACAGCTCCGAACTGGATGTCTTCACCTCTATTGTACATGAGCTGATCTGCGTCTGAAGAGTATCCACCTTTTTGCACAAACACACACACACACACACACATATATATTTATAAGCAATAATTCCTGTGACATCTCCATCTGTAAACCTTTTCACCATAGGTTTTATTCTTCTGGGTTTTTAAATTTTCTCTCCCATCTCACCTTAGCATTGAACCACTTCTCGACCTCCATCTTGTTCTTGATCATCACAGCCTCATACTGCTCCCTCATCTCCTCCAGGACTTTAGACAGATCAACAGAGTCTGTGCTGTCCACCTCGACGTTAACATTGCCGCCCTGCTGGACCCTCGCCAGACGCATCTCCTGCAACATGGAGAAGAGTCACATTTTTATTTATCCCCTGCCTCCACCAGCAGATAGCGCCATTGTACTTGAAAACACAACAGTTTTAACAGGACATCCCACAGCAGCTGAGTGGTTCCTCTCACCTCCTCGTGGTTGCTCTTGAGGTACGCCAGCTCCTCTTTCAGACCCTCTACCTGCATCTCCAGGTCACCAATGCTGAGAGTCAGGGTGTCCCGGACCCCTCGGAGACGAGCCACATCACCCTCAACGTTGGTACGCATGCTCAGCTCTGACTCATACCTACAGAAGAGAGCCGGATGTGGTTAAAAATAAATGAGTGAAAGATTAAATATGAACAATCAACTACACCTCTGGTTGATGTATATATATTTAGCGTGAAGCAACAGAAGAACGTTAAACCTACTTCATTCTGAAGTCCTCTGCAGCCAGTTGAGCGTTGTCAATCTGCAGGTTGATGCTCTGATTCTCTGAAAACCTTCTCCGGATCTAAAGGGGGAAAAAAATTAAACAATTATTTGTTTGTTTTACTGGAAAGACTCATCAGTAACAGACATGGCAGTGCGTATTCAAAAACTCAACCCTCTAGTGTAGTAATAGATGATCAGGAGTTTATGTGGAGTTCAGACCCACAGTTTATACAACACAGAGGGAATGCACAGCTACATTATGAGTGCTGGTTTGGTTCTTTAGTTTTAAGAAAAGGTTTGTTCATCCTCTGTGAATTTGTCCACACAGCACTCAGCTGCACACATGGCCACATCAGCCGTGTTACATGTTGGTCACTAGCTGTGTAAGTCTCAAACAACAAATGGTCACCGTAGGAGCTTTTTATTTGTTGTAAGTAGACTTTTGTAGTTGTTTTACAAAAAAGAAGAGATGACTGGTTGCTCTATTCAACACAATGTATGCAAAAACTGTGTCAAGTGCTCCTCGAAAAAGGGAAAGGAAATATGACCAGATAATGACATACCAGGTGAAACAGATACAAGTTAATGAAGCACTAGCATTGCTCCATTAACTTGAGATGTTTGCTTTATTGAGATTAGGTGTTTGACACTTTCTTCTGCTAATGATTTGTTTCATCTACTTTACGTTTAGCATATTTAGTTTTTGCATAGCCAGTTTATTCTCTTGTTTCGTTTGTGACTTGGGTAAGGCACCTGAGCTCGTATGCAAAGAAAGGGAGGTGCAGGACCAGGATGCACCTGGGCTGCCCTCTGGTGGTTTTACCAGAGCAAGAGAGGCATGCAGAAATCCTGATTTCCTTGTTTTCTGTTTACTTTCTTATATCTTGATTAAAAAAAATTAAAAATTAAAAAATTAAAACCTAAGAAACTTTGTACAGAAAATGGTCTGAGCTTGCCTGCGTATCACATGACAATGGTGCAGAGTGGGGCCTTGATTCAAAGTTTGAGTTATGTCTGATCTGTGACAAATGGCCACTACAGTCACAGTGTGACGAGCACAACTGAGCTCAAACTGTACCAAAGATGCAAGATGTCAAAAGGAGAAACATTTGAAAAGACAAACAGAGATGTGTCTGTAACCAGGTCAGTTGTTGTGAATGTTGCCTGGGTTGATGGGATTGGGATGGAAGGGAGGTGTTACTGTCAATATATTTTTGTCTCGTCTTGTATGTGTGATGTAAGTGGGTTCACTGTGGAGTAATAAATTATACTATGAAGGTAAAGAGTAAAACGTGAGCAGTACCTGAGCCCGCAGATCATTGATGGTGGCAAAGTAGTTGGTGTAGTCTCTGCCAGCAGTGGGAGCTTTCTTCTCGTAGAACTCTCTGATCTGCAGCTCCAGCTTCCTGTTGGCTGCCTCCAGGGAGCGCACCTGCACACAAAACCAGACAGGTGAGGTGACATCACGTCAGGTGACAAATGAGAGATGAGAGATGTAGACATTTATCAATCAGTCTTCATTTGTATAGCGCCAATTCACAACAAAAGTCATCCCGTGACACTTCCCAAATTGAGCAGGTCTAGACCACAATCCTTTATTAATTTATTTACAGAGACCAAACATAGAGTGGGGGAGTGAGGGAGAGACAAGAAGAGGGAGAGAGAAGGAGAGACAGAGAGAGAGAAGGAGAGGGAGAGTGGGAGAGAGAGAAGGAGGGGGGATACAGCAGCCACAATATTAAAAATGAATATGAATAATAAATGAATAAACATGTTCATGGTTGTGTTTGTCCTGCTGTCACCTTATTGTCTACTTTAACTTCCTTTGCTAAAGTTCAGTAATGCTCTGCATCCTGTCTGAGCTGATTCTCTGTCAGGGACAGAGGAAGGATTCAAATCCTTACCTGTGTGAAAGTTATCATAAAACATGTACTACGTTAATCATCGCAGGTAAACGTACTTTGTAAGCAGCAGAAGGATGCAGAGGAAATCTGTATAAATAATAATAATAATAATAATGATATGATATGAGCTTTGTAATTTAACTCAGACTGACTCATCTTCACTTCAGGATGAGGTCTGTAGATCAACCAACTGTATTGCAGGTGCATTAAAAATAGTTAAGTTCTCTGATTGCTTCTGATGTCTCAGTGAAAGTACAGGAAAGTGGGAGTGTGTGCAAGAGTTGGTCTCATCATCATCATCATCATCATCAGCGCTCACCTTCTCCAGGTATGAGGCCAGGCGGTCGTTGAGGTTCTGCATGGTAACCTTCTCGTTGTTGATTACCGTAGTCTCAGAGTAGCCGCCCATTGACCCGGAGCCGAACACGGACTGGGACTGGGAGATGCGGGTCCCGTAGCCTCCCGCGCCCCCGTACACGCTGGGTGCGCGCGCCTGGATGGAGCTGCTGGAGAAGCGGCTCTGGCCGCCTCCGATCATCTGCATCCCTCCGCTCATGCTGAAGGCGCTGGCGCCACCGGAGACGCTCCGGGAGCTGCTGATGCTGCGGGAGCTGAAGCTGCTCTGGCGGCTGACACCGAAAGAAGTCATGGCGACAGGTGGTGGATTTGGAGGTGGAGGTGTCCTGCAGGTGATGACCAGCTGTGGAGAGTCTCCGAGGAGTGTCTCTGCTGGACACGGTCGGGTATTTTATAGTCCTGAGAGGAAGAAGATAGCGTCAGTTTCCCCGCCACAGCAATGACTGGTATGCAGATAATGGTTTGAAGGAGTAGGTGTGTACAGTAGCGTTAGTGCTGATGGTTGGAGACAGGTTGATCATCAAGTTTGGCAGCTTGATGGGCGGCTCACTGATCGGGAGTCAGTTATGAAGATAATTGTTTTTTCTTCAGTGTCAGTTATACTTAGTCTGGAGCAGATAATACCTGGCACACAGGTGTTTCTAACTACACACTGTCCTCAGAGTTTTTCCATTGTAGGGACGAAGGTGAAAGGTCGTGGTGAGCAAAGAGCACACACTGTACACATATATGTGTATATATATGGTATATATGTATATGTATTTTGCTGTATGTATGTATGATAAGATGCAAAATAGTAGTAGATTCCCAAGTCTTTGCTTCACTGCCTGACTTCCTGCACAGTCATTCTGCCCACCATACTCTGATAATGTAAAATGACAGAGATCCTACTTATTTAAACTGCATTTAACTTCACAATAATATATAAAAACATCATAAACAATTACTTTTATACATAGCTAATCTAATCTAATCTAATCTAATCTAATCTAACCCTCTGGCAGGCCAACCCACAGCACCATGACAGAGTTCATTCAAAGGTCCACTGTCCTCTATTGTCATGATTGTAATATAATTTTCAGTACTATGTCTTCGTGAGGGTAATAAGGCTATGATTCATAAGGAATAAAACAAAACCATGCATAATACACTACAGCCTTGTTTGGTCTGGTATGACGAGCATCTTACAGTGTACAGATTCCTCTCTAGGCAGTTGTCATCCTTTAATCATTGCTTGTGGCCACAGTGGCTGCTGTTCAGCCACTGTACATTTGAGAAAAATGTCCAAATGAACAACTTCACTGTGACGTCTTCAGACTCTTGCATGGAGGTCAACATGTGCACCGCCACATGGAGGGAGAGCTATGTGTCGGCCTACCAGCAGCAGTAATAGCATTTATACACTGTACCTCTGAAACGCTCCTTCACTGGAAGGAATATATGAATTCTTAAAGGTGTATCTGTAAGAATTGGTTTAAAACTTCCAGAAAGGAAGTCAAATCATCAACAGAATTTCTGAAGTTATGTCGAAGACGTCAACTGAAGTTAGCATGCTAACCAGCTAGCCCTGACCTGTCCTGTGTAGTAATGATGATCGAGGCCCGGTTCCGTTGTCCATTCACTCACCCGGCTCCGGTTCTGGTGCTCTGAGCTTTCAGTCCTGACTGCTAGCAGCCGTTTACAGCGGTTACTCTGGTGACATGCTGCCCCCTATTTGTTTGGAGTATAGGTGCGACAGGTTGCCATTTCTTACATATCGTACCTTTATATTTAGGTTACTGGGTTTTTGTTATTCTGCTCCTGCCAATACACTATGAGTGTGCACGGACATCACGTAGCTGCATCAGCTACAACTGTGCCCAGTGATGAGATCATTAAACTGTTGCTTATTTGCATAATGGGTATATTAGATGGAAACCTTTGAGAGAAACTCCTTGGAAAGGTGTGTTTTTAACCACAAACTGGTTCTGTTTATTGATTCAAGCCTTCATTTGTACAGCCAAAGATAGTTATTCTAGTGAAGTAGAGGGAGGAGGCAGACGAGGTAATAGACATTTTTCCTTAATGTTTTTTTGACCGCACCCCAACACATACCCACACGCACACACTCACACACACACACACACACAAAACACTGTCACACCCTTTCACTCGAAGCGTATCAAGCATGCAGGAAGAATCAAATATCCTGAAGTGACACAAGAATCTAAAAACCATCTTGATCTGCTGCAGTCCACACCCATCAGGGGAAAGTGGCAGATAAAGCTTTGCACGTCACTGGTTTGTGGCAAAGTGTACTCAGTTGCAGATGCTAGCTATGGTTAAAATGTGTATTTAGTATCATACTGGAATGGATCCCAGGTATTATATTTGCTTTACAGTGACAGAGTTTACATCACAATCTCAATAAATGGATTGTACCCATTTCCTTTGTTTGTTTTTTTACTGCAGTAAACCAAAAAACATCATTTGTTTTCAGTAAAGGTTGTTCAGTAAATCGTTTTGGGTCTGGATAATAAAATATCAGTCAAAACCTTTTTTCAAACCATTTTTTCAATGTTGCTGTGTTGTCCACTTAGGGACATGTTTAGGACCAAAAAATGAAAGTTAAACCAGGAAGACAAGCAGCTACTGATGATGAAGAAACCTTGGTTTTACTGACACCACCACACAACCACAAATTCATTCATGCTGCAAGTGAATGACTGATTGTAAACTTTCACCAGCTTTAATAATCCTCCCACTTGACACATAGCTCAGAGGACTCAAGTGAACATCTGTGACAATAAACAAAAAGCAGCGATGAGCATCTGCCGCAGCCTCGTCTGATAAAGTCTCAACCTGACCTCGCCAACAAGTCGGTGGAACAACCTGTCTGCAGTGTGTGGAGACTTCATCAGATTTCATTAACGGGTGTGTCGTCTCAGTCAGGTGAGAGTGTAAATGTCACGTCTTATGACCTATGATTATTTTCCCACCAGCATAATGACTGACAGCAAGTAGCATTCCAACAAGATCAAGTCTCGGCGTAAGTGTTTTATTTGCTATACGCCGCACAGATTTCAGCCAAAACATCCTGCTGTATTGTCTGCAGGAGGATATATGCACGTATGTATATTCTCTGCTGTTCATTGTGCTGCTGTCACCTCTGCTTATTTCATAAATCAAAGTTTAGCACATAATCACAGTCTGTGCTACAGAGTAAATCCAGCTGGCAGAAAAACAGAAAAGATCTGAAGGCTGCGCTCATGTTGTTTCTGCTTTCCTTGACATTTAACATCACATGTTGTCAGTGGAAACTGGACACACAGGAACAGCGAACACAAATCTATACAGTATGTAAACAGCTGCTCGCTGTAGTAGTTTTACTAAAACGGTAGCGTGTGCGTCATCTGGAAGTCCGGTCCACAACATGACATGGTGGAGCCAATAATCACCTCCAACCAATCAATACATGATACACACCGACACATTCAAACACAAACACAGATAAAAAGTCATTTTAAAAAATGAAAATGAGCAACAAAGAATCTAATTAGGATTATGAAGATGAAAAAAAATGACAAAAAATAATCAAATAAACAAATAGATCCTTATACACCTTGACGGTTTTGTTACTTTTTTAGTGTCTATGAGCATCAGTGCTTTGATATATTCTATAATTCACATAAGAAAACTTTAAAATGAGGGGAAAACCTTTGTAATTCTGCATTTGTGTATGTGAAATTTAGCATATATGATCAAAAAATTCACACTTAAATCAATGTATTTCAATGGTAAGATGAATGTGTTAGTTCATTATTACAAAAGCTATTTGTTATGGAACAATAGATTTGTTGTTGGAAATATAGATTTGTTGTATATGTGTTGTGTAAAATTTTGATATATTTCTTTAAAGGTGCAACATGTAAGAAGTCTACTTGAAAAAATTACCAACAGAATTCATTATGACGTCGATGTATCGTGTTGCAGAGGTATCTACTGAAGTTGGCATGCTAACCAGCTAGCCCTGGCCCGTTTCACTACAAAGTTCCTGTCCTGGCGTTGTAAACACAAACACTCCTCCGGTGCTCTGAGCTCCCAGTCTGGACCACTACATTCATGGCTAACTGAGCTAAGGCCCCCTACAGGTAGCAGCTAGGTAGCTGATACTATGGCGATATGCTGACCCTCTATTTGTGATGAGTATGCTACAGCAGCTGGCCAATTCTTACATATTGCACCTTTAATCGTAGAAGTAATGCAGAAGTATAAAATAATTTGTCTTGTTCCAGCGTGTGTGGCGTGCTGTAGGAGCTGCTAATGCTTAGTGATATTTGATTGATAATGTAAGAACACCACAAACTGTGTTTGCTTCCAGGTGTGGCTACATAGTTACATCAGATCCTCTGTATTGGTCTCTTAAAGGAGCATTGGATTTCTTATGTAAACACATCGACTCATTTTATTGTTATTGCAGTGCAAAAAAGGCCTTTCCAGGTAAGTAAAACGGGTTCGTGGGTGTCCGTCGTTTCCTTTACGCACATCCTCCCAATGCATCCGTCTACCAATCAATCCCTGCTATCTGTCTTTGATTTTAGCTCGTGTTGCTCACATCCAAGTTGTGGTATAAAAGAGCCTCTCTGTTCAGTGTGCACCAGAAGCATCTGACTTGTTGGATTCTGTTGTGCACTTCTACTGCCTCCATACAGGTAACTTCTCTTCTGTCTTTCTTGACAATTATTACTTTTTCACTTTGAGCAAATGTAACTCTGTTCTTTTCTTGTTCACAGACATGTCAGGGAAGGTTTTTGTGGTGATCACACTGTTGGTTGCACTGCTTGTATCCAGTGCAGCCTCCTCACCTGTAGAGGCTAAAGAGACTCAGATGCTACAGCAGCTTCTAGCTAAGAGGGAGAAAGTGAAAGACTTGGGTGGCAGACAGGATCCGGCGCCTCCGGCCTACTCAGCACGGGTAGAGAGACGGCCACACCTATCTGAGGATGAACGCGAGGTTATGACCAAGCAAATAATGCAAGCAATTTCAGGTATGCTGTGCGTCTGGGCGTGAAAAATAATTTAAAACTTAATTGTTTATGATGTGTCTGTGAGATAAATGTGTGGGCAGGGATCCAGGGAGATGCTATGATGTGTGTACTGAACGCCTGTGTGTGGTTCATGTAGGAATGGTTTGTTCACAGAGATGATGAACTCAGAGTGCATGTCTGATCGGGACTACCAGGGCTGGGTGGACTTCGGACGCCGGGACGCAGAGTGAGACACAACAATGCCGGCAACAGCAACCGGAGAGAGAGAGCAGACTCACTGCTGTTTGTTCAGATTTTATAGGAAGTTTTACTTTTCCTGCAACTTTATAAATAAACTCTTTTGCAGAATTATCACAAGAGTGTGATGTGTTCATTCATCGCTGTCAGGAGGTAATACGACGGACATGTAAAAGTGTGCTAGATGGAAATGCAAAGTTTTATTCACAGGTGGTAAAGTTAATACACACATACTGTACAGAGTTGTGATGCTAACACAGAACAGAGCACACAGTAGTACAGAGAAACAGTGGTTTGGTTGATTTGAATCAGAACACAAATTACAACAACCTGTGTTTATGATTTCTTCCCTTTTGAATCCACAGTATCCTATGCCTTTTTGCTACAGTTGATTGTTCACAAAGATTTCAGAGAAACATGCTGTTTAAATAATTATGACCACTCTTCTACACGTCTTTAAATAACCCCCAAAAAGCAGTTTTGATTTCATTTACATCCCAGCAATTTCAAAATTCCTGATGATGTGAAATACAGCAGATGTGCAGAGCAGTAAATATACATATTGCTTGACCGTCTTTGATGAAGCATGGCAAACCTGATTTGTTTTTGGTGAAAGGTTTGGCTCAGGGTTAAGTCTGCAAGGTCAGCTAGGAGCTAACAGGTGATGCTGTGCTGTATGCAGCCATGACAGCATGTGCTATGTGAAAGCAGGTGATGAAGGGTGGAGTGGACAGCTAAAGGATATCTGCATTTTTCAGTTCAGTCAGTGTATAATCCGTCCCAGTTTGGGGCAGATGTCATCACAATGCTTGTTGATCTCAAGTGTTCGTTCAGTATATTTAACAATCTTATTTACAACATGCTTTTCTACAGTGTAGCAGCTAATAATAAGCAGGAAGACCAGAGTGGGTTTTTAGTGCATTTGAGAGTTCTTCAGTGTGACAGCATCGGTTTGGTTTGTGGTTTCAACTAACAATGGTTTACTGCACGTAGTCTTTTTTCTAACTTTCCCAAATGACAACATTGTTATATACACATACTGTGAGTGATATTCTACTTTGGAAACTATAAAAACACAAGACAGATAACGAGGTTTTTCTTTTAACAATGGCAGGGAAATGTGTAAAATGACAATCACGAAACACAGTATAAAAATATTTATAGTTTTTTTTCATGATGTTTCTTTTTTTGTGTGTGTAAAAAGAAACTAACTGCAGGCTACAGTCAAACAGACAGGTGAGCAGGTGATTGTCCTGAGATGAAGATGTCACACACACACACGCACGTCCACACACACACACACACACACACACACACACACACACACACACACACACACACACACACACACACACACACACACACAACTGCTGTACATAATTTCATAGGAAAGAACATCACTGTACACTACAGTCAACTTAAAGTATGGCTCTAGCACATTCTGTGGCTTCTGTTGTTGAGACTTCGGAGTTGTGGTGCCCTGAACTGCACGGTGAGAATCACATGGCTGGATGCAAAGTCACTACGGTGAATGACAGAGGAGTGAAGAGGGGAACAGTCCTCATTGAACTTTCAGAGCAAGTCCGACTGCTTCTCTCTCTCTGCCCCACTGCGGCCCATCATCCCCCAGGCTGCCACTCTGTGCAACCCCAAACTCTGAAGCTTCGCCACCAAGTTCAGACTGAAAATGTTCCTTCTTTGCTCTTTGTCCGGTGATGAGCCTCCACCTTTGTCTTTTGACGTGGAGCATGAAGGTTTTGCACTCTGGCTGTAGTGCAGGTTGTGGTGGTGGGGATAAGGAGAGGCTGAGATGCCACGCTCTTGCAGCAGCTGCAGGAGTCCCAGTGATGAAGTGGTTTCGTTTGTGGTGGAGGTGGTGTTGGTGGTGGCGCGGCCTCCCGGGCCAAAGTGCTGCTGGTGGGATGGCGATGAAGTACTCACGAGCTCACAGTTCCGACAAGAGGGCAGGCCGAAAGAGTGAAGGCTGCCAAGGGAAACAAAAGGTAATTAAAAACAAAAATAAAACACAGCAGATAAGACGACTAAGTGGTTTCTTGTTGCACAATCATGCAAGCTCACACACAAATGATGAAAACATAAAAACAAGACAATGCAAGAAGTTTGTTAGTCACCAGAATAAAATGTTGGCATGTTATCTTTCTGCAAACCACAAATACATTCAGATTTGTAGCTGTCATACGTACCGTATTGACATTTTTATATAGAGTCACGTTCAGATTACATGTATATAAGCTAAACCTCATGTCAGGTAGTGGTGGTATTCCATTAGGTGAGAAGGACATCAAGCTATTGACCGCTGACATTTGTAAGTGTGAAACCACTGGATTTATAACGAGATGTCACAACATAAAGTTCATTTAAGTTAAGTTTCGCCATATCTGTGGTTTGCAGAAACGTATATTGCTAACATTTATCCTGGCGATTGAGTTGGTTGATTCGCTTGTCGTTAACGTCTGCCTATCGTTGCTGTAAGATGGATAAAGATGCTGTTAGTGTGGAGGCGGTGATGAAACAGCCTCGGGTGATTTGCTGAGATGAAAACCTAGAAAGGTTACCGGACATTAAACCATTCAGTATAAAATATCAAGAACATGTGGGAACAAACAAGTTAGAGCAGATGTAACCGCTTTGCAGCAGTAAGTGTTAGTAGGGAACGAATGTTGAGTAATTAAAAGGTACACTATGCAGGATTAATGACTCACATTAAAGTAATCCCTCTTTTATTTGTGTTGTTTATTTATGATTTAGGATGGAACTGCCATGAAGAAGAGATTAACGTTTTATTTCTCTGATTACTGCATTAAAGGTTAACACCACTCCCTCTCTGACTCGACCATCGCTGCTCTCTTTAAGCCAGGAAGGAGGGGCTAACTTTTAATGGTTTGTTGTCAAACAGCAACAACAAAATCCTGCATTGTACGCCTTAAACAGAGGCACAGTGCATGAGCATTTCAATTCGGTCACAGGAAAGTCTCTGACTTTATACAAAGAAAAGGCGTCCTTAGATATGAACCTTAATGTTAGTTAGTTAAACGAAGACTGTGCCTGCGTCATTAATGTTGAAATCAAGAATTCATGCTGTGTTCATAAACCCCAACTCTTACTTTGCCCCGAAGGCTCCTTTTAGAGTTGAAGAAAGAGCCTCGACAAACGTTTCCTGCCACTGTGGGCGTAAAGAGCAGAAGTTAGGTGGGAGAAAGAGAAGAATGAAAAAGAGGTAATCTGGAATATCCACACTAAAAAAAAAAAAAAGGTTGCGGATTAATGAACAAAGGAGTTCCTTGCTCAACTTTTACGGTAACTCACGTCCACAACAACATAAAATCAAGTTCAACCACAAAAATACACTTAAAATTCTGTGAAAAAAAATCCACAAAGACAACACAACATGCTCAAGAAAACACAAAGGCACTGGTACAGTAAACGCACGTTTACATTATGTATACTCTTACCTAGTGGAGAAGGAAGGGATGAGAAGGGAGGGTTGGAGGACTTGGCAGGTGGTAATGGTATGTGTGGGAGAGGTCTGAGGGAGGTTGGGACCGGATGGAGAGGCTGCGAGGTCATGGAGGGAGAAAAGGCACGTTAAACTACACATGAAGAAAACTACACTGAATCAGAAGCTGGGCACTAAAGTTACACTACACAATTAATGGGACAAAAACAATGCAAAGCTGAATAAAGAGGAGGAGAGAAATCAGGAAGCATGGATTTTTAATGACATGGATAGGAATGACAAAGCCAGTGGGGCTGTGTGTTCTCATGTGTCCTACCCATGCCATGTGCTCCGGAGAGGTGCGACAGGTCAGGTTCATCCTCCTCCAGGTCGTTCAGACTGTAGACGTGCTGTATGTCGACCTCGAGCTCTCTGAAGTCTTTAGTCAGGACGCCGGGACGTGGATGCAGGATGCCTCCCAGGTTTGGCTTGGCCAACTGCTGCCACTGGTGCAGAGTCACCGAGCCTGACGATGAGAGAATCAGAGTAAAGCTCAAAGACTGAAGTAAAACAAAAACAAAAAACAGCAGATGTAAAATGTTCAACCAGTTACTGATTCACACAATGCTCATCCAAGCATCCTAAACAATTATAAATACTGCAGGATAGAACACAGGGCTGGTGCAGGGTAAAATTCAAGACTTTAGGCACTTGAACAAAAGACAACAATCTAGTTAAGAACTTTTGTAAATTAAATATAAAACTTTGTTATCCTCTTTTTTTGAAGAAAACTGAATTCAACACTTTTTAAAGACTTTTCAAGACCTGCAGATATCCTGTTATAAATAGTGGATTCCCCCCAAAAGACTCGTCTCTTGTTGGTTGCAAAGCTTGGCACAAAAAAATGTTAATACAGCCGTGATAATAATGAATTATTTAACTCTTAAGCATAATTTCCCACGACCCAAACTGTCATGAAAGACATGAATGTCTCGTGGTTAAAGGTACGGTGAGAAGAAAATCCGGTTTTAAACCTGACTTAAACATCTGAGGGCTGTTCGGCTGCTAATGTCAAATGTAATTGCATTTTTTGTGCTAGCTCTATTTTCTTAATGAAGTAATTACACTTGAAAAAATGCTCTGAAGTTGTGAGAGCAGGGCAGCTTTGCACCTGTGGTATTTAACTAGTGTCACATGTTAATGTCAGCAATTATCAGCATCCTTTGTCTTGTTTGGAAGTTTACCAACACATTCCTAAACTCTAACGTGACTCCACATAACCTTGCATAAGCTCAAGCTGGTGTCAAGATGAGGCCTTTTTTACCTTCCAGAGGCTTGACGATCTGCAGGCGGTCTGGCAGGTAGGACCTGGATCCTCCTGAGGAGCCACAGGAGTGCCGTGAGCTGCCGTTGGAGTAGTTGGTGCCTGTGGATGCTGCTGGGCTGGAGACCAGGCTGTCATTTGGCGTCAAGAAGCCACTGGAGCCGTTGCCCTCCTCAGACTTCGCTGCCAAGGCATGGAGTTTACGCTCACGCTCCACTTCAAAGAATGGACGCTCAGATGAGTGGTTCTGCTGGCGGGCTGACAGGCTGCGCAAGGCGGCTTCGAGGTCCTGGCCTCCTGGCGTGCCTGGCTGGCCCAGACGCTTTGGACCACTATGATGAATACAGGTGAATATGTTTTAACTGCTTAAACCCCGTAGAC
The DNA here is from genome assembly GCF_040436345.1 of Pagrus major. Lineage (NCBI taxonomy): Eukaryota > Metazoa > Chordata > Actinopteri > Spariformes > Sparidae > Pagrus > Pagrus major. The sequence goes on along the minus strand of NC_133215.1, from coordinate 27,007,793 downwards.
CTTTTAGTGGGTAACTCATTATGAACTTCTGTTGCAAAAACAGACATTTTAACTTCTAATCAAGCAGCTTTTACGTTCCCAATATGTGTATAAAATGATTATAAATAAATCTGGAATTTTCCATTTGTTATAATAGTGAATGAATGCATGCTCTCACACACCTGTTGTCTTCTTTCTGACCATTATTGGAGCTGGGCTTGTCCTCCAGAGTAAGGCTGGCATTATCTGAACCATAGTAGCTTGTTCGGGGGGTGCTGGTACAACTGGAGCGAGTTGACACCGGGCTGGAGCCGGGCAGCCCCGGGGAGTGGCAATGTGACCGCCGCCTCACGGCCTTGTTCACCACCTTCACAGTTTCAAACACACGCCACGGGTGGTTCCTGCCAGGAGAGATGGAAGATTACACCCAATCTACAGTATTCATTTCAGCTGCAGACCTGTTTGAAAAAAGTGGTGATAGAGGACCGATGCTCATTGTTGTCCTATGTAGGAGTGTCATGCACATTTGGATTGGTGGGGCACATTCATCCTAACCCATATAAGGGTTAGATTAAGTCAAGGGATTTATTACAAAGTACTTGTTCAAGTAGTTCAAGAAGTTCAATACTCAATTTAATGTGTAGATATGGTCTGATCAGATTTGATTGATGGTTGCCTGGCAACATAAACAACAACATCTTAATTAGTACATGGACATACTTTGACAGAGCAGAGACCAAAAAACAAATGCAGAAATGTGAAATAACCAGAGAGAACTGCACTGCATGTTCATGAAGGACCCCATCAATCAGTGGCAAGAAGCTGAATAAGAAAAGAGGTTTCAGGGCCTTTAAGGACTTCTTGTCCACTATTAAAGGTCATATTGGACATTTATATGTAGACAAAGCATCTTTTGTAAATAATACATCTACAGAACTTGCAGGAAAGTGCAGAATAAAAGAAATAATCTACTTTCATTAAAAACATTATTATGCTTGTGAATTAATAATGTTAAAATGTTTGTCATGTCCAAATGAGCTCACGTTACTTTAACTAGCTATTGTTAGCAACGTTAGCTAGCGTTAGCAACGTTAGCTTACATTTGTTAGCTAGCAATGTTAGCTATTGCACAAACTGACAAATCCTCGGGGTAGCAGATGATTCAAACGACTGCAGTGTTGTGATGTGAAAGCGATGGAAGGGGGAGATGGAACACATTTACTGGCTGAATGTTTTCAATAACACATTAACAAAAAAGTGCATCAATGTGGTCAGAAAAGTTTAATTTCTACAATTCCATGGCAACCGAGTAAACTCCATCTGCAGATGAGGGATGTTTCAAAAGTCAAGAACTTCTAGGATTGAGGTTCAAACACAAACAACAACACCCTGGACTGAGAAACATTTGTTTTCATTCAAACTACATGTTATGCTACAGCCATTTTGTGAGCTACTACCTCAGACAGTACTCTGCAATATCTTGTTCAGTCAGCATGAAGCGCAAAACCAGGAGAAGAAACAAGGTAAGATTTATCATCTGACTAGATCAATCTGTCGCAAATTGAATGTGTTAATATTTAGCATAATTCTTTAGTCAGATTCTGTGAAAAAACAAAACACAGCTCAAGTTATATTTGCATTACCATACAATAAATACTAAATTAATTTCATGACTGGATAAGGAACCAAGTCTGATTAATTCAATGTCTTTGCACCTCTCATTACAATTTGTACTCATTACATTGAAAATAATTGTATTTCTTTAAATCTAAATCATAAAACTGTACTGTAAGACAACCAGATGAAAAATAGCTTTTTGTAGGGTTACAGTTTTATGTGTGTAAGTGTGATTTTAGCTAAACAAAACTTTGTATACATCTGTCTTTTAGAGAAAGCATTATAATCAAGCTGGCAAACATCACAAGCCACAATCATGCAGTCAAGTGACACGACTTAGACGAGCCAACCGGCGGCTGGCCTCCTTTAACGGAGGTCTGAAGAAGCAGGTTGAGAGATACATACAATTGGAGAGACACTGGGAACAGGAGAGGGATAAACTCATCCATGAAAACAAATGCCTTCAGAGGACACTCGGGCCGAAATACTACTACGCTAAAAAGGAGATCAGCAGGTTGCAGGGGGAGTTGATGGCAACCAAAAGAGCTCACTGGAAGAAAGAGAATGAAAGGCACCAAGCTGACTTGAAGAATAACCTGCATGAAGTCAAGGTGGAGGGGGAAGATGGAGCCTTAAAGACGGAAAAAACAACGCCAGCCAAGGGCCAGGAGTAGCATGTGGTGATGAAAAGGTAAAAACTGATCACGAGTTCTGGAGATAAACAATGGCTCTTACAAACGAGCCAGACAGAAGATGCAAATGATCGGGGACAGTGGAAAATACAATGTGAGGCCCTGGAGGTCAAAAAGGCTCACAGGACTCTAACAGTGTGTTCAGGATCATCCTCTGACAGTCTTATTAACATAAACTGTTGTCTGTTGTCTCTTCATTTCAGGAGAAGACGCAGACGCTGGCAACGAGAACACACCCGGCTCTCCTCTTCATAGTCCTCTTCCTCTTAGTTTTTTTATTTTCACAGTAGCTCAGTGATTAGCACTGCAGCCTCATGGGAAAATAAATCATATTATTTGACTATGAAGTACTGTTGTTTAAATCTGTGTCTCTTTTGTCTTACCCAGTCGAAAACATCATAAAAACCTTTGTGTTAATAATTTTACTTTTCCAATTTTTTATTTGTTTTTGCTATTGCATTTTTCCTCTTTTGACCTCAAACAGCCAGTGACGAGCCAGAAAGGTTTGGGAACAACTGGTGTAATCTCTGACAACAGAATGACTTTTATGGGCTTTGATAACAAAAATACAATATTTCCCTCTGACACTGAGTAGAAGTAGATTTAAATGTACTCAGTTAAAGTGCAGGGCCCTCAAAATGGTACAGTACTTGAGTAAATGTACTTGGTGTTCAGTGATGATGTCCAAATCATGTCAATCATGGTGTCTCGATAACTGTATCACAGTCTTCTGGTTGTGCTCTTTGATGTATAAAACATATTGTAGTTTCTGTAAAGTGTTTTCTGCTTTGTTTAAACTTTCCACAAACCGGCAACTACCAAGACCGTTTGATGAAACACAGATACAACGTGATACCAACCACGTTACACTATTGGCTGACTAACCTTGTTAGAGGCTGAAACCAACTGTCAGAATTCTTACACAGAAATAAACAAAACAGTCATGTTGAACAGGACAAACATTTAAAATGATTCATTCTCATTCATAATATTGTTTTTAGGGAAAAGAGATACTTTAATTCTGCACCTTTGTCCAAGCTCTGTAGATTATTATGTTATCAATATGACCTGTGACTTAAAAGAAATATTTGCATCAGGTTTTGAAAACCCGCGAACCATACCATAAAATATCACACTGTGAAGATGTTGTTCTGCTGTATACTGTTATGTCAGACAATTTATATTCCTCCTCAACTTTCTATGTAATTATCTCAAAGAACAACTCAGGTTGAGTCCAGTAGTTATCCCCTGTAGGCTTAAAAGACTGCTGTAGCTGTAGTCGACTTGGATTTATGCCAGTAACAAAAGATTCCACCAGTGGGAAAAATATTATCAAAACCAACAACGGAAACTTCTCAAACCAGTCCTGCAGCATGCTCGGCACAAATCAAACACATATTTTAAGCTTAATGTAACACGACACACTGTTCCCTTCTCAGTCCTGCCACATGAATGTTGAGTTCCCTCATGGGAAACATGCACACACTACAAATACATATTTTGAGTATACATGAGACTCTAAAGAGATTTGTCTCAGGTAAATACATGCTAAAGATATCTAAAGATAGATAACCTTAATGCCTCACATTAAGTAAATATCCTGGGTTTTATCTAGCTAGAAATGGAATAGTTAAGATAAGTTCAAGTAAAGACTTCCTCATATAAGAGCACCCACACAGAAATCACACACTCACTTGTACTCTGAGGGAGCCGGGGTGTCCAGGCCTTTGCGGAAGGTGCCCTCTATCTCGGCGGCCAATGAGTCCATGGGGAGGACAGAGGCCAGCGCGGTGTACCGCTGCACCGTGCTGTTGGGTAAGCTCTTGTTCCGCAAGTTCTTGATGTCCTCTCTGGCCTCGTGGAGCATGTCCTCGCACTCTGAGTACTTGTCCTGCAGGTCCTTGAGCTGATGACAGGGGGAGACATATCTGTCAAACTGTAGTACAATAATGTAGCAGCCACATATGGACATAATGCTGCAAAGGAGGAGGATGCTTCTGCAAAGATGCACATGAACAGGTCTGTGTGGGGACGCACAGAGGGTGTGAAGGCTCTCTGAGTAACTAATGTGAATGTTAATAAAATCAATATGTGAATCAGGGGCAGTGATCTTCTGTTTTTAATATCATTTTATTTCTTAAATGTATATTTCAAGTTGATAAAAGTGTTCTGCATCTAGTTTGTTTCTGAACATTGTGGCTTGTTACACAAAACAGTACATTTTAAGTGTCCACATTCTGATTGTAGCCTTTTGGAAAGGAAAACAAACTGAGCTCAAGTTAGAGTATATCTTGCCTCTGATTTAAGTTTTATCTGGCTCTCACGGGAGGCACTCAGGTTTTGGTTCAGCTCCTCATTCTCATGGGTGAGCTACAAGGAAGGAGAAAAGAAAGTCAAAAGAGTTTTACTGTGATGTGACATTCAAAGAGAACATACAAATGTCTGACAGCAACGATAAGCATTCAAAGGAAACCATTACATAACTCTTTATAAAGCAAATCATTGTTTTATGTAGGGCACCTTGCCTGGAGAACTTGTGTGTTTTACTCACCCCTTTGCAGCGGGCCTGCAGGTCAACAATCTGAGCGAGCAGCGAGCTGATCTCCTCCTGTTGTCGGAGAGAATCCTCTACTTTCCTCGCTAGCTCCTCTGACAGGTCGACCACCTGCTTGTTGACGGAGGCTGAAACACACAAGTCCCATAAATACACCTGTAGCTGATGGTCTATCCTTTATTATGTATAAAGTGAAAGAAGACTGTAGCACTTACAGAGTTCTTCCACACACACCATCATCAGCTCCTGTTCTTGCTCTTCGTAATTAGTCGTCTCTGTTGTGAGCTCAGTGGCCTGCAGAAATATTATCCAAATATTATATCACTTAATATCTTTTCCATAACTGAATAAATTGACATGACCATAAAAATGATCCTGAATATGTTTTGTTTGTATGTACGAGCTATTTTCCTTTCACATCACTGTGTGTGGGGGAACTTTGCAGTGTTGCATACCTCTATTCGCAGTTTGCGGTTCTCGTCCTCTAAACCCTTCAGTTTCTTCTGCAGGAAGTCATAGTGGACGAAGTTGCTGAGAGAACTGCACGACTCGTTCCTTTTTATTCTACAACAACAGAAACATTTGTCTGTATTCATTCATTCATCATTGTGTTTCTCTCACTTAGACAGATTGAACCGATGGACAGTCATCAACAATACACAACTTGTTTATTTCACCCAGCTATTCTGTAACTAATAGAGTGCTAATGGATGTGCTGAGACATGGTTAAATAAGCTGCTACAATGAAAAGAAATTAAAAGACAGCAGTAATGAACAGGGATAATCATTAACTGCTGATGGGAAAGAGTTTAGCACAAAGCTTAGCTGGAGAGGATCAGTGGAGATGTTCTGACGTATGTTTACGAACAGTCTCAGGACACTGAGGATCATAGGCAGAGATCTCTTTTATCACTGGAAAGCCATAGCAGGAAGGCTGTTTAAATTATTTTGTGAGACTTTTTCTTACACTGAAGCACAAATGATTGGATTGTATACGTTTTCCAATGAGATGCATTTTTCTATTAAACTGTGGTTATTGCTCAAGTAATCAGTAGCATGAATTACAGTATTTCTTATTTATATTGAAGGATATCTATATGGCCTAGGACACAAACTTGCACTTTGTTTTAAAACATACTAAATACTATATGTGTGAACTCACGGTGAGTGTGATTCAGCGTTCTCGATCTCCTCAGTGCTTGCGTAGAATTGAAGGAGGTCGTCTCGCATCGAGAGCTCATGACGAAGTTGAGCGATCTAGAAAAACGCAGTAAGCTCGCATCACTTGAGCTCAGCAGACTGTATGAGATCCACATCGATCGTGTATTTCAGTGTGAATGCACAGGTGTGTATCGAGGTAATGACGTTTGTTTATACCTCTTCCTTTGCAATTTCAAGCTGTTCATCCAGTATTTCATTGCGTGTCGTCAGTTCTTGATTCTGCTTCAGTAGGGACTGACCGATCCGTGCTGCTAACTCGAGATCCCGCTCTTTCTGCAAAGTGATACATAAACGCTAAATTTATTTTACGGAACAATGATATGGCATTTTTTCTAAATTTGGCAGATACACAATCAGTTTTTATTTCATCATTTTTTAAAACATCTCTAAATGACTTTTCTGATGGCACTGACAGAAATAAGTGTGTTGATAGGGTGACAAACAGTGCTGGTCAGTGAGGCAGATAACTTTAATCCTCTATAATCCCATTCATCTGCTGTGTGTCTCCCTCTTACCTCCTCCAGCAGGTGGGTGACAGCCTTGATGTCATGATACGTCTTGGTGACCTGGCCCACTCTGTCTGAGCACAGCACTGAGGGAGGAGGGAGAGAGGGATTTAATGAATGGAGGCAGAGCTGCAGAATCTAACAACACAGCCTTGCTGACTGTTTACAATGACATTATTGTGGGGTTTTTTAGCAATAATAACTAGCCAGTGGGAAGAAGTTTTGATTTTGACTGAGCTCTTGCTTCTATTTCTATTTTTCAACCACCTTGTGCACAAGCCAGCATTTATACAATAGAAAATGATTGTGGAGCTCTTTTTAACATATACGAAAGACAGTAAAGTTTCTTATCAACTTATATTTTTTATGAACTTTTACTTCATTTATTTAAGGTGCACAATGTAGTTTTGGGGAAGAAGAGAAAGAACTTCAGAACCGACTGATTTTTGTATGCCTAAAAAAATAAATAAACAAACTCTCTTTGTTTTCATGACTGAATAAACTGCAAAACAAAAACTACGTAGTGTCCAGTTGTTACAGGTGATGCAGTGCATGTACAGTGCATTTTCATACACTAAATTGATGATCAGATCATGTGTTCGGTGCTATAAAGTCTCTTTCCTTCCAGTTTCAGGTTTTCTGTCTGCATTTCTGGATGTACTGCTCTACAAAAAAAGATTAAAGATTATGATTCTTGTTTATAATCTTGGAAACAAATTTAAAAAAAGAGAGGCTGCCAGCATAAGCATGCCCTTGTCACATAATTCATTTTTAATATTAACCTGTAACCGCAACAACAACTCCACTATGCTTTGTATGAATGAGTGCCTGGAGTCGATCTTGTTTCTGCTCTAAGTTTCCACAGCTACAGACCACAACATCTCCATGCGGTCAGCCAGATACTGATCCTCTTAGCTTGATCCTTTTTAGCCTAGATAAGACGCCAATAAAGACCTCGTTCTCCTGGACACCAATATAGCTCGACTGGAGAGACTGCCAGAGCTGACCTGACAATGTGTTTTGCACCAGCAGGACACGTACAGCATGGAAGGGATCACTGAGATTCGCTATTGACCTTAAACTTTGTTTACATCCTGGAGAATGGTTTGTTTGTGTCCACTTCAGAGTCAATAAGGGTAAAGAGGTGTGGGAGGTCAATAAGTCAATTTCTCAGTTCAGATGGTCCTACTGCTGACGTGGTTCTTGATTTAAGCCATTAATTAACTATACTTAATACTGTTTGTGATCTGTTAATTACCCAAATTTCATCAGAATTTCAAAGGTAATTATCTTGTCTACCGAGGACTTAGGTTATAAAAATAATTATTAATTACAATTAACTGTGTTAATTTTAAGCCACTTTTGTAACACTATCTCCAAATGTAAGTTTCAAGCTTTAGGAGAACTCCTTTATTTGCGATTCCATCTCAGTTGTTCAAAATTTGCCTCGACTAGCAGTCAATTCTGAATGACTCTACGTACCTCCAAACCAAAATCTGTTGTGTAATCTTACTTTGGTATTCAGCTTAGCTGGACTAAAGAGATGGGAAGCTGCCATAGAGCAAAGTAATTAGATCGAGATCCTTGAATTTGGCCTGGAAACACAATGATTGGGCGGCTCTGTCTGTATCTAATCAGCCTAATGGAAAGGACCCAACCTTGGGCTGAACTATTGCAATGTAAAGTATACTGTAGCAGCCCATGAATTATATAACATTAAATCATGTCTGTAGCACTGCGAGGGGACTGACTGAAACACTGAGGTCAAGTTTCTATCTTCTCTAAGTAGATTAAAGAGTCACACAGAAAAAGAAAAAGAAAGTTTGAAGAGTGAGGTAGTGAAACATTTTTATATAAAATAAATATGAGGAGGGCAGCAAACAGTAACGGGCATCATGTGTCACAAGGACTCCTGTAAGAGTTGTATTTGGGACGATGACAAAACTGACAAATTCTGATCATAAAATGAAATGAGACATTAAATTAGACCTTAAAGTTTGTTTTTTTTAAATGGAAATTTTAACATCTACAATTCAATTACAACTGTGCAGACTCCATGTGCTGATGAAGATCCTGTCATACACAGTCTTCTACAAACTAAATCAAGCATAAATACATTCATATATAATATACTGTATATGTCGTCTTGAGCACTAAAGGGTTAACAGTATAACTGCCCAAATGCACTCTATAAATTAACGGAGGTTAATCAGATAATAGCTCAACTTCCTCAAATCCTTTTGTACCTAAAGTGGATTGGAGCACTGTGCTAAAAGCAAATTCAGCAGCAGGACTGTCAGCGGGTTTCTGACACTGTGTGTGTACACTTACACACATACACAATAATCCTGTTCACTACAAAGTCATTCAGATGTTCATGTGAGTCCATCCCAGGAATATAAGGTGTAGTACTACTGCTGTTTATTCTGTTCTTTTTTGGTATTTTAAAAGTTCACTAAGCACCTAAACTGTACATTCATTACAGCCAAAATACCTGATCTATTTCCTCTTGACCTGACTCCCACAGAGCCGAGCAGATCAAGTGAAGAGATGCCGCTATGCCAGCTAGAGGTTTTAGGGTTTGGGGTGAGCTAAATCCAGGCAGCTACCTGAACTGCTAGCCTAATACCATACCTATGAATGAACTTTGCTGACTTATGACGTCTGTTGTGTTGTGGGGATCAGACAGGCATGGATGAGCTCCAAGAATAAGATTCACATTGATCCCCTATTGTTCTGAAGGTACAGATCTGACAAGATTGGCAGGAGCTAAAATTTGTCTCACAGAGCTTCTTACTGTAAATCTGTCTGGACATTTTCTTTAGAGTAAAACGAACAGTCTTAACTGTAAACTTATTTCACAATTGTAACAATACTTTCACTATAGAGAACTATGAAGAGTTAAAAATGACATTAGCAGTGTCAGCTGCATCAGGGACGGGTTAAAATTAAAGCTTCAAGATCATGGCAAAATAGACATGTGATCAACTATACACAGCACACACAAATACATATCTAACAAAAAACAACTTAAGCGCATACACTCATACATACAACATATCCAATTTGTTTATCCTATTGCATAACAGAGATGCCAGAAATGTGTCCAGAGTGTCCTGTTTCTCTGGAGAGGCGCCCGTGTCGCAGTATTGGTACGGGTGCCAGCCACATGCCGTTTAGACAAAGAATGCCCCACACAGAGGCGGAAAAAAAGGAGAATCCCTGCTAGTTTTTTAATCTTAGGTATATGATCAAGTTCTTCTTTACATATATTTATTCAGTAAATACTCCAAGGTTAAATTGTGCCACTACAAAACCAGGCAGATGTTCCTTAACAAATGTCTTATTTTTGGCATATACTCACTGAAATGTATCAAAAATCCAACATTTCATCACAAGAAAAGCAAAGACAGCTGAAATCACTGGAAAGTAGGGCAGTGGCACAGTTAATGTACCTGCAGTCTTTGTTCTGAACCACAGACCACAATGTCGAGGGTTTGGGAACAGTAATAATCATTTAGAAGGAGCATTCAGGTTATCCCTTAAATCTCAACTAAGCTATTTAATTCACTCTGTTTACAAATGCATTATTTTCTACAGAATAAATGTATCAGAGGGAAAAAAAATCCAAAAATGAAAAGAAACTGTATCATTAAGATACTATTCCCTAATTCTATGACTCTGGCCTCCATTTAATAACATCAGTACAGGAGAAAGCACAAATACCATCAATGACAACTGCTTACATGTACACAGTGCTCAATGGTGCTTCTGCAGCGTGTGAGGGCTGAGTGACCTTCATCACACTATGAGGAAACATTAAAACTGAATATATTTACGAAACTCTACACATCTGAGGATGCTTTCATGATGAACTAAAGGAATCTTATAACACAAACTGGAAAAACAAGCATTTTGTTGAAGGTAATCATCATTTGCGTGATGTGCCCTCAGTGACATCACTGCAACCTGCAGTACATGCAGTCCGCTATAAAGTATTTAAGCACTTAGATAACCAAGACCTTGATGACGCAATACTCAACAAACCACACTAGATTGCAATGTTTGTCTTGCAGGGAAGAAAGACCACAGCCATGACACTTTATACTTCATGCATTAAATCAAATTTTTCTTAACGCTCACTTCAAGCATGAGCTCTGCAGATCACTGACCGGTCTCTAGTGCATGTCTCCTAACTATCCTCTGCTTTATCTCACCTTGTGTCACCTCCCGACAAAGGTTGTCCTTGTTGTTGTTATTATTGTTATTATTATTGCTGTTAAGGCATGTCATGTCCTCCACCACTACTTCATCAGCAATGCTGGAAGAGCTCTTCTCTTCTTCCTCCTCCTCAGATGCCGAGCTCCACACCTCCATGGTAACCGAAGAAAAACTGCCCTCCGTGTCTGCGTCCATCAGTTAAATCCCTCGTTTCTTCTGATTCTACTGTGTGTTCCCTGTGCTGTGACACACCAGCTGTGTCTCTGGCTGCATTCTGCTGGTCTGTGTGTGTCGAGGGAAAACAGTATCCAACAGCCTACGTGAGTGGGTGTATCCACCTGTGTTTGTGTGTGCAAGAGAATCTGAGCTGCCTGGTGTTAATATATAATCCCTCAGACTGTAAGGGCCATCTGTCGTCATGCCTGCCTTCGTTCACCTGGCCACGTTGGACTACCGGGTAAGACAAGGGGGGAGGAAGAGGAGGAGGGGTGGTGGAGGTAGACAAATCTAAACTGCGAGCCACAAGAGCAGATATTGATCACAGTGACCTTTGCCAAGTGAAACAAGATTAGCATCATACAGAAAAAACTGAGAAAATAATTAGGGATGGGAGAGCTGATGGGGATAAAAGGATGCTGCATTAAGCCCATCCACCCCTGTGAAGATGAGGGAGATGGTAGGTTCCGCCCATACCAATGGCTGCTTGTTCTGAACACATACGTAACAGCAGACACAGAGAGGGCTCTGCGTACCACTGCTGCAGACAGAGTCACACCCACTTCACAGGGGTCTGATGGGAGCAATAGAGTGATGCATTCTATGATTTTATGTGTGTTGACTGGGATGATTGAGGATTGAAAATGATTTCATCAGGTTGATTAAGACTATTCATATATATTTATCCCTATACTAAAATTATGATTCATTTTGTGTAATAAATAAAGATTAGGTTGATACTTTTTTGAATAATATAATGTATAATAGAAAAATAAAATTCATATGTTCTGAGGTTTAGTTTTTTTTTTCTGTGAGCAGCTACTGAGTAAGTATTCTGTTTCCCTACGTTATAAGGGTGTCCACAAAGACTGTTTTTCATCTTGTATCATTTCATTCCAATTTTCATCCAATCAGGACAAAGGCATTTTTGATTAATTGTCCAGCAAACTACACCCAGTCATCATATTTACTGTCTTATCTTTGTCCATCCCATGCCCTTGCACTTGCTAACCTAGACACCACAGTTTTCTTCCAATCAAATATTCACCTACTCATTCATTTTTCACACACAAACGGACTCTTTTCAGGTCAAATGCAGCACGCAAGAGACAGTGGAGATGCAGCGTTCGCCATCTGTTATATCACATCTTCCTGCAAGCATCTGTTCATCCCTGCAGAATAAAATCGTTGAGGATGGCACATCTAAATGAAACAAATGGCAATCAAATCACTCTATGCAGAAAGGGTTCAACTGGTTGAAGTCAACAACCCAGTGCAAAAACAACATAACCAAAAATGAAGTGAATGAATGATAAAAATGTAATAAGGAAGTACTTTCTCAAGTACTTTGCCCACAATAACAAGTGGAGACGTGACAGGAGCTTTGCCTGTGAGTCACCTCCCAGTCATTAAATCAAAGCCCTTGACTGAACCTTCTCTAAACAGCATATCACCTAAAAGATCAATAAGAACCTTATATCAACTATATTAACTAACTATTATCATTTTTATGAGGGGTAGCTGGTTGTAAAATCTCAACCCACTTCTGCAACTTACTGTGAGGATATATTAACCACCAAGTCTCTGCCAACTGAGAGTTGATATCGCTGGTCAATATTTATCTAAGGAAACACCAGTATTCATTAGAGATGAGACATGCTCTACCCACAGTCTGCCAACTGCCCAGAGCAATACATACAGACAATGTTTATACCTTAACCAGACCAGTGAGCTCCAAGTGCTGTGCTGCATGTCTGAGTTGATTCCTGAGTAGTACTAAACTTGTTGTGTGGGTAAGAGGTTTTGTCTGCCATTAATGTTTTCTTTAGTGTGGTTTAGAAAAGTTCCCAAATGCTTCCTCGCAATATTGGGTGTGTTACTCAATGAAATGTAAGGTGTGGTTTACAAGATAAGATAAGATAAGATGAGATAACCCTTTATAAGTCCCACAACAGGCAAATTTGCAATATTACAGCAGTAAAGGGGATGGAAAAAATCCTTCACTTAATTATTCACTTATTAGGTTTTATTCTGTTTCACATGGTATGGGAGACAGTTATTTGTATGTTACTAATTATATATAGAAAATAAATCATGACATGATTAATTAATTTTTCCAGTAATCCTTTCAATTAACAATACTGCCTCTGTGCAACTACAAAAATTGATAATGTGTGAAGCAAAGAGTGCAGTCAAGTATTGTTCTGACAAAATTACATTCTGCAGGAGAAGTCCCTTAAACTTGCAATTACAGAATTTTTGGCCTACACAACATTAAAATATTATCGCCTTATAAAGCTGACATCCAGCAGACAAGGAGCGATATTAGCATGCATTTGGTGGTCCAATATTCACACTACTCTTAGCTCTATTTTGTATTCACCAACCTATGAGGGAAATATCTGGCTCTTAAGTTGATAAATGCTTCACTATGTTCACCAGCTAGTTGCTAACTTTGTCTGTCTGCAGTTTGGTGCTGAGCAGATAATATACAGTAGCTTGAAAACAGCTGCTTGCCGTGACTAGAAACACGGTAACAAAAGCAGTGAGATTGAACCACAACAGTTAAGTTATGGGCTTCAAAACTAAAACAACCTGAAAAGCATTAAACACTCAGGGGATAGGTTCATCACTGTGAGCAAGAAGTAGTCATATATTCATTGATATAAAAATATTGATTATCACAGCTTAGACAAGACTGTGACAGAGATTGAACATGGCCTGAAATATGTAGAAATTGCCATATAACACTGATGAACATTTGAACATTTGTCTCAAAGGGCAAACACAGTGTGTGACAGGAATTAAAACACAAACAGATGGAAGAGAGTATAGAACACTAAAAACAAACAACACCATATGCCACCTGCCAAAAAGAGTCAAAACACTGTAGCACAACATGGCACAGCCTGCACAGACCAGGTTAGTCTGTCCCTGTCCTGATAGCAACATGTGGCTTGGCATCGAGCATTATGAGGACACAAACATACAATCTGGTGAAATCCTCCTATCAGAGCGAGGTCATCGAGGGATATCTTGGAATAAAGTTCAGATCAGTAAAATCTTTCCTGAGAAACTGATGAAGTCTGCATAGTGGCCTTTATTGTTTACTTATTTTATTTGTTATTTCTCCCTAGATGTTCAACACTAGGTAGTGAAAAACAAGACTGTAAATGGTAATGCAGTGAGGGAGATTAACCTGGGCAAGTTTCTGAAACAAAGCAGTGCAAAGTTTCTTAACCTTTCAGATATCATTGCAGAGTAAATATGGGTGATATCTGCTCATTCACACTGTTTGTTTAATGTAATGTGTCACTGACTTAACCACTGATTTCGTGGCTTTGCATCATGAATGTCACACTGTTCTGAAGTAAAAAGGGTCTTTAACAGGTGACGTTAAACATTATAAAAATAAAGACGACAGAGCAAAACTGCTAAGACTCACTGATCAACCCTCTATCTTAAAATAAGATAAAAAAAAAGATCAGAGTGTTTTAGGGTCATCACTAAAAATTATGAAAAAAAAGAAATCAAGCCTAATAGTAGTTAAGATGTGGATTCTCACAACCTCCCATCACCCCACAAGTCTAGACAACCTCTGTTTCCACTTTAAATCCATTCTAGGTTGCTGCAGCAACTGACTTGCCAATAATGTCATCATGATGTCAAGAGTGGATAGTGGGATACGCCGTATGTGACACTTGAGCGGAAACCACTTAGGAGGCCAAGTGACGGCAGCTTAATCGGCTTGGTGACATTTGACATCTGTGACTTAAAGTGAGTATGTAGAGGAGAGGGGAGGAAGCTTACACTTCACACACTCCGGTCATCACAGACACACACACACACACACACACACACACACACACACACACACACACACACACACACACTAAAGTTTATTTTCATTTCTGAGCAAAATATGAGAATAAAGAAAAAGAAACATTATCGCACTGATCACGCAACAAGTTAAGAAATGTGGTCCTGATTGCTTTTTCTTTCATTAAACTGACATTTATTTTCTTGAGTAACTGATCAATTGTTTAGTCTATAAAATGTCAGAAAATATTGAAAAATACCCACCATGATTTCCTAACATTTAATTTGACACCATCAGCTTGAGTGCTATCCCTAAACAACACTTCAAAACTTAAAGTGAAACTCTCGCCAAAATGCAACCTAGGCTTTTTTTGTGAAGGAACCCGAGTCAAACCTTCGTGTAAAAGCATAATTACGACGAAAAAGCCACTTTTAAGATTTACCGTATTTTCGTTTTCGGGTCAAAATCATTTTCAAAACACTAAGAAGACTCGACACAACATGAAACTTTGCATCGATCCCCGAGTGTGACGTAACATGGAGGAGAGTAAAGGTGGAAAGCTGCATGTTGCGCCGCACTCAGGGATCGACGCTTCTCGACTGGCAGGACAGCGGCGAGCGGAGCAAGCTACTGCTAGCGTGAGTTGTTCAAAAACCTTCTTTTTAGTAAACTCTGTGTACACAAACAATGTTCTCAATGCTCGTGTTCATGTGTAGAGACCCTGGTGATACTACGAGCAAAGTTTCATGTTGTGTCGGGTCTTCTTAGTGTTTTAAAAATAGCAATTTTGATGCTACCATAACGTTGCCCCAGCACGCCATAGAAAATGATTTTGACCCAAAAACGAAAATACGGTAAATCTTAAAAGTGGCTTTTTCGTCATAATTATGCTTTTACACGAAGGTTTGACTCGGGTTCCTTCACAAAAAAAGCCTAGGTTGCATTTTGGCAAGAGTTTCACTTTAATAACAATCAGTTTATTCTAAAATAAGAAAAATAAAAAACGAATTTTTGTGAAATTAAGAAGCTGGAGAAACACTCAAAATCTTTTCAGCTGTGACTTGATACAATTAAGAACGGTCCTGCAACTCACTATCAACAAAGATCACTGTTTCATTTTTTATTGTACTTTTATTGTACTGTAGGTACATCCTCTTATTTATGTTTATATTCCTTTTTTATGTATTTTTTTGGCCTTTTCATGGCTTTATTTATGGAGACAGCTTAGAGGAAATGGGATGAGAGAGAGAGGGGATGACATGCAGCAAAGGGCCACAGGTCAGACTCGAAACCTGGGCCGCTGCAGCGAGGACAAAACCTCTGTACATGCCAACTGATACCAACTGAGCTAGCCATACGCCCCATGTTTTCATTCCTCTTAATTTGTTCAATAATTTGCCAAATGCATTTGGTCAACCATCAAAAGTGAAACATTAACTTTTAACAAATCCACATTGTTACACCCAACATATTCTACTAATTATTATTAGTAGAATATGTTGGGTGTAACAAAGGAGTTACAGTCTGTATTCATCCAGTAAATTAACCAACTGGGATTTTTGCCAAGCTGTAAAACGTCTTTGAACATGAAGCCCAGTATGAAGGCAGCTAAAAAGACAAAAGAAAACAAAGTATGTATGACAACATTGCAAGCATATGTTCCAAAAATGAGGATGAATTATTAAATGGTACTTTTCACCAGACTTAAACACAACACACAGGTCACATAGTCCCAAAACATTTAAAACAGTGTGGCGTTAATAAATCCCCAGAGCCTTACACTGGTAATCCCATCGCTACACACTATGCTGCACGTTCAGTGTAAATAAAACTGTACTCACAGAAGTACTTGAGTGTCTCTTCAATCTGCTCATGTGTGAGTCCCAGAACGACCACTGGTGGCAGCAGAGGGGTGTGCAGCCAGTCGTCATTGTCGTATCCAAACACACTATCTGCTCGCAGGGTGTAGTTGGGCTGACCCTCTGATAGGAGGCTCACTATCTCCAACTCTGGCAGGTCTGAACAAAGGTCTGAGTGTGGGAGAGTGGCACCATCATGTGAGTATTTGTGTGTTTGTATTCACAGGTGTATGGGTTTATGTAAGAGGAAAGACAAACAAAGAAAGAGAAATGAAGCAACACTTTAACAACCACAACCAGGCTGACATGCCTCCTCCAACGGCACACTGCCCTCTACTGATAAATCAATGAACCTACACTGTTCTCTTACTCACTACACTGTTCAAATTTGAATTAACCATTGCTGCTCACTGGTGAAGTTTTCTTTGTTTCTTACCTGTTAAAGTTGACACATCGTGGCAGTGTTGTTGTCCCAGGTCCCTGAGGTTCCCAGGTGAAGCAAGATGAAGAGGCTGTGGGGCCACATCCAAGGCCCCTGACGCCTCCCCCCGCCCCTCATTGAGGGAGAAGGCTGACTGGGAGGCCAGGTGGGTCTGTGGGGGCCAGGAGGGAGGAGAACGAGGAGCAGGAGTAAAAGAAGAGGAGGGTGAGGAGGTAGGGTCAGACAGCTTGACTCCTGCTGGAGGGTTCAGGGTGAAGGTAAACTCAGAGCTGGGTGTCCCACTGTGGGACTGAGGCCCCCTGGTGGCTCAGGGAGACACCGTAGGCTTCCAGGGCATCAGGCTCGGATTGGTTGAGAAGGTAATGACTAAAGAAAAAAAAAACAAAAAGGATGGTGTGAAGAATGGTGTCAATACATCACATTTTGCAGCAAAAAAAACAAACATCTGTGATTAAAAAAGTAAGTATTGAAAAAAATGTCAAAATTATTATAAAAAATAGCAACTCCAATCACACAATGATTTCTTTTCACAAAACAAATCCCCCACATTGATTAAAAACCAACTACAGAAAAATAAACAAGCCCAAGAACACTTGTAATCGAGGAAACAGTTTCTAATACATCCAGCATGTACAGTAGGTAATTGAGGTGCATTTATTTTTCACAAGATCTGAACTGTCCCAGCATCCGACCTTTTATTTGATCAAAGGACCTTTCACTATGAACAAAGCAGGGCCTGGCCTCCTGACTGGGTCTCAGGGTCACAAAGATAGAGTTACCACTGCCTGATGCTACACACAGATCAGGTTCCTCAGCATAACTGTAACAGCACTTTAACCATACACACACAGCATGAGGCAGTACATGCTATATGAATTACATACAGACACATTAACGTCAGCAGCTACAGCGAGGAAAAGTGTCTTATTTAATTCAGTACCATTTGTGACTAATTCAGTGTTGTCTCTGGCATTATGCACCATACAGTATGTGCCCGTTACAGTATGCCACCTATTTTAAATATTGCCTAATAACATACACATATGGAAAACCATATATTTTGTAAGATTTACATTCTTTGTATTTGAACAATCACTTACAAGTTCATGAGGTACACCTAGCTAAAACAAATGCAGTCTGACAAACCATATTCATATCAAAAAGGGTAGCTAACATAACAGAAACATCTCCCTGTAAAATGCAATACAGTTAAAAGCACAACGAACTACATCGTCCAAAGCAATCATACAGTTGAATCAACAATTCCTTTAAAACAGTCTGAACAAAAACTGAACATTATAACCTTTATAAAAAGAGCATTTATTGCAGGATTTATTTCTCTGGGTGTGCCTAATAAACTACCTAATAAAACTTTTGTTGTTAAAAGATAACGGGAACTTACAAACAGATTTAATTCACATTTATATAATGTCCGCAAGCACAGCACCATATTATCATGCTTTTTGCGAACTTTAATTTTTAGTGCGACATCTCGCCTCTGTTCAATCTTTGGTGAGAGTTGCACATGCAGGTTACTTAACAGGGAGGATGTAGCTAATCAGAAGCAGAGTAGGGCGGGTCCCTTTGGCGTGGAGTTTTAGGCTTATTCACTTTGCAGACCTTTTACATGCACAAAAATGCAACATAACACAATAAAGGAAATGCAAAACCCCCAAAAGCATAATATGGCCTCTTTAAGTCAAAATACACAGGGTAAAGATTTTAAAAGATTTCTTTAACCAGCTGTGACAGTGTCAGCTGGTAATTTTTTTTTTTTTGTCAACTCTGTCAGTCAGCCAGTTGTTTTTGCAACCATGCAAGATACAGTCACCAAACTTGAGTACTTTGCCAGGTGTTTATAGGTCTGTCTGACTGTGGGCAGATTTTGTCAGCGTGATGGCGCCACAACCATACATGATGCAGTTCAGAATCTTTGCAGGTGTGTAGTTGAGATCAAAATGAAGGCCAAGTTCAAAATGGCTGTCGTCCAAGCACTTCATGTCAGCACGTGAACATGAATGAGGAGTTTGTACCAAAAAAAAAAAATGTTTTCTTAAACCTGGAGAACAAGACTTGTTGGCCAGGGCATCTCTGCAGCACTACAGTAGAACATCATTATAATGATGTTTGTCGCACATTTTACCTTTATCAAAAAATTGCAGCCCCTGTGATTTGGATAATGCACTTGGCTGTATTGCAATTTTTAATAATATTTCAGTTAATTGTGCAGCCCTAAATGAAAATATAAAAGTGTTCTTCTCACACTGTTCAAAAAGCTGTGTATTAGTGTCACATTAACGCTCTTCTCATAAATTCAAGTCACACGAAGGCTTCACGCTTTGCCCAGACTGGTAACAAAGGACACTTGATACCTCGGCTCAGTTATTGCAGTCAATAAACCATGCTGGCCAGAGGGCAAAGGGTTAGGCCCAATTAAAGTAACAGCCACTCGCCTATCATGGTGAGTACCAGTACAGACGAGAACATCGTGTGCACACATCATAATACACCCACCTGATTACACATGAATGAACAAACCCCCAGCACCAGTATCACTATAACCACCAGAAGCCCTTTTTCCCCCCTTTATCCTCGTTGGTCTCCTCTGCTCTTCACTGCACACTCCATCCAATCAGCTGAGTGTGTTGGTCCATGGCCAACACTTCCACATCAATCCTCTCTCTCTCATAGATGTCAGAGGAGTCACAGCACCTGCATACACTTCAGCTTTTATATTCACCCCCCGTCAGGCCGACCATTTCTGTTAGTAATCTGTGTGTGTTTTGCGTAAAGGTTCTCACATACATAGACTCATTTTGTTGGTATGAAAATATCTTCATTTCACACACACACAAGATAAAAGCTGTGTGCTCATGGAGAGGAAAAAAACTAGGCATGTCCAAGCTTTTCACATTAACACTCTGTCAGTTCCAATTTAGCATTGAGTGAAACGCACTGTTGGTTTGTTAACCATGCAGCCAAGCGAGACCCTGTCAGCCACTTAGGGGTGACACTGGGGGACATGGTTATTAGCCCTCTCTCCCTCCTTTGTATTCTCATCTTTTTACTGTGCTAGGCAGGAAGCCAGAGGGGAAAAAAAACTGTCAGCTGAGTAATCAGCTTGATCATCATTTGTACAGAACATAATGGAGCTGCAGAGAAGATTAGCGCACCAGCCACTATGAGAAACAGCAACAGAATAACTGGCCAAAACAGACTTAAAATGCCATCAGGGGTTTTTGGAAGTATACCGTAACCAGAATCAATATGACTTTAATCCAACAAAATCATAGCAAAATGAATCACATGAACTTCAGTAAGAAAGGCATGCTACTGTCTTGACGTCATATCTGAACTGAAATCCTGCCTTTGTCCTTGGACCTGAGCTGAACTCAACAGAGGTAAAGGGTGTTTGAAAAGCTCTACGTTGGTACTCTGTGCAAACAATGCTCTTCAAGGAGGGTGTGTACGTGAGCAGAGGCACACAGGGGTGAAAGAGAGACGGGGGGAGGAGGGGGGGGGGGGGGGGGATGCACTAAAGGGTTGAATGAGGGCTGCATTTGGGACATGGGTACTAATTCACTTTGCGAGCTATCCAAAACAGTTGTTTCTTTTGACCTCTTCTCTAAAGCTGAAGGGATCTACATCTCTGAACTAGTGCTGCAACAATTAGTCCATTAATTAAGTAAAGCGCTTTGAGTTGCCTTGTGTCTAAATGGTGCTATACAAATAAACTTGCCTTGTCTTGCCTTGCCTTAATCGATGAGTTGATTTAAAAAAGATTAATTGCCAACTATTTTGATAATCGATTAATCATTTTCGTCATTTCTCAAGCAAATATGTCAAACATTTCCCGGTTCCAGCGTAAATGTAAAGATTTGTTGCTTTTCTGTGCCTTTGGATTTCGCACAGTTGGTTGGAGAAAAAGAGCAATTTGAAGACGTCACTTTGGGCTCTTGGAAATTGCGATGAGCACTTTTCCCAAATTTTTGACATTTTACAAACTAAACAATTGAAAACATCAGAGACTGCAAGATTTTTTGGGCCAATGCAGATGTTGACATTAGGGAGTAAAAACTTTGGCCGATATACGCACATTTTTTTAAGTGATCCCTAAAACACTTGAGGATATTTCACAGTTTCACAATAAACTTGTCCATAATGACATCAGTGCACTGAAACAGTAAACCTCACTGGGAATTTAATAATCATACATCGCAAAAAAGTTATCATATCAGCGCATATCAGACAGAGCGATAGAGATATATCTGTGATAGGCCAATATTGGCCGGTAATAACAGCCAACCAATACATTGGTCAGGTTCTAAAAAGATATTGTGATTATTTTGATAGATATTACAGAATGATCATTTTTGTATCAAATTTTTCTTTCTTCTTTCATGTTCTCTTACATCTGGAGAACAAGATTTGGAGGCCAGGTCATTTCTGCAGCAGTGCAGTCCATTATAATGCTGTTTCATCGCACATTTTACCAAATTTATCTAAAAACTGCAACTTCTGCATTTTGGAAAAACTGTCAGTAGTTAATTCACGCAGAAAAATGTCTCTAATTATCAAATGTGATTGGGTCGTTGTAGTAGTTTTAGCCATCTTAAACATAAAAAAAATCTGAAAAATGTGGACTACAACAGCATATCTTAAATGTTAAAATGAAACGCAGTGGAACTCAAGTCATGTAACTCTGAGATCTGTTTTGCAAATGCTTCTTAAATACATGGCCCACAATTTAACTCTCCTTAAAAGGTACGTAAACAAGGAGAAGTACTTTTTTCGGAAGAACTGTGGCTTTGGTCCAAAAAGATAAAACTAATCTGTAAGAGCAGCCAATTTTATGTTTGAATGTATCATTAGCCTAATTGAATAAATATTGGGCAGTCAGCATGGTCTCAGGGTGGTCTCATCTCTGCCTACAAGAACAGGCGGTAAAAGCTTGTATTTATAACTTACAGGGCAGTCTACTTCAGTTATCCAGAGTCAGTTATATAACAGGAAAGTTAACAGTATGAAATAGAAAAATTAGACTGCCATTGAAGCTGTTTTTACTTCTTCAAAAAATCTACAAGAACATTTGTAAGATAACTGTAACAGTAATAGGGCCTTAGCTTTAAGTGCTTAAAATCCTTGAAGTGCAAAAACGTCACTTAACTCCGGCATGCACTACATTATTGCTGTAGGCTTTCAGGACACTAGAGAATAATGCACACATGCTCTGGATAATTGCAGCAATTTAATGATTAAATGCCATTCGAGAGTTTTACAGGCTGGCCTAAGAGGCTCTGCATTACAGAAATGCTTTGAGATATTCAGCTCTACTGCTCCGTTTAGCATAACCTACTTTTGAGATTAAAAAGTCAGCACAAGGAAACTCAAAATCCAAACTCAAACTGAAAACCTAATTGGTCAAGTTCATAAAAAAACTACTAAAACATCTCTGTGAGAAAAAGCCAAAATCCAAACTTCAGGCTGGAGGGAATATTCAGGTAACCCAATCAGGTCAGAGGATAAGATGACCCAACCAAAGATAAGCGGACGTGCATTAGTTCACGATCTGAGCACAGCATTTACTCAACAAACAATTCACAACACCAGCAACCGGCTTGCACACACGCACACTCTGCATCACAAGACAATTATGGAGCAATCAAACTGCACTGTGATGTTTAATAACTCACCAACCAATGTCACATTCTGCTGCTTAGGTTACAATATCTGTGCCATTGACAGAAGACTGAATAATCACACTGATCATTTATTCTTTTTTAATCAAAATAAAAATCATTAGTGTGGTTAAAATTAAAAAATGACATTGAGTAAATACTGGAATGCAAAAGTTAGATGTTAATAAAATATTGTTATGTTTTAGTAGTGGTCATCACACATACTATTTCTGACAATAATAATGTTGTATCATGAATCCCTCTGAATCCCTGAATCCCTTTTAAACCTTGCCCTGGTTTTCAATAAGTCCAGTAAGATTTAGTGATAACTAGAGCCTGACTGATAACTTGGATGCTATTTGCTCACTGCAGATATTCAGTATGGTAAATACCAAGAAACTGAAGTACAGAAATGTCAAAGATATATTTCCAGCTTCACCGTTTTAGTTTGTCCACCTGAGAGTAATGACCAGTTTGTTTTTAACTATAAAAAATATATGTTTATTTATGCAGGGTTCAAGCAGTTGTCCAACACACTTGCACTACTTTCCCAAAGTCAATTCTACTTGCCTCATACCAATTGTTTTTATGTTTCATTTAAACAACGGCACAGTGTGTCATACTGTAGATGCGAGGCAACAAACATTCTTGCATGTTACAAATGTTAAGTTCTGTTTCCACGATTATTAAAATGTTTGCTTGCACTTGCAGCTCATAAACATCTTTTCCCACCACCATTTTCTCACAAATGCCTGATCAGAATTTGGCATGTGCAACTCTCAACAGAGATTCAGAGGAAGGGAGATGGCTCACTCTACTATTATTTCAATCGCCAGCTCTGGAAAAAAAGACTCAGTGAGTTGCTAGATTTAGTAGCCCAATATGGCATTTTACTTGCCATAAAAGGCAATCGTTATTGTTGAGTCCTGTTATGCAGTGGGTTGTGTATAGAAAATTCATATCAGCCAAATTATTAATTCAATTCTTAAATTCTAGTATAAAGCTCTAGTATTTCATTTTCAGTGTTCTTGATAAGCAGCTGCACATAGCCACAAAAATCTGCCCTGCTGTGAACCCGGTGTCTAGTCACACTGACCCTTATAATCCCATGAATGACATCATGATCACATTATTGTCAACGACAGTCGTTCTAAAGCACGAGACTCCTTTGCAGTGTTGAATTAAGAGAACATTTTGGTTAACCATTAACTGTTAACAGTAGGTTTCCGTAAAAGGAAGTTTTATTAGTCATTCTGAGATATCAATCATAAAGTTGATTCAAGTAACAGCTGGGAAATGGGAGTTGGACAAGGATTTTAAAAACCAATATGCAGCACCTGGTGTCAGCTCACCACAAGGTCATGGATCACTTTCATACAACACAGATATGTTGTAAAATAATATCTGTGCTGATATCTGTCCAACTATTAATAACATCTTTTTCTGAATATCAGGCTTGTGTCAGCACACAAAACCTACTCCATGAGAAAAGGCAGGATATGATGCATGACACAAAACAAATATTGAAGTTTGCCACATTAAAGAGAGCTGGAAAGGCTTGGGAAATGAAAACATGGAGAATGGAAGGAAAGAGAAGGGCTGCAACAAATGATTATTTTAAACACAAATTAATCTGTCAATCATGTTTTTATATTTAACGATTTATCATCTTGTTTACAGAATCAGAGAAAACAGTGAAAAATTTCTCAGAGCCCAAGGTGAGGTCTCCAAATTGCTTGTTTGGTCCAACCAGCAGTGCAAAACACAAAGATATTCACCTTAGCTAAAGCCTTGTGGAACCAATACATGTTTGGCATTTTTATGTTTGACAAACAATCAACTATTGAATTTATATGTGATAAATCAACTAATTGCAGCACTAGGAAAGATATGGAGTTCAAGTGAGTGAAAGGAGAACAAATGAGAAAGACAGCGTAACAGCTAGAGAGTATTACATATAAAGATAGAATAGACAAACAGGAGAAAAAGAGCATGGGAAACAAACAACAGGTTGGTGTACAGAGGACCTTAACGTGAATAAGAATGTCACCCTGACAACTGGGGGAGCTATATCTGGACAGCAACTCCATGTCAAAAGAAAGTGGTCACAAAAAACCCAAATACCAATTAGTCACTCTAAAGGGCAATCTACTCTGTTCACTCAACATGTGGTCCTTTAAATCTGCTCCAGGAGGAACATGTAAGGGACACGCACAACTTTGGTTCAAAACATCAGACCCATATTACAAGTTAGTCACCCTGTAGATCTTTGAGATCTGGGCTTTGAGATTATGATTCAGAGTTCAAGATGAGGCTAGTGTACAACAAAGAGTCAGCCTGCTGACTAACTGACCACTTTAAAACAGTCATGAAACTGATGGATCAAGAGGCAAGGTCTAAATAATAACCCCATTCAGCAAATTCCCATCAGTCTGCGGGCAGGCAGGATTTACATTTGCGTGTTATTATGTTGCTAAAACAACAGATTATTTCAGACCGAGGGCAGGAGACTTTAGGCGATCTAGAGCCCTCTTCTGAATCCATCTCAATCTATTTGACTATCTTAAAATACATTTTGCTGTCCTCACATCAGCTTGTCTTTTTAATCTTTAAGCGAAAGAAATGTATCCAACGTCAGCTGCAAGCATTTCCACAACCAAGAGTTAAATATGTAACTGAAGTCTGAGAAAACATAATATTAACTACCTCAAGTAATGGCAGATTAAACTGTAGCTCAGATGTTTTGCAGGTTACTATACACCACTAGGTATCTTTGAGACACTGAAATGACAGACAATATTTCTACACTTTGGAGACATTCTCAACTTAAAAAAACCTTTTAGGGAGGGAAACAAACGATTTATTATGTATTTAAAATATGTATTTAACCTGGGGACATATCATACTATATGTGTTTCTTTATTTGTTCATTGATCTAAACCCATTAGCCACATGATTGATCTGATTAAACAAGCAGAAAAGGCAAAAAACTATTTCAGGGTACAAACTCTAAAGTCATCGATTGACAGTAATGACAGTTACAGCATGAGATCAACAAGTTCAGCCATGACTGCCAGTGTATTATGTCCCATCATACAACTGTTTGAGGTGAACACAAAACAAAACACGAAAACAATAAAAAGGCATCTGACATTTCAGAAGCAAAGAAAATGAAATAGCCTCGGGACGTCTAATCCGCAGTGTTGATTCAAAACTACAGAGAGACAAGCCTGAGGCTGAATTAAGACATTTCTGTGACTGATTCAACTACAACAAAATGATCAACATCGCACAAAGTGACACAGTTTGGCAAAGAAAATGTATTTAGTTCAGTCATGTCGACATGGTACATATAAAGGCTTCTGTGCTGAATCAAGGCTAATCAACACAGAATGAGTACAGCAACAAACAGAGACAGCATGCTAAATGCTAATAACACTAGACAAGCCAGCAAGCCGGAGAATTAATACTAAAAACTGAAAGACACTTACTATGCTGATGCAGCAGTTATCTTAGCATGCGATGGTTTGTGTGGGCAGGTCACCAACTCCTTTAATTTGGGTCCATTAAATGAAATGCTCTCTGCCGCTAGTGCTGCTTTACCGGCCGGCTTCTGTCCTGTCCTGAGTGTGTCCTGTCAGAAAGAGAGAGAGAAAGCAACGGTGAAGCGGGCGGAGGTGGGGCTGAAGGGGGAATGAAAGAGGAGGAGGAGGAGGAGGAGGGACGGTCAGAGAAAAGGCGTGCTGTGTGTGTCTGAGACATAATGGACAGACAGAAGCAACTTCAAAGAAGAAGGTGTCCGGACCTACAACTGTCCAGGTTGTTGAACTACAGCATCAGTTCAGGAGTTCCCTCGTCCTCATGGACACGGTCATTTGCATCCGATAAACACTGCAAAGCTCCAGGCTCTGGTTTCTACTGTATTATTCAAATTAAATGTACGACTATAGTTCAGCCTTGATCACAGCGACAATGCCAAGTCTGTTTCCCAGCACTACTGGTCACTGATTTACAGACAGCAATCAGTCAGGCATCAATTACAAGCTATCTCAAAGTGGGAAAACAATACAACTACAAGGCCACATTTGATAAATCAAGCTTGTGAATGTTGTATCCTCTTTATGCATTTATGGATGTTTCTTTTATCTAACTAGAACAATTAAGATTCCTCTAAGTGTCTTAATTATTTTTTACCTTACTTTATCTTGCATGTTAACACTTGAGAGAGATTTACAGTGTCTTAATGGTGAGTTTAGACTACATCCTGGTGGAGAAATAAAAACACAGACATGAATTGGCATTGTAGTTTCTTATAGATCGTCCACTTGTTCTAAATTAGCCCCAAGACTTACCACCCCCTCTGTTATCCAACATGTAACCTGATAGTCATGATATCATAGGAAATAGCTCAAATATTCATGACATCACACAAGATGCTTTCCAAAAAAAGTAAGAAGCTTAAATGCCAAAACTATGCTGAACTTTTTTTTAGCTGATCCTGTTCTTTAAAAGGAACAACTTCTACACTCAACAAACACATTGACATGACATTTGGATACAATTTAAAGTTATCATCTGTTAAAATAGTTTTACTTTTAAATGCCTAATAAACAGAAAAGCAAAATGATTGAGAAAGAATGGTAAGATTGTGCCCTAAAAAACTGAAACACTCAAACCAACTGTAACTGAATTGCTGTTAACATTAATAATAATGTGTAAATTGAAACAATACTATTGGCCACATGATATCTGCATTTTGGTGCCAGTACAATAATGAAACTTGTTTGATACCTTGCAATGGACAACAACTAAACATTTTTTTAAATAAAGAAAATAAAAAATTCAAACGCATCTACATGTAATATTGGTAAAATTCAGATTTAAAATCATAAATTGTTTGATCAAAGAATAACTTTTTAAAAAGTATGTATTAGGGTTGAAGAGATTTATTGGTTTCAAGATACTGTAAAATGAAAATTCATGGTTACCGTACCGTGTACATTTGCTATCTATGGTATTGAATTTGATCATATTAGTGTTGTTAAAACATATATATTCTATATTTAACTTATTAAAACTAAGAGAGTGCATATCAAGTTTCAGGGAATAATAATTTGTGAAACTTATAATAAAGTATTCAACCAAAAAACCCTTTCTGTTTTCATTCTTTTAAGTCATTGTAATTGGGGAAGAACATGTGAGACCATATACCCTGATAATGTGAAACCATGACATTTTCTGAGATGATAGTCCTACCATGAAAATCTCATACTGCTTCAACCACAGTATGGATCTGATCAAGCATGATGCCAACTCACAGGACTTGACAGTTTTCACAACTCTGAGCTACAGAGAGCATATTTACAGTTCAATACACAGTTCTGTCAATAATAGTGCACTTTAAAAATGTTTTAATGCATTTTGTTGTTAATCATGTTTTGTGAATGTTTCTATTGTAAGTGAAACATGAACTCAGGAAGAGAGAGAGACAGGTTGAGACTGGTTGATTATTCTTTCACCTTGGCTGTATTACGTGAAGTGTGATTATGTTTGTCTTGCTTCATACAGTATATAATACCTAGACCTCATTTTAGATTGTATTTGGGTCAGACATGAAGCCAGTCCCCTGGGTTAAATCTCTGTGTTGAATACACAGTGAATAATGTGTGGTTCACACACAAAGGTGCCATTCATCTCCCATCGGTTTATGTGTGTACAGAGGCTGCCCCTCCTGTGAGTCTCAGTACAGCTTAAAAGCTTCTGTTAAATCAAGTTCACCACCTGCACTACTGACAAGGAGAGGACGACTTCTTTAAAGTACTGGAGTCAGTGTTTTGACAGAGGTCGAGGCTCAGGCGAGGTTTTTACTCTTCCAGGCTAATGGTTACTGTAAATAAGTGACTGTGTTGAACATTTGACTGCAAAGTGTCGCAAAGTGTGTATACATCATGTAATGTCAAGTGCTGAGAATTAAACATTGCTTTCTAATTTTACTTGAATTTAATGTTATCGGCAATAATGCCAGGGAGCTAACACTGTGATAGATAACATCATTTATAAAAACCAGAAGATAGAACTTAGCTAGCAACAAATATAGCCTAAACAGCACATTTTTAATTACTACAACTGATTCGTTCATGTCTGAGGAAAGTTTCAGTAAAGTAATGATCAAATGTTAAATGTCAGTCAAAAGTTAAATGTGTAAAAGATGTTATAACAGGACGACTTGAACCTTAACATCAACACTTCCACCCCCGGAGGCAGTATCCCACCCTGCAGCGTTACGGAAATTTACCCTCCCCAAGTTTGGACAGTTCAAGAAACAGACAAAGCGACAGGTCCAGTACAGAACTGTGCAAGACACGACATTAAGAGTTAATGAAAGGGAAGCAGGTTAAACTTACATATTTATTTCCTTCTTGTCTACTCAAGGTCGTAGTCGGCGCTGAAGTTTACCTCAGCGAACTCTTGGCTCTCTCAGCTGTCACAACGGCTGGTCTGCTCCGTGTTCCATTTGGTCATCTTGAAAGCGAGGCATCATGGGATATGTAGTCCTCCAACGAGAATGCCCCTTCTAACCCATAGCAGTAGATTTTGGAAAAACTAAACCATTTTAGACAAAGCTAAACCTCCAAGACTATCTGTCTATTGCACACTCAATTTAGAAATAATGACTACAGTAATCACTGTAAACTGCCAAATAATATACAGTTTTATAATACTGTATGTTGTATAGGCTATAGGGAAGGGTGATGGAGTCATGGGTATTAAGAGGCTCTATAGTAGCAGCTGGTCACATGCAAAGTATTTTAAGCCAGAGAAATCACATCACACCCTCCTGATATTTTTGGTTTTCCTATCTGACTCAGTGTGTGACAGGTGACAAACTCTCAGTAGCAGCGCTAACTTCTGGAGAAATACCTAAAGACCATTATTAGATGTATACATGAAAGCCATGACTAGGATTACATTAACAAATACTTGCTATATTTGAGCAGGCACAACGCATGTAATAGATAGAAGTGTTGATGATGTACTTTCTCAATCAGACCCCCTTCCATTAGGAACAATGACCTTTACAAGCTTTACATGTCTGATTGTTACGTGTGCCATTATAAGAACATCTGTAGTTATTTTCAGCTGCCTCTCTTACTTTATCTGAATCTTCTCAAATTAGCAAGGACACCCACATGTGACTGGACCAAATGCTGAGCTATTTTAACCCTGAGAGCCAACCACCAAGCCCGCCTGAGAATGTGCACAGACATACTACACACTCTCAAACTTACACACATCTGATCTGACCCTTACAGAATGCCTCCACTACTTCATGTCCAGCGTTAACTGATTGTGTGAGTCTCTGTCTACCTCTAGTGGCAAAATTGTAAAACTGATTGTAGTCCTCATTAACATCTGGTTCAAAGAATTCTTGCTCAATTATGTGTAAATGTTTGTTGATATCTTTATTAAGTTAATAAAAGATCTCATTTTAGATACACAAATACTTATCTACAATCAAACTGGTAGATTTGTCTTATGGAGTTAAATGGCCTATATAAGGCAATAATGAGTTGAACTTGTCATAATTACACAGAAAGAAAGGAAGAATTCATCCCCACATTCGAAAAAAATAAAAAATCACCACTCATTTTATAGGCAAAAGAAAGAATGTGCAGTGCTGGCTGCTAAATATATCACTTCCTGTCACAACAAACCCAACAGTAGAAAAAAATACTTCCTTACTACCATATTTCTTCTTAACGCCACCACTTAGTAACTGTTTCATTGTTGTTATTATTGTATGCATGTGCATATACTGTATATGTTTATGTGCATGCATAATGAAATAGGATAGCCTTTATATGTGATAAATGTAATGTATACGTCTACATGTGTATGCATGTTATTTTGTTTCAGTTATCTATTTCATTATCTATTTTATTCTATTACCCAATATTGTTAACACATTTCCTTACTTATTTTTCATAATTCTAACTGTGCTTCGGCGACTCATAAAATCTAATGCCAGTAAAGCCTAGTGAATTGAACTGAAGTGAATTAATGCTTTTCTGGGTTTGACAAAACAATGTTGCATCTTCCAGTTCCAGTTGAAAGCTCCAAGACAAGCAAGTAAGTGGACATTGAATGTTGTTTCCAAACTCAACTTCTAAGCCAACATGGAGAAGTGTTAGAAGTGCTCAAAATAATGTGAAGTCTGTACATCTACAGTTCCAAGAAGTGAAAGGGAAGTGAAAACTCTATGAAGACAGAGTGTCAATAGGCCAAAAGCTCTAGAGGTAATGAGTAAGTGAACTCTGAGTGGAGCGTCAACTGCTTTTTTTCAAAGGTCAAAAATGAAGGGTCAAACTCAGCTCTGCTGTGGGTTTGGAAAATCCTGCAGACATTTGGACAATCTGGCCAAATTAAAACAAGATGTTCTTTTCTGTTGTAATGCTGCAGCCACAAAAACACATGGCTTTACTCAATGTGAGGATCTCTTACATGGTACAGGTGGTCAGCTGCAGCTCTACTGTCCATTGTTCCAAAACATTTCTCGGTGGACAGCCAACACTACAGTGTCTACGTGTCTTCCATTTGCAAGTGATGATTAATAATTTACCACAGTCTCCATCAATCCAGTGAGCTAGTGGTCTGCTCCAGGCCACTTCCTCTCCCAAGGACAATGGGACCATTTCCTGTGGGGTGCGAAGCAGAGGAGGGAGCGAAACAGGCCAGTATTGTAGAGCAGGGACATCATATCAGTGTGTCCTGTCCTTGGAATGAAAGATTAAGGCGCACAGTGAGATTCATGGTCTGTTCACTGGGAGGTTACAGGGCAAGACTACAGACATCTTATTGACCCCTGCCCGGAGAATATCCAGAGAATTTGATCGGAGGTATGTCGGACTTTGTAAAGATATCTATGATGCAACATATTATTGAGAAAGATAAAGAGAACATAAGCTCATAAGTGTAAGCAAGCAGCCTCTAACCTACTCTCACAGACAGAGAGGCACGCTTCTACATAAAATGATTTATAAAAGGAACAGACATGAAAAGCTAGATATTGAATTAGTGCTGTAGCCAATAAGATAGGTATCTTTGACAGAGTCTGCACAAGCTGAAGTGCCACATGAAGCCCCGCTCTTTTAATTTTTGGCTAATTTTCAAAATAAAGAGGCTGCTGTGTTCAAACAATGGCACCATTCATGTCAGTGCTGCCGCTGTGTCCACTGTCCAGAGATAGACTAGATAAGGCCAAAACAAGTCAAAGGCATACAAAATATAAGGAAAGTAAACCGTTTTGATATTAAGAAGTTGTGCAGGCACTGTCCCACTCAATGGATAGTCTAATAAACGTCAAGACCCTCGAGCAACACATGAGAAGAGTGTAATTTGGGCCTGAAGCTGTTTTTAAAGACAGGGGGCTGTCAGTCCACACATTCACCCTGACAAATATAATGGCCTATATAACCCGCAGTGGCCTTGTCCTCCTCCGTCCCTGTCTCTTTCATTTGTGGAGGCACAGAAGATGACTGTCACAATGGCTGCATAGGAGAGAGCGGTGACAATATGCCCCGAGGCAGGACACAGTATACAGCCTGACCTATCTGAGTCCATCATCCAGTCTGAGGGTGTCACATAGGCAGCAAGACCAGTTTCTGTCACTGTTTGATATTAACAGCACCATCAGAGTCTAGGTGGAGGGATTTCTTTTTTTTCTGCCTGTACTGGTCTGAAATGAGTCAACAATAAACAGAAAAAAGTTTTGCTGCTTGAGTGTTTTTCAATTGCTCTGTTTCTGTGTTTTGTCTGTGCAGGGAGGGGCATGGATGTTGTCACAGTAGTGATCAGGGACATGCACAGTCAGTCCCCTGCAGATGAAATGGCCATTTTGTAGTTGTCATTTTTATCAACTTGTCGAAGCAGGAAAAGCACAGGTGTGACCAGTAATTTTAACAATGGCTCCATTCTATTAAATGTCCCAGTAAACCATGTCAGTAAGTGAGTGTGCACAACACCAGAGCCCTCGAACTGGCTCACCTAAGTAAAATGCAGCCATCATTAATGCTATAAATCCACCTTTGCTTTTCCTGTTTTGACAAGTCAAAATATCTGTTGTGAAAATGGTCTATAGGACCTTTGAGCCTCCCATGCATTCAATGGACATTTTGAATGATAAAAAATGTATATTCTTATGGCTATATTCGGACGTGAAGGCAGTCATGTGTTGAAAGAAAGTTTTGGTTGGAGGTGAAAGACAAACAAGCAATTTTAAGTCAACTTGTGCTTCAGAAAAATGAAATGTGATTTGTATTATTCTGTATACAACGAATAGTGAATGGATTAATGTACAAAGTAATCAGCAGATTGATAGATATTGAACACATTTGTTAGTTGCAGTTTTCACTTTTATTTTTGTGATTTTAGTGTTTTCACAGTCCAGTTTTACAGAAGCAACTTTAAATAAACAGATTTTTGGACTGCTGTATGTAACACAAAGGTTTAAATGGTTAAAAATCTCAATTATACATGAATAAAATCTCTGACTCACTTTATCTTTCTCTCTCTCTCTCTCTCTCTCTCTCTCTCTCCCGACCAACCCCTCTAAAGAAACTGATGTCAAAAAGGAAGAAAAACAAAGATTGTGTCAATCACATGACACTAACGCACATAATAGATTGCATCTGTTTCTCTGTAAGAAGCGTAAGCATCAGCCCCTCTGACTGCGTATCACTTCCCGGCCGCAGTGACTCATACTGCCGTCTGGTTTCGAGTTGTAATCAAGGTGTGGTCGAGTCCTTATACAGGTGCACGAAATGGTGGTTACAGTACATGCAAACACGCACTATTGTCATATCAACATGCCTGAGCAACTCCTAACTCTTAACAGTTGAACTGTAACAAGCCTGTAGGTTTTCTTCTTCTACTCTGTCTGCAGAGACCTTCATATTTGGCTCAATGTGCTGGACTGTGTTGTTGTATAGTATATATATCCTGTGGTAGGCTATATAGTAGCTTATGTGGTATTAATATACATGGGCTACCTATAGGCTACAGGTTAAGTTTGTTGGTGATATAAATGTAAAAACATTTTATACAGATAAAGTTTAAAACTGTATTTACTCTCTTGTAGTGTTATCATAGAATGCACTTATAGCAAGGTCTCTTAAGGCTTTGCTGTGATGATCCGTTTAAAATGTACTGCATAACAATAAGCGACAGTTTTAAAGAAGTAAACCTGCTGTTTGTTTGGTGACTACAGTTCCTAGTAACAATAAAAGGCGCTGTGACGCGTCTCCCGCTGTAGTGTTGAGCTGTGGCAGGGTGGGGTCGGGCCGGGGGGGCGGAGTCTGGGCTGAGGTGACGCTTCTTTTACTCATTTTTGTTCAGAGGGCTGTCGGCCACCACCAGCAGCAGCAGCAGCAGCAGCAGAGACAGTGAAAGTGAGGAGAAATACAGACAAAGTGTCCCGTCCCGGAGAAAACAACTCGGACCTGGAATAAACTAAGACGCTTCCGTGTGTTTCGACAGGTAAGATTTACCGCCTGTAGTCCACGGTTACTTTCTCCAACTGTTTTTTAACCCGCTGTTAAGTGTCTTTGTCACCGACGCGTACGTGTTTTTTTTCCACTCGTCTATCAGTGTCCATCCCGCTCTCTTTATAAGCGTGTATGTTTGTGTTGGGTAAAGTTCTGGTTACATTTCCCATTTTTTTGCTTACCTGGGTGCAAATCCAGTCTTGTATTAGGAATTCATTTCCGCATGCCTCAAACTGGCCACTACAGGCTGCTGTTTCGGAGTCAACCGCGAGCTCTCCAGCCCCCAAAAGTAACAAATTAAATGAAGAAACTCAAAGTTTTTCATGTTGAACTCGTTGTTTTTACTCGTCAAAGTGTAAAACAGCTCTTTCTGCTGAACCTTAATGACGTTTTTGGCCTCAGTATCGACCATTAAACTTGACGTCACTTGTCAATAGAGTCCCACAGTGGTGTCCAAGTATGCGCGCGCGCGTGTTTGTTAGTCCGCGTGCGAGAGAGACAGGTGAGAAGGAGAAAGGCTATTAGCATCATTTGTGTTTAATGTAGGTTATATCTTTCTATTAAAAGACACTAATGAAGAGGTTTTTAAGTTTTATCAGAGTGCGAATCTCACACATTCAGTTTTATGACGGTTAACATGTTGGCAAGACAACCACAAAGCATTTATTGTTCCGACTAACTCATGAATGTAAATGGAGGCTGTATAAAGATAAAGCTGAAGTGACTAATCCATCAGTCAATCCACAGAAAATTAGCTGCCAGCTATTTTTAATGGTTTAAGTCATGTTTTAAATGTAAAAGGGCCAAAAATACACTGTTTCTGATATCTAAATATAAAGTTTTTAAATTTCCTTTTATAGTCCTTTGATTTTATGTTGAATACATTTGGGTTTTTACTGTTGGTTGGACAAAACAATTTAAAGATGTCATCCACAGTTTTCTGACATTTTACAGATCAATGATTAATCAAGAAATTAGGGCTGGGCATTAGGCTATATGGATATTTTATCGTTTCTGTGATAGCCTACTATATATCGTCTTAGATTGTGGGTATCGTTATATTGTGATATGGCACTAGTGTTGTCCTTTCCTGGTTCTAAAAGCGGTATTACACTGAAGTGATGTCATTTTTTCTTGACTTAGTTTACTTTCCACTATCCACATTATAGATGATTATTTATCAAAATCTCATTGTGTTAATATTTTGTGCAAGTACCAAAAGTCATCCACTATATGGTTTCTAATAGATATCAACATTTGGTGAAAATGATGTGATATTTGATTTTGTCTCTCAATCCTAGCATTCATGAAGTCCTTTGAGGAGATTTTAATATATTAAGAAACATATTTAAGGCCACCACCCAGCCATACAAGAAGTTAATTAGCAGATGATGACTGATAATAATAATAATAAATGTTAGCTGCAATCTTAATTGCAGCTAAATTATATGAGCTAACACAACCGTAGATACTTCAATGATCTAATCGTGCATGTGGGAGTGACTTCTTGTTCACACGAATGTGTAATGTATGACATTGAATATTGAATCACATTTCTCAAATGTGTTGCTGTTACTATAGCCCCCGTCCACTCCCACACTGCTGTCCATGTGAGCAGGGATGTCTCCAGGTGTTGCCAAATCTTCCATGATGTCATTACTTTAGTCTGGTGATGCTCCAGATTTGACCTCAGGACTTTCTTTCATTTGATTTCATGAGTAAATCTACTGAAATCAGCATCCATTTTAAATGACTTTATCTTTATCCGCTTTATTTCTTATCCGATCAAGTCATTTGCGGCGTCCTCCTCAGCCAACTTTAATATCTGTTTAGGTCAAATTTGACACAGGGTCACGTTGGAATTAGAAGTTAAACAGCTTTTCTTTTCAAAACTGAGCCTCTGTCTCTTGGACCATTAAACACTAAAACACATTACCTGTTGTATTTTTGTTGGAATATTCAGTGAGATACACCATCACAGAGTATCAAGAATGAACTAAACAAGTTTGTGGTGTCCAACTTGCTTCTAGAGCAATGCATCCAGCTGAGCTGAGGCTGCTGAATGTGTGTCAGGATGAATAGGACATGGTGCCAATACTTTCTGCCAGCCAGGCCTCCACCGAGCTTGCCCTGTGTCATCAAGTAGTGCAGCGGCAGACAGCACCCTGGTTGGAAAGCTGTTCATGTCTGCCCTGGGGAAAGAGGGTGGATGGGTGGTGGGACGCGGCAGAGGGAGGAGGGGGGTGACTTACTGTAGATTTCGCAGCTACAGCTGTGGTGCCACAGTGATAATCTCCCCCCTCCTGCTTAATTCCGTGATACTGTCCTACATTAGCGGAGCAAGAGGCCGGGAGATCCTTCAGTTTATAAATAGGTCTACACTTTGCAAAGGGGATTACTGTATGGCATATATCCTGACCTCTTTGTTTAGCTTGAAGGATTTCTTTTCCTGTGGATTCACTGTCTTACCTCGTTTCTGTCTGTGTTCAGTGGTGCCTTACTGACTACTTTCCAGGGGCTCAGTTACAGCCACTCAACGCACACGTCGTGTGACTTGCTCTGTGTTTGTATATCACCCTGCCTCAGTGTTTTACTGTTCCCATGGAGAGCAGGACGCATGGAGATAAAGTTTCCCGTCAGCTACGATAGGGGTCTTTGTGCTTGGAGTCAAAAGGGAGGTGGTGTAACGGCATCAACATCACCATGGGGTGAACGTCCATGAAGTCTTCAACAGACTATGCTGTGGCCGAAACCCAAGGCAAATTCTCAGCCCTGCAGAAATCAAAGTGATGCAACTAACAATTATTTATTGTTCATTTATCTGTCTAAAATGTCTAAAATTTGTGAAAAATGTTGATCAATGTCATAGAGAAGTAAAGACACCAGAAAATATACACCATTATGAAGCTGGAATTGGTGACTCTGACTTTATTTTTGTGAAAAATGACTATCTTAATTAATCAATTAATCCCTGCAGCTCTGGTTAATTTACTTTTAAACTAGATGACTTTAGCAGAAGTCCAGAGAAAGGGTTAATGAAATCAAGCCAAAGAATTTGGGGTGTCTTTGTCTCGGATGAATACAGCCATTATTTAATTGGCAGGATCGTCCGAAAAACATCCACTCATGTAAAAGATTTCTGCTGTCACTGACAAAAGATAAACTCAGAAGCTTCTAGCAGAGCACGGTGGCATAATGCTGAGCAAGTGATGCTGGCACTGCCCAGCTGATCCCTACCCATGACAGTCACTGACATGAATTATTCACCCACAACAGTTCTCTTGGTTGGCTCAAACGAGGACAAGAAAATGCCCCTTACTTAAAATATCAAAGGCCTAATGGCTGTTTCTTCCCATCTCTGGCACTTTAAAGCTGTGTGAATGTGTGCCAGGTTGGTCCTATCGAGTCAGCTCCTATCAAAGCTCTGTCCAAAACACCCATGTGTCAGTCTAACAGCATGCTGGAAATAGCTGAATCCTCCTGATTTTGTTATGCATTCATTGCCCTTGATAATTTTTTCATTACTGACGGCGTCTCCAAGCAGGGAGGGAGTGAACTAGATTCCAGCACTGACTCAAAAGATAAACTTTTCACGGTCGGATGATTTGGCTGAGTTGTACTTAGCATAGTGACTCCGATGAGGCCTGTGGTGTCTGTTTTTCTCCTCCTCCCTGTCCCTTAATTACACTTCTATGAGAGATTGAGAAAAGTGAGGGCAGCGAGGGTGTGGTTGAAATGGAAAGCAAGTCACCAGGGAAGCGCGACTTGTTAGATGCAAAGCATGAAGAATGTCAACATCTCGCAAGGAAGTTAATTTTGCATATCGTCACCGTTGAGTGGAAATCTCATAACTCTGTTTTTGGTTTGTTTTCTGTGTTTCACTGCTTTTGTCAGACCTCATGCTCTCATGGGTTGAGAAAGTTGTGCAACCCTGGGGCCTGTGAATTCTTTACAAAACACTGGATAAACTGAAAAATGCATGGGCGTTTTAGACAATCAAGGCTGCTATTCTTCCTTTTTTGTTCCTTTTTTAAAATTGGCATTTTGGAGGCTGACAACAGCAGTGTATGAGACACAACTGTCGTCAGAATGCTTTCTGAAGATAGAAGATAACATTTCTGTTTTAAATTGTCTAAAAACGATTACACGGTTGTTGTATATTTTGTTGAGTTGTGTACTTATATTTTATGCAGCAGCATGTTTAATTTACTTGCTTGTTGTTATACATTCCCCGGAAACAATCAGATATTTCAAAGAATGAGGAAGGAAGTCGACAAGCACGACTAGACATGATGTGAATAAAACTTTAAAACGTTCCCTCATCTGTGAACATTTCTGTCTGAGTCGCGCAGATAGATTTTCATCAGCAATGCTGTTTTTTTAACAAAGACGACAGCAACTCCCATTATCCTACACTACTTGCCTCTTTTGTTGTGTTTTTAACAAGAGATCCCTAGAGGCAGGAATTACATACTGTGTCTTTTAGTGTTTCTGTTTTCTTCGTTATATTAGAAGAAGAACAAACTGAACTTGAACTGTTTCCAGAGGAGTGCTTTTGGGTCTCTCTAGACTTTTGCCCCACTCTCAAAAGTGTCCCCCACCCCCCGCTCCCTCGTGCCTCTAATCTCCCTGAAAAATTAATCATCTGTCACATCGCCTCAGTGCTCAGCCGCACACCGATGCGTAGCAGTGGCAGTTCAAGAAATAACTCCCTGTCAGGCCTTTATTAAACAGAGCTTTGGATGCAGCATTGGCCACCAAACTTGGCCGGTGAACACACAGAGCCATCTTGATGTGCTTCAGCCTTTTTGGTCGCATCCAGTCGGGACACTTGAGACCCGGTTTCCTTTTCACTGTGACAGCAGTCAATAGGACAATGCGGCTACTCTTTTCCTCTCTACCCCAAACAAAGTTACACAGAGGCTTTCTGTGCTGTATCAGAGACTCAGTTCATCCTCTTCCTTCCTACCGTCATCCAAACAACATGGAGAGGGGGACATCCTACTTACTGTAGGGGCAAAATCACTGCACCAAAGAACCTTTTCTTCAAGTTGCTGGCCATCAAATGTTCAAAATGCTCGGTTTGATTTTTTGAAAAGTTGAACAATATCTATCCATCTAATCTCCTTATCTTTATGATCCATTGTTCTCCTGACAATCATTAGACACCTTCAGTATCAGACATGTTATGGAGCATTTTGTGAACTTTGTTGCTTTGCAAATGAGGGTTTATTACCACACAGGGTCCACCCCTTTTTACTCCTTCCCTCATTCTTTATCAGCTTCATGTAATCTGATCCTGCTCTGCACTCGGGCACCTCCTCCGAGACAGCTCGCATTTCCTTTGATTCACAGCGAGGTCCCGCAGGGAGTAAACAACTGCACACCAGTTTACAGCCACTATACAACTTCCACCGACTTAATTCAACTCTTAAAAGTAGCTGCAGTGAATTCACTGACAGATCTGGGGCTATTGGCCATTCTGCTGCTTATTTTATTCACTGGCATGCTTATTGTGGCCGACTGTGTTGTTGAGAATGTGTCCGGATTAGGCAAGGAAGGGGAGCACGCTGGGCTGTATCTGCCACGTTTAGAAAAATTCAGTTTATGTGCTGCTCAAGTGCACACCAGCAGCAGTATCTCATTGTCTGTTCTTTCTCTGTGGGCTCCTGGCATGGCCACGCTGCTGTGGTCTGGACTTTATCAACTGCCTGTTACAGTCAATTGACAAATGTTCTCTTGCCAAAAGTGAGTTCTTTTTACAAACTGTGAACTTGGAGCTGTTTTCTTCCTGAACTTTATGTATGACAGTGATACGGCCCATGTACTTTGTCACCATAGTTTTGCGTCTACATTACGTAGGAACTGTTGAGAAATTACAGCTTTTCCCTAATGAACTTCCCCTCTCTGACCAGACGGCCCAGCAGTGTGGGTGAGTCAGATCATTTTGACCACCACTTCCTGTCACCCACCACAATAAATCCATTAGCTGTGCACCACTTCACATCCTCTCTTATTGATTTATAACAAACTGCTATCCAGTTAGCCTCTGCTGCCTCCATTACAGTGCCATAACGGCTATTGTCGGACGAGTGGGGGGTAAGGGTTGTGTCGTTTGGGGACCAGGAAGGCTAGTCGGGGTGTTAAACTGTATCCCATTGGGACAGCTGAGCCCCCGACTCTGTGGAGAAGAGATGCAAAGAGCACAGTGTCAGATGGAAGCACTGGAGGCTCAGCTGGCTGCTCTCCCCATTTACTGTGTCAGATTGGGCCATGTGAGTGCACAGTGTTGTGTTAAAGAAACAGTTTATTGTAAGAGGAGTGTGTGTGTTGCATGTCAGGGGACATATAATTGACAGGGTGTGTGTGTGCATGTGTGAGTGTGGTAGTGGGCGGGCAGCTTATATGTCAAATAGTTGATCTGTGCAGATGGTGCAGGAAGCTTTACAGATGTGTGGTAACATAATCTGCTTTATTT
Organism: Pagrus major; assembly: GCF_040436345.1. Lineage (NCBI taxonomy): Eukaryota > Metazoa > Chordata > Actinopteri > Spariformes > Sparidae > Pagrus > Pagrus major. The sequence goes on along the minus strand of NC_133215.1, from coordinate 26,966,967 downwards.
GCGTGTCAGCCTAAACATGACATTAGCAAGCCTGTTAGGAATCACAGAGCACCAGATGAGGTTAAGTTTCTACAACTGTTATAGTGCAGAGCTTATAAAGAGTTAAAAGATTGAAACACTTGCATGTCTGTATGATAAACATGAAGGAGACAGCTTGGCTTAGTTTAGTTTAGCGTAACTTATTTTAGCATAAAAATGACAAAAGTTGTAGTTGTGCAGGGGGTAATGTGCAGGACTATTTCTTGTTGTTTTTTCTTTGATCTCTAAGAATTAGACAAACGATATATAATGTGTTATTTAGTGAGCTTTTAAAAGTGACTGTATTTGTATTTCATAGATTTATAAGATAAACAGAGATGGTGCCTAGTCCAAAGAGAATTGCTTGCCTGGTGCATCTGGCCAAAAATTCTCTAGCTTCTAGTTTTACTTCCTGGTTGTGCAGCCCACTGAATATGCCCAGTAGATTTTCTCCTGCTGACCCCACCTGCAAGTTCCCACTTGGCCCTTTGACTTTACATTGTGATGATGTCACTGATTTACAAATTCAAATACAAAACTTCAATGGATCAAAAATTCATAATGAAGAGAGTCATAGTTGTAATAATCTTGGAGTTGTCCTGTCAACAGTTTTACAGATGTCGTTGTTATAATGGTGTTCTATGGGGAAAATGTAGGTCTACATAGTGGATTCATGCTGTGTTTTGTTTAGCTGTTTCCTCCTGTTCCAGTCTTTATGCGAAGCTAAGCTAACTGGCTACCTGCCCTAGCTACATGTTTAACAGACAGAAATGTGAGTGGCACCAACCTTCTCATCCAACTCTTGGCAAGAAGGCAAATAAGTGTATTTCCCAAACTTAGCCTTTACATTTGATACTATTTTTGCAAGCTTAATCTTCTCAAGCAGGCATGTAAAATCCCAGCAGAGCCCTGTGACATGTTATTTACACCCCTGCCTGCCAAACAGGCATGAGGCTAAATAACAAATCACTGCACACTCTGTAATGTATGTTAGGAGGCACTCTGGAATATGACCAGAGTGCATCTCCAGCCCCCTGGGCCTCTTCCCTGACCTGATTGATTCCTGCTGTGACACAAAGAGGAGCTTAGACCAGCAAAGTCAAATTCTGGCCTGCTGGGATGTTTTTCATATCTCCTGAGTTTGTAACTGACAACTTCTCAATTATTGGAAGGATTGACGAGGAGAATAGAATGACACATCTACAGTTTAGCCCCTCTAGCCATTAGGTGTATTCAGCCTCACCCAGATCACTCACTCTGATGCCACACCCTTGTTGAGAGCCTGTCACTGCTGGGGAGACACTCCCTGTCTGACATGCCTGTGGAGGGGGCAGGATAGTGAACCTGTTCTCATGATTGAGAACAGCGTTACTCATCTACTGTCACAGTAGCAAGATTTCCTCAGTATCTGTTAGTTTGAGCAATGTATGAGTGAGTCAGCGAGAAGTTTAGAAGCGTGAAAAAGTGTGCACTATTTCCAACACAAGATTTACACATGGACAGACTGAATATACTGTGTTAGTGTGGAATGTCACACCAGCATCGGGCGCTGAACAGTATCCGTCTCTGCTTTTCTGTTGCAACTCGTTTGCTGGCAGCTTTCACTGATCCACATTCCTGTTTTTACTGTGCAGGGGTTGTTTTTTTTTTTTTTTTTTGGAAGAAGCTCCCTAAAGTCATCCACAGAGGCTGTTGCTTAACAAGATAGTGGGAGAGGATGGGTGTGACATGTTGCTGAGCAAGGGAGTGTGGCTTCCATGTAACCATGCATTTGTGTAGGTGGATGGATACCGGTGTTTGTAATGATGATGACAGAGCAAGGTACAGTGAGAGTGAAAGGATGCATCACTTATTAACTGGAAGAGGGCAAAGTCCAGTCAGAGATACACAACGCAACCAACAGCTTTTAGTCGGCGCTGAACAATGGGGGAGGGATCAGTAAGATGAGCCTTGCGATACTGCGCTTTACTTTGACCTGAACATAAAACATATCTTTTTGTATAGTATGATAATTTTGTTTTTTAAGTTTTTGATCTTTTTTTTATCATTTAAAATCAAATCTTTGAATGATTTTCTTGGCTTGGACCACACTCAGCATGTGGGCAAGTTTAAAAAAAAATAAATTGGAGAAATCCTACTTGCCAGCAACACTTATCAGCAAACAAGTGAGCATGGCTTCAGACATCAGATGGGTCAACAGATAAAACGCCCACAGTACAGTGCCTTTTGGTTACCTAGGCGATATGCGGGGCGTGTCGCGGCATTGCAACAGTTGGCTGAACCCGCTGCCTCGCCCAGGAAAACAAAGACTACACAAACACAGCCCCTGATTTACAGAGAACAGGAAAGTTCTGTGTGTACATGCTGGAGTTCTGCATTTAACAAAAAAGTCACGTGGGCTTTGTTTTATATGTGTGTGTGTGCGCCTTCAGCAGTGAGTCAATTTTTGACTTTGGCTTTTTTTTAATTGTCTGGTTAATGTCAATTTATTCCCATTGCCGTGCTGATCAGTGTATAGCCAGTAGTCGCTTACCATGTTGTCGAACAAGCTGCTCATGCTTCTGTGAGAGGCCACACCTTGCCTCAGAGAGGTGGGAATACACGGTGATTATGAGCATAGTTTCTGCCTGTGCCCTTTCGCGATAGAGAATCGTTGGTTAGGTAGCATGTAACTGCAAGCACAGACAGTCCTCTGGGGCCCGGTCCTACAGGATCTGGTGCCAGACCGACTACAGCTGAAACTCACTGCACTGCTGCTCCCTGAAAGAGTCACATGTTAGGGACCTGAGAACAACATCAGGTTCAGTTGAGTTTATTTTGAACATGTGCATATTGACATCATGTGCAGTAGGGCTGGGTGATATGGCCTAACTATAATATTGCATTATTTTTAGGCTATATCATGATGCACAATATATATCTCGATATGTTGAAATCTCCTCAAAAATATTTCCTAAATGTTAGGATTGGACGCCAAAATCAAATATCACGATATCTTTAACAAATACATCGATAATGATGTTGCGACAGTGTTGTAGGCATGACTGTTGGTGCTTTCACAAAATATTAACACAATGAGGTTCATTGATAGATAATCATCAGTAATGTGGATATAAAGGCAAGTATTAGAACGAGTACAACAGTCTGGTCACTTCAGAAAATTACATAATTTACCATAATGAGGCCTTTTAAAACCAGGAAAAGACAACACCTAAGCCATATCACGGTATATAACAATACCACAAATCTGTAACAATACCACAAATCTGTAACAATACCACAAATCTGAGATGTTTCACGGTCTCATATCACGATAACAATATATCGATTAAATGCAGAGCCCTAATGTGTCTTCCCAAAAACATGTGGGGACCTTTATGTGAGTTGCTAGTCCATCAAATTGCCACAGAGAGAAAACTCAGGACAGACACCAACTAATGAGGAACATGCAGTGCACACACTATTATAGCTTCTTCTTCATACAAACTGTAGTGTGAAACAAAGCCCTCCTGCTACAGGGACGCACACACACACCAGCACACGCACACGGTATGATGCCTGGGGGAGAAAAAGTGGGCTGGGTCGTTTGAGGGCCTTAAACACAACACAACCCATCCGTATGCAAAGCCAGAGGGCAAAAAGTTGAGGGAGTGGTGCGTTCGCTCTTACATCAGGAACAGTTCCAGAGTAAGGCAGCGAGACAAAAGAGTTCATCTTTGTACAAATTCCTTTCCTCCAAACCCATAGATCAGCTCTCATTACAGCACTCACCACATTGTTAAGTTGTATGAATTTGTTCCATGATGTTTGAATGTGAGCAGACGTAAAGGTGGTAATTTAGGGGTTTATTGCTCATTTTGTGCCAGTTCAGCAGCTTGAGTTTGTGGCTCTTAGCCCCGACTTGTTTTATTACTTGTAAAGATGGAAGATAAGCGTAGTTGCTTATTGTTGGAATCGTAGCTATAACCAGCTGTCAGCCAAAGGATTGCAGTAATTTTCCCCTGTTTTTTGTCTGGTACAGCCTTTGTTTGCCTAGCCGTGTGCAATGCATCTGCAGAAATAAGCACACACCCTTATATGTACAGCACACACACACACACACACATATGCACAGTGCACCCCTGCAATGGACTCCGCAAAGCCTCCTCTCAGTAACAAACATCTGAAAACATAGCACAGTGAATGCATTGTGTTACATCAGTCATATGTCACATGCCGTGGCAAGCAGCCATTATGAATACATATTTTTTTGTGTGTGTGGTGGATGACATTCAGGCTGCAGAATCCAGGAAATAGAAAACATCCATCCATGTTCTGACACTGAGAGGTTATTTTGGGTCTGTGGAGCCTCAAAACAAGGAAGTCTAGAAAGGTAGTCCAGTTTATGTTTTAGTCTTCATTAGATCAGAACATAAAGTAAGGTGTTGACAGCTGCAGCTGATGATTATTTTCATTATTCATTAATCTACTGAATATTTTCACGATAATTGATTAATTTAGTCTGTAAAATGTAAAAAAAAAAAAAATGTGACGTCTACAAATTGCTCCTTTTGTCCAACCAGCAGTCCAAAACATAAAGACTCTTCATTTACTGTCACAAATGACAAAGAAAAGAAGCAAATGCTTACATTTAAGAAGCAGAATTTTAGGTTTATTTTGTTTCAGAGGTGCATGCATTTGATGGTAAAATCCATGAAAATGTAGGCAAAGTAGACCAGTGTGAAAGATTATTTTACTATTTGATACAGTAAGATTTCTGTGTGATGACTGAGAACCTGACTAATGTAATGAGAGGAATGTGTTTTTTTTTATCAGGAAAGCAAGATCATGTAGGAGGTGTAGGACAAACTTGTAACAACAAGTCAGTGGCAGTTACTCAATCTGTGGAGCAGTATTAAAATATAACTACACAAGGTGCCTCAGTATGTCAGATTACTGGAAACACACTCACTGAGGTGTGAAGTAATAGTCTTAAATAAGAAAAACGGAATTTAAAACAAAGTTGCATGCGTTTTCTTAGAGATTAGGCATGTGTGTGACGAGAAGTATACTCACTGTCTGAAGTCTCACACACACACACACATACACTCACACACATACTCACCCAGTGGAGTCGAAACCTGACGAGCAGGTTCCTTTTTGCCAAGCGTCAGCAGCGGGCTGCTCCCACTGCTGTATGGGCGGAGGCCCCGGGGTGAGAGGTCACTCTGAGTGGCTGGCATTCCTGACTTACAGCTGTCTCTCAGCCAGCTTCACCCTCACTGTCCCATGAGCCTCTGCTGCTGCTCTGTGTTGTCATTTTCAGGTCAGGGTGCACGGCTGGGAGGGAGGGGGGTGGGGAGCGAAGGGTCATCGGGTGAGCTGTCATACTCAAGTGGCATAAAAAAAAATGAATGACAGTCTTGTGTAAAGGAGCACAGACCTCGCTGGAATACTTATTAATTCATGAAAAGAGGCAGACGTAGCAAAGTTTAACAGCATCATTACAGCAGAAGAAATGTTTGACTGAATCTTGATTTTTATTGTGTTTTTTAGGATTGCTTCATTGTTGTTTTGATTGCGGGAAGCAAGGATGGAAATGCAGAGTAAGTAATTCAAAATTCAGCTCTTGTTTTTAAACATTAAATGTATTTTACTTTACTTCCATATTTTAATATTTTAATTTAATAATAGTGATTTTATGCTGGTTTTAGATTTAGCTTGTACAGTTTCATATTGAGTTTTGTCTTCATCAACTCATTCTACAGTACTTTTAAAGGACACTGTTGAACATTGTGATCATGACCTTTCCTACTTCCAACTATTGTTCTCATATATTTAGGTCACTTCCTTAATACAAAAATTATAATGAAAGGTAACCTCTGTAAAACACTTTATCACTTTATGTGGCATAGAAGTTAAAAAATTGGTTCACTGGGGAGGAAAAATATCCTCACTCCATGTTGATCAAACTTATTGATAAAATACTTGGATCCAACACCTTTGACATCTCCTCTCTCCGTGCTCGGCAGTGGGTGAGCGTGATAGCAGCATGGCGAAGGTGGAAGACTGGCAGCGGACAATGTATGGCTTAGACTCAGGCATCCAGTCCGGCGCCACCACAGTCACTACTGACGATGGTGATTACACCACTTCCAAGCACTACACCATGACCACCACCACTGTCACAAGGGAAGAGCCAAGTAAGACAACAAGCACGCACCAAACCACACAATATTGATATAATTCAACCTTTGTCTTTATTACATGAGTCCTGTGAAATCATCATCATCTCATATCTTGATAGACACGGAGTTTGTTACAAGAGCACAGCGGGTGCGGGCTGCAATGTTCCCAGAGACTCTGGAGTCAGGCACCACCATCCTGTCCACTCAGACAGACCCGTCCCAGATGACCAACGTCCAGCGGCTGGCTGAGCCCTCCCAGATGCTCAAGACAGCCATCATCCATCTGATCAACTACCAGGATGACGCAGAGCTCGCCACACGTGCCGTGCCTGAGCTCACCAAATTGCTCAACGATGAAGACCAGGTGAGGAACGCACAATATTTTGGTAAAATTTGCCATTATTGGATACATTAAGGGTCTTATGACCTAATTAAATTGAGTTAATTGACACTGTCTTCTGTACATGAAGTCCTGTATATAAGTACAGTATGTGTATGTGAATATAGAGCTGAAACTATTTTTCAGGCAATTAACAAATTAGTCAACTGAAAATCAAAGGACTAGTTCAACATTTACAGCTGGCAGATGTTTAGGTTAGTTTAGCTTGGCTTAGTTGAGCATAGCTTAGCCTAATTTAGCACAAAGACTTGACACAAAAAAGAAACAGCTAGCTTGGCTCTGTCCTATGATTTAAAAAATGCGTTGGATAACATACTGCGATGAAAAAATGACACATTGCGGTTTTACGGTGGGTTATTTGTAGACCTCGTGATCAGCTAAGCTAAATGACTGCTGACTGTAGCAAACTTATTATTTACTTATCAAAATAGTCAGATACTATTTTAACAGCTGGCAACTAATATATTAGTTGTTGCAGCTATATTGTAAATTGAATATTTTGGGTTTATTTGAAGCCTTCATCTTGTACTTTAACATCAATATCACCCTCTATTATAGAAATAACATTGAAACCAGGCAGTCCCTTTTAAAGTTTATAGTTATTACTTCCACCAGTAAACAACTCGTCTTCTCCCCGTTCATTTCTCCTCAGGTGGTGGTCAGCAAGGCGGCACAGATTGTCAACCAGCTCACACGCAAGGAGGCATCTCGGCGGGCGCTGATGCAGTCCCCTCAGATGGTGGCAGCGGTGGTGCGGGCCATGCAGAACACAAGCGACATGGAGACGGCGCGGGCCACAGCCAGCATCCTCCACAACCTGTCTCACCAGAGAGAGGGCCTGCTCTCCATCTTCAAGTCTGGAGGCATCCCTGCTTTGGTCCGCATGCTCAGGTACCTCCGATTAAGGAAGTTATATGACTTCAGTCGCTTTTGACTTTGATCATTATCTTTGTCTTAGTTTCTAATATGTATTGGGAAATGTACTGTTTCTGATAGCATTGGCATGAAAGGGAAAGTTGCATTTCCAGGCTCATTTTGCCATTTTGTGCGACTGTTCATCAATTCCTACTTGAAACATGACAAACACAGACAACGTGAAGTCATTATGAGGTATTTCCCAGTACAACAAGAGCTTTTGACTCACTAGTAGCCTTAAACAATTTGCAGAGCAACAACAAGGCTGGCTCTGCATATTTCACCTTTTGACTACAAGAAACCCTTTTTGCGCCTGCCAATATAAGATCATATTTAAGTGTATTCTCTGGAGTGTGTTGAAAGTAGGAGACTCAAGTAGAAGAAAATTAAGCATCCTAAAATTATTGGAGCCAACAAAAAAAAGTAATCAGAGCAACTACTTAAAATTGTCAGTTTTTCTTCTTAACACGCCTGTTTCTCTCCCTCAGCTCTCCCATGGAGTCTGTGCTCTTCTACGCCATCACCACACTCCACAACCTGCTGCTGCACCAGGAAGGAGCAAAGATGGCTGTTCGTCTGGCCGACGGCCTGCAGAGGATGGTTCCCCTGCTGAATAAGAGCAACCCCAAGTTCCTGGCTATCACCACAGACTGCCTGCAGCTGCTGTCCTATGGCAACCAGGAGAGCAAGGTGTGTGTGTGTGTGTGTGTGTGTGTGTGTGTGTGTGTGTGTGTGTGTGTGTGTGTGTGTGTGTGTGTGTGTGTGTGTGTGTGTGTGTGTGTGTGTGTGTGTGTGTGTGTGTGTGTGTGTGTGTGTGTAGGTGTTTATCGGTACACGCAAATACAATAGCTGGTACACTTCATACCAGCCAACTTCTGTAATTTGAGACTGTTCAAGTTGTGGAGCTTGTGTGTGCATGTGTTCTGTTTTGGGTGTGGCATGAGAACAGAGTTGTTCAGGTGCTGGCACAGTGGGGGTATGTATGGGTGTGGTTATCTGTCAAGCGCAATAAAATGAGTGAAGATATACTGGTTTAGTTTATCTGCCTGGACAGGTCGCAGAGTCTTTAGAGTTGAGAATTGTAAAACATGAAGTTATAGAATCAAAGTTATTTTCACTCTATCTTTTAACTCTACTTTGTATACAAACACATACTCACATAGCCTCCCTCTCTCTCTCTCTCTCTCTCTCTCTGTCTCTCTCTCTCTCTCTCTCACAGCTCATCATCCTTGCCAACAGAGGTCCTGAGGGTCTCGTTCACATCATGAGGAACTACAGCTACGAGAAGCTGCTGTGGACCACAAGCCGTGTTCTCAAAGTCCTCTCTGTGTGCCCCAGCAACAAACCTGCCATTGTAGAGGCTGGTATGTAATACATGTTTTCTGTGTGAGCACACACCTGTGTGTGTGTGTGTGTGTGTGTGTGTGTGTGTGCGTGCGTGTGCGTGTGCGCGTGCGCAAGGTAGTCATACAGGTGCGGCAACTTTGTGTTACCTGAGCTGTGGCTAATGGCTTCTTGTCAACCACATATCTTCATGACAGCTGATGAGATGTTGCTGAGAGCTGAGTAATCTGACTTCTCTGTTCCCTGCAGGTGGGATGCAGGCTCTGGGTAAACACCTGACAGGCTCCAGCCAGCGTCTGATGCAGAACTGCCTGTGGACGCTCAGGAACCTGTCTGACGCTGCCACCAAGGAGGTCTGTATCCACAATATCGTTTTTTTGTAATATCTCTTCATTCGGCAGCAGAGGAACTTGCTAAAATCGCTCTCTTCCTGTTTCCAGGAGGGTATGGACAGCCTGCTGCAGGTGCTGGTGGGCCTGCTCAGCTCAGATGACCTCAACATGCTCACTTGTGCCACAGGCATCCTGTCAAACCTCACATGCAACAATGCCCACAATAAGACTCTGGTCACCCAGAGCAACGGCGTGGAGGCGCTGATCCACGCCATCCTGCGCGCAGGCGAGAAAGAGGATGTGACCGAACCTGCCGTCTGCGCTCTGCGTCACCTGACTTCACGCCACCAACAGGCCGAGGTGGCGCAGAATGCTGTGAGGAAACACTACGGCATCCCAGCCATCGTCAAGCTGCTCAACCAGCCCTACTACTGGCCTGTCATCAAGGTAGAGAGAAGGGAGGGGGAGGTTTAGTAGTAGAGGGTCAGTGAAATTTTAAGCTTGGGAAATGATCATATAATAATTAACTTTTTTGTTTTAAATGCAGTTTTTTCAATGCTTTACAAAAAGTGAACAAAAAATGTAAATCATTCCAAATATCCATATGCTCAGAATGTCTCTGACCCTTAAACTGATACTTAAGTGTTTTTTCCTACTAAGATGGTGGAAAGGACTCCAGACGTAGCTAGACTGAAAACAGGTGGTTTGAGGGAACATAAGTTAAGGACTATGAAACAAATATATTGAGGAGTTAATGGGTTTGTTCCAAAGTCAAAAAACTGGAGAAAAATGGTGATAAGAAGACAGATGGACAGAGGGGATGGCAGATCCGGCTGAAGGCCAGATTCTCCATCAGCCTAAGAGAGCATGAAATGAACATGACAGCAGGAACAGTTTGTTTTACAACAACAACGTTTCAGAGGACAAAACTGTCACTTAATAATTCTAAACGGAGCTGGAAGTTTTTGTTTGTCAGCTTTGTTTTACTTGCTGACCAATCACGGTGAACAGTATCATGACATTGCATCTCTTCCCCGCCTGAAGGCTGTGGTTGGCCTGATCCGCAACCTGGCCCTGTGCCCAGAGAACCAGGCTCCTCTGAGGGACTCTGGAGTGATCCCCCGTCTGGTCAACCTGCTGCTCAAATCCCACCAGGACGCCCAGAAACACGGTTCATCCGCCCAGCAGACATACCAGGTACATGAGGAGCTAGTTTGAAACGATGCATGAGATCACTGATTAACTGTGTATGTTTATTTTTTTTATTTTTTTCGTGTGTGTGTGTGTGTGTGTGTGTTGTTTATGAATTTTCATATCTTTTCATCTTTAGGATGGGGTGAGGATGGAGGAGATTGTGGAGGGCTGCACAGGAGCTCTGCACATCCTGGCCAGAGATCCCATCAACAGAGCAGAGATTGCCAACCTGCAGACCATTCCTCTGTTTGTTCAGGTAACAGAGGAAACTGAAGCTCTCCCACCTTCCCGCCTTGATGATTAACTTCCTTTTGTTTGTTTTGTTTGACTCATTTTCTTCCTCCCCGTCTCCAGCTGCTCTACTCTCCAGTGGACAACGTGAAGCGCGTAGCGGCGGGCGTCCTGTGTGAGCTGGCCCTGGACAAACCGTCAGCTGAGCTTATCGACGCCGAGGGAGCATCGGCTCCGCTGATGGAGCTGCTGCACTCCAACAACGAGGGCATCGGTAGGACACGTAGATAATGCACTGCGATTAGCTTACGGGAATATAGCATTTAGTCATAGGTGGAAAGCTTCAAAGTCAATTTACTCAAGTGCTGTGCTTACTGTCAGGGCAGTCTCCAGGTCCTTCGTTCTACATGACTATGCGCATTTTGTGAAACTGTACTTTTACTGTGCTACATTTCAGCCTACATTTAAAGAAGACATTACAATGTTGCTGGGTTTAAACCACCTATATAGGTAGTTTGACAATATTCAAAGAATTTGTAGAGGTGAATACATTGATAATTCAACAGGAAATTTTCTACAGATATAACTTTGCATTTACAAGCAGAATGTTTGTTACTTTAAATGCAATTTTAATGGAGGTATTTATTTATTCATGTCTTCTTTTCCTACTTATTTTATCTCTATGATGAATCATTCTGCTGTAGCATTGCAAGTTTTCTTGCCAAGATTTAAATGAGAAGATCGATGTTACTCTTATGTCTGTACAGTAAATATGAAGAGAATACCATTTAGTGGCGCAGTTATATCAGGCAGGCCAGGGCGGTCCATGGCCCCCCTGATATAATTGTTTTGTTTTCACTGTTACTTTATCCTCTGGTGCAGTCCAGATTAAAATGTGGATTGTTTCTCTGTCAATATTTGCCGGCTATAACACCTTCTTAATATTAGAGTATGAATAAGGATTGGGGTGTTATTGTACATCGTTGAATGTGTCCTGATTCTTTTCCCCCTCAGCTACCTACGCTGCTGCTGTGCTCTTCCGTATCTCTGAGGATAAGAATTCAGACTACAAGAAGCGAGTGTCTGTGGAGCTCACACACTCTCTGTTCAAGCACGACGCTGCTGCCTGGGAGATGGTGAGTGTCTGGCGCCCTCCACTGCCAGGACATGACAACTAAACATTAAAGTAGATTTTTAGACATTTTTTAAATCCCTTCAGCTCTCTGGGTTTACATCATAGTCTTCTCAGCAACTTCATATAATGCTGATGGCAGTTAAGAAGTACATTCTGAGGAGCAATTCTTTTTTTTTTTTAGGAATCTTTATATATAATCTTTTTTTTAATACTTTCATGACTATTATTAAGCTTTCTATATAAAGTGTTGACTTTATTTGACCTTTACTCTCTTGTGACCTCTCTGCAGGCCCACAACAGCGTCCCCATGGATGGACCCTATCATGATGGTGAGTAACTATGACTGAAATGTGCACATACAGCACATTCCTCAGCAGTGGGTCACTCCACCACAGGCAGTGGCCACAGTGTTAAAATGCTGTAATGTGCTAACAGAGTGCCTCCCTGCTGCAGCCTACAGATTCCATTTACCGTCGTCATATCGCAGCAAAAGAAATAGTTTATGTAGTTCGACGAGTACTCTGAAATGAGGCCTAGCTTGTTTTGTTTTTTAATCATTTTTCAACTCAGTCCTCTTCTGTCTTCTCAAACAGTACGTCACCTCAGAGGCTGAACCTTTGACTTTTCTTTGGTTTATTCTCGAATCATTTTCTCTTGGTACATCACCACTTACTCCTCATTGCCAAGTCTAAAAGGTTTTGCTCAATCAGTCTCCTTCCTGGTGTGTCCTTATCTGTGTTTGAATCTTTCTCTTATTTCCCATCCGTTCCCTCTCTTGACTTTTCTCCTTGTATGGCCTTGGTATTTTCTGTCTGCATTCAGAGAAAAGAGACTCTTAAGGAAAAATGGATTAGCTTCTCCTTACTCGAGGACCACTGTGAGCCAAAAACTTGCCTAAAATGTTTTATGATGTTAGCTTTGGAGTACAGGGGAAGTTAAATGGCATAAGGTGTGTAGGTCCAGTGTGTAACAAGTAAAAAAACAAAACAAATGTTCTTATTTTTTGCAGAGCTGGATGTTGGTTTCCAAGCATATGGAGGGTATGGAGGTGAAATGCCAATGGAAGGCATGGAGGTAAATATGATGCCAGAAGAATATGGAGGCGGCATTGCCTACGAGAGACAAGCGTACCAAGAATACTGACCAAAAGGTACATTTTACTTTTTTCTCTTGCATTAAATAAATATTGCTAATTAAGAGGTCATTAAGTGTTAAAAACATAACTTATTTTTGAATTTGAGTGTAACACTCAAAAACTCAGCTGATGTGCTTCATTAGGGCTGAGCATACAGCCCTACGTCAGGTACACAACCAGAACATGTGACAAGATACAAGAGTACTCATAATATATTGTGAAATAAATTGTATAAGAATAGATCAAATTTAATTAATAAGATGAAAGTCATGATTATTAAAAGTTAATAATGTATAATAAAAAAAGGCTGAAGGCTTAAGGCCTGATATTTCTTTTCTAAAACATAATAACTTTTAAATAACCTGTCTGTGGAGAAGCTGTGCTTGAGAAGCAAGTTGAAGTTTTTTTTCTTATCGCGTCCTTTTCCTCTTTTTATAGACCCGGAGGAGTGAAAAGGGTGGAAAAAGGAAGCGGAGGAGCTGATGTGGGACGTAATGGGACAAAGAAGAGAATATAGTCGTCAGTAGAGATTATTCCCTCTGCTCTCAGCCTGATGTAATATATGCAATTATCACTGAGTACGGGACTCATAATCTTAACAGGGCTCAACTTTGTTTTATAGCATTATTTTGCTGATTATAATTCTGACAGTGACGATGCTTGTAGGTTTCTGTTAGAGAACCTTTTAAAAGTGCGTGTGTGCATGTGAGTGTGTGTGTGTGTGTGTGTGTGTGTGTGTGTGTGTGTGTTTGCGTGTGTCTTTACGCTTTTGGGTGGGTATTCTATGCCAAAGAGATTTTATTTTGTGATGATAATCATGTAGCTTCCTTTTTTTATGAAAAATAAAACAAAAGAGGATAATAGTTGAAAACACTGCCAGAGGTGGCTCAACGTGCACGGTGCACCTGCTCACCGCTCTGTTTCTTTTCTTAACGCCTTTGTAACAGACACTGCTGTCTACGCTGTAGTTTTGACACTATATACTGTCAACTTTCTCCCGCTGTGACCCAACACTAAGGAGTCGGCGGCACTAATTCAGTAGGAGTGAACCAACGAGGAGATGTGGGGGTCTCTGACAGACCCCTGAGAGAGAGCAGGGTAGGGCTGCTCCCCCGCCCCCCTTCATGTGATCAGCTGACGTGTTAATAACTTTTTTGGATGTTTGTTTTTTAGGAATAGTTTCTCATCTTTTATAAGTTATTCAGTGGGAAAGGTTCACATTATCCGGCATTAGCAGAACATTAACAACGATGTCTTTCCTTCTAAACTGAATTTTAAAGAAAAGATCATGTGACTGTGATCATTTGCAACATCGTGGTTTCACAGATGTGTTCAACCGGTTGATTCATTCATGAGTCAACAGGTGAGATAATGTAGTTGGGGACGGCCCTACAGCTGGAGCAAACTACTGACAGGGAAATTTGTCTTTCTACTTAATAAGAGTTTTTACTGAAATTTTGTTTAATAAAAATATAGGATATATTAAACATATTGTGGTGTCTGTTTATTGAGTTAAAAATCTGAAATGATCTGAACCTGAAATGATCTGAACATTGTTTTGATATGTTTGGCTGAACTTCTACTCCTTTGGTCTGCCTGCCATCCTGCATTTCTTTTTATCATTAATCAGATTCGTTCCAAAGTCTTGATGGTGTAAAGTACAGTATCTACAACACAGTTTTATACCCTGAGATAACCTTTCATTGTTGAGTGCTGTGCTTGAAGTTCTTTATTCTCAGTTGCTATATTGTGTCCTCAGGTGGAACAGGTCCTTTTAAAGAGGTGGTTGAAAACCTTCATGAGATAATGTTACTAGCTTATACACTCCACGGATATGATGTAGTCCAATTCAAATTTAGTCTCTGAAACAGCTTTCAGAGACTAAATTTTTAAATTTGATTTCCACCTGATTAGTCTTTTTGTACCATTGATCCAGTGCTTAAACTGGGCAGATTTTAGAGAAAGCTGAGAAGACTTAAAAAAAGGTTTTGCAGCTGGTCGCTTTACTTTTTTAAGTTTTCTCAAAGATCCCTTTTTTACAGTGTAGTGTAAATAGATTTTCTGTGGCCCGGCACAACAAAGCCTGTGTGAGAAGTGAAACCCCAACCCTGAACCTGTGGCTGAAAAACCTGCAACAATTGGTCCAGCTATAAAAATAATTCTGCACGTCTGCATAGCAACTGTGTGGTTTTATTCAATTTCATCATCATCATCATCATTTTCACCATTTTCACCATGTTCATATAGAAAATATATTAACACTTTAATTAAACATTTCAATGCCCAGTCAAAACAGATTCATGCAGACACCTTATACAGTATTACAATACATGTGAGTGCAGGACAGAGAAGATCTGATAACATGTTAACTTTAAGATTATTGCTTGATTCAAATGCATCTCTTTGTATGAGCCATCCCTCATTGTAGTATCACTGTGTGTATAGAAAGTGTGTACTCTACACTAATTGAGCATTACTCATTATTATTATTACTCGTTATTTCCAGGTGTCTGCGCATTCATTCATGCAATAGATAAAATCTGATAATAATCATCATTTGTGTGAGTGTCGAGGCCATTGCAGTTGTTGTTTTCGACCCATCTGTTCATCAATGCTTATCGTTATTAGACTGCTTCTCTGCAGCTTTAAATATTCCTGTTCAGATTAGTCTGCTGTACACTTTTAATATTAAAAACATTTCACAAAGGTTCACAGGTTTTGGGTTAAATATCCTAAGTTTCATTGCCGTTTGCACCCTGCATCACTCTGTTCACGCTCAGAAACACTGTCCACTCTGGCTAGAGGCTGAAGAGCAGTAGATGAGCTCCAGGCAGGAGGCAAAATCTCATGTCTGTGTGCACCAAAGCCTTAGATCACATTGTCAAACATGTGCATGGACTGCATGATGTTTTCATCCTGGAGAGAGAGACAAGGGAACAAAGTTAAATTACTGAGACGGCTGCAGATGGAAACGGAGGTTTTGCATTAAATGTGGACATTTGTGCAGACGACCTTTTGGCATGTCTCCAAGAACTCCTCGATGGTGACCACGCCGTCATTGTTCTTGTCCATTTTCTGTTAAAGACAGCACACAGGCACAGATGTTTCAAAGGGTAACTTAAAGGTAAGGCAAGGCAAGTTAATTTGTATAGCACAATTCAGACACAAGGCAACTCAAAGCGCTTGATATGGGCATAACATTACATTAAAAGACATTCAAAATTGCATTTAAAATACATTAAAAAACAAGTATGAAGACATCAAGGAAAAAAATATTAAAAACCAGTTAAGAAATAGGAAAATAAACTAAAATAGAATAGGTTTAAAAGAGACAAGACCAAAGAATAAATGTCACAGTGCATTTCAAAGCCTTAAAATTGCTTCAGTGAAAACAGAAAGGTCTTCAGGCTTGATTTAAAAGAGGTGAGAGTTGGAGTGGACCTGCAGTTTTCAGGGAGTTTGTTCCAGATATGTGGCACATAATAACTGAACACTGCTTCTCCATGTTTAGTTTTGACTGTAGGGACTGAAAGCAGACCTGTACCTGATGACCTCAGAGGTCTGGATGGCTCATAACGTAGCAGCACATCAGAAATGTATTTTGGCCCTAAACCACTAAGTGCTTTATAAACCAAATCCTGATTTGAAGACATCAAAAGACACTCTGAGGGGTGTTTCCTGAAAACGGAGCTCATGCTCAGTTTTCTAACCAAATTAAATGTTTTGTTACCCTGTATGGTTTACATTCATGTTTTCTAGCGAGCAGTTTCCTTCATTCCCTTTTCTCACACATAGCCATGTGTACTGGCACATTGATACCAATGAAAAGGTGGAGTAACTTCTTCTGTCAGTTGTTGAGTCAGTATATGACAACATGGGAATCAGACTCAACAAGCAACTGTCTTTCTTCAGAATCGCTTACTCCACCTTTAATTTGTTTTGCGTTGCCAAACCCTAGTGCCCAGGTGACATGTGAGCACTTGTGCATGTGCAAGAGAGACAAACAAAAAATCATGCTGCTCATACAAACATTGCTCCATAGCACCACTTGTGGTCAGAAACTTTACAGGGTGCCTTTAAGAAACAGATGAACCTGACGAGTGTTTTAGGTCTTTTTATCTAAGCATGTGCAGACTTGAAACTGTGTGTTCACAAGGAAGGGCTGATATGAAATGCTTCAGCTGAGTACTTCTGGTGCCATTTAAAAGATGTGTACCGGTTGGATGATTTGTGTGTTTTACCTGGAAGAAGTTGTCAACATGCTCCTTGGGAGCACTATCCCTCATGTTGGGGTAGGTGTACTTTCCCATCATGTCGTAGATGGAGTCCATGATTGCTGTCATCTCCTGGACAGAGAGGGGGGAGGAAGAAGAAATATAGGCAAATCAAACATCACCAAGAGTTACCAACACAACAGAGAGAGAGAGAGAGAGAGAATAGTTTGAATACCTCTCTGGTGATGCAGCCATCTTTGTTGAGATCATACAGATTAAAGGCCCAGTTGAGTTTATCAGTGATGGAGCCTCTCAGGATGATGGACAGACTTATGACAAAGTCCTAAAGGGAGGCAAACAAAACCCAGCTATGATTGAGTTTAGAAAGGTGGTGTTAACATCAGAAGGAGCGGGTCAAAAGGTGGGAAAAAAAGAAAGCAAGAAAAACGCAGAACGATGTGATATTGTCACCAACAGATACAAACTGAAGGCTTATAAAGATGATACTTCTCTTGTCTTTGCTGGTTCTGATCAAGTGAAAGAAATTGAGGAAGATAAAAAAAAAAAACGTGATTGGACAGTAGAGAATGAAAGGATAAAAAAGTCACCTCAAAGCTGACTGATCCATTGTTGTTGGTGTCAAAAGCTTCAAACAGGAAATGTGCATACATACTTGAATCTGTAAGAATTAGAAAATAAAGTGACCAAATGCCTCAATGTTCCGAAATACCAACATTTTTTTTAGTATTAAACTACATGGTTTTGAGTTTGCTAAATGTTTTTTTTTTTTTTTAATTAAAGATATATTATGCAGGATCTTACAAAAAAAAACAAACCGTATACACTCTTACAAACGTAATCCCTCTCAATCATCACTTATGACCCACTAGAAGAGTCTGGTTGTGTCTGTATCTGCAGAGACTCTGCCCTCTGTCTGTACTTTCTTATTTTCTTCTTATTTTGCTGTGTTCAAGATGTTTCTGTACATCAACATTTGGGCAGTGGTGTGTAGACCCCAGCTGACAACAGCACAAGGTCAGGACTGTAGTCAATGTGTCTGTTTGACTGAGGGTGGAGCGACAAAATGACACACACACACAGAGCAGAGAGGCAAACAGAGGACAAGATGAAGCACATGTTTCAGCCAAATTCATGCAAAATACAGCAACACAGCACCTTATCTGAATTTTAGAACGTAACCGCAGTGAACAATCAGAAAATAACATTATATTTCTCTGGTTCATTTCTTTGGTCGAGCTAATGTAGCTCCCTCTCTTCATTCACTGTCTAGCTCACTTGAGCGGTGGCTTTGAAACCCTGCGAAAACACTAGAAAGATTTAATTATGTCTGAAAAACATTTGCTTATAAAATTATATCAACAGTGACACCTCTTTGGGCTCTTTGCTGGTAAAATTTTGGTAACATAAATGTTAAATAAAGATTAAAATGATGCGATGAAGGATCTGACAGACCTCCCTGAGGGAAGAACTGGGAGTAGATGTTTTTAAAAGTCTCTTCATTCACCACACCACTGGGACACTCCTGTGGGAATGAAAAACACACAAACTTATTTTAGTGGGAAAAAGACATGCAGTCTTTTTCATGCATATAAAACATTTACAAATCCATATTGTGCAAACATTCCATTCAACACTCTCAATTCAAAAAATGAGAATAAATTAGCATAAATTGAGAATCAAGAGGTATCTTTGACTGACATTTTTGAACCCCCGGTAGAGGACCTGCAGCTCTTTCTTGTTGAAGCTGGTCTGCTGAACGAGACGGTCGAGTCCCTCCGGTCTGTAACATGCTGTCGTCAGTTCAGCATCATCAGATGAACTTCCTGCATGAAGGGATGGAGAGAGAAATGTCATAGTTACTCCCTCAGACATCCACACAGAGAACATGAAACGCCTTGTCCAGAGAAACAGGAGAACGTGGTGAAAATAAAAAACAGAGGTAGTGACAAACCAAGAGGTAGATGTGTAAAAGTGTTCTCAGTGACTAAATAGTATGAAGGGGAATGTGACTGATGATGGACTTTTGTGTCCTGACACTTGCTTTGACAAGATGAGGAGCTGGAGCCAGAGCGATAGCAGGGCAGCAGTTTGAGGAACCGCTGCTTTATGGTCTTTTTATTTGGTTTGGATGGTGGATTACCTGGAAACAACCAATCACAGCAGAGATTAGAGGCAGAGAGAGCGGCCCACATAGGGAAAGAGCATGTTAAATGGATTAACCACCGGCCACACTACACTCAAATACTTTGACTTTTCCACACAACTTAGCCCGCACAAATGAGTTTGCTGACCTGGCTTTGAATCAGTGTGACCCGCCAGATCAAAGCTGTCTGGAGAGCTACCAGCATGTGAGGGCTGAGCCAAATAACACGACTGAGCTCTGAGGTACAGAGGTCACACAGAGTGTGAAGTAAATAACAAATATGAGTCACAGTTCAAGTAAAAGTAAGTGTTTTCAGGTCATTTTTAAATCCTCTGTTCAAAGGTCAAGGTGATAATTTAATGTGGACAAATCGTGTTTTAAAAATAATATACAGGACTTGTAGAAACGTACAGAATAAAAGTATGATTGAATCAATAATTTTAAAATGTTTGTTGGGTCCAAAATGATTGTTTTGTTTTTCTCTGTGTAAAATTCTGACGGGTGGTTCCAGCTTCTAACAAGGTTTATGAGCCAATAGTATAACACCGTTGGTATCATGTGGTATCTGTGTTTCGTCAGTGATTAACAGTCTTCAGTCTTCTTGAGTTCTTCAGTATGCGCCCAGCATACTGTACTGCCCTGATGTTAGCTAGCTAGCCTTAACAATATTAACATTAGCTAATATTAGCCAGCATTAGCAATGTTAACATTTGCTAGCTACCATTAAAAGTTACCAACGTTTGCTAGCTAACATTAGCAATGTTAGCTAACCTTAGCAAGCTTAGCTAGCATTAGTAACATTAACAAGTGCACAAACTGGCAACCACTTGAAGGTCAGATGATTCGAACAACAGCTGTGTTGTAATGTGACCAACTGAATACACCTCGCCTCAACCTCTCCCTCCAAGACGTTCCTGCGGTGACTGCTAAAAACACAAAAAAAATGCAAAAGGTACTCTCTAGAGCCAGTGTTTGGTTTGTCTGTTCTGGGCTACTGTAGAAACATGGTGGTGTGACATGCTGAACTCTGTGGAGGAATAAGATGGAACTGTTGAGTAGTTTTAGTGGGTGTGTCAGTTAAAGTAAAACAGGCAAATTCAGCCATTTTGTAACCTCACAAGGTGAGTTGTGACGGTTGCTGCCTCATGTTGATAGTCAAAATAAAGATAAATAGTCAGCCATGACTTATGAAATAAATTCTAGCTTGTAGTTCCTTTAGATAAACTTCAAACTCCTCTCTCAAACTCAAACTCACTTTCCCCCGTCGTCTTCCTGCAACAACACACCTCTCGCACAATTTCAGAGTGAGACTTCTCCTTGAATGAAACTTAGAAATCCATAGGAATTGTTTCTGTAATGTTGTCAGACACTTGGAATAACAACCCCAGCCTGAGTGGAAAAAAACAAGCACTTTTATTGGACGTAACTTTGATGGTTGCAGTTGCCCCAAAGGATTACATTGCAGTCATGTCGTGGCTGCCAGCTGAGGCAATCTACTGAACTGATGCTAAGTATTAATCATTTACACACCAAAACATGTAAATATAGGGCTCAGGTTTAAAAACACTGGAATTTCCCTTTAAAATAACATCATTCAGACAGTTTCATTCTTTATTATCGCTTTCCAGTTCTTCATTAAAGCTTTATGATGTTTAGACAGAGCTCTTCACCATTCAATCAAATATAAATAAGATGCATTAAGCATTACTTTGTACAGTTTTGAAGAAGAGTTACCCTGACATTGATGGTACCTTTGAAAACCCTTCAACCTGAACTGAAGGGGAACAGCGTGAGCTTGGAATGACTGACCGGCCAGAAGATTTGAAGGTAAAATTCTAGTTGAAAAGACTCAAAACTTGTGTGTGAAGAAGTAACAGTTTTGATGTTATGACGTCTTTGTATTGTGCTGCAGAGGCATCTTCTTAAGTTAGCATGCTAACCAGCTAGCCCCAGCCCGTACCAATCCAAAGCTCCTGTAAACAGCGACACTGTCCCGGTGCTCTGAGCTCCCAGTGTGGACTACTAGATGCACAGCTAACCAAGCTAACTAGATAACAGCAACTCTTGTTAGCAGCAGTTAGTGTTTACTCTGGTGATATGCTGCCCCCTGCTTGTTTTGAGTATGAATTTGACAGATGACCAATTCTTACATATTACACCTTTAAAGTGTTTTAAGCTGACACACACACACAAACACACACACAAACATTTTGTTAACTTATTGCTAACACAATGTTTGTTTTTGACACGCCTTCAACACAACTCCAATCAGAAAAACATTCAGGTTTCTCTTCTCGTCTCTGTCCAACACACAAGCAGCCACAACTGACCATATACTGTATATAGGTGAAGCACCACTTAAATGAACATGTTATATTCAACAGGAACACGGGACTCCTCAATTATCAATAATTAACTTATTAACATATTCACACTCAATTATTCATCTAACCTTCACCCACTAAATATCATATATTATGCATCACCTCTTACCCTGTGATCTTTTAATGATGATGCCAGTTATAGACATTTGATCAGACAGATATCTCAGTATCTGATTCAAACAGGATCAGATGTCACAGCTTTTTATCATTTTCTTTTCTGTCAGCTCTTCTCTCTAACTCGACAGTACCTGTTGACAGTGTTCCAGTCAGCCAGCTGCAGAAGTGTCGGCCCATCTTCAGCAGACTCTGGTGTCTCCTTCTTCTCTGCTCCATGCTGAGTGTGTCTGAGGGTCAGCTCTGGCTCTTCTGCAGGGCTCTGGGATCAGTTAGCAGTCATCTTTATGGTGCATCCGATGAGCTTCTTCTTCGGTCGGAGTCCGTAGATGTTTTCGTCCTTTCACCGAGGGTGTTCAGTCTCCCACTCCTTTGCTGTCTTCTTATTGTTGTTTGTTGTCCGACTTCGCTTTTTGAACTTGGAGCTGTTCTCTCTAGATGTTGCCAGCTTAATCAAGCTGATTATTCAACAAAACATTTCTCATCCCAGCTCACCTCCTCCCTCCTCTTCCTCCTCCTCTTCCTCCTCCTCCTCCTCTCGTCATGATGGGTTGACACACCTGCATCCATCAATTCCTGCGTCTATTCCGGGCCTTCACCTGCTCCTAGATTCTCTTTGTGTTCAGTTCCTGGAAGCATCTTGTTTTCTTAGTCTCTCTCATCCAAAGCCAAACACACACTTTATATTGACACAATCCAAGAACAAAAAGATGCTGGACACGGTAACTCTGCTGATGTAAGCTCACGCAATCAATTGTTGATGGATTTCTTCTGATTTCACAAGCCTCTGGCTCTCCTCAGTCAGTCTTGAGCTGTGTCAGAACACTTTCACAAAGTAGAGTCTATTATTTATCCTACAAAGACGCCTCTACAATAGCTTTTGCTTTGGACAGTTTTACACAATTATACCAAACACAGACATTCAATGAAAAAAGAATATGGATCTGAAAAGATCCACAATTGCATCCTGTAAAACAGTGATTCTCAGCCAGGGGTACTTACACCCCAGGGGGTACTTCTGCTGTTGCCAGGGGGTATATGTAGAGATTTGATTTGATTTGATTGAAAAAACAAACAAACAAACAAACAAAGAAATCCACATGGAGAGACCGCATAGTGAAACCATTGCTTTATTCTACCCGTTTTTGTTGTATTGTTATTTCTCCCTGGTGTTTCTTTGTTTGTGTGATGTTATTGTTTCTTGAAGAGCAATAAAAAGTAAATTCCAAAAAAAAAAATAGTTGAGAAAAGGAATGACAGATGTAACAACATTCACACATTGACTCAGCTATAACAGTTGATTTCAGCGTTAAGACTGTGTGAAAGCGTTTCTAACCCTGGGTTAGAAAGAGTGAATTATTTCACCCAATATAGATGAGTCCCCAGTCGTCCTGTGCCCTCGCTGCCACTAGGGAGCAGTGTTGAACTACAGTCAGATTACACTCAACTGTTGAGGCCTTACAGTCAGAGATGTGATTAACGAATACACAGACAGGAGGCAACATCACAATGTTCAACGTGATGCATCGGCCACCTCAAGCACATTTTAAATCAAACTTATTTTCACAGTCTGAGAAGCTCTGATGTCAGTCAGCATTAATGTAAAACAAACAAGGATTAAATCAGTCATATACACGCTCCAGCAGCAGCAGCAGTGCAGTTCAAAACACACTAAACTCACACATTCACACCCGCCAGAACAACAACTGCACTGAAGAGCTTAACTGGCTCATGGGCCTATTAGAAACATTCACTGATTTAATCAGTTATGTTCCTTCATGTTATATCACAGGAGAAAATAAATTCAAACCTGTCGTGTGCCTACAGCTTCTATAAATGAGCATAAATTATGAATATGATTTCATTCTGTGAGAACAAACCAGTTGCTGCCTTTATGTTTAATATGTCAATCAAACGAACAAACACAGCAGCTGCACAACTATGGAAAAACAAACAGAGCTTTTACAGGGCCTCACACACACACACACACACACACACACACACACTGAACACACACACAGAGGCAACATCGATGACACAAACATCTCCGCTGACTGAACCATTTTGCAGAGAGATGGAGACGACATAACAGCTTCCCTGTTGTCTTCTTTCTTCAGCTGATATTTTTAGACTCAGGATATTGATCACAGATATTTTCTAAGTTGTTGAAATTCTCTCTGAGGGCAGCTGTTTTGATGTGACTCGTGAGCACAGTAAGCTGCCAAAAAACGGGGCAAGAGGTTGTTCTTAGAGAGACGACTCATCCTATAAATGTCTCTCTCCACCAGCTGATTGTATAAGATCGTAAACATGAGCTGGACAGAATGATGATGATTTTCTTCATGTTCTGTTCATGATGTTACATTAGGAGCGCCAGCGTGGGTGAACTCTGAAGCTTGTTGCAACCTTGTGACTTCCCACATCGAACATCACTGACTCAGCAGTGATTTCAGATTTCAGTGCTGAGATCATCCAGCAGCCTCTCCTCAGTGCTGGTAGACCCTCTGGGTGACTTTGACTGTGGGAATCAATTTCAACAACTGCAGCCCTCTGAGACAGATCAATACACTCTTCCCTGCTGTTATTAAGACATTTAAAGACTCTTTTATCTACTGGTGCAAACAGCACAAGATGAAACACTTAAACTGTTGATGGAGAAAAACAAGAGGCTCTGAGAGAAAGAAAGAGGCAACAAAGAGGAGTCATCACCTTCTGGAACATCTTTACAGAAAGTTGCACAAGAGGTCAGAAGTAATTTAAGTCGAGTACGACTAGTTGGCCAAACTTTAACATCAAGCAAATAATGCAAATGCCTCAATCAAAAGTGTCCCGTCAGGCCGTACATCGTTAGGAAGCTTAGATTCTTGGGGTTTCATTCATGCAAGCCATTTCAAGATAAAACCACATCAGTACAATCAACCAACAAACAAGCTAACAAACTCGCATGTACAAAGTTTTGCCAACTCATCAGAAGTGTCTGGGTGTTTCAGTAGTGCTTCAAACTCCAACAAAAACTGTCTTCTCTTATTCCCAAATGTCCAGTGGATCCATTTCAGTAGCATATCAAAAATCTCCTCAATTCACAGCAGACATCATTACACGTCCACACTGGAGACCCTGAGATGGCAGCAATTCGATTGACAGCTCATTTGAGGAGATAAGAGCTTCTACGCCTGACCCAGAGCCTACAACGGCCAATGAGTGATCGTGTAGACAAGTGACCCACTCTCTCTTCTTTCTCCTCTCTGCTGAGCCACTTACACACCAGCCTCCAGATGATTGATGCATCATGTAGCCAATTGGATTTCAAATCCAGTAATATATTGTTTATTACAGTATTTAAAGCCATTAACTTATGCACGTTTATGTAGTTTTATACATTTTGCTCTTTTATTAGGCTGTTTTTCCTCCACTTGTTTTTGACTGTTTCATATGCACAAAGTTAGTGTTCATAAGGAAATAAAGAACTATAATAAGTTTTTGCCCCTGTTGCGTTTGAGGTCACAAAATGGCTTCTTTTTTTTGCCAGGCACTTGGATATTTCCTCAGAAAAACAAGCGTTATGTTTTAATTTTTCAGTGATATAGTTATTAAATTTGAACTTGGACCATGTAAGACTAAATGATGTGGACCCATTGTGTTTTCCAGCTAACATAGGCAGTAACAGGTCATCAGCAGGCTTATTTTTGCATTAAAAATGTAGACAAGAAGAACAGATAAATAATTCAGTGTGTTTAATCTCCTACAGTATAATGCCAGAAGCACTTACAGAGCTTCTGAGCGCTTGGGGGAAAATTTGCTTATAACCTTTCAAAAGAGCCCAGAAACCATTCATGTACTCCAACTGGTTCGACAACAGCTTTGAATTTACTCTGGGCTGGACTGAGAGAGGCCTTTTTAGGATAATTTTACATACATTTCCAGGAATAAGAACGGGTTAATGGGCTTTCAATCAGCTGGATCAGGAAACCACAAGGAAAACAAGACATTAGAGATGAATCACAGTGGAGGATTAAAGCCTCCAAAAGTGCCATCATTTTCTGACCAACAAGCAAAATACAAGACACATTTCTCTCAAAAACTCCCAAATCCACAAAGAACAGTGGGACACAAATGATACAGTGTCCTCTATGTCCCTGTAAAGAACTAAAATTTCTTCCTAAAGTTCTTTTCCCTCTTGACTATGAGCTAAAAAGAAAAAACAAGCATACTGTATATCAGCGGGGAATAATCAAAGAAGGGAAGTTTTGTTTATATACGTGCTCTCATAACTCTGACTCCAAACCCGAACATCTTTCCTCGTCTACTGGTTCAATTATGTGCTGACTTAAGAGGTCGTGGCCGTTTAAGTAGGTTCACGCAGCGCTGAATGAATGTTTGTAAGCTAATGTTGGCCGGGCAACAGTCTCCGCGATTACCATAATCCTGGAACATGGTTCAGATTAATGCCGCCCATCTCATACAAACCCTGGACACACACGCACACAAACATATTTCGATTCACACACTCTTACATGAGCCCTGCTGTGATTGTTACAGAGGTTTATATGAGTCAGTTCACCTCGTGTGTCCTCACACAGAGGCAGACGTCAACTCATCTTGACACAACACTCTTCATGAGTCCAGACAAAATCTACTTAGCTCAGAGAGGCTTTCATGTTGAAATCAGTCAGCTATGTAACCATGTTATATAAATGTAACAGTTCTGTTATCGGTGTTGACAGTTTTTGATGCATTAGGGGAAAAAACCCTTGAGGGCTTATAAAAATGTCATGAATAAAAATCTTTGAAAGTGCTATCATTCAAACACATACAGAGAAATAAAGCAGGTTTGTTCAGTCGAACAAGAAGCTGCACTGGACAAGAGACTGTCACAACACTGAAGACAATACTAGTTTACCATTAACCAAATTAAGTCATTTCATGCTGAAACCCTCAATTAGCACAGAAATATGTATCTTAAAGGAATAATTATGGGAGATACCACTGTGTGCCTGTACAGTTAATATGAAACTACAACCAGCCGCTACATACATACAGTAAGCATGAAGCTACTGTCAGCAGGTAGGGAGCCTAGCTTAGCATAAAGATGGGAAACAGAGTAAACAGCTAGCTTGGATAAGACTAATGCTAAGTCTACCTCAGGTCAGGATTTTAGAAGAACGGAGGTCAACCATGGCTCAGACAAATTTCACCAGAGATTATTAGTCTTTTTTATTATGTGGATTATTAAAACATTTGATTTATTACTTTAACTGTGCAGTTTTGTTTTCTGTATTTTATTTCCCTGCATGTGTCTCTCTTGCAAAGAAAAAACATATAATTTCCAAACGTTAACTTTATGTGAGCTAGGAAAAACAATTTCCAGCATTCAATTTCAATTGATTACTCAGAGAAAGACATGATATAATTTTCTCAACCCATTAACCAATCCTTTATTTGTTTATTTGGGCTAAAACCAGTCAAACTGTCTGTATGTGTCTACAGAAATACTGTGATCAGCCGGTAAAATCAGCCCATCGATGTAGAATGCAAACTCCCTCCAGGTTCCTTAAACACACAAATTCCAGGAAAGTACGAGTCACTTCCAGCACAACACAGAAGCTCCACGGAGCCTCTTTGAAACCTTCTAACACAATAATGTTTAGTTTTGTACTTTAATTCTTACACAGATCAGACGAACCAGATGTAAATGTTGACGAGTGAGCTCTCGAGGTGCTGGTGAGTGATTTTTGTTAACGTGGGAAAGTGCTAGGCTAGCTGTTTTCACCCGTTTCCAGTCTTTATGCTAAGCTAGGCCAACTGGCTGCTCACAGTGGCTTCATATTCACTGTACAGACACAACATCTAACTCTCAGCATAAAGAAACCAACGAATTTCCCAAACTGTCAAACTATCCCTTTAAAGCTGCAGTGTAGGAGCTAGTGTCACTTTGAAGTTTGGCTGCAGATTGCAACCAACTGAATACCCCTCATCTCACCCTCCCATGCAGCCACTATAAACACAAAAGGCCCTCTCTAGAGCCAGATTTGTCTGGTCTGGGCTACTGTAGAAACGTGGCGGTGCAACATGGTGCACTCCCTCCGTAGATACAAAAGGCTAATTCCAAGGTAACGACAACACAATGATTCTTAGTAATGAAAACACAACAATGACTATTAAAAAACATTTCTGCCAAAAGATCCTCCTAAATTCTACAAACTGGATCTTTGAAAAGAAAAAGGGAAATTCAGTTCTTCCACATGACATTGTGGTTCAGCAGCAGCAGTCAGTCAGTCAGTCAGTCAATCAGTCAGTCAGCATCAGTGTAACGTGTGACGTGTAGTGTAGAAAGTGATGACTTGAAAAAACATCCAGCATCTATAATGTATGAACACAGTCAGGTGTAAACAACATGAGGTGTTCAGCAGCTTTACAGCAGAGCAGCACATAAACATCACTTTCTGCTCGGTCTGAACGTTTCTCAGATGTGGCTGATAAATCTTTTAAATCCACTTTTAACAGACTCTCCCCATAAGCAGTTGTTGTTGCTTCCCTCATCAATACATTTAACATAACTGTCGGCTGTTTATTTGACAGTTACAGTGTTGAGTTGAACAGTAATGGCTGCAGTTGCGCAGGTTTGTGCCTCAGGCTGTTGAGCTCCACGACACCCCTGTGCTTTAATAAAAAAAAGGTTTGTTTGTGTCTCCTGAACGCCCCCTAAAGCCTCTGCGCTCATGCACCTGTTCACTGTTTGGTTAACCTGCTGCTGAATGGATATCACACCGGCTATTGTGGCAGCAACAACTACCAGCCATTAAATAAACCGTCGTCCTTGTACCATCTGTTCATTTAAAATGCAGCGGTTTAGAAATATCACAAGATCAGCATTGACAGCAGCTATTTTTATACTTATTAAAATATGTTTAAAGGAAAAGACTATTTCGGGAAGTTGTCACAAGACTGTCAGGCCAGCCTTACAAAGCACCAAGTGTGTGTGTGTGCGTGTGTGCGTGTGCGTGTGCGTGTGTGTGTGTGGTGTTTACTGAGCTCTTAAGTGGCTCGTCTTTGCAGGCAGTCATGAGGAAAATAAAACAGCGAAAATTCTGACAAAGAGGCGTCTCAGTGATCTAATTAGACCATAAATACACACAAGCTGACAGGTATAATCCTACATGACAAGACCCAGATGAGGCTCCTCTTTTCTTGTTTTTCTTCTGTTTAGTTCTCGGTCCTCTCGTCTTAGCAGTGAGTTCATCTGTTCACACCAGCAGAGGACACTACTGATGAGCATCTTTGTGAGTTTTTGTCATAATATGAAGTTGTTCTCAGGTTTGTTTGTTTTTTACATACGTTAAGTTTTATCTTTCTTTCATTCGAGATAGAAC
Source organism: Pagrus major (assembly GCF_040436345.1). Lineage (NCBI taxonomy): Eukaryota > Metazoa > Chordata > Actinopteri > Spariformes > Sparidae > Pagrus > Pagrus major. The sequence continues at coordinate 26,937,850 of NC_133215.1, read as the reverse complement.
ATTTAAGATTTACTGCAAAAAAACATGTTGATACAATGTGACTATATTAACACAACTGATATGCTGTTTAGGTGCCGCAACTATTTTCTATCAAAGATGCAACATGTAAGGATTTTAGTTGAAAACATCCAAAAATATATAAAATTGTAAACAGTGTTGACTTTATGATGACTAAGTATTGTGTTGCAGAGATATCAACTGAAGTTAGCATGCTAACCAGCTAGCCCTGCCTGATCCAGCACTCCAGTGTTAGCGATGTAAACACCAACACTCCTCGGCACTCCCTGTCCGGACTGCTAACTGCACAGCTAACTGAGCCAACTAGCTAACCACAGCTACAGTATGTGGCAGCTAGCGGTTCCTCTGGTGATGTGCTGCCCCCCATTGTTTTGAGTATTAATTCGATAGGTGGCAAATTCTTACATACTGCACCTTTAATGACTTCGTCTATTAAAAGTCAGAAGTGAAAACAAGAGATATTTGATTCAGCATAGAAAAAGGGGAAAGAAACAATCAGATTTTAGAAGCTGGAACCAGAAATTAACTTTCCATGTCACCTTTGATTGCTTCACTTCCAGACTCATTTAACATCCAGTCCTTATGGTCGTGTGAAGATGTTGGCTTTAAATCCAAGTAGAGCTGTCAATTTATCAATTAGTCGGTCGAAAGACAACTAGTTGCCGATTATTTTGATAACCTACAAATCATTTCAGTCAGTTTTCAAGCAAAAAATGTCGAAAATTTGATGGTTCATGCTTTTTAAATGTGAGGATTTGCTGCATTTCTTTGCAATTTAGGATTTCAATGAAGAGTCTCTGGGTTTTGGACTCTTGGTAGAAGGTTGGTGGAAGAAATTGTACAAGCATTTTTCACATTTTTTTTACATTTTATAGACTAAAAGATTAATCGTGCAGATTAATCCATAATGAAACCATCATTTGTTGCAGCCCTGCATCCACGACACAGCCCACTCTACTCATAAAGAATGTATACGCTCAATGCAACATCTTTCACAGCGAGCCATCCATCACCAGACATATCTACTGTGCTTTTATTCTCCTTGACCTGCCAGATGCTGCAGCAACTGATGACCTATAGATGATAAAATCAGGCTGTTACCACAAATATTAGTCCATATTCTTATTAATAACAGTTAGCAGGCTAAAGCAACGACCTAAAGTTCATCTTGGGGTAAATAAATAGCAAATAAATCAAGATCAAGTCTCCAATCCACTCAGTAATGTAACTGGGACTGTCCACATCCCCACACACACACTGACTTTGAACCCTGGCTGGTTTGCAGCAGCTCATGACAGATGATAAAACATGACTGTGGTGTATTAAATAGATCTTTAGAGGTATTTTCACAGCCAAAGCAAACTTTCATGAGCGCAGTGTCAGGAAATCTAAGCCAGGTCAGCAAACAGCAGTCAATCAAACAATGTATCACATTTAAAGGAAGAAGACAGAAAGTGATTCTACCTGTGAGCGGGTCGTAAGATCTGTCCAGCTCTCTGGAGTCAGACAAACTCTGGTCCTGACTCCTGGATTTCATGTTTGTTTCACTTCTTACCAAAACCAGCGCGCCGGACCTGCTGATCTGTGTGCGCGTCGGAGCCGCAGCTCATCTACGACTTCAGTCCTGTTCGCATGTCACTTCCCTGCGAGCATCCGCGTAAAAGCGCAAAAGTCCGTGCCAAAAGCTCTCCTCTCTGTGTCCCTGCTCGTCTCTATCCAAACTGAACTCTCCTCCTCCTCCTCCTCCTCCTCCACCTGCATCTGTCGAGAGAGAGAGAGAGGGAGAAAGCATCAGTGGTGGAATGTAACTAAGTACATTTACTCAAGTACTTTCTTTAAGTACACAAATTGGAGGTGTTTGTACTTCACTTTAGTCTTGTCATGCCTCATCCTACTTCTTCTCCGCTGCATTTCAGAGGGGAGCAGTGGCAGACTCAGGATGTTTGGAGGGCAGAGGCAAAAAAAAAATGAAAAGGGCACCAGAAGTAATCAGAACCTGCACCAGCACGCAGAAAGTCATGATATATACGGATATTACAAATTTAATTTCACATCAGGAGACATATAAAGAGCTTCTTTAATGTGATGCTTTGCTAAGAATTAAACAATTAGTCCATCAAGTATTTTCATGGCTTCAGGGGATTAAATGTGAAGATTTGATGCTTTTCCTTTGAAATACTTGAATTATTTTGATAGATTTTTAAAAAACCTAGAGTTTTGGACTATTGGTTGTACAAAGCAGTCAACTGATTTAAGAAAATAATATGAAGATGAATCCATAATGAAAATAATTATTAGTTACATTAGAAGTTTTTCCTTTATTTTAAATACTTTAGTACTTTTACCTCAAATACATACTCTGGGTAAATTTTCTTGATAATACTATTTTATATTTTTACTCAAGTAACATGTAAAATGCAGGACTTCATCACTGCAAACAAGCACAGCTGAAAGGAGAGAGGAAGAGTAGTGATGAAGCAAGACATGGGGTACTTCAGACAGACAGACAGACAGACAGACAGAGTGAAGTGGGAGTGTATATCTGCTGATCTGTGCTTCCTGATGGATGGTCTCACCTTGGCTCAGGACTGGAGCAGCTTTGGCTCGGCAGGGAGAAGTAATACCTGTGGATCAATACTCTGTCAGCTCCACGTCCTTGAGCTGGTTGAGTAGAGTGAACAGATGACTCACTCATATTTCAGAAAATGCGAGCACCAAGGTCTTGATTATTTGAATATCTAATCCATAAATACACAGCATAAGCTGGGTGGAGACAGAGGAGACCACATGCTGATTTATGGGATAAACTTCAGGATGCAGACAGCTTTGTTTCCCATCAGAAACTTCTGGTTCAGACACTCTAACTTGTAATACTTTGAGCTTCTCTAGGACATCCTCAAGGTTTAAAGTAAAGGTGTATTTGAGTGGCTTTATCATGTATGTTTAACTTTTTATTTGAGTGCATTTAACTCTATATTCCTCTCCTTCAACTTTTGATGGAAATTAATTAGATTAAAAGATGATCACTACAATGATAAGGGCCTGGTGGGTTTCTTGGTTGGTTGTTGGATGTATTCATGTTAAAATTCTCACAGTCAGGATACAAGATTGATTGTTTTTTTCTTCGATATTGCAATTTTCCTGTCGCTAGAAATTATCAATATAGCCTTTCCTTGTCAAGTTTAATTCTTTTCTTTGCATAGAAAATGTGTTTATAGCAAAAATGGAAGCTAAAAGCTGAAACGACTTGAACACTGGAAGCACACATGTTTAAGTCCTCCATAAAGTTGAGAGACTGCACATGCTCGCAGCTCTGTGAGGCTGTACGCACAACGGCTTCGAGCTAGACACCAAAGTAATAACAATGACAATGCTAACATAATCAGCAGACATAATGTTTACCATCTGCATTATGTTAGTATGTTTAGTGTGTTAGCATTAGCATTAGCATCAGCCTGACACTGAGTCTGTAATGTAAGCTAAAATTCTGAGTTTGTGTTACCCTGTCACTCAGTTGTTCGCATGGTTACGGACATGCACAATGTAGCCGAGATGGCCATGAAAAGTCATTGTTCTACACACGCACAAGATATAGAATTAAAAAATAGATACAGATGTATATTATATCTATAGTTACACACATACTCATACCAAACAAAACTCGAACCCAGACATCAATTCAAATTTTTTGTCCAAACCTGGCCCGGTTTGTTGGGTATTGAGTACATAAGTATTTGACACATGAAAATGTTGACCTAATGACGGCACCAATTGGGTTATAGGATCACTAAAGTCATTGCAAATTACCTGATGAGAACAAAAATATCAGAACCAAACGTCACGGAGATCTATTAAATCATTATCAAGATATTTTATTCAAAAACTCAAAAATGGTGATGGTAGAAGAAAAGTCAGACAATCACCAAAGTCATCAGGATTCATCTTCTGTGGACCATGAATGTATGTACCAAATTTTGGTCCAATTCCAGACGATGTTGAGATGTTTAACAGGATACATGGGAACTTTACCCTGGTGATGGCGCCACAAGAAATGACAGGTGATCACCAGTGTCATCAGGATTCATCCTCTGGGGACCATGAATGAAACTACCAAATTTTAGGCCAATCCTGATAGATGTTGGTATTTTTACAGGATTACTGAACACTTGAACCTGCTGGTGGTACAAGAAGAAAAGTCAGGGATCACATATGTCATCAGGATTCTTCCTCTGGGGACCATACATGTCTGTAACAAACATCATGGCAATCCATCCAATTGTGTTGAGAGATTTCACTTAAAAATTAAAATCATATGGGGACCATGAATGTCTGTGCCAAATATTTAGGCTAATCCTAGAAGATGTTGATACATTTGTACAGGATAATTGAACACTTAAACCCGCTGGTGGTACTAGAGGAAAAAGTCAGGGGATCACCAATGTCATTAGGCTTGATCGTCTGGGGACCATGAATGTCAATCAATCCAGTAGTTGTTGAGACATTATACTGAAAAACAAAAATGTCAACCTCAAGGTGTAGCTCAAGGAAAAGTCAGAGGCTTGCAAAAGTCAGTACGGTTCACCTTCAGGGGAACATGAATGTCCGCAGTTGTCGAGATATTGGATATTATTAGATATAAGTCTGGACCAAAGTGGTGTAAACAGAGAATCCCCATCGCCAAGAAAAGCCTAATAATGCTTGTTGAGGATAAACAGTGTGGGGAAGCTTCTTTAAAGACAGACAGGCGGGTGAGGGACTATCATGTCCCACGTCGGAAGACTGATGGGGAGGAGAGAAAAAATCTATCAGCTGCTGGAGGAAGAGCAGGACAAAGAAAAGAAAAGGCAAGGGAGGACACAAAAAAGAGGCCTGATGAAGTAAAAAGAAAGCAAAGAGAGGCAAATCTGTGACAGAGAGAAGGAAATAGAGGATGACAGAGGGAACACAGTGGAGAGGTATCTGAATACATTATGCACCTTGGGACGGTTGAATCTCACAGTATTGATGGTGTTTATCTCCCACAGGGGTTACAGAGAAGTTTAGCATTGCTGCAGGCTGGAAAGTGGAGCTGACAGATAACCAATAATGAGCTCTGATTGATGCCTGAAGTTATGGAAGGTGTGGAGCCATGATACAGGTGACAAATAACACACACACACCTACAGATGCAGTGGAAGAACACACAAACAGGTGAGCAGAAGATAATATTCAGTAAAAGATGTAAAAATAGTGCCACGTGTCCTCAGGAGCTGTCTTCCTGCTTCAGTGTACCCTTGGAAAGCAGCAGTTTGTGTTGATATTCATATTCTACGGAGACACAGGTGGGGACATGCAGATAAAGAAATGAAGGGGTGAACGGATGACGGAGGGAGGACGGGGGGGAGGGAGGGTTCAGGCGAGACAAAGTAGGCAATCTCCCCTCAAATGAATATTTGATGAGAAGGCTGATATGCTTAAATGAAACGTTATAAATATACAGCAGCGTTAATGGGTTGTCACAGTAAAACGCACGGGCTTAGCTTGGCACTGTATGAGCATCTAAGCTGTCATCAGCACCCGCACACACACACACACACACACACTCACTCACACACACACACTACACAGATAATATCAGGGAGTTGATATACTGCCCAATATACAATATAGCCAACCAAATTAGAGGATTTGGAATAGATTCATGTTAGGGGATTGAGATCCACCGTATTAAAAAGACATTGCACAAACTGAGCTCCAGAAACCATAAACACACTTCACTTACACAAAAGCCAACACACACACACACACACACACACACACACACACACACACACACACACACAGAGTCCATTTTCCATGCCACAGTATTATTCCCAGTGCATACAAAAGCACATTATCATCTCAAGAAATGGATCTTTGCACCAACATGATGCTCGCGTGTCCATTAGAGGCTTATCAATGTAATTTTCCTCAGCTCTCGGCCCCGCAGTTCTAATTAAGTCTGTGAAAGATAGAGAAATACAAAAGCAGTGACAGAGAAAAAGAGGGAGGCTGTTATCATTAATGTTTATGGGCTCAGTGCTGCTGCATTAAGGAGCTGACAGGTTGCTCTACACGTCGTGACCCATCAGCAACAAATGAATGAATGAGTGTTTTGGTTGCGGTTATGGTAATGCGGTCGTGAGGAGAGAAAATGGTTATTTGTTGGTGCATCCAAGTGCTTTAGGACTTTATGGTCGACTGCTGACAGGTTTCACTTCAAGACTTCATCACTCAGTTGGGTCAGGACCGAATGAAGGTGGACTGGTTCTTTTTTCTCAAAGTAAAAACAAAGGCCTCCAGTTGATCTGTTCTTTTATACACACCACATACGTCATCTCTCTGTACGAGCATCTGACAGACCAGATCTTTGCATTTTGGTCACCATCACACATATACTGCCGGTGAACATTTCAATTGTTTTATAATTAATGGCATGTGGTCCTTGCTGTTTACTACCACTCAAATGAATCAAAGTTGAACTTTCAGTCTCAGAAGTGACGCAGGGTCGAACAAAGTTCTGTACTCTGGTGTTTTAAAGTGACCAATGGTGCATCAGCATCAGTTTAAACCCTTCTATTGTGTCTTCATGTTTTGTGTCACATGGCACAAAAGTGAAAATGAAATTTGAGACTTGAAATCAAAAGAGCGTCACAAAGGTAAACTCTTTTTTCAACACCTATCATCAGCACAGTTCCTCAAGGTGTACTGATAGGCGCATGATGCCACCAGTGTAAAGACAATGCATGTTTATCTATCCACTAAAACTCACTTTCTCTGTTGGGAAAATCTGAAATCTCCTCCTCCACCAAACATGAGTGATCTCCTGCAGAATGAACCTGACCTAACGTGAAACTAGCTTTAAGAAATATGGGAGAAAGTTGCTGAAACAATGTGTCCACACTTTCACTTTCATCCCGGATTTGTCCGGACGCCTGCAAACGACCTCTGCTTGTTACTTTGAGCAACTCCTGACAAACAGACGATTCAGTTAAAGTTATTTGCATGAGCCTGAGGGCACAGACATCATTAGGAAGTAGCTCGAGGACAAAGTTTATCAGAGATTTTGGCTAATTAGTTTCACAACAGAGGGGGCAGGGGGATAGATGGAGAACAAACAAGAGCGAGAGAAGAAAGTAGAGAGGAACAGCAGAAAATCTGTTTTCTCAGAGTGGTCTCACCAGATTCAACAACCATGACCTCAAGCTTCCCATTTATTTACTTCTCAGATAAATATATATAATTTATTGATCCAAATATTTAGTCAAGGTGCACTTGCAGAATATTGATTCTTTTCTACGAACTCCTTCCTCATGTTTGCACTGTGCTGCTGCCACTGCTCAAAATACATGTTACTGTGTAAACAGACAGCTGTGTGTCCCATTTCACTCTAAAAGTCTCATTAGAAATTGAATTTAGTATTTGTTATGTATTATTATGCGTGTCCAAGGCTGACAATGTATAGGAATGTTAAATATGAAATTTATCAGTGCACACAATCCAATGTAATGACCTCATACTTACTGTGACTGCTGTATCTCCAGTGGGTTGAAGAAGCATTCAGATCCTTTTCTTAAGTAAAAGTACTAATACCACACAGTGAAAAAAAAAATCCACTTCCACTACATGTCCTGCATTCAAATCATTAATTAATAATCATACACAATGGTTTGCTGCATTGATGTTGATTTCGCAGTTACTGCGGTAGATGTTTAAAGTTAAGCTAATGTTAACTTTTATATATTGTTGGGTAGTTTTATCTACAGCGATGCATCATATTCTATAAGATCTTCATATTGAAGCCTTTACATTTAAAATCACCACATTTGGAGATACATGGTCTTCACTAGAAAGAAAGGTATGAAAAAAGCTCATCTTAAAAGTAACTACTAACTAAAGCTGTCAGACAAATGTAGTTGAAATTGTGACAATAACCTAGATCCCAGATATTTAGTAGACTGTAAGTAGCAAACAGTATCTATGGCCTCATCAGTAGAAAGGCTGTGATGTCAAATATACACAAGTTGTTTTCTATTTCCTTTTTACTTATTTTCCTCTTACTCACACTGTTATCTTTAAAATGTTATTTATCATTTTTACTTTTATTTACTACAAATACTGGTTGTGTTAATTAACTTAAAGGTTTTTCATTAGACATCTTTTAACCTGCAATAACGACCTTTTTTTGGCAACTTGGGGACAGCGGAAAAATCAAATCATAGACGTACAATAAGTTGATATGTTAAACTTGATATCAAGCACTTGCTTATTTACAAATAGTTACTGAGAAATACATCATTCATTTGGGCAGTGTTTGTGACCAGATAGCAAATGTAAGTCCAATATATATATTCGTCTTTTAGCTGTTTTTGGTCTCCACCAACTTCTGAGGGAAAATACTGCATATCTCTTTAGCTGCTAAACGCTCCACTTTGTTCATGAGTTAGTCTCAAACTATGTCTGTCTGCTGTCTGATGCCGAGCAGGTAGTGTACGGGGGTATTTTTGAGCTTTTTGCTGAAAACAGGTGCCTCCTGTGGCCAAAAACACTATGAGAGCGGTGAGAGTGAGCCAACACAGCAAAGTTTTGATTTAGACGGCTAATTAATGAGCTGAAAATCACTATACAGCTATGTTAAGCTGAGGGGAGCTGCAGATTTACAGCAGGTGATTCTCTGTTGGTTTATAATCACATTGTTTTCACATTGTCACATACATACATTTATTAGAAAAATATTGATTACAGTTGCTAAAAGGTAAATACTGGAGAGAGCTATGCGGAGAAATACATGATACAATACATGACATCATCAAATGTTATCAATTACAGTGATAAGGGGCTATGCTGTCCTGTCGTGACAGATGCAAAACGTGTGAGGGAGATGTCAATCAAGCACAGTCTGTACACACAAACAGACAGTCATGAAAAGAGGTCGAATCAGGCAGATTAAGTGATAAGACCTGTGTGGGTGGACCAGTGACGGTGCAGCGGTTTTAATTTGGTTAATTAAAACATTTGCAGATATTTCCCTCAGGAGTTGGTAGAGACCAAAACAGAAGCACGAGTAGTGTGAATACTGGACCTACATTCATCAGGTGATCACATTTTTGCTAAGTTTGTTTGTATTTACAGCCAGTTCTGCTGTCCCCAAGTGGCCAAAAATAAATTCATGCAGCTTTAAAGTTGACGTCTTTTAAAAGCTTTTTTTTTTTTCTGATGTTGAATAATTGTGATAAACTCAGCTGCACCTTCTAACATTTTAATGACGTCACTGACTGTGTATTTGACACGAGCTAAACTTGCCTCAAAAAAAGAACGTACGGTTAAAAATATTGGTCAAACAATAAAGTCACCGGAGCTGAGTGTGCAGTGATCCTCTCTGCAAACTCATCTAAACACACTCGATGGAGACTTAAACTGCATGATTTTTTCGCTCACCGGTTCATACGTGCTCGACAGGGGGCAACAAATAAAGAAATGATCCAAGACAAAATCATTTGTTATCAAAGGCCTAGTCATCGAATGAAAACTCATATTTCACTTCTGCAGCGTGTGGGGGTAAGAAATCAAGTCTCCCACTGACAACCAATGTATCAGACTCAGACAGCAGTGTCAGCAGAGGACAGGGTGTGTGTGTGTGTGTGTGTGTGTGTGTGTGTGTGTGTATGTGGGTGTAGGTTGAGCCGACGAGGTTTGTTGCTAGAAAGCTTACCTACAAAGAATGTGAAAGACGGTTAGTTTTAATGTAAATAAATAAAATCTGAATGTTTTTTGACCAAATAGTCAAAAGAAGAAGTGCTAGTTGTAGTAGGAAATCAACCTTTATTTAAAAAAGAAACATAAATATACCTACAGGAGTTAGAGATGAAAGGAACAAGACTCTACACTTGAAGAAATTGCATAATTCAGATCTGCTTCCAGTCAAAAAATAATCATTTAAAATGCTGTGAACGAGAAAGAGCTAAGCTGAATTCAAAAGGTTGAATGAACAAATCTTTTTTTTCTTTAATTAACTAAGACTTAAGTTGCCAGACACACACCAGCAATAATCACTTTATGAATGATAATGTTTAACCATTGTTCCTTCGAAGCTAACCACCGCCTTTAACACATTAATTTGTTCAACTGATGGAGAGATGACTTGTGCGACGTGCAGTAGTGAATGTTGGTCATGGCTTTGTTCAAAAGCAAAGTTTGCAACAACAAGAAAAATGTTTTTTATCACTTCAGAGCATTCTCAAACTTAATCACCGCTCAGAATGTTCTACCCATTAGCAAACATGTGACATACAAAATACTTAATTTGTTTTGAACATGTTGACAGTTAACATTCACACGACAAGCAGCCGCAGAGAAAGAGTTAATGCTCTAATCAAAGAGGAGATTCAAACTCAAAAAGGCTCATTACCAAATGTGTTATGAAAGACATGTTTCACCCAAAGCCTAAATCTTCTGAGGAGAGACAAATCATAAGCAATGTACTGTGATCAGCAGAAGCAGAAGCTACTTACATCATCATCAGTGATAAACATGAACAACTGGGTTAAAAACAATGAAATCCAAACTTTCATGTGTCAGTTAACAGTCCAGCCAATACTGCAGATTGCACACGAGGAACCAGTACAACACCGGCACCTCCTTAAAGTATCACACACACATATGAATGGCCACAAAGGGAGAAAAGTCTGGAGAGTTCTCACGTCTTTCCTTAAGGTGCATCCAGCCTGTCAGTGTCCGTTTCCATCATTCAGTTCACAGGAGGGACAGACGATGAGGAATCAAGACGAATCATTTCAAGAACAATGGAGGATTGTACTGGTTTGGTGTTTGTATTGTACATTATGTGTGACAGTGTGTGTACATGTCCACATGCACAGAAATGTACTGTGTACGTCCATCTGTAGGGAGGTGGGTGTATGTGTGTCTCAGGAGATGGTGGAAAACTCTTTGAGCAGGACGTCCTGACTCAGTGTGTTCAGAGAGACATTCTTCCTCACATTCAGGCTGATGGAGCGCACCTGCAGACAGACGAGGAGGGAGATTTATCAACAGCTCATGTTACTATAAAAACATTTACACGGAGAGACGGAGCCTTTGTCCTATCTCAGTGACTGCACCCTCGCCACATCAACTCCGCCTCTGTGTGTTCCTGTCAATGCTTCACCACATCAATATATATGAAGCTGCAGATTAATCTAAAACCCTCTGACAGTGTGTCTGCTGATCGATCACACTCCACCACCTGTACAGCCCAGCGCATGCACCAGAAACTGCAGGAAACACATTAAAATTTAAGTTCCTTATGACCATTTTTGTCCATTTCTGTTTTGGTTCTTCAGTTAAACTATTGCAACCTCTTTTTTTTTCTGACATCTTTGTATTAAAGGTTTGGACAAAAATTGTAGACAGCAAAGCCAATTTTAAATTGTACTTCCATATGAGTTTGAAAGAAGGGGGGGATTGACCAGGCAGAGACTGTAGGGACTCTCAATTGAGTTGCATTATGGGAAGTGTAGGATCTAGCCAATATTAGGAATGAGAAGTTAAGACATCTCGACATTTGCTGCTTCATTATTCACCATTCTTTTGTTTTTATCTTTGTCTCACAAGTACCTTACTTCATGGAAGTACATTACTGAATCAGTGGATTACCCCTTTAACAAAAAAATACGGCATTTCTTGTAAGGATTTTTGGCTGTGATGTGAACGCAACACCCAGCTGAACTAGTTAATTTACTCTCCCTTTCAGACGGGGTGATATGACGCTTGTTAAAGTTAATATCTTTCCATCTGTCTCTGTCAAGCAACGTTTGAACATCATTCAGTTGCCGCTGAGTTTAAAAGAAAGACTGATGTGTAAGATGTTAAAAATGTTATTGCTGCTTATGGCTTCCATGTGATCGTGAGCCAAGTAAGCTGCCTGATCGGTACTGCGCATGTGCAAATCATCAGAGATCAGTAAGAAGCGAGATGTCTCACTAGTACCAGTTATTAGTGGGTTTACCCGCGTTTAAAGAACCTGCGTACACACGCTAATTTTGGCCTAAAAGTGGTATATTACAGGAAGCGTTTCCTCTGCTTTTAACTTTGCATAGAGAACGTTTACTGTAAACAGCAGTGCAGAGGGACGAAATGTGGGTTAAAAATCTGCTATTATGCTATTATATATCCTCATAATTTACAGATCATCCTCCACAGCTGTGAGTGTGACTTTATGTAAAGTGAGGCTCTTACCAGCTCCTTGAAGAAGGCAGCCTCTTTGGGCTGCTCCGAGTATCTCTCAAACTGGTCCAACCCATCCTGCAATTTGAGCGTCAAGGTGTCATAGTTGGACCGAACCACCTCCAGCACCTGACAGGGGTGAGAGAGATGAGGGACACAGAAAATCAACACAACTCCCCAACTCACAGAGTGGTTAATGGATCGTACAGGCAATGCTGTTGCAGTGTGCTTAATACTTTATTACTAAATGTATGTATTCATGAGGGATCACGTGGCAGGTTGCAGGGATGTGACGGAGACACACCATCTGTAACTTAAGCAATTCGACTGATTGTTTGTTTTGTCACATTTTTCCACAAATTTGCTCCCTCGTTTCTTTTGCAGTAAGAGGTCACGTTACAGAGGAGTCACTTTATCATTTTAAAGGTCAGACTACAAATACAATCCAGTAAATACAGTAGAAAGAGTGTGTGCACTGTGGTTGTAAGAGCACAAGACAGACCAGCCTGAAGTAAAGTCCAGCTGAGATAAGAAGGTGAGCTGAAATCAGAGCTAATTATGCAGAGATTCTCCACACTTGCACCCCTGCCTTCCTCCCATTCAGCCGTGAAATAGCCCCTAACCAGACCTCTTCCATTATTTTATTAATGCCCCTGAAACACTCCACACAGCATGAAACATTCACAATGAGATGCACAAGCTGCACTTTGTCACGCCTCCCACAGAAGCTCTATAAACACACACACTCCCTCTAAAACAAGTCTAGCTCTTATCCATGTAAACACACAGATGTTAACCTGCAAGTAGGTCTTCTTCTTTAGCTGTGGCAGTACATCTACCGTTCAGCTGAATCACCACTGAGAAATGTATGAACACACATGTTCAGAGCAGTATAACATTCCTCTTCCTTTCATTTTCTTCTAATAAATCTACAGCTCTGCTCGTGGAAAAAAGTGCTGTTGTTTTTATTTCAACCTCTGATGGTACACTGATGAAAAATTCATACACATATCTCTGCCTCCATCTTCCTCACAGCTCTCCATCACCCTCCTCTCTGTGGAAATGTGGGGGTAGGTTTGAATGATAACCTCGACTAATGTCTGTTTAGGTTTTTTTCCTCCCCGGCAGCGCATGGAGAGGACGGAGAAGATGAAAGGAGGAGGAGGAGGGGGAAATGGCGAGAGCATAAAGCATAAAGAAATAAAGAAAACTTGAAGAAAAGTAAATGAAGAATTAAAAAAAGAAAAAAAACAGAAGAGATGCAACCTAAACCGCTTTGCACACAACTCAGCTGAGCAACTTTCTGCATCACCAGGCAGACATGATTGTGTGCATGCAGCTGTCAATGTTGTATGTTTCTGCAGGCCATCCATCTTCTGGTGTCACTGTGGGGAATGAAGATGCTCCAGACGGATGGAGTGCAGGTGGTTACTGTGTGTGTGTGTGTGTGTGTGTGTGTGTGTGTGTGTGTGTGTGTGTGTGTGTGTGTGTGTTGAGCATGTTTGTCAAAAGACAAGGGGGAAGGGAATGCAAAGGTTCACACTTCATTAAAACGCGAGGAAAGAAGAGAGAAAATCTGAAATTCACTCAAATGGACCCAAATTTGAACACCTATTCTTGCTTTCTCTTCCTCTGCAGCTGTACACCGGCCACTGGAGAGCTACTCCGGTTACATTAATGTTCATCAGTGGGATGCAGGGAAGGGGGAATTTACACAAGCCTTTCGTGTCTGTGTGCTATGAGTATTATTTTGTTCAGCCTGAGGTAAGATGGAACTTGTCTTTTGTTCACATGAAAGCTCTTACTGCAGATCACTCCATTCCTCCTGCTTTTGTTCAAAATCCGACCTACATTTGATGAATTCGGAGACTAGCAAAGTACACTGTCTAATAAATGAACAATGCTCCAAAAATAACTTTTAAAAAAAGTCATTTTAAAGCAGACGACAGCAGAGACATGACTGAGGGGGGGAGAGAGGACGTGAATCAAAAGGTCACCAGCCGAACACAAACCAGGCTTTTCATTGATGAATTCCAATAATATTTAATATAGAAAGACACGTGTCAGTGTGAAAAGGTTGTGTCAGATGCTTTGGACAAGATGTGGACAGCAACAACTTTCCAGCTGTTTACAGAGAAAAAGCTCTAAAAACCCATCATACACAGTTAGCAACTATCTGATGAACATAGTGGAGGATTTAGCAGCTAAAGAGGCAGATATTTCCCTCAGGATGTGGTAGAGAACAAAAGTAAGAGCTAAAAGAGAGTGACTATTAGACCTCAACACTGGACAGTTGTCAGCTGGCTTGAGACACAGCTCCAGATGAAAATCATTCTGTATCTGCTGGATGTGTGGATAAACAAGTGTTTGCTAACATCTCAACTTGTGTTCATAACTTGTTTTTCCGCTGCCCCCAAGTGGCCAAAAAATCAGTTTTTGCAGGTTTAAAAGATGTCAATCAGATAGAAAGACTGATTTTAGGATAACACATAATAATAAATACAAAAAGTTACTTTGTCTACAGAGATACAGAGCATCTAAAGTGGACATATAAAACCAGTGGCAGCTCATTGACACCAAAGCTACCTTCTGCCTTCCCTCTTTGTTGAGAATAAATCTAGCAGATAAAAGCAAAGAGGTAATTGCGGAGTCTAATGACCATATCCATCACTCGCTTATCAGCTTGTTAAAAAAAAGGTCTCTTCTGGCTGTTTTCCTATCCTCACCGAGTGGACATAAATGAAAAAAGTCTTAAGTGGAGCTGACAAAGCTCATATCGTTGAAGTTCAGACTCAAGTTTCACCACTAATGATGAAGAAATAACTCAGCGATTCAGACACTTACTGATCCAATTCTCACTCTGTGTTTATGCGTTTGTCAGAGTCATATTGTGTGGATAAATTGTCATTATTTTTAATATACTTCAAATATATACACAAACACTACACTATAATCTGTATAATACAAGTATAAACAGCTTCATATTTGTTGTGAACAGGGTCCTCCTCCCTGTCTCATTGCTGTGCAGTGAATCAGTCATGATGAGTTTTAAGCTCAGCGATGTGTGATAACAACTGCTCTTCTAGGTGTCTCAACACAATAAGCGATGTCTGAGTCATCCATCTCTGCCACACAGCTTTAACTACTTCTTGATAAATGGGTGTTCTTTCAAAATAAAATGCAGCAAGAAACTCTTCTCCCACACTTAAAAGTACTCAGTGTTTTCCTTTGTGTACTAAAAAATTCATCAAGTTTTACTTTTGAACAACAAGAGTGAAGTTTCAGTGGAGTTAAGCCCAAATGGCCCTGAGATGTTGCTGAAGTTCATTTTTATTTACATGCAACTTTTAGTGAGAGTGTAAAAGCAGCTCACCTGTTCTTCTGACAGCTGGGAGATGTGGTTCACAGCAGCGTACGACTCAATCTTGGGGTTAAAATGGTTGATGATGGCCCTTAAATAAAAAACAAACATTTCTGAAATTAAGCAGAATGGACATTTTCCTAAAGGTTCAGGGACGTACACCTGCACATTACAGATATATGTGATTGTTCCATGAGCATTAACCTTACATTGCCATAAAATGTGTGTGTGTATATTGGCTGATATATCGATATCTGAATTTTTTACTTCCTAATATCAGTATCATTCTCAACAAAAGTCTTGTCATGTTGGTGGTGCCTTTTCCATCCATCTGCTTTTAGTCACATTTTCAATTAATGCATAAAAAACCTGAGTAGAACTACCAAAACTATGCCCTAAGACAAAAAATATTGCAACTAGAGATTACTTCTTCTTCTGGGGTGCTTTAATGACACCCAACTACAGAATTAGCCACTCCATGCAGTTTATTGCAATGAAAATCCCAATATTTGCATAATAACAGTTAATGGAAAAACAAATGACATGTTGTCATTGGCTAAGTGGTCTGTGGGAACCCCAACACAATCGCTCCCTTTTCCACATCCCTCCAAACTACGCACACTTGCCGAGGAGATTGTGCACAAGTCAACCACATGGACCATGCTGGAGAGCCCTGTGTGGTCCACAGCTCTTGAGTAGAGAGAGTCGCGTCAGCTCTGGTTACTCTAATGGACCATTATTTTAAAACAATGGCGGATCTTGGAGCCTTTCACTAGTTCCCAGAAGTTAGCTGCAAATACTAACAGCCCAGTACTGTAAATCAATTAATCAATAAATCATGTATTAACTATGAACTGCCAAACATCGTACTTCTTTCTCTCTGTATTTATGCATCTAAATTGCCCGCTTAGAATTTCTTGGGTCCAAACAAGCTGATTGGTTGAATCAGCTGGTGAATGGAGGCAGGTGTGAAACAGAAAAGAAAAAACATTCACAGATAAGATGTGTAGCCTGCAGAAGCAGGTTTCAGCTTTCACTGTTTGGTTTTGTTTGTCCCCGAAAATTGAGCTTTTCCAAAGCGGTCTCCTAAGTGGATGAATGGTAAAATGCCAGCCTGGTGGTTTAGTGTTCGGGGGAGCACAGAGCTTTTGCTAAGTGATGACTTTAGCCTCCCCAGTTTTGTCCAGAGGGTGTGTCACAGTAAATAGAGAATCTCTTGTGGCCTCTAACTTTTAAAGCACAACCGTTGTTATAATCCTGCATTCATGTGCATTTGTCAGACAATGTCACAGTCATAAAATAATGATCAGCTCTGCAGCCTAGCGGCCTGTGAATGGCTGTCTGATTGGCGGGCAGTATGTGTGAGCTGCAGTCACATCCTTATTTCATACTTGTTCCGCTGTCTGACAGCAGACACACAACTATCTGAGAGTAAGATGGCTTAGTGTGGACCTAATTATTCTGTGGTGACGCATTAAGATTTCCCTGAATTGAAAAGGGGTCCTAGGGCAAACCATGGAAAACAACCTCAGACCAAAAGAAAACAAAGATATGTGGTGACAGGGGTTTCTATATACTTTTGGCCATGTCATATACAGTTGCAGCCAGCGGCAGCCCCCAACTAATTTTAATGTGCTTCAGATCTTCTGAATAAGCAATTTGTGAGGTTAGTTCTTGGTTAGGTGCAAACTGATGATACAATAATAGTCACAGGCTGTCATTTCTATCCATTCCTATTCAATTCTGTCTCAATGCGTCCTTAATACTGTGTAAGCCCACCAGGGGATTTCAGATGTGAGTTCAGAGGTGATCCTTTCCAGCATTGGCATTTATTTCTATGAAATAAACTGCTTTATGGCTCAAATATGAGTTAATGCAATAAGCAGACCTGTGAGATGAAATAGCTTATTTCGTACCGACTTAGAGATCGTCATATATCAAATAAATTATAGTGACTAAAATGCAGAGAACTCTCCATTGTGGTAATTCTGCTGTCATTTCGTGTGGGAAGCCAGCTGACGGAGGAATGAACTGATGGGAGTAAAATGGAATTGGTGCCTTCATTCGAGTTCATTTCAACACAGTCTCTGTGGTTCTTTATATCCCTCTGCCTTCATTAATTTATTCATCTATTCTTTCAAATATTACTCTATCAATCCTCCTCCTCCACGCCTTCCCTCCAACCCCTGTGTCTGCCTATTAAAGCAGTGGAGTCTGCTCCATCAGGAGCCCAGTTGAATGAGTGAATCCTCAGGGAGGATCCCGCTCGTATGGGTGCCCTCAGGGACCTCCAAGCCAGGGTGACCTCAGAGGATCATTTCCTCAGAGAAGGCGGAGGAGGGAAGAGAGATTACAGGGGAAATGGTGGAGGACAGACCAAGCACAGTATGTGTGAGGACTAGAGTAGGGTTGGGATGAAGGAGATTAAAGCTTAAAAATTATCAAATCGAGGGGCCTAGGGGAAAAAGTTGAGGGAGGGAAAAAAAGGAAGAGGGTGGGGTTGGAAAGCCTAAATTACAGACTTAACTTCATTCACTTTTTATGACCTTCGTCAATCACATGCTTATTTGAAATTCCCTTCAATCCAATATTACTCTTTTCTCCCTTTTGGGACACTGTATTTGTGTGTGTGAGTTTTTACCGAACATTGACAAGGGCATGTGTGACTTTGCTGGCTGCCTCCTTCCACTGGCCCGTGTTGGTCGATACTCTTAGAACTGGAAGACAGAGAATGATAAATAAAAAAACAATTAGTGCACTCAGAAGTAAACTAGATTTAGGGCTGTCACCAGTCATCGGGTCTGCTAAATGTCAGAAAATTGTATATACTAATAAAATAATAATAATAATGATAAATTAAATACACAATAATAATAATAATAATAATAATAATTATAATAACAATAATGATAACATAATAACATCATCACACTTTCCTCAGGCCCTGGCATCCTGTTTTTTTCCATCCAACAGTCCTAAATCTAATAATATTCAATATACAATGATCCTAAACAATAAAATGCAGCAAATCTTACAATAAATGTGCCTGAAGCAGAGGATGTTTGGTCTTTTTGCTTTTATTCAGTCATTTTTAATTCATTAATGAATGAAACTGAAGTGGTGAGTATGGTATGACTATTATTGTTCTGACTGAATTAGTGCTGCAGAAATGTAAGTTATGCTGAATTTACAAGTGATTACACTTTCCTCAGTGTTTTTTTGACCCAGGTCAACTTTTAAGATATCTGAAACTCAGCCATTAATTAAAACCTTTAATATGAGAATACAATATATTATAATATACAATTGAATAATATACAATAATTGCTTCAGCTGTAGTTGAATTAATCACTGCAGTTTCTTCTAACATACCCATACAGTAGAGGTTGTCGAAGACCTGGTGCATTCGTACGATTTCATAGTACAGCTCGTCGTAACTGTTGGAGGTGGGCAGGAACGTGTCGCCATATGTAATGAACATGTTGAACAGGTTCACTACCTGCATAAGGAGACACACATTAGTTGACCAATACACACAGTCTCAAACAAAATAGAACACAACAGGACAAAATAGAGAAGAAAAACAAACCAAAAATAGGTTTTCTAAAGGGAAATCAATTTATACTGCATCGGTTTCTGCATACACAGCCTGTTGGGCTTCTTTTGTCTCCTCTGACAGTCTAATAAAAGGAGTTTAAACTCTTGTGTGTGACTTGACTCTCAGTTGGGCTACAAGCAGCACCAGTGTTACAGCATCTGGCAGCAAACACATATCCCTGTGAAACTAATTTCTATTGTGGGACGTACTGTCAAGGTCCTGATCTGCATGTTTTGTGTGTGGGTTTCTCACCAGTAAGGCCAGATGAAAGATGTTGTGCTTGGCCAGCAGTGTGGTCTCATTTGACAGCAGGAACTTCAGCAGGTTGATGAGAGCTGTGCAGAGGGAGACACGCACACATAAATGAAATAATCTGGAGCACTGATAGTTGTCTACCAGAGGAGCCATGTGGCAGCAGTCAGTATGCATCTTTATTAAGGTAGATAATGGAAACACAGGAGGGGGGGGAACCTTTCAACACCAAATCAAACTAAACCCATGAGAAGAACCAAACAAAGCTTTTTTTAACAACACAACACAACACAAAGATAAACACATCTACTGCTTTAATTTGGCTCCTTTTTTCTCTCCAGTCTTATTTCATGGTATGCTATAATCACCACCAAGAGGAGAGGGTCGGTGTCATTCAGGGAATTCAGCGGATTATTGGTCTGATTGGAGGAATTTGTTTACTAATGAGACACAGTACGATGGGGCCATTACAAGCTGAAATGTTATCCTATTGTGTGTTGACCAGGATGAAAACAAGGCCACCAGATGGATTGTGCTTTCTTTAGAGACTCATTATCTAATCTCAATGATGCAATACATTTCCAAAACAACAGGCCCAATGACTTCAGCAGGAAATTGGCTTTGCTTTCAGAAGGGGTACCTATTTACAAAACTCTTGCGGTGAAGCTTAGCAAATCAGAACATTTCCGGATTTAAATTATTCATCTGTGGTGTCCTGAAACTTAAACAGAATAATTAAGTTCTAAACTTTGAGGGAGAAGCTTACTACAACTCCCAAGGTGCATTTCAGCAACAAAAAAAAAAACATCCAATCACCACACTTACATATGCAGCTAATGGCAGCTAGAAGCTAAAGATAATGACATGTTGTAGTTGCTGCCTTGTCTGTGTTTGACAAATCTGCTGCTTAAACAAGGAACTTTGCTGATTTTCAACCAGTTTTGCATCAATATATTCCAAGCAAAAGACGCTAGAGGCAGGTGCATGGTCATGTAGCACCAATTTTAAAATATCTGTGTCTTTCTACTCCATTGTCCTGTCCAGTTTTATGCAAGGGCCATCTTTCCATCACTGAAATACTTCAAGGTCCTGCACCTTTGAAGAGTACTCCCCCCACCACAGGGACAATTTTGTCATCTGGAACTGTCACACAGAAACTGATTTTAAAGGTTCTTGGTCCTCAGAGAAAAGTTCCTACCCACCCCATTATTCATACTAAAATGAAGCTAGAGCAAAAGTTTGGTATCTTTACCTGACCAGAGCTCTCTCCATGTGTAGTGTAACCTGATTCTGCACTTCTTCTGGTAGCACAGGAGTTTGTGGATGATTTGCACACAGCGCCTGCACAGGAAATGAACACAATACTGTGGTGACGGAGCTGGCTGGTGGATGAGGCTAGAAAAATGTGTGAGTATGATGTGCATGTGTGCTCACAAGTATAAATCCATGGGGAAATCCTTCATCATATGAGTGACAATAAACTCCACCATCAGATCTAGAAAAAGAGGTACGGACAACAAGGGGAAAATAACTGTCAGAAGGACACATAAATTGTACATATCTTTATCTCAGATATCACATCGTCAGCAATAATGCACCATCAAGCGAAAGAGAAACAGAACAATATGAAAAATATCTTCTTTCCGGGTAGCACAAGTTACAGTGTGAGAGGCAGTAAAGCAAAAACAAGGCTATGCAGGGAAAAAATGTGCCACCTTTAACCAAGTAGTGGGGAAATGTCCAATAAATAAATATGATCTATAACATGGATCAATGGCATTTGCATAAAAAAATCTTCGCAGATGTTATTTTGTTCTTGTTGAAGTTGTTTAAGTGCTGCATAAGGGACTAAAGCAGGCAAACAGCAGATCTTTATAATATATAAACAGCTTAGTTTAAAATCATTTTAATTGTGTCATTATTTCTCCTCTCTAAAATAAAAATGTAAACAAAGCGAGAAGTCAAAAACACAGCTATGACAGCTGTGACTGTCGAATGGTGAATGTTCCATCCAGCATCAACATCTGGTTTGTAGCCACTACCATGTTAAATTACAAAGACTCAGAAGCTGACTACCTAGGCTTCAAAAATATCAAACATCAGTGCCAGTTTGAGTCCACGGTACACAACAGTTACTGTATGTTCCTCATACCTAGAACAGCACACACCAGTGGTCGTGAAGGGATGTTTTTGTCTGCCGCTTTTTTTCTGTGTCTCATGGGCTGAAAAAAATACAGAATTGAAATAAACAGCAAGCATGTACAGTAAATACACATAAATAGCCCATGCTAGAATTGGCTGATATCAGTTTTAATATGCAAAATTTAAATTTAAGACAATATTTTGCATGTCACTTGAAACAAGTGTCAAATTTAGCAAACATAAAGTGTCATGGTCTTTATGTTTTTACATGTACTGAAGTTACCGGATTACAGCGGAAGAAATAGATATTGACTTTAATTCATATGGGGTGGATATTTTTCCACGACTGTAAGATAACATGTAATGTCATCACGAAACTCACCATTCTGTGAAGGTTGACTCTAAAGTTCATGTTGTCATCATGTAGAAAGGCATCAGCGTACTGGTCCTGTCACACACACAGGGGAAAGTCAGAACAAAGACATCTGTGGTGGGTGCAAATGTTGCAGAAATGTGGAGGCGACCTACCTCGGCTATGCAGGTGAGAATGATTAGGCACAGTCTGGCACTGTTAAGTCGATGTTCATCTGAAAAACACAAATATGAGACTCTTAACAGGTAGAAAGAAAATGGAGGGTCAGACAGTATATATAAAACATGATATATTTTGCGGGATTGAAGAGAAAATCATGTATTTGTCACTGCTGTGGGCACTTCAGGTGAGTTATGGAGAAAAGAAAAAGTGAAAGAATGAGGAAGCAAAGGAAGGTGGAGTGACAGAGACGAAGAGGGAGAGGGCATAAAGGTTGCTGTTTACCTTTAGTATCCTGCATTACAATGGAGGCGTACTTGAGGAAGGTGATAAGAAGGTTGCTGGTCTGCAGGTTGGGATCCAGAGGCAGCTCTGGGTTGTTCATCACTGCACAACAGATATACAAACGCAACGTCAACGTCAATCATACATAATCCCTGCAGTTAAAATGCTACCAACATTTTTTCTTATTATAGAGAAAAAGGACAAAGATTCAAAAAGATTGAAATATTAATACATATCGATACTGAATATTTGAAACTGTTTCAATACTCATTTTCCACAGTATCAATACTGATACCAGCTGTACTTTCTCTCGCTATCTTGTTTCCAACAGCCAGTCGAAACAGATACACCGCTGCAGTGTCCACATAGCCTCGCTTCCTCCCACTCTTGTGACAGTGGTCAGAAGTAATTTATCTTAAATGCTGTTGTGCTTAACACACAGTACACAAACCTCGTTACATTTATCTTTCAGTGAAAATCAAAAAATTGTTGTATTGTTTTTTTACCCTGTGGTATTGAACATGGTATCCAATATCAAATTTTCAAAGTATCGTATCGAAGTTAGAAATACCAGTATTGTGACAACACTGATATACACAACCCCAAATCCCCAAAAAGTTGGGACACTGTGTGAAACGTAAATAAAAACAAAATGATTTGCAAAACCTTTTCAACCAATAATCATCATGAATACAGTATAAAAAGAAGATATTTAATGTCCAAACTGGTAAACTTTATTGTTTTTGTACACTTTGTTCACAACACGTTCCAAAAAAGCTGGAACCACTGTGTTCAGTTTTCTTTTAACAGCAATCAGTAAGCATTTGGAAACTGAGGACATTAATTGTAAAAAGTTTTGAAAACAAAATTCCTCCCTATTTATTGCACTCTTTCTTTTACTGCAAAGCCACGATGTTTTAACACATGCAGGATGTGGCCTTGCATTGCTCCAAAACCTGAATGTACCTTTCAGCATTCATGGTGCCTTCACCACTGAAGGCCATGGGCTGTTCCACACCCTCATACCATCACAGATGCTGGCTTTTAGTTTTGCATGGATAACAATCTGGATGGTTATTTTCCCCTTTGGCCCACAGGTTGTAACGTCCGTAATTTCCAAAAACAACTTGAAATGTGGTCAGCAAACTTTTCCACTTTCCATCAAGATGAGCTCAGACCCAGAGTCAACAGTGTTTCTGGATGTTGTTGATATAAGGCTTTGCTTTGCATGGTATAGTCTTAACATGCATTTGTAGATGCAGCAATAAACTGTGTTTACCCACAATGTTTTTTGAAATCTTCCTGAGCCCAAGCAGTAATAATGGTGCATTCTAAAATATTGCATTCTGTTTTTATTTACGCTTCACACAGCGCTCCAACGTTTCCAAATGAGATATTCCACAAATAATAACGTCCCAAAAACCTGAGCCTAAACTCAAAGTCTGCTGTCTAAAAGTGGAAATAAAATGAGCTGTCGGCCTGGTTCGGCCAGACGGAGTGCTCATTCAGGCAAATAACAGCATAACAAAAACTGATGTCCCATTACTATATCTACTGTAGCTTGCTGTGTTGTCTAGACAAACATCTTCATCCATTGAAAAATCTCTGCTCGCTCAATCAAACAGCTTGTTTCATTGATAAATGATGAGCCGGTCATTTCTTTCTCCCTCCCTCCCCCCAAACCCTCATTTGTTTCCTTCATCCTCAGATCACTGCATGCCCAAAGGAAAATTTCACACTGTCAGGAAACATATCATCACAGCGGGAAACTGTGGGAGGAAAGAGTACGTCTCTGACATATGATTGCAGGCATATGTGTGCAATTATTTCTGGTCTGAGTGGAGGCTCCTCTAAGTGCTGAAGCTCCCATGACATGGCATAATGCACGCTGCATGTGAAACATTCATCTGGATTTGAAGCTGGAGCTTAATATTTAATACAGAAAATGGCTCTTAGGTTTGAAGCAATGGACGGAGAGCTAGCCCGAGATAGAAACATGCACCTTTTAACGGTTACAGCGTGTGTGCATGCTAAATGACCTGATTTTGAATGTGCTAGCAACATTCACCTTCCATGAAACCTGAAGTGACAGCCATGTACTCAAGTTTAAAGACATAATAATAAGTACTTGGGACGGTGTGATAATCTGATTTAGATTAAATAAACCCAGATCAGAAGTGCAATTCACAGCACATGAGGATCTATATTCTATCAGATAACCTTTAAAATCTATTGAATATTTGAAAAGGCTGCTGGCGTGTGTATATGTGTATGTCTCAAGGCAGAAGTGAGTGAGTTTTTAAAAATGGATGTAAAAAGAACAGTTACGGTTAAATTGAGGAAAAGAAGTAGAGACTTGATGCCAAAAGACTTTTAGAGATCCTTTAATGCTGTTTTCAGACCTCAGGTGTTTTGATGGGATCCATATTTTCAGTTTAGTTCAGTTCTGTTTCAAAGGTGAGGATGTTGTATAAAACATATGCAAACACACAGAACTGACAGGACAAGGTTAAAGTTATCCTCAGCTGTAAGCTCTGGTCTCCTCTGAGGTAGAAAACATTATTACTGCACTGCAAAATCTGACAGTGACTTTACTTGAAAAAAATCAAGGGTCCGAGTCCGATTACCTTAAGATTACCAAGGAGACTAATAATCTGAAGATAAAACTTTTTAGCTTGTACCATTGTGAATTTATTAGTCTACTTTAGTTGGTAATTCTGAGTTAATTGATTTCCTGACTTTTTTAAAGTACTTAGTAAAGTCATCTTTTTAAATTTAAAGTGTGTTGAAGCCAGTATTTGAGGCTTAAAGATGCAGTTGTTATAACAACCACTACACAACACCTCCAAAAACTACTACAAAGACCACTAAAGCCAGAGTGAAAGACCGGGTTCTCTCAAGAAAAGCAAAAATTCCTGGTGTGATTCTAGGTGGCAGTTTCTCTACATACATCCAGGATAAATGGGTATGTTTGAGATGATAACAGATTTCAACTTCACATTTACTTACACCTAAACCATTAACTTTTACTACATTGCCTAAACCCATTCTCAAGCAAAAGACAAAGTTTCCATAACACTGCTGCAATCTGAAATATCATGTGGTCACTTCCTTGTAGCTTCACTTCAGCTCCCTCCTGCTGCAGAAAATGTGGCTTCAAAAACTAACAGGAATGCAGTGAGAAGTAGACCCGAGTACAGACATAAAGACTTCTTTTCAGAGAACAAATGGGTGATGTCATAGACATCAGCCGTCTATGTCTCCCTAAATAAAAAATAAGACAAACTGTACAACTCACTGTCTAGGGAGGGTGGCGTTGTGCCAAGTGGTGTTGTAGGTGTAGTTGGAGTAGGGGTGATAGGTGTGGTTGCGATGTCAATCTCGGGGTGGCTCTGTTGAAAGAACGAAAACGAATAAACATTGTCATTAATAGTGAAAAGCTGTCTCTTGTGTCCTGTAATGTACAGAAACACAACACGACAAGCTTGGCGAGAGATTCACATTAAGACTGAAAGACGAGAACAGGATGCCTGTTAGTGGAGACTTGAAGAAAAGTGTTTACTTCTGGTAGTGCACAACATTTCCGCAAAATGATACATCGATTATCGCTGCTAATTTACCTTGAGAATTGTAACCAATTAGCATTGCAAAAAGCAACACAAGAGCTTAGTGGCCTCAGAATGGAAGTCAGTCCGGAGGCACCGTTTAATGGCTGCCCTCCTAACTGCATTTCACCCATCTTCACCATTCAGTTCGTGAGTCAGGACGGCTCACGCTCAACTTGAGGGTCCCCACAGGGATTAATAAAGAGAAACAAAGTCCACTCTGATGGTGGAGAAGTGTCTTTGTACATTGATTATACCTCAAGAGATATCAAATAATGCATCAAAAGAGAGGAGATGAAACAACGAGGACTGAAAGCTTTGAGAAATGTGTTAAAAAAACTTAAGTAAAGTACCTCAAAATTGTACTTAAGAACAGATCTTGAGTAAACAGTTTTTAAGGTTATGTTCCAAATATCGGTTATCGGTGTCCTTGATTTCTAATAATCAGTATCGGTCCTGAAAAAGCCATATCGGCCAACCCCTAACATGTTCTAATTAAAACAAAATCCAAAACACAGGTGAGCACACATGCACACAAGGAGAAAGTCATGTATCTTACCTGAGCTAACACTGTGATGAAGTTGCGGTTAAGGTGCACCGCCTCATAGAGTGCGAGCAGGATCGCCTCATTTGTCCTTGAGAACAAACAGAAGTCCGTGGTCAGAATCAGCTCGTTCATTTATCAAGTAAAATCTTCACATAACATTAGACTGAGCAGGAAAAAGCTTTAGGCGTTGCTCCAGTCCAAGGGGCAGTCTGGCGTTTAAGGTTTATTAACAATCGATTCCTGCTACAGCTGCTCACTTTGTTCATTTTCTGTATCATTAACTGCTGCACAATGTGTGTAACTACTAATACATCATTTCCCAAATTTCTGTACATTCAATTTTAATGTTGATAAATGAGTTGACATTAAATATGTAAAACAATGGTCAACTCTGTTCACAGAGAGAAATAACTGACTGCATTTTTACTGCTGTCACCCCCACTGTTGTCAGTCATTTACAGTAAGAACAAAGAGTCACTCTAAGCGAAACTTTGAATCTTTGCTCTTGCATGATTCAACATCTGTTAACGTTACCCCCAAAAATGATGAGACTGTGCCTTGAGCCAAACAAATTTAAGTCTGCACTGTAGTGGCTGCAATATCTTTTAAAAAACAAGATTCACATTCGGTTTAAAAAGTTAGATTGCCCACTGCGGTATGAAGTACAATAATATTTACCTGAGAAATCATGTTTTATTGAGACGAGCACAAAGCTGTTGCTTTACTCAGTCCCATACTGTTTATTTACAGTTGGGTTACTGTTCATACTATTACCGCAAATATATTGATTTAAACTTTTGAACCCTTTACACAAAGACAAAATAGGAGGACAAGCAAAAAACCCAGCAGCTGTAATTAATGTTCTCGTTGAAGGTGTCTAACAATGCAATTAAGTCAATTAATGAATGGGTAAGAACTTAAATCACTTTGGACTTACTGTACAGAGAGTTTCTCATCAGCATCTGCTATAAACATGCTGCCCACCTGTGGACAGAGGAGAGATCAAGCTATCAGCAAACAGTATTCAAAGCTGCAGACGGACGTCTATGAACCCCAAACACATCCTAATGGAAGACATAGCAATCTATCTAAATGTCTATAAACTGTAAAAAGTAAGAATGATATCTTACCATACTTGTGAGGGTAGAGAAGAACCCACCCTGGTTCTCCTCCTCTTTGTCTTTGTACTGCCTAAAAGGGAGAAAACAAGATGGCAGAAAGTATAAAGTAATGAAAAAGTGAGGAGACTGACAAATAAACTGAAGGCAGGAAGGACTGCACACCAGCAGAGGAAGAGATATACGTTTCCACTCAGGCACGGCACTCGTAACCTTGCACACATTTACCTAACATCTTCTTCTACTTCCTGCAATTTATTATCAAGGGGGCATTCAGTTTATACACAAAAACAATGAACTGTATAGCGCCGTCATCCATCACTTTGATGGTCTTGTCTGTCTACGCATGCAGACAGACAAGACCTCCCTCACAAACAGCATTTTAATTTCCAAACCTTGCCTCATCCAAAAAAACATTACAGGCTGCCAAAGCAAACTGTCACATATAAATAACTTCAAGTATAAATGGTTTTTCAGGAGAATAGAAATAGAACAATTGTGTGAGACATCAAACTAAACTGATGACGCCTGCGGCCTCTGGACACCATGCACCACATCATTAAAAGCATGTTTTTGACACATGGGACAGGTTTAGATCTCACCTGTTATATTCTGTCAGAGCTTGGTGGACAACCATCCCCATCCCCTGTGAGAGAAAACATCCAGTGTTCAGTCAAACCTTTGATTATGTGCCTGATGTGGAGGCCAACGCCTACATCACACTGTTTATTATTCTGCAGTTAGGAAGACACAGTAAGTGAGAACATACTTACATCTAGTGTTGGCTCATCATCCACAATGGAGAGCTTCACAATGTAGGGATTCACAGACTAACAAACAGAGACAATCAGTGAAATCAGAAACTGTTTAATATTTGACACAATTACTGAAGTTTATACTTTCACTGTAAAAGGATCGTTCTCAAACATAAACAAAACGCCGCAGTCCACAGATAGCTAGTGTTCTTATATATTGTGGGCAAAAAAATAATGCATTTCAGTGAGAGGCCAACATCAGTGACATCAGGGAAAGACACTGTGATGGCGTCAAGCTGAAATGTTTGTTTTTGGCCACAATAAATAAGAACGCTAGTTATCCGTGAGTGCTGGAGTTTGTCTTTTCAATTTGTCAGCTAGCTCAAGAGGCTAACCTACATTGCATGTAGTAATAATACACAGCCGGAGCACCTCTTACATTCTCCATGTGAGGTTCAGTAATGCAACTAAAATTGTGTGTACTTACACACAATTAGTAGTACTTACTACTACTACAGCTTTCTTGGGAACAAACAGGAAAGCAAAGCCTGTGTGATCCTGGACCATAAGACGACTCACTCTCTATCACTTGGATTTTCAGCTCTATCTTTCATGCATCACACACACCTTAAATGCATAAAGCTACAGTAGATTTTAGCCGTGTCTTACTTATTTATAAATAAACATTTTACTGAAGTAAAAGCAAAGGTGGCTCCTTGTGTTGTTGCCTGCTTTGCTTACATATGAGGGTGCATCCAAAACCTCCTTCCTCACCCTTTTATCCCCTCCCACAAAGCCACTCTTATCCTTCCAGGAAATAACTGGAGGGGGAAGTGGGTTGGAAGTCATTTCAGAGAGCGTGATTGCTTCTCTTTCAAAAAAAATGTCATGTTCACCTTCCACCTGCATAAATACCCTTTGGACGTGTTCACCCAATTAAAATCTTACACTCTTCCCTCATGTTTCTGTTATGTGGTGTAACTGCAATTGAAAATACACATCTGTACTACAGATCCTGTACTGACACAGACCTCAGGAGTTGCTTCTATGTTATCCTCTACTGTTAAGCCCGTACAGCAGCACAAACTAGTTTTTGAGTCACGTCAAAAGAGACAAACAGAGAAGGAATGGAGGGCTGATCTCTGGAGCTTTTGGATGCACTACAGTAACATCTTAACAAGGATTTACTACATAGTGACTACTCCCCCCTGCTGTTCAAAAGGCTTTTCTATCGACAAAACAAGTACAGTCCCATGTGAGTATATGTACACACCTCATATTTCCTGTAGTTGACCAGCAGGGCTAGGAGGACTACAGCATCATAACCATGCTGCCCTCTACTGGACACTTCTGACAGGATCTGGAAATGGAAGAGAAGGAGAACAAAAATGACACAAGTGAGAAGAAAGGAGGTTTAAAAACAAAAGTCACAGAATAACAGTCGATATAGTCATCTCATCACCTACCTGTAGAATGGCTTCAAAGATGCTGTTGATCATCACGTATTCCAGTATGGTGTTCTGACTGATATTGTCTGTTACCTGTAAGTAAACACACATTTGTGATGTTTTTAACAGCACAACAAGCATTTCCCACATCCTACTGCACTGTAATTCATCTTGCTGTTAATATGTTCTGTCTCACCGTCACCAGACACAGCAGCAGTTTGAGACATAGACTCTTCAGACTCTCTGAGCCGTCGCCACAAAGAAGGCTGTCCAGTCTCTCCATCAGGTCCTGCAGGAGACACAAACAGAAGCCGTGGCATAAATAAACACAACCACTTCTTCAACCCTTTTCCTTCCCCTCTCAGGATATTTTCCACACACCTTCATCCTTTGCTCGGCCTTGTCAAACCCCATAAGCATGTTAATGATGTCGAAGCCAGATGCAGACTTGTTCTTCTGGTGAACCCCCCGGAAAAGTGCACAGAGAGTCTGGAGAGAGAGGCAGATGAGCGCAGGCGTTATTCAAAAATGTATTCCAGTCTCAAGTGTTTTTGGCGCTATAGCAGTGACACAAAACTGTGTCCATGAATCTGACAAGCCAAGACAATATCCACATGCTTCAACACTGTAAGCTGTCTGTGAGAATCTATATGATCCTCCTGAGCTTCAGTTACCTGCAGGGCATTGACCACTTTGATCTGGTGCTCCTCTCCCAGAGCCTGCACACAGTGGTGGAACAGAGAGTTGATGTTGTCCTGGATCCGCTGAACCTCCTCGCCATCTACGCTCTCCAACTTGGACTCCAGGTACTCTAGGTTCACCTGAAACGTGTCAAAAGGACGGAGAAAAAAATCAAATAAGTGAAAGTGCCAGAGTTATTAAGAAGTATTCAAGTGACAAGTCACAATACTGTCTTATCAAAACCCCCTATTAAAAGAATGAGAAACATGGCGAAGCAGAGCAGCTGCACAGTCAATGCCAATTAGACCACCGGACAACTTTCAGTTTTATGCTGTGGGCTAATCTTTGAAGCGTTTGTTCAGACTGTATCTGATTTGTGCATGTCACTACTTTCTGTTTTTCTCTGCATAATGTTTGCAAACTCTGACCACAAAATGTTTTTATTTTAATACTGCTTCTGGTTTTTGTATAAGAGTTGTATGAATGGACCGAGCAGGCCGCTTATGAAATGCTCTTCTTGGAATCAATAAAGTTGTCTTATCTGAATCAAATATGTTTGATGATGAATGGACTTCAGATACATTTTTCTGTGCATTATATTCTTTCACACGTAACTGCACTTCCTCACAAAGGTTGGGCACTATTATTCATATATAAACAGATCTTTGCACACTCTATATGCATATGATTATTTTCCATGTATTTCTCCAATATGCTGCAAGGTGCATACATATTTTTCCTAATTCAATATTTAGGAAGACAACTGATACTATCCATTTCTCAGTAGCTGTCCTGCTACCAGTCTGAACCAGTGCACAACAAAACAACACAGTGAGAGTTCCTGTGTGCAAAACACGTTTTTACTCTTTGTCAAGTATTTTTCTCTCTCACTTTACCTTCATGAGAAACAGCTCATCCCAGAAGCGGGGGTTGTTTTTCGCCGGGTCTTCTTTCTAAATCAAAGGAAAAGACAGCACCTTGTTTACACTATTTTATCTCCCCTTACTTTTCATCGCTGACATTCCCCCTTTGTGATACTCACCGCAAAAATCTCATCATACATCAGCACCACCTTCTCCTTCAAGGGTTTCTTAGAGGACGACGTCCTCCTTAACAGCCCAGCCTTCTTCTCCACCTGAGACATGACTAAGTCTGAGGAGAGAGACACAGTGAGCTCGATAAGGGTGTGCACAAATGATGTAAAAATAAAAAGAGTAATTCCCCAAGATCTCTTCTATTATATACATTTATTAAAGGATAAGGCAGACAATAGTCTCTATTTATGTGAGCCTCAACAAATCCTTCATAATCCATACTTTAAAGACCAAAAACCAGCAATGAAATTCTCAGTCCTTTCTAACTTCTGCAACCTGTCTGCAGCTCTGACACCCAAACCCATTATTTCTTACAGAGGATATAAATCTTTTAAAATGTCACCAATATATAGGTTTATATCAAAAGCATAAATAACAATTTTCTATCTGGGCTTTAAAGTAGCCAACACTACTCAAACAGGAGTGAATTGTGAGTGTGCGTGACTGGGACGATTTGGTGCACAAGTAAGTAATTTACAGCATCATGACGGCAGATATGCAACTCACTCAAAATAAACTACAGTGCCCATCTTTAACAGAATGAAGATATATGTCAGCATGTGCAACAATGTGGCTTATGAATGCGTTTTTAACACATTTCTGAACTACAATAAAAAGGTGTATGGCACAGAGCAACAATACAGGTTTGCAGAGGCAATACTTGTGTTAGTAGGATACATTATTTGATGCCTGCTTGCACTTAACACATTCTCAACATGTAACTTGTGGGCACTGCATCAGTCTGCACCTGTCTGCAACAAACAACTCCCCCCTGTCACAACTCTTTACATGACCTAATAAACCAGGTCACCAAGAACCGTCACCTGTTGGAGGACATAACTATCTGTCGTTAATGACTATTTTATTAACTTACTCTGCTCAGAATAACAGAAGCATTTTGCTTGAAATCAGTTATAGTAACTAACACACCAACACTGTTAAAAGTCGACTGGCCAAGTGAAAGATTTCAAAGTAACATAAGTAACTAATTAACGTTTTTCAGGTTAGCACAACAGAATATCATGTCATAAGTAACGTATGAATAAAGTCGCAAAAGTAGCTAAAGCGGTATTATGTTGACTAAGTAATTATCAGCTGACACTTGCTAAAATTAATGGCACATGATATATGTTAACAGCTAACGTTAGCCTACCCAAGTGCAAGTTGGGATGGGCTGCTAGCTAATAAGCTAGCATTAGCTAGCAGCCATATCGTTAGCTAATCGGGTTCAACTAGCTTACTAACGTCTAACAGCAACGTGGCGACGTTATCAAGCAGATATTGTTGTCCAGTCGACACTCAATGAGCATTTAGTTTATCAGCAGTAAGGTCACAAAACGTAAATCTACTAAAATGTTCAATCTTTGCAGCTAACGCCAAAGCTAACGCCGCCTAGCTAGTGCCTGTCAGACATTAAATGTAACACTGATTCAGCGCTAGGTATTTAATGTCACAGTGCACCCACTGACAACATTTTTGTGTCACGTTGTTTAGGTAGGTGCAGCGTAGCTAGGAGTCTGGTTTGTTCTTACCTCAATTAAAGTATTAAAATCTGTGTCGTAAATGTAGTTCATGAATCCTTGTGACAACACTAGCCTCTGCTAGCATACTGAGATCAACTGCCTCCTGTTGGTCTTCAGGGTCCTAGCACCCCTCGGATCTTCTTCTTCAGGGTCAACTACAGCTGACAGTGGTGACCACACTGATACTTCTGTTTATCAATTGTGTTGAATCATCATAACAGGCCAATAACTTAATAGATAAATAAAATATATAGGGCAAAGAACTGCTCGACCCGTTAGAGGAAAGAAACTAAAGGGCTTGGGAGTATACATTGTAGCCACAGGGCTTAAACTGAGGTGATCTGTCTGTCTGATATGATCACTTGTTGCTGATTTGGAGCACAATGATGGAAGAAGATAAGAGAAACTTGTCATTGAGCTGCTCGCCTCCTCACATATGCACCCACAAGTTACATGATGTTATCACATATCTTGCCTCTGTGTGAAACAGAAGACATTATATTTATATTTTATCTCATATGTAACATATATATATTTTATAGCAGAGCGATTAAATAGACGAGCAGACAATACAAGGGCAATTGTCCAACTTTTGTGTCTATATGTTAATGTGAAGCTGTGATCGTCCATTCCCTCTGTAGACCATCAAATGACAGTCACCCAATCAGTCAGTTATTGACATATGTCCACTAAAACAGTAAGTACATATGCTGTTGGATGTCCAGAAAGTCAAGTTTAGGGCATGCCCCCGAGACAAATTATTTTGTTTAGTTTATGGTAAAAAAAAAAAACTAAAAAAAACAAAGAACATGCAACTTTAAGAATTTATAACAAGAAACTTATTTTTGTCATTCAGCAGCAATAGGGGAAGTTGAACATGCAATTGTAATTGTAGAAACTGTTGGGCACAGTCAAAAAAAACAAACTGTTGCAATGTGACCCATCATCTCCACTGATATTGGCTTTGTTATTGAGCTCAGTGGATCCTCATTTAATACAATGGTTATTGTTCATTTTTTCAAAACACTGACATGACAAGTTGCATAACCCGCAGCAGCTGACTGATTGTAAGTAGGGTCTCTGAATTACCTTTAACTTCTCAGCTAGTTTTAGTGTTGTGCTCTAAAGCTTGGGGCTCTTAAGGTAAGGACTGACACGCACTGATATAACATTTGAGAATAACATGCAGACTTGCTCCTCTGCACTTTGATAATAAATTGCAGAACTCTTTTTTCTCCTATTCAAGCAACAGTTTATACTTCCGCTTTTTGACCTCACGACTTCCTTGGTAAATTAACTTCACCATCAAGGGCGCAATACTCCTGGTAAAGACTACATGGAGCGCCTCAATTCCCAGAAGAAATGAGACGAGCTCAGCTTTTACCGTGTCATTAGACAGAGAGCGAGATGAGGCGGGAGAGAGGAAGGAAAATCAGAAAACAATGAAGAGGAAGAGAAGTAAAAGAGAAGTATAGCAGCTGACAAGTGAAAGATAACATTAAATGACTAAAATTTTATATTTCGTTTTGTGAAGAAACAGAAACAGTACAGACTTCAGGAGGAAAGAGGACAAGTCACACAATGACCTCTGAAAGACAGATTATACACCAAGTTTCACTCAACTTGTGACCAACATCAGCGATATCTCTGCAAAGACCTCTGTAGATCTTTTAATCCAGTGTGTCCTGATGGATTTGTCACAGGCTTCATTATGTTTGCGTGCACTAAACCTGAAGAATGACTGCAGTCTTGAGTTTTAGATAAACTTCTCCATTAAACTTGATTTACTGCCCTGGAATATGCTGTAAACACTCTTTGCTGTGAGAGAGTAAGTTATAGTTATGTCTCATACTGCGAGCAAGTATCATTAAGTGAGAGTTATCGTAAAAAAGACGCGGTCTGTAAATAACATTCCCCCCGATGTTTGCTGCATTGTGATTTATGTGTTGTGATTGTCTTTGAGAACACAAACACAGAGACTTAGAGACCAGCGGGAGCTTCAGTACAAGTTCATCAAAATTAAACACGTCCCATAACTCTTCTCCAACACAACAACATTCTTTATTCCCCAAACACTATCTTCTCTTTTACTGTCACTGGAGTGGTATCTTTCAGAAAATGTAGCTTGTCGCCTGTTGATGACAAAATATTCACAGTTTTAACGTGAAAGACAGACAGATAAAAGTAATAGAGAGCTGCACGTGTGAAGTGGTTCAACACATTGTTAATTGTTGACTAATTCACAAGGTTCACCACAGGACACTGTCATATCAAAAAGCAGCATTGATACTTAAAGGAACAGTTCACCCAAAAATGAAAATTCAGTCATTATCTACACACCTTCATGCAGATGGAAAGTCAAGTGAAGCTTTGTTGTCCACAAAACATTTCTGGAGCTTAAAGGCAAAAACAGCATTGCAACATTCCCCTATACAACTGATGTAGATGGGGACGTGTTTAAAAATGTTAAAAAACAAAAAATAAATAAGTAAAATGTAAATCCATACAGTTTGTCCAGCATAATCCAAGTCTCCAGAAGCCCTGAGATCCCAAACTGATTCAAAAAAATGTTATTTACACCCTTTTAAAAGCTGAAATCTCCACTGCTAGGCTAAAAGTGTTAGTGTGCACCCCATCTTAAGTGGGTGCACAAGTTCGACCGCACATCGAGAGAGTAAATAACGTCTTTTCAAACCAGTTGGGGATCTCTGGGCTTCCAGAGACTTGGATTACACCATTTTGGAGCCATTTTAAGGGGTTTATAGTTGTTATTGTTGCTTACATTTTAAAACAAGTCCCCATCTACTTCAGTTGTTTAGGAGAATGCTGCATTGCTGTTTTGCTGTGAAGATCCAGAAATGTTTTGTGGACTACAAAACCTCACCTGACTGTCCATCAGCATGTGGGTGAGTAGATAATGACTGAATTTTTATTTTTGGTTGAACTTTTCCTTAAATGGCAATTTTTGTACAGGTTATTTTATTTAAAGGGTCGGAGGCCACCAATGACTTGACTCAAGTTTGCACGTTTCCACAGCTGATAACAGCAGGTGGAGACACAGACTGTATCTGCTTGGATTGATGTTACTGTAACCACTTCAACTGCTGTCATTAGTGCGACCAAGGCTTCAAATGAACTGACTAATGGGCAGTTTGAGTTTAAGGTATGTAGTAAAGAGGAAGAAAAGACGAATAAATGTAAGACCACGGAAGGTTAACAAGAAAAAACAAAAAACAGCTTGACCTGGATACATCACACGTATAAAGTGCATGATCTTCATCATTATCGCTGCATCCCAACTAGAAGGGCCTGGCAGTGTCAGGTACGAAGTGCTCACAAACAGCTGGAGTGAAGACAGAGACTGTCTGCTCAATGGAGGAGTTTTCATCAGGTTGTAAGAGCTTTACTTTAACCCTGGGAGATCCTCAGTGTTTCAGCTGGCTGGAAGCTTCACCGACAGCATTACAGCTCTGTGACACATGGAGTGGGGTAAATACATGAGGAGAAAGTGGGAGAGTTGGCAGGTGGATCTGCTACAGGGGTTTGACATGCAGCCCCAGAATTGCCCCAGAGTATGTGGCCGCGGCTCCTCATCCTCCTAGAGACACAAACACACATCTCAAATACTTTGACTGTAGCAACTTTGGAAAATAAGTCAGGATAAATGCAATGATTTTTACATGCACTTCCCATTACATCAGCTCACACATCATGCCAGACCTTGTTGCACCACAATCTTTTGGTGGCACCAACCAACAACGAGATTTTTTTCATTACAGGTGGAGGCTTGTTTAACCTCTGACATACCTTTAATATAAGAACCTGTCCCACAAGCAGGGCCGTGGACCTCTGGTCTGCAATCTGGTCCCTGGGGCTGCTCCATTGTACCTGCTGTTCTCATTCAAGGA
The DNA here is from genome assembly GCF_040436345.1 of Pagrus major. Lineage (NCBI taxonomy): Eukaryota > Metazoa > Chordata > Actinopteri > Spariformes > Sparidae > Pagrus > Pagrus major. Next base: position 26,900,743 of record NC_133215.1, on the reverse strand, counting down.
CTGATGTAGTGAAAGCATTTAACCAGTCTGTAGGATAAAATACCCGCAGGCTTCTGTGCCTGGAGGACAAGATTTGAGGAGCACCAGGATGCCCAGGAGCACCGCTGGAAGCTTGTCTGAGAGCTCAGCTTCACTGACCACGCAGAGGAGGGGTTTGTTTTAATGTGAGAAGAGGAGCGATGTGCCGTACATCAGTTGGTATAGAATGGGAAAAGGGGAGAAAAGCACTTCAAGTTTGACTTTTTATCTTAACTCTTCCTCTCTCATCCTCTTCACAACAGTTGTTAAATGTCCTCTGTGGCTCTGGATCTTTCTCAAGTCTGCAAAAACAACCCATGATGATGTCTTGAATATAATGACAGTAGATAGCACGCAGCTTGTGGTGCTCGAAGTGCCAAAAAAATAGAAAAAACATTTGAATCACCAGAGCACCGCAAGCCGAGTGCCATCTAGTTCCATTATATTAAAGAGAAGGCAGACGTCTCTATGGTCAATATCTCCAACTCACACCAAAACAATCTATATGGATGAAAAGCAGTACAGGTAAGAGAAAAGATCTGTATTATTGGTTTGGGGTGTGTTTATAGATCCTTTAAAAACTTAAATGTATTCACACATGTAGTTGCACTCGTATAAAGCACTTTCTGTATTTAAAGGACTTTGTAATTCCTTAAAAAAAGGGAGATAAATGCTTTTTTATGTAAATCCAGAGAGGGCTCACATGCTGTGCTTTTCTCATGCTTCTCAGCAGTGGTTTAGTCTTCATCCTTGGGCTCCCTGCTGTCCAACTACAGGAACCATGACTCATCTTCCAGCTCTCTCCTGTACTGAAAACATCACTTCTACTAGTTAACTCCACAGTGTCAGAACTACATATCAAGAATTAAATTTAGGGTTTCAAAACCCAGAAACCTTGACCAGCACCAATGTCATTTATCAGCTGTAGGGCACCAATTGTAAATTCACCACATACACAATATTTTAAAGTGAAAATGTATCTTTTTATTGGTACCATACATTAATTATCAAGGGCAGAAACTAACGAAATCAAAAAATATATATCAAACGATGATTTTTCTACAGGGGTTGGAGAAGGTACAAGTCACCATTCAAACTCAATCATTAACTGTTGCTGGATCAACTGTGAACTGAAATGGAAATGTACAAAACAACAAACAGAGTCAGCTGTTTATAATCAGACTTCACAGACTCAGCATTGCTACCAAATATGCCGACTGAGCTTAATGTTAAGCTGGCTTTAGAAGATGCTTGGATGTTTCATGGTATCATTCTGTTGGTCATGATGGACACTGCACAAATGATGATCATTTAAACAAAAACTAAGTAAAAAACCTGTTTTAGCCGGTGATGAAACATGAAATTCACCGGTTAACTAAAATTCAGTGAGCACATTCACTTGACATCAAGTTGAAAGTTGCAGTACACAAAACTGTGATTAATGTTAAGTGAAAAATCGATTCCTTTATGGATGAAATACATGAATGAATTTCTAAAATCTCCAAAATAAATATAAAAGAAATCAACTGAAACATGTTAAATCATCACTCCATGGTGCCATTGTACCCCCGGGGGGTTTTGTAATTTAATTTACACAAGTTTTAAAAAAGAGGGAGGAGGAAAGAGCAGGTGGGAAGATAGAGGGGGACAGGTTCATGAGTGTTTTTTCTCCTTTTTCCTATTTTTGTTTCTTTACATTAGATCGGGATGGCTTTAGGTAAATCTAAGTAAGAATACATTTTATTACAGTCAGACAGAACTTTGCTACTACCTTAAATATACAAGCACAAATACACAAAAATTTAAATCTCCAAAAAAAAGGAACAAAAAGACAAAATAAAAACATCCACACTAAATTATTTCTCTTTTATAAACATAAAAGATAAAAACAATATATTTTAGAGGGGGGAGGGATAAAAGTCCTGTGTTGCTCCTTGGTCTGTAGCTTTTCAGTATTGGTAGAAAATAAAAAAGTAACAATTGAAATGAAGGCGTTTAATACAAATTAAAAAACATTCTAGGGAAATATATACTGTATAAAAACTCTTAAAATGTGTAGCTGTGTGTATGTGCGTGTGTGTGTTGTAAAGTCTCTCTGTTTGAAAGACTGCATCCATTGTAGTCTAATCAGAGATGGCTCGGGCACTAGGGGACTCAAAATCCTTCAATCATTAGGTTTAATTGTGTGTGTGAGCGAGTGTATCTGTCTGTGTGTGTAGTTTCCCTAGTGCCACATTTCAGCTCTCCTACTAGTGTGTGAATTTCAATGGTTTCATAGACTGATTCTAAATTCTGGTCCGTCTGCTTCGGCAAAGCCACAAATAAGCTCAGACTGCCTTTTCTCTCCTCGCACACTTCACACACACACACACACTCACACACACACATATACTCTATTAAGAAACATTACGAGTGACTCTTGCGTCAACAGAGCAGACCAGAATTGAGAGCCATGTTTAGAGGATGAGTGGACAAGTGGTCCCTAAGCAACTCGCCACCATGTCGAAGCCCCGCTGCCAACATCCCCTCCACCCCAGCCCTTCCTACATGTGAACTTCAGTGTGGATCGTTCAGTGTGCACAGTTCTCCCCTGGGTTAAAATCCCTGCGCCTCCTCGGTCACATCTACCGCCGGTCGCTGTCCAAACTGAAAGCTAGCGAGAGCAGGTGGGATATTTTGAGTGTGAGATGAGGGCATGGGGAGACAGAGGTGGGACACAGTGTCCAAACATGGGCAATGATGACAACTTGTAAAACGTCCTCAGGCTCAGTGACGTTGTCGGAGACATACTGAGCTCTCTCGCGCCACCTGTGTGTGATGACTCCGAGTGATGTCTGGGTTGGTGAGGGGGAGACGGACTGTTGCTGATGCACTCGTGGCTGTCAGGGTGGGGTGGGTGGGGCTTTGAGAAGTGACAGAGGGGGTTTGTGTTGAGGTCGCGGGGCTCTGGGCTCTACTGCGACGCCTGTGAGGTTGGGTTGTCGCTCTTGCTCTCCTGGCTGGAGGGGGCCTTGTTGTTCCAGGGCGAGTTGGAGCCAAGCGCCGGAGAGTTGTTGAAGCTGTCCTCGTCGTCGATGCCATTAGCCGCGTCGAACTGCGTGTTCTCCAGCCGTGTGATCAGACGCTCGTCTTCGTCGCCGAACTCGCCTCCCATCAGCGTAGGCTCTCCCACCACCATCACATCCTGCAGAAAAGAAGCCGGACATACATTAATTTAGTGGGGAGTAGGAATGTCAGTTTGGTTAAATGTGCTTTCGATAGCTCGACACCCATTAAACTGGTAACTAACTGGTTTTAATTATTTTTCCTTTTAGTCAGGCGCTCCATTGACTCAATGAGCTCCAGCACCCAGTCAGCACTGATGAAGTTATAGTTCTTCTATGAGACCTGTTCACCAGTCGCTTGTCAGAGTTGACATTACCCTGTCTAGCCTGACTTTCAGCTCACCCTTCTTCTTGTCAAAGTGCTTTTCCATGTGTTTAGCCCTGTGACGCACTGACTGGCAGCGTATCTCCTCAGACTGCCGCATGTCACGCTTTTCCGCCCAGCTAGCAGTGACGTGATCTTTGGTTGTGAGCCATCCTCAGACATGGCAGCAGGGTGCTTGCTCTTAATTCAGTATAGCATAGTTCTAGTAGAGCTACTAAACTGAAAAGTAGCATTACACATAACTTACATTTGACTTTGTTGCCGTTCTGGAGGAAATGTTCTCACGTTGAGCTTCACTTTTAACCTCGGACTGTTCTAGTGAAGCCATTAAGCAGTCTTTCTGTATGTTAATTAACCCAGAGGCCAACATAATTACTTTTGTTTATTTATAGTTATTTACTTTAGGTGCATTTATCCCTAATTTACTTGTCACAGCTTCATTACTCTCAAGTATTAAGTCACTTATCTGACTTATCTAAGAAGTGGTAATTCATTTATAATTATGTAATCAATATGTGTCATGTATTAATACCTGTGGGTTTGTTTTCACTTTAAATAAAAAGTTGTGAAGGGAATACTTGTTATAGGCCATGTATGTACACAGCAATGTGACATATTGTGCCATCTTGTTTTGGTGTAACATTGTTTTATGTCACTGTGTCAGGCTCTGGTTGCCATTATGACACGTAAACGTCCCGCGATGAATGAGTGCAGCAGTTTGTGTGTGAACACAGAGGAAATGTTTCTGCTGGAGGTGTAATAGCAGACTACCAACGCTAGGTAGCAGTGATGTACTCACTGGAACTTGGCTGGACAGGGGGAAGCCACTGCCAGGGCTTTTCTTTTTGTTGTTGTTATTGTTGTTAGTTCCTCCTCCTCCGCTGATGGTGCTGCCACCTGACATCTTACGCTTCCGCCTTTTGTTTGGGGCCTGTCTCGATGGCTCAGCTGCAGAGAGGGGATGACAGGAGAGTTACAGATTCAGTTACTGTGGTTGTTTGTGTGATGGTGTGTGCCTAAATCTGTGCATTGTGTTTGTCGACCTGGTGGTGCCACCATCCTCTGCCATTTCTGGAAGAGGCAGGTCTTGAGGCAGTCTCTGGGGCTGAGGCTGTATGTCTTGTGTCTGGACATCAGCTCCTGCATGGGCTCCAGAATCACACACAGCTGGAGGAGGGAACAAAGAGAGGCAGCAGGTTAGAGATTACACGGTGCTTCAGATCATTAGAGAGGCTCTGATTGATCGAGCACCATGATTATCAGCTGGTGTTCAGACAAATGACTCCATCGGTGAACTAAAAATTCTCTGATCGAAAAACCTGAGGGGCAGAGACAGGGGTGTGATGTTTTGCCGTGTTAATTTGAGACCCATAATTGGTAGATTTAAAAAAGCATTGTCTCCCTAATTTGTCTGCAAATCAGGTAGTCAACCAGGCCGGGAGCTCCTTACCCTCACAGCAGAGATCAAACGTCCTATAACAGCAACAGTAAATGATTGCTATAACCATGTTATGGCTTAGTTACTGTTTAGATAAACAAGACCTTTAGCTCTAGTGATGACGTATAGTGTGGTTATTTTAAACCATTTTTAATTCAACTGTGATATATATAATTACATGCACAGCATTCAAAGATTTTGGCCATGTCGTTAACCCCTATTCATCACTCTTGAAACTCTGTTTTGGATAAAATCCTCCAAATAAATGAGTCGTCTACTTCAACTACTTCATCAGAATCTACTTTGAAAGCTCTGAACTAAACCATGGCTGGACTATCATTACGCCACCTTAAAGAAAAAAACGTTCAAGAGCAGTGTCGTTCTGGAGGTAATATGTTGTATTTGTGCTCCACTCACTCGGAGGTAGTTGAGGGTGGAGTTCGACAGGCCACATCTTGTTATGTTTTTGGACAGCTGGTCCAGCATCTGTGGGTCCTGGGCCTGAAACATCAACAGAGGACAGATTTCAAATCTCAAACTCACACAAACACATCATTGTATACATCAGTGAACTACATGTAGCCAGTGTGTGCACTCACATGCATGGCCAGTATACTGCGGGGGATGAGTTCACGGTGTTGTCTGATGCTGAAGTGCCACGTCTTTATCCTCATCATGTCGTCAAACATGAACTCCAGGTACAAGCGCCCTTCTACACACACCTGCAGCAGTTCAGAGGACTCAGGTCAGTTTACAGCAGTTGAACTCTATACAGAGATGGGTACAAGCTTCACCTCTGCCCACAGATGTAAAGCAAACACTACACTATGTGTATTATTAGGGTTGTAAGCCAGGGTGATCACATTGCTGAAGACTTTCAAACTATAAAGTGGCTTGCAACCAAGTTTCAATGAGATTTAGATTTAGGCTTTACTCCATAGAGACCCTGCAAAGGGGTGTGTATCCATCTCTTTAAAGGAGGGAAAGTTGACAGTAGAGTTGTAACAATTAGTCGATTAACGATTAGTTGTTCAAAAGAAAAGTAAATGCTAACTATTTTGATAATTGATTAATCATTGCAGTCATTTTCCAAATAAAAATTTTAAACGTGCTGGGTCCAGCTTCCTAGATGTAAGGACTTGCTGGTTTTATTTGTCATTTATGATGGTAAGCAGTAGTTTTGGACTGTTGGTTGGACAAAAGAAACAATTTGAAGATGTCACTTTAGGTTCTGGGAAATTGTAATAAGCATTTTTCAGAACCTTTTGGCATTTTGTAGACTAAACGGTTAACTGTGAAAATAATCTGCAGATTAATCCACGATGAAAACAATTGTTAGTTGCAGCCCGAGTGAACAACCATTCACAGTAAACTTAAACCGGCTTTTTAAAACCTTTGTTGTTTCCACATAAATCATTCCAAATGTTTGCATTGTTTTTGTGAAACCTTAACTTCTTATCAACCTGTACTTACAAGCTCAATAATATCTGTGTTGTTTTCAAACCGTATCATAATTGACAGAAAAAGCTTTACATATTTTAAACAAGATGTGGACCGGTAAAAACTAGAGAGACAAACACACACCTGTGTGAACATGGGCTTTCCATTTTGGGTGACCATGGTGCACTGATCACAGTCAAGGGAGACAAAGTTATTGTGGAAGGACTCCTTGGGATGTTTCAGCACATAATAGAGCTCAGTTGCACCGCCCTCGAATATACTCCGGAAGTACCTTGGAATCAACGTCCGGCCAATTGCTTCAGAGGAGGAGAGAAGACAAATGTTACAGTACGCAGACCATTTGTGACTGTGGGGCTTTACATTAAAGGCTGACTTTGTCTCTTACTGTAGCGTTTGGGTCCATCTTCCAGACAGAAAGTAATGGTCAACATGGCATCATCTTCAAAGAACTCTGTAGTAAATGCATCCCACCACAGATTATCACACTCCTACAGGGTGTAGAGGGGGAGAACAATCAGTTAGCAACACAATTCTTGGATTGTTCTGAGAGTGTGTGTGTGTGAATGTACATGCCTACGAACCTCTGTCCAGTTCTGTAGCCGTTTGTTAAGTTCAAATATTCTGTAGTCTGTCTGGTTGCCATATGGTGTGTGCCTCCTGGTCCATCACAGAAAGCCAGAAGGAGGAGGAAACAAAAGCAGGACAGGATGTAGAGAACAGTCAGCTTGTGGTATTATGAACGGTATAAATCAAGAAAATCATCCTGATGGCAGCAAGGTTTAACCTCTCACAGCTTCCATACTTATAGAGCTGTTCCACCATCTAATTTAGTCTTGTCACAGACTTAATGCAAAATCTCTATTAGGAGTGAGATAAGAGCACAACTTCGCACCACCTTATCTTTACTTGTGTTATTAGTGCCTTTCACACCAGCTAGAGATAATGAGAAATAATGCAGCCTTACCCTATTCCTGGCTCCAGGTATGTGGGAGGATACATTGGGGTGGGACTGGAGAAACAAGAGACGGAGAAATTATTACATTCAGCTATAGTGCTAATATGCCCTCCTCCACGAGCTGGTCTGTCTTTACAACCCTGGGATGCAAGCCAAACATGGCACAAATTGGATGATACAAGGAGACAGTAAATAACAACACCTCTCAGACACACACACACACACACCGCAACGGAAGCCGATTTGATTACTGCAAAAAGACAAGCTGTGAAGCACACTGCACAGTCCTGCAGAGGTATACCCATTAACTTTACTGGGCCACGTAAGTCAAGTCAAATCAATGGTAGCATTAACACCAGTCACACACAGCCACTCCAGTATTTTCACTTAAGTGGGTGGTGTTAATGGTGATAGACTATACTCTTAAATACACTGGTTATTGGATCAAACTTTCACCAAATGACAGGAGATTGACAGCTGCTAAAATATCCCCAATAACCTTCCTGTACCCAGGGGTGTTCCCCGAACATGTGTTGTATACTGTATGATACACTTACATGAAATTAAAAGGGGCAAAAAGGTATCATTTAGTTGACAACTGCCAAATGTTTTGTTAATAATAATAATGACAATTATTCATAATAATCAAAGTAATTTTTCAAGGGAAAAAAGGTCTAAATTCTCTGAATCCAATTACCAATACTTTTGGTTTCTTTCCTCCCCTATGACAGTAAACTGAACACCTTTGGGCTGTGGACAAAACAAGACATTTAAGAACTTCTTCTTGGGCTTTAGGAAACACGGATCAACATTTTTATTATACATTTTATAGATGGGAAAAAATGTATTAATCAAGAAAATAACCAACAGATTAAATGACGATGAAGATAATTGATAGTTGAAGCCCTAATTGAAATGTTTCATATTCAGCACCTGATTCTGGGATATGACATTACCCTGTTACAGTAAAGTACAAGTGTCCAGTCAGTGCACCTGACAGGACAAACACAGTGCTACCTGGACTGTACCTGGATTTAACCTCAGGTTAGAACTGGGAAAATAGGCAGCTGATCTGGGAACAAATCTCAAGAAACTATCCACTAAACCAGTTTCTCAGTCAATTTGAAAATGGGAATGGGCATCTTGGAGTAACTGTTCAAGACGCTTCACTCTGTGTGCATTTTAAATTCACAATACAGTGCTGCTTGTTGCTATCTAGCTATATAAACATGGTATACATTAATACAAACACCTGTCGAAGACGTTTAAAGGCCATGACTCAACTCCTCACCCAGAAAACACACAAAAAACAGACATAAAACTCACCCCACGTCTCTGTCCAGCATGGTGCCGGGGTGGAAAGGGGGGAAAGTGCTACCGTTGGGGGGCTCCTTGGGGGAGTACAGTTTGAACGACTTGGAGGAACAGCCTGGAAGAGAGGCGAGAAAAAAGAACATAAATGTTGTGTTTAATTTTCACATTATAGTTTCAAGGGTTATTTAACATGTTAGATATGAGGGGTTCTAGATAATGGCAAAAGTTAATCTAAAACAATGTGACAGCTAAACCCAACTAAGCATGACTCATGTGTCAAAGTAGGTAATAAATACTCCTTTTTTAAGCCACAAAATTAACGATTGACACTGCAAACCTTTCAGCGTGTTTTGAACGCTGACTCATGTGAGAATAAATTCCTAAATTATAAGACAAAATTAGAGCTGCACAATTAATCCCAATAAATCGAAATCGTATGAAGATGAAGGTAAAACGTGATAAAACAGAATTATAATTAAGTACTGTAGTGCTACAGAGATGCCATGGTCTATAAATCATGTTCTCCTGATATAAGAAAACATGTTTCTTTGGTACAGACCCCAACAAATGGCAAATCATCATGATTTTATTTTTTTATTTTGGGAAAATTAAATGTTAGCAAAAATGATGATTCACACTAACCGTAAATCACATCGCAATGTCTGTCAAAATAATCGCAATATGGTCCAAAACCTTGTGGATTACAGTCCCCACTAAACAATATGCAAATATATGTGATTATTTTGACAGAGTTTGCCATTTTCATGAGTCATGATTTTAGTGGGAATGGTAATTTTTGCATTTCATTCTCACTGAAAAAATACAAAAATGACGACGATGTGATTTTTGCTGGGGTCTGCACAAAACAAACATGTTCTCTTAGGTCTGAAGAACATGATTTGTGTGCCGGGGACAGCTCTGTAGCACCACAATGCTTCATTTTTAATGGTATGTTGTGACACTTCTTGCCTATCTCAAGAAACTGCAGCTCCTGCACTTTGGATATTGCACTTAGCTGTACTCTAATTTTGCTATTAGTTTGATCAACTGTTCAGCCCCAAATTTATGGTATTTCTAATGTTATTTTTTCACTTTTTTACAAAGAATGACTGTATCATGTGAAGGTGAGGGCACTGAACTAGCCAGTATGTCCCAGTTTCAGTTGGCTGCACTCATTCACGGGTCATCCCCAATACAACAATCTTGTTTCATAAACACCCAAAACAACAACATGATGAGGAGGGAGCATCCTGTAAACAATGCTGCTACTGCTACACTGCAGCCCTCCATCTGCAAATGCCAAACACAAACAGATGGACCAATACTGACTCAATTCACACCCACATACTTTTTTATTATTATTTTTTTTAAAAACACACAAAAATGGGTGAATCCCTCCCTAACACACACAGCTCCAACCCTTGTTCTACTCTAATTGCCCAGCTCTCCTATAAAGGCCATCCAGGCGTGGCGGCCTCTAGGTCATGACCCCTGCCGTCACCATGGTGAAGCCCCGCCTCATTAATGTCTCTCTGTCTTGTCTCTGCATATTAAACCTATCTCTGACACTGTGTGTGTGTGAGAGAGAGAAAGAGATATATGTATATCTAGAGACACAGACATGAAATACACTTTAATTGTATTAATAGGATGTTCTTCAGCAGGGGAAATTTTGATTTGACAACACAGGGGTGGGTGTGACAAATAATATTCTTGTATATGGTATGACAAGTGTATAATTGCCTCTCGTCTGTGAGAAGAGTTTAAAAAAAGCAGACATTTTCCAGTATTATAGACTCACATTCAAATGTGTCCTTCTGTATTTTGATTGAGGACATTACATTACTATAAACACACAAATATCAACAGAGAGACGGACAAACAGCCGAGCTGAACACTGACATCAGGACACACACTGATACAAACTAGATTAGTAAATCAGTCATCTATGTTCGTATCCATTTCAAATCAATCTTCTTTTATACAACTGCAACTTCTCTTTTAGGAGATGAGTTACATCCCTACTAGTTTCCATTCTACTAGGATATTACTGTTATTATGGCCTCATAGTAATTATAGAAGTCAATTAAAAAAATGTTTTCCATAAAGAGGAGCACAGTTTCCTCAAAACAAGACCTACATCTTCGACATGGGTATAAAGCCATAGGGCCTCCATCCATTTGAAACCCTGCCTTCACTTTGTGTAAAAACAAGTTGTTTACTGTGTGAGGCAGCACTGCTATGCTATAGGCTGGAAAAACAAATGGGATTGATAAATAAATAAATAAATAATCGATGGTTATGTGTCCATTAGTTGTTGAGAGCTCCATTAGCTCCTCTCCTCTCCTGTTAGCGGTTAATGACAGGCAGTCACAATCACATCAGCTGGACTCCACTTCCTCCACTGGGAATCATGTTCCTCTCTCTTACAAGTAGACACAGTAACGTTACACTATGCATACATACACACACTATACGTGCATACATATATTATCTTCCTGGAGTGGGTGTAGGTAAGCCAATTTTCGCTACAAATCATATCCCAAATGTTGAGATAACACCCTTAACATTTGATTTCACCTGTACTCCAGACACAGAAATCAATTCAGCATAAAGTTTCCTCAACATAAGAATAACCTGTAGTGGTTTTGGACTCCTGCCACCCCAGACTGCCACCATGATTGCTCTGGGGGACAAGTAGCATATCCAAACGGAATATTAGCTATAGCTAGGTTATACTGATCCATTAACCCACTGTAGCAAACTTTTCACAAATAAACGATTTAAATCTGTGGTATTTTATAAGCCACATTTAAAAAAAAACCTTGCTCAGCGTATGTGTAGCTCATAACTTCACCAGTCAAAGCACAAATGACATGGAGTTGTCTGGTTACAAAGGCAATTAGAAAGGCAGCAAGCGCATAATGCTAACACTTAGCTGTTAGCTAGGCTAAAATATGAAACACAGGTGATTTCGGGACGCTAGTAAACTTCGCTACATAATACCAACAAGCATTCATTTCAACCAGCAAGACAGCGAGGCAAACGTAGACTGAACCCGACCAAAAACCTCGACATTTTCAACCACCAACACGTCCACTGTACACAACACTGCCTCGTAGGCCTGCAGGGCAAGCTAACGTTAGCCAGCCAGAAAACAGTGAGTAACCAGTTAGCTGGTGTTAGCCGCATTGCTAACGCCTCAGCGTTAAATCCCTTTCCAGCGAGAAATCACCGAAATAAGACAAGAAATAACAACCGCGGCGGCTCGTAAACCACATTTAATCGCCACAGCAGACAGACATTACGGTGAGTGTGTGTGTTTGGAGAAAGCGACCCCTTTACCTGCAAAGAAGTCCAATCAGAAAATTGGTGTTTACAGATCCGTGATGATCGCCCGTGTGCACGCTCCGTGCGTAAAGACGGATAGGCCCGCTGGACGGCGGTTGGCTGGACGCAACGTACCAACACAATACGTCCCTCTGAACTGGATCAATGAAAAAATCTCCTCAAACCGCGAGACTGGAGGGGAAAAAGGCCTAAATTGCGGGAGTCGGTCGGTTATGTTTTGTCCCGCATGAGGCCTTGTCAGTGGGCTGAAGCCTGCTGTGGGTTTACATACGGACCCAGATGAGCCCTTTGTTCACGGGAGGACATGAACAATAGCTGTAGGCCCTCCTCCTCCTCCTCTCCCTCCGCAATGCATTTGCTCCTCTCTCCTCTGCCCAGCACCGCCAGCCGCCCTCTCCCCCTTCTTCTCCTCCTCCCCCCACTAATGCACAACTGCACATGAAGGTTGTCTGGTAAGCATTTTTTTTTCTTGCTTCCTCCTCCCTGCATCCCATCCCTTCCTTGTAACTGACACAGATGAGAATTGGCCTAATGTAGCCAAGTGGGAGTGTGTGTGTGTGTGTGTGTGGAAATAAAGATCATGCTGACTGCAAAGTGGTTTTCATGTTTGCCTAATTAGTGCACATCAGCTTGCTGCAAACAACTGAAGTGAGACCGTGACAGCCAACATGAGCCTGCTCATATGCATTATACACAGTGTGGGTCCATGCAGTGCTACGCGTAAACAGCTGATGCAGCAGCCTGATCAGTCAAAAGTAGATTAAGATCTTCTAAATTAACTTCCATGTAAGGATAACAGACTTGGGTTGTTTACAATTAATTGTGCCTTTGAGTTTGTACACTGAACTGTCTCCAAGGTAAACCAATAAATCCATTACCATTGGGAATCTCTCCCTCTTTCTCTCTCTCGACGCACACACAAACACACACACTCACACAAAAACACACACACACACACAGGAAGCACTAAGCCAAAAGGAGAATCCCATAGGCCGCTAAATCTGCTTAAATCGCCTCAAATTATAATCAGATATTCAGATCAGAGCCAGCAAGGACTCACCCATATGGCCAAAGTTGGGATATAAAAAGAACAAGCAGTATTAGGTCAATAGTTTTTCATATATTCATGCAAATGCGATGCACATTATTCATCCCGAAAGTCTGGGACTCCTAACATTTCTGAGCGCTGATCCCACATCGAGTTTTCTTTCCTTTCTAACATTGAAGATTTTCCCCTGGCTCATTTATTGAAGGACACTGCGGCCACCAGCTTGAATGTGGCTCTGATTTATTCACTACCCATGTACACAGAGAGTGAAAACACAATGTTTCATAAATGATTTATTTGCAAATTAAGTCGCTCTTGGGAGACGCTCTGTGGAAACGGTTAACAGGCTTTCTCAGAGGCTGCTGTGCACCTGAACACCGGCACTGATAGGTAATTTTGTTATAACATAATTCAGCATTATTAAGCATCAAACAGAATAGAATAGAAAAAGAGGCACAAGTGTGAATAGTCTGACCTACAAATACAGGGTGTATACATATAAGTAAGTCTTATTCTGAACCATGATGATCATGTGGAGGATCATGACCGAGAACAACTTTTTAAAAATGTGTTTTTTAGACAAAGAGTGCTCAGATTAATTTGAGTTAGTGTAAACAGTGAAGCTCCAGGGTGCATTTCAAGGATCAACTCCACAAACTGAGTTTGGATATTGTGAGCATGATAGATGTTTTTCATTTGCTTTATTGCACAAGTGCACATAAAATGTATAACTGCTTACATCGCTTGCAATATTTTGTCTGATTTAAACTGGCTCTGTGCAACTTTTGTGTTGTGTTGGAAGCCGGTTGTTAGTTTATATTTGGAGACTCCATTTCCAAACTAACGCTGGCTACTGTTGCTCTCTGTTTGAGAAAGGCGCTGAGACGAGGCACTCAAGAACGTGAAAAAAGTCACATCCTTTGGACTGTCTTGGGAAAATCCCAACTGAGTCCTTCTCAATTCTCCACAGTCCAGCAGCGTTAAACAACTTAAACATATCGTCCAAATAGGCAACCAAGAGAGACGGGGAGGATCTCATTTTTCACGTCACGTTACAATCCCCTCACATATATATCATTATATTTGCTCTACAAATAAACTTGCCTTGTTGTAAATTGCTACTGATTTTAACATAGAGCCGCTTTAAAGAAAAGAAAAAAATAAAGAAAACTAGCTCCCTTTATAAAAAAATATTTTTAGATATAAGATATTATGAAAATGACAACAAGAAAGTAATAAATTTATCTTTTTTTGGTAAATTCACTAAATGAAAGGCCAATTCACTGACTCACTTTTTTTGTCTTTATGTAGCCTTACTGGATAGAACAGCTGAAGATTTTGGACAGGAAATTGGAGAGGGAGAAAGGAGACAACAGGCAGCAAAGGGTCACAGGTTCGAACCCGGGCCGCTACAGTAAGGACACATAGGCGCATCTACCAGGTGAACTAGCAGAGCTCACCGTGCCACTTCTATGTCTGCCAAAGATTGATGACATAGAATTTTGGGCCTTGAAATAGAGCTATTTCATTCATCATCTTCAATATTCTGACATTCTGGAGACAGAGAAGCCTGGTATGATGATTTCTTATCTTATTTTCCAGACTGTGTCTGTTAACGGTACTTTCCTGCTTTCTCAAACTTTATTCTGACATATTTGCAGATCTTCTCTGTCTGGATGTGCAGTCTTGGAAGATGTTTCCCTTACGTTAGCAAAACAAAGACAGCAAACTCTTTGCAGACTCCCATGTTGGGAGAGTGCAGTGAAGTGCACAGTCTCCCAGAGGCAGACGTGTTGAGAGGATAAGCTGCTTGGAGGCCTGTCTCTCACCCGACCAGCGACAAAGATGCCCGGGCTGAGTTTATGTATATTGGTCCGACCATGGTAAGCTTGTGACACGAGCACTTCGCAGCTCACGCAGCTCCTGTCAGTCCTTTGGCAGCATCTTTGTGTGTCTAGTACCAGGGGGAGGTGTAGTCAGTAGTAGCTTAGAGTGTCTGTTGTGGGTGACTTATGTGGATTTGCCTATCTTACATTCGCTGGCCCCTGTAGCCATGGCAACACGAGCAGTCAATGCTGTCACAACCGGAGCGAGGCAAAGAATCATCCATGGAAATGGACACACGAGGGTTAATCCTGTGTGTGTGTGTGTGTGTGTGTGTGTGTGTGTGTCGCCAAAGCTCGCCCATTGAAATGGTACATGACGGGGTTAATCCCCACTGAATGTGTGTGTTTGTGTGTGCGTGTGGTGATGGAGAAGAGGTGGGGGTGGGAGGTGTGTCAGGATAAGGCTTGAAGGGCTTACACACACCGTCTCTTTCGCTCTCAGGCATCGGGCCGGCCTTATCTTCAACCAGCACCCCAACCAGCGAGTCTCACACACACACACACACACACACACACACACACACACACACACACACACACACACACACACACACACACACACAGCTGCCCTAACCTTCACTTCACCAGCTATAGCCTCATTTTCCAACTTGCAGTCACACATTCACACCTAAAGCCATAAATCCATGTACAATAAGTGATTAAAGCTGGAGCGCGCTGTGGCTGAATAAACTCCCTGAAGTGCATGGTGTGATGTTTTCACTAAGCTTACATTTAAACCTACAAGTGCAACTTGTTTAATTCACTAGTATCAAAGTCACAAAAAAAGAGAGGAAGCAGACTTGTAGGGCATTTTTCTGAACACCTACACCAAGAAAAAAATCTTTCTCAGCTTCTACGATTAGTTTGACCTCAAAGGGTTTTGTCGCTCAATCAGCTGTGAGAAAAACAACAAGGAAAAAGTCAGTAAGAGACTTACCACCTTCAGTTTCTAGCTGTTCTGTCATCGCCATTTTGTCACCCACAGATACACTTTCACAGCTCCATACTGATCTAACTCACAGACTCGGTCTCTGTTTTCATGCCTCACCCTCTCTCTGATATCTCCCATGTCCAGACTGTCAGGCTCAGGGGCACGAGGAGGGGGGAGAAGGATGCCTACGGTATGTGTATGTGTGTGCTATGAGAGTGTGCGTGCCTGTCTGCGCGTGTGTGTGCGCTCTCACGCATGTGTCGCCTTGTGTATGTGCAAATGTGTGCAGCCTGCCACTTCCACTCACTAGTCAACAGGAAACTGAGCGGCACACACATCTGCCAGAGTTCTGATAACAACCGTCCCAGTCGGCCTCCCTTCAACACAGTCTCAAACACTGATCTGGGGACAGTCTTGTGTCGGTATGAGTGTAGAGACAGCCCTGACTAAACTGATCCTATAGCTTAAAGATGAGAGATAACTTTTAATGAGAGTCACATCAGTTAATTGTTGTTTTTTCCATTTTGTACCCCAAACAGGAATAAAAACAAGACCACTCCTGTTTTCATAGATTGCGTTCACTAGGATTCTTCCACAGAGGGTCATGCAAAACTACTGTTTCATGGGATTTTACCACTCCATAGTAATAAAGTCAAACATACTGTACAATGGCACTGGCAAGAGGTGGCCAGTGGGGCCGTGGCCACCCTCATACCATACCCATGTTCGAAAAACAGAAAAAAAAAGTGCCCTCTTTGTTGACCCAATGGTAAAAAAAAAAAAAAAAACATGACAAAGCATCCTCTAGGTTTCCCTTCCAGTGGACAGAAGCGCCTGTAGTGCCCTCTGGGGTATAAATGTATCACTACTTTCTGCTTGCTTGTGCCCCACCGCATACAGCTGGTGCCCTTTTTATTTTTTTTACCCCTGCCCCTCAAACATTCTGAGTCGCTACGGAGTTGGCCAATATTATTGGCTGATATTGGCCTATCACAGATACATTGCTATCGTCATATATGTTGTCTGATGTGAAAACTTTTTTAGAGATTATAAAGCAGAAAAAGATCCCTGAGATCATTTATAATTATTAAAATCCCAGATAAGTTTACTGTTTCAGGGAAATGATGTTGTTTTATACAATAAAGTTTCAAGTTGAACTGTGAAATATCCTGCCTCCGTTACATATCTTTGTCTGTGTTTGATAAACACATTTGATAATCACACCACCAAAATGTGTGTATATCATTATATTAATATATTAATATCATAATTCGTTACTCACAAACAATGGTATCAGCCCCAACATTGGAGGCGCTGGGCATTAATATCTACCTAATATGTTTCTGAGTATGCATAAGGTGCTTCTATTTATTTAAATCAATGTATGTATAGTTTTCATACTAGTTATTGTGAAAGAAAATAACAAATGCATAACCAGCCAGCTGCTTTTAAATATCCATCAATGTGTCGGACTGTCATGCCATGATTTTCACTGGTCAGCCCTGTGACAGATTTCTGGGGGCCCGACTGATACATCAATAACACAGATTGTCCCATTTCTTTCTATGGAAGCTAAACGTCTCTGGAGCTCTTTTCAGTGGCCACTGTCACTGCCAGTTTTGATACTTCTGGCAGCTCGGCTCTTTCCTCTCTTATTGGATCAGATGGAGGAACAGAGATCTATCTGTCTGATTCCGCTCTGATAAAAGATCCAAAGGACACGCTGTCACTTTTAGGAGGAATGAGCGCTAACAGAGAACATTTGCCAACTTTAGACAAAGAGTCTGAGTCAGAATCACCCACACTTTTCTGCAGCAGTACTTGTACTTTACTTGAGTACCTCAATTTTGTGCTATTTTATACTTCCGCTCCAATACATTTCAGAGGCAATATTGTACTTTTGCACAAAATTTATCTGACAGCTAAATCCTTGTTACTTTACTGAGAGCCCAGTCGCCAGGATTAAAAGTTGGCAGTTAACATTTCTAGATATTTCAGATGTTTTTAACAAGATCTCATGACATCTCCTGTTGTGTTTGTGGAGACTAAAACAGGTATTTTAAACCAAGTGGGTTCTGTGCCTAAATCTAACCAGACAATAAGCACAGTGTTGTTACAAGATAAAAGTGAAATTGAACTTAAAGAATCATAAAGTTGCACCATAAAAAACATGTATTCTGATCATTGGGTTACTGTTCAGGTTTGGGTTTAACACAAGCATAGTGGAATAATGACTGGAATACAATGTACTGTTACAAATTAAACACTCCCAACAATATTTAAAGTAATTAAACTTATCTTAACCTCAGCCAACTGCCACATAACAATGTTTCTTTGACATTCTTCTTCTTCTACTACTTCTGCTTGACCCAACTAACTGTTTCCTTTGTTCAATATAGTTTGAAGTTTTAATGAACATCATTTTTGTTTGTTATCCCAGATAAATAGGCTAAGGAAGTAGCTAAAGCCATGGAGAATGAAAAAACAACTACACCAAACCTGCTAAAAGGCAACTTGCCTAGCTTAGCAAAACAGTAGACTAACTGCCATATTGCTTTTGACCGTTTTAGTTGTTATGTCAATGATTTTTCATTGTGAGGTAATTAGTGTAAAAGGTATTACATTAAATAAAGTCATTAAATCCGATCTATTACTTTTACCTCATTAAAATGTTTTGTCCTTAATACCAGAGCTGAGCAAAAATATAGTTTTCAAAAACAAAATCACTGTAGTTCTGACAGTGTGCTCACATACCATAGATAATTTATCCGTGGGTCTGAGGTTAACCTGAAGATTAATAATGTAGGTGTATTCTGGACTGATATCTCCACAATCATGCCACATATTCTGCATCATTCATTAATAATGAGGGTTCGAACATTAGATATTAATATTTACTGTTGTAATACAGTTTCTTTACTAAACATAGTACATAATATCTCTCTAAATGACCCCCAAAAAATCATATGCACAACTCTATCAAACTAAAATCTCCCCAACTCTCTTTCTGTTGATGTGCAACAACCTTTAGAGGATTTTAAATGAAACATTTTGAATTGGTCAAGATAATGGAAACCCAGTACGGGACTTCTACACAAAGAGAATCAGCTGGTCATATAATATAGACTTCGTGTCTACACACAGTCGCCAGCTTTGATTATCATAACAAACATTGTTCTCCCAGCTTGTTTGACTTTTGAATTGCTTTATTGCTGTTATGAAAACAGCCATTATAATTAAAAGTTGAGGATCACATTTTTCTCAGTTGATTTTGCTAAAATTTTATTATGCAACAATTAATAGTAGCATGAAAGAAGATTTTCTTCATATCCTAACCCTAACCCATCTCTTAATATATAACAAAATAACTCAGGTGCAATTGTTTTGCATAGTGAGTACTTCTACTTTTTGCACATGCACATTTTTACAACCTTAATTGAAGTATTTTGACATTGTTGTGTCGCTACTTACACTTGAAGGATCAGAAGACTTCCAAATAAAAGCACAAAGTCACATAAAAGAACAATGATTAAAGCTGTGATGAAAATGATTTAGAAGTAAAACTGTATGCAAATGATGCTGCTGTTGCTCCATTTCATCTCCAGTCAGGACTTGAAATGATACCTAACCTACAATCAGAGGCTGTCCTTTGATAGCAGCTCCCTCTTGTGGCCGCAGTGAGCCGGTGTGTTTGTTTTCATGCTGCCCTACAGTATTTTCTCACTCACTGGGTGAATTCCCTACTCAGGATTTTCTCTGGCAGACGAACACAGACAAGCTGCAACAAGGGAACTTCAGTGGCCAGCCCGTCACATGTTCGCTCAGGCCAATGGGTGCCAGGATTAAATGAATAAAAAAAAAAGGCTCTGTTGTGCACAATTTTGTCATTAATATATATCATCTGTTTCCTAAAAAAATGTGTTCCCAAAATAAATGACAAGTACATGTTATGGCAACTTTATGATCAGCATTATTAGCCATCATCCTCAGCTTTTTATCCCCTCACTGTGGCATTTTGCAGGTGGCCTCGCCTTTAAAGGTGTGTGTGTTAGTGTCAGATGTGTGTGTGGTGTGTGGTGTGTGTGGCGGCGGCGGCTGGTGTCAGCTGACAGCTGTGTGAGGGGAGATGACAGTGCCCTGATGCTGCGTTCTCTGTTCTCTGGGAGCCATTTTGTCTGTCTCTGATCTCAGAGTCAGGTCTGCCCCCCCCCCCTCCCCCCCCCCCCCCCCCACCTCAGCCAATCACGTCACCGCTCAGCCTTGCAGAAAACATAGAAACACAGTCTGATCTCTCTCTCTCACTCTGTCACTCTGTCTCACCCTCTCTCCCTCCCTCCCTCACTCCCTCCCACTCCTCCTGCGCTCCTACAGTGCTCATCTCCCACTTGCCTCTCTGTTCTTGGCTCTTCTGCTCTCTGCCCCCCCCTCCCTCCGTCACCTCTCTTCTCTCCTGTTTTCTCTTTCTTGCCACCCTCCCTGCTCCTCCGGCTCTTCCTCTCTCTTAATCTGCTCACTCCCTCTCTCTTCCCCTCCGTCACACCCTCCTCCTCCTCCTCCTCCTCCTCCTCTTCAGGCTCTCTTGTTGTGCAACCCGTTTCTAAACAGCTCAGCCTTTGTGCGTTTTTGTCTGTTGCCATTTCAGCCAGGCTGCAGTCTTTACTCATTTTCCTCCAATCAGGGACACCATGTGACTCTCTGCATGAGAGGGCATAGTCCCTTCCCCCTTCTCTCCTCCCTCTCTCTCTCTCTCTCTCTCTCTCTCTCTCTTCTGTCTTTCTCTCTCTCTCCCCTTCTCCCTCTCCTCACCCCCACCTCTCCCCTCCCCTCATCCAGCCAGCCAGCCAGCCAGCCAGCCAGGCAACATACGCTAGTAATCAGGAGAGTCAAAGAGAAAGAGGGAGCAAGGGGAGGGGAAAGAGGGGGGATGATAGTATACACACAGTACATATAGAGAAACAGTGTGAGATGGGGGGGGGGGGGGGAGATAGGAGGATAGAGGTGCAGGAGCAGGAGGGTGAGGGAGGAGGGGGTGTGATGTAAGGTCTGGGTAGGTCAACGCGGAGAAAGCACAAAACATCTGTAGCTGCAAAGAGCACACACACTGTATTCTCACTTCTTTTTTCGTGGATGTACAGCACATATACACACACTCCGCTCCACTGTTTATGTCATCCACATGTTGGGGCACATGCTGCATGTGTGTACGTCCACTCACACACACACACAATCAAACTTTGAGGCCACACAAGAAGGGGGAGGATCTTTCGGTGTTGAACACGGCTCTGGAATGTAAACAAGCGAGAAGGAGAGAAAGAGAACGGGGCGACTACAGAGAGACTTTGTAGTTTCTTTTGTTATTTTACATTATATTATATTCTCTTTCATAGTTAGCCAGAACAGCGTCTCTACACCCTCTGAATGTATAAAGAAAGGAATAAGCATGTAAATTAAGCAGCATCTCTGTAGGGTCAAGCATCTCTGACGTCATGTTGCACAGCACAACTTTAGCTTTAAGTTTCACTCGCTACTACACACACTGTTTCATGTCTCCAGGTTTTCACTATCAACTATAAATGACTGAATGTAATGTTTTTCCTGTTCCGGTTTGAACATCACAACACGTGTGTCGTCTTTTTAAAGGGGCACTATGTAGTTTTGGAGAAGAATTTTAATATATACAATATTAATGAGGTAATAATACAAATATTTGTCTTTTCCATAAGTGAATAAACAAGCTGTTCTCAGAGGAAAATAAGGTCCCAGAACACTGTTTGAAACTAGAAAGGTGGCGGGGTCCGCCAAATAAAAACATAGTAAAACAGTATGAAATCATGTTGTCCTTTAAGGTCAGTTTGTTTATTCAGTTATTCAGTCATGAGAACAGAGAGTTGGCGTATTTAGTTTATTTAGGCATAAAAAAAAAACAGTCAATGAAGATCTTTCTCTTCTGATTAACATTTCTTCCCCAAAACTACATAGTGCACCTTTCAAGTTACACTTTTGAAAAACAGAGAAAAGGGAGAATCCATAAAGCAGAGAGAGTCTGAGGCGAAAAGCAAAGGGGAACACCAGAGAGAACAATACGAGAGCGAAAGTGGAGAGCGCACAAGAGTGTGGTCATAACGTCTTTTTGGAAATTTCCATGACCACGCTGATTAAGTATGCAATCTGACCGCAAGATAGCTAAGGCCCGGTTCTAAACAAACGCTCCCGCCTCTGCTGTGCAGCCTTGTTTAACGGCTGAGGTGGCAGCGTTTGCCTTCATAGCACGGGGCGCTGCGCAGAGATTGAAAACACACGCGTGCTCAGACACACACACATACACAAAAACTTAGTGTGCATGCAGTCCAATTTAAAACTGGTACACCACGTTCTCTGTGCCATTGTGAGTTCAAGACAAATTGTCATCTGGTGTGTCTAGAGTGGTTTGTCCTTGCTGATACCAAATCCGTCTGGTTTGATCACAGTGCCAATATCTGTCTCTATATTCCACATTTTTAGATCCTTCTGCTTGTGTCATTCCATCATTCATTCATCCACCTCCACGCTACAACGTGGAGGATCAGGATGAGTTGGCATTGTCTCTAAATTTGCTCCTCCTAAACTTTCCGCCTCAGCTGAAGAGTTTTCCAAACCACAAAAACCTGGGACCAGTTAATGTTTCCATCTTTTTAATGATTAAAGTCGAGACTGGCACAAGGGTAATCTGATCATGGATGCGTGGTTGGCTAAATTTCTCTGTCCACATCCCGGCTGTTTGAGGGCTGACCACAGCAGCCAATGTGGCCTGGTAGGCAGGAGAGGAGAGGAGGCCACGTCAGGGTGATACAGCACCCCACAGACACAGCAACTCTCACATTTACTTCCTCCTCTCCTGCTGCTGTTTATTGTATGACCGTACATTCTGAGTACATCTATCATGATTATGAATACATTCTCAGCTTGAGGATTATATTTCATGTCCTGCGCGTCCTGTGAGGAGTGCAACATAAATCGCTTAATATATTGCCTGAGGCTCAGCGGAGCGGGTTTTATTTCTAGACCTTGATTCCTCCTTTTCTTTCCTCCTCTGTCTGATTAAAGTCAATAAAATGAGAAGAATTATCTGTTTGCTGTCAGGCGCTCAGCACCCAAACATAACAGTTTTGGCACTGCGGGGAGTTCCTCGGCCTTCGAAGGCGGCGAAACAAGTGGCACACCTCTGAATATGGTGGTCTAATATGACGGATATTACTCCCTCCAGGTCGCTCACGGTGGCTCAGCTCCCAGAAGCCCCGTGGCTGTTAGTCAACTTCACCCAATTTTATTAAAAATAGTGACAAGCAAAACTCAGACTGCGGAGTTCTTTTGTTATCATGGTGGGCTTGAAAGGAAACCGGGTTATCTTACTGATACTTACTCCCCCTTCAAAAAAAACACAAAAAAAAACAGTGACAGGTCAAGACAGGACAGAGACACAAGAAGAAGTAGATGTGACAGAAAGCAGCAGCAGCAACAAACAACTGGCGATGCTAGTGACTGCACATCTCTGCCCCGCAGGTATGCACTCACTGACCTCCTTCCATGAACTCGAGAAGAAAGAACTTCTGGCTCAAAGAGGATGGAAACTCCCAAATAAAGCCATTAAACAATGCGGAGAGTAGGTCTGTACCACGTACAGCCACATGAAAGTG
Organism: Pagrus major; assembly: GCF_040436345.1. NCBI lineage: Eukaryota > Metazoa > Chordata > Actinopteri > Spariformes > Sparidae > Pagrus > Pagrus major. The sequence continues at coordinate 26,877,239 of NC_133215.1, read as the reverse complement.
GTGATGCTGCATTTTCATGTCGATGTCAGTGACAAAACCTGAACCAGAACTATCTGACTGTATCCCCCCCCCCCGTCATCCCGCTCTTTATGCATCCTAAATGATCCTGTGTGAGCTGTGAAACACCAAACATTTATTAATAGCCCCTGTGTGGGAAGAGGTGCCGGATCAATCATGCAAAGCCTTTGATCCGAGCCGGTGACCTTTGCCCTTTAAATGTCGCTCTCTGATCCTTCTTTTCTTTCCTGCTACTTCTGCGCGAGAGTCCAGTCGGTTCTGCACAGGACTTCCTCTCTGGTTTAGTGAGTGTAACATCTGTGCCGACCTTAAAAGAACTCTGTTGTTAACCCGGGCCGTCAGTCAGAAACCATCACCGTCATCAGCGGCAGCAGAAGCAACAAGACCAACAACAAACTGGCGGAGGAAGAGAAGAAGAAGAAGTAGTGGTGGCATGGCAACAACTTCATGCCCAGATGTCCGCAAACATCTTTTTCTCTCTCTCCCTCCAAACTTAACAACAAACAGTACAAAGCACATCATAATGGAGCGGACACTACATGTTGATCCATCTGGTCTAGTATGTTCTGTGCTCTCCATCCTCTCATCCATCACAGAGGGCGACCTCCCATGAGCCTTTGCAAACAGAGCCCCAGGGCCCCGGGGCACCTCTCTCCCTGCCCCAGTCACGCCACGGCAGCGGCTGCACTCACCAACCAAAATACAACAACAACAACAACGACCAGAAAAAGTCAGCGGCTGACAACAGCAGCAGCAGCGGCAGCAGCGGCAGCAGCGGGGCTGTCGTTAAAGGCAAACCATCACCAAGGCAGCTACTTACCGGGACACGCGCAGCCGCCCACGGACATCTTCTCACATGTCTGGTGTGAATCCGATCAGAATGATGGTGGTGGCTCTGTTATCCCTGCTCTCTTCCTCTCTCCTCTTTCTCACCAGTCACTGCTGCCGCCACTGAGGCTGCTCACATGAGCGTCTGTTATCCCCACGGTTCACACACATACACACACACACACAGACACACACACCACCAGGGAGCAAAGAGAGGGAGGGAGAGAGGGAGGGAGGGAGGGAGGGAGGGAGGGAGGGAGGGAGAGAGGAGAGAGTGACGACGAGGGAGGAAAAGAGAGAAAGAGGGGAAGAAAAGGTTAAAAAAAGAGCACACACACAAAGGATCGGATTCTCTCAGTTGTAGCTGTACACTGTGAATCACACCGTATATGTGTGTGTGTAAGTGTGTGTAAGTGTGTGTAAATGTGTGTGTGTTATAGAGTGAGAAGAATTCTGTTCCTGCCTCTGCTCTGCCCTCACCCTCATCAGCCCTGCAAATTACAGCTCAGGTGGGAGGAGAGAGGGAGAAAGAGAGGAAGAGAAAGGGAGGGAACGAGAGGCTGAGTGCTCGAGAGGGAGAGAGAGAGAGAGAGAGAGAGAGAGTGTGTGTGTGTGTGTGTGTGTGTGTGTGTGTGTGTGTGTGTGTGTGTGTGTGTGCTAGAGCGAGTAAGGCAGAGAGAGAGAGAGAGAGCGAGAGAGTGGACTGTCAAAGTGACCTGAGAGGCAGATTTGAGAGAATAACAACCATGTGATGTGGGTCCTTTTTTTCCCCTTTAAATATGTAGAGGCTGTTTTTCACCGCTGCTGCTACAATGACACACACACATTCACACACACTACAGCACACACACACATTCACACACACTACAGCACACACACACACACACGTATAGAAGTGCATACATGAAGGTTTAAAAGATCTTCGGGAAATGTGTGTGTGTGTGTGTGTGTGTGTGTGTGTGTGTGTTGTGCGTCCGTGCGTGTGTGTGTGTGTGTGTGTGTGTGTGTGTGTGTGTGTGGTGCAGCCGAGTGGCTTGTTACCATCCAGTGAAGGTCTGCTACATGGCAGGGAGGGCAGAAGGGGGAGGAAAAAGGGAGGAGGAGAGAGGAGGGGGCGATTGACGTGCCTCCGCTCTCTCTCTCTCCCTGTCTCTCTCTTTCTCTCCCTCTCTCTCTCTCTCTCCCTGTCTCTCTGTCGTCTCCCTTTCTAGCTCATTCACTCTCTCGCTCCGTTAGTCTTTCTGTCTGCAGTATGCCACACAGTGTTGCTCTCTCGCTTCACTCATCTTCCTGTCTACTCGGCCATTTATCTCCCCTGCCCTCCCCCCTCTCCTCCCTCCTCCTTCTCGCTCTTTCCTTATTACTCTTTCTTCCGTTCCACCTTTCCCTCCCACTGTCTCCATCGCGCTGTAATCTTTCTTCCATCCCCATGTCATTTGTCTTTCCCTTTTAGATGCACAAGTTTGCATGTGAGTGTGTGTGTGTGTGTGTGTGTGTGTGTGTGTGTGTGTGTGTGTGTGTGTGTGTGTGTGTGTGTGTGTGTGTGTGTGAGTGAGAGAATTGTTAGGCCCAGGTTATATACAAGATGACACCTGATGTTTTTTCATTACCACTGTAGTTGATCTTGATACATCGTTCAGCTGCTGTAAATGCGCCCTATAACTTACTGTAACACCAAATGTGTATTAATCCACAGCTGAAAATAGTCCCCAACAAAGGCACGATTTACACCTGCTCAAGTCACATTTGCTGAAAGCTAAAGTGCCCAGCTGTTTAAGGAAATGACAGGGTCATTTTTTAAAGATTTCAATCTTCAGTAGGAACCAGTCGGCTTTAGAGCTGAGCACCACAGCAGAGCTCCAGACTGACTTTTTTCACCACAGTTCCTTTACTTTGTTGTTATCATATAAAGGTAAAAGTATAAGGATTCAAAGTACTCTTACTAGTACTCTTATAGTACTCTTATTTACTGTACTTGTTGAGTTGTCACATCAGAGACTCATTGTGACTGAAAATTGTGACTTGACTCGAGTCGACTCAAGTCACTGTTTTGATGACTTGCAACTTTACTTAAAATAAATGACTTGAGACTCGAGATGGACTTGGACTGGTGACTCGACTTGAGACATGATGACTGTTTGTGTTCATTTTATGCTTCAGTTTAGTTTTTTAGTTTGCTTTTTTAGTCTGGCTGTCCATATTTTAGTGTATAAAAGTGATAGGGAAGGGAGGGAATATTTTTACATGGGGAATATGTTTTAATTGAGATGAAATGAAGAAATAAATAAGCTTTTCTAAAGTTATTAATTTTTGTGGTCGCAGTAACTCACAAACATCCATTCAATTCGATGATTGAAGGGCGGCAACCAGGGTAGTAGGACTTAGAAGCGGTTGCTGCCCATGTAAACTTGATAGATTTTGCTCTGCTGCTCAGAGTTCACCATGCTGAACTTCTGGCGGTAACCCCTGACTACCCGGAGCTGTACAACATGGCACTATTCCCGTATAGTACAACCAGAAAAAGAATTGGGCATGGGACAACGTTTCCACCAAACTATGGAGCAGTATTTTTTTCCCTAACTTTTATATACATATACATGTTCATATACAGAGATTTGTAAGCTAGTATACGTGTTGTGAAAAAACAAAAGACGTGTTGTGGACTTTTGGGTGTGTCATACCAATGCTTTGACATTCACTGAAGATCCTGCCTGTCATCGTAGCCTTGGACTGCAGCGTTGGACTGCAGTGTCAGCAGCCGCTTATAAAAACGCTTTGCTTTCCATGGGAATCTTCCTGCAGGTAGGCAATTGTCAGGGTGGTTACCGCATAGTGGTGTGAAAAGCCCTTTAGCTGTAAGCTATGTTGCTCACAATGTAGCCATATCAAGGACAAATTGGGTGCATTCCCTGCTGATAGTGAGTTTACTGCGTCTTCCCTTTTTTTAACACGTCAGTTTTTGTTGGTTGTGAGTAGTATGCCAGTTATCAAAACTAGCGCTCACAAACTAACTTGGTCTTCTCATAAGATTTTTTGACAGTAAGGGGAAAAAAATAGTGGAACCACCCCTGGGGGTCAGAGCCCTGAAATGACTGCTCAAACCTATGTATCTTTGTCTGAGGGGCCATGAGATGATAGAAGGAATAGCTCTATATTTTAGGGAATACGCTTATTCACTTCTTGATGAGAAAATTCCTTAGAAAATTGATACCACTCTCATGTAAACCTGAGACTTCCTCTAGCGCCTGGTTAGCTTAGGAAGCTCCAGGAAGCAAATACGCTTATTTCCCAAGATGTCAAACGATTCTGCTCCACAAAGCAGAATCGTTTGACACCTATGACAAGGGGTCACAGGTAGACATTGCTTTATTTTATGGGGGACGGACACAAGTCAAAAAGTCTGCTTCGAGATGACACGTACAGTATATAAAAAACACCATTTCAAACCATTTCAAAGGTCACGACCCCAACTGAGCCAACAGCTTCCATCAGAACACACACACACACCTCAAGAGACCACATGATATACGTGACAGTACACACACCTGCACATAGCTGAGAAAGAAAGGCAGGGAATATAAAGATAGACGTTCTGTACTGTTTCCCTCCAAAATGACATCACAGAGGTTTCTCTTTTTACATGCAACGAGGAACACAAGTCTGCATAGATCGCCTCCCCCACATATTTCTACTTGCTTTTTTTAAGACACTTGCTCTTTGTCTCCCTCCCTCCCTTCCTCACCCTCTGTCTCATTAGGCAGTATCTCATTTTGAGGAGGAGAGTGTTAAGCCAATCAGAGAGGGGAAGAAAGAGCAGAGGAAGGAGGGAGATGGAGACGGGAGAGAGACGGAGAGGTTGCAAGAGGAAGAGGGCAGAGATGAAGAGAGGAGAGGAAGAGACGGAGGAAAAGAGAGGGCGATGGATGGATGGAGGGAGGTAGGGAGGGAGAAAGAGAATAAATAGCTCTGGCGCACTCGTCCCCCATTACCCCGGGAGGGCCCTGTCGCCATGGCAATGTGGCAGAAAAAGGATAGCACAAGCATGATGAGCTTCTACACACACATACACACACACACACGCACACACAAACACATTTACAAATGAAAACTGTGATTCACACATATATCTGCTCACATTAACAGTAACATAGAGACAGTTTTGACAAGTTCATACTTTCAAGCAGACGTGCGCAGAAAGCACACTGTCTTACACCTTACCATAATTATTTATATACAAGTATGCACACACACATACACTCAGACACACACATGCACACACAGGCGTTAACAGTTTGCCAGTTAGCAGATAGTCAAAGCCCACATAACACAGATAGATTACTGAGACTGAAAGCTGTGGAGGCTAAAGTATAAAAGACAGACAGTAAACAAAAAACAAGAAGGGGAGGAAAAGGCATCAAAGACGAAAATCACAAAGAAGAACAGAGGAGTGATTTTTGCCTGCCTAAAAATACATTTTGTTTCATTAGCACGAATGTTGCCTTAGTTCTGTCTTTTTACTTTTCTTGAAGCTTTGATGTATTTATCCATGGATAATATTGATTTGACCTGAACTGACAGCGTTTTTTTTCTTGCTTGACTTGTGGGCGACGCAACAAGTTTTAAACACAACATCAACATATAAACCCCTCATAAAGTTTTTAAGAATAACATGTTAGCCAACAGTTCCTGATTTTACTTCCAGATGACTTGTAGCAATGATGGCATTCATTTGGAGCAAGAAAAACAATATTCACTCTTTTTTAGCTCCGTCTTTGGTCTCCACCACCAACTATTTTCACCAGCTAATCAGTAACTCTGTCTGGTTGTTGTATTATGCTGGTCAAGTAGTGCACAGTGGGTTTTTAGCCTGGTGCTACTGGAAATAATGCAGATGAGAGCAGACCAGAGATGTTTCAAAATATTCCTTCCCGATACAAATTTATGAAACTGGCATCGGTATTGGAACAGAGCTGAAGAGCAGTAAACAAATATGATCATTTTGGGGTTGAACTTATCCTTTAACTGTTTTTCAGTCATTATCTACTCAACGTTACATGGGAACTCATTTTTAAAACGTAAAAACTCCATACAGCTCGTCCGGTGTAATCCAGGTCTCCAGAAGCCCCCTGATCCCACATTGATTTGAAGAGATGTTACTCACACCGTTGATGCGTGGCTGAGCTTGTGCACCCACTTCAGACGTGGTGCATGCTAAAACTTTTAACTTAGCAGCTATGTTGAATATTTTGTCTAAATAGAGTGTTAATACAAGTTTTCAAATCAATTTGCAGATACAATGTTTACCTTTCTTAGTTTAGCAAATTCAAAGGCTAACATTTTATAATTGGCAATATACACAAGTACAGCTGAGGCTGATGGTTATGTCATTATTTTTTATTATTATTTACCTGATGGTGGAGCTACATGGATAATTGGAGGATCAGTTAAGGTTTTTACAACAATTTATCCGAAGGGGGGGCATGAGTGTCCCAATGGCTGTCAAGACGTTTCAGTTCTAATCGCAAACTTTAACCCCATGGTGGCACCAGAGGAAAAATCAGGGTGTCAATAAAGTCAGAGGGAGTCAAGCTCTGGGGACCATGAATGACCTGTAACAAATTTTATGGGAATACAATAAATGGTTGTTAATATATTTCAGCGTGGACCAAACAAAAACAAACACACACACACACACACACACACACACACACACACACACACACACACACACACACACACACACACACACACACATTAATAGCGGCTCAGATTTTGATTTGATCTGAGTTATGTAACCTATCGCAGCCAAATAACAGCCCCTGCTAGAGTCCTTGTAACACCTGTGACCTGGATAAACAATGTGCTCTGGTTCCTGTTAGGTTTCCTGGTCATTAATGTTGAAGGATTTGCACTTTGTCAACAAACTAACCATGTCTGCAACAAACAAGCCTGTTACAGAACTTCAATAATGTACCATCCAGCTAATTGAGAACAAGTGGAGACATACTCCTGGAAAATGCGCCCCACAGAGTAAAACAAATCACCCAAAGTCAGTATAGACTGAAGTTAAAAATGGCTTTAGCTCTCACTCTCTTGCCTTTGTTGCAGCACACTCATCTTGAAAAGTTGTTTGGATGGCAAATGTGGTGGTTAATTAGCTTAGGAAATCTTGTGTGCATCCAGCCTGAGGGCAAAGCAGAGAATGAAAGAGGCTGTTCGGAGCCAGCCAGCCCTCTGTAAACTCTTATGTAAGGCGGAATCTGCATCCTGTTTCTCTCAGCTACATTATTGATGCGGGCTTCTGTTACCACGCTGACTGTTTCTGTGTTTGTGCGTGCCTGTGATCGTACACACCTGTAAGTCACCAATAGTCTCTCACCTCTGCTGTTCTGTAGAGAGGGTGGTCTCCTCCAGCTGAAGTCTTGTCACTTTCTCTCCTCCCCTTCCCGCCTCTCTGTGTGCTCTCTTGTCCTTTCTTCACCTCCTTTCTTTTTTTTCCACTTGTAATAATGTAAGTCCCCTTCCTCCTCCTCCTCCTCTGTCTCTCTCAGGCCTTCATCTTTCACTAACAGATGTTCTCAGCTCCATGTGGGAGGGCATTCCTCTTCTCTCTGCTATGAAAGCTTCAGAAAGAGAACTTGAAGTTAAGAAAAATCAAACAAGGACGACGGCAACACAACTCCCTAACTCAGCAGTCTCAAAGTAACGCCTGTGTGTCCTGCTTTCCCCTGTAGGGAAGGTGTCAAGTTAAAGATCAGAGTGCTTTTGCCTTTTTATAACACACTGCTCTCAGCATTACACAATATCTGAAAGGTCATAGAAGTACACACACACACGCAAAACATAGCATGACTTTGCAGCCAAGATGACTTGAAGTCCTACAGGAAGACACACACAACAGCTTGTGAACAGTGTGAGGGAGGCAGGGAAGTATAAACCTGACTCCTCAGACCTCATGGGTTCTTTAAAAATTCAAACATGGCAAAAGAGCACCGTGGGAGTCCTCCTGCAGGTCAAGAGTGAGGAAGGGAAGGCAGAGGGGAGGGGGGGAGGAGTGATAGAGCGCAAGGGGAGTGAGAGACATGAAAAAGAGAGGTGGTTTTCTTTTTTTTACTCTTCTTCCTTTCCCCCCTTGAGAATGAGAGTAAAGTCTGGCACTATGTCAGGCTTCAGGGAATGAGGGAAAACCAAGTATTTCACATTTCCAACCAAAAACGGCAGCCCAAGTCGGGGGGAAAAAAGGGGATGGGTAGTCGGTTAAATGTGTGTGTGTGTGGGGGCCATGTACCGACATGGTGGCTGGGCGCTGGATGCTGCAGTAAGGTGACCCACTTACACAGAACTCCCCCCTCCTGAACACACTCACAGTTACACTTACACATGCCTCTGAACACACTCGCACCTCACCCGCTGGAGACTGGAGGATGCTTTGGCCCCATTTCAGACAGTAATGTGTTTCAAGAGTTGTAGGAGATGGGAGGTGGTGTGTATGTGTATGTGTGAGTGCGGTGGGGGTGAAGAGAAAAATAGTAACAGAGGAAGTAGGAAGGAAATAAAAAAAGTAAAACAGATAGAGGTCACTGAGGAGTATATAAGATGTATATGGGAAGAACACACCAGGTGGTCCTGTGGATCAAATAAATGAACAAGGAATATGCGGTGGCTCGTTAAAGTGTGTGTCTGCGAACATATTTCCCTCCAAGCTAATCTAGTAGAGCCATTGACTCTGCGTACCACGGTGACATTCAGCAGAAAGGTCAACTCCTCGCTGGTATGCACGAGATAACGGGACAGGCGCATCCACGGTCGTCCACAGAAAAACAGTGAGATAAGACAAGATAACACCACACAGATGAAGAGGTGATGATCCTGAATTCATTATGCATGAAATTTTAATTCATGTATGAATATCTGATTGGCATCCATTGGGGTTTGCATGGAGCAATCAGCTCAGTGGGAATTAACTCATTCACAACTTCAGAGAGCTGATAGAACAGTGTGAGCAGGACTTAATGGTAGATGTATGATATCTCCATCTAGTGGAGAAAACGTATCACCGCAGATTCATCTATATTATTGGCTGGATAGAGTATTTCCACCAAACAGTACAAGGATGATTTCATCTCAATATATATAAAGCCTGCAGTATCTCTACATGATCTGAATTGCCACAGAAGTGTAATGTTTTTAAATAGCTTCCACACTCATCAGAGCACACTGTGACAACAGCATGACGTGCGAGTGCTCATTTTAAAAAAAAGAAAACTTGTTAAAATACGTTGCGACAGCTCACATTATGTGCCTTTTCCTCAAAATTAAAAGGTACAATAGGTCAGACTTTTACTTTAAAACATGCAATTATTAACTTCAATTATCAATAGAATGTGAAGAACTAAGAGTTCTGACGTAATGTCAAAGACATCTACAGTATATATTGTGTTGCAGAGATATCTACTCAAGATAGCATGCTAACCAGCTAGCTCGGCCCATCCTTATTTGTAATATCTCTCCGAGCTCCCAGTCTGGACCACCAGCTGCAAGGCTAACTGAGCTAAGTAGCTTACAGCTGCCACAGGAAGCAGCAGTTAGTGGGGACTCTGGTGATATGCTGCCCCCTATTTGTTTGTTTGTTATTTGATACAGATTCATACGGGATGGCCAGTTCTCACATACTGCACCTTTAAAGCAACATTATGTAACTTTTTTAGCTTAAAATAATGGCTTCAAAATCACGTTGATGGTTCAGTGTCTTGTAATAAGGTGAATGATGTCTCAGTCTCAGCCACTCTACCCCCGACCCCATCACTTGTTTCTGCACTATGTAACTTCAGTGAGAGGGTAGGATCACAGCATTACATACATGTTTACTTCAACATACAAGTTTTCAACACGTAACATTGTTATGATGTAATGAGTTTTGTCTGTAGTTAGCACCTACATTACGTCTGACACATTTTTACAGACCAGGGATTTGTATTTATGACAGTGGGGTTGCACTCAGAAACTGTGGGGGATGCCAAATTGCACAAAATGCCAATTTCAACATAATGTTGCTTTAAAGACTCCACCAATTTCACATGAAGTTCAGTTTACTTGTCACAAGGAGTATTTTTTTTTTCATTGTTGTTAAACTTTCATGCCAATAAAGCCCCCTTTGAATTTAATTGAATTGAATTGAGTACTACTCAGTCTGAAAACTGCTTTTGTATAATGTCCTTTGTGGCTCTGAAGGAGCTTTTTCGATTTGAGACGATGACATCATCAGGGTTACTTCAAATTGGGCTTGAAGACTTAAAATTTATTGCAGAAAAGTTGTGTTTGAAGAAAGTTAGTTTGAAAGACATCAACATATTTCAGACAGCGGAGGTCTGATGAAAGGTGCTAGTGAGTGGCATTATGGGACAAACATCAACGTTGGGGGTCAGAATCACCTAATTAAAATTTCCAACTTCTGACCCCCAAGCGTTCCAGGTGCACAACGCCAAACGTTAACAAAAAACTTGTCTGACTGTAACAAAATGTCTCTTTGCTAAGTGAACACACAATTGAACCCTTAGCAGTGCAGCTTCCTTGCATATATAAACGAAACAGAGGAGGGAAATTCACGCGACATTTAACAGACATCATTATACTGTATATTTTATTTTACAGCCATTGTATACTTGGAAACACATCTAAATGTTCCATTCACTAGCCGACACATATACTGTCCTCTACTGATACATCTTACACCCTCCCCATGGGTGCTGCTGTTGTTGTGTGATGTCAGACAACTGCTCCCTCGTAAAGTCCGGGTAGATGTTTTTCCATTGTACTTTTTCTGGTAGGTCGGAAATGTTTGAGTTATGAGTGGTCTTGAACACAGCATATGAGTCAGGCTGTCTCAATGAAGGTCTGTGCTGGCCTAAAACTGAGACATACCTGACTCGATCAAACTGGATTTTTGTGTTATTATGTTCATTACTGACTGTCTTCCCTCTTCCCACTGGGCATATCATAACTTCCAGCAACACGTCATGCATTGACGCAGATGACCGGCAGTCAGAGAGGATGAGAAATCTCTAAATTACATCTGAAATAACCGAACCCTGACCAGAGCCTGACCTTTGAAGGGAACAAAACAACAAAATGGCCACATCAGGTAGAAGAACTCTACCATTGTAGAGATTTGCTCGAGTACTGCTTTAAAGAAAATGTTAGACATTTTGGAAAATACAGTTTTTTTGCTGAGAATTAAATTAAAAAAGATTCATACCAGGTTCATGTTTGTCTTAATACAGTATAAAGCTAGAGCCAACAGCCTATTAGCTTATCTTAGCTCGGCTTAAAGACTGAAAACAGGGTGACACAGCTAGCCTGGTTATGCATGAACAAACAAAATCCACCTTCCAGGACCTGTAAAGCCCAAACAAGATATTACATGTTCATTAATGAGCATTAGAGGTGCTGTTAGTGGATTCCATTACATTTAGACAGGCTGTTTCCAGAAGGACCACAGGGAGTAAACTTCAAATGAGGGAGAAGAGTTGTGCAAACACAATCTTCAGTTGATTTCTATATTTCATTCCACACAACCAGAGGTATCAACTGCTACTGATCAGCCTCACCTGCTCAAGGTGTGGCTGGAGGTGTGGTGGGAATCGACGAACAAGATGTCAGTTGGTAAAGCTGGACTGGTAGGACCTGATTCAAGACAAACACACAATTGGAAACGGGGAAGTGTAATGGGTACTAGCATGGGAACTGAGAGGAAAACACTTGGCTGGAGTACTGAATATGTAAATGTAATCAACCATCCAGAGACCGTCATATGATTTGTCAGGGGAGCATGAGGTTTGGGGCTGTTGTGGGTCTTCATCAGCTAGAGGGAGAAATGAAGGTGAAAATACAGTTTTAGACAGCTGTGTTTATTATCCAGGTGTTCAGAATAATTATTCATCATATATCAGGTACCCAGTGTGGAGCTGCACAGGAGGGAGTGGAAACAAAAAAAGATTTATTATGAGACAGCACCGGCTCTTATTCATGTGTCTGCAAAGTACAAGTCATACAGGGCCTCAGTAAGACAGTAAGTCATGCGAACACAAGCGGTAAATGCATTCAAATATATTCAATCATAATGATTTAGTGTACAGCACAAATGCTTTCTGAGGCCTGAACACATTTTAATCAATGCAAAGACCTCAGTGGGTGCCATATCAAGTGAAACAGGGTAGCAGCGTCGTTGTTAGGCTTGAACAGCAGACCATGTCAAGGTGTAATGTGTGTACACACATTAATCGGGTAGGTCAACACATCAATATTGCAATGTCTGAACATGCAGATAATCACTGTTTGTTCTGGTGATGAGGCAGACCACAGGAAGCAGATACACTCTTGGCTTTGCTATAAGTGTCACTTCAAGGACTGGCTGTATTAATGGCATTTATTATTATAAATAAAACACCATGATACTGATGTTGAATGCACTCATACTTTTGTGATATTCTCAGCAATTATAACATGGGAGGTGGGGGAGCACTTGGATGAGTTTAATAGCTTTACAGAGTGTTTTTTCCAGTTTGAAGGTAACTCCCAGTTACACGATTAGTGCTCGCTCTATTAAAGCCTCCTGCCATAAAGGGAAAAACAGATCCAAGCAAATCATTAATTTCATACTTTGTGAGGCAGCCAGAGCAGGAGGCTCTCTGACAGGTTTATCCCTCATTTGACTACAGATTGTTTGAAACTGCCACTACTGAGGTAAAAGGGTAACTCCACCAATGTTACACATTAAAGTGTGTTCACAGGTTTTCAGGAGTGCTACTGCATATGTGAAAAAGCAGTATAAAGACTGTTGTTGCTCAGCAGGAAGCTGCATGTAATATGGCACCACGTTTTGAAAAGCAGTCCACTTGTCTAGTATTGCACTCCTTTAAGACTGTTGGAGTCATTATGGAGAGTTTAAAAAGAAATGATCAAAATCGATACAGCAGAAACAGAGATATCACCCTTTTTTTTCAAGGCTTTCTTCTCCCTATTCAAAACATACATTTCCCAGAATGCAAATTAGCAACTGAATGACATCACTGGAGTTAATTTATCAGACATGCAGCTTCTTCTGGAGCCACAAAAGGCTTTATACCTCTTTTGTTCGAATATGCAGTAGTACTCAGCAAGACCTGTAAACACACATTGATGTGTAAAATTGGTGGAGTTACCCTTTAATTGGTACAGTTGGATGTGTAAGGTATGTCACAGGATGCTGCCGCCTGTCGTTTATCTGCTGTATGTTCATTGCGAGTTGAATTTGTTGTCACTTGGACACTAGATGTCGCTTTTGAGCATCAATACATCAGATTAAAATGTAAAAAAAATTGCTCTATTAGCAATAATTCTGATTTATATGACTTAATTGGCATAATTAACAGGGTATGAAAGTGTTTAAAAGCGCTAATTACATGTGTTACTTGAGACAAAGATGTGGAAAACGTATTCCTTATTTTTATCCACAGAATTTAACAAATCATCGGCTAAATAAAATCTCTGGCTAGTTTACAGGAAATAAGCTAATGATAATCAAGAGGAACGGACTCGAAACATATAGCTGACCTCGGATCTGATTTCTACTCGTCTCCCCGCTCTCACTAATGGACCCGGCGGTGTGGATCTGATCCCAGGTCGGCCTGCTCTGCCTGCTTACACGCGGTGACCACGTGTCTGTCAGTCCGGCCTGCCAGCGGACCATGTGGAGCAGCAAGATGGCGGCGCGGTGGAGGAGGAAAGACGGGGATTTAAATGCCGGCAGCAGCGACCTTCTGACCAGCAGCACACCCCATCAGGTACCGGTTCGCTCATTTTACCCAGTCTGACATTTAAACAGCTGCACGCGAGCGGGTTTCGATGCTTTAAATGGAGGCAATTCGCCGGCGCGTGAGGCCACACGCGGCCATGGCGACACGTGGCTGTAGCAGGGCGGTAGTACTACTGAGAGAGGGACCAGGGAGCAGGCTGAGCTGCTCCATCTGTCTGCACCGTGTAGCCACGGAAACGGATTAATGGCGAGTTAGTTAATGTCGTTACCTTTTCCTTCATGTTTTAACATAAGCTCCTCTTTACATGTGAAGGCTGACAGGGAGGGAGAGGGTCCACTTCCTCTAAAGTACAAGATGTTCAGATAAGGCTGCACCCTCAGCTCACTCCTGCAAACTACACCGTCTCCTTTCTTTGGTTTTTCTTCAACAGTACCATTAACTTGTGCCGTCTCAAGCTTAAATTTCAGATGTTTCTAGTCAGACACAGGGATAAATATCTTTACTGTCACTTATGAGCGTATGAATGACCTGTTACAGTCGGACAGGCTCTGGTATTAGCTTCTCAGAGGTGGTGTGCAAGTTGTGACCCGCCTCTATGTCCCCTTGTCCCCTCAATTAGCCTCCTAACTTACCTACTTGCACACTTCGGTCCTAACATAAAGTCTTTAGAGTAAGGCTGGCTGATAGACTTTATGTAAAAAAGTACAAGAATGAATCCTTGTCCATGTTAATGAATGAAGCCACAGAGCAGTGATGAAATGTAACAAAGTATTTTCCATTTTTGCTACTTTATACTTACAAATACTGTACTCTTGACTTCACTACATTAATTTGTTAACTTTGGTTAAACAGAGCCAAAATAGTGCATTTTTAAATGAATTTATGTGATCTGCAGTCTAATAATGAAAAAGAAAAAACACCACTGATTTTCATAGTCAAACTAAATGCTGAATGTCGGATACGATTATCTGCCAGATTGGTAATCAGTCCAGTCAAAGTATACAGTATGTTCCAACATGGAAATATATAATTTACTTTAACTTACACTTTTGATATTTAAGTACATCTGTTGCCAGAAAATTACTTTCGATACTGAAGTACATTTAACATCAGATACTTCAAGATACTTTCACTTTTACTGAAGTAATATTTTAATACGATATCTTTACTTTTACTCGAGTATAACTAGGTGAACTTTTTGCAGCACTGCCACAGCCACTTTCACATTATTGTTGTCATAAGTATGGAAATGTCGATACTGAATATTTGGAACAGTTTCAAGTTCATTTTTTGCAGTGGCGATACTCCAGTACTAGCTGAGTTTTTGCTCTCCTCTCTTGACACATGCACCGCTGTATTGCCTACATCCCACCTCCTCCAGAAGTAAATAAACGTAGGTGCTGTTGTGCCTAACCCACAGTACACAAGTCTTATTAAATCTATTTTTTATCACCCGTGGTATCAAATATTTTTCAAAGCATTGTAGCAAAGTTAGAAATTCCAGTCATTTTTGTTTTTGCCTTATTCAGGTTTATGTTCAGAAATGTCTGCAGCTTTGTAAAGCTGAAACGATTCTTCAATTAAGTATTAACTTCAGTAGCAGAAAATAAATCTACAGTCAATTAAATTGTTTATTTCCCACTGGTTCCTGCTTCTCAAATGTCGGTTTTAATAGTCATCAGTTATGGTTTCGGGGTGTCTGACATAACATCACTTTTGAATGTGTGAACTTGGGCTTTTAGAAATTGCGATCAGCATATTTCACTATTACTGATATATATATATATATATATATATATATATATATATATATATATATATATATATATATATATTACTGATATACTATTTTTACTATTACTGATGATGATGAATGTCATTTTTATTTACATAGAGATGCCTCTCTGTCAGTGCTCTCAATCAACATAGATTAAGTATCAGCTCTGCTTCACCTTCTTTCACTGCTGTATTTGAAGCATTGTTAGATTTCGCAGCTCTTCCTGTTTATGCTGTGAAAGTTCTAGCTTGTCGCGTCCTGTGCCTTAGTTTCTGGTCGCACCCAGAGGAAGGAGTGAGTTGAAGTATTGCAGGAGGCAGAAGTAAACCAGATCAGTGTGCATGCATGTTCACAACACATGGATGTAATGTAATATTTGTGTCTCTGCAGTTGCTCCTGAGTCAAAGTGATGTGGAAGATGTGGAGATGGACACACAGTCCTGCATGGATCACTCAATCCTGGCCATTTTTGAGGACTCCACTGTTGCATCAGAGGTCAGAGTTAAAGCAGATCGCCACAGTAATCCATGCGGAGGAGTGTCTCTGGGAGTAGCCCAGTTGAGTAAAAAGTAAAGGATGAGAATTGGCTCATAAATCTTGGTTCTGGTTCCCCTTTTTCAGGATAAGAATGGAGCAGAGGAAGAGAGTGCAACCCTGCTGTCGGCCCTGACTGAGATGCTGGACAGCGTGGAGGATGATGACGGGACTCTGTCTCCCTTTGACACCCTGCCTGACACTCAACTCCTCACCCACCCAGAGCGCAGGGACAACTTAGTGGTGGGTGCACACTCAGGAATAAGATACACAAGTCAAATTTTCATGTAAACAATTACTGGTGGGCGATCCGGCCAAATAATAACAATCCACAATCTAAATTGCGATCTTTGTTCTCAATTTTGAAGTGCCCTGTAGATAGCAGACTTAAAATAGCCCAAGTATTTCTCATTTTGCACATAATGCATTAAAGATAGTTCTTTTGGGCACAAGCACACCTAAGAGTCACATTGCATCGTTTACAACACGTTGCCTGAAGTTTGGAAACGGAAGTAAGAGGACCTTTATGATCGATCACAATCTAAAATCATCAGATTGGCTACATCTAGAAGCAATAATCAGATTTAAATGCATTATCTAAAATCCAGTCCATTGCAGTGCAGCAGTCCTTCCTGATCATGCTTTTCGAATTTAGATAACTAAGAGCAGCTCATGATGATCACATGAATTTGCCTCATAGAAAGCAGCTTTATTAGGACTTAGAGGTAACATGATAGCTTAGATAAGGATCAATCACAGGCTTTGACAAACAACAGAATATTTTTGAGCAGAGTAGTGAAGTACCTACAAAATAGACTTATATATAATGTCCGATTAATAACATTTTCTGCTGTTCTAAAGATCTGTTTCTTTTTCTTTCTCTCTTGTCTTCAGGAACTATCCCTTGCCGACAGACTTAGACCAAGATCCAAATCGCCAAACATAACATTCACAATTAAGATTGATGGAGAAAAGGAAGATGAGAGCAAATTAGAGAAAAACGGCCCTCCACAGCTGCTCAAACAGCAAAATCAAACATTGTTTCAGTCCAAAAATAAGAAAGCAGAGGCTGAAGTCGAGGTCTTCACCTCAACTTCTCTCATCAACCTGGTGAAGGTCATGCACTCCTACAGTCTGAAGCTGCATGTGGAAGAGGACGGGGATAACCTGACTAGAGACACATTATTCTCTCAGGAGGAGGTGTGGAAGTATGAGAGACCCACTGGAGAGAGCGATGAAGAGATAAATGTTGTGTCTGATGATGAGGTAACAAAGGAGGAAGAAAGGGGAGATGAAGAACGTGATAATGACAAACTCTTGAAGAGTGTGTTGCTGAATGGAAACTCATCTAGAGCTCAGCCATCCAGAGAGAAGAAGAGGGTGAGCTTCGGCCCCGTTCAAGTGCTTCCCTTTGATGAATCAGTGGAAAAGGGAATGAACGAGAAAAACCTAACAGGGCACACAAGTGAAACTTTGTCGGCTCCACTGAACAGCACAAAAGCACTTGAAAATCCAGCTGGCTCAGCACTTGAACCCCAAACAGCGGCCTCAGAAATGAATAGTAACAAAGCTGAAGTTCTGCCGCCTAAAGGTGAGACAAAGGCCAAATCACTCAGCCTCCAACAGTACAGACAGCTTCGCCAAAAGAGACAGCCCCTGGTGGAGAAACAGGGGAACTACACCACCAAGTGGCCCTCTGTTTCTGAGCCCCCCAAGGAGCTGACCCCCATCCTCTGTTTACAGGGGCAAAGACAAAACGGCCATGGACCAAAGACAACACAACTTTATCCAGATGGTAAGAGAAGTGGTGCTGATCAGCTCCATAGATCTCAAACTCCAGGTCACAAGACCCATCGCACCTCTACTCCACCCAGGCCTCACCCCTCAGAGGCCAAACCATCCAGTCCTCTACGTTGCAGTGGATTAAAGCGCCCAAGGACTGAATCCAAAACCATCTCCCCCGCTAGTCCACTGCCAGCAGTCACAGCTAACCCAAATGTTATTGTGCCTGAAAACAAAAAAAGTCCAGTAAAGAAACCACCACTGCTCAGTAGTGATCCCCCAAATCCTGTCCTCCTCCCCCTGCCAGTAAGCCGAACGACCTCACCATCCACTGACCACTCCTCACCAGAGTCCAAAGTGGAATTCCTCAACAGAGACTCCGACCTCGACAGCACCAGGCACTTTCAGAAAATCCAAAATAAATCCTCAGGCACATCTCTTCAACAACAGCCATCCTCATTAGGGCCAAACCCTGAGGTGTTAAAACCTCAGGACTGCACCATCCAGTTTCAGGAAATTAAAAACAAGCTCACAGAGATAGCTTCAGGTGCCTCCGCTATATCTCCAGCACGAGTCAAACCTTTGTTAAGGACTCAGAAATGCAGTCAGAACCCGACAAAAGAAACCAAGCCGGAACCAAAGACTGTGTCATCTAGTCAAATAGATGCTCACACACCAGTAAAGGAAACACTGCCAGAGGTTTCCCCCAGTAATTCCCCACAAGAGGAACCACTGCCAACTCCTCAGTTTGGCTGCAGAGAACAGACTACAACAGCTAACTCAGGTAAACTGTTGAGACATGGCCGCTAAATCTGACACAATGAAGCAACTAAAGCTGAAGATGCTAAGAATTTGTGGAGAAATAAACATATTCTAAAGTAAGTCATGTCTGTTTCTTCTTCTACTTCAGGAATTGAAGCACCTGACCTGACCAGCCTGCTGGAACAGTTTGAGGAAACACAAGGTGAGCGATCAGATTACTGATAACACTGTGTGGCTGATACTCACGTCAGGTCTTGTGTAACCACTTTTTGTTCTTCTTCCTCCAGCTAAGGAGGAGCGAGCTGAGCCCCAAGTGGAACAACTTGAAACTTTAAGCACTTCAGACTCACCCGGGACCCCAAAAACCCTCAGGAATTTACCTCGTCTTCAAATGTCACAGGGAGTGGACATCCCAGAGCCCCTTGGCACTGAAATCATCCTCAGCACTCTACAAGATCTGCCAGCAAAGCGCAAAAATCCTCCATCCAAGGCCATTCAAATAATCGATCCCCGTCCTCTACCGTCCAAGAAGACACACAGTAACCTCCCAGAGTTCCCTGCTGCTCTCCCCTCTCCTCACATTTATGCATCTATATCCTCCGATCATGATTACTGCGGACCTGTAGACCGTTCACCTACAAACATAACTCAGCACAGCAGAGCCTCTAAACTCAAGGATATTACTCAAACTGCTGATGAATCGCAGGTGAACTGCCTTAACACTGCTGCTGAGTGCAAACAACAGACCTCCACAGGTGAAGTTAAAGCCACCATCACCAGTGCTGTTAATAACTCTACAATGTCTGTGACGCAGCATCTCCCTGATGATACAAGGACCAGACCAGAGACGACCCCGTCCACAGACAAAGTTCTGTCGCTCTCAGATAGCGCTGCCACACATCAAGGCTGTGGTTGTGCAACTGAAGACAAGACTGCTGGAGCTGCTTGCACCCTCCCTACACCTCCACCCAGTCCTCCTGTCAGAGGGAGGGACAAAAGAAGGTTTCGGAGAAGATCTCCATGTTCTGACTCAAGCTCAAGCTCTTGTTCCTCCTCCTCCTCATCCTCCTCATCCTCCTCCAGCTCTGCATCTCCCTCTCCAAAAAGACAAAAGTAATCATCTTGTGTTCTTCATGTTCAGTTTTAGTCTTTGTTTGTCCTCTTTGTGTGTCACTCCTAACTCTCAATTTGCTTGTCTTGCAGGCGCCGACACAAGCGTTCAGAGAGCAGTTCATGCTCGTCGTCCCTCTCTTGCTCTCCTTCCTGCTCGCCACCTCGGCACTACAGGTTGTCTTGCTCTAGATCGAGATGCAGCAGGTCCAGATCCAGATCCTGGTCCCAGTCTAGGTCCCCATCCAGATCCCGATCACCGTCCCCGCAGATTTGCCGTAGGCGGTGGAAAGATGTTTACAGGTCAGTTAAGGTTATGAGTTTTAGATGTAGACATTTGTAGATAAAATGTCGATGTTCTCTAAAACATCAATGTTCCATCCATCCTCCCTACAGAAGCAGAGAGTCAAGGAAGCTCAGGAGAGAGCACGAGATCAGGATCCAGAAACTTAAAGCCATAGTGAGTAAAAGATTACTGACACATCAGTTGTGTGTGATTTCTTTTGGCTGCCTAATGAGTGATAAGTGATTATAAAAAATGCTGTCGTACAGGATGAGCGCAGGGTGGTGTATGTCGGCCGGATCTGCAGGTCTATGACACACAGTGAACTGAGGGAACGCTTCTCTCAGTTTGGAGACGTAGAGTGTGTGTCGCTTCACTTTAGAGAAAGAGGGTAAGTGTGCACAATTTTTAAAATTAAGTTTTGTTTACTTTTATTATGTTGTTTTTGTTTACAGTGTTTTTGTACAATTAATCTGTGTTTATCAGTGATATAATCTTGCCCCTTTGGTTCCCATAGCGACCACTACGCCTTCGTCACATTCTACAACATGGATGATGCTTTTGCAGCCATCGATAACGGCGGAAAACTAAGGAGGCCTGATGAGCTGCCATTTGACCTCTGCTTTGGGGGAAGAAGACAATTCTGTAATTCAAATTATGCTGACCTAGGTGAGGCTCAAAACCGCAAAGAAAGTGTCTTATTGATGTGAAAGTCATTGAACACAACACTGAGCCTGTAATTGTCCCTCTCCTCCCCAGATGCAAACAGAGATGCAGAACCGTCTCCTGCCAAGAACAGGTTTGAGGACCTTGACTTTGATCAGCTGCTCAAACAGGCACAGAGAGGATTAAAGAGGTAGCAGAGCTGTGTGGGAGCACGAGAACACCAAGCTGGATATGGCACAGACGAAAAGAGTGTTGTTATATTTTGTCTTTCATGAACCTCAGAGCCTTATGCTCACACATATGTAGCAAGCTTTTGTATGTTAGTAGATTTGCATGTTTTGACACTTAACATGCATGCAGTTTTTGATGTGTACAGTTAATATGTACAAATATGTAGCACTGTTAATTTGAAAGTATGTATTAGTGAAACCCACTAAAGATTTTTGTTGCATTCCATAACACTGATAAAGTTTTATATATTTGTATAGAAAAAAATAAAGGCTGTTTATTGTGTTCCCTGACCATGCCCTGTGTGAGTGAGTCAGCATGCACAGTAGCATCAGGCTGTATCACTGTTTGATATTTTGAAGCTATCCACTGAACAGCACAGACTTGACCTACAAGCCAGTCTTAAACTTGTCTTGGTAGTAATGACTACCGAGTGAGTCCTGTCTCATCAACATCCACTCACCAGCATGAAATAAGGTGTGGATTTAACTTGGACATATCAAATGTTCTATCACAATTTTCTCCCTCAGGCAATATTGTTAGGTTGTTCTCTGCTCTTTTAATAGCAACTTCTCATGGCAGACATAATGAATTGTTGAACACAGGTATGATTAATAACAATCATAAATTAACACAATCTTTTAACTTCTGCTTCATTACTACTAGGGCTTATTTTCATGGCTTTCTCACACTCACACACATTAAACTGCCATTTTTAATATCAATATACACAATACTCCAAGGAGAATATTTATATGTCTTAAAACATCTGTGGGGAATTTGCTGGTCACTATTGTTCAGGTTTCTACACAAAAGTTGTTCATGTTGAGGATTTATTTTGAGGGGTTTGACGCCAGCAAATTTTGCATAGCACAGCCGTAACATCACTTTAACAATGATATAGACTAATATTTAGTCGTGTGTGAAATGGTGATTGTTGGGCCCCTGTAAGCTGACACTTAAGCCTTATTTAGTAGCCTATTGAACTAAATAATGTGTGTGGTGGTTTTTAGGTAAGTCAGCACCGTAAGTGCTTGTAAATATCGGTCACAGATACCAACACACAAGTATGAGTAATGTGACCAAAGGAAAAGTTATTAAAAAAAAATGCCATGTTCATATGGAAACTAAAAAAAGAACTTTACAACCTCAACCAGTGATGGAAGAAGCTTTCGGACATTTTGAAGTAACAACATTCAAAAGATGTAGGGCATGTAAAAGATCTTGAAAAAAGTTAAAAAGGTCAAAGTCCGCACCTACAGAAGCTCCTCTCTCCCACAGAAAACACTGCTCAAGAAATGCCTCGTCCCGCCTTTAATTCGGTGACTGTGACATCATGAAGGATTCTCTGCCATAAGCACTATACTGATGTGGTTTTTGAGTGCTAAAGCATGTAAACCTATTCTAGCAGTAACCCAAAATAAAACTATGAATCTGAAAATGAACATAATGTTTCCGTTAAATATTTTATATACTTTTAGCTTAACGTTTTATTGTATATCTATATATAATTATATATTTAATATATAATCATTTGTTAGTTGATTTATATGTTGTATTAATCTAAATTTGCTAAAGCTAAAGCTATTAAATAAGTGTAGAGGAGTTAAAGGTACAATATTTGCCTCCATAATGTAGTGGAGTAGAAGTATAAAGTAGCTTAAAGTGGAAACGCTCAAGAAAATAAGTACAGTACACATAAGTAAGTGTAGGCTACTTAGTTACATTCCACCACATTACATTATCTCAAACAATACTACTCATTTTAGTTTAGTCAAAGAAATGTAATTGTTTCTGTGCATGTGTTTTCGGGTGTACTGTCCCTTTAAGACACGGGTACACTGGCCCTTTAAGACGTTCACCCGGTAGTCAGACGCACGTCCAGTCAGCGTGCGCCTGTATCTGAGGTGAACTTCAGTCATCACAAAACAAGAGCTGCCTTTCTTATCCGACCACAGTATTTACAACTTCAGACTTCAGGCCATGTTAGCGTCATGTGGCGCAATGCATAAAACAGACCGTTCTGCGCAGGCGTGAGAGGACGGCGCAATAAAAGTGACGGATATTAAAGGCTGGCGCACAAAGATATGAGTGACACTATCGCTGTGTCAGTGCGTCTGTCTGAGTATTAGTACACTGAAAAGAGAGGACAACCCGACTGTAAACCATGTCGACACCGGGCAGTGCCAACAAGGGGCCAACCCAGACCGGGACGAGGCGGTTCATCAGCGGAGTGGTGGAGGGTGAGCAGACTGGGACCAGGGCCCCCAAACTGGACCTGCAGAGCTCAGATCATCCCAGTGATGATCCTGTTACTGTAAACACTCAGCCAGGCTGCACGATAAGTGGATTTACCTCAGCTAGATTTTGTGGAAATGCAGTCAGGATATCGATCATGTATTGATCACTTCCGCTAAGGTGACATCATTTGGTGCATAACTTGACCTTTGCTTGCTGCAGGTTTTTATGGGCGGCCGTGGACTATGGAGCAAAGGACAGAGCTTTTTAAAAGGTATGTGGCCTTTAAGTAAGCTGACAACTGTGAGGGAGGGCAGGAGTGCAAATTAAAAATGGAGGTTAATGTTGACTGTTGTCTCACACTGGTGTTTATTATATAGACTCCTCTATTTGGGTCCAGGGAATATTTTTCTATATGTGATGTTTACCATGATCAGATGTCTCCTGATGCCCACTTTCACTTTAAAAACCGCCTGATCTACTGCACTCACTCTCATTTCTCATCATACAACTACTGATGTAATACTTGATGTGACCGATCACTGCTGGTGTTTGACAGAGAACAGAAATGGGGTTTGAACACGTACCTGTACGCGCCCAAGGATGACTACAAACACAGGATGTACTGGAGGGACCTGTACTCTGCTGAGGAGGCAGGTGGGTTTTGAACGTCACATGTCCTCCTCGATGGTTGGAGGAAATCTCATCTGTTTGAACTGGCCGGAGACCAATAACCACAATGCACAGGACTGTCAAACAGCTCTCAACAGGATACTGAATGTACAAAATGGGAATATTTTTTAGACTCTGATTAGAACTGAGTCTAAATTGGTTGATGTTTGCGATCAGTATTTCTGACATTAATGGGCTGTCTATCTGGGTATCCCATAGGGGTAGATTTGTGCTCTTAATAAAGCCTGTGCAAAATCCGTGCACACCTGTGTAGAGAGAGGCGTGAAATATCAAAAATGCTCCCACAAACTATCCTCACTTAAAATAAATGTAATACATAGCTGCCTTTTGGTGCAACAACTACCCAACAAAGGTTACAGTTATTTAGCCCATTAATGTCCACAGTTGAATTTTATAATTTCCTTTCAAACACTTAAAGCATTAACTGAACTGAGCACAAGTCCGATTAAATTGTTCAAATCGGTCAAAGTATGAGGCTACAGTGCAAGTTTTCGTAATCAGTAGAGCACATACCTCTGCCGAGGCCCAACAGAGCCCTTTTAATTCAATCAAGCCTAATCCAATATCAAATTCGATTGCTCTGTATCACTCTAAATTTTAAAACACCCATAATTGCTTAACCATAATTTAAGATCGCCAAAGCCAGGATCTGCATCAAGTTGTACTCACCCATAGATACCAGATTTTTCACCACGATCCATGCATTATTCCCTGAGGAATCAATGAAAATATCGAAAAACACACTATCTCGTAATGTTAAAGAAAGTGAGACAAAATTCTTGGATTTGTTCCTTCATTCAGATCCACATCCAAAGTGATTGGGGTTTATTCTGGGCTGAGACCCATCCTCCATCCAAGCTTGGTGGAAATCCGTTGGTTAGTTTTTCTGTAATCCTTCTGACAAACCAACACACAAACAGACACAGGTGAAATATAACCTCCTTGATGGAGGTAAGAAATATGTCAAGTCAAAATTTCCACAGCAAATTATGTCTTTCAACCCCTTTTCCTACACATACTAAATATAGTTGTTTGTCATGATTTGGTTAATAACTGTAATAAATTTAGATTATTTTCCATTCAGACCTCTAGATTTGAAAACATCCTTCATATTTCTATACTTTATTGTATCACAGGGGACCCACATGTATGTAAAACATGTTGTGGTTGCTAATCTACCTGGAAGATTAAGCAAAAAATTAATTCAACCTGTATTCAAGTCAATGTTACCGACAGGATCCTCGGTCACAACTGTGCAAAGCTACGCTCACAAACTGAACCCAAAAAATGTAATAAAACATGCAAAAACACAAGCAATGTGATCCTTTTATTTCTCATCTCATATCAGTATCATACCAAAGTCCCATTCTGAGTCATCATTATCTCCTCAGAGATGTTGTTTAATTGCTCTGTTTGGATGCATCTTATCAATAACGTTACACTCGATGATTTGGAGTTTGAAGTATTTAAACCATCATGTCTCTGTGGACTTGGGGCTATGAGGTATTATTATATTTGCATGAATTACAGCCCTAATGATGCTGATTCACTGATGTGAATTTATTGTGACTCCACAAGAATCTTGGCATTTGGTATTCAATTTGTTTGAGAGCCGTTGATTGTTTAATATCGCTCATGCCTATCATCATGTACTTCCCCTTTATTGAAGCTATATCTGTGACTGAGTTTCCTTTCATTATAACATCTCTTTTCTCTTCCCAGTACAACTCATCGCCCTGATATCAGCAGCCAAACAGCACGATGTCGAGTTCATCTATGCAATCTCTCCCGGCCTGGACGTTACTTTTTCTAACCCCAAAGAGGTCGCCGCCCTGAAGAGGAAGCTGGATCAGGTAGGACTTTGTATGCAGAGGTGAAGGCTGGAGCACAAGAGATAATGACAATAACTTTATGGCTCTCTGAGCGTTTGTTTTGTCTCCACCTTAGTTTATATAAAACAGGCAGCAGTAAAATGCAAACATTTGATGAGCTGTAGGTAGGTCAAAGGGCAGCAGATGGTGCTGACAGTGCTAATATGTAACTGAGCCTGAGCCTATAATTTCAAGCTGTTTGCATTATTATCCAAAACCAAATGTACAAAATGATCTGAGGTCCTCCTCTTTGT
Source organism: Pagrus major (assembly GCF_040436345.1). Taxonomy (NCBI): domain Eukaryota; kingdom Metazoa; phylum Chordata; class Actinopteri; order Spariformes; family Sparidae; genus Pagrus; species Pagrus major. Next base: position 26,851,401 of record NC_133215.1, on the reverse strand, counting down.
CCCTCAGGTGAAGGAGTTTGGTTGCAGGTCCTTCTCCTTACTGTTCGATGACATCGAGACTGAGATGTGTCCCGCTGATAAACAGGCCTTCAGCACCTTCGCCCACGCTCAGGTGGCCATCACTAATGCAGTGTACCAGCACCTGGGAGAACCCGAGACCTTCCTCTTCTGTCCCACAGGTCAGGCAGCGCGGTCACCTAAAACTAAAAAGTAAAGGTTGATCCTGTAAAATGTTTTATGTTTTCGTCCGATTGAACACAGCCTGTCTGCTTGTTCTGTCCAGATTATTGTGCTTCATTCTGCACTCCCACTGTGTCCCAGTCCTCTTACCTGCACACTGTGGGGGAGAAGCTGCTGCCTGGGATAGACATACTGTGGACAGGTGAGGCTGCACTGAACCAGAATCTCACCTAACCTGTGTTTATGTGTTTAAAATCACATTTTGTAACTTTTTTTTCCATCTTTCTTTCTAATTTGTGTTATTAGGTCCCAAAGTGGTGTCCCACAAAATCTCAGTTGAGTCCATTGAAGAGGTGTCCTCGGTCCTGAAGAGGGCACCAGTCATCTGGGACAATATCCACGCCAACGACTATGACCCCCAAAGGCTTTTCCTCGGACCCTACAAGGTAAAAAGTCTGTATTATAATACATTTAAGTCTGTTTATGCTCCAGGATCTGTATCCTGAAATCATGAACGTTATCTCTTCTTATCAGGATCGTCCCACTGAGCTGATTCCTAAACTGAGAGGAGTGCTCACCAACCCCAACTGTGAGTTCTACCCAAACTTTGTGGCCATCCACACTCTGGCTACATGGTGCAAAGCATTCCCTGATGGAGGACAGAGGGATGTGGAAATGGGTGAGAGTCTAGTTTAAACAGCTTGTTTATTCAGTTTGAGTTTGTATTATCACCTCATTAATATTGTAAATACAAACATTTTTGAATCTTTTCTCCAAAACGAAATAGTGCCCCTTTTAATTATTTTTGATAATAACTAAAATAACTTTATTAATACGGCACCTTTCAAAAACAAAGCTATAATGGGTTTTACAGAAAAAAAAACATGTAATGATGACAAAAGAGACCTTAAACTTACAATATGAACAAGATAAAAAGGTTAAAAATGACAATAAATACCAAAAGCAATATGATAAATGTGTGTTTTAAGGGGAGATTAAAGGAGGATACCGAGTTTGCCGGCCTGACATTCCCAGGCAGGAAGTCCCAAAGCTGGAGGACAGTGAAAGCCTGGTCACTTTTAATTGTTAATCATTATAATCATTACAAATAATATGAATGATTGATATAATGATTGTGGGGGAGGAGCATGGCTCTGTCCTACTGGCATGGATTTGGCAATGGCCAAATCATAATATTGACTCTTAGATAAGATGCTGTTAAATGCATCAACGAACAAAACAAAAAACAGGATTATGAAGCTAAAACTAAAAATGTTAAAGGGCTTGTTCCTGTTCTTCACTGAGGATGTAACACATTTACATTAAATGCAGTGTTCTAACTCTGGGTAGCATTTTAAAATGCTTGCCTGTTCATTGCACATGGAATCTGAAATATAAATAGAGGAGAATAGAATAGAAAATACTTCTACCTTTTCACGTGCAAATTGGCAGCACACAACATATTCAAAACAGTGCAAATTAAAACACATTTACATAGAAACATGATAGGAGTTGCACAGAATTGAATTGTGGAGTCGGTGCATTGTCTCAGTGTCTTTGACCTTCATCACCAGGCGATGAGGAGCAGGACCCCTGCTACAGTCCACAGAAAGCCCTGACCTTGGCCCTCACTGACTGGCTGCAGGAGTTTATGAGTGCCGACCAACCTGGAGGTACAAAGTCCAGATCGTTTTACATTAATCAGCAAACAGTTAAATGATGTCAAAAGGCAGGGTGAAAACAAAGTGTGTCATCACTCTCTTCATCCTTCGTGGCCCTTGTCAGCTCGTCTCAAGAAGGAGTCGTCGGAGGAGGAGCCAATGCAGACAGACATGGGAGAGAGCTCCTATGTTCCTAGCCCTGACGAGAACCCGCTGTACACAGCTGAGCCCCTGACCCTGAACGACCTGAAGCTGCTGTCGGACCTCTTCTACCTGCCGTACGAACACGGGCCGACAGCCAGGACCATGCTGCAGGAGCTGGACTGGCTCAAGAATCACAGACCGGCCGCCATTGCAGAGACGGACATGGTAGCGTTTCAAAAAGCAGACGATGTTGTTGTTTGATGTTTTTCATCCGTTACATTTGCATTTTCTTAAACTTGTTTTTTTTATTTCATTTATTATTCAGACAGCAGAGTGGTGCTCAAGAGCGCAGCAGTTTGATGACATGTGCGAGGCGGTGGTGCAGATGTTCAACCGTCTGTCAAACGCCCCGAACCGCAGCATCCTGTACGACCTCTACAACTATATCTGTGACATCAAGAGCGGAGTCGGTCTGGCTCGAGCCTACATCAAAACACTAAGTGAGGAAATCTCAATCTTCGAATGATAATCAAACTGCACAGCTTGGTGTGTAAGGGATACAGTATGCTGGAGGAAAGCTGCTGTACGCATGTTAAAATATCAAATCTCTGACACAACATGCTTCTTGTTGAAACCAATCACACCAGCAGTCTGCTGTTTATTTTCATTGCTCAGCAATTGATATTTGTTCGTAGTTCAACTACATGTCATGATGCAGATGATACCCAACATGAGTGTTAATTGATATTAAGAAGATGATGGATATGCTAACAAGTGTTGCCAGGTCCAGTGTGTCTGCCAGACATAACTGAGTCATTAGTCATGCAGATTTCCCAGATAGCAGGGCCTCTGCTGTATCCAGCTTATTATTTTGCTTGTCTTTGACCACATTAAAGACATTGAATCCATAAAACTAAAACTTCAGATGTTATGTTGCATTTGATGTCAACAGGAGGGCAGTGTCCACCCTCAGCCCAGATCATGAACAATGATCCTGAACCCTGGGGCTTCAGAGGAGGCCTCTCTGGAGAGTTTCAGGTAACTTCTAAGGACAGGCACATTCTGTTTGTGAAACTTTCTAAGTGTACTTTTATGTTGTTAATATCTTCTTTTACATAATGTATTCTCATCAATAACTTGCAGAGGATGCTGCCTTGCCATGGCAACAGGGACCTGTTCAGACATCCTCCCATGACGGAGGTTTACAGCATACGGCCGTACTGCCCCGAGGACAAGGTTACGATGGCAGATCCTCAGACGCCATATTACATTTTGGTTAAAATTAAGCAGTGATTTCATAACATATTGTTTTCTTTCCTAGATGGAGGTGCAAAGGGTTTTCAGGGAGATGCAGAGTGCAGGAGGGGGCAAAGACCCGCTGATGGCGCAGCCTCCACTTGTCTGTGACGTGTAAGACAGTCATATTTCTCTCTGGAGTATTTGTGCTCGTTTTACTCAAAGTTAACATTCCCTCTGCTCCACTGCAGCCTGTCAGAAGGTGAAATCTCCCCATCACCTCAGTGTGCTCTCATCCTGGAGGATGAGATTGGGGTATGTGGATACGCTCTGGCTCTCACCAACGCCAAACCAGCCGCAGCCAAGATTCAGGTGATCAAAGGAAACATCTAATCTCTCTCCAGAACTGACGATGAAGATAAAGTGCAATATTACTATTGGTATTTCCTTTTACTTCCTCTAGAGAGCAGTAAGTGATTCAGTGTTGAAGGACTTCCCTTCCCTGGTAACCATACAAGTGCTGCCCAGGGTCATGGATTCCTCTCCAGCAAATCGTATGATCGGTCGGCTGTTGTCCTACATCAGGAGCAGCGGTAGGTCATGACTGGGCACAGTGCCTTTGATAATTCCTCGATGGGCCTTGAGGAACTGGAGTGCAACTTATTCACAAACTGAGGTTGAACAGGCTGGAGGTTCTCCACAAGGAGCAGCTGCTGAGTCATTGTTATATTTTATATTTTATTTTATATAGTATTTGTGTGTACACTTTTATTTTTGTAAATATTTTACGTAAATACCTGCTGCTGTTTTTTTTTTTATCCTGTGCATACTGAGCCAACTGCAACGACATTTCGTTCTGATCTGCATTGTAAGGTGCAATTTGAATGACAAATAAAGACGTCTAAGTTACATCACTAGTGTGCTGGCCAGCACCATCAGTAGGGTCCATAAGTTCAAGGCCACATTGAAAATCTCTATTGTCATGGAAACCCAGAAATAATCAGAAAGTTTGAGGACTCAGAAGAATGTCAGAAGTCAAATTGTTATTCCAAGTAAAGAGGGGCTTTCTCAGCATCAAATCACGGATAAGTTTTGATCAACTCCATTTTAGAGTTTAAAGATTACATCTCAAGCACCATCCTGATTTCCTTTCCCATAACTTTCCAGGTTCCAGGGGAGCTTTTTGCGAGCTGAGGCAGAGCGATCGCAGGATGCTCGACTTTTACACCAAACTCGGCTACTTCAAACCCATTAAAATGGCCGGTCTACCTCAAGACATCGTTGCCATGGGAACAAGCCTGTGAACAAGATCAATCACAGTCTCCTCAGGTTTGAGATGTTTTGGGATACTGCGATACAACTGTTGTCATTTTTAATCAGTTAATCTCATCATTTGTGTAATTTAGCAGTCATGACCTCCAAACGCTTAATGAAATTCGTGGAACAAAGTATTGTGTGATGATGAGTGTAATGTAATGCTACTGACTTTATAGACATGAAATTTGTAAGATGTATAGTAATTATTTTTTAGATAAAATTGCACAATAAAATGTTGTAACAAGATATGTGTACAAGCTAAAGTTTCTGATTTGTTGCATACATCAGACACATTAAAAACAAGACATGAAACAAAATATTCAAACAAGAGTAGATATTTTAATTATTTGTACTTTGAGAAGATACAAAATAAGTATATGAACCATTAATCTTTAAATAAAACAGCTGGTGTTTCACTTGTTCTCTGAGAAGTGAATAATATTCAGTTTCTTAGCATGTTAACCAACATTTGAGCTGGACCTTAATCCAATAACTTCAGTGTGTCATGGTCAGATACAACACAAAGCCATGAGTACGTTTAATATTTCAAGTACCTTAAGGACATTCATTTTTTTAATAATGTTATATCCTGTTTGTTCCCCTGAGTGTCTGACCAGCAGAGTTTGGCTGCAGGAGAGGAGATCCACATTACCTGGTGTTTGATAGACTGATAAATGTTAAAGTGTTTTTACCCAGACTCCTCTGGGATATCAGTAGTGTGTAATCAAACCATGACGTTTAACTCAAGGTTTAGATCAAAGTATCAGCACTGACAGGAAGTAGTTTAAACTTATAGGACGTATTCACACTAGATCAGGCATTGCTGCGAAAACGCAAGTCGACCCATTAATTTAAATGTGGGTAATGCATGTAATGAGTTTAGGCTGTAGTGCAGCACTAATTACTGCAACTAGAGATGCACTGATTGTAATTTTCTTTGGCCAATTCAGCCGAAGTCTGACCTGCTGATTCAGATTTTGTCCAATCCAGATTTTTCTTTCTTTCTACGAACTATAATTAACATCACACACAAACATTTTTTAACCTTTTTCAAAGGAAAATTCACTTGTATATTCGTAATAAAACACTATTAAAAAACAAATAAAAAATGACAAACTGTAAGCTGGCCTCACAGCAGGCCTAAATGACCTGTTACTGAAATGTCAAAGTGAATTTTAGCTCCCTCTCATAAGCATGTATGTAGTGTATACTGGTATATCTGGTAAAAAAAAAAAAAAGTCTAATGTGCTGCAATTACAATGAGTAGATAAAAAAAAAGGATTTAATGCCAAATTAATAACCCTTAGATAAAATGTTTTCCTGTCCCAAAAGAAAACAGGTGGAACAGACCCCAACACATCCTGTCGTCAACTCCAGTTACGTCCCCGTCTCTGCCCTTCTCCGTGTCTGTCTGTCTGTCTGCAATGCCTCATTTAGTGTCAACACAGCCTAAAATATTAAAAATCTTTGTATAGGTTGTTGACTGAGTAGTGACAACTTCTGTGTGACTGGTGTGTAGAGCTGGTCACAGACTAGCTGCCCAAACCAGTCACACACAAGCTGAGCTGGTCAATCGTTGGTAATCATCCTCCCTTGGTGGTGGTGGTGCGGCATTCTCCTACCCTTTTACCTTCTCCTCCTCTTCAACTATCACACACAATAGTTCTGAAATATATAACTTTGGGTCATACTTATTGCACAGAAAGACTGAAAGCGGAATGTAACTCTTAGCACTCAGAACAGTGTTCCAGTCCACTTCTTAAAGTAACAGTTCACCCAAAAATTTTAATTTTCTACTCACCCCCATACAGATGGACAAGGTTTTGTGGTCTAGAAACCATTTCTGGCGCTTCACAGCAAAACTGAAGTAGATGGGGACAAAATAAAATGGCTCCATACAGCTCGCCCAGCGTAGTCGTACTCTCAGGAAGCACAGAGATCCCAAATTGATGTGAAAAGCTATTTACACCCTCATCACAGGGTTGAGCTTGTGGACACACTTCAGACAGGCCGCACGCTAAAACTTTTACCTTAGCAGCTACAGTGAAGATTTCGGCTTTAAAAAAAATGAGTGTGAATAACATGTTTTTCAAATCAATTTGGAATCTCCGAGCTTCTAGTTGAAAGTTGTTAAGGAGAATGCTGCAATGTTATTTTGCTGTGAAGCTCCACAAATGTTTAGACTACAAACTTTACCTGACTTTCCATCAACATAGGAGTGAGTAGTAGTGAGATGCTCCTTTAATCTTCTAAACCACGGAGAACCCCTGCAGATTTTGTCTTCAGGAATGTGTGCACCCTCCGCCCTGTCCTCGTCAGATAAACTCCAGCCCTTCATACTTCACATCCCCTATCTTTGTCTCAGGCATCAGCACCCGACCATCTAGCGTGAATGCAATGATGTAGGTGGCAATCCTGCCGGCATCCTCCTCGGATTTCAGAGCCAGAATGATCTGATCGTCCGTGTCTGGAACAAATTTAAACGAGGAGAAGCCATGGGTTGGGTTGAGCGGCCCTACGTGCCGCACCGATATGTAGCTGAAATCTGCAGGGCAGGACAGGAGGAGGTTGGTGGCACGCCGCTCATCTGCAGTCTCGTCGTAGTGCTCGTGACTGGCACGGCGAGGGAGGAAGAACCAGTGCTGGAGACGCTCGCTCCACGCTGCTGATTCATGGATAAGGTAGCCTGTAGAAGGGAGCGGAAAGAAAATGACTACAGAGGAAAGAAAATATGCAGTTGGTATGTAAATGTGAGTGCCAATCTTAGGTGTACTTTCTACTTTTCAAAATGCTATTTTCTCTCCCTGCTATTACAGTTTCATCAGTGTCCTGACTGTCCAGCAGTTAATGTGCAAAGACAACATTGTCTTCCAAGAAACTAAATGTGATTTTAACTAAAGTGAGTGCAATCACAATGCAGGAAATTCACTTCAGGGTTTTATTTATTTACTTTGGTATTTAAGAATGCCTGACACTGAACCACAAATTACCTCCTTGATGCCAATAATACGATATTCTATGATTCAAGCATTGTTATATGTTGACAGGAATGTAAAGAAGAAACCAAAAAACAAAACAGGTCAGTACCTGGTGGTTGGATCCCTGTAGCGCTCCGCAGGGCATTGTAGTACGGCACCCAGTTCTCATGCTCCACGTCACCATGGTAGCCAACAACTTTTACCCACTCTGGGTGGTTGTTGACGACTTCCCCAGAGGTCGTGGTCCACTCCTTCCCCAGGCCGCCAACATACAGGTGCTCATCCTTCACTGCCAGCCACTCTGCCTTGAATCCTTCGCACAAAACGAAGACTGAATTGTGAGATGGCTCTGACAACGACCACCAACCTTTTCAAAAGTTTTTGTTGCTTTTCTGTCGCCAAATGTTTTCAATCGATATTCCAGCTATGGTGCAGAACATGTATCGACACGATCTGAAAAGGCTCCACTGGAAGTTTTGTTGAATACATCTCTTTGTTTTGTATTAGTGCATATCAGAATTACAAAGCTGTTTGAGAATTTTCTCTCAAGAGGACTTACATGTATGCATCAGACAGAAGTAATACATTAATTAGAGACTGACCTTTGGAGACCGAGCCGTCACCATCAGGTAATATAACCCAGGGAACAGCCTGCTTGCCCTCTATCCTGTACACCACACCAGTTCGGTCGTCCACACTGTACAGGTGACCGTTGAACACCACCAGCTCGGACAGCTCCATACCTGCAGCACAGTCAGTCAAACATTGAGTGAACTGACACACTACGGATGTGACAACACAAACACAGGTACAGAATAATCTTTACCTCGTCCCTTTTCAGCTAGATGACTCTCCAGGGTGACCGTCTCAGCATCCCACTCCACCTCCAGTCTGTCTCCGCTATCTGAAACAGTCAGGTAGCCTCTTTTCATGTAGCTGAACCACGTCTGATCCTTTGAGCTGCGCGACGCTGTGTCCAAGTCTGCGATGACGCCAATACGGTAGCGTATTCCCTGCTTTGTCCTCTCTGGCGGACTTAATGGATATGTGTCATTGTAAGGTTTTTCCCTTTTCTGGTGGCGGGAGAGGGTTCCTGCCGATTGTCTGTTAGTGTCCCTGAAGATGTCATTCTGATCCTCACTGTGCATGTGCAAACTGTGAGCCCTGTTTCTGTAGTAACCTTTGGCAGCAGAGCCTCCGTCCCCTACAGTCCGGTGCAGGTATAGCATGAGGACTAAAGCCAGAAGGGTTGCCACAGTGATCGCCCGCCATTTAGGGTGGAAGCGAGAGTCTGAGGTGGTGGCTTGTGTCATGGACGCAAAGGCCAGGGGGAGGCCTCGGACAGCAACACCAAAGGAGGTCATTGGAGTATCGTCTTCATCCTCACTGTCAGGCCTGGACTGGGGGTAATGACCACTACAGCCTGGGATTGAGCACAAAGACACATCAGAACAGAGGCATGATGGAGGATGTGGTATGACAAAACTGACAAAAAATAGGAAAGTGCAATTGCGTAAACTGTAAGACAAGAAGCCCTGTAATTGTTTTCAGATGACGGGGATCAAATCGGCATTTGTAAGTGCTTTGTGGTTTTTTTCATCAGGAATCTGAAGAAAGTTTGAATAATAAACACTGAACACAATAGTTGGGGAGGATGAAAGAATGAGCACAGGGGGAGGAGAGCAACTCGTTGGGGAAAAAAAGGCTGTTGTTTCCATTGTTGTTTGGTCACAACAGTGCTTTGTTGTGCTGTTCAGGCAAAACCTCCAACATGCATGCTGAGTAGGTAGCTGGAGCATCCAACTTCCTCATGACGACAAGAATATTATCAATCTTGCTCTGTTCAATGGTTTTGTCCTCCTGAGCCCCAAAGATATTTCTCTGAAGACTTAAACTGAATCACTAAACATCAAACTCATGTTTCATTAAGTAATCCTCATGTTTTCACTTGATTCAGAGTTTCCCACAAAGCCAATCCTACATGAAGCAAAGACCACCTCCACTAATGTCTTTACAGTAGTAAAGGTGACATATTGAACATGACAAGGTACAAAACAACAAAACAAACAAGGATGAAATAATCATTATTATAATGGTAGTTACTGTGCATTTATTGTGAATAAAATTAGTATTTTAGAAGAGATCTGTTGTGTTACGCATGTATGAGCATGAGAAGACAATAAGTTAATAATTATTATCATTATTGTTGTTTTTATTATAATTACTAATAATTATTATTCATATCATCACCATTACAGGGCAGAATTATCAGTGCTGTTTTTCTAAGTTCGTGTGAGAATTGTCGGAGGTAATTCTGAAGAACATGTAATTTGTTCCTATAATTCTGTTGTGGAGCATCAGTTTGACATTTCTCATGCCCGTTGTAGTCTTCTCCTGTTAGTGCGCCCCTGTGAGTAAATGTAATGAACTCATTTAAAGCTAGAAGCCAGTTTAATAGCTGCAATTTCACCAAATGTCCGAATGTAAAAATGTGCTGACAATTGGCAGAAGACCGTGGACTGAACTCACATGACTGTGCTAAGAACTCAAATGTATTTTCCTTAGATCAGTAGAGTTGGTTAGAATGAGCCATTACGTACTTTTCATTCAAACAGGTACAGAGATGGTAAAATATGCCAACAAACACCCTGCCTGCAGAAATACGACACCTGTTTGTGAGTGCGAGGGCCATGGTGACCCTTGACTTTTCTGTTGTAAGGGGCAACAGACAGGTAGAGTAAATTAGTTTCAGTTTATAAAGTGTAAATGATCCTGCCTCCATTACACATATTTACACATCTGTTTGATGACCACATTAAAGGGATCATTGCAAAAAAAGTGGGTATGGCCTATGTACACTGGCAGAAGTCTCTATTGTGCATGCTCTATGGTCCACAAAAGCTCTGGAAAGATCTGGGTAATTTAACACCCAGGAAGTTTTCACTTCTTTGGCCTCATACACCACTCAGCAGCTTTCATAGGAATGAACGGGGCTCCACCTCCAACACTGTATCCAGATTTCCCTTATTAGATCCATGACTATGGCAGTGACAGCTTCAAAATGAATGAGATCTTAAGCTGAATTAACATCTGGGTGGGACTGAGGTAGCAAACCACTTAAGGTAAAGAAAATAAATGACCACCATTTAGCAACCCAAAACACACAACTGCATCAACAAAATGTTTGTCTCTGCAGGATCAGCCTCAGGAAACTATGCTCAATCTGATTCAGTGAACGTGTTCTCCATGATAAAGGTGTAACCACACAACAGTTGAAAACAGTAGAAAAATTTGCCTAGAGGCTATTTGGTATTACGTAAGTACACCACATAATCTTACATCACATAGAGTTGCAAAGCATTACTAACTCTTTGCCTCTTTAGCTGCTCTCTAAACAAGTTCATACTCCTCAACTAACATGCTCTTTAACACACATACACACTAAATTGGCAAACTCTTGGCCAACAAATAATGCCCTTATTGTCAAAATTGCATGCATGGCTCCTCTTTCCCATCTCTCTACAGCACAGAGCCAAACACAGCCTCGCTGTGTCAAGAATTCAATTATTCACCCTTCCGTCGCCTCTTCTCTCCTGAACACGCTGTAACCATCATGTTGTTCTTCTTCGCACGCATCACATAATAAACTCCATGTCCCTTCAGCACCGGTCTGTCCCACATGAATAGCTGATCTCTATCTCACCGTAACAAGTCTCCTCCTTTTTCCTCCATTACACTATCTCAAGTTTCTACTTCTTGTCGCGGAGCCAAGAAAGAAGCCAGGCTATGTTAAAACTAATAGACATTCTGGCAATCAGGAGGAACAGGTTGGGACTGCTCAACAAACCTGCAAAAGTGTGGCATGTCTGAGGTTTGATAAGCATGATGAAGAAAGATTAAGGCCCGGTGGTGAGCACATTTAATACTGAACAAGTTTTGAAAGCAATGGTTGCATGTACAGTGAGCGCTGAGCGTTTTTTAAAGTGTCTTTGAATGTTAATACACAATATAAACCTTAATCCCCTGGATGGCTTTCATACATCTCCATCTCCATCAAATCTCATGCTCAGTGTGTCTATTAAGGTCATGGACAGCACCAGCCTCCAGAAGTCTGTGTGGTTTGCTCAAATTTGTATTACTTCTTAACCCTAGCACTAAGTCTCAAAAGATTAGTCGGTCAACAGAAATTGAGTGATTTCCTATTTATCATCCAGTGAAAATGTCTAGATAGGGAAGCAAATTTTCAGCGTATCTTTAATAGACAGTCGCTATTCAACACATATTGAGGCTACTAATGGGCTAAAATGTATTTATATCAGTTTGCATTATATAATGTCTTTTTGTACTTGTGAGCTGACTAATAAAAGAAAACAAGCTGTAGTTCTTGTCCTGATCATCTGCTGTAATTCATGCTACAGCTGACACACACACACACACACACACACACACACACACACACACACACACACACACACACACACACACCTGCATGTGTTCACAGATGGCCACGAAGGCAAAGAGGCATTACAAACAGCACTCGGGGCAACACTTGTAAACTTTGACTGGCTGCCACTGAAGTGAACAAAACGTCCAAACCTCGAAACTTTCAACTTCCTCAGTCAGACGAAAGTTAAAGGACTTCCAAGTCGACTTACTTAAGAATAACAGTGTTGTCATTTAGCTAAACCTTTCCTTGTACGAGAATTGTAAAGACGCCGGTTCCATTTAGATGTGTTAGCATTAATGCTAACGTCAGCTAGCAAGTTTAGCTTGCTAGCTTTAACCTTTGCCAGGCTAACGTTGCTATTACTAACAAGCGTAGTCACTGGGCACTAAGCGGGTAGAGTTAACAGTTCACCTGGTCGTAATTTCGTGACTTTTGAAGCCGTGTGCTTTACCTGGTACAGATGGTCTTCATGTCCGCCTGGTTGGCCATATCTGATGGACTGTTTGTTTAGCAGTTTGTCGGCGACTAGCTCCTCCTGCCTGCAGGCTGTGAACCAACAGAAATGATCCTCGTGGACGCTCAACTTCCCCCCTTCACATAACATAACTTCACTAATGTTTTACAAAATATATAATAATAGTCTAAACATATATGTCATATATTATTAGATATACAAATATGATGTCTATAAAATTAAAAACTGGTACTTAACGTTCAAAATGAGAGAAATGTTAAGGGTGAGTCATTTTGATGATCATTGATAACCTCCAAAGTTACTCTACACTTGAATCAACACTTTTCTAAGTTTGATATAAAAGTGAATATCATAACCTTCTTAAAGGTAGGATTTCTTGCAGACCTTTTATAACCCTCTGTATTAGTTTTAGCTGCATGTAGGTACATAATAAACTGGCAAATGAGTGTACAAGGCAACTTTATTATTTGCCCAGACACAGAAACCAAACAGCACTCTTATATTTAAAAATAAATTAATTTGACCCTAAGGCTATAAGATCAGAAATGCAGGCGCTTTCTTCATTAATAGTGTACTTTAATGATACAAATTCACTTGATAAATTTTCTGTTAATAAAATTACTATAAAACTGAGACATTTTATAACACATGTAAGAATTTTAGTTGAAAACAACAACAAAAATGAACTAAAATTATCAACAGAATGTGAATAGATAGCAGTTTTGACATTGTGACGTGTATGTATTGTGTTGCAGAGATATCTACTTAAGTTAGCATGCTAACCATCTAGCACCGGCCCATCTCAGTCCAAAGCTCCTGTGCTAGCAGTGTAAATACCAAGACCCCCCCCCCCCTGAACAGGGAGCCAAATCTTACATATTGCACCTTTATTTAACAGTAAACTTATAGTTAATTTAACTTTAGTTAACTGTTAACAAACAATGGAATTCTTTATAAACCACTTATTAAACAATTATTTATTGTAAAGTTGCAACTGTTGCTTATATTTCTTTGTAAATGTAGCTGATGTCTTAAACAATTGGTTACTAAATGGTTTATAAAGCATTTAATTGCTTGTTTACAGTGAAATTACTATAAATTAAAGTTAAATTAACTATGAATTCACCATTTATCAATGATGGTTATCATGAAGTGTTACCCATAAAACAATTGTCACACAGTGAACCTGAGGTTCTGGGGGCCCAAACTATGCCTGGCGTAGAACTAATGCTCTAATAAGGGAGGATACAGTCCTGTATCTTATTTGGGGAGCAACAAGGAACTAGTTGCTCTGTAGATATGACCATCAAATTACATCAAATCTCCTCTACATCCAGACATGCATGAACAACGGTCTTCACAGAAATTCTCAAATATAAATATTTATTGTGATGATACTCTTCATAATCTACAGTCATGGTTAACAGAACACTGTGCAAACATTAAAGTAAACAGTCATTCAATATGCTAGACTGAGGGCAGTAAGTAACAATGTGCATCAGCTAAATTTAGTCCCATTTGTTCTTTAAAAATATGTGCATTTTAATATCAGTATTCTTCAACTGTATTAGGATAGGAAGTGCAAATACATTGTTTTCATTAGCAACATTCACCAAGTGTGGATGACACATTAAAGTTCCCTGTGTGAGATATCAGCGTTGTGGCGGTTACAATTAAAAGCTACATTCACTTCATATGATATATCAGTACCCTTGACATGATTCTTGTCCTATCCATGGACTTAAAGTTGTGGTGCAGATTGTCACAGGAAAAACAAACACAAAACTGACGGACCCACCCTGCTACCAAACACTGGAAATATGCCAAAACTAACCATTAGCTCTACAACTTCTAGTTCTCCAGTGGAACAATAATTCCTGACAATAACACTGTGCAACACCCCGGTTGTTAATAATCTGCTGAGCCAGTTAACTCTAGTACAATTTGCAAAAAAGCACCATCCTTGATGTGGGTCGGTTTCAGGCACACAACTTTCTGACAGCAGTATCTAGACTAAACAGAAATAAAACTAATGAACAGTGAACTAGAAGGTCATAACAATCCATGCCACCTTATCGTCAAGTGGACAGAAATTGTACATTTACCATTGTACAAACCTGAAATAATGCATATTTTATCAGTATCGGTGCAAGATGACTCTGTTCAGAGGTGTATGTTGATACAGAGGTATGTTGATATTAGATGATGCATCAAACACTGCCGCCTCAGCTCTTCCCCATCATCTTCAAGAGAAGCTACAGAGAGAGAAATTAATTAAAACACCACTGGTTTAACAAGAAATAATGTGCGTATTAAAAATAAGTACTACAGTCAGGAAATGCTTTCTGAATTTTGTGAAAAACTACCAATGATGGGTTGGGAAGTTCAAGCTGGTTTTTACTATTGCTCCCATCAAGTAAACCTCATTCTGATAGCTGTATATGGCCTTTTTTGTTATCGGCACAGCTCCCGTGGTACAATAACATATAGCAGTAAAGCTAAGTGAAAAAAAGAACGAAAGACATTCTGGAGAAAAGCATCAACATTCATCAGGACCTTTTTGTTGTGTTTTGTGCATGTGTACCTTTGTTAGGTGATATTCCCCATCTACCAGCTGCTCAATGATACTGAAGTGGTCTGTGTTTGCCACATCCTCCATCGTCACATTTAGTCCCGTTGCCTCCAAAGTCTTTAAAAGGCAGAAGAAAGAGGTTAACATCTAGTACAAACACACAACCATTTAAAAAATGATAACTTGGTGTATTTACACACTGAAATTGAAAATTGAATGAGACCATGTTATGGTCTCAAACTGCGGACGTGTTCATCAGAACTGACTACATCTTCAAAAATAATTCAGACTTGATGAATAGCAATACATTTTTTCTCTGGTTCCAGTTTCTTAAATGTGAAGGTGAAGATTTGTTGCATATTTGGGCTATGTACAAAAATAGTGACTCAAAGATGTCACCCTGGGCTCAAAGAACCAGTGATGGGCATTTTTAACCATGTGTTGACATTTGAAAAAAAAACAAAAAACATTTGATGAATTGATTTTTAAAGTAATAATTAGCTTTAATCTTCAGGCTGGGCTGGGCTCCCATTACATTTCTATTGTAAACAAGGAAGCACATGCATGATATGCTATTGTGCTCGTCGAAAGAAACACAGCAATGCGGCAACAAAGGCAGTGAGGAAGAAGAATGAAGACTGTTTACAAGATAACTCCACAGCCCACCTTAAATAAATAAATAATTTAATACTCCTATGAAAACAGTGTTTGTGGCACTGACTTTGTAGTATTCTTCAGACTGCTTGCGGAACTCCGGCGAGTCGTTCTCAGCGACTGCCACAATGATGTGGCAGCTGGAGGAGGAGAGCTTGAGCTGAGGGACCAGCTTGCTGGGGCTGTTCCTCAATGCCACCTCCCTGTCAACAGGAGACGACCGGGGGAAAAGGGAGTCAAATACTGACTGGCACGACAGGCCAGCCGAGGACAATCACACACACTCCCACGCAGTTCCTCTCCACAAAGACAATCACAGTTCTCTCTACAGTTAATTTACATGCACACACATACAGTAAAAGCTGATTACTGCAGGGTTTACATGCAGGGCTAACGTACTCTGTCATCTTCAAAGGCTCGTTGACGTAGGTGGAAAGGATGGGCAGAAGGTCGTATATGCCACTTACGAGGAAAGCACCTAAGAGACAATTAGGGAGAAAAAATGTATGTATTTCTTAGCATCTGTTTCAGTATATTTCCATAGTCCGTTACTCATAATGAGGCCAAGCTCTGTCGTATCTATCACTCGATTCACACAATGGGCCATACCTTTGATCTGAGGAGTGATAGCGTACTGCGACCAGTCAGTGGAGAGAACCATCGCAGCCAGATGAGCCCCAGCAGAGTGGCCACACAGGTACAGACCACTGAGGGAGAAATCAGTAAGACTTCGTTAAAAACAGACAGTGTGTTTTTGTTTTAAGAGTACAGCCAGAGGGAAAGTTTAAAGATTGCATTTTAATGTGATTCATTAAACACAGTGATAATGGGTCATCCAACAAACTTAGGTACCTGATGTGAGAATACTGCTGAACAACAGACACAACACTCCTGCGTACTTGAGACACCATCAGATCCATGTTACCTGAAAGGGAAGTGAAAGAGGCAGGGGGCTGACATTTCCAGTTCATCTTCAGCAGCTCAACAACTTTGTCAGAAATGAAAAGACTCTACCTTTGGGGGCGATATCATAGCCAACGGCAACCACCACTACACCTTTATCAACCAGTGGAACAGCCATGAATCCCGACTCCTCCTTGCTGTAGAAGCACAAAGCAACAACATGAAAAACCTGAAGGAGAAATCTCAATCTGCATTACAATGCAGAAGAGAGCACAAGACCTGTACCTGAGAAACTGCCAGTAGCCTCCATGTAGGTAAATAACAAGGTGGACATCTGGAACAGAGGGAATCAGACCTGTTAATGCTGACACATGTTAACCATGTTTCTGCAGATTTGAAGCATGACATCGAAGTAGGTTTTGGATGTCATGACAGTCACACGTGTCTGTACCCAAAGAGTTAGTGCTGGGTATGTAGACATCCAGTTTCTCTCCATCTCCATCCCCATATGGCACGTTGAGCAAGGTTTGAGCCAGACCACGGGCACGCTCTGTACCTGGACACACAAAGCATGACATTCTAGTGGACACTAGGGGTAAACAATGTGACTATGCATACAGTGAGACAATATAACTGTGTCTACTGTCAAAGTCTTTGCCATATTGATTAAACTGTGCCTAGTGATATTTCTGGGTGTCTTGGGTCATTGTGCATAATGCTACAGTCCTAGGATTTTACAAAAACAGACATTCCTTTAGTTTTATCCATAAACAATTTCCCTTTTATGGGGCACCAAAGCGGGTCGAGGCGCTGACCAAATTCAAGATTGGCTGGGGACCCATGTTGCGTCTCATCCCCCATCTCTCTCCCCGCTCACTTCCTGTAAAAGTAGTATAAAGCCTTTTGTGGCTGCGTAATCTGATAAACTGCCTTCAGTGATGTCACTTAGTGGCTAGTTGCATTGTGGGTATTGTAGGCTGAAAAACAGTCCACTAGTCTGCATTGCACTCCTATACCACTGGTGGACTCGTTATGGACAGTTAAAACCAAATCATCAAAATGGATACAGCAGAACCAGATGTTGCCTCTTTTATTCCACACAACCTTCTTCCTTTTTAAAACCTGCTGCCTACATTACCCACAATACTACTAGCCACTGAGTCACATCACTTCAGGCAATTATTCACATTACATGCAGCTTCCTCTGGAGCCAAAAAAGGCTTTAAACTACTTTTTCCACACATGCAGTAGTACTCTCCAAGACCTGTAAACACACCTTAGCGTGTAAAATTGGTGTAGTTACCCTTTTGATAGCTTTGCCTACAGAACCTTTCTCACAAAAGTCAAAGTATGTCCCACATAGGCTACTGTATGTCCTACTATGTGGGTTCATATGAAATGTGAGCTGCTTTTCTCTTTGTTAAAATAGTATTTTCAACCTTAAAAGGTGAAGTTGATCTATAAAATGTTCACAAAACTAACTCACGACAGTCACCAAATATCTAACTTGTACAGCCTTAACCTCAGGAACATATTTAGTTTCAAAAGGTGAGTTACATGTTTTGTCAGCCTGTGTTTTCTCAGTCAAAATGTGTATTAAAAATCCAGTATCTTATCAGGGAAACGCATTTTCAGTGGCATACACCATTTGGTTAAACACCTGTGCTCCTGTATCGCTGCTGCCCCCGGCCTGCCTGTCACTAGCCCCGACAACATGTCTGTGTATCGTCGCTTATTAGCATCTAGCATCGAAACAGACCGACCTTCCTTCAAAGCCTTCACGTGAGCCTTGATCACGTCGTCTGCCGACATCCTGTGCGACCACCGGCTGGGTGAGTACTGCCTGTCGAGCTCCTGTCACACGGAGAGACTGTCGTCAACCGAGCGGCCATGAAAGCCGAGACAGCGACCACCATGAGCGGCTGGAGCAAACACTGTAAACACGGTAAACAGCGCCCTCCCCTGCCGCCATTAACACACTGCTTCACTCGTTTACTGTCACTTCCCTTTTCTGATGTTAAAATAGGAACAATGGAACAAACACAGTATAAACTCACAGTCAGAGATAGAGCAAGCGAATTTGCTACAGAGGAAATGGAAAATAAAAGTCAAACTCTTACATCTTTCTTCATTTCAGTCCAGTGCGACATTGTATCTCTTCACGTGTCTTAACTGGTCGAAAGTGAGCAGGCAGATGAACCCCACGCTGCTGCTGAAGGACTGGACTTCAGACTCATGACTGTTAACACAGCACACAGATTGACCTGTTTCTAAACCAAAATAGGGGGAAGAGAAACATCCTGCAGCCATTTCCTACATCAACATGTGTTTGTGTGACTGACTAAACATGTGAGCATAAAAGACAAAGCAGCAGGTCAAGTGGAGATCAAGACGTTTTGATATAAAACTACAAAAATGCAAGTGTAGTGGTTGGAAATGCAGACTAATGTTCACTGTGTAACAGTGGTATAAAAATATGCACTATTACCTGCTTCATTACCTGATCTTGGAGCCCTGTCTTTAAAGAGTGCCACCATATTAAAGGGGCACTATGTAGTTTTAGAGAACAAATTCAAAGTCAGAATTTTAATATTTATAATATTAATGAGGTAATGATACAAACTTGGAAATATTTATCTTTTCCATAACTGAATAAAGCTGTTCTCAGAGGAAACAAGGTCAGAACATTGTTCAAAGCAAGAAAGGTGGCAGAGTCCGCCACATATAAACAAAGTAAAACAGGATGAAACTGTGTTGTCCTCTAAGGTCAGTTTGTTTATTCAGTCATCATTCAAGTCTTCCCCAAAACTACATAGTGTACCTTTAATAAATGTTATATTTCAGCTGATACTGTGCTTACATGATACATATTCCTAAATAAATTTGTGTTTATTTAGATGAAAGTTAAAACTCTAGCCGGACACAATGAAACATTTTCACACATTTTGACATGTCAAATAAAGGAAAAGCAAAGCTGCAAATTATTAACTTGATGATGGCTGAAGTCCATTTAGCTGCTTCAGTTTCAGGGTCCTTGTATTGTTCATACTGGCTCACTGTCACACTGTCATGGCTTACTTATTGTTTATAGGCTATTTATTGTGATGTGTTACCAATCAGATAGTGTTGTGGGCAGGACATTGTGTGAGAGGATGCTGCACCAGAACCAATGTTTATTTTATTTTATTTTATTTTATCGGCAATCGGACAGAAATATCACTGATGCTGATAATAAATGTTGAAAACTGGCCCTGAAAATCAGCCAGGCCAATAATCGGTCTACCCCTACTTACTGTTGTTGTTGTTATTAGTAACAGTTGTGGTGTTTCTTCTATGGCGAGTCAAAATGTGTGATATTTTATTCCTTTACTACTATTATTTGTATATTTAACATATGTGAATATGGTTGTTTTGGCACATATCAGCTGTTATTACAACAATAACGAAAAGCAGCACTACAAGAAATGTTATGAAAAGACTTTTCAATAGCTGAGAAACCTTTTTAAATGCACTAACAAACTCCAAATACTGTAATATTTGTGAGAGTCCATATTTACAAAGAGAATATGTCCTGGTGAGGTAACACATGTACATTACACTGCCAGCTGGCTATACTGCGAAAAATTTGGTCACAGCTTGAACAAAATAGAAAAATCTGTGAAACAAATTCTGGTAGATGCACCCTCCCCACGATATTTTCTTTATCCATATAAAATAAATGTGCCGGCTGTCCTGTAGTTGCATTACCATGATAAACAAGATAACTTTAAGCACAGTCATAACCTGTGTAAGTAGTTCCCAAACAGGCTACTGCCCTAATTTTAGAAATGACTGTAGTTTTTGTAATTATGAAAATGAGTTATTATTGTGTTATTATCTGAGATATCCTGCAAAGACTCGGAAGACCACTTGTCATAGAAACTCATTTTCATTACACATGGAGGATGTCTTATTCTGCTGCTGTCACTGTAAAACTTTATGTTATTTCATTATTCAGACATGCCTGAGAAATAAAACATTGTTGAGATTTTTTTCTACATATGAGGTGATTACACTTACCTCTGTAACAACTTCTGCAAACAAAAAGAAAGCATTAAATCTGAATGTAGGATGAAATATTATGGTATTGCAGGATAGTCATTGATTTATAGCAGCAGCAAAACCTTTACATCTGGCCCTTTTTCCTCTTCTCTTTACAATATCCATCAGTATTATAATGTTAAATACAGTTCTTACAGATTTAATAAACATCTGGTCATATGTTCTCTGACTGTGAAACGCAAAAGGCCCACAGCGCTACACAAGGCGGCCTGTCCTCTGATTGGTCAGCAGTGGCGCCGGCGCACTCTGCCGTCACGTCTCTCTGGAAGTTGATAGGTTCGAAGGGTCACGTGACTCTACGCCCATTGGTGGAATTTCAGCTAGAAAAAGCCAACAACCACCGGCGCGCCATATTCAACATTTGGTTGCAGAGCAGTCTTTCCTGCGGGATTAAATTAGTAATTTATGTGCTCTTCTTTAGTTTATTTTAACTGTCACGTCATTAAATAAAATGGACTGCGTGGACTTTCCAAGAATTCTTCCAAATTCGCCGAGGAAAGCTCGGGGACAGATTCAGGTTCGTGTCTGACTGTATATCTGACTTTATTGTTTTAATCAACGTTATAACCTTATCATGCCCTCGACTAACGAAGGTAAAGTAAACTTAGGTGAAAAGGACATAGTCATGGCTGACATTATCTGTATTTATTTGCTATGTGTTGCTGACTTTCAGCTCTCTTTACTGACTCCCTCGGTCTGATAACAGCCCCTCTCCTCTGTTGTTTGCAGGTCATCTTTGGACCGATGTTTTCAGGCAAAAGGTGAGTTATTCATTTCAAACGTAAACACAACACGTCTGTTGCAGATGTAAGTAGCTAGTGTTATTTATTTTCAGTGTTGAAACAACACTGTCGTCACAAATTCCGCCCAGACTTGAACATCCCGCCAAATTCGCTGCATTGTTTACCCAGCTCATCTATGAGTCACATATTGTACAGTAAAGCACGCCTTAAATATGCAGTATGCTTCTTATATGTACACATTCTTTGACCATTTGACACTGGTGTTGCACATTATAAACATTAAACATTATTCAGTAGCTCAAGCTTATGCTTATGCTGTAGCATGCTGTATTGATTGAGAATGTGAGAGGCACTGTCCTATCAGTGAAAACATACACTTTAATGTACAAAATGCACAGATGGGTTTCACTGATTTTAACTACATTATTGTCATCTACTTTGCAGCACTGAACTGATGCGAAGAGTGCGCCGTTTCCAAATAGCCCAGTACAACTGCTTGGTGGTCAAATATGCCAAGGACACACGTTATTCTGACTTGGGCATGGCCACACATGACAAGTAAGTCACCTGATTTACTTTTATAGTTTGATAAGTTACACACAGAAATATGTGACTGTGTCTAGGAGATTAATTAACTAAGTAAGTAGAAAAGAAAGATCTTTGTAACTTTGTGCATTCATTTTAATTTGTGCACAGCTACTAAGACATTTTCCTGCAATGACAAATGCAATACAGTGTAGAAAATGAGCTGTCATTGGAAACATTAAATCTAATTTGTTTGCTCATGCTAATTACAAAGAGTAAAATAGAGATGACAAGAGAATATTGTGAAGCTGAGGCAGACAGCTAAAAGGATATCTTAAAGTACAGCATCAACCTCTTTCTCTAAGGAGTCCACTTAGTTTGAATTGAATGAAGCATCATACCTGCAGGAAAGATGACCTCTAGTGGCGAGATTTCTTTGTAGATGTTGTGTTTCCTGTTGGGTATTATTTTTGTTTTCTGAATAAAGCAGGAAGTCATTTGCAAAGTATTTCTCAGACATTTTGAACATCAAAGGGCAGATCAAGTGAGGCAAAAACAAAGTACACACTTCCTCTATGAAAGTTAAGTTTTTCCGCTCTGTCCTGTCCATTCTTTAGAAACACAATGGCAGCTGTTCCAGCCAATCGTCTGGGAGATGTGCGGTCACTAGCATTGCAAGCCTGTGTCATTGGAATTGATGAAGGACAGTTTGTAAGTATATAAACTTTTATATTTTCCTCTTTTCTTGCCCTGACTAGTTACTGTTCAGTGGGGCTGCAAAGATTAATAAGGTAGTTTCCAACTAATAAACTAATCACCAAATATTTTGATAATTGAGTGTGAGCCATGTTTTAAGGAGGAAAAAACCAGCAAAAGAAACCCTGTTTCTTCACTTCTCTATGACAGTCAACTAAATATCTTTGGTTTGTTGACAAAACAGGGCATTTTACGGTGTTATCTTTGGGCTTTTGGAAACTCCAATCAACCGTTTTCACCATTTTCTGACATTTTATAGAACAAACACCTAACAGATAAATCTAAAAAAACAATCTGCTGTTTACCTCCATTGAGACCAGGATGTCTCTGTTCTAGTGAGCGATCATGGGAATTCAGTGGGATGAATTCCTCTCTAACTAAATCTGTGCCTCTTTTGTGTTGTAGTTTCCAGACACAGTGGAGTTTTGTGAGGAGATGGCCAATTTAGGGAAGACAATCATTGTAGCTGCGTTGGATGGAACCTTCCAGAGAAAGGTGAGTATCTGTGTTTGTCTCGTCATATCAGTGTGATGCTGGCAAACGCTCACAGTTCCTATTGACAAATGCACATTGTGTGAATGCTGCAGGGGCAGATAGGGCACCACTGTGTGTAGACACAATAACATGTGCAAGACGAGAAACGCAATCTGCATGAGCAGCACAAGAACAGACAGCTCAGTGTGCTCATTATTCCACCCTACAATGTGTCTGTTCTGTCCTTGTAATGTCATTATACCTCCGTCCATTCAATGATACTGACTGCTTTTCTGCTGTCTTTTGCATTCCTGTAGGCTTTTGGAAACATCCTGAACCTCGTCCCTCTAGCGGAGAGTGTGGTGAAGCTCAATGCCGTCTGCATGCAGTGTTACAAAGAAGCTGCCTACACCAAGAGGATAGGGGCAGAGAAGGAGGTGAGGAGGCAAACCTGAGAAAAGCCTTGAATAGGTTAACCCTGTCACATTGCCATTGTTTGTGTGAGAGAGTTTGACCAATAACATTATAGTTTATATTATCACAAGATCATTGTAGTATTTTTGTAATAATTGAGAAATGTATTGGGATTGTGGCCATATCACCAACTCTTTAGTGAAACACATTCCCCTTTTTCTGTGTAGTATTGTAGCAAGTATTGTTTGTCTGTGCCACAGGTGGAAGTGATCGGTGGAGCGGACAAGTATCAGGCGGTGTGTAGAAAGTGTTACGGAGGTCTGGTGCAGGACAAAGAGAACAGCGCTCCTCTCAGGAATGAAACCCCACAGCAATGTCTCACAGGAAAAGTTGCAGACCCCGGGGTTCCCAGGAAGCTTTTCTCTGCTCTCCACCTCTGAACACACAAATAAGACTTGTTGCAGAAGTTGGGTGGAGAGTAGAAATCCAGGACTTGAATTATTTTCTTGTGTGTGGCTTTTTAAGCCTTTGTGGTTGGTATGTAATTGGTATGATGTTTTATTTTTAAGGTTTAACTTGAATAGGTCTGGCAGTGGCCCATAATAACTGCAAAAATGAGTAAATCAATCAATAACCTGGCAAGGCTTCACTAGATGATAAATGTGTATTAGCATGTCAAATGTAAGATTTTAATTTATTATTTTGATTAACGATGTATTGTCTGCCAGCTTTCATAATGGGAAGTTTGGCTTGTATTTTTTACCATGTATCGCCGGTCAAGAGTGGTGCTGAGTTAAATGTATTGTTTCAGAACACAGGACCTGATTTAGTTATTTCTCAAAGACCTTCATATAAATGGTTGAGAATTCTTCTCTTTCCTCACACTTAAAAAAAATAAAAAATAAAATTAAAAGGCTTTTACCTCAGTGCACTTACTGTGTGATATGTAACCCAATGCCCTCGCATGCTACAGCAGACCAAAATAACCTGTTTAAATCCTGGCAGGCTCCAAGGCTGTGCAGTGAGCTGGCAGGCTGGAATGGAAAAGTATATCCTGTGTACTTTACAAAACCTGTACTTACGGCTGTACAATTTATTAAAATATTATCAAAATCATAATGCGACTACATTGTAATATTCAAATAGTGTGATAATGAAGTACTGTAGGGCTACAGAGATGTCCTGACCTACAAATCTCTAGATATACAGATGACAACAAATGTCACATCATGGTTTTCTTTTCTTTTGTGTGAAATTGAAAATTGTGATGCAAAAATGATCATTCCCACCAATGGTGAATCATATCGCAGATGTAATATCTGCCAAAATACTTGCTGACTGTCCATATCGTGCAGCCCTACTTGTAAAACTGCCGTACATGAATGCAACAGTATACTCAAGAAGACTGAACATCCTGTGAATGATTTTATTCCATGAACAAAAAGGTCTCAAGTAAATTGCTGTTGTGCTTCTGACGTCATGACATTAAAATTAAGGCAAAAGACAAAAGGGCAACAACACAACTCGGCTGTCAAATAAAAGAACTTAGAAAAACAGATCAAGACAACCAAAATCGTACCGGTCTTTATAAAGCATTTCTTGGTAAACTGAACGCAAATAATTTTAGCCTCCTCTAATCTAAAACATGGAGTTGAAATACATGAAATACAAACTAATCTAACAAAA
This sequence comes from Pagrus major, assembly GCF_040436345.1. Taxonomy (NCBI): domain Eukaryota; kingdom Metazoa; phylum Chordata; class Actinopteri; order Spariformes; family Sparidae; genus Pagrus; species Pagrus major. The sequence continues at coordinate 26,826,135 of NC_133215.1, read as the reverse complement.
CACTGAATCAACTAAGATTTCAAAGTGTGCTTCTGAATTCATATTCAATCAACATAACGTCAAAATTTAGGCTTATGCTCCCATTAAAACACTAAACTGGGACAGAGTGGGTTGAAAGGCACAATTCACTGACCAGCTGAGTCGTTCAAGTTGGATAATTACAGGCTGCAGTTTTTACCATCAAAGACGAGCACTGATTTTAAATGTTCACTGAGGAGAGGATTTAACTGATTTTCCAGAGCATGAAAACAACTTTTGCACATAAACAAAAAATCACTCAGGCACAGCGAGGGCAGCTGTGATACACAGCTGGTCAATCTAAATATAGCTCCAGTGTTTAATCATGGCACATTTTATTCACTTTCTAGCCCCTAGGAACATTTAATTTCTCTCCTTAAGGCACAAATGACAAATCACCAGCAGTATACGTTCATATATTTGGCGTCAGTATGTTACTCACGTGTTTTCTTCAAAAGGACAAACATAATCTTCAATATGGCACCAAAACAGTGTCATGTTAAATAAATATAACCAGGTTAAGTTACTGGTTTGTCATTAAATTATCTAAATTTGCTCACAACCCAGCACCAATCATTATCTGACCTTCTGACAATTTTTGAGTGTCTTTTTAACAGCCAAAGCTGGATCAGGAGGCAGTCGAGGTGTTAAACTGACAAATGTATTATGGTGCCAGTGCAGCACAGTTAACCGGTAGTCTTCTGAGGACAGGTGTTTGATTCTCACCATAACAGACTGAGGTGATAATCTGTCAACCCACTGCAGCCTGCCTTCAGCAGTTTAGATAAAGGAACATGTAAACAGGAGATGCACATCAGTGTTTAGAAAACTAAATGCCACGAGAACTTGGAGGAAGTGTGCAGCCAAACTCTTGGCAGGCTGAGGAGGCAGCGCTGCTGCTGGTACTTAATAAGTTACACTTCAGTATGAGGACATGCTCGGTGGATAAACCTGCTCAGTAAGTGCATAGTTATCTACATGCTCCTCCCTCCTGTCTATCTGAACGTTAACTTCAGGTTCAAAGGGCAACGCACCTCGAAAGATTAGCATAAGTTACCCATTTTTAAATTTGTTATAAGGTCAGACCAAGAAATTGAGGGTTTTTAGTTTTTTCAGACCAAGACATTTTGATTAGAGTGGTCCTAAAAAAGCTATTTGGCACGGGAGGCACAGGAGCTATTTTACTGTAGCACAAAGCTTGCTAAATGTTCTTTCAAGGGTGATTTTATGGTTATATTGCTAACAAACTTAACTGCATACAGAGCCCACATTTTACAAACAACAATTTGGCTTTATAGTGGTCTTCTCAGACATTACTCCCAGAAAATGATTTGTTAGTTTAAAACTAAACTGTTTATAGGTCCTCAAGATAAATGCAGCAAAGGGGGGGAAATCCACAAAACCAAATAAGAAAAGAATATCAGGCACATACAACCATTAAAATGGCAGCTCCGCTAATTGAAATCTATGTACAAATGCACATTCTCAGGCTCCACCAGAGAGAAAGGATGAACACAAGAAGTGTTGGCTTCTTCCTCTCTGGTTGAACCTCACAGGTATTCTTCATAACGTCACATAATGTGACCTTTGACCTCTTGGGTACATTCCAACCACCTCCCCCTTCAGGATCAGCCCATTTGAGGTAAAAGTTGCGTCTTTACACACAGGTCTATGGTCAGATTACCCAATCATCAGCGCTGATCTCAACACTCAGCCTGATGTCTTAAGCTCTGACCACAGACCGTCTGACGTAAACTGGAGTGTCCCTCATGTCTAACTTTGCAGCTGCACTGCTCAGGTTCTCAAATGCAACAACACCTGGAAAATCAAAAGTAAAACCACATCAATATGATATAGCTCTGGGTCTGTGCAGTGCAACTATAATCAGTTAACCCACAAATGACCTGGAGCACCGCCCTCCCTTTGTCTGTGACCTCCCTTTGTCTCAGTAGTTTGGTGGCTGGTACTCTCCTTGAGGCTGGAGGTTTGAGTTGAAGGGAGGCTGCTGCATGTCAGGCACACTGCCGGGGTAGGCTGTGTAAGTGGTAGGGGTGTAGGTAGTGGGGTTGTAGGAGGTGGGGGCATAGGTTGGAGGGTAGGGGGTGTGGTGATCTGGTGGCGGCTCTGTGTAGGTCGGGATGGTGACTTCATTTACACCACGGCGGAAGCGACCCAGGGCAAAATAGGTCAGGATCCCCTATACAGTGAAATAAAAATGTCCAGGTTATTACAGTTTCAGTAAATCACTTTGACACTTCATGCTAGTGTAAAAATAAACTTGCAGAGACTTGAAGCTTGCTTAGAGGGGGTAATCCATCACAATGACATTTAGTCTCACAATGCATTACATTATCACTACTTTATTAATGTGTAGTAAGGCAGTTAAATGCCGACTTGTTTTGACAAGTCTTCTGAATGGTGCATTCAAGTTTTAAAAGCCAGCTAAAAAATACCGTAATGCAAATCAAGGTTAGAGGACAAACAATATTATTTTATCATATTCAACAGGCATGGAAGAAGTGATTAATCTTTTCATCTTTCTCTTGGCAAGAAAGTACATTTTACTTGTTGTTTTAAAAAGGTGTAATACATAAGAATAGGCCACCTTGAATTCATATTCCCAACAAATAGGGGCAGCATATCACCAGAATACCTGCCTACTGCTGCTGATTGTATTCTGTTTACAGTCTGTAGCTAATGTTAGCACAGCTAGCTGTGCAGCTAACTGGACAACCAGGTGAGTGTTGACGTTTACACCACTAGCACAGGAGCTTTGGACCGCAGGGAGAAAGAGGTTTTCAGGCCCGGGGCTAGCTGGTTAGCATGCTAACTTCAGTATATATATATATATCTCTTCATAACAATACATAGACGTCTTTGGCGTAACGTCAAAACTGTTATTTCTTCACATTCTGTTGATAACTTTAGTTAATTTTTGAATGTTTTGAACAAAAATTCTTACATGTTGTATCTTTAATACAGGAAAAATATATTAGTCAATAGAATAAGCATTGACATTCCTTCAAAAATATGTAGAAACAGTACAGTTCTTAAGCTGCCTTGGAAAAAAGCAACTAATGACATTTAACCAGCCAACAATCATCTTTTTAACCTTCTTATTTTCTACAGCTCAGTGGCAAAGAAAGAGGCTAAAATCTGAGCTGTTTTAAATGAAAAAAAGACAACAGCAGTCTCGCTCACCCAGGTGGCGATAGAGAAGAATGAGAAGGCCACAGTAGCGCGTGCAGCGTCCATGGGGACCCCTCTGATGTCATGAGTGCGACCCCACTGACTGGCCAACAGGCAGAAACACACAAACCACAGGAAGGTCCACGCCCCTGGAAAACATACAGAGACAGGTGCACAAACACAACACACAGATATAAATGATTGTTCTCACTGTACGAAAACATATCAAAAGTGCTCAGCTGTAGCGCCTGATATGAGAAGTGAGTTCCTGTGAAAAACACACAACATCAACAGAAGATAGAGGGGTCTCCCGTTGCCATCTGCTCAAATGACCACAAGCTGTTTTTCCAACCACCACTTCTTTGTTTCCTCGAAGAATGGCCGACTGTGAACCATGTCATTTACAGCTGATGAGGGTTTAATATCATTTAAATCTGCGACGTCGTCCTCCCCTCCTCCACCCATCATCTACTGTGTGCAACGATGAATAATAGATGTAATGTTATGGTAAACAGGCAGTGGTCTGTCCCACATTCTGTTAATACTCAGAGGCTTTGTGTATGAAGGGCTTCACAATCAAATGAGGAAACTGAAAGGGACGGATTCAGAAGGAGAGAGAACCACTCAGGGTACAATTAATAATGCCGTAGTACAAATGAAAAAAGTCAATGCACTACTGCTAATTATCATCATCATCTTGTCTTAATCAAAATCATGCGTGATATGCACTTATAGGTTGAAATCAGTCTTGTGATGTTGGGAAGGTGGCGTGCAATGATGCAAAATAAAACTTGAAAAATGTACTCTGAAAATGTAAGGAATAGAAAATACATATGTTTTAGATATTTGTTTTAAAATGTAGGGAGTGAAGTAAAAAGTTGTCAGAAAAATAATTTCACATAACACAAAGTCATTTGATCCATTGTCAATTGAGCCAAAGCAATATTGATCCGTGCTGCTTTAAAGCCCTTACAACACAACAACAAAATCACTTCAATGCTCTTGCTCACCTGAGAATCCCAGGTCTGCCATGACAGCATACTTCCTTTCCTGCGCGTTGCTCATGAAAGGCATGTAAACATCCAACACCAGGAAGCCCACACATGCCAGGAAGGCAATCACCCCGATTCCCACAGCATAATGACATGCCTGGTCATTCTGGTTGAAGATGCAACGTGCTTCAGAGCTGTGGGGAGGGTTGATGTATCCCTCTGTTGTGATGCAGGCGAACACCACCAAGGCAAATATCTACATTGAAAGAGGAGAGAAGAAGGTGGCCTTCAGTGATTTGCAAAGACACACGAGGAGACTGTCAGGCTAAAGGAACATGCCGCTGGCTTTTTAGGTTTACCTATTAACTTGACATTGCATACTTCACATGAACAGCTAAAGGTTTGAGACAGATTTCCTACCTCATGAAGGTTCAGTATGAAAATCTACTAGCAGAGACTTAGAAACAGGTAAGCAACCTTGTGTCTTATGAAAATTAATTTAAAGGTTCAGTATTTAAGAGTTTTAGAATGTGAATAAACAGCCATTTTGATGTTATGACCTCTATGTATCTGTGTTGCAGAGATATCTACTGATATAGATCTCTTCTGAAGAACTTCAAAAACAAATCAAATATTACATTTTTGACCAAATATCTCTACATTGATAATGCAACAGTATTGTATGGATGACTACTGGTACCTTTGCAAAATATTGACAAAAGGAGATTTTTAGGTAATCATCAGTAATGTGGATATAATGCCTAAGTTGGTAAAGGCAAGTATAAGAACAAACAGGACAGTCTGGTAAGAAAAATGACATCATTTTACTGTAATGCAGCCTTTAAAACCAGGAAATGACAACACTTACACCAAATCAGGATATAACGATATCCAAAATCTAATCTATGCAGTCTCATATAGTCCCAGAAAACAATATAATATCAATATATAACCAAGCCATACTGACAACTTTCAACCATCCAGTCTTTGCTTTAAAATGCATCACTGTGTGACAAAATTAGTAAATACCCTCAGGTTTAGCTTGTGTCTTCTAAAAAGCAAGCATTGCAGAGGAAAAAACTGAACTCATCAAAATAAAATGACGTGACATAACGCACATTTCACGAGCACCTGTATCCATTTCACAAAAATCAACTGAACATGTGATCATGACATCATACTGTGTCATCACAAACTGTTTCTTTTCTCATTGCTGACTCTTGCAACACCCCCCAGCTCTTCTGCTCATGTTGTGTTTACAAAGTGAAGAGCACTAACTGCTGCCTGGTCCCTCTGACCGTCCCGTGGTCTGTTGCTGTCTGCTCTGGTTACCCACCTAACCATGTGACCTACTTCTGAGTGCAGCTGCCTGCCATGTGACTCCAGAGATGCCACCGACTCCCTAACAACGCTCATAATGAGATCTGGGCGGAAGATAGAGAGGGACTGTTTGACGGGTGGGGAAGTGGGATGAGGTGAGAGGGCAGAGAGGGAAATAGGCCACGATCCTGTTGATCGGATGAGACAGAAAAGTACCGAAAACTACAGAGGACGGAGACATAGGGAAGTGAATATGACGAATAATGAAACACAAGACAAAACTGGGACAGAGGGACAGTTTATGGAGCAGATGGAAGTTTCTGAAGTGTTTGTGTGTTGACTGACAGATGTCAAAAACATACCCAGATGTCCCATATGTACATATAGTATGTTTTTCATACTGTATGTACATATTTTGAGTTTGTCGCTGATCATTTCACAAGAATATACTGGAAATATACTGAGTTTTTATTCAGGCCCGCAATGAATATGAACTGGTTTTTATTATATTTAGGCATTTCAAAGAAGGTATTGTGATGTGATTCAATACCTTAAATTACCAAGAGCGACTGCACTCAGCCTTTCCTTGTTCCGGGACCAGCTGTGGTGCATTGTGGGACTTGCAGGCAGGGTTACAGAGGCAACAATCCTCCCTTGTTCCATATATGCTGGCTCACTGAAGTGAGAATAAAATCACCAGAGATAGACGGTGATCTGGCCGGTGTGACTATGAGATGAGTTGAACACAGCTGCACTGAGTGTGTTTGTGTGTGTGTGAGTGTGTGAGGGAGATCAGTAGCACACATTCACCAAGACTAAAAGCGAGAGGTATCACCTTACCTGCCCATCAGCCCCTGTTTACCAGTGACACACACACACACACATAATCCCTCTCACACACAGTTTCCCAAACACATGTACGTAAACACTCCAAGCAGTCGAGGCAACCGAGGGCACATTCTGTCCTCAGAGCTCATCCACCACACTGGATACACTACACTATCCAGGTGAAGAAGCTGCGTATTTTCTCACAGAGGCCTCATAAATAGTTGAAATCAACCACAGTCTCTGAAATCTAAGATATGCATCTGTAAGGAGATAACAGCACTCACGGCAAATAAAACTCGCTGTTAGGGGACAACCTTATCACCAAGGAGATGTTCGAGGACAGATAAAAGAGTTGGACCCTTCAATCTCTGTGCTTACAATCACCCAGTGTCAGACAATAATGTCATTATGGTAACCTGTCTGGTTGAGGTTCAGTTTGGACTTTCCAGATCATGGTGCAAACCACAAAAATCCAATCCATGTGTTAGATTTGCCTAGCAACAGGTGATCAGCAGTGTACTTCCCATAACTTTCCCTGATTCATGAATTCCCCTCTATGTAAATACCCTTCACCCTGTTTATTACTTCATTAACAAAATACTATTAATATTATTGTCTTAAACATTATAGAAGCAGGTGATCTCTTATAATCTGGCTTTACATGAATGTAATCCTCCTATCTGTTGAGCACAGAACTGGTGGTACAGACTACACATTAAAGGTTCGTATGCAGTTTTGGTAAAGAAATTCAAACTTAAAATTTTCATATTTACAATACTGATATGGTGATCATAAATATTTATATTCATAACTAAATAAACAAGCCATCTTTATAGGTGAATAAAGTAAAAGTAAAAGTAAAACAGTATGAAACTGTGTTGTCCTTTAAAGACGGTCTGTTAATTTATTTTATTTGCTCATTAAAATAAATCATTGAAGATTTTACTCTTCTGATTAAAACTTCTTACCCAAAACTACATAGTGCACCTTTAAGATGACCACACATCTCATATATAGTTGTTGGGGTTTTTTTTGCTTCAAGTTCGTCTGACAGTTTTCAGCCTTTTGTCCTCTAACAGCAGTGTTGACCTGTGCTGTCGCCGAGTTGCTGTCATGCACCAGCTGCATGCAACATGACGCCCCGCAGAGACGCAGCACATAGTAGCCTGTTGTTCTGGCCCACACATTAAAAATATATCATTTCAGCGCTCCACGGAGCCACTTTACGCGCCCCGGGCCAGACGCACCTGCTCGCAGACCACGTTGGATATTATTTCTGAACCTTTGAACGAGATAACGCAACACACACTCTCTCCACTCACCCAGCTGAGCAGGCGCACGATGGTTTGCGGCTGTCGGACAAACTTGGAGAAGTCGAAGCCTCCTCCTGCGAGTGAAGCCCCGTACGCACTTGCACCGCCCGTCTCCTCCATGTCTCACCCCTTCAGCCGGTTCCTCTGGAGATCTCCGTGTGGTTCTGAACTAACCTGACGGGACAGCCTACCAGCTTGAACTAAACTAAACCCGAACTACCGTCAGCCCCCGCCGTGCTGCTGCTCCACTTGACGAAGACGACAGCGCAGAGCCACCCAGAGGAGCTGCGCAGGCGGCTGCGCGTCACAGGGGCGGAGCTGTTCGGATCCGGGAAAGATGATCATGTGCGACTCTTCTCACCACTTTCACCACCACACACACTTTAGAGATAGGTGATCTAAGTATTCACACTGACAGCACAGAGCATCAGAAGCAGATGTTTATTAAACTATAACAGCATGTGTTTACAGAGCAAACAGTCTGAAGCATCAGGGCTCCTCAGCTGGTTCATCCTCCAACGTCTTCTTCTCTTCCTCAATCTGGGGCCATTCATCCACAGAGACAAGAGATGCCTGAGGAGAGGACAGACCGATGAGCAGGACAGTTCGACTGCTTGCTTGTTCAAATAAGTGATAGCGGTCAATTCATTTCACTCAGTTATTTTATTTATATTTATTTGTACAATATTGATGAGGTGAGATGTCCGAAGAGTCCAAAGGATACTTAAAGACGATACCCAGCCCAGCCACAGTCTGTTCACCCTGCTGCCATCTGGCAAGAGATACAGAAGTATCCACTGTTGTACCACCAGACTACAGAGCAGCTTCATTCTTCAGACTGAGACTCCTGAACTCATCCGCCACATTTGGCGCTATAACATAGTTTGTTTGTTTCTCTTTTTGTGATGTATCTAAAAAGGACCCCAACTCAGTTTTGTTTTGAAACCCTGTTGTTGTTAAAGGAGCACTATGTAGTTTTAGAGAAGAAATTCAAACTGTGGATTTTGATATTTACAATATTAATGAGGTAATAATACAAACTCAGACATATTTATTTTTTCCATAAGTGAATAAACAAGCTGTTCTCAGAGGTAAATAGGGTCAGAACACTGTTTGAAGCTAGAAAGGTGGCAGGGTCCGCCAAATATAAACAAAGCAAAACAGTATGAAACTGTTTGTTTATTCAGTGATGAAAACAAAGAGAGCTTGTTTATTTAGTTTGTTAAGATATAAAAAATCTGTCAGTGAGGTCTTTCCCTTATGATTAAAATGTCGTCCCCAAAACTACGTAGTGCAAAAAAATGATAAATAAATAACCTTGTGACCTTATTTGATTATCTCACCTGGTCACCTTCACCACCTCTGGCTGCATTCACCACATCAGCATCCTCATTGTAATGAGACAAATCCTGTAAGGAGAGACACTTGAGCAGCTTACACAATGTGCTACGATGAAAACAGATCAGTCTTTAAATAATGGAGATACTGTACATGAATATTGACTGACCATCTTGCCATGATACACAGGTACCATTCTCTCCATCTCAAAGTCCATCCTGAGAGAAGAAAAAAGCCAGTTATCACATATACAACAGCCCCATGACAGGCAATGTTTATTAAAAGTGCAGTTGTAAACATTCATAAAATCCTACAGCTTATAGGCCTAACTTCACACAGTGCTGTAGCTGAGGACACCAAGGTCAGTGGAAACAGTGTTGTTTCTGAGATTTAGCTTTCAACGACCTGAGGAAGAGTGCACATGATACAATTACAGCCAAATTAAACATGATGGATCTTTCTTTTGACTCATCATTAAAAGCACCCAGAACATCACTGGTACCATCTACAGAGCATCAGTGATCGGTGAAGTGAGATGTCTGCACAGAGCCCAAAGGATGCTTAAAGACAACACCCACCTCAGCCACAGTCTGTTCACCCTGCTGTCGTACCACCAGACTACAGAGCAGCTTCATTCCTCAGACTGTGAGACTCCTGAACTCATCCTCCACATATTTCATTTTTCTGACTTGATTATTATTTATTAATTAGCCTGTATAGTTTTAGTACATAGTGCATATACCTTGGGGAATTACAACTGAACTTTCATTATACTGTCTTGTGTTAATGGCATTAAATGAATCTTCAGTCTTAGTGTAGCAAGACACTATTCACTAAAGGCATAATTAGAGAAATCAAATGTGAAAGAAATGTAAAAAATATGGACAGACTGTATTTTCTTTCTCCACGATCATATGTTTGACTGCTCACTGAGAGGACAGTGCTATGAGCGAACAACCTGCACTTCAAGATAATTCAAATTCAGACCAGGTGGGCGTCTTTCACTTCCTTGGTAACCAAAAGAGGTTAGAGATACGTGACCTGCTCATCCCGTCAAATACACGCATAACCACATTCTAGCTCAAAACCTTCACATGTTGTTCCCTTCTCTCCACATTTACTGTCAGTCTACAATGTCAAGCTGTCTAATAAAGTAAGAAATGCTAAAAAAAAAGGACAGATGTTCAGATTTTACCACAGATTTCCTCCCAGCTCACTGAGTGTTAACTGTGAACAAGAGTCTTTATCTGGAGCTATAACAAAAATAGAGATCATTTCTGTTGCAAGGTGTAACGCAAAGCAGGGTATATCACTACTATTTTATTTCATGTGTGAGCATAAATAAAAAAGTTTAACTAGAACAGGCTGTATTTCACATATCATCTGCCATTGTTTCATTTAATTGCATCATAGTGGAGTAACTGCCATTGTGTAATTCTTCCTCAGTAGAAGAAAAAAAAGAAATGACTGGTGAAGGATCAAGCAGCACCGTTCTCCCTACAGGGGGAAGTAGCAGCTTCATGAGAAACATGGTCATCATTTTTCAGGGTATCAGCATTAAAAAGAAAAATTGACTCACAGAGACTTCTCTCCATAATGCCTTCTCCCTGAAAGAAGAGTAAAAACATTTATTCGTAGTAGAGCAGGTGATGAGGAGTTAGCTACAACAGATAAATGACAGGACTCTGAAATTATGGAAACATTTGCTTCATTTCCACAAGCATGGAACTGGTTCCATCCCAGTTAACACACCTTATCTTGTGCATTTCACCCAAAAATAAATTAGTTCAGAAACACCAAGGTTGAAGCCAAAACTAGCAGATTTTCCTTTGATTCACCATTGATGACGCATCCTTGATTATACAATGCTCCCACTAAAAACTGGTGGAAATGCTGGCTGGTACGTGAGATAGCATCAAAGTTCTGAGAATCTTGAATGGTACCAGTTCAAGATCAAAAGCTACTTTAGTGGAAAAGGAGCAAATGTGAACTCAGGAACTCACTGAACATCACTCCAATACAACAACAAACGGAGACCAAGAGAACCAGGAATGTGAAGCTTCCAAAGACAACTGCCACCACCCAGACGGGAATACGATTCAGCACTGGAGGAGCAGGAAGAGGAAGAAGAGATTAAACCAGCTGTCACCTGTCACCATGATGATTGACTTACATGAAATAGAATGGATCAACTGTACCGTCTTTGTCCACATATCGCCCTTTGCTGCGTATGGCGATGGTGTTGTCAAAGCTGTCTGACACTTCACAGTGGTACGTCCCAGCGCTGCTCCTCCCTACTGACAGCATCAGTATAGACTGTTCTGGAGGCTGGTGGACCACAGAGTAGAAGCTTCCTCGGTCATGTAGAAGGGTTTTGTTGAGGAACCACTGGTACCGTGGATGAGTTCCCTTTGCCGCCTTGCAGTAGAAACTCAGGCTGATCACAGCATAGTTTTCACCACTGTGGTGGTCGTAACGCATCGTCACAGGCCCACCAACCGGGACTGTTGGAGACATTATGGATTGAAAAGAGACACTGTGGACAATCACTGAAAAAACTTGTGTTTCACGGTGTAATGTCAGCAGTTTTAAACCTTGCACATACCAACTTCCAGAGGAATCTTTTTACTGTATGCGATCCTGTCTCCATTTTTTGCCTGGCACTGAAGAAATCCCAAGTGCTGGCCCAAAACCAGTGGAACCTTAAATGTGGCGATTCTCTCTTCGACCGTCACATTGTCAACGAATTCTGTGCTGTTGTAAAGTGAAAAGGTGATAGGTGGAGTCCCTCTAGTTGACTGACAGCTGACCACAGCAGAATAGTAGTGGAGATCCTCCTTTAACATGGTAAAGGAGATGTCAGGGTTTGACACCAAGTCTGAGGGAACAAGATGGAAGATAGTGTTATTTTGTTCAAAGAAACCGTGTCATAGCTGTAAAAACCAGAGTTCATTCACAACAGCTGACAGCAAACCTTTGACTGTGATTACAACTTCAGAGCTGTTGGCGACGAAGAACTCTGTTTGGTTGAAGCTGTTGGCGGCGACACACATGTAGGAGCCGCTGTCCTGGGAAGTTGTTCTGAGGGGTGACACAGATAATCATTTCAGTGACTTGATTCTGACTTTATTGGATAGATTTATTGAGAGAAGTAGAATAGAGTAATAAGGATTTTTAGATCTTTGTAGATTTCTGTCTACAAACAAGATACTGCAAAATGTAAAAATCTCCATTACCCAGACTAGTTAACATAACCAATTAACTTGTCGAACTGCTAAAAACACCACAGCAACCACCTGGCAACCACGAAGTAATGCAGTAATGCAGTAACAGCCGACCAGAGACAATGTGATTCCACCGACCTGTTGATCAAGAGATGGCCGTCGTGGAGAGGAGACTGAGACACAAGCCGACCATTCAGCAACCACTTGTAGGAGACGTGATTTCCAGCTTTGAGTTTACAGCCGAGCTCCAGCTTGTCCCCCTCAAATAAATCCATGTGATCTGAAAGGACCTCAATCTCTGCGCCTTTCACTGGTTCTGCAGGACAGACACAGCAACAGACTGAGATCCTGGTCTTACTTGAGAACAACAATAAGTCTTATTGGGAGAACCATCTTGTTAGGGAAGTAAAGTAAGTAAGTAATTCCTTTTTTCTTTGCCGACTCATTTCTCTATTGGTCTTACAGGTGACCATTGTCCATTAACTCAACAACACCTCACTGATTGCTGTAAAATAAGGTTCCTTAAGAATATACATTTAATGACTGTAGTGAACTCCTGTAATTTTTGGTTTATGATCAAATACCTAAAACTAGTGACATTCCCCTCAACCTCAGCTGTATACTTGCTAAATATCAGCATGTTAGCACTGTTATTGGGAGCACGTTTGTACGCTGTTGAAAGCATTTAGTTCAAAGAACCTCTTTGACCCTTGCTTCTTCCTCCACAAATTACAGGGATATGTTACCACTGTGTGAATGATAGTTGTAGAAAAACTTTGCATAACATCATGTAATTTTGCTGTTCACAGAATATGGTCACTTTTATTTCAAGAGAGCAAAATGTGAGTTTCTAAGTTGCACAATTCATATTAAACATGGTGATTTTTACCAAACAGCTGGCTGGCTACAGTTAAACATAAAATGGAGGGCCTATTTTTTATCTTCTCAGATTATTCATTGCAGTTTATGTGCCATGTAATTTTTCTGAATTTCCTGCATTCAATTTCAACAATGCTGATGTAATATTTTGGGAACCCTTTCATTTGATATTTCCTTTATTTAACAAGGTCTCACTAGGATTTTGTTGTTTTTTTGTCGAGGAGGCAGAGGCCATTGCCCTGGTGCCCCCATTTCCAAAAAAAAAAAAAAAAAAAAATGACCTCCAGAGTGAAATGTGTCATGACTTTATGCGCACTGGTGCCCTTTTTTATTTTTTCACCTCTGCCCCTCAAACATCCACCACAGTCCACCACTGCATACTGTCAAAAAACAATATCTACTTACAGAAACATGCCCTTTGAGAAATGTGTTTCTCATTGTGTTGACTCTTTTTCAAACATACATGCCCATTACGATTAATGTTACTGTTACAGGGAAGACATGTACATAAAATATACAGGCTATATATTCGTCGTAATAAAAAGACTCACCAATAACCTTCAGGTAGTGTATGTTGCTGACAGTGGGCTCTATGAGAGAGTTGTTCTGCGCTCTGGCCACACACTCCAGGTTGCCCTCATGGTTAGGTTTGACATACAGGGGGAAGGTTGCCACCTCCCCATCCAGGGAGGTGTATTCAGCTAACAACCTGCTACGGTTACCATCCCTGGAAAAGGTTGGTAATTAGAGGGATTTTCTATCATTACTTTAACATTTTAATACAGTGTTTAGATTAAGTGTGAACAAACACTCACTTGAACAGCTGCAGCAGGATAGTTTCATTCTCTGGGTAAGTGAGCAGTTCACAATTTATTTCTGCAACAGTTTTCACCAAAGCCTCTGAAGGGCCAAACAGTCGTGGAAGACCCAGAGATGACTGACCTATCAAAAATATAAATAAAATATAAAATATAAATTAAACAGCACAAACACTCAACACAAATCATTCGCTACAGAGGTGCATTAATTCACTATACACGCACTAACACACACAAACAACAAAACTGACTTACTGCTCGCCCTACTACAGTAGCACGACCCTGTAGAGAGGAAAAAGAAATAAATAGTTAACAAGAGTACAAGAGTTTCAAAATTGTGAAAATACTGCAGTGGTGTTTGTGTTGATAAGCTTACCCAGTACGATCACAAAGAGGGAAGCAAACATTCTTGAAGAGAACTTGTTGCCTTTCATACAAATGTATGCTACAAATGTAATTACACTAGACACTGCAAAGCAGGAGTTTTGACCGTTTTCACTGCAGGGCTGAGGCAGTGTGGTTCTGAAAAATACACACACACACACGCACACACACACGCACACACACACACACATGAAACATGTGCAAATAGCTGATAGTGTTACACTACACCTCCCTGCCGTCCCCTCCCTCTCTGGAACATCACAAGATGAATCCATTCTCTCATGTCATAAATGTCAAGGTGTTGTGTTATATTTTCAAAAATGTGGATATGAAAACATCAAGTCAGGCATATTGTAGAGATGAAGGTGTAGTCAAGCATTATATTTTCATTGAAAAAACAACTAAACATAATTTTTGATCACAACTTTTATTTGCAAAAGAAATATGACAGTATACATCAGTTTTGTTCTTTTTAACTGAATGTTCTACAGCGTCTTTTAGGTAACTTGGCATTACAGGTTAAGTCAGAATTGCAATACTGACAGAACAACAACAACAACAACAACGACAACAACAACAACAGCAATAGCTGCAGATTTAAACTGAAATAATGACAATTTGATGAGAGGTGCAGGCTCCTTCTGTGTCATACTGTGATCTCTACAGTCTAAAACAGAGAGAAAGAACAGTCACGATGTCTTCTTGTTTATACCTGGTTCACATTGTTTCAGATATTATGAAAGGTGCAATATGTAATAATTTAATTTGAAAACAGTCAGGAATTAATTAAATTGTCAATAGAATATGAAAAGAATAACAGTTTTGATGTTATGACGTCTATGTATTGTGCTGCAGAGATATCTACTGAAGTTAGCATGCCAACTGTAGCTCTGCCCTGCTCCAATGCTCCTGTGTTAGTGAGGTAAACACCAACACTGCCCCGGTGCTCCGAGCTTCCAGTACAGACTGCTAGCTGCACAGCTAACTGAGCTAACTAGCGAACCACAGCTGCGGTATGTGTCAGTTATCTGTTACTCTGGTGATATGATGCCCCCCATTTGTGTTGATTGTGAATTCAATACTAGGTGACACATTCTTACATATTGCACCTTTAAAAACAAAACAGACACTTAATTTCAGCATATAGAGTTGGTTAATACATTTAAAATGTTTTTTGTCCATTCTTGGAACAAATATCGAAAACTGTTCTTGATTTCATAAAGAATTTCCTCGAAACAAAATGCTCCAATCAAAGCCAAAAATATATTAAGAAAGTATTTTCATATATTTTGAGTTGTATGCTCGCCTGTAGACAAATGCTGTGCACTGACTCAAAAACTCTTTTGGTCACGGTAGAACATAATCGGGTAAGGTTTCATTAGATGGGTTTGTATTCTCCTAATAATTTCTGAATCATTTCCCCAGTTTTCTGGCGAAAACTGAAATAATAACTAACTCGAATTATAGTTAAAACAGACACCATGTTCAATTCATTTTACATGATTAATTACAATTAATTGCTAGCTCTGAGTGAAAATACAAAAATGTGAAAATATTACATTTGTCTAAAGGCAAGCAGACGATTCAGCATATTTGAAAAATGAGGTGAATTAATGATTCCCATTACAATAAATAATATTTAGTTTTTTTGAAGTGAAGCATCTCTTTCAAAGAAAGTCCTTTTTTCTCTATTATATTATATTATATTTATTATTCTCTGTTATATGCAGTTTTGTTATGTGTTTTGCAAGCCTGTATACCTGATTCTGATCTGAGTCTGTAGAGGAAGTATCATCCTGTTTTCCTTCTGACTGGGACAGGGGTGAGGACAGAGGTAGTGCATCAGAACTGGGACTGGAAGGCACAAACAGTGTTGAACAGGTTAATTTGAGTTAAAGACCAATAAACCTTCTGAGGTACTTCAAAAACCAGAGACCCTCCAGCTGATATAAAAGTGTCAAAACTTTCTTAGTTCCATAAAGAGAAAGCTTACTTTGTTGTAGCAACGTGGTCATGAGCTGTGAAACAAAAAATGAGAGGTGGAGAAATGAGAAGATTCAATATAAATTCAGTTACATATTTCCAGTCAATTAATTTCTCCCTCAAACATACATGGACACACACACCTTGCTCATGGTCAAACATGATGTACACACAACCCACACACCCTGCCAACATCAGAAAGAGGAAGCAGCAGAATGCTATGGTAATGGCCTCTATGGTGGTCATGGGAGCGTCTGTGGGAGGGAAGGGACAAGGCAAGTGAAGTATTACATACTGTAGAAGCGGCGTGTAAGGCATTTAAAGAAACGATATGTGCCGTTTACTTTGTGGTGTTTCAGTGGAAGGTGTTGCTGGAGGCATGGAGTTAAGGTACCTGTCTGATCAAGAGTAAAAAGTGTGACGTGGTAAAGAGCACAGAGACCCCACACAAAGAGGACATTTATAAAAAAGGCTCATGTGAAATGTGAAGATGAGGATGGATTAAAAAATAAGTCAGGAAAGGAATAATTAAACATTTTGTGAAATATGCTTAATTGCGTTTTTACTGAAAGTTACTCAAGAAGATCACTATCACCACCATATCTGCACAGTAAACATGTAGCTGGAGCCAGCAGCTGGTTGGCTTAGCTTGAGAATAGGAAAGAAATCTCACATATCGTGGCTCTGTGTATTTCTCTTTTATTCAGACCCTCAGACCTTCTTCAAGACCAACAATCATAATTACATTTACATCATAATTAATCATATATTACAATACCATTCTAACTGCTATATGGTCAATATGAAGCTTTTACCAACAGCTGGTTAGCTTACATTAGCATAAAGACTGGAATAGGGGGGAAAAAAGCTTGGTACTGTAAAGTAAAAAGATCAGCCTCGGAGCACCTCTAAAGCTTACTTAGTAACATGCTAGTTATTAAAAAAATACTTGGGCCAGCTTTGGTTTATACGGTTCACTCTTGGCTGACATCTGGTCATGCTATGGGCTGCTTGTAGCTCAGATCTGGTAAACAGAAGCACACCACCCAAGTGCCATCATTCCACGCGGTATGTGGGCCAGATGAGGGTGTCTAGTACAATTTCGCTATCTGGGTTGTTCCCAGGGTACTAAGTTCCCAAGGTCCTATGTTCCTTTGATTCTTAGTTCCCAGGGTCCTATGTTCCCAGTGTTAAGGGTTTCCAAGGTCCTGTGTTCCCAGGATCCTATGTTCCCTGGGTCCGACATTCCCATGGCCCCATGTTCTCAGGGTTTTATGTTCCCAAAGTCTTTCATTACCAAGGTACTTTTTACCTATGGACCTACATTCCCTGGGTTCTATGCTCCCAGGGTCATAATTTCCAAGGTCCTATTTCCCAAAGTGCTATGTTCCCTTGTTCAATATTGTGTAGACACCAATGAAACCTCTTATTGTGTTAGAAAACCTATCCCTGCGAACATAAGACCCTTTGTCAGGAATACGTTTCCAAGGCCCTTTGTTCCTAGGGTACTAGGTTCCCTAAACCCTATGTTCCAAGGGTCTTACATTTCCATGGTTCAATGTTCACAGGGTCCTATGTTCTCAAGGTCCTTTGTTCCCATGGTCCCAAGTTACCATGTTCCCAGCATGACATAAAACGACTGTTCCCTGCTGGCCAGCAGTGTAACGTCCTGGAGTCTGAACAGGTTGTCTGGCAACAGTCACAACAAAACTCCAGGAAGTCGCTGCCCTGTAAGTCACTTTTTACACTGATTAATAATGTGTTAATCAGCGAGCTTTAGAGGTGCTAGTAGGAATATTTTGTTACCTTTAGACAAAGCCAGGCTAGCTGTTTCCCCCTTATTCTAGTATTTATGCTAAGCTAAACTAACCAGCTTATTAAATAAGCTTCATGTTTACCGTACCAAGATGAGAATGGTATCAATCTAATCATCAAACTCTTTGTAAACAGGGTTAACTTTTATTCACCACCTAATCCTGATCTTTTCACCTGTGACTCGGATCAGCACGGCTGGACTCTCCACCCAGGGACCAGAGTCATCGTAGCTGTCCCTGGCCCTGCAGCGGTAATACCCAGACTCCTCTGGGCCGAGCTTTGCCAGAAAGAGGGTTCGTCTATGGTCAGCTACAGCATACTGAGACAGGGCAGGCTGGATATGGGAGTCCACATGTGTCTCAGAGGGAAGGACAGAGTTGTTGAAGAGCCAGGAGACATAGGGGAAAGTTCCTCTGCTGACTTGACAGCTCAGCCTGGCTGTAGCCAGTTCGGAGTCAGCTCTGTAGAGATACTCAACCTCCACTTTCACATCACCTCTGACTGGGACTGGACAGACAGTAGGGAACAGAACGAGAGACAGATCATCAAAGAGCAGAACTAAAGATAGGCAATCACAGGAAGACACATTTTCTTCTAATGTCTGTGCAGCTCATACCCACAACCAGAGTCACAGGCTCACTCGTCAACTCCTGCACCTCAGTATTCACCCGACATCGAGCCACACCCATGTCTAGTCCCGGTACCATGGCGACAGGAAACCAGGCAGTGAGGGATTCAGTTGCTGTGACAGATCCCACTTCCCTATCATCCAATGTAAGAGAGAAGTTGACCGGAGGACTCCCTCTTGTTGACCAGCAGGTCACATTGCCATGGTAGCTGGCTCCCTCTTTGGAGATTGAGAAAGAGATCCTTGGTTTTGAAATGTAGACTGGAGGAGGAATGAGGAGAGGACAAGGGATGACATAGTACATGTTAGTCTGCAGAGAAACTTCAGGCAGCTCTGTAAATCAGGAGTATATGGCCAAAAGTATGTGGACGATGGTGGTCCAGGGCTGTTTTTGTTTTGAGTTAGGTCAATAACTACCATTAAGATAACTCTTAATACTAAAACCTACAATTATATTTTAGACCATTGTGTAATCACAAATTTGCAGCAACAGTATGGTGACGGCATTTTCTGTTTCCAGGTCCTTAAAAAAAAGATGTTTTTTTCCCAGTTTGGTGTGTTGACTGGGATCCGCAGAGCCCTGACCTGAAACCCATCCAACACTTTTGGGATGAATTGGAACACAGACTGTGAGCAGACTAATTTTGGGTGAGACGGGAATGACAATTCGTTGAGTCCATTTTCGGGGAAATTCTTGTTCCATTTTCTTTCTCTGATTGCAAAGGTTAATTCTTCCATGTCCACAATTTATTCTATCGTTAATTAGACATTTAAATTTGGTAAATTTGGCTGTTTCCATGTCCTTGTCAACAGCTTCATGACAGTTATAAAGCAATATGATTAAAAAAAAGATGTTTATCAGCCAATTTCATTGTTCCCAGTAAATTGATACCCAACGTATTTTCTAGTTTCAGAGTTTCTTTTCAGTCAAAAACTATGTTGAAGAGTTTTATCAATGTCCTCCCAAAGTTTTGGACAAAAAATAACTGTAACCCTAAACACAATCCCTTCCCCAAACCTAATGTTCCCTTGTACCCTGCCTTGCATTCTTCTGTTTTATGTTTTTTGGGGTTTTTTCGGTGTTGTTTTTTTCTGAGTTGGTCTCTTTTTGTTATTCATTAATTAAATTGTATAAAAAGTAAATAAAAGTACGGAATGGGATAAAGGAAATTGCGATAAAGCAGTTTTAAGACAGATTGTGAGCATTATTGCCCAACATCACTCCCAAATCTGCAATGACTATCTGCAGCCTGGATCCAAAATCCCATGGTTTTGCAATGAGATGACCATTTTCTCAGTGTCCACATATTTTTTGGCCATATACTGTGCATTTAAAAAGGACTGATGAAACATCTTAGGTCTAAAACATCCAAAGGGTTTCGGCCTTTATTTGTTGCTGGATGGCATCTAGTTAATTTTAGTTCAGTACATTAGCATGCTACGATTTCATAATTAGCACTGAACACAGAGTAAAGCTGAGGCTGATGATGAGATTTCATGCCAATTCATCCACGAGTTGTTAAGACATTTCAGTCTACTCTAGACCAAAGTAACAACTATGAGTTATTCAATAAATCCACCTTCTGTTAAGCCTTTAGTGCTTGTATTTTTTGTTGACACATACCTTTGACTGTCATCTGCACCTTTGCGCTGTTTGAAAACCTCTCAGTGTCCTGCACCCTAGACTTAGCCATGCAATAATAGGACCCAGCATGCTCGAGAGTCACCTTTCCCATCACTAGCTTGTTGCCAGAGAGTCGGAAGGCAGGAGAAGTAGAAGATGTTACTTCCTTTCTGTTGAAAAACCAGGTGTAGGAGAGGTGGGAGCCCTTTGCGGTGCAGTTCAATACGAAGCGTGACCCCTCATACGCGACTGGGGGGAAGGGTTCAGACGTCACTCTGATGTTCGATGGTGGAGCTAGAAGTTCAGAAATTATGGTAGATTGAGGAGGAGAGGAAGAGGTCAGGTTCGGGATATTTGCCTCCAGTGCTTAAAAGTTTGAACAAGAGGAATGAGTTCCACGTCTATGTCTGTGTTTACTCACTGACGACACTCAGCTTGATGCTGTTGCTGACACCTGTGCTTCCTCCAGCTGTCACATTGCAGAGGTATGACCCCTCTGATGTTGCAGTGACCTTTAGAACGAATCTCGCACTCTGGTCCCCTTCAAAATTGATGTCTGTGCCGATCAAGACTCCACCATCCCCCATCAGCTCGTAGGTGGCTGGAGGAGAGGAGTCAGGTGCAGTACACCAGAAAGTCACCCTGGAACCGAGGTAGGCCATGTCAGGACCAGTCAGCAAGGGGCGAAGAGAGGTCGATCCACCTGAAGAAAGAAATGAATCACTTGGAGTTTGTGTGGAGCCCTAAAATTCACCCATTATAAGTTTGAAAGAGACCATGAGCAGATACAGATGGCAATTTATTTTAAGAGCATTTCTAAACCAACAAGGACAAACAAAAGATCTCTCAGCAAACAGAGCTCCATATCTCAAGCACCACCACTTTAACAAACTTACTTATCTTGATGAACAAACTTGCCAGTGCTGAAAAAACAAATCAACATCACATTTCAGTAACAATATCAGACCATTCACAGATTTATTTTGTTGTCATCATGAATAAAATTCAACAAACTCACCCAAAATTGGCAACACATTCAGAGTCTGTAGATTCTTCATTACAGTGCTCTGCATTTATCTCTGACATGGTTTCCCTAGCTCGGTTCAGTGTGTTTCTGTGTGTGTGCGTAAACACTAGGGGTGTCACACATGTGCTGCAGGAAGATAACAGGTTAGGCTTCATGTTTGGTTTCATTTTAGCCATCTGTGTGATGTTGGACACAAATACAGCTTTAAAAAAACACAAACCACAAAGGTTTAATGAACAGGAAATGTATATTTATAACATTAACATTCACAGTTTACTGAGTACAGGTAAAGTGACATTTTGGAACACAACAAAATGCTACAACCATCCTAGAAATGATGAGTTTAATTACATTCATATGCTTAAATTATTAAATTTACTAAGAACATGTTAAAAAAAAACTTGAAACACTGGCTGCAAATTAAGCTTAACAAACTCAAAATTGATCAATATCAATCCAATGAAAAATGACTGCAGAAGTAAGAGAATGTATTATATGAAGGTTATATTAAAGGTGCACTATGTAGTTTTGGGGTTTTAAATCAGAAGAGAAAGATCTTCAGTGACTAATTTTTTTCATGACTGAATAAACTGAATAAACAAACTGACCTTAAAGGGCAACACAGTTTAATACTGTTTTACTTTGTTTATATTTGGCAGACCCTACCACCTTTCTAGCTTCAAACACTGTTCCAGGGACCTGTTTATTCAGTTATGGAAAAATAAATATTTGTATTATTACCTCATTAATATTGTAAATATTAAAATTCTGACTTCGAATCTCTTCTCCAAAACTACATAGTGCCCCTTTAAGACCTTCGCAGAAAAAGGTCACAACTGCATTTCTTATTACTGTGCATCATGTAACTGGAAAAAGTGAAAGTTCATCAGTATTTTGTTTCCAGCCACCACCAGGCCTCGAAGTCTGATCGTGGACAGGCCCGACAGCTCGGGGACTTTAATCAGTTTGTATGCGTGGAGGAGGGGACCTTCGAGCGGTTGTGGGGGGTGTCCTCTTTGATAGCTGCAGCACGGACCCTGCTGGTGTCTCTCTGACGTCTGAGTATGGTGGCATGCTGTTTCACCAGAAATCGTTTATCTGAGCTGCTCTGTGAGGAAAAAGGAATACAAATTTATAGACAAAACCTGCACACAGATAAAACAGAAAGGCTTATCACACTAATAGATCCCAGTAGGAATGATCCACTTGCATCAACCAAATCAACTGGGTGTAACTCAAATATTTCCTTATCGTCTGTCTATGACTAATTTGTGAGCGTGTAAGTTGTCTGATGGCATGTGACTTACCATAACCAGCATGTCTTTCAGTCTCTCAATGGCCTTCTGATTGGCTCGTCCACGTGACACATACGAGGTTAAGATTATACTGAGGAGACAGAATGTGTTTCATGTTGCGTTCAAAGACCAGCAGATCAGATAAAAGTACTGCACAACAGCTTGTATTAACTGCTGATCATTACTTTTACACAACACGCACACAAACTAGATTGTACTTGTTCTTATTCAAACTGGAAAAACCCGTCGCACTGTAAATACAGAGCCAACATCTGCATAAACATGTAGTCTCTTGGCATACTTACACCTCAGCTAGAATGAGCGGCAGGGCGAAGGCCTCGGAGGAAAGGTAGCGGAGAGCGGTCCGTGCCGGGCTTGGGAGACTGGCCACACACACTCCTGTCACGTTAAACACACTTTCTCCATTTCCAAATGGACCACAGGAGGACCTGAAGGGTGAACAGGAGGAAAACAAGATGAGCTGCAGAAGAAAATAAAGAGAAAAAAAAGGGATCTTTCTTTCTACTGCTAAAAGGGCAAATATGTGTTTACGTTAACAATTGAAGAAAGAAATTGAAAATAAACACTGTTACATGTGGACATTAAAGTAAAATGGTAAAAGTTACAGTAAAAAGTACATTTTTATGTCTTGCGTGTAGAAGTTGAAGCCCAGTGTGACTGCAGCCATGACGAGACCGAGCAGCAACATTAAGTGGAATAAAACGGAGGAGCTGGAGCCTCGAAAAATCTTCTCCTCTGCCACACAGCACCGCAGGACCGTGAACTGAAGACGGTGTCAAAGAGAGACATGAACACTGTTGGAAAACGTTCAAATACACTTGATTGTCAATGAGCCTTTTGGCAATCTGTCACTGCAGAATCATAGACTGAGTCAAAGGAGGAAAAAGGACATAATGAAAACAGAGAATATGCAGATATCTAACTTGCATACCTTTGCAGGACACAAAGAAAGAAAAAAATCAGGAATGATTCAAATATATCAGTGTACATTATGTAAAGAAATATTTTGACATTTTGGGAAACTTCATTGCTTTTTTGCCACGAAATAGAGGAGAAGATTGGTACTGCTCTCATGTTCGTAAGCTAAATATGAAGCTCTAGCTGGAAGACAGTTAGCTTAGCATAAAGACTGTAAACAGGGAAAACAGCTAGCCTGGCTCTGTCCAAAGATAACAAAATGCACCTACCAACACCTCTAACATCCACTTATTAATAATTTATTTCCTTTCTGCATAATCTGTAAAAAGCCAAAGTGTAGAGCCAGCCCAATGCGCCACACTGTTTGTTGTCCGGGTGCAGTGACTTAATGGAGTCTCCACATCACAGCGACGAAAAGACTCCGGGAAGTCACTGCAGCTACCCTATCAATCGTCCTGCACAAAAAAAAGTTGATTTGTCAGTATAATTTTTTTAACTAAACACATAATAACATCCAGCTGATTGTCAGAGTCTTGATTTATGAATTTCTCTGTTTCATTTATTGTAACCATCGTGTACTGTTGTGTATTAGGTTTTCTGTTACTTCTACATTCTTCCTATTGAGTCATTTAATCTGCATTATGATATCTGTATGGCTTTTTGTAAGTTGTTTTTGTTTTATCTATTAAAGAAATATAACTATTTATTATTCTTTTAAGGTAATTTTCTTAAATATTTTGGGACGTTCATGCAAGTACAGGTTGTTGAACTGGATTTAAACGTTAAGAGACAAAGAGAGAGAGAGATAGTTGACCAGCTCATGTGTAGATTGTCCACTCTCATAACTCAGGCAACCTTTTTGATGTAGAACGTGGCCATGAGTGTGACAGTTCCTATCAGCGGCAGGAGTGGGCAATAGTAGACGCCCACCCAGGACACTGTCTGACTATACACCAGATCCAAGACGTTGAACGGTATCAGGAAATACCGTTTCCCCAACAGCCGGGTCAACAAGGATGAGGGGTACTTCTCCTGCAGTAACCTGTCAGACAGTTGGCACAGAGAGTTAACTGTTGTTGAATCTGCTCAAGACACTCAGTGATTTTTCCATTCAAACCACAAGAGAAAGCAACTGTTGATTGCAAGTAAACCCACTTCATGGGGTAGTTCAAGAGAAAGGCACTGCAGAAAGTGGCCAGGAAGTTGAAGTTACACAGCTTGTACATCTCTCTGCCAAACTTGTTCTCCCGGCACTGAAAAAGAAGCACACAAATGAAAAAACAAAAGATTTCCAAGCTTCACTTTGCACTTGATGTCTCATTAAAGTCTGTAGGATGTTGAAACACAAATCTCTCTCAACTCACTGGCTGACTTTTTGTTGTATGAAAGACAAAAAATAAGTAGATCCCCAGTGAGGCAAGCTTCAAGACGATGCTCCTGAAGAAAAAGCCAGAGTGAGTCCATACAGGTGTGTGTTTGTGTGTGTACAATTAGGTTATCCTGCGTTAATCTCCCCTCACCTCACAAGTGTAGCATTGACCTGCATGGTGAAAGAGTAGTCTTCAAAAGATGAGATCTTGCGGAACATGTGGGGGAGGAACAGGTTGACAAAGTTGATGGTGATGGGAGGAAGGTACTCGAGGACCAGACTGACCATCCAGTGGTGCTCTATGGAACTCTAAGAAACACAGTCAAGTGTGTAAGATATGAAAACCTTTTAACTAACCCACTGGGAGAAAACCAGATGTTCAGCATCAAAGTTGTACCTCAGCCTGTGATTTTGTAGTGGCGAAGTGGATAAGGTAGAAGGCTCCACCCAGCAGAGAGAGAACGAGCAGGTTGAGGATGAACCTGAGAAGGTAGAGACGGACCTTCTGTTGCAGTGTTCTTTGAGCCTCACGCAGGGAGAAACTCTGCTCCTCTAGGAACAGCTGAAGACCAACAGAAGAAATACAGGAGAACCTCTCCACTGTGACCATCTACATATAGCAGTTTTTCACCAAATTAAAACATATACACACACAAAAACAAGATTCATACAATATATCCACATGGCAAACCTTTCCTTCCTTCCGTCAAGTATTTTCACAGAAACATAAATCGCAAATTAGAAAGTAGGAGGACATGTATTTGTGTTTTTTCCCCCCCAAAATGCTTCAACAGAAGAACAGCATATCAAAGCAACATTATGCAGAAGTTGGCATTTGTGTGATTTGGCGCCCCCCACGGTATCTGAGTGCAACACCACTGTGATAAATACAAATCCCAGGTCTGTAACAATCAGTACGTTTACATGATGTTAGAAAAAGTCGGACAATTGTGTTAGTCCGACTGAAACCAGACTTTTGAAGTCCATGTAAACATGTTAAACCGACTGAAATCGTACTAGATCAAATTTCTCAAAGTCGGACTAACACACCCAGATAATGCAGTTGGAAGTCAATTTACTCTTTCATGTATATGCCTGAGTCAGACCTGAACTGGCCTCGGCGATCTGCTCATGCACCATAGTCCCGACACCGGGCATTGACCCAGATGTCGCCCATGGCATAAATCCATAGCAGGAAGTAAATAAACATGTATGAACAATAAATAAACATGTATGTAACGCTGTGATCCTACCCTCTCAAGTGATAGCTGAGACAGAGACACCATTCACCCTGTTACAAGACACTGTACCATCAACATGATTTTGAAGCTGGTATTTTAAGGATAAAAAGTCACATAACGTTGCTTTAATAACTCTTTATATTGAGCTTTGGTAATTTATATTTCACTTTGAACTGGTTGTACATAGGGCTGCAGCGATACACTGTTTTCAAGGTATTGTGTGGTATGAAAATTAATGATTACTTATTCAAGGTATTGAATTCTTGTGTGTTAGTGTTATTACTAAATAGAAATTTTCAAGTTTATATTAAGTTAAGATCATATTTTGTAAAATAATAATAATTATAATTGTGTAAAACCATATACCATGAGACTGCTATTTTTCAGATGTTATCATATGTGAAAATTTCATACCGCTGCAACCCTAACCCTTTATTATACATAAAGATTAGAAACACAAGGACAATGTTGCTTATTGTGGCCTTCAATCATTACGGAGGTAAACACAACTTTTTACTGACATTTGCCACCAGGTGTCTGTATAGGCGTGCATACAGTATATGTACTCTGCATGAATGTGAGTGTATGTGTGTGTGCATACATGTGTTTTGGAAGCAGGGTGGGAAACTGTTAGGTCAACCATCCACACAAATTTTTTTACGGTGATCTCTTGGCAGAAATTGAATAAAGTATTTCAGAATTATGTTTTCATTAGTGCATACTCACAGGAAACTAAGTATTGTTGTGCTTTTGCTTATTTAGAATAAACCTTTTATATCTACAGACAGAGAAGGTCCTCTTCCACAATGTGTGCCAGGTTTCTACAGTAGCCCAGAATGGACAATCCAAACACTGGCTCTAAAATGGGGATTTTGCATTTTTCACATTTCAAGCGGCCACGACAGGGCAGCGTGAGACATGGGGTCTTTGCAATTTGCAATCTCACCAATAGATAACACTAAATCCTGGACACTGGACTTGATAATTAATACAAATAACCAGTAGGGAACTCCATAAAAAGGTACTTTGTTCATGAAAGAGAGGTGAGAAATTAAAGGAAAAACCTAAATATAGCGAGAAGAAACATAACCAATGCATATATTTCCTTACAGGGCATTAGGATGGGAACTGCTTCTTCACAATTTACCAGCATTTGGCCAGTAACCATGGTAAATTACAAAAGTGTTATCATGCATGCAGTTACTACATGTGCAGCCATTCACCTTGAGATCGTTTCTGATGAAGCTGCGTTTGAGAGTAGCAGAAGCAGGGTCCTGGATGGAGAAGTCCCAACCACAAAAGATCTTATAGCTCACATTCACACTGTATCGCTTCCCGAGGATCCAGGTGTGCTTGTAGCCAACCACCGTCCTATCAGAGATGTTTACAGATGAACAGATTTAATATGAGAAAAATGGCTGATGAAACTTTTTTATTCTTCTGCAGTTGTATCCTTACTGACCTGCGGATCACCATGATGAGACTGAGGAAGAGGATGGTGAGGATTCCAGCCAGGTACAGCAGAGGTGTATTCAAGCACGGCAAATTCAGAGAACCACGAGTATAGAAACTGAAGAAGACTGGTGAACGATCCAGGTAGCCCTGCAGAGAGGAAGAGAGAAGGTACATTGCAGTAAAAGCATATAGAAAACACACACACACACACATACAATCATACAAACCCTTACCGATCCCAGGAAGAAATCCAAAACAGAGTCATTGCCTCCAAACCTCAAAGGTGCTGTAAAATCACAGAGAACAACACAACATAGTTTCTGTAGGTCTACTGGGTCTGAGTCTACTTTTAGTTGTGGTTAATTTACTGTAATCTCTCATTACAGCTGACTCACCACTGCTGTTGCCCCTGCCGTAAAATGTTGTTGGCCCCAGAATGAAACCCCAGGTAAGAGCACAGTGGAGCAGGTTCAAGTAAACCAGATATCTGAGGAAAACAAAGTAAGCCTTCACGCCGACTCCAAACCTGCCTGGAACAGATCAGTGACGGTCAGGATTGCAATAAAATACAGTGGAAATCAACGAAACAAACCCTTATAATGTACTTCAGGCCATTCTTACCGTTGATGGTGCGCAGAGTGTGCTGCCATGGCATCAGGCCTTTTAGAGCTCCTCCCATCTGTGCCAAAACCCTCTTCTTGTTGATGCTCTGGCTCTGCCTCCACGACTCCCAAAATCCAATGTTGCTGATTTCCATCCTCCTCCTGTCCCTAATCAGCAGCATTAATATGATATTTAATAAATGCATGAAAACACCATGAACACAATATTTGATCATAAAACACAGCATGAAGGCGAGGCAGCTCATTTTTTATCTCTTTACTTTCTATGAACACTTAGCTTTTTAAAAAGGAGGCAAACAAACACTTCCTGGACAAATATTCGGACAGATTTAAAGGGGCACTCGACTGATTTTACACATTAAGATCAGTGTACTAATCATGGAGAGTACAACAAAAAACTGTTGTATGTTTACTGTGGCTATAGTGTGAGAAAATGACCCAGGTGATGTTGTTGTCACATAATCTGGGTTTTCTCAGATTGACTTTGGGACTAATTTTGACAGAAAGACTGCAATATAAACTGGAGGTGTGGATGTGTGAAAGGCATGGGTGTTTACCAGGCAGGTAGGGTGTAATGATAGACGCTATATGCGTGGGTGAAAAACAATAAAAAAAAGGGCACCAGCTGTATGTGGAGCGGCACCCGTGTAAGAAAGTTGTGATATAAAGTTGTTTTCTCCACTTGAAGGGCACTTTATCATGTTTCATGTACCATAGAGGCATCCAAGGGAGCACTTTAGCTGTGTTTTTTCGAACATGGGGACACCAGGGGGGCTGAACCTGGAAGTGTGGACACTATGCTCAACAGAATTACAAGATACATTTGAGAGGTCATGAGACTTTTCTCGCCTATTGACTAATCTTTCCCTTTTGCGATCTGAATTTAACATCTTCAGGCCCCTAAAAGGTAAGACATATGCAAGTTAACATGGTGCAAGCAAACAATGCTTCATTTTATGAGTCAAAAACCCCAAAAAGGTTGGGATCAAAGTGGGATACAGGTAGAAAAATAAATACAGTCCAGGTTTGTATTAAGCTATATATTGTGCTGGAGTAGGTGGAAGCATGGACCTCCTCTACTAGAGTATCACAGTAGAATGAGAAGAAGCAGATTTGAGGATTGTGTGATAGACTTTCCCACCTGGCATCTCTCTTCCCCTGAATACACATAGCAAGGTTCTTGAGTGGCTGTGTGGACGCCTTGTCTTTGGGGCCTCTGGACAGGTGGCCATGGCTGATGTTCTCCCCTGGTTCTTGGCCACCCTGGGAGGCCTCGCAGGCTTCAAAAAGACCCTGCTTGCTTTGCTCAAGTCGGCTGGCCTGGATGCTGGGCAGCTGATCAAATATCTCTGTCTGATAGTACTCACAAGAGTCTGACGACAGGGAGGAATGGATGCTCTCATCTGTGGTGAGAATGACATGTTTGTAGATTAAAGTCAATGATTATATCCAACGTGTTTCACTTGCAGAAAAATGGTGAATGTGGCAAATGTGTGAAACCCAAATTTATCCAGTTTACAAATCATATGAACGAGAGGAAAGCAGCCAATCTTAACATTTGAAAAGTTGAAACTGGCAAATGTTTGTTTTATTTTATTCAGTCTCTTGACTAATTATTTGATTGTTCAATCATTTCAGCTTCTGTAGATTTGTTTAGTTTATATCTAATTTTCTATGTTTTTTAAAGTGATGAAATGTAAGTACATTTACTCAAGTACTGTACTGTACAGTTTTGAGGTACTTCACTATTTTGCTTGAGTATTCCATTTTCTGCTACTTAATACTTCCACTCCACTACAATTCAGAGATAAATATTGTACTTTCTATTACACAACATTTATTTTGTTTTCCACTATAGTCATTTCGATATTTAGTTACTTGTTTCTTTGCAGATTGCACGCTGCATCAAAGCAAAACAAGAGTGTTTTTAAATTAATTTATTTTATTCGTAACCCTCCCTTTCCGGATGCAAAACAACACCAATTCCCATCATTAGAAAAATGCAGAATATCAGATCAAATAACTGCTCAGGCCAATAATGGATCACTCCTTGGTATACACATACAATATGTATAATTTGCTTTTACTTTTAATACTTAAGTACACTTATTGCCAGAACAGTATTTTCATACTCAAGTACATTAAATATCAGATACTTTAAGACATTTCCTCAGGTAATATTATTATTATGGATGACTTTCACTTTTACCAGTTATACTGTGTTTATCATCAAATCTGAACTTTTACTCAAGTATGACTTTTGGTTACTTTTGCTGCTTCAAAAATAGAGAAATGTCCATTTGACAGTACGTCAGGAGGAGTGGTCCTGTGATCAGAAACCTTTTCTTAACACAAAAAATGCAGTAATCTCTTTGTTCCATTTCGTAGGAAACTATGCAAAGGTACAGTATATTATGTACTATAAGTGTATTACTCAGGATAATCCTGCATAAATTCACACAAACAGTGTCATAAGTACAGACACACTGATGAACCAGCAAAACGTTCTCTCTCTCTCTCTCTCTCTCTCTCTCTCTCTCACACACACACACACACACAAACACACACACACACACACACACACACATACAAACTTAGAGATAATAATTCCACAGCCACATTTGAGTTATTTTTCTGTTACCTGACATGAGTCTCATGAGGTTGACAGTATCGTGCTCCTCCATTTTTGTTCACTGTACTTCCTCTTTAATAACAAACACTTCTTCTCACTTCATGTAAAACAGCAGACATCTCTACCAACGCTGCCACTCAAGGTTCTAAAAAAAAAAGAAAGTTACTTCCGCAATCGGCATCAAAATACCCCTGCTTGTGGGTCACAAGTTACACACACTGAAGTGAAGACTCCTGAGCAGCTGATCTGGAGTTGGTGTTATTCCTCAAAGGGCCCTGTTGGTGCGGCTCACTATCTGGCAGGTGGAGCAGATGTACGTATAGTCTGTCCACACATACACTCACTCTGACAGCTCAAAGGAAATCACATGACAGGATGCTGTGAGAAACAAGTGCTGCATTAAGTGGCTGAAAATATTGCACCCGATTTCACAGCATAACAAGGAGCGCCCACACATACACACACACTGGACGGAAATAAAAAGAGAGTAGACAGTCTTGAAGATCATAATGAGATGGTTTGGTTGAGGTTTGGACACTTACTGTAGATGGTAGTAAGAGACAATGGCGCTTTTTAGTGTTGCTTCATATGTTGAGATTCACAATTTCATGTTGTCCTGTTCCAGTACTTTTCAAATGATTTATATGCAAACTGATCTGTTTTCAGAGGACTTTTTTTTTATATGAAATCCACTAAGGAACAGTTCTAAATAAACATTTGGTTTGAATTTAAACTGTAAATTTCAATACTGAATATAATTTGACACCATTTTGAAAATAATCAGATAATCAGCTAAAAAATCATCATCTGCCCTTTTCTCTGAATCTATGGAAACTATCGTGTGTGACAGTAGACTTGACATGATCTACACTAAGCAGTGTTTCATCATTTGGAAACTGACGTTTGGTCCTAATGTATGAGTTGATGGAGCAGAGAGGCTCTTTCCTCCCACTTGCTACACCACAAAGACATTTGAGGTTTCCAGTTCCATTTAAAAAGAAACATGAGCAGAGGTTTCTTAAGTATTGTTTTGACATACTAAGTTTCAACTTTACTGAGGCTTTTAAAGCGTACATCATACACAGATATGTGTTATTTGGGAATAATTTTGTCTACTGCAGCAGACATCTGGCAAGTAGGGGTGGAAAAGGTACTCATTTTCCATTTGTTTTTTATTTTACTTATGTAAAATAAGTTATAACTCAAGGTAAAGATACAACCAGTAAAAGCCCTGCATTCAACAATTCCCATACAGAGTTACTGGCAGTAAGTGTTCTGAAAATATCAAAAGTAGATCATATTATGCAGCTCTACTATGACCCCTGTGAGTGTTACATTATTGGATTATTACTACTGATTCATCATTGTGCGTGTAGCATTTTATCTTACCGCAGGTTGAAGTAAAGCTAGAAGGATTTCAAGAATGTTTAACTCAACTCTTTTCACTTTCCGCCATTATTCGGCACACATGGAGACATCAGGTTTATTAAAATGTAAAAAATAATGTCCCTTCGTAATTGAGACATGAATGTGAACATAATAACAGATGGGTTATGGGCGTGTACAGGCCTTCTTCACAGGAACAGCACATCTGTTACAAATAACATTGATGATTGCTATATTGCTAACTATATAGTGCCCCTGTAAATCACATTTTTTGATGGCCTCTCACTTGGCAGTAAAAAGTCAAATGAATTTGTACAGATGAGACAGGTCACTTTAACATCCTCGGGCTAGTCAGTAGCTTTTAGAGATAGGCTAGGTGTGGGCAGGTATGTAGCCTACAGGTGGGTCAAGAGGAAAGACCAGGGGACTTGGATCCATACAGTAGCCTGCTTCACACAGGTAGCTAGCTAGTGTACTGTTTGTATTACCTTTTTAGGCTTCACCATTTATCTTCATCAGATGTATTGTCTACTTTCAATTGACTTTGTTTTGTTTTTTTTAAACTTCCTCTGTAGACTCGCCACACCATTTGTACGTCATGTAACCGTTAATTTATCAAAGAAGTAAAACACTGACCGTCTTCACAAACTGTCTGTATACTTTTCCATTGTTTGTGTAGACAAACACCGGTAGAGGGATTTCAATCCTGAATAGGACTGAACCAACAGCGTCAACTCTGCGGGGTTCAGATTTACGTTGCCTGGTTATCAGTACAGGGTCATACCGGTGAATATGTCCAGATTATAGATGTATTGGAAAGAGCGAGAGATCTTGACACAATAACCAGGGATTTTCCATGTTACTGCCTTCGGTTTTACTGTTTCGTGTTGAAAAAGTACAAACCCAAACCCCTCTGAGAGAATGGTTTTGTCCTCCGCTGTCCGGGTGCTCGTGCATACTATTTTGACTGACACACAAACGAGCTCCCACTCAACGGGTTTGTCAAGCCACATAACTGGTGAGTGGACTTTTTTTGGCAGTCTTTGTCCATGTTTTAAGCTCTTCTTTCGCTTCGTGTAGCTACCTCTCGGGTTGTGGAACCGCAGGTGTGTTTTTACCTCTAAAGTAAAACTTTGTCAACTTCATGAAACTCAGTGACAGGTTGACAAGCTCGCAGCCCGCGGCTGGTCGTCTCCTGATAGCTCACTTGTAAAGCTAGTCGACAACAGACAACAACACAGGAGAGGTCAGTGTTTTAAATGGAGGGCTTTACAGAGGTAAAGCCAGAGTAATTACAGATTCACTATTTCGGCTAAAATGAGCTTTTGTCCTCTATTGTGCAACAGCAGGCTGGTTTGTTGTAGTAACTACAACCCTTTTCAAGTGTTTTCCCCTATCTCAGAAACCTTGAGTATAAACTCTTATACGTAGATGGAAAGATTGTGCCACATCTTTGTGCCAGCACAGAGCTTTCCCGTTTCTGTCACGCAGCCGACTCTGAGCCTATAATTTTGTGTCCTTCTTTCTGAATGAATGCGGAGAGGCGTGCAGTATTATGGGCCCCAGAGTGCAATAACACTGTAATTGTGTGTATGCACATGCATGCCTGACTGTGTTAGTTCAACAGAGTCGTGTGAACCTGCATGTACGTTTTCTCTTTTAGTAGCCTGTTCTCTGCTTTACTGGTGTTGTCTTTTTTAAAATATCTGCCTTACTCCAGAAACAATTAACAACTTTACTTCCTTTTAAACCCTTTAAAAATTGCAGGTCTGCTCCTTTAATCGTCTCCATAATGTAACTCCCCCTTTCCTGAGATGCCTTACTCATAACATGAGGGTATTAGAATACAAGTATCTCTGCTGCCTTGTTTACTGTAGCTTTATGCCTCCTGGCTCCCTCCATTGTTTTTTCTCAGCACTCTGGGAACTGATTGCCATGCAGTTGTTGAAAGCTGTCAGAGCAGGCAGATTCCTCTGCAACCCTCCCTTCCCTTTACCCCTATGCCTTACCCTCACATCTGCTGATAACTGCTTTCTGGTGTCTGTTTTATCCACTGGGAAATGTCTAACCATGTATACGATGTAAGGCAATGTCTTCATTTGTGGACAGGGATGCCTTCCTTGTATTTTGGTGATGCTGCTCCTCTGTACGTTTTGCAGTTCTAGTGGACTTTTTGTCCTGTTTTATGTCATTATTGTCTTATTTCCCTTTTTTGAGGAAGAATATTCTTCCCATCTTTAAGTCACATTGAGCCAATCTGTATTCTGTCAAGCTTCTCTTTGTTTTCCCAGCATATTTTATTTGGCAGTGGCGCAGCTCAACCCTGACCCCCTGTCAGGCTGTGTTTAACTTTTGTCCCACCCCCACAATATCCTGCTCTGGTTGTACAGTCTCAGAGGACAGCTTCAATATTTGTTATCGCGTATACACACATTAAAAGAAGACACAATGAGTCACTATGGGGCTAAACACACGATGTGAGAGAATGACTAGCCACCCCCAGCATTGCAGCAGTGCGTAAAGACTTTGTGTTAGCTGTTTGCCCTGCAGAAGTGAGAACTGGCATCAACACAAACAAATATATGGAAAAAGGAAACTCTTACGGAAAGTGTAACGTGATCCTGGAAAGCTCAGCTAATGAGAAAAGTATGTTTAAGAGAGAAGAAAAAAGAGCAGATGTGTGCAGTAGATTGCAGCAACAGGGCCTGAAAAGAATTAGCTCGACAAACGGATCAAGTTTGACGGTGGTAGAAGGACATTTTTGAGCCGTTCAGTCATTTAGGCTACGTGTTGGCTGTTTTTCAGAGCTGCACCCTACTTCATGCATGCAGCTGACATCATATTCACTCAAGACCAGAATCAGAAGACCTCCACCCCAATCAAAAGTCCTGGTCTCTGCTGTAACTAAAATACTCACGTATTAATGTGTGTGTAATAATTGAGATACACACACATTATATGTTGTCATTCGCCCAGTAAACATTACAGAGGGTACTTATATTAGACACAATCAGCTATTGCATCTGTGATGTGGTGGATGCATTTTCTGCAAGCTCTTTGCAGTGAGTGCACAGAGTATGATATTGACGTAGGAGGCTTTTACTGGGAACTGAACATCCCAGCTTGGTTAAGCAGTAGTTTAGTTTAAAGGGGAATTGGGTAAGGGGACTTACCCTGAATGAGTCAACCTCTTGTTTATTTCTAAGATCCGTGTGCAGTTTAAGGGTTTGTTGAGTTTAATTACTGGTTGACTGTGGGATCAAGTAGCAGCTGTTCATATAGATGTAAACAGTTAAGAATACTCCTTTGTACTACAGAGTAATAAACCCTCAGAAAACCCTCAACTGTCCCTCAAAATCATAACAGGCTCATCTCTGTTTGGCACTACTGTTTCTGCAGTGGGTGCATGTAAACAGGAAGTGGATGTGACGTTTAATTTACCGTAAGCTATTCTTGCTGTGAACTTTCTACATACAAAAATGACAACATACCAGGGAAAAAAATGTTTTGAATTTTAATGCAGAAATTCTGCCCACTCCAAACATAAAAATTCTATTATGTTTGGTAGTGCAGCACAATATGGTAAAAAATGTTTTTTCTTACATCTGGAGAACAGGATCTGTAGGATCTCTGCAGCACTACAGTACTTCATTATACTGCAGCCTATTTGATTTGGTTATTGCACTTGGCTTGTGATTTCAATATTATTTAAATTAATTGTGCAGTGCCAATGTTCATCCATTTATATAATTTTTGTTTTGTGTGTAGTGTAAAGGGACTCCAGCTTGCATTTCATTGTGAAACTCTGTGTTGTAAAATGAACCTTGAAATCTTGTAAAAATGATGTCCATACAAAGTCCTGCTCATTGATTCGCATCATTGCCCACAATGGCCTCATAAACCCAACAGAGCCACAACAGTATAAACAGTAAGGCAAAACTTATCTGTGTAATGTCTTATTGTATCCATTGTGCAACGCCTCTTAACTGTGAAGTATGTGGATAAATGATCAGATCAGCTGTTTTTTTTTACAACTCTGTTAAGAGCAATCATAAAGTAACATTCATAGTTGTTGATTGTGTTTTAGTTAATCACAGTCTGTTCTGTGTCATCAAGCAGGGTTAAATAAAATCTAATGATTCACTAATGAATCACTGGATTAAATTTTCTTAAAATCCCAAACACTGGTGCTTTGATGAAAGTTTATATGCGGTTGTTGCATTTAACTGAGGACAGATTTTTAGACTGAAGTGAGTGCCTTTAAAAACGCACACACACACGCAGGAACCAACATGCTTCCTCTAAACCTCCCATATGACCCACTGTGACTGACTGTGAACACTGACAATGCATCTTTCTGTTTCTCCGGCCATGAATATTCATTTTACTGGTGACACTGCGCCTTCTGACTCACCCTGACCACAGTCCTGATCACAAGCAGTGTCACAATGGAGCTCTCATGAGTCTGGACAAAATGACGTAATCCTTTATGAGAGCCATTGTCATCTCAAAGTGCAAAAATGGAAGTTGTTTTTCCATGATGACTGAGGTAATGACACCATTTACTATTTTATTCTTATCAGATACAGATTATTAATGCAAAGTGTTAATGAGACCTGAGGCTGGAAAAAACATAATTTTCAGTCCTCGAGGTTTGTTTCCTCACTGTGCAGTCAAACGTGCGCAGGACAAGCAGTAACATGACATGGCTGTTCAAATTCCAAGACAGCCTCCCTGCATTTTTTCCTTACCTCTCACTCCCTCTCTTCCCAACGCCCCGCCTCACAATCCTTTTCCCCTCCTCTCTCAGGTAGAGGAGTAAACGCCATGGTGGGAGTGGAGAGCAGGTCTGAGCAGGTGAGGGTGTGAACCCTCCACGATTGGTCAACAAAGGAGCCGACGGCCGGTCGTATCTAGATTGCTGGAGGAGAAGAAAAATGGCTCGAAACGTTAACTTTGACCTATGCCACCCTCTCATGG
Organism: Pagrus major; assembly: GCF_040436345.1. Taxonomy (NCBI): domain Eukaryota; kingdom Metazoa; phylum Chordata; class Actinopteri; order Spariformes; family Sparidae; genus Pagrus; species Pagrus major. Next base: position 26,788,835 of record NC_133215.1, on the reverse strand, counting down.
AAGCTGGACTGGAGTGAGTGTTTCAGTAGTCATCTCTTTCTCCTTGTTTTCTTTCTCCGTTTTCCTGCTTGCTGTTTCAAGACTGTCAGCTCACCTAGCGCTGCTTTACATGAAGGCCATGAGAAGGGTTGGGAAATAAGTAACCGAGATAACAGGATTAGAAGTACTCTTTGATGTCTTGTTCGACATTAAACAGGAAGGCAGATCATAATGCAGTGTCCCAGGGCTTTCACTTATGTTTTTAAAGTTATATGACCAACTACTAAGCTCCACTTCATTGTCCTCACATAAAAAGACTCATGTTTGTTTGGTTAAGAAGCATATTTGAATATGTGTGTGTCTATATATATAATCCTTCATCCCCTCTGCAATAACCACCCTGAATAATCAAAAATGCAAAACACTTTGCTGCTGCTTTTAACAGCCCCCTCCTCCGTTTTTTCTCGCATGATTGCACTTAAGTGTTGTTTTTTATGTTTGTTTTTAATGTTCTTTTATACGAGCCTGTCAAAGAAGAATTTCTGTCACTCATGACAGACAATAAAGTCTATCTATCTATCTATCTATCTATCTATCTATCTATCTATCTATCTATCTATCTATCTATCTATCTATCTAGTCTCTGTGATAGTGTTTCCATTTGAAAACAGCACAAGCCTGATTGGCCTCTGTGTGGCCCTCTTCTTGTGCTATCAGTCCTAACCCTAACCCTAACCCACTAGCCCCATTCACACTGCTGTTTGCATGCGGGGATCCTGCGCCAATTCTCCGCATCCACCTCTGTGTGAAAGTCTCAGATGCGACGAGGGGTGAAATTTCGCTACGCCTCCGGAGGTAGTGTAAAAGTACTAAGTCAAAGGGAACTGGACTCGCTGTATTTTCTTGTGATTTTTCCCTCTCGCCTTAAAAAAACAGTCAGTCCAGTTGGCTTTGCCCTGTTCATCGAGATAGCGCAGGGTGGGAGTCGCACAGAAGGCAATTTGGGCTGCCCTGCTCACAAATGTATGAAAATGACTTCATAGGGCTTTTTTGTTGCAGTTTCCCCCCATGAGAGTACTAGTGCCTGAGTCAGAAGGCCATCAGGTTTTTATCTGCGGCTCTCAGAGCACTCTTGCGAGATCTACCCTTTCTAAACTTTCTGAGCCTGTATCGCCCTCTTTTCTTTCTTTGTGTCCATCTTCATGTCCACATATCTCTCTGTCAGGAGTCCAGTGGATGAGGAAGGTGTTCATGACTCGTTCAACCAGCTGATAGCAGAGCAGAGTCAGAATGGAGGACTGTCTGAAGCCTTCGAGCTGCAGCAGCTGCAGAGAGATCTGGATGAGGAGGGTCGAGGTACTCATCTGCGTTTGAGAGCACATAGATTCATTCATTCAGAGGGCTGAATTTCTACAAGAGATAGTCATTGATATTGTAAAATAAGACTAGATAAGATCTGGGAATTTGTTTATATTATGATAAAGGTTATTTTCTGGCTTTAGAAGCTACAAAAAATTAAATGCTACACCTTTTGAACTGAAAAAACAGACAGTTTTTTGGTCATCATGTCCATACAACTAAGAAAACTCAATTTAATCACTTTGCATCTATTTATAAAATCCCTCACTACAGAAAATGTATTAAAGTATGTCATCATATTTAGTTTTGTATGTCTTTCCCAGCAGCAGCAATATTTTTCATGTGTTTTCTTTTAATGTCACAGATGGCATAGCTTACCTGTCCAGCCCTGGAGGCAGGCAGAGGCAAAGCGACACGGAATGGGAGGATGACGAAAGACAGACAGACTCCCTAATAGCTGAACGTTGGTCCTCAGCCACCTTGAGGGTCCTGTCCTCCATGCCCAGTCGCACCATTGGTGAGTCCTGCCGAAGGCCGGTGAAAATTCTGATGCAGGGATGACGATACATATAGAGAGATTATTATAAAATGGCTTTCGTGACAGTCAATCTCTCATAGAGCTCATTCAGTGGACACTCTTTGGCTAAATAGCGCAAATACGAGCTATAAGCAGGAAACCTGGACACTGAATGAGGGGTGCAAAAGATGATTTAGATTTTTTTGTACTGTAGTATTACATTTTAGGGACATGCTGATTGTAGATGTTTTGAAATCATTTGTCCCTCTGAGGTAATGGGAGTACACCCAGGTTTCTTGCATTATAGACGATGAAGCATGAAAGTTCCTAACTGAGAAAAATTAAATATCAGTGATTTTTGTAAAATATTTCTTCCCGCTAACCTCTTGAGTCAGCAGCACTAGTGCAGCCTAATGTTATAGCCTATAGCTCAGTTTGTGCTGTAGGCCTGAACAGTCCTCTGGGGGTTACGGAAACTTTACCACCCTTTGTGGTTTGTTGACGCCCATTCAAATGTGCAGTTGGTGTGAACAATGTTGCTTATCATAGTTCCTGAAACCTTTATTTTGTTGTTTCTGTCAAGTTTCACAACATATGAAACACTGTATGTGCATCGATAATCATGCTTATTGAAAGCGCCTTGATTGTAGCAAGGCTGTAGTGTTGCCGCACGGCACATGTTGAGCTCCACTATAAAAGATAAAAATAGATGTGTCAGTTGAGCAGAGTTTCATGGGGAAGCAGTTTGTCTTTCATCTTCCTGTCAGCATCTGTGGCTGGTCAGGTGCTTCAGCTTGTTGACTGCTTGATAGCTGTTGTCTGATTTCTTTTGCTGTGCCACGTAATGTATCTGAGGAAACACGAAGTGGGAGATAACGGTTTATCTTTCAGTACTTCCCTTCTGCAAATAGCCACATGAAGTCAAATAAAGCTAGGCATTTGTTTGTCATGAGATGAGTATTTCATTCAAATCTAAGGAAATATTATGGATAGAGATGACATATCTTGAAGCAATTACCTTTGGGTGCAACAAGAAAGAGAATTCACTGTTGGCGGAGTGGCTTCGAGGCAGTAAATGCTGATGAACCCGTCTCTGAACAGTCTGCTCCTCTCTCTGTCAGGTCGTAGCCGGGGAGCCATCATCTCTCAGTACTACAACAGGACCATGCAGCTTCGAAGACGCAGGCAGAGCAGACCCGCAATTCGAGACTTCTCTCGCTCTGCGAGGCCGAGCATACGAGGCTACGGGATGGAGGCAGACACTACAGATGCAGAGGAAGCAGAGAGTAAGGAGAATGGCGTTCAGTGATAAGACAGTAGAATAAAAATGTATCTCACATGTCTATAACGTAAGAGACGCTGCCCCTGTGTGCGTTACAGGGAACAAGAGGGAACGTTTGGTGAACAACCTGCAAAACCTGTCAGTGAGCGACAGAGTCAGGATGCTCAGAGGAATGCCTCTCAGTGTGGCTGAGAAGAGTGAACTCAGGTAGATGTTGTCCCTGTTCTCAGTATTCCTATTTAGATAAAGTATGTACTGGTCTGAACGTCCCTCTATCTCTCTCTCTGCAGGACGTTAGCACTACAAAAGGAGAGACGCTCACTATCCAGCAGTAAGATACCTTGTTGCAGTCGGCTCAAATATTACATCATCATTGTAAGTCTCTTACACTACCAGAAACATCTTTCTGTCTCTTACTTCCTGTATTTCACCCCCCACATGAGTCTCTTTTCTTCTGATAGGGCTTCTAGATACCGTACTGTTTGTGTTTTTAGTTTCCCCTTTATAAATAAGGCAGACAATATAAACTTAAGGGGAGACACTGCAGGTGAATAGGATTTTAACAAATAGATACCACCATGAAATTCCCCCAGTTGATTACTTACATTAATTACATTATATTATTTTTGGTTTTACCAGTTTTCTCTAATTTTATGTTTAGGTATGCATTTGAGGTCTTATCTATCTAACGTGCTAGGTTGCATACATTTGCAGGACAGAAATCTGACAATCATTGAATAAATCCAAGTTCAAAATCTGGTTTCATTTTGTTGATGTATTAAAGTCAAAGGTTTTAACAGAGGGAATCTAGGATTTCTCTATAAATCCATAAATCAGAAAATACTCAATAGCTATTAAAAAAATGTAACTTTCACTATGTTTATAGGGATGAAATGGTATATAATGAGGCTATGAATTATATAAACAAACCCCTCAGTTGAAACCTTCAGAATATCAATGGGGAATACAACTAGGAAGATTTTGGAAGTGGTACGGAGAAGTGGAGATTTGTGGCTCTGAATTACAAGGAAAAAACTTGTTTTAAGCAAATGGCCTTTAAAGATGTGTATTGTAAAATTACACATTTTCATTCATAAATGGTGATTATGGTGAACAAATTCTGTTTAAATATACAATTAAGGCTACCCTTTGTACAAGGGTAACTCAGTCAACTCAAAACAGTTTCGGTTTGTGTTCTCAATCTCATATGTAATCATCTCATCTTTCTAGACATTATTGCCTCATGAGTGTTCCTGTTTTAAGACGCTGTTGATGAAATGCTAACTAACTGTATGCTCTGAGAATAATTAAAGACTTTAATTATTATAGATTCTTTTAAACGATTAATGGCTCACAGAAACACACATAATAAGATACATTCTTCTCTAACTGGGTGTCAGTGGGTAGTACAGGAAGTAGATGTTGTCATCAAGCCAGTGTAATCGCTCAGTTGCTCAAGCATTTACAGCCTGAGGCTGTGAGTCACACATTTAAGAATAAATGAAAAACGTGTACTTTGCCTGGACCTTTATTGCTACATTGTGAGTCATTCTCAGTAGAACATGAGTACGTCTCTGTGTCACTATTTATTTTTTCTTAATCACTGTAATCTTAAAATCTACAATAACTTATTTTCATGTATTATTGTTTTTTCCCCCCACACCCCCAGGCTTTCAGACAGAGCTGGTACAGCTGGCTGTCCTTCCTGCACTCCCTCCAGCTGTGGCAAGTGGCGCTCAAGAGAGTGAGCGGGCGTTTCGGCACTGGAGTCCTCTCATACTTCCTGTTCCTTAAGACCCTGCTTTTCTTCAACGTCTTCCTGTTCCTGGTGACGGGTGCTTTCCTTGTGCTGCCTCAGGCAGTGCACCCTCCAGTGCTGCCTGCGGGTAGACCCTTCACTGGACTGGAGTTCCTCACCGGAGCGGTAAGCTGTGTGCTGTGGTATTAGTGCAACACCTCTCACACACTATGAGCCCTTCATTTTTAGACTCACCAAATCCTTGATGTGCGTTCAGAAGCTTCAGACCTTTTATGATTAATTTCTGTTAATAATGCCATCTTTAAAGAGCTGTAATTAGAGTCCTCCTCCACTAATAGATTGACTTGGTTGTTGTTCCTTCAATTGGATATTCAACGTGACTGTGTTTTGATGTTTAAAACGTGTGCATTCAAGCAAGACTTTGTGAAATCACAACTACCTTTGAAACCAATTATGTTCCAATATGCAAGTTACACAAGTGTGATGTGCACACACTCTGAGAATGTACTTTTCAGTTAAGCAGGAGTCATTTTGTGTCCACTGGTTTAACTTAAACTAAAAAAAAATTACGTATTCACAAATGCTGGATTTATTATTGAGGGAGAAGGAGTAAATTTATTTTTAAGAATTGTTAACCAGTTATTTCTGTGGAAAATATCTAAATTATTCCAAATCGTATGAGTGAACTATGTTTATGTATTTAGACATGTGTGGAGGGGATCTATAAGTCTCAAAACAGGTCAGCAGGGTAAATAATCATATTGTCTAACTTGATATAATAATGTTACATAGATGACTCTCTTGATTTCCTTTTGTCTCAGGGTTATTTCTCAGACACAGTGATGTACTATGGATACTACTCTAACTACACACTGCGCAAGAGCTGCAGGGATGATGTTGGAGGGCAGAATATCTCTGTATCCAATGGAACCAGAGAGAACCTGGACTGTGTGTCGAAAAGCCACTCTTACAACATGCCTCTTGCATACTTTGTCACTATTGGAGTGTCTTTCTTCGTCACGTGTATCATCCTTGTGTACAGGTACAGTAGTGTTTTTTGAATAGACGACAAAAAGGCATGTCTAAACACAATCTATACCACATATAATGATGGTTTTAAATTAAATGATATCTGATGAATCATGATAATTGTCCAACAGCATGTCAAAGTCGTTTGGTCAGAGCTTCCGAATTGACAAGTCTCACAGTATCTTGGCCATTAAGGTCTTCTGCTCCTGGGACTTCAAGGTCATTAAGAAAACCTCTGTCAGGCTCATGTCTGAGAATATCTGCATCCAGCTTAAGGTATGTGTTAACACACACACAAACACACATTTGAATTTTTAAAAACACATTGCAGGCATTAATGTGATGATTTGATACTTTTATTCCTCTCACAAGTCCCTTCTCTCTCTTTGGTTCCCTCCAGGAGCTGCTAGCAGAAGTGAATCATAGAAACGTCATGAACACTGCGTGCCAGAAGCTCTCGAGGCTGATGGTTCATGGCCTGGCCTGGGCTATCTGCATAGGCAGCAATGCTGCCTGTGTGTATGCTATTTACCACTTCTCTGATCACATGCACAAGGTGAGGCGGGGTTGTATCAGGGTCCAAAATGTAACATTTACTATGGCTCAAAAATTTTGTTGGTGGATACTCAGACTTCAGGCTGTTTTTGTTGAAGCAGCTATTAATACATACAGTATGTCCTTGCTATTTCAAACATACCACTGATCCGCTACATGGTTGCTTTGTTCAAAACAGTACCATCAGTGGCAATATGGTGGCACGGACAGACGCAGCGGCTGCTAGCTGTCCCTTATTATATTAATGTCACACCGTGAGCCTTAGAGAGCACTGCAATTTCAATTCCTGTGTACTGTACATATGGTTTTGACAATAAAGCTGACTTTGAAACTTTGAATCGACACATCTCTTTCTGTTTCTACTGTAAAGTTAGCATCCACATAAATGGCAGGACCCAAGGTTTCACAGCAGAACATTGCAATGAGATGATCAATGTTGTTGACTTCACCTGTTATAATTTAGATGTTTTAGCTTTTAAAGAGCATTTTATTTGATTCTCATTGTCTCTCTCCCAGCAGACCCTCCTGTTAACTTCTCGTAGTCCCACCAAGGACCGTTTGCTGAACGAGGCAAGCCTGCTGGCTTCCCCTGTGGTCGTGTCCCTCATCAACCTGCTGCTGCCTGGCCTTTTCAACCTTGCAGCCTGGATGGAGGACTATGAGTCGCCTTCTGTACGCACATACGTTGCCATCGGCAGGTACAAGCAGAATGACTGGAAGTTAGAGGTTTATAGATGCCAGAGTTTGAGAACGTGTCAAAGAGATGGTTTGGTTGGTCACGTGTTGTTTGCTGTCTGCGTTGCTAGAAACTTGATGTTAAAAGTGAGCATCCTTGGAGTCCTGTGCTACCACTGGTTGGGTCGGGTGGCTGCTGACCCTGAAAATAGACTGCAGGTAAATTAAGTGATGAGACTTAATTTTTACTTTCATACTACCACAGCTGGGTTGAGGAATAGCAATAACCTATTTATTTGAGTTTATGTTGCTAAAGATATTATATGGCTTACTCTGCTCTGTCTCCAGTGCTGGGAGAGTTTTGTCGGCCAGGAGCTTTATCGTTTCCTACTGATGGACTTCATCTTCATTCTACTGGACACCTTGTTTGGAGAGCTTCTTTGGAGGTTGGTCATTCATAACAAGCCCTCTGTCTTTCTTTGACTTATGTAGTTTTAAAATTCATTCTCACTTCCTAAGAACTCAAGCCTATAACCTCACTTAATTATTTTATTTGTCCTGTTCTTACTGTATTAAACCATCTTGTTTCTCCTCCTGTTGTCTGCAGGTTGTTCTCTGAGAGGGTGCTAAAGAGGAGGAGGATGCCGGTGTTTGATATTGCCAGGAACGTCCTTGAACTCATCTATGGACAGACGTTGGCCTGGTACAAAACTACCTGTTCAGATGTACACACAGTTAATAAGTCAAAGTCTTTCTGGGTAATGACTTGGAATATAATGTTTTTCAGGGTGGGTGTTCTCTTCACTCCTCTCCTGCCTGCAGTGCAGATTCTCAAACTCTTGCTGCTGTTCTACATTAAGAAGGTACTTAAATGGAACACAATCCTGTTGAAATGCTAAAAAGAAAACTGACATTTTTTTAAGTTTTAATTTTTAGTACATTTAGGGCCGGATCTACTAAGATCCCAAATTGCTTGTACTAATCTACGTGCGCAATCTAGAAATTTGCATGTGGGGTTGAACCGCGGTTTGCGGCCGATTTACTAAGAGTGATTGCATAAATGACAGCAGGTGCAAACGTGTTGGAGACACGTCTATTTAAATGAGGGTTTAGCGTGTTTCATGGTTTTCAGCATGGCGAGTTTGAGAGAGCCCTTTGGAATTAGAAGTGTTGGTAGAGGAAGCGAATAAACATTTCAATGAGCTGCAGCAAAGACATCTGACGGTCGCGCAAAGGAACGCCATGTGGGAGAAAATCGGTGAAAAAGTTAATGCTGTTGGAAAAAACAGGCGAACAGTGGATGAAGTGAAAAGGAGATACCAAGACATCAGAAGAAGAACAAAAGAAAAATTGGCGTATAATAAAAGGTCTGCAAATAAAACAGGCTTCCATTGTTTCGGCGTCTCCTTCTTGCAACAATAACCGCAGCCATGTGTGCGCAATTACGCATACAAACCGTTTGCACCTCCCTTTGAGACGTGTTAAATATAGAAGCAGTTTCTATTAGCAAAATTGCTTTCAGGTTTGATAAATCACTTCGCGTGTGCTAAATTAATATATTTACATTTTCTCCACCCAGAACACGCACAATTGCGTGTAAACGCCCCATATTGCATATTCATTGCTGCAAACGTACTAACTGGATGCAGACACGCTATTTTGCACCTTTGACAGACGCAACCCTTTTTGCGCACTGTTAGTAAATCAGTTTGTACAATTTTTTGCGTGTGCAAGGAGTTTGCACACGTTTTAATACATGCAAACCTTTAGTAGATCCGGCCCTTAATGCTTTAATTTCCTCTGTTCTGTTTAAATGTTATGGTTAAGATTAAACTCTGTAATGGCGTGCCTTTAGAAACTCCCAACCTATTGAAAAGCTTCAGCTTCTAGTCATCTTTAGACCCTGGATCTGTCTGTAACAAATGTTAAAGCTCTGATGTCTTGAGCATGAAAGAAACCTCGCTGGACACTTGTTTTCCTCAGATTTCTGTCTTCTGATAGCTGTGATGGAAGCAGTGACCTTTGGCCCTGGCCTGTGTTATTTTCTCCCCACAGAGCAGCGTGATGATGAACTGTCAGGCCCCCAGGAGGCCGTACCGAGTCAGCCAGATGACCACCATCTTCATCACTCTCCTCTGCTTTCCCTCCTTCCTTGGCGCCTCGGTGTGTGTCACATACACCATGTGGAGGTACGCACACAAAAATACTAATTTTCTTATTGAAGTTTGGCAAACAAATCATCTGAACACTTTAAACCAGTATACATTTATACTGTATAATAGATAATAATAATAAAATACCAAATAGTTTGCTGATAAGTTTTCTCCATGGCCATGGTAAAATTTACCTCACAGAAAGGTCAATAAACGTGTGAGCAGTTTGATACATACAGACTCTCTCTTCTGTCTTCAGCATAAAGCCCTCCACGTCGTGCGGTCCCTTCCGCAATCTCAATACGATGTTCCAGGCGGGGAAGCGCTGGGTGGAAGAACTGGAAAAACACAATCCCAACCTGTCCCCACTGGCCTGGGCTCACTCCTATCTGGTGGAGCACCCGTTCTTCCTGTTCGTGGGAGCAGGCATCTTCCTGTGAGTACACACACACAAACACAGCTGCAGCTGGGTGGTCCAGTGTTGCGGCAGATCAGAGTCAATGTGTGCTGTGTCTGTCATGAAACAAGTAGCAGTACACCATTATACTGCATCATTATTGAAATCGGTGTTGGTTATATTGATCTGATTCTTTCCATCAGGATCGTCATTTACTTCCACAGTCAGGTGGTGGACGGTCAAAGGAAGATTATCAACTTACTACAGGAGCAGATAGAAAACGTAAAACATCACCTCCATAAAGACAGCTCTGTTTCTCAGTCTATGTAACTATAAAGATTACGATAAAGCAGGATGAACTTGAAAAATGTTTTCATCTCTCTGCTCAGGAGGGAGAGGATAAGAAGTTTCTGATAACTCGCCTCCAGTCGATCCATGAGCAAAAACGAACCCCCGCTCGAAGACTCGCGAGTCAGGTCGGTCTTTGCTGCTCTGGTGCTTGAACTGCTCTTCTTCTCTACATGCTGACCTCCTCTTACCGGCTATGTGTTTGCTGTTTTTTCTCTAGGACTCCGGCTGTTGAGATGCCTCCAGTAGACAAGCCTCCTCAATTCTCTGAGGTCTGGAGAAATCTTAAATCAGTGTGGAAATTACTGGAATAATAGCCAGGGAGGGACACCTGTATATAAGACCAAATTCACATGGTTTGTGCATTTTTGCAGATTTTTAATTCGCCAAGGATTTTATTGGAGGGAGAGTTTTGTAGAAAAGAAACCATGTGGAAATATCAGGTGAAACTAAGCTATGTGCTTTATATAGTGCTGTGTATAGATGAAATGCCTGAACTCTTCAGGAAGTTAAATGTTACGGACAAACAGAAATCTTGAAGCTGATGTTATCAGTTCACACAGATTTCAATCATCTCTCGTAGAAGCACTTTTCATATCAACTGTGAACAAATTGTTTTTATTCTTATGAAAAAATTATGTAGTCTCCATTTGTTTTAAATGCTTTTAATTTTTAAAGTAGTTTTATCAGTTTGTACTGTATGTTGTAGATACATTTTGGATGTTGTGGGTGCGATTATGATGATATAGAAAATTACTTTTTGTTAATCCATGTGATCCATGTTTTTGGGAACTACCACTCCATACTTTTCTAATTAAATTATGTTTTATCATATCAGCTTGTATTTGTATTTATTTGTGCTTAAGTCAGGTGTGGTCACAAGAAAAACAAATGTTACAAACAGCCTGATAAAAAATACAAACATCATTCCTACTGTTAGCATACATGTATTATTTTTCTACACAAACATGCAAATAAAAAAGTAAAATATTTGTCTGACTATAAGACATATAAAAGGTAATTTCAGTAGAAAAATAAATATACAGGAACTTTAAAGTAGCCTGAAGAACAAAGTAATAATCTTAATCTTTGTACCTTTTATTATTAGTAGTAAATATTACCCATTAAATTATTATTTTTCCAAAAATGAGAAAAAGCAGCATATTTGGTGGAGGGTTGAAACAGCAGCACCATAGATGGATTTCTGATTGTAATAGTTAAGAGTTGACAGAAGAGAGCACCAAATCCCCACTAAAGAGACTGGGAGGTGGTTTCAATCCAGTGCTTTCCCATCAAAACTATGTCAGATGACCACCGTCATGGTCTCACCTGAACATACATAATGTACGGTACATATTTACTGTATATACACACACTGTACCCACCTTTTGTTGTATTTGTGTACACCTCACAATAATAGCATATCTACAGTAGACAGTATATGTGAAAACAAGAAGCATGTGCTCACGTATGTTGTGTAACAGCTCAAACATTCTGGTTTGATTGTATTTGACTCAACATTGTCTCTAAAACTCATCAGGCACTTGTGAATGTTTGAGTCGTTCAGTTTGTCGCAGGCAGAGTCTTGTTTATTGTTGTTAGACAATGTTTTCTCATTTGAGTTCATGTTCTGTTGTCCTCCACTGACACCACACTAATATTGCTGCACTTCAGTTCCCATTATTGAGCATGCCCAGGAGCGTCCTGGGGTCCATCCCCTGCTGCTGGGCCATCTTCTGCACGTCGAAGCCCAGGTGCTTCAGGAACTGGATCACGCTCATCTCCTGTCCCGTCAGCTGGTCGCGAATGGTCGGGCAGGAGGGATTGCAGTGAGGCCACGGGCAGCTGTCGATCAAATGGAGAGGACAACCCCTTGTGGGTGGGGTCTTGTGCTTTTGGCTGTTGCTGATGTTGCGGCTGCCGTTGATGTGGTTGTTGACCTGGAGGCTGCGGTCCCAGCAGTGGATGGCTCTGGGCAGGGAGGTGCCTTTCACCTGGATGTCCATCCAGTAGCTGCAGGGACAGGAGGACACGCAGTGATGGAGGAGAGGACACAATTTTTTGACAAGAACTTCACCTAAGAAAACATCTATAAGAATATACTTAGGTTTTTTTTTTATCACTTTTTATCACTTTGTATAGTTGCATCAGGCCTTTGTGTACTGTTTTACATGATTATGGTCACCTTTATGAGGATTAAATTACAATGTTATCCTATATGGTAGGATTAGGAGAGATCATGATACAAACAGTGACAGATTTTGCCATACAGTTTATATCGTGATGTCTATTGGCTTAATTTCTCCAGGTTAAATAAATTTGTCAGTGCTCTCTGGTGGACAAACTATGTAACAGCATCAAAACATCTAATTTGTAATTTTTAACTATTTATCTGCCAACATGTACACCGATACAGATATATGTGTGATAAGCTAATATCAGTGACACATGATATCCAATGACTGCATATTCATGTAGAAAGCTAATTTAACAATATATGCAACACTTACAGATGTTTTATATAGATATTTTGTATGATGATTAAAAGGAAAAGTGTCAGTTCAAATTGACACTTTTAGCTTGGCAGATACAGTGAAGATTCTGGCATAATAAACAGCTTAAATAATGCCTTTTCAAATCAATTTGGGATCTCAGGGTTTCCGGAGACTTGGAGTCATTTTTAAGTCCCCACCTACTTCAGTTGTTTAGGAGAATGCTGCAACGCTGTTTTGCTGTGAAGCTCCAGAAATGTTTTGTGGACTACAAAAATTCACCTGACTCAGCATGGGGGTGAGTAGATAATGCCTGTATTTCCATTTTTGGGTGTACTTTTCATTTAATTTTAAAGCGTAAGATTAAGGTAGACAAAAGTATGCAAGTGATAGCAGACAGTTAATAAAGTCTGCTACAATGAAACTGGAGACTGTAAGTACTTGTGTTGTCTTATTACATGTTGAGTCAGTTGTTAATGGAGAGAGGCTTAAGGAGCGAAGGTTCTTGTATTAAAGCGTTTACTTACGTTCTAGTGATGAGTTCATGTGACAGACAGGCCGGAGCAAACATCGCCCTGCCATTCAAAACACACGATCACTCAGTCAATACTTTCACTTTACAAGATCTTTTGTTTATGTGCGAGTGTTTGTGTCAGTCTTACGGTACGTCATGTAGGGTGCTCCTCAGCTCCTGTCCCAGGTTCTGTATGTACCTCCACTGACCCTCGTGGACAGGCTGTCCGGTCAGATGGATGTTGTCGACTGTCAGCTGGGCCTCGTCAAACAGCCACTGCACCACAAACACCGGGCCTGGACAGAAAAGAGGATGTGCTGCAGGTTAGACTTTAAATGACACACACACACACACACAGCCCGTCTTTACCGTCCGCTTTATGGCAAAACTTTGGGCGTTTTGTCACTTACTTTTTAACGTGGGGTACACTTTATATCCAAAGAAACAGTTCCACTCCTCTCCCACATGAGCCTGTCTGCAGCTCTCTGGCACCAAACCGCCCCAGTACCTGCACACAGCAAAGTATTGTTGTTTTACTTAATCTCTACTTTTTAATCCCTCATCAGTCCATCTGTCATCTATCTGTCCGTTCAGCTCTGCTCCAGTCCTACCTGATGCCTCTCTTTATGGCCTCAGTGGGGGCACAGCTAATGGTATCCAGACAGTCTGTGAATTTGTACTGTTTGTTGTCCAGGAACCACCCGGAGTCAGCCAGACCCCTGACCTGCACCCCTCGGTGGCCCTGCGACTCCAGCTGCTCTGCGACATGATCCACGTTCAGGAGGACGCCTGTACCGCCCGCACTGGTGACAGGAAGAGTGGTGTCAGAGGGTGCGACGGAGCCATTAACTTTAGTAAAATACACACACACACACACACAGTAGGCCACACGGTCATATAGATGCTGAACTGACCTGCTCCCTGCCAGAAGCAGGACCTTGGCGTTGTCCAGGCCTTTTGTCAGCAGCTCGTTCACCACCTCCTTAATGATCAGAGAGCCCATGAACGCATAATCATCTGAGGACAAAATTTTATTTATTTTTTTAGATTGAGTCATATGACAGACTTTTCTGATTCTTTCTCATATGAATTTAAACGCACAGTATGTAATATTGCCGCTAGGGGTCCCTCACTCAAAACAATGAAAACAAAAGACATTGTTCAATGATGTCATGAAGTAGTGTGGGATCATGGGAGTTGCTGTCTTCCTTAGTGAGAATACCCACCATTGATGAATAGTTACAACAACCAGCTGTAAGCACAATTTACAGCTGGCTTATTATTTTGTTTATTTTTTTGTTATGGTTTGATTTTCTGGAGTACAGTTAAGAAGAGGAAGACGTACTTTATTAATCCCTTCACAGCAAAAAGAGGGGTTCAGTGCCTTGCTAAAGGGCACTGCGGCAGTGCTCAGGAGATGAACTGGCATCACTCCAGCTACCAGTCCACACTCTGTATAGACTAGTCCGAGAAAGTCTGGAACCAGCAACCCTCCTGTCTCCAATCTTTCTCCTTTGTCTGCTTTCCACATCTTACTGTGAACACATCTTTGGAAAGAAGAGGGACTATTTTGCTCTTTCAGCGTAAGACTTAAAGAGTCTGCAGACTGAGCTACTGCTGCCCCAAAAGTATATTTGTACTTTTGCAGTAAGTATATTTTATTGTAATGTTGGGAAATACTGTTGGATATCTGATGTGATTTCCTCCTGTAGGCTATTGTGACCTCTGTGAATCTTTGTCATCATCATGTGCAGCTTCTGTAGCCTACCCGTGTTACAACTAAACAGGAAGTGGAATTTTATTGTGAAGTGTTCAGTGGTTGTTAGAAGAAGTAAGTCAAGATTACAATGAACATAAAAAAGGAAAGTAAGAGAGCAACTACACCAACAATAAAGGTCAAAACATGAGTTTATTCATTCATAAAGTCTATGATGGACAGGTGAAGAAGACAGAAATAGTGCCACGCTGTCTGACAAAACGGTATCAAGATTTATCTTATAATGATACGTTCAAAGCCAAAAAATGTGTCTATTGCCAGTTTTAGGTGTTCGTTATGTGCTTAGTTTACAGGGATATATTAATGCAAAAACCCATTCATTTATCCAACGTCCACACGACAGATTATATTATAGGAAACTTAACTTGACAATTAGCTTTGCTACTTTTGTGTTTTCAGCTGAGGCATTTTGACAAGAATAACTGAGAAGTTCAAGGGATTTTTCATGAAAGGGGTGAAATCATGTGGGTTGCACAGCACCAGCTCAGCATGCGTGTTATGTTATTCATATTCGTGCAACAGTCTAAAAGGAACACGATAATGATTTCAGTAAGCCAGACAGGTGAAAAGTTACGGCAAAAGTTCAAAAATGTGAGAATGACTTCCTAGATCATAAGATCTCTGTATCTGTAGCCTCTAATCTGTTCGCTCATACGCTCATCATGCCTAAATAGCTTGTAAATCAATACTTTTTTAAATTTATCCTCAGTCAGATGCGAAGCTCACAAACAGATTTATTGTGTCTTACTGTTCTCTGTCTTCGGTGTGGCTCCGCTCCACACATCACTGGAGCAGTACGGGATGAACCTGCAGGAGAGTCACATTTAACATCAGAGCAGCTTTTATTTGAGCTGGTTCACTGACAGCTGACAGGTTGTAGCTGTACAAATAAAAGCCATACTGGCTGTGTGATGGTAGACTGAACACAGTACAAGTGTGCGTTCAAAGACAGAGAGCTGTCAGTGAGTGCTTTCTTATCTAACACTGACAAGCAGCCAGTGGAGCAGAACAGGAAGAGACTGAGAGTGCTGTCAGGCACTGCTGATCATTTTCTGTGTGAAATGTATAAAAGGATGAAAAAAGGCAAATACATTAACAGCAGAGGTAGCAAAAGTAGTCGGTATATCTAATGTGTATTTATTGTAACTGAAAGTAGAACTACCAGAATGGAAAATGTAATACAGATCATTAAAGTTAAATGTATGATACAAATAACTTAACTTATAGAAGAAATAATTTAGGATCAAAAGTAAAGGCACTCATTGTATAGGGAATAATCCTTTTTAGAGTGCTAAAGAATTAGAAGTATATAGTATTTTAAAGGATAAATTATCCCAAAAATGAAAATTCAGTCATTATCTTCTCACCCTCATGCCGATAAAAAGTCAACAAAACATTTCTGGAGCTTCTCCTAATCAACTGAAGTAGATGGGGACATGTTTTAAAACAACAACAATAATTTTTTTTTTTTTTTTAAATGGCTCCATGCAGTTTGGCTGACCCCTGGATTACGGTAATCGAAGTCTCCGGAAGCCATTGAGATCCCAAATTGATTTGAAAAGACATTATATACACCCTTTTCAAACCAAAATCTTCACTTTAGCTGCTGAAAGTTAACCTCATCTGAAGTGGGTGCACAACTTCAGCCGCCCTAAAAGTTTGAAAATAATGTCTTTTCGAATAACATTTGGTATCTCGGAGCTTCTGGAGACTTAAATTAGCCATTTTATGTTTCTGTAACGTTGTTTTTTTTTTTACATTTTAAAACAAGTCTCCATCTACTTCAGTTGTTTAGGAGAACACTGTTTTACTGTGGAGCTCCAGAAATGTTTTGTGAAAACTTCACCTGACCTTCCATCAACATGGGGGTGAGTAGATTATGACTGAATATTCATTTTTGGGTGAACTTATCCTTTAACATTTGTAGCTGGCTCAGATGTAGCTGAGTAATTAACAGTAGGTTTAACACCCTATTAATGAATCAAACTGCAGATATTATATAAAATATCTTATTAATCTATTATCATATTTTCACTAATTTGAAAAAGTCAAATAAAGCACCAGCATGTCAATGACATTACAAATATTTTTTTTCCTCAAACAATTTGAGTTGAGTTGAGTTGCAGTTGAGAAAACAAGAAAAAGGAGTATAGTAAAACACATGAGTGTATCAATATATAAAGACAGGGAGATACACGAGGTCTTACACCATGTTGGCGTTCCACCAGTGAGGGTTTTCCTCGGGTTGAGGAGACATGATTCCTGTTCCTGTGAAACAGAGAAAATGAGATCAAACATTTAGTTCCCTCTCTGGATCAACATCCTCATTGTAGAGTCAAAAAGACTCAGCAAAAGTAAAAGAAGTCCAAATCGTCGGACGTATCGCTGTGTGTTCTGACGTATGTTGAGGTGTGTTCCCTGCAGCCAGTAAGTCATTAACTTTCCCTGCTTTGGTCAGCAATTACATGCAGCCATTGAAGAGCTCTGTGACTGCTGAACTGGCCACCAGTGTAAAGTGTACTCAGAGAGGGTGGTGAAGAGAGGGAGCCGTAAACAAACAAGCAGTCCCCTGATGGCTGAGGGGAAAGAGCCGGAGTTTGACTTTTAAAGATGAATGCAAACTCAGCTAAAGAGGAAACACAAACATGAATCTATGAAGCTCGTTCATTCAGGGGAAGTTTCTTTTTTTTTCCTACTGAGAAAAGCGAAAGCTCTGTGGGGCTGTGCAGAGATTTTGCAAACGCTGCACAAACACGTGTGTGTGTGTGTGTGTGTGTGTGTGTGTGTGTGTGTGTGTGTGTGTGTGCAGACGAGATAGTGTGCTGACTGCACACAATGCAGGAAACATTTGTCTTGTTACCTGTTCTGGTTTGTGGCCACTTGGTGGAGCTCATCAGTCTCCTCATCGTCTCATACCTGCTGTCACAGGTCTGCCTGTTGAAACAGTACCATCCACCTAAAGAGAGCACACACACACACACACACACACACACACACACACACACACACACACACACACACACACACACACACTTGTAAACATGTTACATAGAGTTGTGTTTTACCTACATCTGCGTGGTTCATCCTCACCTTCTAAGAACAGCAGCCACCTCTTGCTGCCTTTCGACTCCTTGATGTAGTACCTGCGTGAGAACACCAGAACAAATCACTGTGAGTGTTTCATGCATACGCATATGCGTGTGCGCACACACACACACACACACACACACACACACACACACACAAGCTCCACAGGAGGGATGCTACCTTTGATCCTGACATGAAAGATTTGGCTCTGATCGCACCCCTAAAAATCTCTGCAGGAGTGTGTTTAGAGGCTTTCAGAGCTCTAATAGTTGAAAAACATGAACAGAGGAAACTCATCATGCTGTTGGCATCACACAAACAGACACACACATAGGGGCTTAACAGCATGGGTGGCATATCAAAAGGTCCCTTGTATTCACAGTCACAGTATTTTAATTTATTTCATTGGTGACCTAATCCTCCTGCCTCAGTCTCCTGTTAGCTGTACTGCCACACCTAAGAAAGGGAGTAATGAGATAGTATTCATGCATGATGCACTTCCATGAGATCAAAGTACTAAGAGTTATTCCACATAGTTAGACCAAATTTTAAGATCACACTGAATCCTTTCATCTTAACAGAAAAATGGCTCGGATGATTGGCACAACACTTGGTACTCTAGTTACTAAGAATCCCATAGCCATCCTCTAATTTCCTTTGGTTTTTGTTGTTGTATTTATTTTTGCATGTTTTGCTGAAAGTGGAATCTTGTAGAACTGTGCAGGACGTACACGAGTCACACTTGTTGTACAGTAGCTGTTTGGAGTGAGCATCCCATAAATCATTAAGGCACAAATCAGTCAAATGTGCTTGTGGGTCTCCCGAGACGAGTTTCCTTTGGTGTGTGTGTGTGTCTGTTTTACTCTTTAACCAGGACTTTCCAAGTCCATCTGATGGATTTAAATGTAAGTCAGGAGGGATATCACACACGTTTCTTCTATGTTTGCCATTGTTGAACAAAACAGACACCTGTCATGGCCAAAACTTTTTTAGAAATTCCAAATACTCAAAATTAGTTAGGGATATTGAGATGTTGGTGCATATATGCATGTGCATGGATATGCAATAAAAGTCAAATGAAAGACATGTCACAGAATAAACAATCAAATGAAACACAAAAATATCACTCACTAATTGTCAGTAGTGTATTATACGCATAAACTTTGCTCACTGATTTAAATAAATAAATAAACGTTGCCCCTCTCTCTGGAGCGCGCATGCTCTCCGTCTCTCTCACGCTCGTGCTCAGCGGCAGCGCGCGATGCGTTCCCTCTGAACTGGTCCTTTGATCCATTTTGGTCACATCCGGAGTGACAGGAGACTGAAGGGCAGAGAACTAACTAACCGTCAGAGTCATAATCAGCCTTTACGCAAATTGGATGTTTGGTTAAGCAGGGCGCAGCTCAGCCTGTGCGCCTCCGTGGCTTTAACCAACAGATCTCTACATATAAAAGGGCCACAGGTCTTTCAGGTGACATGTTGTAAGTTAGTTAGAGAAAGTTATGAGGCAGTACACTCACCCTGCAGGTGACCCGTCATTGCAAGTCACAGATACGTTCTTCAAAAAGTGCAACTTCATGTCTTGATCCAGCTTCTGCGCGGAGCACGGGTACAATGACTGCGCCAAGTTCTTTATCTGCACCATGAAGTTGTCCATGTTTCCCTCCACGGCTGTAAAGTCTAACGGGAAGCTCTCTGCTCCGTCCACCCGCTCCCGGTGTGCAGGAGGCTGCGTCTGCTGCTGCTGCTGCTGCATCCGCCGACTTTGCGCCCGACCTCCGGCCGCTCTCTTCGCATCCACCGGTGCGCTCATGTGGATGAAGAGCAGCAGCAAGCAGGAGCGCACCGCGGACTGACCGGCCGAGCTTCTCACCACACCACGGCTCTGCATGTCTACTTGTTACTGGAAAACCTCTCTGAAATGTGTGTGAGGGATGTGAGTGAAGCACAGCATGTCCTAGGAGTCGTTAGGAAAGTGAGAAGTTCTTTGAGAACGCACGGTGACCTCTGGGGAGCTCGTGAAAGGTGCGCAGGATGATGGACGCAGGCTGCGGCTCTCCATGGTGCCTTCAGAGATGTGGAGCTGGTTGAAACGATTCACCTCAAATGCACGTGCAGTCCCGTACGCGTCATTTCGGTCCTGAAATCGTGAGCAGCCGGTAGAAGCGTCATTACGCGCGTAGAAGTCCCTGAATTCAGCGCAGTTTGGTCTCTGCGGACCTGTTGGCTCTTGGTCTCAGGTTCTCATGAGCTGCGGACGAAGAGGAATTTTATTTGAAGTACCCCCCCACCCCCCCCACCGCTGCCCCTCCCGCCCCCTTCCTGCCCCCTTGCTCCGCGTGCTTCTCACTCTCGCGGGCCAATCGTTATTACCGTTGGCTGATGCTCCTCGCGGGGCGTCGGTCTCACACCAAGAGCGCGCGCATGCCTGGCACGCCCCTTCAGTCGGTCCGCTCGTATAGTCGGTCCCTTTGAAGTCGTGTCATCATGTGACCGCGCCGCCCTTTGAAGTGCCTGTGATTGAATGCGGTGTGTGAGCGGAGCAGCGGGCAGGCTGCGGAGGGTCACACCAAGAGAAGCAAGTTCCGTGGCTCCCTAAACCCACATATTCCTGTTGTTTGTGGCTGGGGAGGTAATTTAATAGAAAACAGGAGAGATAAGGTCACCGGAAGGCTTTAAATCATGACTGTGATGTGTGAGGACACAGATATGTAGCTCCCTTTGTCATTCATCAACTGTTAATAAAGGCCGCTGCATCAATTCGTTGGATCTCTATCAAGGTTCAAGGTTAATTTCCTTCTACGACCCAGGGTTGTAAAATTAAAAGTTGTAGTCCCTTTATGCTACACAAAACAAACTTTGTGTTGTTAAGGATGAGTTGAGCAGCATCACAACCTGAGGAAAGAGCTGCTCTGTAGTCTGGTGGTACGGCAGCAGGTGCTTCTTTCATTGACTGGGTGACAGATATCAACTATCTTTGTACTCTATAAACTTTATTTAAAGGAGCACTATTTAGTTTTGGTCATGTTTTCATTAATGAATGAACTGAATAAACAAATCGACCTTAAAGGACAACACAATTTCATATAGTTTTACTTTGTTGGCAGTCTCTGCCACCTTTCTAGCGTTCTGGGGACCTTATTTTACTCTGAGAACAGCTTGTTTATTCAGTTATGGAAAACATATTTCCAAGTTTGTATTATTACCTCATTAAAGTGATGATACCTGGTTGCCTGCAGGTAGTATCAGCTCTGTATCTGGATATTTTCAGCAGATGGATATTTTGAGGGGAACATTCTCTTCTTCAGCCTTTGTGCCTTACCAAGTGTGGTTTGCTGGGAACATTCAGTCTTTTCTGATTTCATCACAGCCTCTGGTCATGTTTAACGTTCTCTGTGTTTCTCACCATCCTTTTCCTTTTTATTTTAGCCCACCAATGGCTTAGAGCAGCTCATCAAACCGCTGGCTGTGAATGCCATTAAACATGTGGAAAACTCAGTTCTGCGGATTGGCCTTCACTTCACCGTTCACTAATCTTCATTGTTACTGGTTTCAACTGAAATCCACAGATGATTATTTTTTCAGGCTGAAACCTCCTTTTCCTTCTGTGGTGGCACTGACTCCTGACTTGACATAGCTTGACATATGTACTGTAGGTAACACAGCCTAGTCTGGTTGAAGCACCCTGATCAGCTGTTTCTTAAAAGCTCTACTTTTGATCACTTCTGGTGAAACTCTTTGAGACCATAATTAAGTCTGACATTCAGCAACATCATGCCATCTTTTTTTTGTTGTCTGACTTTGCTTGAGGGATTACCAGACAGGAAACTCAATTTTTAAGTGTGTCTGTTTAGTCATTGGTTAAAGATTTTTGTCTGTGAAAATGCTGCATAAAACCAGACAAGCTCCCAGCACAGATGCCTTCACTCCATCCAGGCAGTTTTGAAGTTTCTAGCCTGCTGAGTGAGGAAGGAAACTGATTGTTTGTTTGTTTGCTCAGACGGTGGCAATTTCCCCCCAGAACTGAGAACTGTATTCACCTCTCTCTCTCTCTCTCTTTCCCAGGTGGACTGTGACTCTAAAATGTTGCTGAAGTGGTCAGTCAGTCAGTTGTATGTCCTCTGAAGCTCTGAGCTCACACCTCTCCATCTGTTGGCACCATGTGTCGCGTTATCTGTCCTGTCTGATTCTGGCTTTGATCCAATTTGATCCTCACTGAGAGAAAATGGACCCGATTCTCTCTGTGTATGAGCAGTTCGTCTGTCAAACTGCATATGGTACATATGAAAGTTGATGTACTGTATATATGCAGTATATATGAAGTCTTTATATATTGAGTCATCCATATGGGGCACAGATTGGACGTGTGTTGCCAGTTTACAGACAGAGTCTGCCTTCTTCTCTTATGATGGCCAGTGAAGTTAAAGATGAAACATCTTTAGCCAGATTGGTGGGCTACATAGTCTGTTCTTTTTTTGAATATGTTATACGCTACAAGTGAGAACAAGAATAATGTGTGTATTACAAGGGATTTAACAAATTCAACTTCAAGTTTTCAGCGTCCATTAGTTAAATGAATATGGAAGCATTTATTCGAAAATGTCAGACTCCTCCTTTCAAAATGAAATAAAACTAAGATAACATATATATTCCAGTGATGTTTGATACCCATCAAACTATTCATAGGCCTCTTGTGCTTTGAGGATGGAAGCGTGGATGTTTTTCACAGCATGAAAAGCCCAAGTGTCATTAATATAATTAACAATGGCTCAATTCTAAATGTCCCAGTAGGCAAACAAGTATGAACATAAACAGAGCCCTACACACAATCATTTGATTATTCAGCCTGTGCCTTTTCTAATGTGACATGTCAGAATGTGAAAAAAAAGATTTATTGTATTAATCAGCATACATATACTGTATGAAAGCATCAGATTATGTTTCTCTTCTCATTAATTCACAGACATGTGTTTCAAGACATTTGGTTCAAGTCATTTTTTTAGGGACTAGTCAAGTCAAGATACAGCACTATCTGGTTTTCACAAAGAGAGAGGACAAGGTATTTATAATGTCTAATAATGATATTATGGGCAATTGATAAAACCTGTTGGAAAAGTATAACAATGAAGTTAAACTGTATTTTAATTATCGATATTTAGTGATATAAGCATAATTGAACAGGAAAATAACATTTTAAAAGCTTAGTTTCTTAAAGGAAGTGGAACTTGTGAAAAGAGTGATCAATACATGTAAATTGTTATAAACTGTTACGTAGAGCCCCTTTAATTTCGTCTCAAAGAAATACTGAAAACTAGACTTAAAAAAACCCAGCTAAACAAAAACATAAAAATTAGACACAGATAAGTCATTTGAGTCATCATGTCTCAAGTCAAGTCAAGCCACAAGTCTTTCACAACCAAGTACAGTCTCAAGCATTTTTTTTTCTGTTATGTAAGATTGCATGTCATCAAAAATGTGACTCGAGTCGACTCCAAGTCATATAACTCGGGTCCACATCTCAATTTATTCAAGATTACTCTTTAATATGTCAACTGTCTCAATGTATTTGTGTTTGTAGTATATTAAAAACTATATATTGACACAAGAAGTGAAAAAAAGCATTATGTTGCAGAATATGTCAGATGTCACGTGGATTGTTTTTTTTCAACAGCACATTTTATTATAAAAAAGCCATTTCGATTGTTCAGAATGACACCGACAGTGAGACACGCTGCTGTTAATTGTTTGAATGGTAATTTCCAGGTCTGTGAGCACCTCAGCAAAATCATTTTCTCCTAACTTGGGTCCCTTTAAAACCTGTTTGTAAAGAGTCAATAAAGTTTATTCAAATAAACACCGCGACGTCACGACACACAATGGCAGCCTGTGGTACAGCTGTGACGGTTCTCACTCCAAATGGGAGAAGACAAACAGTTAAAGTGTCTCCAAACACACCGTTATTACAGGTAACTCGTGTTTTAAGATCATTTCATGCTTTCTGGTACGGACTGTTTGTTTCCTGCGCGTTTCTTTGTTCCTAAACCAGCAAACTGTTCTCCTCTGAGTTAGCTTGTTTGGCTAACAGCAGTTAGCCAGTGACAGATCAGTTTTCGTGCGGATAAAATTACATGATTTTGCTTATTAGGTGGCAGCTCTTGACCTGTGAGATTCGTCTTGTATTTGTCATCTTTAGGTGCTGGAGGATGTCTGCAAAAAGCACGGATTTAACCCGGACGATCACGGTTTGAAGTGAGTATTAGTTGGCTGATGTAGCTGTCACTGTACTGACAGTTGAGCTAAATCAATGTTAGCTTTTAATTCCTGGCCTGAGCCTAGACTGAATCTAATCAGGTTCAGTGTGTTGTGTGTGATAATCACAGTCTGAGAAGTGAATAGTAATGAACACATGACATGGCTACTGATACTAAACCAGTAGACAGAGCAGCCGAGGTTTGTCCCATCTATTAGGTGAGGTGTTTAACCGGAGGGTTGAATTCAAGCACTGATTTTTACCAATTGGTAAGACAAACAAATATAATCTTGGCTTCACATTACGTTTCATAATGTTTGGACCATCTCCAAAAAAGAAAAAAAGCTTCACAGTTGAGATAAAACCCAGGATTTGATCCATTACACTGCCTTCACTCTAACAAATGAATTATATCAATGTGATGTTTGCTACCTTTTGTTTTAATGACTCAGCAGCTCTACAGGAGAGATATTTAGCTTTATTTTTTAGTATTGTATAGGAAGGACGCAATTGTCCCATCATGCATCTGTCATCAACTCTTGACAGGTTTCAGAGGACTACTGTTGACCTCACGCTGCCATGGAGGTTTGCCAACCTGCCCAACAATGCCAAGCTGGAAATGGTGACGAGTACGAGGAAACAGGCAGCAGCCGACAGCCAGGTTAGTTAAAACAACGTGTGTGTGTGTGTGTGAGAGAGAGAGAGAGAGAGAGAGAGCGAGAGAGAGCGCGAGAGAGAGAGATCAAGGGTACATATGGTCATCATCTGCTGTCGCAGATTAATTCTCAGGTGTGATTGTGTGAAAAAGAGAAATGAAAGCTTGTCACTAAAATTTAGCTTTTAAATATGCTGAATGTAAACTTCATGTGTTTGTATTTTTTAAAATGATGAACAAAAAATGTAACACATTGAATTTTATTGAAGAATTTCTGTTCATCAAACATGGACAGTAAATTGTTTTGTATGACTTTCATAGAAAATTACATTGACTGGTTGATAATTCCTACTCGATAAATGTCCCAAATCCACATGGAAGCACTTGGTAGTTTGGATAGTTTGGTGTGTAGGCACAGCTGACTGAACCAAATATCACAACATCTCCGATCATTTGTTATTCATTTTTATGTTGTTTTTTTTTTTTTGTTACACTGTTTCGATTGGTGGGTGATGTAAACTCTCTGGAGAAATAACAATATTGAGTCAAATAAGTCAAAAACAGTCAGTTCAGTCCAAAATATTGTATAAGTTAGCTGTGATGTGGCTTTGCAGCAAGTGTTTCAGTATGGGGTTATTTCAACAACAACCACCAGAAAAGCTTCACTGCTGAACAAAGAGCTGAACTCTATTTGAAGAACTGAACATGTCTTCCAAAGGAAATTCCTTCATTTAATGTAATGAGGATTGTGGTGGAGAGCTCTTTCTAACATGTCGGCTAAGATCTTCTATAGGTGCTCAGTTGGGTCTTAATCTGGTGCCGCTGTAGCATACGAGTCACATCATTTTCATCAAGTCAGTCAGTTAGCCTTCAAGCCCCACATGGAATCAACTGCACTGATTTGATTTCTCCTTTTATTCAGGTTTTTTCTTTTAATTTGTCACACCTCTGTATATCACAGTCTGATGATTAGGGCTCGCCATCACAATACAGGTAGTTCCCCGAAACACTGGGCTTGTCCTGAGTATCATATTTTGGGCATCTAAACTTCACTGAGCATTACCCTCAAGTATTCGAAGCTTTGACCACTAATTAAACTGCTAATTTAACACCAGAGAGGAGCTTCATTTCTCTTTTTCGGTGCTGCCAATGTAACGTCTCCTTCCTCTTCAAAAAACAAAAATAAAACACTGATTTGGATATTTAGGTTTGGAAACTCTGAAGCATTCAGGCCAGCCCAATGAAACTCACAAGGTAATCTAAGATGTGCCTCACAGGATTATGTAGAGCTTTTATCTCCTCAAAGTTAAGCGTGCACAGGTGAGATGAATCCCTGTGTAACATAGTGCAGGAATGTGGGCCTGGAGAGTTTTTCAGACAACTCCAAATTGGCAAAAGACAAAACAGTTCAAATATCTGCAGGACAGAAAGAAAATTCCTCAGCTTCAATAATTCAACACAGTCAGTATTGTATTACATGAAACCATATTAAGGTTTGTCCCACCCATAATTTGTTAAAAAAAAAACAACCTCCCAGATGATACGTAGCCTTATATTTCAGTATCACTGTTATTTTGTTTTTTCTGTCAGCTTTATTTGTGGTTTTTTTATTGTCAGTACCTGGTCATTTATAAATTCTCCGCCTGTGTTCCTGCTTTCACTCCAATCTGATCTGTATCCAAAAACACACTTTGTTGTAGCTGAGCTGTAGTTTCCTATGACATCATGGCATCATAATCTAAGCAGTAAAATCACGGCTGGGTTTGATCTGTTGTACTTGTTCATTTGATGGATGGTTGACTGTTGATACCTCACAGATTTATTAACTCACACACACACACTCACTCACTCTTGTACCACACACACACACACACACACACACACACACACACACACACACACACTCACTCTTGCACCACACACACACACATACACACTCAGGCTCTCCCAACATTTACCCCAGCCAGACGGGTGTGTGAGAGTGTTTTGTGTTTGACTGTTGACAGCCAAGGTGCTCTTTTCATCTCTCCCGGTGTGCCGACGGGCAGCGTGCTTTCTGTGCTGGACAACATGGTTGTTCAGTAAACATAAATAAGTCATTGAATGAGTCAGAGGGAGAAAGAACAACAGAGACTCGCCCTGATGCCTTCTGTTACTCATTTCAGACTGAGCTAGGCACACATGTGCATTAATCAAGTTCGATTATCAAAGAATTTTCTTCCTGCAAAATGGCTCAAGACTGTTGAGCCAAGAACCTACAAATGGCCACCTAGGGAGACTTTAGTAGTTTCCCCTCTGCATTTAAGGTAACCTTTGTCACATATTCCTACAATTTGAAGGGTTGAGGTAAAGATATGTTTTGCATTCACCTATTTTTTAACTTTGTATCCTATAGTGTTGAAAGGCAATTAATATTGTGAAATAAAACATACAAATTGTTTCAAGCTACTGTCAATTTTTTGTTGATTCTAGCGTCCACTTTGGACGAAAGATGATGAGGATGAAACAAAGTATAGCGTTTTGTTTCTGTAATTAATTGAGACTGGTTCATAACCACTTAAAAGTTCCTTGTAGTATGTTTAAACTGTTTCTTTAGTGTCGATGCTTGTGATATAATAAGGTCTCAATGTAAATCCTTTGAGTACTTCATAAGAAAAAAGCAAAATTTAAAATAAGGTCTTTTATTCCTCTGGTTTCTAAGACATGTACAGTCTAATTTTGGATCAAAACCAGTAAGGGTCCTTCACTGGGTCACATCTTTCACATCTTTGTCACAAGCTGTAAACAAAAATGTAATACTGCCAGAAAAAAAACACGTAGCATCTCATCTCATAGTTACCTCTATCACATGGACACTGTATATACGATGAGGTTAGACAAAAAGCTCATGAGTTTTGGACAGACTGTTAGACCCTTTATTGTTTCTTCACACTGGTTACTGTGTTTAGTGTGTGTGTGGTCTTTAACATATGCTTAAACTACAGATGTGTGCGTTACTGTGGTTTCCTGTCCTTCAGGTGCGGATTGCACTACAGATGGAGGATGGCTCTCGGCTCCAGGGTTCCTTCTCGAGTGGACAGAGTCTTTGGGACCTGATCACAAATTTCCCCCAGATCAGGTGTGTGTATGTTCATGTACACATGTGCAAAGTTTATGTGTGTGGGTGTGCTTTTGTACATCTGTCATTGTGAGGACCAAACAGAACAAATGGAGGACATTTTAAAAGAGTTATTTTCTGGTTTTTCACAGGACTGTCCGAGGGTTAGGCTTAGTTTTAGGGTTAAGGTCAGAATTAAGGTTGGGTTATATACTGAGTGGGAGGATCTGCTGGTCTTTTCTGAGAAAAGATGCTTTATCCATCAGTACAGCATGATGGACTGCTCTAAATACTGCAATACCTACGATATTTGGTTGCTATTGCTATGTTGAAAAAAGCCAGTCAGAGGTGTCAATTAGAGCGCCGTTGAATTCAAAACACTTTGGCCTAGCAGTTCACAAAAAAAAAAACAGCCGTATTTTGTGGATTCATCCAAAGTTGAACCAGAATTCAAAAGTACATTTATTTAAAGTGGAAATAGGCATTATTCTTTGGTATTACTATTAGTACTGCTGTCTCACAGACTGCGTTATCAACATGGCTATCGCTTGCAGAAACCCTAATTTCAGTGCTGAGGAAAGGCAGTGAAACACTCGGTTGTATTAAGAAGTAGGGCGGTTTTGTTACTTATTGATCTAGTAAAAAGAATGCCGGTTTTGAACCTTCTCATGTCCCGGTGGTAAGGGGAAACGTATCAGCTAGGGAACAGACTTTGATGCAACACCAGCACTCTCCATCTAGTGAATGCCCTCTGTTCACTCTTGTTTTACCTCAATTTCTGTCACTCGCCCTCTTCACCTTCTTTGCCTCAGTTGGGTTCCTTTTCTTTTGCAGTGTAGAGTTTCCACAGTTATTCCAGTTGTTCCACCGTTACCTGGGGAGAGTGACTGGGCAAGACAGTAATGTGATGGCAGATGCGCTTCCTTTGTGCCACAATTCGATCTTCATTTACGTTGATGGTGCCGTTATCATGCCATTACACTGGAACAATAAGTTAAAGCACAAATGTCTCGGTGATTGGATGTCTCTGACCTAAATGCAGCTTGGCAAAGTAGAATATATTTTCGTGTCATGTTTTTATCCAAGCCTTAGAAGTGCTCCTGTGAGTCACCTGAGATTGTCTAAGGAGAAATTTAAATGTCTCCTTTGCAACTTTATTCAATGTCTGCACATCCCCAGTAGAGCAGAGAGATGGTCCTCACAAGTATGGATGACGTGTTTGTGTGTATGTTTGCCTGTACACTCCAGCAGGCCAGAAAGTGATGGTTACTATTGTGCAGGAATGATCAAACACTGTTAAATAACATCCCTTCTTCTCTTCACTCCTCTACTGCAGTTCAAGCTTTCCCACACATCACCACTACTCATTTAAACACATACACGCACACACACATGCAGCTGTTACTCAGTAGTTCCAGCTGTGCGGTCCCAGGTGCTCGTGCATCCGTCCAGCCCTCATCTCATCTCTATTAAATGACATCACTCCATATCCTGATCCTTTTCCAGGGAAGTTACGCTTCCATGAAATGAATATTAGCCCCACGCCAGCGTAAAAGTTCTGGGAATGTTGTGAAGCAGAGGGGGAAAGCTTTGATTTCTCTAGAATTGAGGAGAACAATAGTAAAACATTTATGGTTCAATTAGTCTCAACACGGGATTGTGCGCACATGGTTTACACATGCAGACAGCGTGCCACTGCATTGCATGAGGTTTGATTGTAAAATCACGGAGCTGATTTTCTTGAACAAGGGAAAGTCACTTCTGTGTTTGGTTTTGTCACTGTTAAAGCCAATAAAAATAATTCATCCATAGTTTTAATGTCTGTTTTTCCTGTCGGCACCACCTGATTCCAGTGAGTCGGAGCTGTCTGAGTCAGGATCCACCCCTGTGTGTGTTTACATGAGAGACGAGGTATGCAACGCTCCTTTAACTCTCCCTTTGTTAAGAGCTGAAAGTGAGTTTTATTGTAACAAAGCTGTGTGTGTGTGTGTGTGTGTGTGTGTGTGTAGGTGAGTGGGGAAGAAGCACTCAAGAAGGCCACTCTGAAGTCTCTGGGTCTTACAGGAGGAAGTGCCATCGTCAGGTAGGCTGCTTGTGTTCGAGCTGATTTAATGTGGACAAACAGCAAAAACAATGTAAAGTTGAGAGTTTATGCTTTATGATTAAGCTGTTTCTTGTTATTCTGTTTAAGGTTTTTACTCAAAAACAACAAAGCACAAGAAGAGGAACATGGCGGCGAAGCCACTGAAACACCGGCTATACCAGCCACACCTGTTGCCAAGGAAACTAAGCCTAGCCTGCCATCTCAGCCCAATCCTGTTCCATCACATCCGGAGACGTCAACAACAGAGGTGCCAATTAAAAATTCAAACCTTGATAGGCCAATGCCAACCCACCCTGCGCCACCTCCCACGTCTGCCACAAGCACACTTCCTGTTAAACAGGAAGAGGTTCCAAACTCCCATGATGCAGTTCGGCCAAAGGTTCCTCCCGTGGAGAAAGGAATGTCAGAGGAGGATGGTGAGAAAGCAGGGCCATCAGGACTGAACTCTCACCCATCTGCCTCCTCCTACTCTGCCGCTCCCTTCATTCCCTTCTCCGGAGGCGGTCAGCGCCTTGGGGGTCCTGGGGGAGGTGCAGCGGGTCGCTCAGTATCGTCATCCTCATCATCCTCATCTCTGGCTGCTCTGACTGCTGCAGTAGAATCACCCAAAGCCAAGAAAGCCAAATCCAGCCACAGTTCCAGCACCAAGGTAAGCTGTACCATGACAAGAGGTGCAAATGAAGAAAGTCCTTATATCTCATTCTAGGATTATTAAAACTTCTCCTATCCAACAGAAATAATTTTGCAAACCTCACTTTGCATTTTGAGATTATCAGTTTTTAGAAAACAACGATTCATCCAGCAGTTACGGTTTGGCGAGTTGTCATGAAATTATAGATGTTTACATTTTCATTTTTTAGCACTTTTAAGGACTTCTTGTTCAAGTTGGCTTAAAAAGTGATGATCTTCATGAGATATGCTTTAAAGCTACGGAACAGCTAATAAACTGACCTTGTACGGAGATTTGTTCTCCAACTGTTGTGAATAAGATCAAGAGTAACTTTTAACTTCAGACTACTAAACTTGGCCATGGCTTTTATTGGTTAAAGTATGATTTCAATATATTTTTCAGCTTGGGCAGAGAAGATATAGATCTGAAAAAAGTGGATTGCATTGTCAATACTTCAAATACACATCAGGCTACCAGGAAGCCCAAATCACACTTTCTTACTCCTCTTAAGGTCAACCTAATGTTGCTTCAAGTTATTTATGTTTCACCTTTTGGCAGCTATTTGTGTTTGATGCAAGCAAACTTCTGTAGATTACACAACATTTTGCTAGAGACTAAAATTCATTCTTGACTCTAGAAACAATAACCATAACACAAATATTTGTTCTCAAGTAATTTAGTAAAACTTTATTGGAGAGCTTTTTCTATTCCTTTCACAGCGTCAAACCCCTGCAAACCAGCCAGACGAGGACATGGAGCAGGGGGAAGAGTTCTTGGAGGTAAACCTATTTGTTTCCAGTTTCTGAACTTTTAACCTGTTGCCTGTTGGTTTCAGTTTATGAGCTTTCCTTGAATGAGCCTTGAACTTAATGTTATTCTGTAACTCATCAATTTAGGTTTACATTCCCTCTCAGGTCTGTAAATACTGGTATAATCATGATGTTTTTTCAAAGTGTGGCATTGGTAGCCCCTGACTTAGACAAAATGGAGAAAAATACACCCTCTCCCCATCCCCAGCCTACTTTTTGAACCACAGTGTCAATTATGGTTCCACGGACACAGGCTTAGTTTTTTTAACCTGCATTTTTTTACATTCTTGCAAGTTTGCACCATTTTAGCTAATAGCGACTCCTATTTGCAATGTAACCATATCTATACAGACAACTATCAATGGATCGCTTTGATACTAAAAAAGGCTGAGAAACGTCATGATTCTCTGGCAAAGTTATAAGGAGAGTACAAGGAGTTTAGGGAGATAACAGCAATGTGGCGCTTAAAGTATAAGTTCACCCCAAAAATGAAAATTCAGTCATTATCTACTCACCCCCATGCCGACGGAAATTCTGGTGAAGTTTTGTAGTCCACATAACATTGCTGGAGCTTCACAGCAAAGCAGCATTGCAGCGTTCTCCTAAACAACTGAAAATCCTCTACCAGACTCTGTTTTGTTATGCCAAAACCCTAACTGAAGATGTTAAGCTTAAAGCGTTAGCGAGCATCCTATCTGAAGTGTGTGTACGAGCTTGACTGTGCATCAAGGGTGTTAATAACGTTTTTTTCAAATCAGTTTGGGATCTCTGGGCTTCAGGAGACTTTATTATGCTGAACACGGCGTAATGAGCTCCAGAAATGTTTTGCAGACTACAAAACTTCACCTGACCTTCCATCGGCATGAAGGTGATTACCAGATAATGACTTTTCATTTTTGGGTAAACTTAGGTCTTAAAGTGTCCTAATTGCCTCCAAGAGCTGTGTGTCACTGCCACTGCCACTCCAGTCAAATCAATGGGCCAAACTACAATACAGTAAATGACTCCCCGTTGTTTTGAGCTCACTGGCATGCACCTGTCCCTTTCAGCTCACTCAGTATCTTTGTCTCACATCTCTCCCTCTGCAGACATGTGCCTCACAATTTGAAAACCTCTGCTTTAGATGAAAACATCAATGTGGACATTTTTATATCTCCATCCTTACCTTTACTGTTTCTACAGCCAATAGAGAGGGAGCCTCTCGTCTACCACCTGGACGCGATGTCCCATCACTCTGAGGACCACGAGAATCTGCCCGACCAGTTCTTTGAAGTGACGGTGGACGATGTGCGCAAGCGTTTCGCCCAGCTGAAGAGCGAGAGGTGGGAGAAGGAAGTGAATGGAAGCAGTTGAGTGACTTCGGGTCAGAGGACTGCGTGTGTGATAATTGGTATAAATACCTTGTTGCTGCAGAAACACGCCTGGATCAGATGTGTTCCTGCACTGTTTGTAACAGATAATTAGTCAGTTTGGCATTTGGTCCTGCGGTGTTGTGTCGATGTATAACCCTTAATTGCAGAATACCATAGCAGTGATGAGAGGCCATAGGCAGGGAGAATGGCGGGCATCACTGCGTGCGTTTTGAAGTTCTTCTTCTTTTTTATTTATTATGAGTTTGAAGTTTTTATTTATTTATGAGCGCTTCTTCAAAACAGATGCGGAGGAGTTTACTCTGCACTCTCTGGATGTGGCCGCAGCAGACCACAGCTGCTGAGACACTGTGTGTGTTTGTAAACATGTTCTCATTTATAAGACACTACAAAAGCTTCTAAATATGGCATCCAGGGAGCAATTAGTGAGCCTGTTCTGTGCAGACGTTTATCTTCCAGCCATCGACCAAACACCGTCAGGTTGAGACCACACCGCGTACGTCCTTTAATCTCCGTCTACATTGACTTAGCCGGCTGCCTCATGGCTACGCTACTACTGTGTCAATGACTGCAATTACAGAGGGTGGAATTAAGCAGACCACAGCAATTCGTCTCGTGCCTCCGACGCGCACACACACACACACACACACATGCACGGCCACACACGAGTCGGGGTAGAGGACGAAACATTTTGCGCTCATCTTTCCCCTCGCTGACTCCTGCGGTCTGCTTTTTATTTCACAGCTCATTTCATTATAACCGCGTCTTGTCTCTTTCTCACTTGTTCCTTTTTAGGAAGTTATTGGAGGAGGCCCCGCTGATGACTAAATCTCTAAGAGAGGCACAGATGAAGGAGAAGATACAGAGATATCCCAAAGTGAGCAAAATCACAATCCTGTTTTTAAATGGTTGTATGAAATATGAAATATGCAGACTATGAATAACCTGCTGCCACTGTTTGTTTCCAGGTAGTCCTGAGGGTCCAGTTTCCTGACAGACATGTTCTACAGGGCTTCTTCAGGCCTCTGGAGACAGGTGTGTCTGTCTGTGTGTGTGTGTGTGTGTGAGTGAGTGAGTGTTTGCGTGCATGTGCAGTGTGGAGAGTGTTCATTTCAGCTGGCTAGCCACAGGTATGGCTGCAATGTTAAAGCTCCTTGCGGCTCCCTCACCACATTTATGACTGTAGCCACACCAGAGTGACAGAGAGACGGCAAGAATGAGACAGGTCTGTAATTCCAGGGATTAGATCCACCTCAACACGACAACCAGCTGAACAACACATCTGAGGGAAATTCCATCTGAAAAATGAATGATACTCCACACAGTGACTGACTGGAGGTGTTCTGTATTTGTTTTGTGTCCAGTTGCTGCTGTGAGGCATTTTGTGAGGAGTCACTTGGAGGATCCTCAGCTCAGTTTCTACCTGTGTAAGTGTCATTTAATCTTCCCACTAATTAATCATAACCTCATCAACCACAGAAATACATCCCTGCAGCTCCTTTGTGAAGGTTTGATGTGTATATGAAACCATATTTCTGTGCTTTCACACCTGGCCAGAAAATAATGATTCCAGCCTTTTTAAAAGTTGTTTGTAGTTTTTCCATCATTTCTATCAGCTGTCATTATAACCAGTACTGGGTTTTTAAAGCTGATACTTGTTATTATTCCCAACATTAAGAAACCTTTCTAACCAGGGCCCTTACATACGTTCTGACCGAGACATTTTATACTTGGTGCCTGGTTGACAAACTATGTAATGAAGACACTGTTTCTAAATGACCGCAAACCTCGTTTGGCATTTCTGTACTGACATTGGTTGTTACTTATAATTAACATAGTACCACTACATTCATCTGTCGGCACATTATTTGTCAGCTTTTCTCACTGTTTATTTGTCCAATGCCGTGTGAATTAGAGGCAGTATGATGCCAAATGCCTAATCAAATTGTAATAGAGGTCAGAGTAGCATACAGGTCACACAGGTCTATCTAGGGCCTAGTCCAGGACACAAGGTCGCAGAATCCTCCTGGATAATGCTGTTTCTATTGAAACATTGTTTGTATTTTCCATCATTGTATTTCACGGTCAGTTTATGTCTTTCTAAATAACATCCACAAACTCAGATATTTCACTCCATTATAACATAACATAAGGAATTCACCTTTGCCAGTGATACTATATACATGGATAAGACCCAGTTAGGAAGCCGATGTGGGTGTCTGTGTTCTTTTTCTAAAGAGATACACATTTTCATACACAAAAGTAAATCATGTCTAGGCCCTGTCCAAAGATACAAGTGTTCAGATGCTGCATGTGCAGCAGTGTTATAGTCATATGACCCAAAAGTCATATTTGTGTAAAAATAAAGATATCGTGCTAAAATATTACTTTGGTTAAAGTGAAAGTCACCCGTATGAATAGTATTTGAGTGAAAGTGAGTATATATACTTAAGTACCAAAATTAATTTTCTGGCAATATATGTATTTTAGGATCAAAAGTACAAGGAAAACTATGTAAGTTATGCTTACATTTACATGTAGGTCCTATTTCAACACTGTATAGTCGGGGTTGACGGATTATCAGAGCTGATGTTCAGCATATTTCTGATCATTCATTTAAAAAAAAAAAAAAAAAAATCTGGTTACCGATAAATTGATTTTAAAATGTGCTACTTTGGCTCTGTTGCATCATCTAATCTGCAAAGTAACTAGCAATGTAAGTTATAAAATAAATTTGTTGTAAAAAGTCCAATATTTGCCTCCCAAAATGTGGAGGAAGCTGAAAATGGAGATGCTCCTTGAGTAAATGTACTTTGTTGCATTCCATCACTGATGTACAGTATCTGTTGATGTGGGCAAAACATTGTTACAGAGCCATATTTAGTTTTAGATAAAAACTGATTATATAATATTATAAAAGCTTGTAGTTTAAGAAAGGGCATGTCTGCAAACATTGGTCTTCGTCCATTTTTTAAATGAACTTTGTTCAGTTTAACTTTGCACGGTCAGTGTAGCTTTTAGCAAGGAGTATGCATTTCTAATTTCTACCCATGTTGTTCTTGCTTCAAATGTATTTTAGTCATCACCCCCCCAAAAACCATCCTGGATGACCCTTCAGCTACACTGTTTCAGGTAAGATACTGCCGCCATTTAAGTCTTCCAGTAACACTTCTTTAAACCACAAGAATAAACAGAACAATTTGACTCAAGCAACCACATCACAGTCAAACTGCAGAAAACAACAACTACAAAACTCTGGCTTTCCATCTTTGAAGCTACCTCAACACACACACACACACACACACACACACACAGAGAGACTGTAAAATGTATCGGCTGGTCTCTCTCTCCTCTTCAAAGCCCCACCACATTCCCGTTCTCCCCCTCTTCTCTCGCTCCTCCACACTCTCACACTTGTTCCCACTCTCTCCACTGTCCTTGACCCCAGCTGGGCTTGATTTTTCCCAGACTGGCACATGGGGTTAATACAGGCCTCGCTTTGATCTTGACACACACACACACACACACGCACACACAGAGCAATGGGCAGCCTTGATGCTTTGTTGCCTTCAGAGTTCAGAGCTATTGGAATAATGAAACAGTTGAGAGTGAAGAGACACAAATGAAAAACAAGAAGTTGTCCTCTGTTTGATCAGCCTGTACCCAGACGCCCTCTCTGACTCTTGTTGCTCTTTTATTTTTAGAACAGGTAGAACATTTTCATCATCCTCCTGTCTTTGCTTCTGACATGTTGACTGGAGCTTAAGTAGACCAAAGAAGAAGCGGAGGAATGAAGGGGGTGGAAGAAGAAGTAGATTAAAGCGATCCTCTTGTGATGGTGAACAAGATTCAGATCCTCAGAGGGGCTGCTACGAAAGATAACAATCCTCAAAAGCAAATGTGTGTGTGCGTGTGTGTGTACGCGCCCTGTAGGTGCCATGATCTCTCTGAATCAAATGTGATGTTCTGATGCAAGTCGCCATCTCTTTGTTTTTCATCTTTTTGTCCCTTCGTGAACTCTGTCCCTGCCTGTTTATCACTACACGTCCCTGTCCTGTACCCCAACTCCAGCTTTCTCTCTCTCTCTTCCTCTCAATCCCCCCCACACACACACCCTCCACCCTCATCCACCACCACTACTGTCCCTCTCTCCGACCCTCTCTTGTGCCTCACCCTCCTCCCCTCACCCCCATGTCTCTATCCATTAGGGACTTAAAAGCGTTAAAATGCACAATAACAAAATCTTTAATCCCCTTGGTGTCATGTCTCTCTCTCTCTCTCAAACACACACACACACACACACACACTTTCTGGCTCTGTTTCCCTGTCTATACATCAATCTTTGACACACACACACACAAGGAATCTTTAATCTTTCATGTCACATAGACATGAGTGCACACACATATGTACTCTGTCCCTCTCTCTCACTCACTCACTCACTCACTCACACACACACACACACACACACACACACACACACACACACACACACACACACACACATACAGACACACACTTTAATCACTTTGTGTCATGTCAGGAAAGGAATGTTTCCCAACCCAGAAGCCCTTTGATACCAGGCGTCCCCTCCCTCATCCGTCTCTCCCTCTGTCTTCCATCAGGATCCGTTCTGCCTCTCTCTCTCCCTCACTCCATTCCTCTCTCTTATATATTTTTTACACTGTTTCTCACACACACACACACACATACACAGGTCTTGTCCAGTCGCGCTGTCTCATCCCGAATGGAAGTGCCGCTGCCAGAGGGAGCGGGATAGCAGGAATGCCCGTTGTTTCACTGTAACACTTTGTTTCCTGCTCACAGGGCTGCGATAATAGCAATTAGGCCAGTGTGTCCCAATTTAGCCAACAGCTAGTGAGGGCGAGGGGGGTAGAGACAGAGAGAGAGAGAGGACAGTGTGTGTAAACCGGGTTGTAGCGGAAGATAAACCAACCTAATCCCAGAGGCATCTCTTTTTACAGTGCTGATTTGAAACGGTACATGGAAAATGTTTCGGCGACGGCACTAGTACTGCTGCTAACGGGTCACTTTTATTACATAGTAGTGTGTCGATTAACTCCCCTTCATCCCATTCATAGTCATATTTTGAATGAGGTGTCCTTGATTTCAGACAGTTAGACAAAAGCAGCTCCTGATTTCTAGCCAGCTTAAATGACAGATGACGCTGGCAGATTTTATTACCTGCAGCTCGACAGTGTGAGGTGATTTAGCTACTGTAAGTGTTGTGAGTTGGTTGAATATGACTGATTTTTTCAAGCTGACTCAGAATCTTGTAAAATGGGTTTGAGATGTTGTAATGCGTGAAAAGACAGTAAGATAGTAATATTAAAAGTCCATGAATGTCGCCTTCAATCTTTTAATTTTGAGCAACTGAAATCAAACTTAATCAATTTAAACTGATGGCAAGCTGAGAAGAGCCCATCAACAAGTTACAAGAGCTCATGGTTGACGTCTGTTTAAAGAACTGTTTAAAAAACTGTTAGAGCGCGATCAGTATTGGCGCATGTCAAATTTCCATTGAAGTTTCCCGTTTCAGTGCACTGATGTCATTATAGACAATAAGGTTTATTGTTAAATTGTAAAATATCTGGCCTTCGTTACATATGTCACATGTGTTTGATAACCACATTTGAGGGATCATTGCAAAAAATGTGTGTCCATTAGGGTTGCCACAGTGACTCGTGACAACATCAGTAATCCCCGGTACACCAGAAAAGGTGCCCACTATCTGTAGAGCGCTGTGTTAATTTACTGCTAATGCAAACAGGACATTTCTTACAGCCTCAGCTTCACATTAAAAGCATTTAGCCGGTGAAACGCCAATTGATTTTTATTTTGAAGTAGGCTAGACACAGGAAATGCACGTGTTCAGCGAGATTAGCATCGTTCACCACTATAGTTTATCAAAAATGTGTCCTACAGAGCAAAACAACGATGTTGTTTTCGACATTTGTTGGCAGCAGATCAGTTTTAAATATGTCTGGGAGTAGTTTTATTCAGTCTGTGGGAATAATGAACAAGAAGGAGCTGTTTGATGAAGAGCTGCAGGCGACAGACCGCACACAAACTTCTCTGTGAGGTAATTACTTTTCCCTCATTAACATTATCAGGTTACCTATTAGCATTGGTTTAAATCCAAATTATTGCCAAAAACTGCCCTTACTCTCGTCACGTTACAAGTGAAACGTGACTCCTGCTACTCTATGTCTGGCTCGCTGCGGCAGTTTGTACTTGTACATGTCGCGTCCATTGTTGCAAATCCATTTAACACCAGGAACAATGACAAATGCTGAAAGCATAGTGCAAATATATCCATGATATCGGTATAGGCCCCTAAAATCAAGAATCGGTCTGGCTCTAAAATCACTTTGAACAATATTATAATAGTACAATCTAAAGTAAATTATAATGTCTGACAAGATGCTGTCAGTTGGGGAAAGATCAAATTGTTTATTCACTTGATATTCCAGACAGGAAGGGCCCTGGCAAACTAATCTGGACATCTTCAACGACACTGAGTCTGTACATATCCAACTCCAAGATAATTCTGACACTGGTCAAAAGGTCTAAAATTGCATAATTAGATAAATAGAGATCAGAGACAAAACATAATAAAAAGTAATTACACAAACAAATCCCTGACAACGTTATTAAAAACATATCAGGGGAGGATGAAAAATGTATTCAAGTATGTGTGGACGCCTCTCAAAGTTGTAATAAAAAAGGAGAAATGAAGAAAACGGTAAAATGCATTAAAGAGTGACGGTAGTGATTTCATTTCATTTTGCATTTTACACCCTTGTCTTTCTTTGGTCAAAAAATATAAGTCATCTTTTCTGTCTGAACATCCACAGTAGAAGTAAGCATTCTGTAATAAAGATCACTTCACGTAGACATGTACTGGTTTTTGTTTCTGAGATGAACTAACTCTTCTTTTTGGATTGATAAACAACTACCTACTACTTCTATGTCAGCTTAAGTCGGCTTTAAAACACACATGATCATATTCATCTCAGGGTAGTTATACAGTTGAGGATACTATTTACTGAACAAAGAGGATAAAAGCAGAAATTACTCATGGTGTTTGTCTTGAGAATAAAGTTGAGGTTTGTCTCCGTCTGTGGTTTTTGGTCACATGATGACCACCAGCTGAAAGTGATTTTACCACAACATTATTCTGCTTACACGCTCTCCTGTGTTGCTCCTGCACATGAGTAAAACCAGTGTTTTACTTGAACTAGTTTTGTTTGTCTACTTTTCTATTAGAGTCACAGACATGTGCCCCGCTTGCCTGCCTGCCTGTCTGTCTGCGTCTCCACCGTCATAATTGTACGGTTGATAATATCTGCCTGCCACCGGTCCATTATAACCATTAAGATGTTCACCGGAGAGGAGTGTTGTGCTGCAGGGGTGAAAGTGTTTTCACTAACCATTTGATTGGAGCTCATTTTGTGGTCTGCTTCAAAGGGCCACGGTTACTGGTTCAGATCCCCGAGCAATGAATCATTTTCAAAAATGAACCTGACTTTTGCTTGGATGTGGTGGTAGCATTTGGTTCGCGTGTAGCTCGAGGCAGTTTTGTTTAGATTTCTCCAATTTTGCAGAAATTGACCTGTGTGAAAAACAAACTGATGGCTCCTGTTCACTTCTCCTCCTCTCTCTCTGTCTGCAGGCCGACCTGTTTCCTGGTGCTCTGGTGTACTTCGGCTCCGACGTTAAGACAGGTTATTGTCTTTTCGCTTCTTTTCTTTCATATGCTGATTTTGAATTTAGATACTGGTGTATTACTGAGGAATGTTATTTAACAAAACAATAGTTTACATTGTGTGACTCCCTGTGTGTTTGTGTTTGTGTGTGTGTGTTTTCTGCACAGATTTTTATATAAAGAGGGAGCTGCTTGAGTCCTCCGTCTCGGCAATGCAAGCAAATGAGTCCATTGCAAGGTATGTGTACACGTGTGTGGGTTTGTGTTTAAATGTGGGCCTGGCCGTGCGTGCATTTGGGTGTGTATATGCACTTGTATCCCGCGGCAACCAGCCTATTTTCCTGTCACAAAGCTGTCATCATTGGAATCCCTTTGAGGTTCTGCCTAAACAGCAGGTGCCCCCATGCGCCCTCATTTCCTCCACACACGCACATACATAAACATACACACACACACAAACCATTTTCCAGTCCTTCTAAAGATAGAGCTTGTTTCCCAACAGTGACCCCCACCTGTTGTCCTTTTGCTACTTTAACAAGGTCATCACTCCTCCTCTGGTTTAGATCTTGATCTCACTTCTGGCCTCATTCAAATGATGCTGCTTTAAATAGTTTAACTAGTAATTCCTGAAGAAAATAGAAACAACAAGCTCTTTTCACCAAAGCATATTTGTTGGTGTCCTTTTTGTTTTCTTACCCCACCTCAGCTGCATGCTCCAGGGCCCAGCAACCCCCCCAAGCTCCACGGGCTCCGATGGGCCACCGCCTCCTCCAGAGCCGAAGGCGGACACCAGCAGGCCCACGCATGACGAGCGAGACCCGTCTGCACACACACAGGCTGCTAAACCTACCAGATCTGACCCGGGCAAGGTGCCCAAGTGGCTCAAACTTCCAGGTGAGGACGGGACAGGATGTAGACTTGCACTCTAACACTCTTGCACTCACTTTTACAGGTGTAGTTTGGTTCCTCTAGTCCACACAGAGGAAGAAAATGATCCATTGTTGCCTTTTAGTTCTGGTCCGGTTCATGTTCACACTGACTTTTTATTAACAAACCATAGCTCTGTCATCCTGTGTCATCAGCACCACAAATTCTGATTTCTGGCAGCAGGTCATGAAGCATTTAACTGAACTTTGTGTGTATACGTATCTTCTCAGGTGTCACAAAGATCTCATCAATAAGTTATTATGAGAATATAAGTGAGTGCATGATCAGTCAGGGCACTGCCTATTTTTGTAAAAGCCTACGGTTGAAATTTAGAAAAAAGTGCAGTGCGGTCTTTGTGTTTGTTTGTTGTTGTTTAGTGTTTTTATTGTTGCTTAGAACCACTCGCAGGAGGTTGGATCCTGCCCTCATTCACCTGTATGTTACAATGGGTACAGAATGGTCTTGCATTATTCTATAGGCCTAATGAACTTGCCCGAATATAACCCTCATTGCAATGAACCCCTTTCCCCCCAGCTTCACTTACTCTACCTGCTAATTTTTGAAAAAGTGAACATGAAACGTATCCGTTAAGGCATAACTTAATGTTACATATGTGTAGCTTGTCTGTCAGTGATGCACTCAAACTCTCCTGTCAGGCTCTTGGAGGGGGACTGATTTTCTCTTTGTGGGCTCCTCATCCTGACATTCGACACCGGTCATACTTGGCTGTTTGGCAGATGATGTGGTCCTCAATCCATTTCCAGGCAGAAGATGTTTTCGCTTGTCAGGAATTTATTTCCTCCACAGCAGCAAAACAATGTTACACAAGCCATCAGAAAGTCTTCAAAGTCGAGCTGGGCTTCATAAATACTTACAGGGCTGACTTCCTGTAACACATAC
The DNA here is from genome assembly GCF_040436345.1 of Pagrus major. Classification (NCBI taxonomy): domain Eukaryota; kingdom Metazoa; phylum Chordata; class Actinopteri; order Spariformes; family Sparidae; genus Pagrus; species Pagrus major. The sequence continues at coordinate 26,746,401 of NC_133215.1, read as the reverse complement.
GCTATAAAAAGAATTGAAGAAACCTGCTAGCTGAGCTACAATTAAGGCTGCAAACAACACATGATGCAACACCAGCACTTTGATGTTGTGAATCCGTAATTGTTTTGTCTTCAAATATAGCAAATACCACTTTAAACATTATTTTGAGGAAAAAATATTGACTCAGCTCAGGCCAAAACAGCAGTTTATTGAGGCCCCTTCCCTGTAAGTTGATGATGCTCATATTTCCTTATTAACCAATTGAAACACATACCAGATCTTATCGTTGGTCTGCTTTGCTTTCACACCACAAATGAACCACAGTTTTGGGTTCAGTTTTTTAGTCTGCACCGGAGGTCCACTGACAGCTATCACAGCAGCCCAAACGAACCGCAACAAACAGGTTAGATGTGAAGGCTCCGTTACACACTTGACACAGAAACAAGTTATATTACCCGTACAGTCATCCTCCTCAGAGATCAGAAAAGTCGTGGTAAACACACACACACATGCACACAAACCCCAAAACCACAGTCAATAGGAAATGGCCCCTTTTGAAAGCATAATTCCTCATGACTCAGAAGATAGGGATGCATGTTAGGATGAACCAATTAGTTCAGGATGGTCACCCCCTCCGGCCCAGGAGACCACTACAGACACTCAGGGCCCAGGAAGAGAGGCTGCTGCTGGGCCACATCACACATCACGAGCCCCTGCGGTCAGTCCGGGCACGGCTCTCTTCTGTTGTTCTATTGTGGTGTCTCTGGTGGTCACGGTATTGATGTTTTTGTTTAGAATAATGCTCCCATTTCTCTCTTGTTTGTGTTTTTCTGCGCGCTTTATTTCTGGCTGATCTCCGTGTGTGTCCATGTGCGCCTTTTTAACAAAGTTGCGGCTGCTTTCTCTTTCATGAGGAAAGTTAAAAGAAAAAGACTGAGGGGAGGGGGGCCGAACCAGGAGTTATAGACTCCATGTGTGGAACCCCACAGCACAGAGGACACTTAAACACACGCGGAGACACACACACACACACACACACACACACACACACACACACACACACACACACACATGATCATGCAGGACTGTTTGTCCATCACTCAAAAACAGTGATGGACAACAGTCATCACTCGTCTGGTAGTTTAACCTGTCTTATCGGAGATAATGTGAGTGTTACGATGCTTCCTGAAGGGTTCGAGATTAAAGCCACTCTTCCAGTCTTCAGCCGTCTGGTGACCTTCTGGCATGCCAATAAATTTCTGTATCTTTTTGAATAAAATCTTTCTGCTCCTCTCTGCAGCATGACAATCAGCATTGGGTTGATGGCATGTTGACAGGACTTATTACACGCCACATGTTGCACAGGGTGCTTTGAAAAACAGCCGTGGCTGGATGATATAGTGCTTGTTTTTGTGTGAAAGCACTAAGTTGTAGCTTTGCATGGGTTTATGTGCCGGACTATTTTCTGGCTATGCACAGTCAGTGACAACATCTTTAGTGGATAAACATGAGAGTTGTATTAATCTGTCTTCAGAAAGAAAGCAAATATGCTTTAGGTATTTTCTAAAAGGTCAAACTATTCCTTTTAATCTGGCAAAAAGTGTTAAAAAGTGTCACAATACTGTTAATTAACTTGGATTGTTTTGTGATTGGCACAACTGTTAATTGCTGTGTCCTGTTTCCTGCACAGGTAAGAAATAACACTGCTGCTGTGGTTGACGTGAGGACTTGCCACCGCGACAGACGTCTGACAGGCTGCTTTCAGACCGAGTAGAGCACTTAAACCTTTGCTGCGCTTTGATAAAGGCTCAACTTTGTGACCACAGCGGACTTAACCCATCGCGGAAGAAGCCTGCACTTGACTAGGTTTTAAAACGGTCAACAATAATGAGATAAATGACTTGAGTAAATAGTGAATATTTCATTGCCAAGATGTGTTTCATTCCGGTTGGAGGAGAGAGTGCTGAAGAGGCTGCGTTTACTCAGCTGGTGAAAATGTAGTGCCGAGTGAATAAAGATTGTTGTACTAAAAATGTGTCTCGTATTGTCTTGTGTTGAAGCTTATGGAGTTTATCCTTTTTGTCATTGAGTTGTAAAAGTTCAAATTCACATTAAGGACCTGTCCTCCATAGTCTTGTTCATAAAGAACTGAGACCTTCACCACAGATTTGTTTGTTTGGTCCCATTAGTGTGTGTACTGTAACTGTGTCAGCCTTTGAAACATCCTCAACAGTTTGTTTTTTTTAGCATTTTCATGGCTTAAGAGGTTCAACAGGAGTGTTATCTATAGGTAGCAGAAACCAATAAGAATTTCTTTTGACCGCCTGTAGTGTATAAGCTGCGGTCCTCAGCAGCAGGATGTCTCCCACTTTAGAGGGCATTGAGATTCCTACTTGTTTCACCTGGGCTGGCTTGCACTCAAGTGTACATGCACTCACCAATTTTGCCTCTATTTTGTCAAAATTAAGTTGAACCATGTGAAAAAGTGTTGAGCTGTAGATTTGTAAAATTTTCAGTGGAAACAAAATGGAAAACTTACAGTAACTTGGTGAAACTGCAGTAACAGCAGCTGTGATGATTTGGGCTCCAAAACCAACCAACGCTCATCATACTGCACTCTTTTCACACAGGTAGCTAAATACCTGTACAGCAGCTAACAAGTTATATTAAAGGTGTAATTTGCAAGAAATGGCCAGAATTCAAAGGTGGCCCCAAAAGTACAGGGTGAATGAAAATCGCTTACTGCTTTGGATTTAGAAATAAGCTACCATCAGAAAGTGGCGCTATTAGCTGATTGTCTGCATTGGATGACCAGAGCGTCTGCACTGGCAGCTGGACTCCGTTGGCACCCTAACCCTAACCCTAAGGCTAGCTGGTGAGATAGCTGCAGCTCTGTGTATAAGTGACTGGTGGTGTTAAAGAGCAGCTCCACATTTTTCAGCGGCCTCCCTGGAACCATGGAGACTACAGCTGTGATCTAACAGACCTCATGATAACACAAATTCATTGGGCCTCTGACTCTCACACACTCTGACTTATTACCTGACAGTCCACGTAATTGTAAACAAGCAGCGTGCGGCTGTATTTTCACACGTTGTCACCATCACAGACACATGTACAGCACGTTCCTCGGCCCTCTCCCTCCTCCTGCTGCCTCCTCATTCACTCTTTGAGCTGCAGGAGGAACTTCAAAAAGAGGCCGAGCACAGAGGGGAGCAGGACCCTGTGTAGTGTGTGTGTGTGTGTGTGTTGTGGGAGTATGAGGGAGGAGTACATTTCATCCACTTGTCTCTCTCTCTCTCTCTCTCTCTCTTCTCTCTCTCTCTCTCTCTCTCTCTCTCTCTCTCTCTCTCTCTCACACACACACACACACACACACACACACACACACACACACACACACACACACACACACACACACACACTGTCTCCCTCTTGCAAATTAATTACTTCCAACTGCCCCTGAAGTCTTTGATGCCAAATAAAGCGATGGGCACTAACAGCAGAGCGGCAGTTTGTGTTGTTTGTGTGTCGGTGAGGAAAGTTTAACTCACAGCAGAAACTTTCTTCTCACACACTGCTTCACACCCCTTAACTCTTATAAATAGAAAAAATGAGAAATATGCATTATTCCTATCTCATAACTACTTTTCTATGATTTATTTGAAGTCAAAATATTCTAAAAGTCACTCATAGATGCTCATTTGCTTATTATAAAGACATAGTTGGATAATCAAAGGCCGTTATGAAAGCTGTGGTGTCAGCTCGTGGGGCCTCAGTCTTGTTATGGCTGCAGCACAAGCGCCTTGCTACAACAGCAGCCCCTGGTGGCAGCTGCGGCAATGACGAGTAGTTCCTCAAGACCACAGCTGCCCTGGTGAGAAGAGAGATGGAGCAGCGAATAATAATTCTTAAAAAAAAAACAGCAATCATAATCTACAATTGAAAAAAAAAAAAAAAAAAATCTAATACCTGCTGAAAACATTGGAGCAACTCTTACACATTGGTTTTCAAGAAACTCACTTTTGTGTTGTTTTAGAGGCAGTCGATGTTAAGTTGGCTTTGTTAAAGCAACATTATGCGACTTTTTTTAACCTTAAAACAGCTTTATATCTCAAAACTTTAATACAATCAGGGCAATTCCTTCTCCAGTCTTCAGCTCCATCCTCACACCTACTGCACACACTCTCACCTGTGCCAAGACTCAATTATTAAATAAACATTGATCAAATGATCCTGCTTTATGAGTAAATAATTTAATATACTGTATAAATAAGTAACCTCATTAATCTTATGATCTTTTTTTATCTCTCCTGCTCCTCAACATCAGAGGGAAAGTGTGTTCTTTTGATAGTGACGAGCATTGATTGGCACATGCATTTTCTAGCAAACAGAATTAACAATTATTTCTTCAATAGCACATAATAACATCAATGGTGTGAATTAAGTCTTAATTCGGGTCCTTAGCTGGATATAGATACTAGTATTTGGATGCAGCTCCTCAGAATTTCATAGGGGTATTAAAGGTGCACTATGTAGTTTTGGAGAAGAAATTCAAACTCTGAATTTAAATATTTACAATATTAATGAGGTAATGCTACAATATTTTTCCCATAACAGAATAAACAAGCTGTTCTCAGAGGAAAATAAGGTCCCAGAACACTGTTTGAAGCTAGAAAGGTGGCAGGGTCCGCCACATATATACAAAATAAAACAGTATGAAATTGTGTTGTCCTTTGAGGCCAGTTTGTTATATCTCTAGATATTATATTACACATGTGGTTTATGTATTTTACAGTGTGGTCAGACAATAAAACATGTTGTCACCTCCACTGTCTCCTGTTACTATGAAGAGCAGAACTCTGTTGACTCCCTGTGACAGTTTAAAGATCAACACCGTCTGTGGGTGTTTTTTGTTTTTTTTTCAAAACACATTTGCATTCAACAACATTGTTTGCTGAGAACTAACCATCGATTTTTGGAAGATTCAACAGATAATATCTGCACGTTCAGTTTTAGTAAGTACATCAGAAAGTACTGAACTCTGAAATCAAACTGAAATCATTTCAAGTTGAACTCTTTGGACCAACTTTGGTTACGACGACTGTCTTCGCTGCCACTGTGACAACTTCACTGTACCGACATGAACAGAAGATCCAGTGACAGAAACCTGGTAAGATTTTCTTATTTGACCTGAACAGACTTTTTTCAGCACTGTGCCTCTCTAGTCCAGCATAATATTTGCTGTTATTTCTTCATATTGTTCTCTAGAGCTTAAAAACAAAACATAGTAAATCATTAGAAAGCAGATTAATTTTCATACAGGATTAACTTAATGCATTATTAATAATTTATGTATCCAGTAAGCCAGTTAATAAAATAATTATCTGAAAAAATACACCCAAAACCTTTAATTCTCTATGGTTTGAAACAGGTTTGGTTTTCATTGAATATGTTTGATTTTAATTATTTGCAATGTTGCTCTCTGTGTGAACTGCTGTCCTTAGACTACAGTAGATTTTACTCTGAATAAATACACAGGTTGTGTTTCTCTGTGTATCCAATGTCAACATAAGACTGTATGACTGACATGTTTGTTTCTGTCTTTCAGCCATTGCAGTTTGTCGCTGCCTTTTACGGCTCAAACATGCCGGCTGCACAGCAGAACTCTGAGCAGTTCCCTCGCTCTGTCGTGCAGGGACTCAGAGACGCCCTGCTCATCGCCATCTCTGAGATTAAGTCTCTCAAAGATAAAAATAAATCTTTGAAAACTCAGATTGGCCAGTTGAAAAACAGCCAGGTGAAGGTGAGCCAGCTCCAGGAGGAGCTGAAAGAAAAAGAAGAAGCTCTTCAAAGGGCCAGAAAGACTTCCCGTGTGGAGACCCTGGACATGCTGGCTCGGACATCAGAGCAGTGGAGGAGCAGGTGTGATGCTCTGGAGGAGATCCTCACCTCCACCACCAACCAGCTGCAGGTACGCTGCCTCAGATCATCACTTTACTTCACAGTAATCACCTGATAAATTTCTAACAGCTTGTGTTTGACTGGTTCAGAATCAGCTTTTTCATGTAAAGAATAAAAATACTGTTCTCTCTTTTTCAGGTGCTCACCTCCAAAATAAAGGTCCAGGAGGAGGAGATGAAGACAAGTGAGGAGAAAGAAAAGGAACCTGATCGCTGGGTGGACTCAGGGAAGACATCAGCATCCTTCCCTCTGGAACCCCAACCTGCCTCCTACCCCCTACCTACCTCACCCACTCCTGTCTTCCCCTCCACTCCCCTGTACCCTCAACCCTCCTAAACTAACCCCTGAACCCCAGCCTACACTTACCCACTCCCTGACACAAACCCTCCACCCCTCACCCATCTCCTCCACTCATCCCATCCCGTAATAACATAATAGAATAATTAAAATATTAATAAACATCAGTTAAACTGGTTACATCGGTTTCCATTTCATTAATTTCTTTGCTTTCTTCTGTTGACTGGAAGTAGGTTCATGTTCAGCAACAGCAGGATGGATCCTGTTCCTGAGGGTCTTAAATTAGTACTTAACTCTCTGTATCTGTTTATTATTATTTGAAGTGAACAGCAGCCTGATTGGCTGTTGTGATGTGGAGAGTTAGATAAAGTGATCAGGGTGAGTATCAAGGTGACAGGGTAACCCTGGCATGAGACAAGCCAAAGCAAAGCAACAAGTGATGACTTCACAGTAATATGGAGAACTTCAGTAATAACTGCAGATTTACAGCATCTAGTGTGGATATCAGCCCATGGTGACAGCCTGGCTCTAAACATGGTGATGCTGGTCTGTCAGTCGGTCTGACACTTTCCTGAAATATCTCAACAACTATTGGATGGAGAGAAATTTGGTGCAGACATTCATATTCCTCTCAGGATAAACAGTACTACATTTGCTGATGCCCTGAATTATCACTTAGCCCAACCAATATTTAACTAAAATGTCCAATATTTGGTTGATGACTGAAGACCCGCTTAACTAGTGACATTTCCCTCAGCTTCTGTTTTTTTGCTTATCAGCATGCTAACAGGCTAAACTGAGATGGTAAACATGGCCGACATTATACCTGAACAGGTCCCACATTCACTGTATGTACTGATTTCTCTATATATTTATGTCTGTTAATTGTTATAAATACATTTTAATTTATTTATGAATGTAAATTTCTCTTTGAATATTATGTATACATACAGTGCAGCCCTTGTACCTTCATTACAGAACATGTCACATGACTACATGTCATTCTTATGACCTGCTCTGGATGCAGCTGTTGTGTACATGTTTAGATGAAGGATTGTGAACTCTTGGGGTGCAGAGAGATATAGAGGCTGTCACACACCTGCAGGGGGAGACAGAGACCTGAGGAGTGCAGAGCAGCACTCACACAGGCTGCTGCTGGTTATGAGATGGGAGGACAGTCATGGACTCAGTGTTGTAATCCCTACTGCTGTAACATTACACACACATGAAGTTCACCACACTTCTTAGGAGCCTGGCGATCCCTGATGATATATCAATCATGAAGTATGTCAGGGGGAATGACCCTGACTTCAAGATCATGTCCCTGTCTTCCATTAGATGTTCTTGTGTCCATTTCCTGTCAGTGTCAGTAGATACTAAAGTAAAACACTGAGTATGGTCGTCATTATGGATCTAAGCACGTCCACACTATAGCATGATACTGCCTGAAGAAAAGTGGTCTAACTGCCAGTGTTGCTCTGAGCCAACAAACAAAAAACCTAGTTTTAATATATAAATAAAAACAAGCTTTAAACAAAAAATATTTCTCTACATATTCATGCACATGCACATATATATTTTTGTGTGCTTGATTTAGTTAGAAAGTTTTAATTTAAACATGTTAAAAAGTGATATTCATCTTACCAATTTGTGGCACTGTGTCCCATGTGGCCTTGCTTCCTGTAAGAACGACCTGTGACAAAAAGTTAGAACTCATTGCATTGGACACAGACATGTGTGATGATATTATTATTATTATTATTATTATTATTATTATTATTAGTAGTAGTAGTAGTAGTAGTAGTAGTAGTAGTAGTAGTAGTAGTATTTAAAGGGGCAGTGTGAGGTCCAAAGAGATGAGCAGAGGGCAACTCTATGCTACAGATTATAGATGTTTTCAGTGACAAAGCTCTGATAAGCTCACTGTACTGTACACTACCTGCCCAGCACCGAACAGCAGACAGACACAGTTAGAAGAGCTGGTGAACATGGTGGAGCATTTTACAAATAATTTATCTCAGGAGGTGGTGGAGACCAAAACAGAGCTATGGGAAAGTGAATACTGTATTTAAAGTAATAATCTCGAAGGTTTTCATGTACATAAATATGTTCATATGTTAATGTTAAGTCACTATCTATCGCTGCATGATGTAACACAATGATGATTGAGCCTATGGCTCACTGATGAAAGCCCTCGTATTTGCTGTAATACCAGAGATATACACTGGGTGTCTGTGGAGACTTTTCTCGGAAAATATCAAAAGTGGCGCTTAATTAGTGACATGTTCACCCAGCAGTGGTTGGTCAGCCAGAGAAGGACTACTCGGTCATGGCCGAACAAACAAAGAAAAGACAGATAACAGCGGACGATGAGGTGTAAATTGCTTACTTGTAGTGTTGTTATGGAAGCGTGGCAAAGCTGCCAAATGCCAACTGACAGAGGTCACACAGGCGACACTGGATCTCTGGGAATCAGTGAGGTCCAAAAATACACCTGCAATTGCCGCTCCCGGAAATCTTCGAGATTGCCACTTTAAACTATGAAATATATAATCACGTGAAAATGTGTACATAATCAAAAGTTGATGAGATGCCTGCCTGTGCATGAACTGTTTTTAGTGACAAAGGAGGAATTATACAGTGGCCCTGAGGGTCAAAACACAACAACATTTTAAAAAGCACAACAACATTTCCAGAAAACACAAAGTCACTCACAGAATTTCACAAAACAACATTTCACAAAACACAATGACAAACAATGGCAGTGTTTTCTGAAATGTTGTTGTGTTTTCTGAAATGTGTTTGTGTTTTGTCCCTCACGGCCACCGTACATCTACATTTGTACATCATCTAAAATGGTATGCAGTTAGTAATATGAGAAGGTTACAGGATTGATGCTTCAGCATCACAAAGTGGTGATGAAGAGAGGAATGATGACCTAAACACCTTTTAATAAAGTGCTTTCATTGCTCAGACTACATGATTTACCACGACATGATTTAATAAATCCTGACTATCATGTGTTGGTCCTGATCTGTGCATGCTTTGACCTCATGGGGTCAGTTATTTCACCCATTCCACAGGGTCTGTAATGTGTCTGCATGCCCCGACTCCACGCCCAACCACATGTACAGTACACATCCCTCTGACACCCATGTGGTGAAGGCCCAACCCTAAATATCTTCCACCCTGGTCTGACTGGCCGGCAGCACCCCCTCCTCGCAGCACAGCGAGGGACAGTGAGGAAGGAGAAAGTGTGAGAGGAAGAGTGTGTGACAGAGAACATAAGAAGATGACAGTCGATATTTGAAGCCACGTGGATTCACACTATGAGCGAGTACAGCGACAGATGACAAACCGAACTCGAACATATCTGGATTATTGATCCAAGAGGGTTCAGTCTGGGGATTGTGGATCAAGAGTCTGGACGGGACCATTTCAGCTGGCAGGTTGGACTCAACCAGGTTCTGCTGTGCACTGACGACTGCTGGATAAACATACTGGACTCACAGGATCTACAGGTTCTCATAATACAGAGAAACACTTGCTCTTCCAAAACACAAGAACAGACGGGCAGGACTTTATAATCATCCTTCCAGCTGTTCTGGGTGCTGAGTCTGGATATTTGTGATTGATGAGTCTCAGTAGAAAGGTGAGTGTGTGTGCCTGGCTGGCCTGCTTGAGCTCTTCCAGAAGATTTCAAAAAAGAGACTTCCCCTGTATTTGTCATTCATTCACACTGTGAAATGCTCTGATTCATTAACACAGAAATAGAGTTTCAGAAAGTCCCCACCAAGTCTGTAAGCAGCAGAAAGAGGGGAGTGCGACCCTGCCATGATGCTCCCAAAACCCAGAGCCTTACCACCCTACACGAGGTAACAATAGCTCCAGAAAACACCCGAGCGTCTGGATATACTAACGCATGTTCATCAAGGACGCTGGACGTTTCAACATTGTTTGTCATTGAAGAAGCTCTGACTTTGAAGACAACTTTGCTTTCCAGCAACACATGAAAAGTGAAAGAGGGCACAGACAGACTGCTTCAAGATAACTGCATTCAGGGATAAGATTGAAGCTGTATTATTTCTTTAACTGTATGAGACTGTTTTGTCTTTGCGAGACACTGTCAAGACACTGAAAGAGAAAGACTCCAGTTTGGAGTCACAATCACATCTTTTGAACCAGGACGCTCCTCAGATCTTGTTTTTTTTGGGACTAGCTTTGAGTTAGAGCTGAAACTCAAAGACTCCACACCATCGTTTATTGTGCAACTACTGGATATCCAGTATTTCTTTGAGCTCCTGAAGGCTTTACCTCTTGAAGATCTTCTAGTTATGGATTCCCAGGGTGGTCCATACCTCAACAAGGGTGCCCTCTGCTCACCTCTGGGTGCTGCTCGCCTCTGCCAGATAGCTATGGGCTGTGCAGTGATTGCCATGGTGGCCCACAGTGCCGGCTTCAGCGGCTCACACGGTGTCTTCTGTATGGCGGCGTGGTGCTTCTGCTTCGGCATGACTGTTGTGGTGTTTTTCCTGGACGTTACTCGTCTCTACAGCTGCCTGCCCATATCCTGGGACAACCTGACGGTCACATGTGCTGCCTTCGCCACGCTCCTGTAAGTCACGTGTTCAGGTGTAACTCAGATCTTCTGTTGGGTTAGTGGGGCTGGTGTTCAACCAAAACTCTGTCTTTCTTTGCTTTCACATGTTTTGTTTTCATCATATAAAGAGAACATCAAGTGTATAGCTACAGGGTGTACCTACACTTTCACTTTCACCTTAAAACCTCTAACACATCCATTACTGCATCTATAAGAAATCCACCAATCCACAATTCAAAGAGACTGAAAAGATTCACTGACACATCAGACACAGACCAAATTGAACCTTTAATTATTGAAGAAAAAACATTTTTATTGCAAATGGGAATGTACTGAGAAGTACTGTGTAGCGCCAATAAAAGTTTCTATCCTCATAATTTTTAGCAGTGCTTCCACAGTACTAAAAATGTGTCATTACCGTGTTTCTATTGGTTGTCTACTAGTCAAAATATTTTAAAAGGAAGTTATACTCTGGTTCTCCCCTGAATTAGTTTAAAGGGGCAGTATGTCATTTTTGGAGAAGAAATTCAAACTCAGAATTTTAATATTTACATTATCAATGAGGTAATAATACAAACTTAAAATATATTTATTTTTTCCATAACTGAATAAACAAGCTGTTCTCAGAGGAAAATAAGGTCCCCAGAACACTGTTTGAAGCTAGAAAGGTGGCAGGGTCCGCCAAATATAAACAAAGTAAAACAGTATGAAATTGTGTTGTCCTCTAAGGTCAGTTTGTTTATTCAGTTTAATCAGTCATGAAAATGAGGAGAGTCTGTTTATTTTGTTGGTTTAGGCAAAAAAAGGATCTTTCTCTTCTAGTTAAAGTGTCTTCCCCAGTACTCCATAATGCACCTTTAAAGCTGTTACATTATAAATATTTGTACATTAACAATGGTGAAAAAGGTGAAAGGTTCGCTTCTAGTCATGAATTGACCACCAAACTCTGCAGTTCTCCTTAGCTCCTGTATTAGCATCTTTCAGCTAATTGTTTTGATTTTTACAGATGGTGACTTTACTTATTTTGGTTCACTCTCACCACTCTCATTGCTATGTTTACAACTGCAGAAAGCAGCTGTTTTTAGCAAAAATGCTACAAGTAACACTAGCTGCCCATTGGCAGACAGAAAAAAATCTAGTATCTAAAGTAAACATTGTGGAGCATTTAGCAGCTAAAGATCAAAATATTTGTCCTTTAGGAGCTGGTGGAGACCAAAAACAGAGCTAAAAGAGAGAGAATATTGGATTCATCAGATAGACACAAACATGGCTCTAAATGCATGCTAATTTTACTACTTGCCTGCTGGATCTGTACATAAATAAGCAACTGTAACAACTTAACCATATCAGCTGTATAAAGTAATAATACGTTAGTGTGGTGTTTACAGCTTATTGTTCTGCCCCCAAGTGGCCAAAAAATCAATCAGTACAGGTTTATTTGTTATCCACTGATTGAGGTTGATTTTTAACAAAAGTATTATATGGACCTTGAGATTATTTTGGCAAAGCACTACAAAATGTATTTCAGTCAGTGCCTTTAATCGCCCCACTGTGACACTCCAGAGCATAAATTTTCCTGGTTTGATGACATCATAACTACACTCGTGCTTTCTGACCTCTCCTGCAGGTATGTGACAGCCTCTGTGGTCTACCCTCTCTTCTTTGTCCGATCTGAGTGCCCCTACGCCGGCTGCGATGTCCGAAATTTCCGCATCGCTGTAACCGTCTGCTCCATCTTGGGAACTCTGGCCTACGGGGCTGAAGTGGCCTTGTGCCGAGCCAGGCCGGGCCAGGCTGTGGTGGGCTACATGGCCACCGTCTCTGGCCTCCTCAAAGTTGTTCAGGGCTTCGTGGCCTGCATCATCTTTGGAGCTCTGGCCAACAGGAGCGAATATTACCGTTACGTCGGCACCATCTACTGCGTTGTCGTCTATGCTTTCTGCTTCGCTCTGACCGTAGTGGTTGTTGTAATGACCGTGTGTGGACGGACCAAGGCTGTGCGCTGCATGTCCTTCGACCGCTTCGTGGTGGTATGCACCCTCCTGGAAGTTCTGCTCTATCTGAGTGCATCGGTGGTGTGGCCGGTGTTCTGCTTTGACACAAAATATGGCTCTCCTTGGAGGCCGTCGTCCTGCCCTCAAGGAAATTGTCCATGGGACAGTAAGGTCGTGGTGGCGGTGTTCTCTGTTGTCAACTTCAGCCTGTATTTGGCTGACCTGATCTATTCCCAGAGGACACGATTTGTCTCCTCACATAGGCCCACAAACTCAAGAGTGTAGCACCATCTGGAAGCTTATTTTGGATAACTGGCTTAACAGGTTTAAGTTATGTATCTGCCTCACTGTTTTTGTTTTTGATTTGTGTATCTATTTTGTATTTAAAGACACATAAAATATTGAGGGGCACTGGTGCTGCTGCTGAGGCACTCAGACAGCCCAAACTAAATGTGAAAGCACTGTGGAATGTGAACAAGGAATTTTGCCACCACGACCCCTCCGCCACACCCCACTGAGGTGACATCCCATCTCTTTAACTCGACCCTCCTGCCCTCTGAGAGATTTGGGACAAGAGCCAGCCTCACCCAAGCAGCCAGGGCCGACTGGTATGTCCTGCCAAATCCTCATAAACCCAGACACTCCTGCTCTTCTTGACCTGCGGCATAACCCACACACACACACACACACACACCGGCTGCCTGTATTTCTGCTCAAATAATACATAAAAGACTTGAATATAAATAGTAAATCTGGCATTGGCATCCGTGGCATCCCTGTCATCTGCAAACCCCACACCAGAGATCGACGCACATTACCCAGGCTGCCAAAAATAAACACAAGCCGTCTGCACTCATATTGAAGCCGTGAGACAGCATTTATAAGAGGCTAGAGTCTTTAAAAGCTCTCTATGAAATGCTTCCTTTAGTTTCTGATTAAACAGAAGAGCTGGTTTCATCCAACTGCACTGCTGAGTTGACCCGCTGTCAAGGCTGCCACGTTTGAAAACACACAATGTTCACAATTGAGCAATATGAACATGGTCAGAGTGACCGAGGAGCGTTTGCACATTTTTACAGAGGATGGCGTGACCTTATTTGTCCTTAATCAACAGGTCAAATAATAAACAAACAGAAAAAATATTCTTCATTTACTACATTTACACTGTCAGGTACTAATGATCTGTGTGTTAAGATGTTTTTTGTGGTATGTTACACTCTAATATGTACTTTCAGCTGCCAGGCATAAACTGAAAGCTGATATAATCAATACTTTTATATTAACAAATGAACTAATAACGTGTGTATGTTAAAGGTTAACCCACAGAGAATCCCTCTACTCTGCACTTCCCAGCCACAACCTCTTCATCAACCAGTCTTTGACCAGTCCTCAATCATTGCACACTCATGTCATTTAACTGTATTGGATATGCTTTTTACCACAATGTAGTATGTTTTTAACTGTCGCACCTACAGTATTATTTTTTTTATTACTCTTCTAGGATGCCTAAAAACATCAGTCAAAGGCACTGCCAATGAAAACTGGCTTTTCAGCTAACTGCATTTACATTTGTTTGAACATTAATTAATGGACAGTACATTGTCCCTTTTCAAATTGATATTCAATTAAATTCCTGTGCAAGACAGTGTGAATTTATACCCCAGTACCTCTGCACACTCCAGGGCTAAAGGAGGAGAGATAAAGGCCTTTCTGGCTTCCATCCTCTCTGTCAGCACTTTTATCTTCTTGTTCCAAAAGAATAAAACAGACAGATGGCTGCCACAATTTAGCCTTTCCAGTCTCTCCTTGCCCTCCTCCTCTTGTCTTGATTGAGATTTCTCTCTCTCACTCTCTCCCTTAACTCTGTCTTGCAAGATTTTTACCCTCCCTTTCTCCATCTCCCCCTCCTCACCCTCCTCCTCTCCATCCTTCACTCCTCTCTGCTTTGGTCACCTCAGTGAATCTCATCTCTCTAATCCAGGATCAATGTATTCCCCCGTCACATCTGTGAGTGCTATGGATGTATTATATTAAGTCCTCGTGAAGCCACTGTGCCACATACGTAAAGCTAAACTGTCATGGTGCTCAGCAGCAAATCCATCACCAGTTGGCTGCTCTTGTATCCAAATCTGTCTAAGACCACAGAAAACGTCACTGTGTGTCTGAGAGATTTGCATTTCACAAATTGTACCATTTTTTTTTTTTTTTTTTGTTGTAAATTAGCAAGTAAATACAAATGAATAACATGACAGAAAGAGCAGATGAACAGTGGATTATAAGGGGGGTTATGTAAACTGGTGGTTATTTTTGCGTCAATAAATAAAATATCTTTAAAATAACTTTGTGTTGTTGAATAAACATTTTTGTGTGTTTGTTGCCATGGAGAGCATTTTCATCCTCTGATAAATCCAACGACAGGCCCCCTGGAAGCAGTGCTTTGTGTACTTCTTATCCTGACTAATATTTCCAAAGTACGTAGGGTATAACATTGGTGGAATATGCCAGAACCCAAAGAAAGCTAATACTGAAAGTGACGGACAGTGTTGCCACAGAGCAGTCTGTAGCTCCATTAAGCCCTGTGTACTCCCTGCTCCTCTGCAGAGCCCCATTTAGCAGCTGTTCCATGTTGGGCACTCATTTTACTTCTCACTCCCTGCGGGCCTCTGTCTTAAACATAGCTGTGACACACACACACACACACACACACACACACACACACACACACACACACACACGCACACACACACACACACGCACACACATACACTCACACACACACACAGCCTACGGTGTATGAACTCCTCTGACAGAGATGAGCTGCGACAGGTGTCCATCATAACGTCCCTTCCTGTTCTCCAGCCGGGGGGACGCGGAGGGACAGGGGACTGCTGGCTGGCTGTCGTGACTAATCTCTGATGGCGCATGTTGCTGATGTCAGCTTCCCCCCCCCCCCGTAGCTCTTGGCTCTTGTTTTGCCAAATGTTGTGTGGAACATTGTTGAAGGCTAAATCTTTGGTCCCAGAGGATTTGAGTCTATGCCAACTCCACTAGCTTAGCATCCTTTTAGAAAGCTACTGTACACAAAGAGAATTGGCGCTCACTGTGGAGGCACTCGCTGTATTCACAATATATCAGACCAGGGGTTTTCCTTTCAGGAAATTCAGGGGTAGACAAAATAAAAGAAACACCTAAATATGATACAAATATGACTTAGCCTCAATCATTTAACATTATAACAGCGGTACAACATTATTTTGTCTGACCCCTGTAAATTAACCTGAGAGTAAACTAACCCGGAAACAGCTTATGGTGTTTACATTCATGAATTTACATGCTAACAGTGGGTATTCAAATGTATTTGCCGCAATAATTCCTGATATTCAGATTAAAGATATAATATCTAAGATTTCTGCATTATAATGTCTCAAAAGAACTCCGACGTGGTTCTCTATTTTGTTGAGCTGTGTACTTACATTATCACAAATGTTTCCAATCATGCTCAAACCCAGACAAATCCAAAAGTTTACTCAAGGTAAAATGCGTTTCATTTGGTCGCCTGTTGCTGTAACTTTCAGCATAGAATGAAGAAGGAAAATGAATCGATGTGAATAAAACTTCAAAACATTTATATGTCCGTGAGAATTTGTGTCTGAGTTGTTTAATAGTGTTTCACCACCAGCAGAGCCAGTTTTAACCTTGCGTTGCTCACATAAGCATTTATTTACCCCAGACAGCCAGATTTCTTTACTGTACATTAGCTGTAAGCTAGAGAGCAATGGCACACATTGAGGGTGTGTTTTTAAATTCAGGCCAACGCTCACTAAATTCAGCACTCTCCAGAGACTCCGGTTCTCTCTTCGTCCCCTCTCCTCTCTGTAATGTTACGTTCATGAAGTAAAGTACATTTCAGAACATAAACACCCAACAATGGGGGTCATCGCCGCGGATCACTGCTGATAAATGGAGTGAAAAAAGTAAACTCTCACTTCTCCTCCCGTCAGTAAACAGCTCTGAATCAGAGCAGAATTCAATGTGACTCTGGGTGTTTATTCCTCCAGAAGGTCTGGCTCCGCACCTGACTTTCTCCTCCAGATCAGGTTTTACTAGACATGGTATTTTATGATGTTAATTGCCGATGTAGTATATTCTAGTGCCGACTTTGATTTGTAACCCGTATTGTTTTGCCTGTAGACAGCCATTCGTCTATTTGAAGCAGACATTTTTGTGATAGAACCCGATTCACTGATTGCAATGTTTTATATTTAACAAGAAAACAAGCCTATAAAATGAAGTGAATATATGATGAAACTCTGTAAGAAAGCAATGTTTCTTTGTTCCCAAGATTGAAAGAAGACTGATCACCACCCAGGCACACTTAATGGTTGAGAGAGCTGGTGTAGCATTATAAGACACAGAAGCTTAGATATATACTTTGTGGTTCCTCTGACAACAGCATATCTCCAAACCTTCAAGAAATTAAAGCAATCTTTTGTGGATTGTGCTGAACGCTTTTCTGTGATCCTATGATACACTGAAATAGTATATTTTTGCTAATTTAACGGAATATTACACTGAAGTAGCTGATAAATCGATCCATGAAACAAAAATGTGAGGTTGATTTCGTTTTACTGCATTTTTTGCCTGCGGTCAAACACAACCCCCTTCACATTTAAGGGGCACTGTGTAGTTTTGGAGAAGAAATTCATACTCAGAATTTTAATATTTAAAATATTGATGAAGTTATAATACAAAACAAAAAAGCACTATCAACAAATATCCCCCTGTGACCTTCTGGCCACAGTTTGCCCTCTGTTATCTAAGTGGATAATTTCATCTTCACTCTAACACCCGCTGAACTGAGGAGACAAATCCAAAAGAAGTACTGTACAGCTTCAGTTCTCCATGTTTTTTAGGGATTTTCATTCTGATGTCTGTGAGATTATGTGATGTGCTGTGAGAAATCCTTTATTAGTTTTGGGGTTTTACATAAAACTGATAGATGACATTACACTGGCTGCCTCCACTTCTCTGCTGTCAGTTCTTTTGTAGTCATTCTTGTCTCAGACTCATTCTTGTCACTCATTCTTGTGTCAGACTGCAGGACAGACGGAGACGTATGCACACTTGGGAGAGATTTTCTGTCTGCCTGTAATATTAAATATGCACATCTTCTCTCACTCAACAAAGCCTTTTTTTCTCTTTCCCTTTCTTCTATTTTCTCAGTCCTTCTCCACGTCGCCAATCACACACACACACACCCACACCTCTGGGCCCTAATCACTGCAAGCAACAAATTGTTGTGAACGCTTCACCTCGATCCGCTTGTTGCTGTGTGGCCAAGAGAAAAAAAACAGATTTGTGCACTGTGGTATTTTTAATAAATCTCTTGGGGGTTTTGTCAAAAAAAGAAAGACGGAATGAGTGTTGTCACGCCTCGGCACACATGCCGACTCTGAGTGATAGATAGTACAGAGGCAGGCAGTGGTAAATTAACTTTGTGTGTGTATGTGTGTGTGTGACAGAGGAGCAGAGTGGGGATACATCAATGAAATTTTCAGCTTGTTTGAGATTAGGTTTGGAGAACAGTTTTGTGGGTAATTATTCCACAAACCGATACAACAAAGAGAAGGGGACTGTGCCGTACCCCCTCATGCTCGACTCCATAATATTATAATAACTTTGTAACATCAGAAGGGAATGAATCATCATATTGTTCCCTAATTCCCTAAAATGTTCTGTTTTATTCTGCCAAAGAATACAAACCCTAGATGATAAAATCTGACATCCTTACCTCAAAGCCTCTTCTTCTGAAGATACTTGACAAATCATGAAAAACGAGGTAAAATGAGGTGTTGTTTGGGTGAATTCAAGTGGTTTTACTGAACTGACTGCATTTACACACACAAAACTACACATGATGGGTTACTAATATTACTAAATATCAGATAAAAAACAGTAAAGTAAAGGGTTATTTCAGCAGTAGATTAATATTTACCTAGAGTTGGGGAAGAATGGTCGAAATCAAAGCAGCAGACACCAAGATGTCCTTACTTTTATTCCCTCATATGGGTCAAGCACATAAAAAAAAAAAACACTGCATCTTACGTTTCCTAAAATGCAACTGGGTAGTACCTTATATCAAACCCTCTTGTCTCCTAAATGCCTTAAAAATCTCTGAAATATCACACCTCTAGTTTAATAACTCAGAGTAAAACAGGCTGCTCTCTGACTCACCGGATGTGGTCTGTCATTTGAATCCTGCCATTGGCCAACTGTTTTAATTATTTTCCCCTCACACTATCCGCGACAGCAAACTCCAAACTAGCTACCTACGTGCTAAAAAATGGCAAGGGCCCAGACACACCAAACAACATCAAAAAGCTGCACTTGAACACTCTTCAAAGACTGAAGTCGATTGGCCAGTTAGCTCCTACGCTGTACGCCTGTGTGAGAGGGAATACCGCTCCACACCACCAGGAGGCAGTAGTCTGTGTATTATTCACTCAAAATGGGAAACTGGAAGACTCAGGATTGCAGATATACAAACCTCAGTAAAGATAGAGCAGGTGTTTGTTTTTTGTTTGTTTTTTTACACCACTCTTGATAATATAGCCATTTTTGATTGCAATTAAGTCTGATAAAAAGTTGCAAACAGCACTAGTGAAGAGGTGGTGAAAAATAAGAAGAAACTGCACTAAATTGGTGGAATCATGGACACTACAGCAACAGGATCAAGGGACCTTCCCTTTCTTTTACTGTGTCTCTTCTTATGCACTGATAAACTTAGCTGAACTGTGAATATTTCTCTCCCAGATGGGCCTGTTCGCCAATTAATTGTGCTCACTTGGCCAAATAGCCACCAGCAAGGTTCAGCGAGAGCCGACTAGTGTCAATGGTGCGTGACAAACCACAAAAACCTGGGCCACAGACGCTCACGGACAGCCCGACAGTGGCTAATGGCCCACCGTCGGCTTGGTGTGTCAGGGCCCTAACACTAATCAGGTCACCATCAGTAAAAAATGTAAATAAGCTACCAGGGCTCGCCTCTTGACATGTTCCACATGAACAAGTTTGCCACAATGCAGGTGCCCTTCGCCCCAATACAAACAAGCCCTACAGCAGAAGTTTAACAGAGCTTTCTCCAGCGCGGCCACAGTGCTGTGGAGATACACTGATGTGGCTCTCTAAGACTATGAAGACTGTGAAAAACAGCCGAATCAAGAGATTTAGTATTTATCCATATAAATTGTAACCTGGCAGTGCGCAGAAGACTTAGAAACATAATTTACACCATCACTAAAGCAGAGTAAAATTGACAGAACACATGATTAAACAAGGAAATAAATTTGAACTAATCCTCACAGAATTTCAAAGATCCTCGAGACGTCACTGAGCAAAATATGACAAAAATGTTTCAAGGTGTTGCAGTGTACATTTGTAGAGAAACTGATGAAATTACATCACTCTTCCCAGCCTACTCAAGAGGAAGAGTACACCAACAGCTGATGCTATTGGAGCGCCATGCATTCAGCTTTATATATAGACAGCAGCATATACAATCCCTCAGTCGGCATGCCTGTCCAACAACCCTGTGAGGAAATAAATGGAATGAGGTCCCTCGAGGGAGACATACAGTACATCACATGAATTGTAAATTTAGTCTTGCATGACATGGTATGGCATGAGATAGAGAGGGGCAAAGAGGCAGGCAGATAGACATGAGGGTCAGCCCTATTAAAACATATACAGAGGGGAGATTTTAGCATCAAACTGACAGTTACAGGCCAAGTTCATGGCTAATTTTGAGAATATGCAATGGTGAGGTACCAAGGGATAGGCAGCCGACCTGTATTCCAACGCTGTGGCTCATTAGTGCCCACACTATCCAATTCTGCTTTATTTCAGATTCTGTCAAATCTAAGGGGAGAGGAAGAAGCACTGGTCTACAGTCTCCTGTTAGAATAACAATCTTTCATTCAAATTCAGGTCCCTCAAATTTCGCAAGCCACTACTGATACCCTCGAGTACTTTGGTGAGTCATCTTCAAATTGCAGTGCATTTGCATTCAAAATAATGAACATTGAACACGTGCCCAAATCATTCTGGTGGAAGATTTGTCTGTTGGCATCTGAAAAGGTGACACGTTGTCTCCAGAAATAAATCACAAAAAAGAAAAAAGAAAATGATTTACTGGTATCACAAAAACTGCATCTTCAGTGTATAAATCACCTTTAAAGTTTTTAACAGCAGAGTAAAAAATCAGTGCTATAACAACTAAAATTACTTTAATACAGACACTATAGAGCTGAAATAATTAGTAAGATGATGTGTCAGTTGACAGAAAATTAATTGGCAAGTATTAAGACAAGTGATTAATCACTTGAGTGATTTCCTCAGCAGCCAAAAACCAAATATTCTCTGGTTCCAGCTTCTCAAATGTGAGGATTTGCTGCTTTTCTTTATCATATATGACGTTAAACTAAATATCTTTGGTGTTTGGAAGTGTCAGATTTATACACTATTTTCTGACAAAACTGATTAAATGATCACATATCTATCATGTTAATTGATATGGGGGTTTTCTCTTTTTTATGATGAACTTGTTTGTTTTCTTTTAATTGATCTTGCGTACGTACCCATCTCATTCTAAGATTTTATACTTTTGTACAGAAAACCATGCTTCTAGGGACTTATGTATGGATTGCAATTGATTGATAAGCGGCTCATAGTTTTGTGGTGTAAAGATTATAAATAATAAGATGTGTATGTGTTGATGAATGGACTCAACTTGGGAATAACAACTGTGTTGAATCAACTCTATAAGTAGCTTATATACGTGGACTTTTTATCTGTCGTAGCCATGACTTTAGTATACTTTTGGTTTAGGTATTTATAGACAGTGGCATTACTTTTTCCTTATCTGTCAACTTATGTAAAATTATATAAAAGTATATTTGGTGTGAGTGTGGTGTGCATGTAGGGACTGAGGGGGTGAAGTAGGGCCTCAGTAGTCAAGAGGCACTTTTCATAAAGGACAGGGTTACACACTTGGCTACTAAGCTTTCTCCACCCACACACATGTCCAGTCTATGTGCGGTGAATCAGTCAGTGTAAATAGAGACTTTGGCCAGCATAAACTTAATCTACTTCACAACTCACGTCTCTTATATTTGACCTACATTTGGTCCCTGGCAGCTTCACCGCGCTTCAACCCAGAGGACTGATGCAACTGGGCGTGACGGACAGCGAAACCCCGCACAGATTATGTGATGCAGCTTCTCATTGGTCAGAAGCTCCGCGTGTCTCCATCGTGATTTGCCAGCCTCGCTGTCCGTTACAGTTATGGAGCACATTGGGGTTGAGTAAGAAGCCACGTTGACACAAAAAGTGGTGTTTTCAGTTTTTTTTTCTGCCGTAGGGGATAACGGTCCCCCCGTCGACTCACATTTGTCAAGACAGGAACCTCAGCTGAAACATTCAGAAAGGTAACGGTCTCCTCGGTACATGATTTGTCGTATTTGTCATTCATTTCTGGTTGTGAAAGCTAGCTAACAGAGCAGCTAGCCGAGGACAAGCTGGACAAGCTGTGCTAAGCTAGCTTGGAAACGCTATCATCAATTATCAGCATCAACTGAAGGACTAATGTTAGCACTGGTTACATTAATGGCTTGTTAGCAAAACACTAGGCAGTGTTAACAGTGTCAGTGAAACTGCTTTTATTGCGACAGTGATGTTGAACAGTATTCAATAATAATAACTCAGCTGCCCTCAACTGAAGATTTAAAGCATTGAAGATGTCATCAGATGACACCTTTGTGAACTTCATCCATTTACTTTGAACCAGACACTCAATCTGTTGGCTCACAAAGTGCTTTGCTTCACGCATATGAGCTTGATTTCAATGTGGAGCTCACAGCCATAAATCAGCAAATGTGCCCATATCCCAGTAAAACCACCCATGGGTGCTGCCAGTGTCTGTCAGAGGAGGTGTTTCATCATCATTCAGTCTGTGTGCCAGCTCCAGGATTTTTCTCTGGATTACATCATCACCAAAGCCTGTCAACGTTCTTTTTAATTTAACGAAAGACTTTTTCAAATTAACAAGGGTTCACAATTTGTCTGAAGAAAACTGTGAAAGGTGTATTTTATGTTAGGTTGTTCAAAGTTGAGTCCTTTGCCATGCATCACAGTTCATCACAGCTTTTTCTGACTGGATTTTACAGGTCAAAGAAGCCACATCATCTAACAGGATGAGTGTCGGATTCATTGGAGCGGGCCAGCTGGCTCACGCATTGGTGAAAGGGTTCACAGCTGCAGGTGAGGCCACTTTCTTTGTTGTGCAACCTTTGACTTGAACTGAAGTCACTGATGTCACATCATATATAACTGAATTTGGGTTGGATAAGGATAAAAATGCTGTCAAGGCTACACGTGCGCTATATACCTGCACGTTTCTGCCTTGTAAGGTCTGCACGTTGCATAACAAGAGGCATTACTATGTCGGCACAGTTGTTTTCACAATGCACAAATCACATATATGGCCGTAGTGTTGTATTTTAATAAATGTAATGTCTCATTAATGGCATTTCCTGCATTTCTTTAGTTGTATGACTTCAAGTTAGACAGGTTTTATCTGTTTCCGACCAGCTGCTGTACAATGTGAATTTTCCTTACGGGGATCAATCAGGTCTTATCTCACAGCTGTCATTTCCCATCTTATACATCCTCATACCTCACTCTTCACTTCCTCCTGTCTCCCTCCCCAGGTGTGATTGCTACACACAGGATTACAGCCAGCTCCCCAGACACAGACCTGCCCACTGTGTCGGGGCTGAGGGTGAGAAGACGAGTTTCCGCTTTGTTGTGTGATGGGAATTGAAATGGAAACATTTGTTGTAGCATCTGTGCAAGCGTAGGCTTGTCCAAGAGGGGGGCTTACGTGTGCATGTTGCTGTAAAAACACCTGTTTAACCTCCTTCACTGCTTTCTTCATCACCAGCAATTATTTTTTCTTCTGTTTCTGCAGAAAATGGGGGTGAACTTGACGACTAGCAACAAAGAGGCCGTCAGTAAGAGTGATGTGCTCTTCCTGGCTGTGAAACCCCACATCATCCCCTTTGTCCTGGATGAGATCGGGCCAGACATCGAGGACCGTCATCTCATTGTGTCCTGTGCGGCAGGCGTCACCATCAACTCCATAGAGAAGGTCGGCCTCTATCCCTTCTCTCTAGTTATCTGCTGAAGTGTCACAACTTCTAGATGACTCCGTCTGTAGTGTGCAGTTTGTGGTATTGTTTTGTTATTTACATAATAACTTTTTATAAGGCCTTCTGTCTGTGCATTTGTTTTCTCTCATCCTCCCAATCTCAAATTTTAAGTTTTGTTATGCTTCCAAACATGTGAAGAGGAAATGTCTAACATCCAGACTCCTACACACCTATCCTCTGTTGCTTTTCTTCGGTTTCACAGAAGCTGCTTCAGTACCGCTCAACTCCTAAAGTCATGAGGTGCATGACGAATACTCCGGTGGTGGTGAAAGAGGGAGCCACGGTGTACGCCACTGGAACGCACGCAGAGGTAAAGAAACAAGAGTCAAATGGCTTATGAATGAGTTAATGGAGTATATGTTTCCACGACTGATTCTCCCATATCATTACTATCATGTTGTCCTCTTTCTTTCAGGTGGAGGACGGCAAGTTGCTGGAACAGCTGATGGCCAGTGTGGGTTTCTGCACTGAGGTGGAAGAGGACCTCATCGACGCCGTCACCGGGCTGAGTGGCAGTGGACCAGCCTACGTAAGTGACTTCAGGACTGTGTGTTTGTCACAAAATGATGTATGTGAAGTGATGAGTCCACCCAGAATCAGCAACAGGTGTCACAGAGAAAGGTGTTGGCCATTTTACTGTGTGGTCTAGTGTGAGGGGTAATAATCGCTTAATCCTTCACTCTAAAATAGACCAGATAGGAGGCTGCTGGTGATAGAGCTTTTTGTCAGTCATATTCATTGTACCAACCATCTTGCAACTTCTGTATCAGCAAAGCTATTACCTAAATTTTTTCCATACTTTTGTTCTTGCACTCGGAGGGCTACAGAGACTGGTTTGGATTGATGAAGGGATTGCTGTGTTTTTGGAAGACCGGTTGCCATTACTTACCTATATCTGCAGCTGTCAGGCTTTATAGCCAGAGCCTAAACTAACGTTTGTTTATTTTAATTATCTATCATCATAATAGAACATAAAAAAAGAAAGCAAATCTGCATGGCTGTAAGCAGCATTAACAAAAAGAAAGTACTTGATGAATGATGTAAATGGATCTTTTAGTGTGTTGATTGAATAGGATTTTGGGCTTGAGGTGTAGACGGGGAAAACAGTGGCAGGTAGAAGAGGTCAAAAGTTCCAGGGTATTTATCTATCGGGATACGTTCTCTGATGAATCTCTCCTTTACTAAACATATAAGGGAGCACAGCTGTGGTAATGACTTTTTGCTTCCAAATCTCAATCATTCCTACTTTATAAAACAGTCACGTCAAATGTACTGCATCGCATACAGAAGTGTGTAGTGGTTGAGGAAATTAAGAATAATTGTGCAGGTGGGTTTTATCTGCTGTTGAGCTCTAGACAGGTATTTTTAAATATAGGCTTGAAAGTGTCTGAATAAATTTTTTGCCCATCTGAACTGTGGAGAGGCAGCGAGGTAACTTTTAATTAAGTGGATGGAAGTGTTGAAGAGTCGACTTTCTGTTCTGCCTCAAACTGTCTGCAGACTGGAGGCTGAACAATAACCACTCATCTGTTGACTCAAACTCCTGACAAATCAGACTGTTAGTTTATATGATGTTTATACGTGTGTGTGTGTGTGTGTGTGTGTGTGTGTGTGTGTGTGTGTGTGTGTGTGTGTGTTCAAACAGGCATTCACAGCCCTGGATGCTCTCGCAGACGGAGGAGTGAAGATGGGTCTGCCCAGGAGACTGGCTGTCAGACTTGGAGCTCAGGCCCTATTGGTCAGTGGTGTTCAGTTTTTGCTGTTGTGTGTGTGTGTGTGTGTGTGTGTGTGTGTGTGTGTGTGTGTGTGTGTGTGTGTGTGTGTGTGTGTGTGTGTGGTATTTATGTATCTTTCACTACGCCTGTATCAATATTAAGTCTCCTTGATTCACTGATCGTCTGCGTATTCAGAGACAGCAAACACCGAGGGACAGAGTTGCTGCTCTAAATGCACCCAACATTGCTGCTGTCTTATAACTGCTGACTTAAATTCACTAAAAATGATGAAACTCCAGAAAAATAAAACCCTGTGGGGTACTCTGAACTGCCTGGAAGTACAAATTAAAAAGATAAATGGTTAACATGTTGCGATTTTCTGCAGTGATGTTAATTTAAAAAGAAAGAAGAAGAAAGAAGAAATTTCTAATTGCCGCTGTTTTCACCCTGACTAGTAAACACTGTTATTGCTTAATTTTGTCGATGCAGACATTGATTGATCACAATTTGGCAATCTGTCAAAATGGATTACTGGAAATGATTCACCTCAAACAGTTTTTGTAATGATGGCAGCTGCTTCAGGCTCTGTCTTCTGCTCAGTGTGTTCAGCTTCTTTCTGCATTTTTATGAGAAATGTTCTCTGGTCTGCCTTTTTTTTCTGCAGGAGTCTATTCAGATGTTGTTTTTTGTTGTAGACAGTAAATACTCTTGGTCTGAGTGTCTCCTCTTGTTTGCACATTCATCTGCAGGACACACTCACCAAAGGCACTACAGTTGTCATGTTGGCCTGTTGTAAGCCAGCAAACTGCCTTGAAGATGTTTTACACATTTTAATGTCTGCGCATCAGATTAGATTTCATTTCCTGGAGGAACTTTATCTTCATGTGTGATTAATTCTACATTCTAATGCACCACTTGCATTATAATGATATTAAAAGTATATCTGCTGCCCTGGATTTTTTACTGTATCAGCACTCCTTGACTATGTAAGAGTAAACAATAATCTGTTCTTCATGTGTATCCATTATTTCCTTGCATTGTTTTCATTTGTTCGTTCTCATGTTTCTGTTCTTCTTCAGGGAGCAGCAAAGATGCTGCTGGACTCGGAGCAGCACCCCGGCCAGCTGAAGGACAATGTGTGCTCACCAGGGGGCGCCACCATCCACGCCCTGCACGTGCTGGAGAGCGGCGGCTTCCGAAGCCTCCTGATCAACGCTGTGGAGGCCTCATGCATAAGAACACGGTGAGACAGTCACACCTGTAAATGTAAATCACATTTCTACGTCATCACCAAGACTGAGTTTCTCAACTTTTTCCTTGTTGTCAAAGTGTTTGTAATTTCTTATCAATCTACTTGCTATTTTTTCAATTGATGAGTTGTTTTGTCTATAAACGGCCTCAGGTAAAGTGTTGTTCCATTTATAATGATTAAAATCAGAGAAAGCAGAAGACCTCAACTTGGAGATGAAACCACCTTTGGGATTTTGATGGATAAATGTTCAGATATTCAAAAATGACAATTGATTTTCTCACAATGCATCAATCACCAACATTGAGATACTCTGATCTTGCAACATACAAGTGGAAAGTCTGTTGCTGTATGACACGCACACATCTACAGTTGTGAAGTGTGTCTAACGCGGGCTTTCCATTCCTTTCACAGGGAGCTGCAGTATCTGGCAGACCAGGAGCGCATCTCTCCAGCGGCCATTAAGAAAACGACACTGGACAAGGTGCTCCAGCAGCCCGGAGTCGCCGTCAGTGGAGTACCTAACGGCAACGGCAGATCAGGGCTCAGCCTGTTCAATGCCCGTAACCCTGGGATCAAGAAGAACTGAGTACACTGAGGCAGACACACACACACACAAACGCTTTACAGGTTTAAGTGTATCAAAGTGTACACATGTGGACATCGTTACATTATGTACAGCTGTTCAGCCAAATAATGTAGAAACTGGACTAAGGACTGGTCTGACATCACATCCAAATTATTTATTCATACTCGAGTTACATACGGACCGTGGACCCGGTGGTGTCAGCACCACTTTGCACACAAGCACAGGTGTATTCTGAGTGCATTGCTCACAGTTATAGCCTTATGTTGTGATGCAGGATTACTGTCTACACATACACACACTGAAGAGCAAAAGTGCATTTACAATCTGTCGTCTGTCTGTGTTCGGGCCCGAGACTATCGAGGGCTGTTAAATGGTAATGACCCAGGGGGCCATGATGGGATCCTGGTACACACCAGGCAGCAGATGGCTGCTGGGATACCATCACGCTCTTAATGTACGCCTTTAATGTCTTTTTAAAAAAATAATGAAGCCACAATGTAAATCAACATGTACCCTTCTTTTGTTTGTGCAAATATCTATGTTTGTTTGGCCAACAGTGTTAAACTGTTAACAAAGACTGAAAAGATTGAACAAAACCATTATTAACTCAATATTTTTCTCTTTTTTTTTTTATTGTTGCATATGAACACTACTGTCCCTGTGGATTAGATACCTTCCTCGCAGTGTTATAATGGGGTCTCTAGCACATTAAGACATTGTGCCTTTTTGCCCAGACTCGCATGTAAAGGTCATTCCAAGCTTTAGAACACCTGTCAGCATTGTCCTCAGATCCCTCTGTTCATTTCTCTGTTGTTTATTTGTTGTGCTTAAGGACATTGTGTAACCTAAACCCCAAATCTTGAATTTTTATCTTAAAGCTCCTGTAAACGCAAAAGGCAGATTTTACATTTTCTCTCACAAGGGGAATATGATGTTTTAGTACCTGAAAGTGCTACAAGAAATTCATCTACAGAATAAAGAATATACTGCTATAGATTATGATGTAAAGGTTTTACATCAGCCATCAATCCGTCCTACTTTTGTATTTCTCTGTATATTTTTATCCCCATGTTACATTTTATGTATTGTTATGTTTGGCATATCAACCACTTGAGTTGGTTTGTCAAAAAGTCAATATTAAAGAAGCAGAATCAAATACGTTTGCCCCTGAATTGGTTAAGAGTCTGGTTTGGCTCTCAATACTCAGCACTGCTTTTAATCAATGACTTTGTTTTCATTGTGATCAGCTCCATTTGTCTTCCAACTCATTGTTTTTTGGTTTATTTATAGTTTGAGATCTTCCTTCGACAAAGATTACCTACACTCTACCAGTCAGTAATTAAGAGGCACCCTGTCCTGCAGATGGCGCACTATGATCACATGACCCATTTGCACGTCTACTTAAGATCAAATTACCCTTTTCACATAACTGCCAGTTGAGAGTGACTTAAAATTGACCCTGGACTAACATGAAATGTAACCACACCTCCTCACTTATTGCTAAATGGCAAAAGCTGCAGTGCTACAGTTACATGTTTCACTCACGCGTCATCCAAAATTCACTCCATGTCTTATTTAGTCTCCTCTGGCATGTCATCAGAGTCTTCTCCCAAAATCTGTACGTACATGTCATAAAAAAAAACAAGACTTTTTCTTTCCTCACTGGCCTGGAGGTGCATTGTGATTGACTGTTCTGAGAGGAAACACAATCAAAGTTTAGAGGCTTTCTGTCTGCAGGACATATGACCATGAATGGGATCACAGATTTCACTGCAGACCCTGCTTTCTCCTCTTCAGTAGTGCTCATACCATTGTGTAAAAAATACTCCAGATACTCCACAAGCATTGTCAGCTAAATGTTCTTCAACTATCAAAAGTAAAAGTACGGTAAAGTAATCATATCGGTAAAGTGATCATATATTACTTCTGTATGTGCAGTATGGTAGTCCAGTGGTTCTCAAACTAAAGTTTGGACACCCCCAAAGGGTCACAAGATAAACCTGAGGCGTCCTGAGAGGATTGAGAAGAAAACAATGTTCTGCTCCACATATTTATATAGATATTTTTAAGCTTTTCTTACTTTTTGGGTCCCAAAGAGGTAATTAAATGAAACCATCTGAGAAGTTTAAAGGGGAAATGATTGGCACTGCAACGTCATCATCCGCACCCAGGTGACTTCTACAAGTTCACGAAGTTGGAAAGACTTTTGCTGGAAGAATGATATTCGTAACCCCCAAATAAAGTCAAAACAGACTTCAGAGCCATGCCACATCTCACATCTTGCAGCCTTTCTGGACGGATGTTTGAAATATAAAATACAGCTGTGACGATTAGTCAATCAATGGAAAATAATCAACTATTTGATAAACGATTAATCAAAGTAATTTATTTTTATAAACCGTTGTGAAAAGTACCCAAATATCTTGCATGATTAAAAGTAAAGATATTGTGATGAAAAATTACTTTGGTAAAAGTGAAAGTCACCCATCGTACTTGAGTATAAGTCTGAAGTATGTCATATTACATGTACTTAAGTATATGTCTTGGCAGTAAATGTACTCTGGTATCAAAACAAGTACAAGTAAAACTATACATATATTTACTTGCATGTAGCCTACAGAATACTATGGGCGGATTGAAAATCGGATTATTGGATTAAATATTCAGCATTTTTACGTCAGGTCAGTGTTTTGTTTTTTAAATCTGATTGACTGATGCAGCATGCAACATACAAAGTAACTAGTAGGGGAGTTAAAAGTACAATATTTGTGATAAAGTATAAAGCTGAGGAAAATGGAAATACTCAAAGTACAAGTATCTCAAAAATGTACTTTGAGTAAATGTACATAGTTACATTGCATCACTGGTTTTATCTCATATGAGACTGAATATCTTTGGGTTTTGGACTGACAAAACAAGGGATTCAATAATTCTTAGTTGCAGCCTTGAAAATAATGCTTTTGTGTAACTGCTAACAACTCATCTGAAATGTTACAAGCTAGACAGGTTTTTTGCAAGAGGTCACGGTCACAAGCCAGAAAGATTAGCAACAACTGGTTTAGTCTTTGCATTAATGCATTTATTTTGTAATCTTATAAAAGTATGTTTTTTATGTGAAAATCTTAAAGTATTAGCGTCAGATAAATGTTGTTATATTTTGAGCGCTGCAACTAACTATCATTGAGTTGTGAATGAGTGTGATAGTAGAGGACAGCCCTGCAGTCATATTTGGGGATGTTATGAGATTGGAGCAGCTACAGCAGACTTGAAGTCTGTGAAGTACTTTTCTAGATATTTGGGACCAGTCCTGCACTCCAGGCTGCTACATTTTGAATTAACAGATGCCACTTTGTGTGAGAATGAGATAGGCCTGTGGGTCTATTCAGGCAATACACAGGTGCATAATGGCAGAGTAAAAATGATGGAAGCAAAGTGACGGTTTGTGAAGAGCCATGTCCTCATTATAATTGAACAATTTATAGCTGTTGTAGGATTAGTTTATTTTCCTTAAACTAATACACACACCAGTGTCCCTTGATTAAATTGCAGGCCCGCCAGCTCGTAGTGCACTCGGGCTGTTTATTTGTGCGTGCAATGGTTTTTCCTCCGCCGCTGAAGTGTCTTGGTAATCCCTCTTTTATTCCGAAAGGTTATTCTCTGCTCGCTCCTGCCTCTGTCCGTTAAGATTAGCCATTCCTGGAGAGACTTCCATTTGCCTCTCATTATTAGACTTCTGTTACCCTGCGCTAGTCGGGCACCTCTTCTCCACCTCAGGTGAAGAGGATGTGCTCTGTGTCAATCACCTTGACACAGGCAGAAGGTCTAAGATGGCAGTTCAATGGCAGATAATCCTGAGTGGAAAGTTTGGACTGTGTGTATGTGAGTGAGAGTGAGGGAGTGTGTGTGCTCCAGCCCAGCATGGGATTTCTATCCACAGGTAGGCCAGATGCTACCTGTCATCTCCATTCAATCAATGTAATCACTGACCTTTGCAGGAACATGGTTGTTTGCATATCGTATCGAGGCCAGGAGGAGTGCCAGAAACCAAGATGAGTGAAAAGATGGAAGGGCTTTTTCTGTCTCTCTCTGCTCCATCACCGACACCAAACATCCACCTAATCTTCTCTAAAATTAAAATCTTAGAGAGATGAGTGGAGTGAAGTGTTTGTGGACAGTCAGTCTCCCATGTTCCTCCATTTTTGTGTTGTCAATAATGTGTGTGTGCATGTGCATGTGTGTGTGATCTCCTGGCTGATACAGTATCAGCTTGGTGCAGCTGTCTGCTGAAACGGTCGCAGAAAGAGGAAGCTCCGACAGTTAGCACACAGTTAGTGAATCTGCACTATGGGCTTCCCTCTCTTGCCGACTTGCAGTGTGCAAGTACAGAGGATACCTGCAGAGACGCACCTTTAGTCTGCTGATGCTTATCTGGGAATCAGACAGGCACAGAGGTGTGTGGGAGTGGACGGATATTATCTGTCCTCTGTGCAGTGGTGGAACAAATACTCAGTCTTTTACTCAAGTAAAAGCAGCAATACAAGTATGTAGAGTGCATTTGGATTATTGTGTCAGTAAAACTGCAGAAGTATCATCGAAAAAAACATACTCAAGTATTAAAAGTAAAAGCAGTCATTATACAGAATTGCCTCTTTCAGAGTGTTGCTGTATTATTAATTAGATAGTATAGTGTTGGATTGTTATAACTCATGCATTAACATAAAAGCAGCATTTTAATGCTGTGGTGAACTTCCTTATTGCTGGTGTTGGGCAGTTTTGTGTATAAAAAAGAAATATGTTTTAATAAAATGTTTAAATTCCCTCTTCAAATCTGTGAATGAACTTATGAACTCTAATATACTGTAGTTAAAAAAAAAAGAAAAAGAAAACATGTTTTCATCTGAAATGTAGTGGAGTACTCTACTGAAGTACAATTATGAGGTACTTTACTTGAGTGTGTTCATTTTCTGCTACTTCATACTTCCACTCCACTACATTTTGGAGGCAAATATAGTACTTTTTACTTCACTATATTTATTTGATAACTGCAGTTACTAGTTACTCTGCAGATTACATGCTACATCAGAGCCAAAGTAGGGTATTTTTAAAGTTATTTGTTTTGTGGGCAACCAGATAACAAAGAAATATTGATTCTGATAATCAGTAAAATGCTGAATACATGTAAATATATGAAGGATTTACTTCTATTTGTGCTTTTGATACTTAAGTATATTTAATGTCAGATACTACCATTTGTATGTGTGACCAAAGTAATAATTTCACAAGATATCTTAACCTTTACTCAAGTATAACTTTTGGGTACTTTTTACATCACTGGTGGCATAAAAGTATAATATAGCATAAAATGGAAGTACTGAGCTCAAAATACTCAAAAGTACCTCTTAAATGCAGCACTTCATTGAATGTATTAACTTACTTTCTTGCCTGTGTTTCTGATAGATTCTCAGGGATGAAAACTGGAGTAGAAGTGTAAATGAGCAGAAAATGGAAATATTCAATTAAAGTAAAAGTACCTCAGAATAGTTAAGTGAAGTACTTGAGTGTATGTGCTTAGTTACTTTCGTTTATTGTGGTGTATTTCCCAAGTAGGCAGCACGTTACCTCCCCTCAAGAGCTTGTATTCATCAGTAGTGTGTACATGGGTAAAATAACACATCTTCCTCTCGTATCAAGTCTGCTGATAAAACATTTGGAGCTCCTTTGGATGAAAAATTCATAAAATGGCCTTTTGGGATGCTTTGAAAAGTTGCTAAAAGATCCTAAAAACACAATTTTAAACCTTACCCTACGATGACGTAAACAGGCTGCATGATTAGATTTGTGCTTACTATGAGTCATTTCCTGAAAAGTACCTCATGAAAATATGTCTTCACTTTCAGCAGCCTGGCAGAGATGTCTTAAAGAGGAGATATCAGTCGCTGAATAATACCAACTACTTTTTTAATAAACTGAGAGACATTAAATGGAAATAGGCTGCTCATATTGGATGAGTGCTTTCTGGTCTTGTATCGAAAGTCATTAGTCCCTCAGAAAGGGAAATGCAGTATTGATAAAATACTTTATGTCGGCACTAATAGTCTTGTTTTTAGATTATAGTGTAATTGAGGATTGATAGTGTATGATGTATGATCAGTTTATAGAGGTTTATGGCACTGTTTGTTTTCTTAAGTCTTTAGCTTCTCAATTAAAAACAGATTGGAAAAAAGGGATTGTAAGGTTGTCAGGTAGAAAACCAGACATTAAAAACTTGAGATGGCTGCAAAACTGTAAAAATGTACATTTGCTCAGATTTAGAAACAAAATGTATTGGCTTTTAATCCCTTGGTGTCATACTATTAGTATATCTGTTGACTACAGCTTCCATCACAAAAATATTATATCTTTCTCTCTCTCTCTCTCTATATATATATATATATGTATATATATATATATGAATAAAATATATATATCTTTCTTTTATATATATATTATATCTGTTGTATAGTTTTTTGTAAAGTGAAGAATTCTCTGTTCTCTGGAACCTGAGTCAGGAACTCATCATTTTGATACTGCATTATCATGTCCTTCATTTAGAGGAAGTTCCACACTGATACAAATCTACATGTCACTTAGATGTTTGCTGTAATAAAGGTTATCAGCAGGAACAAAAACAGGATCTGTATAAAGTTAGATACCTTTCTCAGGCCAATTCTCAACATTTAGTACAGTGTCATTATATCTGTATGGATAAATGTGTTGACTGTGTGTGTTACATTATCTCTACTTATTGACGTTTTTAAAATATTTTGTTTTTTCCACTTTGAAATAGCATGCAGCCCAATTTTATCAGTTTTTGATTAAATCACAAAAAAAAGGTCAAACCTGGGGAAAAGGCAGACATCTTCAACTCTGGTGTGATGTTAAAAGGTGCACTATGTAATTTTGGACAAGAAATTCAAACTCAGAATTTTAATATTTACAATACTAAAGAGGTAATAGTACAAACTGAGAAATATTGATTTTTTTTCTCATAACTGAATAAACAAGCTGTTCTCAGAGGAAAATAAGGTCCAAGAACACTGTTTGAAGGTAGAAAGGTGGCAGGGTCCGCCAAATATAAACAAAGTAAAACAGTATGAAATTGTGTTGTCCTTTAAAGTCAGTTTGTTTATTATATAGTTGCGTCATTTATATTATTGAGTCACTGAAACAAAGTTTATTTAGTTTATTGAGTCATTGAAAAGAGAGTTTGTTTATTTAGTTTATTGAGTCATTGAAACAAAGAGAGTTTGTTTATTTAGTTTTCTTTAGGCATGAAAATAAATCAGTTCTACATAATGCACCTTTAACTTACAAAGCACATAAATGTCCCTAATGGTAATCAATAAGAATGACAGCATCAGATGTTATTTTGTATTCCCTCATTCTGTGCTATTGTTGGAGCCAATCGGTACTTCAAATGTGAACTCTAAGTTTAGACATTTGCATGGAGGAGGGGCTGCCTGTCACACACCGACTGTTGTTACAACAGTCCATCACACAGTAGTAGTGTCTCATGTCTCTTTAAATGCGGGCTGCGTTGATCCTTCATGAATGAAACCATGTGATCCAAACATCAAATGACGTCTGGCGCCTCCGACCATAGACTAAAACAAGCGAGGAAGGAGTGGATATATCTAGAGAGCCGCGAGAAGGCGTGAGCGGAAAAAAAAAAAAAAAAAAAAAAAAACATTTCTTCAACTGTCTCTCTTCACACCGGGTCGACCTACCATCGGCGGACCCCGACCCTCGAAGGTGCGGTGGGCGAAAGGCGCCGGTTTGACTTCTGGTGAGTCAGCTTTATCGAAATCACAACTGAAATTCTTTAAAAAGTGCTGAATATAGAGGTGTTGTTTTGCTGAGTATGCACGGCGAGCGCCGCTGCCATGCCGCTCCGGTGCGGTCGCGCTTGTCCCGCTGAGCGCTGCCGCCGCCGCGCTGTCCTGTTCCGCCGAACTCACAGCGGCACCGCTGCCGTTTAAAGGGCAGCAGCCTGGTAGTGCTGAATCATCACGATCCAGTCGTCATCCAGACCCGTACATGCGGGTCGGTGGCTCGAACGGCCACGCCGACCGACCGACCGGCGATTTCATAATAACACAGACAAAGGGGGTGCACGCTCCGTGCGGCTGTCACGCTTAAAAAAAGAAGCCATGTGTCGGAATTAACCTAGAGGACCGTGCGGGAGCAGGTCGGCTTCCTGTGCCGTCGGTATGGCCGGGGATTCCCTTGTGTTGTGGCTCCTAAATAGCTAGATATTTAGATATTGTGAAAGTAAGAACAGGGGGGACATTAACGCAGAGAAACTACTTAGCAGCCTCGATAACAACACACAACCTCAACGTCAGCTTCCCCCACTGTCCTCTCTGCTCGGGGTGCTGAAGCGGCAGCGGCGGACACTGACTGGGAGCCTCCCGCTGTCGCTTCACTAATTCACTCGTCTGTTGCCTCTTCTCAGGTAAGATGGCCAGTCAGCTGTTCGTCAGTCAAGTGTGCTGGGCTTTTGTTGAGTTTAGTTTTTAGTTTTTTTTGTTGCGGGTTCACTGGCTCTCCTGGTTGACATTTGGTCCGCTCGCCTCGTTGGCGGTGGTGTCATTAAGTGAAATGTGCCGCGGCGACAACAATAAACAAGCGCAGCTGTCACTGTGGTGCGTGTGTATGTCAGGCGTCCAGCGGCTAGCTACAGAGCCCGTCCTCGCTGTTAGCCGGGAGTCGGAGCGGCGACAGGGACTGTTGTTGACATTTGCTTTGTGTCAGCCGCTGTTCCTCCGGCAGGCCTCCACTTCACGTATGTTAACATCAGGTGATAAATGCGAAGTGACTTGCGTTGTTGGTTTTAAACGCAGAGAATCGGTCTATTTCCCGGCGTGCCCGGTCGTACGCCGGCTCGGCTCGCGGCAGAGATGCTGATTCATCACAACGTTGTTATTTCTCAACGTCTGCGCGAGCCGAGCGGAGGCATGAGGGAGCCATGGCAACATGGCACCGGCGGCAGGCAGGCGGACAAAGGTCTGGAGCGAGGGAAGGAAGAGCTCGGTTTATATCGGGGGCTTGGCTCTGAGATGAATAGGCCCGGGCATGGAGCGGATGTTGACGTGTATATGTGATCATTAGAGCTCATGTGGGCTGAGGAATGAGTGTTTAAAAATGTCATTAAGCGCTAAATTTGCTCATTTTTCCCCCAGTGAGGTTTGGTTATCAGCAGGCTCAAACACATATTCAGACAAAGTGGATTTGATGTGCACACAGGCAGGATAAATATGCTGTAAAAGATCTGGTTGCTTTACGTTGGGGTTATTATGACTTTATTAAAGCAGCTAGTGCCTCACTTTTTCTTAAAAGCTTGTCTAAAAGTGTAGGCTACAAGTCAAAATGTAACCTTAAGTGTGAATGTTACTATTTGGATGAACACACATGAAAGCTGGAGAGGAGGACACACATCCCCATGGCGGCTAATGTTGAGCATTGATTTGCTCATGAGGCCACACAGACATCTGTGCTAAAAAAAGAAAGCACCTCAATGAACTGTAATGGCTGCAACGGAATATCCTCTGATTGATCGCTTGTAGATGGGCCATTATCTGCTGCCTGGTAGCAACCCATGAGCATCGCAACTCTTAAACACTGAGGAGTAATAGGGAAGCTCTGTGGGCTCAAGAAAAACAGAAACTTCACCCCCTAATGACTCCATATCAGCAGCTTTAGTTAGAGTCAGCACTCTGCGGAGTGTATCAAAAGTATGTAGTAAGCAAGTTGGCAAGTACTGTAATAGAGGGTCATAATGATGAAACAGTTGTATCAGTACTGGAGAGAAGAGCACCCCCCAACCCCCCTTACTGTCTTTCTCTCTCTCACACACACACACACATTTTCCCCATTTCCTTTTCTCATTTCATGTACGCACACACACACACACACACAACCAAGGGGCTAAACTTTTTATACTCGGTATCAGTATTTAATCAGTGCTTGAAGTGCATTTCTCTGTCAAGTACTTTCCCCATCCTTCCCTGGTGTTCACGGTAATTGAACGCTGACCAATGCTTATGTGTGCAACTTTGCTGATGGTGGCGGAGCGGCAAGGCGCGCGGAGCAAGGGGGATGAAGGAAGAGGGAGGAAGAATGAGAGATGGGATTTGCGCAGAGATTGAGAACAAGGACCTTTTTGTCTTCAAGGCATTCCCCTGAAAATGCTGAGGCGAAGCAAATGCGCTCTCGCTTGACAGATGGCGTTTTCACTTGTTACTTACCACAGCTAGTTTCTTTGCCTTGTCGTGTGCGTGCGCACGCGTGTGTGTATATAGATGTGTCTGTATGTGTGTGTGCATGTGAGAGAGCGTGCAAAGAGAGCAGGAGATATAAAACACCTATAAGATGCTAAGATCTAGTTGCTCTAGGGGATGTGTGTGTGTGTGTCTAAGCACCAAGGTTAAAAACAGCATGTGTGTGTGTTCCTTGCTGCACTTGCAGGATGTAGAAAGAAGATGTAGCAATGGGAAGTGATTTTACTATCAGTTGGCCATTACAACATTGTGCGCTTGTCAGTTAATTCCTTATATCTGACCTGAAGCTTCAGCAGGAAGTCCAAAGTAATGAGTACAACATCTCTGTTTTACCACATCTGAGGAGTGTGTGTGTGTGTGTGTGTGTGTGTGTGTGTGTGTGTGTCTCTCTCTCTCTCTCTCTCTGTGTGTGTGTGTGTGTGTGTGTGTGTGTGTGTGTGTGTGTGATCATATAAACTTGTTTGATTTTCTGCATGCACAGGGGTCAAGTTGATGTAACACTGTGTAAAACCTCCTCTGGTGTGTGAGGGAGGAAGGAAGGAAGGAAGGAAGGAATGGACCGGAGCTTCTGACAAGTGTTTATTCTTCTGGAAGGAAGAAATGCACTGTTGAGAGCTGAAAGCTTCAGTCCATTAATCGATTAATTGATTTAGTCAATCAGAGAATTAATCAGCAACTATTTTGATAACTGAGTAGTTTGTTGTAAGTGTTTCTTTTAGCCAAAAGGCTTTTACTGTCTTATGATTAGAAATTGAATATTTTGTAGTTGACCATTGTTTAAATATGCCAACAAGGGCTTTAGAAAATTGTGATGGAAATTTTTCACCATTCCATTTTTGAGAAAACAGCCGTCAGGTTCATCGCTGAGGAAAATAATCGTTAGTTGCATTCCTGTTATTGATAAGTATTCCATCTAAAAACTTTGTCTGGTTTGTGTTTTATTTTTGGGGTGCATCTAATAATTAGAGCCTGACTGATACCTTTTTTTTTTTTTTTTTAATGATTTCTCATATGTGGTAATCAAACATATCTGACAGAGATACATTCACAATGGTGGGAAGATATTTTACAGTTCAACATCAGACTTTATTGTTCCTAATGACATCAGTGCACTGAAACAATAAACTTCACTGAGAATCTAATAATTCCACATTACCCCAAGCATCTTTTTCTCTGTCACGTAAAAAAAAAAAAGAAAAGCTTGCATATCTGCACATATCAGACAGCACATACGCTGATACTGATATATCGGTGAAAGGCCAATATCAGCTAACAATATCGGCTAATCGATAGATTGGTTGGGCTCTACTAATTATCATTTTCTTTACTGAATAGCAATTTCTTTTTCCAT
Organism: Pagrus major; assembly: GCF_040436345.1. Taxonomy (NCBI): domain Eukaryota; kingdom Metazoa; phylum Chordata; class Actinopteri; order Spariformes; family Sparidae; genus Pagrus; species Pagrus major. The sequence goes on along the minus strand of NC_133215.1, from coordinate 26,707,077 downwards.
TCATCATTAAGGACCATAAAAAATAAATACCCATTACTGAAGTTGATGTCTTTAACTGTCTTGTTTTGTCCGTCCAAAGGTCCACAGATAATCAGTTTACAGAGATGTATGACAAAGAAAAGCAGAAAATTCTCTCATTGAGATTTTGGAATCAGAGAATTCGATTATTTTCTGTCAATTGATTAAATTTGCGAAGGATGGTCTGAAGAGTCTTTGTGTTTTAAACTGTTGGTTGGTAGACAGAAGCAACTTGAAGACATAACTTTGGGCTCTGGCAAAATGTGATGAGCATTTTTTAAAATAATTTTCTGACATGTAATAGACTAATCAATTAACCAATTAATTGCTAAATCAATTGGCAGATTAATAAATAATGAAAACAATTGTTAGTTGCAGAAATGGAAAAAGTTTAAAATGGGAAAAAAGGAAAGTTTTACTGTCACCCAGAAATGTCTAATTAAAGAAAAACCAAACAAGACAAACAAACTGAGCAAGGATTCAGCTTGTGGTACTTGACAGTTTTCGATACTCAGTGCTTCGGACACATTGAGGTTGGTACCACCAAGTTATTAAGGTTCAATACCGAACATTAACTGTTAGTCTCCAGTCTGTAGTTATGATGTGGTGGTTAATGATGTTTTGCTCCTAATGCACGGCGCTATATTGTAACATGTTCCTGTTAATTTCATTTCTATATCCGTCCTCACTCTGGGATTGCATTAAAGAAGATGCTTCACAAAGGCGCCGTTTATTGCAGGGCTATATTACTGGATTGCATTAGATTGCACAGGTGTTCACAATACTGTGTCCACCTCCTGTGTGTGTGTGTGCGTGTGTGTGTGTGCGTGTGTTTGTTTTCTGTATGTGTGTGAGAGAGTTTGGTGTTTGTGAAGATGATTTCTAAGTGGTGCCTGCATGTTTATGATCTTGTTTACAACTGGGATCCATTTTTCAGAAAAGTCCTGTTACGCTTGAAAATTTCTGAGAGTGAGAGAGACGTAAAAAGAGAGAAGTTAAAGCAGGAATAAAAGCCGGAGTCGGAGAGTGGGTGAGGGAGAGAGAGAGAGAGGGAGAGAGAGAAAAGGAAGCAGTGGGGCAGATCAATAGTTGAGTGTTTTTTCTCCACAGTAATGATGAAATATGGTGTAAGCAGATCTGGTGCATAATCATTGCTGTGCTCCACTGTTTTTCCAGCTTCCGTGTGAGTGTGCTGCTTGTCCTTGTGTTCCTTTTGACTTTGTGTGTGTGCGTCTGTGTGTGTTGACTGTACCCTCCCGCCACAAGTGTCTTGACACCTTATTTACATAACCTCCCTGAGAACCGAAAAACGTATGAAATCAAGATGAATCCCAACAGGCACCAGATGTCAAAAAGACAAGAAAAGGAAAACAAGTTCAAGTTCAGTTTAAGCGGCTCAAGTTACTGATCGAACCCCAGTGTCCTGACATGGTCGTGGCGTGTTCAAACACCAATATTACAAAGCTGTGTCTCTGTATCAATAATCTCTCTGTGATCAGTACTCTTTGAGTCAAGTTCTCATGTTTTCCCTCCGAGGACCGCTGGGTTTATTTTGGAGCTTTTTGAGAAGGCTCCAGTTAAAGGAGGCTACTCATTCCCACACATACACAAATAGACACGCACACACCATGGCATAGCAGTGATTTTGTTTTGCATGCTGTTTTGAGATATTGAGAATGTAGCCGTGGAGATGCAAGGCCCTGGTAACAGGAGTATCCGTACCAGCGGTTGTCTACCAGTTGCATCATCTCTATGCGCCAAATTGCCGCATTTTCTAACTGCAGTGTGACGATCCCAGAATTGTATGATGGTATGAATTTCTGAACCTCTTAAATGTAAAAAATAAAAAAATGAAAACACACACACACACACACACAGTGTGGATCAATGCCAAGGAGCAAAGAGAGGGAGCAAAGATATGTGTGTGCCTCAAATGTGGCGCCAGCTCTTTGCCTTCACCTGTGGCATTAAATTATTTCCATGCAACAACAGTTCACCACCGAGTTTTAATTTCCCTGTTCTGTTTGTAAACTACACGTCAGAGCTGCCCTGAAACAAAATATCATCAGGTTTTTAACCACTGTTACCCTCGTTTAGGGTTGCACGTCGATCTTCCCTGGATGCTGATTCTTTTTGTGCTTCTTATATTGATAGCTTAAACATCTTAGGAGCCTTTTTACTCACCCTCTTTTTGTCTGTTTGATCTTTGAAGACAAAACTGCAACTCATTTTCTGATTTAATCAATCAGTTGTTTAGTCTATAAAATTGTCTCGTTTGTCTGACCAGCTGCATAATATCCAAAGATGTTCAATTTACTATCAAGACAAGCTGAAAATATTCACATTTAAGAAGCTGGAAACAGGCAATTTCTGGCCTTTAAAATAACTTAAACCGTTAATCAAAATTGTTGCTAATTGTTACTGTTTGACTAATCGATTATTCAACTGATAACTTCAGCTCTACAGCTGACAAATCTGTATGGCGAAAACAGGATTTGTTCACTGCATGATGCAGACAATGAGTTTCATTTTGACATCCATCGTCCTTTGTGCTGGAAACTACACAATATATTCTTAAGTAAGATAAAAACAGAAATACATTTGGATGAGGCGATACAAAACATTGAAGTGAGTCAGTTTCTTTTAGAGGAAGCCTCGGAGATGAGGGGAAGCCTTTTATCAGGATGAACTGTTGGTTCCTAACATTTCTTTTCATTCTTCTGCTTCTTGAGGGAATTTTACCTCATACACATATTATTTGAAATATGCAAACTATTTATAACATTTTACTGTAACTGACATTTCTTTTTTATTTTTGGTTTTGTATATGTGTTCATTGAAGATGTCTTATTAAACTAAATGTTTGGCATGACGTGTAAATATAAAACTAACTGTACGAAGGAAAAGAGACATTACTACAGTATAATATTCACATGCCCACACACTATTGTCCTGTGTGTGTGTTTGGCTGAACCAGAATGCCTCTCATACCATCTTAAATGAGTGACAACAACTGGGAAACCTTAAAATGGTCACCAGGAACGTCCCAGTGACAAACACCTTCTTTTGTTCATTTCTGATCTCATAGTATGATTGCCAAGACCTCTGATGAAATCTCCCCACCAATGTGACTGATGATGACGAACGCATCCCCTCTTTGCTGCCGCGCCAAAACTTTCTCCCCGTCTCAAGTTGCTGACCGGGTATGTGCAGCGTAACATGTCGTTTCGCTTATCTGCGTCTCGCTCACAGCCCTCTGTTTGTTCTTCACACAGAGAGAGAGAAACCAACTTAACCTACGCTACATGCTTTCTCTCCTCTTTAAAAAAAAAAAAAAGCACTTGTGAAGAAAAAAAAGGAGCCAGAGCTCAATTGCCTGACAGTGCAGTTTTTTTGCTTGTGTTGGGAAATTTGTCATCACACTCCGACTTACTACCTGGAATGGGAAAAACGTGTCGACGCCAGGACTTTTTCTCGCCTTTAATAACGCACTTGCACAAACACTGTCTCGCGCACACTTAACCAGCAAGCGCGTGCACACTCTCACACTCACACACACACACACACACACACACACACACACACACACACACACACACACACTACCCCTTTTGAACTCTCAGAAAAGTGTGAAAGTGATCGCTCTTCACTCTCCATACATTATAATATGTATATGAGGGGACATACGCTTCCTCCTTTGCAAGTCTTCTCTTTCACTTACTTCCTGTTTTCTCCATCTCCTCTGCTCCCCTCTCTGTCTGTGTTATCATGCTTATTTCACGCTCTGCATACTTCCCAGTTAATAGCTTCCTGGCTTCTTCTCCACACACACATACACTCACACACAGGGTTCAAGCTGGTGTCTTCTCTCCCCCTCCGTCTTCACCATCTCTCCATGGCCCACCACTGTGAGCCTGCCCCCTCTCTATACACAGGTTGCCATTATCGGCGATCTGATTCCTAATTCTCAATTAGCCTCCACACAGTGCTTGCCGTTAATTATTTACCAACTCCCTCAACACCCTCGGCCCACACAAGATCAATGGGCGCGAGCACCACTGCCTCCCTCTTTAAAAAAAGCCAAGGTGGACTGCAGCCAGAGGGAGCTGATTTTGTGGCGCTCTTACGTTTTAATTCACGCCCCCCCCACACATTTCTGCTTTCTTTATGTCTTTCCATCATGTCCTCTCTATGTCTTACAGCGTGTCTTCGCTGCCCTCGCTCAGCTGCCATCCTTTGTGTTCTCCATTATTGCTCAGAGAGTTGCCTGAGGGAGGGGGCGCAGTTAAGGCAGTTGTTATGTTGGGATTATTCAATAAAGACAGACTTTGCGGCTGCATCACAAAAACGACTTGTGGACTCTTACAATCTATTCTTGATCATTCTCTATATGCTATCTTGTTTATGCTCGCGTACACCCACACACCACCAGCCCCCGGGTCGTTTTTGAAGCGCTTAATCTGGCTATTTATTTTCCTGTGTGTATATGTGTGTGTGTGTGTGTGTGTGTGTATGCAGCATGCCACCGGCTTTTAAGTAGGAAGTCTCTTTCTAAGAATTCTGCCTGTACGGCGGTAGTGGCTGGAGCAAAAGGTTCTCTCAAACAAGATTAATTAGAGCTCTGTCTGAAACCCAGCCACACACACACCACACACACACACACACATACACACACACACACAGAGTTCATCATCCGACTCGTGTGCACTACATGAAGAGGAAGGAGTCGTACTGTATGTCTTCTTGTGCTCTTTAATCTATCTTTATAAACCCCATGATCGCTGTGTTCACCTTCTGCCACACTATTACTCATGTTCTCATCCTTCTCCAGGACTTGATTTGTCAACAAGACAGGATGTGAGGCTTTTTCTGTGTCTGTGTGTTTGTTTGTGTGTGTGTGTGTGTGTGTGTGTGTGTGTGTGTGTGTGTGAGACGGAGAGCAGAAGGTCTGGGGAGAGAGAGAGAGAGAGAGAGAGAGATGGTCAGCAGTAGTTTCATTGCACTGGATCAGCTTCAGAACTTTTCTAATTGGAGGTTTTAGTCGTGGTCGTTGCTGAGTTCATGGTTTTTTTTTCTCCCCCCCAATCCCCCCTCCATTTCTCCCTCCCTGGTTCTCTCTCTCTCCCTCTACCTCTCTCTCTCTCCGCCCCCCCCCACCTCACCCCCCGCTATACCCAACAGCTAAGCTCTTACAAATGTGTTGAGGATGCATTTTCACCCAAACGCTTTCCCACCCCCTCTTCTTTCCTCCATCTCTGCCCCCCCCCCCCCTCCTGTCCTGTTCCTCCTCATCGCAGTTCCTCCCTCCATCCCCACCTCTGTCCCCCTCCTCTCCTCCTCCTCCTCCTCCCTACTCACTTGCCTCTCTCTTTATCCTCTCTTCTTTCTCCCTTGTCATTTGCACCCCCCACCCCGTCCTCCCTCCATACTCAGCATTTTTCTCGGTTGTGGGTGTGATGTCTCCGCTGTAACGCTAATCAGCTCTGGAGACGTCAGCATTCTTTCAGTCCTCCTTCACCACCACCACCACCACCACCAGCAGCACCCCCACCCTCCTCCTTCTCTCCTCCGTTCTTACCTAGTCTGTCTTCACCTTGCTATCCCACCAACTACTCACCCTCTTTTATCCTCACTGTCTTATCTTTTCTTCTCTGCGAGCCGTGTTTTATTCATCTCCACCACGTCTCACCTCTTCTTTCATCCCTGTCCCCATGTCCCGTCCTCTGTGTTTGTGTGTGTTGTCTCTCCGCTGTAACTGTAAGCAGCTCTGCTCTTGAGTTGTCAGCGTTCTTTTGGTTGCTCCATAAAAATACAGCCTGCCACAGCAAAAAAGCTGTCTGTTGTAGCAACAGTGACTGTGGCATTGACCACACCGCAGCGACCACCCCGCAAGCATTATGGGAAGGACACCTCTGGCACTTTGTGTTTGTGTGTGCGCGCATGTCTGGGCGCATGTCTGGATGCGGACGCTCAAGATGAATGGCGGTGCCTTTGCTCAGCAGATGATCTTTAACCTGGGTGACTCACACATGGCTTGAACACACACACATTCACACACACAAACTGGCTTATTGCAGTTTAATGTTGTGGTGCAGATCAGGTTAGTTGTTCTCTAACCTTGATGAAATAGGCCCCAAACTTACTGTCCTGCTCCCCAAGTAAATATACACCACCACGACCATAACGCTCGCTTTCATGATAATCAAGATGTGCACCGATTAGGGTTGCAGCAGTATGACATTTTTCAGTAGGATAACCATCTCAAAAATATCCCTGTATCACACAATTATTATTATTATTATTATCGGTTACAGTGACCTTTAATAGGAAGGAAGTTATAGTATAGTAAAATAGTTATAATTTCACCAAAAAAACATGGTGAAGTGCCCCTTCTTTACTATAAATAGGCTATATCACGACTTTCTGCACGTTGTTTTTTTCGTGGGGGTGAAATTGGCTGATTAATTAGCTATATTTTTGTCAGTATCCTTGCCTATATTGGACAGGTGATAGTATAGGCACAGACAGGAAATGAGAGACTAGGAAGAGGGTTATGACATGCAGCGACTGTCCAAACTGGAGTGTAGACATTGTGGTTATGCGACTTAACCATTCAGCTTCAAGGACACACTTAATTGGCAGATTAATCAATAAAAAAAAATAATCATTAGCGTTACCTGTGGCACAGATCACATCCTTTACTCATCAGTTGGTTGGATTAGCTCATGATCACATTTATCACTTACTGTCAAGTTTTGTTCAAATCTGGCACATTTTGTAATTTGAATTTTTCTTAAATTTACCGAACAAACTTACAAACCACGAACAGTGATTAATGTTGTGTCATTAGCCATAATATAATATCTGAAACAAAGACATTTGCCGAAAACCAAAAGATGACTACGAAGTGGCTGTATTTGTATGGATAAAGATACTCAAGTACCGTCTGTACTCCTGCCGTGATTCTGTTTGCTAGTTGCTTTTATTTAAAACAACTAAAAATTCCCTCACATCTTAATTTTGTGTCGTCAAGTATGGAATAAAACCCCTGAGCCATGCATGAACAGTATGTTCAACTTCGGCACGTATCAAACGTTGTTTAGCACTTTAACTACATTGGCACATTTGTGTACTTGCAGCCAACCGTTTTGTGTGTGTGTTTTATTGTGCCCCACTGGCATGGCAGCAGGGGAATCCGTGTGTGTGTGTGTATGTGTGTGCTTGCTTTTTGTTTGTATGTAGATGGGTTGCGGGGGAGGGGGTCGGGGTTTTGGGCACAGGGGAAATAAGCCAGTGCCTGGCAGGAAAACTGCCTCCTTTTTGCCCCCTCTGTTTTCCCTCCCCCCATCTCTTCACCGCCCCCACCCCCAACAGCCACCCCCCTGTCTTCATGCCTTTGATCCATCTATTGTGCGATGGTGCACCTCCAGCTGTGGGAGGCTGCATCCCAACACAAGACTGCAGTGGTACATGAGGATGGAAGACATTTTTTTATTGAGAAGAAGCTCTAAATATACACAGTTTAATGAAAGACCATTTATAATTGACTGATCTTAACCCCCTGAAAGAAGCAGTGCTGTTGCTCCATCATAGTATATCGTAGTATATCTTTTCCCCATGTTGAGTGTTGAGTTGATGTGCATTGTGTGCACGCACGGTTACTTGTATGTGCTTGTAGCGTACGTGTTTCTTTGATCTACAGCTATTTATAACTGTAGGATTTGTGGCAGCGCTCACACAAACACTCGCGCACCCTCGCAGACAGACAGGCAGAGGTGCATTGTGGGGGAGGCTCACTGGCACGCTCAGTGCCAGGCCTTTTTGACAGAAAAGAGTAAGAATGAAAAGAGAACAGACACATATCCTCACGTCTCTTAAATGTCATAACTTCCCTAAAAATTAGCTTTTTAAATTACCCAACTTGTGAATGACTGAAGAAATATGACTTCCTCCCAAATTCTTACTTTTTCAAACAGGCTGGTAACACTTTATAATAACCATCATTGATAATTGGTAAATTCATAGTTAATTAAACTTAAACTAGGTAATAGGTATTGGACTGTTAACAATTAAATGCTTTATAAACCATTTATTAAGCAACTGTAAATGTTTATAAACACCAGACACAACTTTATAAGGCCATCTAAATAATGTTTATGAACTACACAGTATTTATTTACCATTTACAAAGTATTATGAGCATCATTTGCAACTTCACATTAAGCAATTGCTTAAAGAATAAGTTCAACCAAAAGTGAAAATGTACTTCTTATCTACTCACCTTCATGCTGATGGAAAGTCAAGTGAAGTTTTGTAGTGGGCTAAACATTTCTGCACCTTCCCAGCAAAACAGCATTGCAGCATTCTCCTAAACAACGGAAGTAGATGGGGACTAGTTTTTAACTGTTAAAAAAACAAAAAAACATAAAATGTTTCCATCCAGCTCAAAGTCTCTGGAAGACCCAAGATCCCAAATTATTTAATTTAATTAATTTGAAAAGACATGTGAGTAAAAACATAAATCATAAAATGATTGACAATAAAGTTTTTCCGGCATAATCCCGGTCTCTGGAAGCCCTGAGACCTCAAATAGATTTGAAAACAGTAGTGGACTCAGGATGTTTTAGGGGTAGTCGTGGTATATTTATAGTGAAGAGTGGGCACTTCACCACGTTGTGTCCACTGGAAGGGCACCCTAGAGGACACTTTATAATATTATCTACCATCGGGGCATCCAAGAGGGCACTTTAGTGATGTCTTTTCGAACATTCGAACATGAGGTTACCACGGGGGCCATTATAATAAAGTGTTACTGACTGGCTCAGGTGTGATACATGAGAGAGTATGAATACATGCTGTCTTTAATCACAAATTGGTTTAACTGAACTTCAGGTTCAGCAGGATCAGGTGTGGCGATAACCAAATTCACAGCCAATCACAAGCAAGCTTGTTCTCACGTTGACCTGCAGGCTTTCATCAGCCTGCAGTTATATATCTGGCAAACCCTCAGCTTTAAGGAAAGGAGTTGTAAAGGGTGTAAAAACAGAGAAGGGGCTGGGGGGATAGAAAGTGACAGAGGAGAGCAGAAATTTGCGCGGCAGTAGAGGAGAGAGAGAGAGAGAGAGGAGAGGGAGGGGCGAGAGAGTGAGATCAGGAATCTGCTGAGTCATCATGACTGGTCTCATGATGATCGCTCAGCAGCAGCAACAATAGCGGCACTTTATCGAACACACATACACACACACACACACAGGTCTGAGAGATGAGAGCCAGACCAACGCACCACACAAAGCGTCTCATTGAGCGCTTGTGAGATGCTCATCTGTGGAGCCGTGCGCTCTAAGGACTGATCTCATCTTTTGCACTTCCAGGCTCCCTCTTTGTTGACTTCTGATTCACACTGTGTCGTCTCCATCCTTTGTCTCTTGTTTCCACTGTGGTACAAACGCATATACACACATTTGTGAATAGGTCTATATGTGTCTTGGGTAAGGTGTGTGTGTGTGTGTGTGTGTGTGTGTGTGTGTCAGGGCTCTAACAGTTGGTTTTCCCCTGGAGTCCTTCCCACAAGTTTTACCACTTCCTCTTCTTTCACGTTCATTTCACCCCTATTGGCCTAAAGCCAGCCAATAAGAGTTCAGCAACACAAAGGTAGTGGGCACTGTTGGTGTAACCACCAGGAAACAGGAAGTCAGGGAAATTCTAAGAAAAGTTTGTTTGTCACTTTCACTCATGCACTGTGACACGGGTGCATAATGCTTGAACATGCTCACACCTCAGTGCTCCAACAGTAGATTTCACTCTAGTGTGTCTCCACTGGTCCAGGTGGGTAGCAACATGCAGTGTTATTGTTCTTAAACTCAGTGATGGTGTTTTTTAATGCTTTCACTCTGTTAACTGTCATAACTAAAAAGCCGTCTTTTGCTCATGATTTTACCCCCCTTGCGTCTCTGCAGGTCTGTTCAGAAGAGCAAGGCTCTTGTGGCATGACGACGACTAACAAAGGAAATAAAGCCTTGAAGGTAAAACAAAGCATGTTTCACCCTGTGTTCTCTGTATTTGTAATGTTCTGTCTCTGCCTCACTCCCCTCCTCTCTCCTGTTCCCTCCAGGTGAAGCGTGAGCCGGGGGAGAATGGCACCAGCCTCACGGACGAGGAGCTGGTGACCATGTCGGTGCGGGAGCTCAACCAGCACCTCCGAGGGCTCACCAAGGAGGAGATCCTGCAACTGAAACAGCGGCGGCGCACCCTGAAGAACCGAGGCTACGCCGCCAGCTGCCGGGTGAAGCGGGTCACCCAGAAGGAAGAGCTGGAGAAGCAGAAGGCCCAGCTGCAGCAAGAGGTGGACAAACTGGCCAATGAGAATGCTTCGATGCGTGTCGAGCTGGACGCTCTGAGGTCTAAGTACGAGGCATTACAGACGTTTGCCAGGACTGTGGCACGGAGCCCCACGGTCGGGGTCGGGGTTAGGGCTGGAGGGGGAGGAGGAGGGGGAGGGGTGCCATCATCAGTCATTGGTCCTCTCATACCGGGGAAGGTGGCAACAGCGACGAGCGTGATCACAATAGTGAAGTCAAAAACAGATGCACGGTCTTGAGGGAGGGGAAGATAGATGAGGGTGGAGTTCAGCTGCAGCAGAGTGATTCTTCTTCCGTTCCGGCCACCTCTCCTCCACCTGCACTGACTTCAAACAGCTGGGCAGTCTCCATCACATCGCCTCAGCATGTTCCCGTCACCTGTCCCTCAGATCAGTGCAGGCGGAGGAAAGGATGGAAGCAGAGGAAGATCATTGAGACTATAAAGATGCAAGCCCCTTGGTCAGCGCATGATCATTTAGCACAGGACAGACACACAGGGTTCCTACAGTCACTGAAAGCCTGGAAAAGTCAAACTTGAGATATAAGAGTGAGATAATTTGGATTTTATTCCTGGCCGGGGAGGAAAAAAATTTAAAAACATAAATGCCCAAAACACTTTGGAGAAATCATGACATTTTGTTCAGTTTCCATACACATCAGTCAAGTGTTCAGTGTTGAGTTTTACTGCTAGATAACTGTAAGTGCATAATAATCACACATTTGCACACTAGACTCAAAGTGGTTGCTTGCCTGAATCAAGATGTAGAACATTGGAATTCGCCACAACAACAAACCTATTCAAACACATGTAATGGAACCAGACAGACTGTATTCAAGGTGCAGTATGTAGTTTTGGAGAAGAAATTCAAACTCTGAATTTTAATATTTACAAAAATAGTGAGGTAATAGTACAAACTCAGAAATATTTATTTTATCCCATAACTGAATAAACAACCTGTTCTCATAGGAAAATAAGGTCCCAGAACACTGTTTGAAGCTAGAAAGGTGGCAGGGTCCGCCACATATAAACAAAATAATACAGTATAAAACTGTGTTGTCCTTTGAGGTCAGTTTGTTTATTCAGTTTATTCAGTCATGAAAACAAAGAAAGTTGTTTATTTAGTTTGGTCAATGAAGACCTTTCTCTTCTGATTAAAATTTCTTCCCTAAAAACTACATAGTGCACCTTTAATGTAAAACTCACAGGAAAGTCATTGGATTTGTTGACACAAACAGTGTTTGGTGCCTGAGTTCTAAAAGAATACACAAGATTTCATGTGACCTGCAGAGACGTCCCGTCATGCTCCACCCAGCCAAGAACTTTTTCAGAAGAGTACTATAGAAAAATATATATTACACGATGGTGGTAACTGTATTTCTACTGTTTTGTACTGTGTTGTCATTCACATGAGGTCCAAAGTGTATTCTCTGTGTGTCAATTGTTATATATCAGAAATTCTGTGAAATTCTGTGGCGCGTGTTTGTTTTGGTATTGCTATATTTAGTTAGCTGTATTTTTTCTACAATCTCTTCACTTTCTATGTCCAGCTCTCTCTCTCCTCTCTCTCTCTTATCTTATCTCTCTCTGTCCTTCCATTTTTCAATTCCAACTGGTTTCCAGTTATTACACTCAGCACTTCCTGGATTTAACAGAAAGACAGGGGAAAGGCAATTGATATTTACCAAAAAAAAAAGAAAATGCTATCGTGAAAGGGAGATAAAGTTGCTCAAAGTCACTGACTTTATCTCAGCTTGTAAGGGGTTTTCAGGGAACTGGTCGTTTGAATTCAGATAAAGTCGTCTTCTGTCTGTTTGAGTTCTTGTCAAAAGTATATTCAAGAAAATTGGAAGGGCAAGTGCCTTGGTCTCCTAATGATATGCATCAAGAAGAAGTCAACAGGACATGAGGATTTGTGGAGATTCAATGCAAATAAATATTCAAAGGTGTTTGCATATTTACCTGTGCTTAATGGGATACACTGACCAATCAGGAATCAGGTTGTGGCAGCATTTGACTCTCGCTGTGCGTTGTTGTATGAGCTGTGTAGTACCCATCAGGATTAATTACATTAATAACACCCATTTATGTGACTCAGCAGTTCATTTCACTTCAAGAAAAAAAAGGAGGTATCCCTTTTTTTATTGGCCGTATGTGAGTGGATTGTAACATGACGTGAAAAATGAGACCTTCCCATGTGTGTCGGTTGCCTGTACATGCCTGTGGATGATTTCTTTTAAGTTGCCACAGCTAAATTTCTTGCCTCAAATCAGAGTGGTTTTACGCTGCATTCCTCTTTGCTTTTAACCACAGAGCTCACTTTGCAAGTGCAAATGTGATTACTGACGGTGCAGTCAGCAAGCAAAGATATGCCTCTGAACTTCCAGTCACACAAATGGGATGTCATTTTCACACGAGTGTTACCATAAAAGTAGTCTTATGTGGTGTTCTATACTCAAAGAATCTTTGTCTATGTATGGTAGAGTCTGGAGTTTTATAAAGACAATTATCTTTGCATTGTTTGTAACGACCTGTAAAAAAAAAAAAAAAAAAAAAAGGTATAACAAAAATCTGTTTGATATACAGTATCTCTCTATTTTGCAATTGTACCAAAAGTGGCTTAACTACTGAATAGCTTTGTTTTTTCTCTAGTGACTAGGCACGTGTGTGTAACCGTGAACTAGTGTGTGGTGTGCTGTGTAGGTACGTGACGAGGTAACTATAACGTTCACTATTTCATGGATATGACTTTGATCCTTGTTTGATTTCAGGCCGAAGCGGGTGATGACACCGTGGGTAACTGCACTCTTTTCTCTAATCAGAAAATCTTTGTCCTCCCGGCCCCATCACTCAGCTCCAGCACTGCAGACGTGTTAGATCTCGTGTTTATCTGCTCACAATCTGCACTTAGGACTTGTACATTTTACTTTCTTTGGCAGACCCATTTCCCATGCTCCCTTTCTTTTGGTCCTTGCAGCATTCGAAGCTCGTTATTGCAGATAAAATGGCCGATGAGGGGAGGTGTTATTATACTGGTGAATTCAGGTGATCTGGCAAGGTAACAGAGATGTGAAACTCAATAATGGGCCTACATGGCTGCACCACCCCTACTCCTTCAATAAGTTATTTTTGTAGTGTGTGATAAAAGTATTTGTTTTTGCTGTGTACATTTTATATAGTTCTGTATATATATATAATGTTGTTCCTGTTTTATTTGTTTTTTAACTGTTCTGTAAGTGTCAGGGAAGTGAAGCAAATCTGTTTGTATTTGGTGTTTTATGAAGTGAAAAAATGTATTCTGCTATTTAATGGTTTGTCTGTCAGAGTAAGGTTAACCTTAAAAAGTACAATTGCCTCAAACTGTTTTTTTTTTTAACAGAGGGAAAGCTAATTTAATTGAGTTATTTACTGAACTAGAAACAGAAACAGTACATACATGCAGCCTTTTTACCTGAACTGCTACTTTTCCACTGTGAAGTAAAAAGGGGTTAGCAAGCCTACTGCTGTGCAGTTAATAAGATAAGCAAGGCATGTCTTCATCTGTATCTACATTTATATCAAATAAAATTCAAACAGGTGAACAGCGCGCAAAGGCACTGGAAGGGTTAGAGGTTTTGAAATATGATTTCTGCATTTTCTGTACACTGATAACCATTTGCACGGTCAGTCAGCTGTGAAATCAGAGCTACAAATGTCAAATGAAAATGGCGAATACATTATCACAGGACTTTACGATATTCAGCTACAAGCAAATATTAGCTATCACACAGTATATTTATGTATGCGCTCTGTATTTTTTTAAAAAGTGCTGTTTTGTTGATTTTCTACTAGGTTTTGTTCATATATTCTTTCTTCCTGTCAGCCTCTACATTTGCTTGTTAAATGATGTTTTTGCTGGCGAGTCCTGTGTGGTGTGTGTGGTATAAAATAGGAAGAAACACACGACTTCTGCTCAGATTGTTTCAAGTTAAAGCAAAACATGAAACTTGTCGGCGCTTGTCAGACTCTATGTGCCGCTGTCAAATGATTTGTTTCCACCTTGTGTGTATTTTCATGCTCCTCTTGTTTAACTGATGCATTCTGTGTAAACATAAATGTGTAAACATGGCGGCTGCTGTCTAATAGACATCTCTAATTATGCAAACTGTGTAGGGCAAAATTAGACCTCCTGCCACACTTGAGCGGTGACGCTATCGTAGTGGTTGTGCCTAGTTGTCTGTTTTTATGATTGCAGGTACAGTGTGATGTGACAACGTTAAAGAGCTTATATATACAGAGTGTTAAGCAGTTGGTTGTACATGCCAGCACCAGTTTGTCTCTTTAAATCTGACTTGCTTGTTGATTTTTCAGTGTCGCTTAACAGTTAACTGTGAAAACATGAAATTGAATATCCTGAGGAGAAAAAAACTGAATGCAAAGTATACTGTAGCTGTCATGCAAAGCCTGCAGTCGAGCTGAAGAGCATGTGTCTTCCAGACTTGTAGTAGAGTCAGGGTGTTAGGTTGCTAAACAAATGAGGTGAAACATCAGAGTGTCTTCCTGATTTCCACTCAGCAGACATGATCAGCTGACAGCAGTGACCTTTTAGTGAATAGCAGACAAGGCGCTTGGTGGTTCTCATAACAGAGTTTAGGAGTTCAGAAGACACGCTGACCTTATTTCCCTCTGTCTGTACAGGGGTCATGGCCTCTTTTATGAAAAGACATTTCATCTCAAATCCAAGCAACCACTCCTAAACCACATCTATAAATATTTTACAGAGGCAGAAAGGAGCGGTGGAGGAACATGAAACACTTAACCATGTCCCAATCCACTCATCCCAACCGTTTTTACAAAGTGTCAGAGAGTTATCTGAGGGCTTCCAGGCCCTTCTTCAAAAACAGCAGATTCTTCTAGGAGATGCAAATCATTAACTCCTTATCTTGCTGCTTGGCCAATCGCTATGTAGTCATCCAGTTGTTTTCCTGTCTAGTGAATCACGCCACCATACTCTAAAAGCCCTTTCACCCACCTCCAACACCGATCGATGAGAGTAAATGAACCAAGGATTCCTTTGATCGTTTGTTTGGTGTTTTCATCAATAATAATGTTTGCTTTGCCTCCCAAGTTGCTCCCCCTTCCTCCTGCTGCTCTCTCTCTCTGTGGCCCCTGCCCTTATCAGTCGTTCAGCCTCTAAAAAACATTCTTACCCAGAGTTTAGGTATCACATCACATTTTTTTAATTTTTTTTTTATTGTTTTAACTCCTGAAAAATATTTTTTCCCCATCAAACCACATGTGTCTGCCAGTGAGACTTCGACCAGGGTTACTCATGGGAGCTGGGATATTTTTGTGTTTCTAAAGTATACAACGGTCAGTTTAAAGCTATAGAAAAGTAGTGAGTTTGTGTGAATATGGCGTAGCCTATTCAGAAAAGCCCTTGTAATAGAAAATTCTGTGTTTTGTAATATTTCTGTATGGGGTGTTATAAATTATTCTATGACAGTACTTTCTATGGGAAAATACTTAAAATGTGACAGTCTTTGTAAGTATTTATCTTCAACTAAATTATTGTACCTTTTTTTTTTTTTTGCAATTTGTAGATATGTAAGTGATGATGACAAGGTATTGGTAATCATGGAATTAACTGTTTCATCATCGGTCTGATGCATCTTTTAATTTATTGATGTATATACTGTATGTTTGTTGATAAACAGCTTACTTTATTTTGTATATGACCAATAAACATGTTTTGAAATGGAACCACTTTTTCTTGTGTAAATAAGGAATATGGGAATACTATTTTTAGCATACACAGTTTGTTATTGTTAGTGTTATTATTAAAAGGGTGTTGAACTAAAAAAATAAATATCTGTATACATTAGGGCATTTTAAGCAGATATAGAATGCATTTAGCAAGTTAATGTAATTCCTTCAAAGTGATAAAGACAGCCACTTTGGTTGTTTATCTTTATTACTGCCATTTCAGCCATACTGTGCTTCTTTTTTCATGAAAGAAATCATACAAATGTTCAATGGTACAAATATACTGTTCAGTAATTCATACGTATATTGAATGAATGAGAGGTTTGGAAGTTCAAACTTCCCAGCTTGAATCTTTTATCTTTAATCTTCTTTAATCAGTCATGATCAATAAAACAACATATTTATTTAATTAATGTCCTCATCCTTATGCATTAAAGTATGAAATATATATATTTGCATTACAATTCAAAACTTCAGGTCTGTGCTGCTGTCTTTGTTTTAAAAAAACATAAAGTAAAATGTTAGAAAATATGTGTGAAAATATTTGTTCCGTAGTTTTATGTATATTCAAAAAGAAGAAAGCTGATCATATGTCTTTGATAGCAGTACGTAGTAACACTGAACCAAATCCCTTAAAACAATACAAAGCAATATTTCTGAGGGAAAGACATTTAAAATGACAAATGATTCATTATTTTTGCTTTAAATGTGTGGGGTGTCAATGGGCAAAAACTCGAGGTAGAAATGTACTGCACAATTTGTCGTCTACTACATTTTTTAATCCTCTTTGTCATTTTCAGGCTACACATTTGTTTGTTTCTCTGTTGAGCCAGTCAGGCCTGTAGGGGGCGGTACCACGTTAGCGTCAGCTCCCTTCGTCTCCAACCGGTCCGGATCCTGTGAAAACATGGAGCTGGACCCTTTTGTAATAGTTATCGATAAAAGCGTCGCGGTTATGTTACCACTGACAAAGAGGAGGGGGTTTAATTCATCTAGTTAATGTAAAGTGATTATTTGTGAATTCAAGTCATGTTTTGTGATTTAAATTGGTGAAATATTCGTTGTTTATTTCGGCTCGTCCGTGTCCGTGCTGTGACTCCACTCCGGGTGTTCGGAGCGGTTCGACGGTTTCCAAACTGTCACCGTTTGTTTCTCCGGGAGGAGAGGCGGGTAAAAATGTAAACACTGATCCATCCTGATGGAGAGTTTTTGTTTGGTTGCTCGCTAGACTTAACTGTGTCGCTGTTTTATCCGACGTATCACTGCAGGGCTGCTCTATTGTTGTTTCTCTTACGTCTCACAATAATAGCTATTAACTTTACCGGTAGCTAAGCATACCAATAAGTGCTCCTTAGCTAGCTAACGTTAGCTAGTTAGCTAGGATCACAGCCCAGCAGCTAGCAAAACAACAAGATAACATCAACATATTAACGTAAGTCAGCCCTCAAACTAGCAAACGTTACTACCTACCGTATCCCGATGCAACTTGATGGAGGACTACGACAAGTTTGTACAGCATCGTCTCTCCTATCTGAGGAAGAGTGAGGAGGAGCACAACAAACCTTCACCTGCATCCTCTCTCATCCGCTTCTATGGCCAACCCATTCTTCCTCCCCTGGTATGAGCTCAGTTTTATGATGTTTCTTTAAAACTGTCACATGAGTTGTTTTTTTAATCGAAGCCAACAGTAGTGAAGAATGTACCACTTTGTTGTTTAAAGCTGTCCCATGGTGTCATGGTGTTGCCTACCTAGTAGTTTTTGTGGATTAGATCTGAATCCATAAATCAGTCGACTGCAAAAATGCCACAGATTATTCCTGCTTCTCAGTTGTTTGGTTTGCTGCTTTGCCCTGTTTATGTATCTGTAAATTTAGTATAACGTTATTTGTGTTTCTGACTGTTTTTTATACAAAAAAATATAGTTTGAAGTCCCCTGGGGCTCTGAGAATATGTGATGGACATTTTATAGACCAAACGAGTCAGTTGACCAAAAAACATAATAATCAATGATGAACTAATCATTGAGTGCCAACCCTGTTGTTAAACATGCATGACATGCCATGTGTGTTTTCTGTTGATAACAGCTCTCAGGGGAGCAGAGAGAGGAGATGCAGCGACACAGAGAGGCAGCTCAGAAAGCTGCTGTCCACAGAAAGCTGAAGGACGATGCAAGAATGGCATACGTGCAAACTATCCTACAAAGTGTGCAGGTAATATAAGTCCTGAATTGTTATATATTATAATATTCCTGTGTTTGCATTTCTCCATTACTGCATAGATTGCTTAGTCCTATTCAAACTTCCACTAGTTCTTTTGAATGAAAAAAGTCATTGTCAAACAGTATTTCCTTTTATATAATGTTTTCTTATGCCCCACTTGGTTTTGATCAAATGTGTAAACTCTCTTTTTTGTGATCTCTCTTCATTTTTGTTGCTGTTTCCTCTTATGATTTGCAGCTAAGGAAGACGCCAACACTGGAGGAGCTGCTTCAAGAGTCAGATATCAACACAAAGTATTCATATTCCCAGAACAGCAGCGGTGGATCAGTGTTGCAGAACAGTTATTTCATAGGAACAAAAGAGAGTCTTTTGCTCTCACCACCGCCTGAAAAGAAAGAAAAGGATGGTGTTTCTCTTCCTCCATTGACATCAACCACATATAGTGCCTTTTTTGCCTCTAATGTAACACCTCAGGAAGGAAGCCTTATTGACAGACAATACAGCCAACAGGGGTCACAGCCAGGTTTCCTTCATGGTGCGAGCCACCAGTCAGTATCCTCAGGTTATGTGACCTACGAGAATGTTGAAAACATCACCAGTGTCTCTGGAGGGATCGATGCAGGGAGAGAGAGATGTGGCTTTGGCCCCTCAGAGGGAGCTTATAATTCGGGTTGCTTTTTCCTTCACAACACGTCAGACACAATCGCCAAGATGCCAGATATTATCAGCCATCCTCCCATAGATGGAGAGGAATTGGAGAGGAGTGGACTGGAATCATCCTTTTGTACTGACGTTATAGTCGTAGAAGACATTTCTTGTTCTTCACTCCAGGAGGATTCAATTATATGTGACCATTCACCAGTAGAGAAATCTGAAAGCAGTCATGTGGACAGCACAGTGGGTGACGATAACCTTTCTGTTACTACAGTGCCTGACACTGACAAAGATCACAGTTTGGACATTGAGGTCCCGGTCTCTTCATCAGAAAACAGTGGCCTTTCAGACAGTCCAGAGTTATCACACATATTGAGCACTCATCACTGTCCAACAGCAGAACTGCATATTCAGTACGATCCCACAGAAACAGAACCAGCAGACAACCATGTAGATGAAGCAGAGCCATCTGAGGAGCCTTATCATCTGAGTCTGCAGGCCCTGCTGAAGAAATCTCAGGAGTACCGGCGGCGCCAGCGGATGCTTAGGAACCAAGCCAAAAACACTAAAATCCAAGAGAGGACCCAAGAACAGGCAAGAGCAAGGACAGAGGAGTGGAGCCTCTCTGATAAGGAGAATGACGAGTTCTCTTACAAGGGCACCGTGACTACAGAGGGAAAGAAAACTACAGAGAGGAAAGGCACTTTTATCCAATCAGTGGAAACCTCACCAAAGAAATCCTGGGAGAGTGAGAGGATCAATGAGAGTGAGCTTTTTGGGAAAAAGGAGAACTTTGAATCTGAAAGGACACATTTAACAGGAGATGGCAATACTAAGGCAATTGCTAATGTTAAGGAGGAAACAACCTTCAAAAATAATAGGCTGAACAATTCACAAGAGGTCATAACAGAGCCTAAACAAATCAGCGCCTTTCCACAGCAACAGCCCACAATGCCGACAGAAACTTCTCATATTCAGGAAGCTTTTTACTTGACCACTTATCCCACAGCTTTTCATAGAGGAGTAGGAAAATTTCACACTATTCCGGCCCCTAATTTCTGTAGGAGTCCTGTTCGCTGCAAAAGCAAAGGCGGTATCCAAGATGAAGAAGCTGCTGATGGGGCCGAGACCTCAAACCGGAAAGTTTCAGTCAATACTAGTTTGAATGAACAGGTTAACCAGGAAATTCAAAACGGTCACACAACAGTCTTTTCCACTGTGAATCTCATGGTTGAAGGTGATGTAACAAGAGTTCCAGCCAGGAGTTCACAGCACATAGATCAGCTTGAGTCCAACCTGTCTGGTCTGAAAGTGTTGATCTCGGATCTGGAGTCCACGCTGACAGAAAAATTAGGGAATCAAAGCCAAACTGGGAGTAACACGCAAAATGAGTTCAGCTTTGAAGGCATCAATCACTGCGAGCAGATTAAAAATGAACATGTGCAGATTCGTCAGAGTGAATGTGATGATGATAGCAATGAAAGAAGACAATCATTAGACAATATCAAGAACATGCATGAAGATACAGGACCTGAACCAAGCATCAGTGACATGGACGATGTTCCTCACATAGTGCACCTGAAAGGAACTGAGGCAGTTAACTTAAGCGAGCTCAGGCTAGTCAAATCCTTAGCAACAGAGAGAGCAAAAGAAAAAGGGACATATAATGAAGGACTTACGAAGAGTTACGGACAGCATGGCGGCTGTAGAAAGCAGCAGCCTCCAGCTAAGTGTATCCTCTCTGTAGCACAGCGGCTACGAATTCCCAGTGTATTCAGAAATGATCCATCTGAAACCACAGCTCCACCTAACGTCTCAGTGCTCTCGGACACCAGTAACTTCCCACTGGAAAGAAGGAATGAAACGGCAGTAGAAGGTCCCGACTCTACCCACCTGCCATCTCTCAACCAATCGTATGATGTTGACGCACCATCAGGCCTGTGGTTTCTTGAAGGATCGGGGTCCGACTTGAGCTCGAAACATCTGACCCCAGACAGTGGGGGTGAAGGCCAGGATGGGGAATCCAAGGTCAGGAGGAGACTGCTCATGCATGTCACGGAGGAGATGCAGGAAAAGAGTGCAGATGTCAGCAGAGGAGCATGCTTTGTGGTCAGACCCAACTCCAGCACTCCTAGAGGTAAGACCAGAAAGATACATCTCTCAACCACAGGGACAGGGTTAGGGGTTTTTGTATTGGTCCAGATTTTGTCTGCAGCAGCTGTATTCATACATTATGTGACCACACATTGTCATATTTACTGCCTTTAGCTGCAGCGCGATGGCAGGAAGGCCATTGCGTTCAAAAAGACAAGCAGGAACAACTGAAACAGGCCCACGCTGCTCAGGTTAGAGCCCTGCAAGAGGAGCACAGGAGACAACAGGAAGAACTACTACAGGTGAGGCAATGGGAATAAGTTGATCGTATAATTGGGTGAATAATTAGATGTTGTTAAGATGACAGATCTGAAACTAAACAAAAGAAGTCTGCTTTTTTATCTTATAATATGTGTGTTATGTTAATGTCTTTAGGCTCTGTGCAAATGTATGTTGAACATGTTGTACTGTAGCATGTAGCAGCTTACAAGGCAGACTGGCAGAAGGACATTTTGAATATGACTCATAACTGGTTGACATCAAACATGTCGCCCCTTTCTCTTTTGTCACAAGGCCAACGTGCAGCAAGAATAAACAGACTCTATTAATCACATTTTTTTTTAACTCTAGAACCGCTCAAGACCAAAATCCTCTGAGCCTCCTAACAAGAATTGCCAGTGTGGCCAAAGCCTGGTGTAGCTAATTTAGCTGATATAGGTCTGAGTGATAGACCTCCATTCTTGTCCAAAAACTAGTCAATCCCACACACACTGTCTTCTTGCCAAGATTGCTTAAAAGTGAACTAAATCTTTGGCTGAAAATCACTCAGGGAATCTGCAGGTCTTGATGAAGCATTGAATTAATTTTCCCTCAAGAATGGCCCTAGAGGGTATAAGGTCTTGAATTCCATCTGGTCTTGAATGTTTTTCTTGATTGCTGTAGACAGTAACATGAGTTATAGTTAGTTTATTTTTAAATCTGTGTCATTTCAATATCTGGCCTATCCCATATGGGATTACAAGACATTATCACAATACAAAACTTATATCTTCCTAATATTTGCAGCAAAAACGCATTTGAAATCTCACATTTCCAATCAACTACAGTGAAAAGAACTTTTACAAATAAACCATTTATCTTGATAAAGAGCTATATTGTACTCATCTCCCCTGTTTCTCCAGGTCTAACTGGTATAAATGTTTCATATGTAAATAGCCAACTTAATCTTTGTACATCATTCATATTTACAAAGTCGGTATCTGTTTTATATTACATTTAAATTTGTGCGTAGTTCACCATAAAAAGGGCAATAAAACAAAATGAAACTCATTGTTTTTATCAGCCAAACAGCACAAAATTGCAAGGAATTTTTGTTAAAGCTGCTCAAAGCGTCGTCGTCGTTTCAGCTAACTTCCTTTCCAATTTACAGTTAGCAGTCCCCTCCCTCCTCTCTACGTCACCACACTTGCACGACGTCACCAGGAGCACTGGAATTGGTAGCTTACCCTGTTCCGCCATTGTCCCATTCAGTTTAAATATATCTTGGAAGTCCTTCCAAAAATGTGATATAGATGTTGATTATTTCACAAACTTGTCTCTACTGGTTAATTTGATGAGCACAACAACACAGCAGAAACCCTGAAAATAGTCCCAACAAATACACTTTTTGTGGAGCTGTTGTAGGAAGTTATTAAGCCTTTGTTAATAAAGAAGTTCACAGCTGTGTAGCTGAGGCTGTGCCAAGAGAGTTGACTGGAAATGAGGGAGAGACAGATAAAACAATGGTCCACAGTCAAAGTTGAAGTCTTAAAGTCTTATTCCCTAAACTACAGGGAAGCCCCATGGGATTTAATGAAAGTAAGAAAATATAATATCACCCCCCCCCCCCCCCCCCCCCCCCCAGTTTCTCTTGACTTTTCATGTTAAAGTGTCCCCTTCTCTGAGCGTCCAATCAGCAATAAAGAAACCACAAGCAAAGAAAGAAAACCTGAAATTACATGTTTCTAAAACACTAACACCATCAGATATATGTTATACAGTATATATATCAAAATATGGTTCAAAAACAGTCATACTGATATCTCCTCCTTCCCATTGGTCCGCTTCTTACATTAAATTGCATCACATATTGCTGTGCAGATCTAGCACTGCGTAATTCCTGTACAGCAACCGTAATTCACTCTACCAAGGTTTTTGACTCCACCCAAAGTCACCTGCGAGAAATGAACTATTAATGTTTCCATCTTTTTGAAATGAGAAGAGGCTTCAAGTGTCACAAAGCTGTGATATAACGCTGACCCTAGATGTCCTTTTGAAACTAGAAGCAGACCTTTGAAAGGCTCTGGCTCTGTTCCACAGACACACACACATACACGCACACATGTTGTCGCCTTACCTGTTAGAGTGTGCTTCAGGAGACCTGGGTCGTAGACAGACTACAGACATCTGCTCATTACATGAGACCTTCACATTCTCCCCAGTAAAAAAAACACACTCAGGGATTCTACTATAAATGTTTCATTACATCCCTAAGAGGCAGGCTGGCATGGTTGCCCATTTTTGTGTGTGTGTGTGTGTGTGTGTGTGTGTGTGTGTGTGTGTGTGTGTGTGTGTGTGTGTGTGTGTGTGTGTGTGCGAGCGCACATGCAAGACTTCAAGGACGCCTGCTGTTCTCTGGCAGCCAGTTCTTGTTTCTTCAGCTTGTGTCTGTATTTGTTCTTGGCCGGTGTCCTTCCCCTATTAATCACAGTCTCTGTTTAATTTATGTATCCTTAACAACAATATAATTAACATAAGCTGTTTAATAAAAGGACTTCTCTTCGACTCCCCTCTGTCCTTCCATCATTTGCGATGTGATGAGAGAGCGAGCTGGCTGGACTCTCTGGTTGAGGGAGGAGGGGACCGAGGGAATTGACACAGAAAAGGAAAGGATAATTTGTTTAATTCATGAGCGTCTGTGGTTAAGTGCCAGATCGTCCCACCGAGTGCCACCGCTAATGGTCCCTTCTCCTTCTCCTCTTTTTTTCCCCCTCTCTCCTCCTATCCCTCTTTTTGTTTTGTCTCATACCTCCTCCAACGTCGTTTTTACTCTCTGGCTGTATTAATTTTCTCTGTCTCGCCTGTCTCATCTTCCCCGTCATCCCTTCTTCCTCCTCCTCCTCCTCTGCTCCCTCTCTTCATCTCATCCTTCTTGCCTCTGTGCCCCATCTCTCCCCTCCTGTCTCTTCCTCTCTACCCTCAATTAATTTCTTCCTCCTGCCTCATTTGCTGTCCTTTCCAATTCAATATTTTCCAACCTTGCCTGCTCCCAAATGCATGTGTGCCTGCACACACACACATGCACTTCTCTTATCCCTTCCCTCCATCCTTATGTGTCTCTCTCTCTCTGTCTCACAGGCGTTGGCAGAGCGTTACCATCTCCTCCAAAGCGTGTCCTTCCCTTGCTCCATGTCAGGCTCACGTCTTGGGGACACGATGACCTTTTCTACCCTCTCTCAGGTATTACCATCACATTTGTTCACTAATGTCAGTGATGCGAGAACACTTGTCCTGCTTCTCCTTGTAGCCACAAGATTTTTATGCATCACCAGTTAGCTGACACACACAGGTGAAACAGACACTTCCCCTCTGATGTCTTAATCCATATCCCTATCATCTGTTGTTGCTCTCTAATATGCATCCAATAGAGCAGCTCAGCTTCAGATAGACTGTAGTTGTTCAACAAACACGTCCCTTTAGTGCAACAGCTTTAGAATCAACAAGTGAGTGACAGCACATCAGCTGCTTATTATTCTGCTTATTATTCTCTATTATAATGATGAGCTGCGAGTCCACTTGCGTTGATGCGCTAAACAGATGCCAACCAAAAGACCTTGAGAATCTGCGCGGGAAATTAATTGGTTGTCATTGATGGAATTAGCATTCTCCTCTGTCTTCCCCTCTGGTCCTCATTATTCACCCCTCTCATCACTCCCTTCTTCCTCCTCTTACTCAGCCCCCCAGCCCACTGTCAGAGTGCTACCGCCCCCTGCTGTTAGCAGCCGTCAAAGGTTTTCTGACTCGCAGGCTGCTGAAGACAGAGAGAGTGGCGCAGCTGGTGCGCACCATCAGGGTGAGTGAAAACAGCAGTGTCACGTCTGTCTCTAGCAGCTCTTATTTCAAAAGCTGTTTATATACATATTACAGCTGTGTGTGTGTGTGTGATTGGACATGTAGGACACACAGCACTTCCTGCAGGCCCTCCAGCAGCAGAGCCCAAGCAGAGGAGAGTTTTGTAGCAGACAGGACCTTTTCTTGCAGGAGAGAGTCACTCTGCAGGTATTAAGGACAACACATGTCGTAAACATCTGTTAACCTCTCTCCTCTTCTATACTGCCAACTGTGCAATTATTCCCTCCATTAGCAGTTACCACAACAGATACTGTGATTACACGCAATTGTTCAAGCCATCGTCTGCTCTGTAATCGTTCCCCTCTCCAGCTGCGCGCTGCACATTACGAGGTCTACGACATATTCTTCAGCCTGTCAGCCAGAGAAAGGATGCAGCTGATCAGCTGGGACAGAGAGCTGGTCCGGGAGAGAGAACTCAGACGACAGGTAACCTTTGCAGACGCTCTGTAAGAGCTGGAAAACAACACATACATCAGAGGTGTTGATTTCTAACTGTAGAAAACACTTGCATCACAGCCATGTTACACTACACAGGAATGCTAGCATTTAATTACAGCAGTTCTGATCCAATTCCAAATATTCAAATTCAAAGTACTGTTATGCTTTAAGTACGGTCCATTCTTTCAGGGCAATGACATTAAACACTGCTTCATGGTTAGTCTGGAGGATAATAACATGGTTTTGTTATTTTTCCTGTGCAGCACTTAGAGTATGTTGTTGATTATTAAGTAGACATAATGGACTAAAATATAGATTCTACGCTGTTTCTATGTATACTTCCTTTCTATTGATACACGAGGGTAGTGTGAAGACTGGTTTACTCTGTACATACGTGTTTTTGCTTGTTCAGAGTGGGCAGACAGGCCATCCCAGAGGAAAGACTTCTCTGTCAGCTGCAACACAGAAATCACTGGAGAGAAAGAGAGGAATGATGTGAGTTTGGACTGTTCCTGCTTTCTGTTTTCTTTAAGTGTTTCAGTGTTGTGTGTGTATTTGGACACAGTTAATACCAATACAGTCACAGTACAGGATGGAGGAGTCACTGTGCATCAGCTGGAAGCTAAAAAGGGTGCCTCACATCTGTTAACAATGCTTTATCACAAAAGTTATCGTCAGACGTCGGTATCTGACAACCAGAGGATGAGACTATAAAATCAACTATCAATTTCAGAATCCCTTTAAAAGTTTGCCTACATAGGGTTCCTTTACTTTTCCACCTTAATGCACACACGCTGGCTTGCCTTGGCTTTCTGTTTCTCTCTCCCTGTATGGGTCTGCTCTGTTGACTTTCTTCATCAGTGGTATGTTTTATAAAGTCTCACAAAAGCAGGTGAGCCACATGTGGAGGAAGCTTGTCGTTCATGATGTAGCCTATCAAAACAATCGTAACCAACTTGGTACCGAATTACATCGCGACAACCAGGTGCGATAACAAACTTGCACGTAACAGCAGCATAAGCGTGCCTGAATTAAGGACAGGTTGCATTTACAGGAGGGACATAATACCAGAGAATATCTCTCTCTATCTGTGTTTCTCTGCAGAGCATGTGTGAATGTTAGTAGGTGGCAGGGGTAGAGAAAGGGTAGATTATCCAATAGTTAATCAGTCGCAGATGGTGTCGTTCTCTCACACAGATTTTTTTTTTAAATGCTTAAATGGGTACAAATACACTTGGTGGCCCTCCCAAGTTAAGTCTATGTGTGGGAAACACTGCTATAACCATGTGCTCCAGACCCCACAGTCACAACAAGGTTTGAACCCAGCCTATGAAAACACAAGAGTTGGGTTTTTCTCATATATTCTTTTACATACAATATACATTCTAGATCACACATTTCTCACAGGTGTTCTTCTAGTGTTGCAGCCTGCTTAAAAAACACATTTCAGCTTTTTTATTGATGAATTGAAAATCTTGCAGCACGAGCTAAGAATATCTTTTTTTTCACAAGCAGTACCTTTGTCAGTGACTTTAAACATGTCTTCTCTTCCCTCCAGGATCCAGAAAAAGGCAGCAGGAAGGCACAGGGGAGTTGTGACGAGGACTGGACACAGCACTCGATTCTCTGCCGAGCAGCCGCCGGAAACCAAACGAGGACAGTTCAGAGCAAATCCTCAGAGAGTCCCCAAGAGCAGTTACTCCTCTAGACCCCGATGACACTTTCCTAATTGGCCCCAGTGAGGACTCCTAATAAGGCCTCTAGCGATTACATGAATATTGTATAACTAATCATTTGAGAGTTTCCAAATCCAAATTTGACACAAAGTGATGCCTGAATACATCATTGTACTTCACATCTGGTGTGCTGTACATTTTTTTTAACACTGTACAATAGTAGTGGCAGGGGATAAGAAATCTCTACAGCTGCTCTGTCAGTAACAGAATTTATTTACCAGCTCAGCTTCCAGTAGTTTTCACAATTTCCAGTGTAGTAATGTAGCAGATGTTAGTGGGACACATGTTGAGTTGGCAAAAAAAACACTGACATCCTTTAGCTAAACCTTTAAAGCTCTGTGCACTGTAACCGAAAAATGCTGAATGTAAGACTCACAGCAGACATTATGACATGTCATAGCAGGAAAGGCCCAGGTTTGATGAATCATACTAATTATGACTTGAATCCATTTAGAAATTCCAGTAAGCAGTGGTTCCTGTGGGTCATGTGGTTGATCCCGCAAGATGATTATCACAGGAAAGCAGCAAAGATATATACAGTAAAAAAATGCAAAATAAATGATAGTTTTCACATTTTCTTACAGTAATTACTGAATTACTGTATTAACAAAATTATTCTTTTACTAAAGGTTTACAGCTTGGGTTGCAAATATAGTTGAAATATAGTTGATAGTCAGCATGCACAATACCAGAACCTGCTGACTAAAACTCCTAGCAGTACATGAAAGCAGCCATTATTAACGTTATTAATTGCACCTGTGCTTATGCTGCTATGGCATGGTGAAATTTGTCTTCCTACCGAGGTAATTATCTCAGTTGTTTTCATTTGTCAGTGTTTTTCCAGCTGTGCAATGTTAAATCTCAGCTTTGTAAGGTGCTCCGATGTTCAATTATTCAGTTCCTTCAGATGTATGTGCCTAATTCATTGCCTCCAAAAACAGACCGTCTCCAGGTGTATTAGCACATATTGAGCTCTGTTAGTATTAGAACAGAAATGTTAATATCCAGCTCCAGCTCTTAGTGTTACTGCAAATACTTGAATAGTGTGTTACTCCCAAGTGTTGCCTTAAATATTTTTCCTAGAGTTTTTAGATCACATGTCAGCCAAAACACATGTAAACCTTTACAATATTTTATCCTTAATGACTTTGGACCTGTTTTCTATGTTATTTATTTGTATATGTTTGGTAATAAACGTTTCTTAACACTTGAAAGTTGCTCTGAGGTTTGTGACAGCTGAGACTAATTAAAGACATGTACAGACTCCCGGCAGCAGGGGGCGCTGCTGGCTGTTTGCGTTAATGTTTATGTAAACAACTTCCACCCCGGCTGTTGTTGGTCTGTGGTGCTGTGAGCAGTGTTTTGAATAGAAAGCGACCCCTCAGCTGATTTAAAACGGGATGGCAGAGGGGGCAGACACCGGTGTTTCTTCACGGTTGGAGAGGAAAGCGTTGCAAAAGACCAAAATACTGCAGCGAGAAAGCGAGAGGAAGATATTTAGACTGGTAAGACGAGGCAACAGTACACTAATAGCCTGTTTTTCCAGCTAGCTAGCAAGCTGCACCAAGCTAGCTGACTAAAGTAGCAGTATACTGTGCATGTAGTGTGTCTCAGCCGGTGAGCCTGACAAGATGTTTTCTGTCGTCCTGTTAAATGAAGGTGCGACGGGTCCTGAAGAAGCCGGAGGCTGAGCGGTCGGAGGATGAGGCCGCTGTGTTACTGCTGCACAAAGAGACTGTGGAGGAGCTCTGCAAGAGAGAAGTCCGCAGAAATGTGCTCAAGAGGAAACAGGACGAGGTGAGGCAGTCAAGCTATTGTTCGCCTTTAAGCTAACTGGTCAGGTGGGGAACGAAAATGGTTTCTGGTTCAGTGACAGAGTTAGACAGGTTGTTCCAGTGTTTGTAATCTCTCTGTAATAGACTGTAAAGTCCACATGCAGTGTTGGAATGAAAGCTTCCAAAAGTACAAAACATATACTCCATTTCAAGATTTTACCCAAGTAGAGCACCAGTGGATTAAACAAAATAAAAAATATATTATTTTCAGCGCTTATTAATAGAACAAATTGTTATCTATGAGTAAAGATTGCCAGAATTAGCCAAAAGGCTGTTTTTCACCTGTAGTCCCCTGGCTTAGGTGTTTAAAAGGCTTCCTAAAATACAACATAACAAAGGGGAAAAAAAGAAAACAAGCAGACCACAACAAGGCTGAGACAAAACTAGGTACAAAACAAAAGTAACACAGGGCATGCAGTTTAAAGGTGCCCGGGGGATGAATCCTGTTGTTTGAGTGAACTTTCTTCTATTGCCACTATCAGGCTAAAATGTCTACTGACAAGACCAACAAGATCAACAAGACCCTGCTGTGTTTGTTACTCGATGCAACCATAGACAGACAGTATAAATTGTGGCTATAGTCTGGGTTTGAATATGAAGCCAAGGCAAAAGTGCCTCAGACCTGCATTCTTTCTAATTGCCTGCAGGTGGTGACTCCACTGGTGATTTTGTAAATTGCAGTCCTATTTTACAATTCAGGAGGCAAGCTCTGTTGACATTTTCAAATCCAGACTGAAAACGAATCTATTTTCTGTTCATTATGACCTCTCCTGACTTCACCAGCTGGGAACTCAAATCACTGACTCACTTTTCTAATTTTCAATAAAGTTAAGGATACACTGTATGATCCTTATTTTTAATTACTCACTAAAAATAAGGATCATACAGTGTATCCTTAACTTTATTGAAAATTAGAAAAGTGAGTCAGTGATTTGATTACTCACCTCAACCATGTCCTCTCATTGACACTTTTACCTGTGTATTTGTGTGTATGAGTGCTTATGAATGTGTGTGCATTTTTACATGTAATATTGTATTTTGCTGTTTTACTGACTTGTAAAGTGTACAGAGACTCTCTGGGTGATACGCACTTTAAATAAATTAAAGTTTAAGTTGATTTAGAGTAAATTAGACAAGCAGAATATGGTTTAAGGCAGGGCCATCTTGTGATTGACAAGTCGCTACCACTTTGTGTCCTCAGGTTCTCAGTCAGATCCAAACAGGATGTAGATGTAGCAATGTGTAATCTCCCGCGCCTCACCCTCTCATCCAAATATCATCACTTCTGGCTCAAAAATAACCAAAATGGAAATGATCATAATGCCAGACGTGAAGCTTCAGAACAGGAGTCCTCAAACCACTGGGTGAAACAACAGAAGTGAGTGGTCATCAACATTAAACATCTTGGTTTTCCTCTTCTCTATGCAGGTGTTTGATGATGCTGAGGAGCTGAAAAGTAAAGTCAGGCAGCTCGCTGTGGCAGTCAAACAAGCAAAACACCTGGTGGTTTACACCGGAGCTGGTATTAGTACGGTACGCTGATCTCTGAATCTTTCATTTTCATTTTGTTTTTAAACTTTCACAGTACTGATGATGATGTCTTTCCTTTCAGGCAGCTTCTATCCCAGACTACAGGGGCCCTAATGGGGTGTGGACACAGCTACAGAAAGGACGGACAGTCAGGTGAGATATGTTGTCTTTGCCCTCATGTGATTTTAGCTTCATTTCCTTTCCAGTTAAACTCCAACTGCTTTCATGCTTCTTGTTTCTCTTTACAAACAGTTCTTCTGACCTGAGTAAAGCTGAGCCAACCCTCACGCACATGTGCATTAGGATGCTTCATAAAGAAAACCTGGTATGAAAGGCTTATATAAGTATCACATACTTGATGTTCCACTGTTATTTATACATACTGGTATTTACCTACACTTTGTGTGTTCGTCTGTACAGGTAAAGCATGTTGTTTCTCAAAACTGTGATGGACTTCACTTGCGTAGCGATCTACCCAGACAAGCTCTGTCTGAGCTTCATGGGAACATGTTTATTGAGGTGAGACACACACATTGTGTAAGTGACTGACTCACACAGAGCTGCTATCTACAGCATCCTCTTTCTAAGTACTCTGAAATGGAAAAAGCCTACCTCCCGGAAAGTGCAGTAGGTTTTTATTTTATTTTTGGTGGATCACTAGTAGTATGGTGATGTGTGTCAGTGAGCCGTGCAGGCAGAGCAGGACTGTGTTAGTGTTGGTTCCACATTTTTTAGCAGGTCTCTGCTGTTGGTTTAAAACTCCTTTTGAGCTTCAGTCTGATGTTCAAACTGACTAAAACCCTCCTGCTACAACAGATCCAGCTTTCACCCATGTCTAAATTGCTTTTCTAATTTTTGCATAAGTGCACATTTTATAAAGAGGGGACACAAGCTGAGGATGAGGGAAATCATTTTTTATACCTGGGGAAACTGTTTTCTAAAGAAAGTAAGTAACCCTGACATACTGCATTTTTCATCCTGTCCCCAGGTGTGTACATCCTGTTCCCCGGTCAGGGAGTACGTGCGTTTGTTTGACGTGACAGAGCGCACGTCGCTGCACCGCCACGGTACAGGCCGCAGGTGCAGCCACTGTGGCAGCGAACTCAGGGACACCATAGTGCACTTCGGGGAACGTGGGACCCTGGATCAACCTCTAAACTGGAAGGGAGCTGCAGAGGCTGCCAAGATGGCAGACGTTATCCTCTGCTTAGGCTCCAGTCTGAAGGTAGGTTTAATAAACCACAGTGTGTCTGTAAATGTAATGTGGTTCAGGCAAATCAAACATAGATTGTAATGTTTACAATTAAATTTACATTCCTTCATTTAATTGTGCTTACACAGACTGTATTTTTAATTGCATTTGATAATCTGAACAGATTTGTTAGATGGAGATTTCAGAGACTTGTTTGTGAATATCATGTAAACACATTGATTGATTGTATTTGATGGCTCATTTGCTTGTAGCATCTTCACTCTCTGTTTCTGGCTCTTCTAGGTGCTGAAGAAATATGCTTGTCTGTGGGCCATGAACAGACCAGCGAGCAAAAGGCCCAAACTCTACATTGTCAACCTCCAGGTACACTTTGATTTCATATTTAGGTGATGATGCCAAAGAATTTGAATAAAATACAAATGGCGCTGTGTCGGCTTGGCAGATGATAATGTCGCTGTGGTCTTCTTCCAGTGGACGCCAAAAGACGACCTGGCAGTGCTGAAAATTCATGGCAAGTGTGATGATGTCATGAGCCTCCTAACGGAGGAGCTGAACATTCAGATTCCTGCTTATGACAGGTGAGGAGCATATGACGTAATTACATCTAATATACACACAAAACCCCCTATAACTTATGTAAAATTATCAATTCAGATAGACAAACATGCAGGCCTCCTCTTGCTGTCAGAGATGATAGTAAAACATCTGTATGTTATTAGGAATGAGTATGACACTAATTTCAAACTCATTATTCATGCCCAGTCAATACTCTCTCTCTCACACACATACACAACTTTACAACTTTTTGACGTTAAGCACACTTTCCCTCATTTTGTCTCATCAGGGCGAAAGACCCCATCTTCAGTCTAGCCACTCCTCTGCAGCCAGAGGAGGTCGACAGCTGCACCCGTGAGGTCATAGCTCCTGCTAATGGGCAGGAGGACTGCTCACCTGAGCCTGGGGAGCAGGCGGAAGAAGCCACAGCCGTGCAGGGCGGCTGGTTTGGGCGAGGCTATGGCAAAGGACGGAAGAAAAAAAAAGTTGCTTAATCCAGGCAACTTTATTGATACATATGGTGTTGTTGGACTTTCAACTTTAGGGTGCTGTTCTTTGCATTGGTATCATTAGGTTTGATTGTGTGTGCGTGTGCGTGTGCGTGTGTGTGTAACAGGAAAAATAAGTATTTGCCATTTGAAAATGGCGCTTTGCACCATGAACATTGTGATCGTGTTTTGTACAACATTCATATTTTTAATAACAGCAAAATCTAAAAATGGCTTGGGTTATGCTACCTTTTAAGCTAGCTGTTGTTAATAGAGGTAATTATTAGCCCATTACAGCTAGCATAGCCTGCAAGACAAAGTTTGATTAGTCAAAACTATTTAAAAGATTTGGCTATTTTTAGTGTCTTACACTTACATCCCTTAAGCTTAACGTGCCAAACACACAACATTCACTGATCAGCCACAACATTAAAATCACAGGCAGGTGAGGTGATAACATTGACCATTTCTTTATAATGCAGTGTTATGCTGGTAAACATTGGGTTCTGTCATTTATGTGAGTGTTACTTTGATATGTACCACCCCCAGCAGGACACTGCGCCCTGCCACATAACAAAAACTGAAAGGGAATGAACAGGGGAACGTGAAAAAGACCTTAGCTGACGATCAAGCCTCCAAATGATGGGACAGAGCTGTTTTGGAGAACTACACAGTATTAGTAGTGGGTTTTAATTTAAAGTGGCTGCTCAGTGTGTACTGTCCAAGCTTCAATTAGTGGATACGAGGAGTGACGAGTTTATATGAAAAGGCATCAAAAAGCCCAAAGATAGTATTGAAACACCTCCTGTAGCATTATTCATTTGTCCACTGTTCCTCTGTAAGCCCTGCATAACACAGACTCATATTTTCAACAGTGTAAAACCTACAGATGGTGAATGGGCCTCTGAATACAAGATTTTTGATGGAGTATCGCTTTCAACTCTGAATTAATTACTAAGTTGGTTATTGTTGCTTTATAGACGCTAATATATATATATAAACATAAATGAGAATACTGAAATAAGTGACTTGTTGTTTACAAGTGGTAAATGTTAGAACAGCAGCAGCAGAAGACTAGTGGACACTTTGATTTTGTGCTGGAGGTCAAACATTTTTTACATGTATTGCTTAGAGGTAATTATTTTTGTAGTTTATTTTCAGACATTTAAATGTACATTGTTGAATGTACCTTGTTAATACAGCTTATTTGTGTTGAGGTTTATTTAAAAGGAACTTTGTTTCACTGAAATTATTTCCTGAACTCACAGTCGATCTTCACTCTGCTGTTGCTTATCCTCAGGTTTGCAGGCTACGTAGTACAGCTGCTACCGTACCTTGGTTTACTGAAGTTGTTGAATTTGCCTATGTTTACATTTTTATCTCAACTTTCCTGCAGACTTGGCAGATAATCTGCTGTTGTCACGACTTTGTCTACAGCAAAGTAACAAGGAAAGGTGATTTTGGAATTTTTAGTTGAATTTTCATTAATTTTTACTTTGTGTCAGGTTACTGTAAGTTACTGTTTACTTAAATGATTGGAAATGCCCAAATGTGTGTCTATTAATTTGTCTCAGGAAGATTTCTTAAAAATATTATTATTAATGTCATCCTGTACCATAAGTGTCAGAGGGTTTAAAAGAATAGACTAGCCATGATAAGCTATTGTTCAGCATTCCTAAAACTCCAACCAGAGGAACTGGTTCTTTAGTTCTCATTGTATTTTACAAAAAAGAAAAGAAAAATATTATGTGACGTTTTTGAGACAATAAAGTGTTTCCCATTTGCATATTCCTGTACTGGCCTTTGCTTTAACCGATTAATAATAATATTACAGTACACTTGTTTTATAGACTTGATATGAATTTTGAATTGTTTGTTTCTTGAATATTTTTTTTAATTGCACAAAATGTTTAATTTATTCAATTTAAAAGGATTTCCATTTTAAATATAGACTATTTGAATAGATATCTGAAACACACTTAACCTACTTGGCAGGTACTATTGAAGGATGTGACAGTCTGTGTAAATACTGTGCCGGTTTGTTAAGGAGTTACCTTCTGTCATTGAACTTGTTTTACTGCAACTCATTCCCCAAGGCATCATAGTGTGAAATAATGAACTTTCTAGCTGTAGCATCAGCATCAGTGGTGGGAGAAGTATTCAAATCCTATCAGCAATATCACAACGTAAAATACTCCAGGAAACTTGGTCACAAAAAGAATCTTAAAAAAAAGTATGTGCTCAAAAGTACTCATGAAGCACAGTGGACATTGTCAAAGTTATATTATTATACAATAATTCAATTTATCTTTTAAAATAATCATACACAATATTGATCTGCATAAAAATGTAACCAGAGCTTTTTGTTTTTGTAGGTTGGAGTAAAGGGAACAAAAGCCGTCTGGGATGTAATGGAGTAACAGTACACAGTGCATTCCACTGCAGGGAGCGGACTTTTATAGGCTGCATGTGGTCACGTGACAGACGTGATTATGCAATGTGTACGTCAGCGTGAGAGGATTCGTTCGATGTGACGTAGTAGTCTTGGAGGCGTTGGCCGGTGTCACTCTGGCTTATGTGAAAAACCCGAGACGGAGCAGACGTCCTTTTTAAATAATTTGTGAGCGAAACCGAATCTGACCGAGCCAGATACTTTAACTTTTAGTTTTTATTTGCGCTACCTCATAGTAGTTTATCTGAACCTGTCGAAATGTTCAAAAACGGTCACCACGCCACCGACGACCAGCGGGATGAAGCCGGTCGCAGTAAGCCGGGTGGTTCAGTGTGCAGCCCGGAGAAAAGGAAGCGCGTCGTCCGGTTGTGGTGTGACGGCTGGTGAGTCTCCGTGCCTGTCACTGACTTACTTTCGGTGCTGGTTAATAAACTTTTCACACTTCGTTGTCCTATACGCGGTCATTTTGTAACTTATAACATATCAGGAACCAATGGGGGGGTAGCATGCTAATGTTAGCTAGCTACTTACATTAGCAGGTAGTAACATAGCAACAGGCGTATAACCATTCCATCTTCCATAACTAGCTTAACTACAGTGTGAGGTAAAGCTAACGTTACTTCCCCACAAAGTGACCTAATTGTTGTTATTTTCGAATACAAAAATATATCCTCATGTTATATTTATGATTGCAGCCCAGCCCAAATTAACGTCATTAACGTTAGTATGTTTGACTAAGAAAGCCCTAGTTCCTCAGAAAACTAGCTAATTGCCTAACGATCTTCTTGCACAATGGCTGTCATATAATGTATGTTATTATCAGTTTTTATGGCTTGGGGTAAGTTAGGGACAAGGTCCTCTTCTACTAACCTCATAGTAAGGCTGAGGTCATGAATGATAATTTGAAATGTGTATGAAACTTTAACCAGACAGAATTGAACCTATGGTTATTAAAGGTGAACAATAGCTATAGATGAAAACCTAAGGTGTTATGTTAGATTAAAAGTTGCAAGCACATCTGAATTTCCTACATCTGACCCAGAAGGAAAGTTAGAGTGCTTTTATATGCATTTCTAAAGAAAACTGGTAAATCATCCAAACAAAATTTGCAGCCTGTAGATTAAATCAATCTACACTCTCTCATATGTGAAATCCAGCTGTTAATACAACCAAGGTTGTCATCAATGTTGGCCCTCAGAATTGATCAAAACATTACTTAAGGACATTTATCCTTACCTTTCTGTCTATTTTTCTGTCTGTCTGTCAGTCTAATATAGACATCTGGGAGTTGGTTTTGGCATTCAGGGCCAATTCATGTGTCCAACAGCCATATCTGTTTTCTGTTTTTATTGTTATCTAGACCCTGCTGTCACACCATTGAACTACTAGGGAAAAAACTGTGATCCTCATGTGATGTAGCTGCAGCTGAGGGGACAACCAACTCCCAATGTGCAATGCATACGTTCATTTCTGGACTCACTTCCTGCACAAGGAAGTGGTCAAGTTGCTGATAACTAGTCTGACATGGCCCGTCTCATGTGGCGGTTATAAATAACTAACATAGTGAACATGTCGTTCAGTGTGATGCAACAGTGGTGTGTTGGTGTGGTGGGCAGGGGTTCCTTCTGTTTGGGGGGTTACAGGGGGACATATTGAGACATATACATTAAGACAAGGGTGAGATGGAGGGTAAAGACGAAATATTAGGAGACTGTTCATTTTGCCAGAGTAAACAACAAATGTCCAAAACCCAAACAAATATCAGCTGCAAATAAAAAACACTGTCTACTTTTTGTTTGATTGCTCTATTGACTGACTTAGAAATGCAATGCATGTAGATTTGCAGGCCACTGAAAGCTGTAAAAGACGGTATTTTCTGGCTCCATGTAAATAACTTTTAGACATTATTTAGTTTTTTGACAGCTGGAAAACATCTTCAGGTAAATAATCTCACAGTACACCTAAAAGAAAATTAGGCATGACTTTACTGTGTTTCTTTTTGTTTCTCTTGGAGCAATAACACTGTTATGAAGTTGCCACTCAAGTCTGCTAAATTATTAAAGGTTAAACACTGATCTGTATATACATCACTCTGAAAAAGATAGATTTACCACTGGGAGCATACTGTAGTATCTAACTGATCCCGCCCAGGCAAGGTGAGGGATGTTGGGGGATTATTGTTGTTAAGGGTATTCGGACTAGCAGCTTGTGGTAATGTCATTATAGAAGAGAGGTTTGCCCACTGTAAGTACAGAGACTAATGGGCTCTTTTGTTGAAGTTGGTCTGATCTTTTGGAAATAACCTAGAGATACAGAAGTGTTTAGAAAATGTTGAAACAGAGGCCTAAAGGAAAGTGGCCAGGCACTTGCTTTCCCTCCCTTAAAACTCTGTCAGTTAAATGTTATTTGAGCTGTCTTGGATTGGCACATGTGTAATATGAACCCACTTTTGCTCTTAAATGATTTAAACAGTTTTCTTTTCTAAGGTGTCCTTACCATCAGCTGCTTTTGCTGCTCAGTCTATGGTTAAACTGGACGGTCATGTCTGTAATATGAGTGTTTTGAAGCTATAGGAATGTGACGCTGCAGGGTGCTGAACAAAAGCATATTTTCATCAAAACCTGATCAAACTGTAACTGAGTATAACATTTTTGTTAAAGTAAATATAACTACGAATTACATCATTACTTTTTTTTCCCCTGTGGTTTAAATCAGCAAAGAACGTTGCGATAAGAGAGGAAAAGTCTAGAAAACAGTAGGCCTTAATTTTAGAGGTTACTGAATGACAGAAAGCAAATAAACATTAGCAAACTGCACACTGGGTGTCTCTGATCATTACCTTTATCCCAGTAACCTTTATCATATTTCCTCACCATGTTAAAAACTCTATCAGTCTGTGTTTTGGGATATACACTGCTTGACTTGAAGATCATATTTTGGTTGACAGCAAAGACCTGACACTGTTGTACTGTGCAATGTCTCCATAAAAAGAGATTAAAGATAAGAGTGTAAAACAATAAAGCAGGGTAACTGGCGTGTCAGAGCTATCTTACATTAAATGAGCTAATTCTCAAGGCCACATCCTTTATTGTTGTGTGTGTTCAACCGTTTGTTGATTTCTTTTTTTGTCCTCTGTAATGTTTTGTTCAAGTACTCAAAGTATCTATTGATTTTCCTGCTAATGACATTGTCGTCTCTTCTTCCTGTCTCCACAGTTATGACATGGTGCACTACGGTCACTCCAACCAGCTGCGGCAGGCCAAAGGCATGGGAGATTACCTCATAGTCGGAGTGCATACAGATGGTAAGACTGCCACACACCTACACACATTATGTTGTGGATGCTTCTATGAAAAGTTTTTTTTTTTATCAACTTGATAACCTTTTTATAATACACTGTAAGACACTGATGCAAGCTAAAAACCTTAATATTGCTGCGGTCTTGACAATCAGTTTACTTTGCTTTAAGTAAACTGATTTTAAATTAAGATTCTTCACTTCATTCAGTGGAGGAATGAAGCGTAGAAAGTCATATCCTCCTCCAATTAGGGTTGCAGCATTACTTTTAACAGTTTCAAGGTATACTGTAGTCTGAAAATTGATGGTTATTATACCGTGTGCATTTGCTTATCTATGGTATTGAAATCTACCATATTAGTGTAAATATTATAGTAAATATAGTAATATATATATTGAAAATTTAATAAAGCTTTTGTTCAACCTCAAAAATTCTTCCATTTTCATTCCTTTAAGGGTCAGTGTAACTGATATTAATAATTGTGTGATACCGTAAAACTATGATATTTTCTCAGATGGTTATTGTACCCTGAAAATCTCCTACCACTGCAACCCCACTGCCAATACAAAAGATTTAAATCAGTTATAACCATAAACATAAGAAGACAAAGCAAACAAGAATAACAAAAGCAGGTAAAAGAAACATGAAAAAGGGAACTTATAGTAACTTACCCCTAGATTCCACCGGGGACCATCATGGCTGCTTTACAACTGCGATACGATCGCCGGAGCTGATTGCGGCCGTTCTAGTCAATGCTCATGTTTCCACCAGCTGCGCCACAGCACGTCTCAGCAGCGTCCCAGAAGCTGCTCTCTGCTCTGCCTCGCGGTGAATACGCAGCGAGTCTATTTTTTACGGAGATGGACCACAGTCGCGCCAAGCTGAACAGAGCAGATTGTGCCGGGCAGGAAGTCACGCACAGTAACAGCATAGTGCATCCAGTCAGTTTTCAAAATAAAACAACCTGTACCGTCTCGGGATCATGTTTCACTTCACTACATGGAATATTTAAGTACGTAGCCTACACACCCATGGTAGAAGCACAAAAATAAAGGAGAATGGGACAAAATAAGCAAAATCTGAGAAGGTCTACTATATCAGCCGGCAGCACGCTCTGCCTCTGTAATGCTCTCGGTGGGATATGCAGTCACATGGAGAACAGAGCAAAATAGCGTTGCACATGTAACGTCATAGTCACGCACCCAATGGAAACTAGGAGTTACACTTCTCGTACAATCACTAAACTGGTTGATTTTTACATTGTTTTACATTGTTTTACATTGTTAGTCTAGAAGCTTGGTTTTAAATCAAGACATAACCCACAACTTTTAACCTGTTAATAATATAATATATAAATATATTTTTTTCACATTAATAAGCACATGTCATGGTAAACTGGACTGTGTGTAACAGTGTAACTAATCAAAGGAGTCTCCACTATGTACACTATGTGCTGTTGGATGCAGATGCTCTAATACAGATGTTAGTGATGTGCTAATAATTAACATTAGCTTACCTCTTACTTCTCTCAAAGCTGAGATTTCCAAGCACAAGGGTCCTCCAGTCTTCACTCAGGAAGAACGCTACAAGATGGTGAGGGCCATTAAGTGGGTGGATGAGATAGTCGAAGGTGCGCCTTACGTCACCACCCTGGAGACTCTTGACAAGTACAACTGTGACTTCTGTGTGCATGGAGGTGAGTCTGTTTAAGGCTGCTCTTTGAAGCGTATTTCCTGTCGTGTATCATGTGATGCACATGTTGTAAACAAGCCTGCAGTTGTGAGGATGGGCTAATGTCACTGTTTATGTTTACCAGATGACATCACATTGACGGTCGATGGTAAGGACACATACGAAGAGGTGAAGCGTGAGGGACGGTACCGGGAATGTAAACGCACACAGGGCGTCTCCACCACTGACCTGGTGGGTCGAATGCTTCTCATGACCAAAGCCCATCACAGCAACATGGTGAGTTAAGATGTGTTTATACTCAATGCAAAGCATTGAAAGCATTTGGTTTTTATTTGATGTTCAGTGGAAGAGTTACCCATTGATAGCACTGCTGTGATACAAGATGGATGTATCATATGTGATTCTTCTTTAATTACATTCACCTCAGTAACTGTGTTTACATTCTTTCATTAACTTTTTAATATAGAGCAATGGCAGGCTTTGCATGTACTTACAGAGCTAGTACTGCAGCTATGTGCAAAGGCTTCATAGCTATGCTGTAACTTTTTAATGCGCAAGTATTATTCCCTCTTTAGTGTCTCTGTGTGTGTAGTCATTATCTAGTGTATGAGCAATGGTTTAATTGTTTGTTTTGCTGTTTTTCATCTCTTCTCCTGTTGTGCAGGATAATCCAGATTACCAGCAGCATACAGACAACTTTGGGAAGGTTAGTAGAATGGGTTTTATTTTAGTCAAAGCTTGTAATTTAAATGAATCCTTATGAAAAGGTATATGTTAGCAGTGGAACATCTTTCCCAAAGCAAGACGCCTTCTAGCATTTATTACATTTTCCCAGTGAGATAAATGCTTGTGTCTTTTCTTGTGTTCAAGGGTCCTAAAGGCCACAGTCCATGGACGGGAGTGTCTCAGTTCCTCCAGACGTCCCAAAAGATCATCCAGTTTGCCTCAGGAACGGAGCCGCAGCCTGGAGACACCATCATCTATGTGGCCGGGGCATTCGATCTCTTCCGTATCCTTATCATGCAGAAAATAACCACAACTGAGTTATGAACACTGATAGAAATCTTTTCTGTGATGAGTGTTATTGTTGTTGCCTTGACCACAAATTCCTTGCAGACATTGGCCATGTTGACTTCTTAGAGATGGTCTATAAGCAGGCAGAGAGACCCTACGTCATCGTCGGTCTGCACTTTGACCAGGTACACCTAATTTCCAACATCTGCTAACATACATCTCAGCAAAACATTCACTTAATGTTCACTTAAGGGACAGAACCCGTCCTTGCTGCGTCAGCGGTTTTCAAAAAAAAGATTTGAAACAAGTTAAGAGCAGCTCAGACTTTTATGGTAAGGCAACAAATCGTGGTCTTGGAATTTAAGATCACGCTACTTTATATGATTCAGGTATGTTGGTTGAATATCTAAAAGGTAAAAAATGTAAAAGTACTAAATGATCTGTTTATCCTCTTCAGGAAGTAAATCGGTACAAGGGGAAAAACTATCCAATCATGAACATCCATGAGAGAACACTGAGTGTCCTTGCCTGTCGAGTGAGTTCAAGCAAGCACGCACGCACACACACACACACACACACACACACACACACACACACACGCATACACAAAGACCTCTAAATGTTCAGCGCAGTGGGGTGTATTTCTAGCTTGAATACTCCCAGTGCTGCAGGCTGAACTTGGCTCTGTTCCCCTCATTCCTGCTGGTCAGCTATCAGTCTAGAACAATGAGTCTCTGTGCCCCCATCTGCACTGTGTGTGTTTGTGTTCAAGTTAAACCAACTTATGAGAACATAACACAAACCAAACATGTTACACAATCCTAAACTGCTGAATTGCTGTGCTCTGCCATCAGTTTCCCTCAATGCTTGATGATGCTGTTACGAATTAGCCAGGATTTAAGAACAGTAAAAACACCTTTGATTTTGAGCTGTGCTCTACCTAAAAAGGTGCTCATCAGCTGAACTTAAACAGTTAATGATATCAACTGATGTGAAGCATTAGCATGAATAGTTTAATAATTATAAAACTTGAACCTGACTTTAATTTGCTACCCTCTTCCCTGTCTCTCTATAGTATGTGTCAGAGGTGGTGATTGGTGCACCGTACGCAGTAGGCAAAGACCTGCTGGATCATTTTAAGGTGAGTTGCCTTTGTATGACATTACATCTTATCATGTGTTTATTTTTAGATCTTTATTTAACCAGGATGGTCCCTTCAGTTTGAAAATTCATGAGCCGAAGTGTTGCTTTCCACAAACTAAATCTATTCATTTAAAAAGTTGCACTGTTTCAGTCCTTAAACTGTCCAGTTGTAATTGAATTTTGACATTGGTGCTTTGCTTTGTATATATGAGGGGAGACAAGATGGTCACACATGAAAGTCACCCGCATAAATGAAGGAGGACGACCGGCACATTTTCCAATATAAAACTCAGTGATGTGTAAATTATAGCCAGTGAACTGTGAGTTAATTGACACAGTTTGTAAGCAAAGTACGACATATGCATTACATTGGTGGAGGCATTAGTTCATCTTCTAAGTATAATACCAGAAAAAAATATCAGCGACTTGTCTTTGTCATGCTTTAAATGTCACTTCACTCAAGTTTTTGAAAACGAACTGGGATTAAGAACTAGCTCACAACATTTTGACAGACTTAGATTAAAAACAAATTATCGAACACCTTTGACACTGTAAACCAGACAATAGAGCATTGTATGGCTGCTGCAACTTAAAGTTTCTCTCTAATTTATGTACAATGTAAATTACAAAAAGGCCCAATACTGAACCACGTGGCGTCCCCTTGTGGACAGTTTAAATACCACAAGAAAAAAACTCAACTCAAACACATTCAGATCTGTCACATACCCTGTAGGTAAGTCAATATCACAGCCTTATTTTTATCCAGCTTTAAATTCCTTAGATAAATACAAACACATTTGTCATTGACACACTTGCACCAGTTGCTACCTAAAGTGCCTCTTCAAAGATTAGTTCATGTGAGGAATGTGTGACGATAAATAGTCTTTATTATAAAAAGTTAATAACGAGTTTACATTGGTGATACTGAGGGTAGACAACCAGATAGTATACAAAATAACTTTAATGTTACTGTGAGAAAGTCAGAACAGACCAGGCCATCTACCAGCATAGGGCTTCTCAGTAAGGGCACTGAAATGCATTTACATACTGGACAAATATTATTTATATGTCTGCACTTGATGGTTGGTTTAACTAGATGTGATTGTGTGATTGTGCAGGTGGACCTGGTGTGTCATGGCAAGACGGAGGTGTTTCCAGACAAGGATGCATCAGATCCCTACGCTGTGAGTACAGGCTCCTCTCTTCTCTTGCAGTAACGCCTGCACGATTGTACTGCAATTACATGATATATGTGTTTTGAGAATTTTTAGATTATTTTAAGGTCAAAATATTCTGCTGGT
The DNA here is from genome assembly GCF_040436345.1 of Pagrus major. Taxonomy (NCBI): domain Eukaryota; kingdom Metazoa; phylum Chordata; class Actinopteri; order Spariformes; family Sparidae; genus Pagrus; species Pagrus major. Next base: position 26,663,126 of record NC_133215.1, on the reverse strand, counting down.
CAACAGTCTGATTCATACTGAGGCAGTGTTGTGTTGTGTTGTGTTTTGAAGAGTACACTAAATTGACTCCCAATATTCCTTAGCAACAGTGTGTATCTCTGTAGGACACACAAAGCAATGAGCAGAGGAGAAATCGTACAGATGAATACCGCAAAGTAATTAGAGGTTTAATTACATGGTAACACTTTATAATAACCGTCATTAAAAAATGGTACATTTATATTTCCAGTTAATTAAACTTCAGTTAATATTTTATTGTTAACAAGCTTTATAAATAACTTATGAAGGAATTGTTTATTGTAAACTTGCAACTGATGTTCCATAAATTAATGCTACTGATATCATCAAAAACTGGATTTGTATTAATGGCACAATTCAAATGCTCTGGTTTAAATAAATAAAATAGATGTGACTGCTAACATGCTAGCATGGGTGACAAAGTGTAGTCTTAACAGATGGGTTAGCAAATTGTATTGGGTTTTTCATTTTGAAACTGTGTGTGAGACACTGGACTCATTCATTCATGCTCCTTAAGTTGTTACACAACACCTTATCAGAAGAGTCTACGTTGTTGGTCCAAATGTGACACAACTTCAAGGCATTAAGTGCTTTATTGCTCCATTCTATCCTAATTGTTGATAATAAGAGGAGATCTTTGGCTTTGATGTGGCCATTTATGTTCTGCCCTCAGGAGCCAAGGAAGAGGGGGATCTTCAGGACCATCGACAGTGGGAACAATCTCACCACTGATGACATTGTCCAGAGGATCATTGAAAACAGGTCAGGGACTGTCATCTTCATCTACCTTTTATTCCTCTCTTTATAGATCATTTTGACGCTTTACTGTTTTTATTTTTTCATCTCAAATTTGTTATCGTCATCTTGCATGTCCTCAGGCTGCAGTTTGAGGCCAGGAACCAAAAGAAGGAGGCCAAGGAGATGGCGGTGATCGAGGCGATGAAGAAGAGAGAGCAGCAGGACCAGAGTGAAACTGCAGCCCAGGCTGCTCACTAGTGAGACCTCAGATCTGATTCTGTGTCTGATTTACTCGTCCTGGTACACACAGCTTTAAGAGGGTGGACTCAACTGACCCAGATTGACGGTCCATGTTAAACTGGGCCTGTCTCGGTGGAAAGACTCAGGAGGAGGGACAGACGGTGTCTACCAGTCCACTGGGGGAATCCTGCTTTGAATATTTGGTGTCGCAGTGTGTCCTACATGCTGCTGGGTTAGCTTCTCTCTGTCTTCATCTATACAGACTACTGCAGCCGACTGGGATTAGAATAGACCTGCCTTGACATGAACACAAAGAATCCAAACGCATAACATGTTCTATGATTTAACCTGCAAAGTACCTTTAAACCCCTCGTCCTCCACAGAAAGCTTTTTAATGTTATCTTCTATCATGTATCATTTTGTCCCAAGACTCACACACTGCATGTTCCTGTAAAGGCGTACAAGTGGTATATTAAGTTTGTAATAAGCCATAACCTATTGACAAAATGTTAACGTCATTGTCAGTTATGTTTCTAGATTTTATGCCATATAGGTTTTTAATGATCAGTCTTAGCAGTGTCATTAGTAAAGTTGAATGTGGTCTGTTTTATAATACACTTAGAAAACGTTGATTTATTTTCATTTCTCTCACTATGTTTTAGTTCATCCTGAAAAAAAACATTATTACTGCAGGAAATGATCTGTGAATTAGTCTTTTAATTTCACCTGTGGATTTTAACTACCTGAATTTGCACCGAGCGTGTTTGTGTGTATGTGTGTGTGCGCATGAGTGAGAGAGAGTTGAGTGAGGTTAGTGAGTTTGTGCGCTGTAAATGACAGTAGTGCCTCATTCCCAAAGCTATACTGTTTAACTAATTTAAGGGCTGTGACTTGTATAAACATTTCTAAACTACCAGCGTGACTCTGTAGCGGTTGCTAAAGTTGTTCTTTCTTCAGTCTTCTTTCAAAAAATGTGTTTTAAAAAACTAGAATTTAATTTTGTTAAACTGCTTCTGCAAACTTTTGTAGATTGAAGAAGGATGTTCCTGTTGCTATATGGGGGCATGTTATACTTGGAGATGAATTGTTAATGTTGTGAGACAGTGTCTGTGGGATGGAGGCAGGCTGAGAAATATATAAGTTTCTAAATATTAGATGTTGGGACTTTTCACAACTTTTCAATCACTATACTGCAATGTGTAAATTTCCCTTTTAATAAATAAAAAGCTAATAAGGCAAAGTGTCATCTGATGTCTGTTTTACAGCGGCAGCGGCAGCAGCGTGATGCGTGCAGCCTGATGACAGAGATCTTTGTTGGATCAGCACATACTCACGGTTCACTGAGTCGGTGAAATGAGGCCGCAGCCACTCAGAAAACTGCTAAATCCGACGGTCCTGTCTCATTCACTCTGCTCTCAGATTGGAACAAAAACTGCAAACCATCATTCAGCGTCATTACAAACATAAAGAGCCTCTAATCCGCCGACCAGAGCCCCCCAGAGGAGCTCCTGCAGGAAGGATCCAATCACTCAGCTGACGGACATTACAGATCATGTTCTGCACAGATACTGACACAGCAAGATCTCGCTCTCCACATACATTTGGTCTGAGAAGTATTTTTAAACAGCTCTGGTCTTTGGTGAATTAAATAGCAAAGATAAATGTGAGACACATTTGACAATCACTGCAATTGGATAGAACTGGCTTTAAGTGGGGGTTTTTTGTCCGACAACCTCAGCCATTCAGGTCTCAGACCAATCTCAAAAATGTAATTAGCGGATAAAGATGCACCATCTGGTTTTTGAGGTGGTCCTCAGACACAAAACATAAAAGTTTAACATTGAAACAAAAATAAATAAATAAAACTGACGCAGAACAAATGACATAGCAACAGCCACAAGGACATACACAGAAAGCCACTCCAACCATCCCAAACCACACCTACTACAGTTACAAATATGATTTGGACAAAGAAAATAAATGAATAGACTGAATAACATTAACATTAAAGGATAAATTCACCCAAAAATCAAAATTCAGTCATTATCTATTCACCTCAATATTGATGGAAAGTCAGGTGAAGTTTCGTTGTCCACAAAACATTTCTGGAGCTTCACAGCAAAACGGCATGGCAGCATTCTCCTGAACAGCTGAAGTAGATGGGGACTTGTTTTGAAATAATGTAAAAGAGCAGAAAAACAACATAAAATGGCTCCATACAGCTTATCCAGTGTAATCCAAGTCTCCAGAAGCCCAGAGATTTCAACTTGATTGGAAAAGACGTCATTTACACACTGAAATCTTTACTTTAGCTACTAAGCTAAAAGCGTGGATGTGTGTGTAGATAATTGGGGATCTTGGGGCCTTTTTTAGCCGTTCTTAACATTTTAAAACAAGTCTCCATCTACTTCAGTTGTTCGGGACAATGCTGCAACGCAGGTTTGCTGTAAAGCTCCAGAAAATTTTGGTGGACTATGAAACTTCACCTGACTTTCCATCAGCATTGAGTTTTCATTTTTGGGTGAACTGTTCCTTTAAAGGACTAAGAGAGAGAATATACTGTATATTACAGAATAAATGTTCATTTTATCCAATGGTTTATGCTTTCCCCCTTCAGGCCTCTGAAAAATCGTTCAAATAAGTCAAATCCCAGAAGAAATAAAATCTGGTTGAATAACTCATGACCACCACAGGTATTTCTTACTTGTGATAAAGCCTCTTGTCAGGACTGTGGATGTGCACATGCTGCTGGCTTGTCTGCCATCTGTCTCAGTATCTGTTAGTTTTGTTGCAGGACCAGTTCAATCTTTATCACCTTCATTAGTATGTCGATGTTGAAGGTATCACATACTGTACATAGCTGAGCTGTTGTGATCAGCCAAGAAGAATGGGAAACACCTGTGTGGGTATGCAGAAGCTTTAATTTATAGCAAGGCGCCATATTAAATGATATAAATTGAAATTGATTAAAATAAGTGTGCGTAATTGAGAACATCCACCCAGAAGTACATGTGATCTGTTTTCTGAGCACGCACAGGTGAACTACATGGATTTGCGCACTCAGCACTTTTGTCCCCCGCACGTCACTTCCCAGGAAGGGAAGTCCAAAAACTTTTCCATCTGGGCAGCAGCAGCAGGCTGCAGTGGGAGGAGGCACTTTTCGGATTATCTGGGGTCTTTGCCAAGGCGGCAGAGCTCAGTTTGAACCGCTGCGGCGCACAGTGACATAACAGCTCGGTGTTTTCTCGGTGGAGAAAGTACCACCCATTAAAATCTGCCACTTGGAGCGATGCGTAAAATCACCTCTGTCCCACAACTCCCGCGGTGAGTCTGAAGGATGTTTCGGAGATGGCCTGAACTTTTTTGAACCACAGACTTTTTCTACACAGTAACCCTGCAATTTGCGCAGTAGCTGGCCGGCTCGGAGCATGCAGCCTGAAGAGAAAAACTCGGGTTGATCCCAGTGTGGACTTCAGTTTTTCCTCTCAGGCCGGGCTCAGAGAGGAGATGAGCGCTCAGGATGGGACTGTGCCTCGGTACCGAAGTCACAGAGGAGAAGAAGGCGAAGATACACAGCGCCAAGATAGACAGAGACCTGTACGAGTCCGCCAAGCGGGAGATGAACGTGGTTAAAATACTCCTACTGGGTGAGACTGATATTAACTCTGCTTCAACTCACCTGAGAGAAGTTTATCCTCCGGACTGTTATCTACCTGAGTGTGTGCACATGTAACATACAGTATATGAACTGTACCTGTGTTCATAACTGGATATTTTCAAGTGGAGGACATGATACAAGTCCTCATGCAGGCTGGAAAGTTTACCAACCAGTTTGTTTGAGACAGACTCAAATATATTCAGGAACCACTGCTGGTGAATGATTGAGTCTGACCTCTAGGGCTGCTGCTACAATTACTTTTTTACCTGAAAGGGGCACTGTGCAGTTTTGGAGAAGAAATTCAAACTCACTATCTTAATATTTACAATATTAATGAGGTAATAATAAAAACTCAGAAATAATTAGAATAAACAAGCTGTTCTCAGAGGAAAATAAGGTCGCAGAACACTGTTTGAAGCTAGAAAGGTGGCAGGGTCTGCCAAATATAAACAAAGTAAAACAGTATGAAACTGTGTTGTCCTTTAAGGTCAGTTTGTTTATTCATTTATTCAGTCATGAAAACAAAGAGTTTGTTTATTTAGTTTGTTTAGACATACAAAAAAAATCAGTCAGTGAAGATCTTTCTCTTCTGATTAAAAATGTGTCCCCAAAACTACATAGTGCACCTTTAAACTACCAGCAAACTGTCTCTGTCACTTGTGTCTGCACAGTGTAAGTTCAGTGAGAGGGTAAGAGCGTTACATACATGTTCACTTCAACATACATAAGTTTTGTTTGTAGTTTGCTCCTACATTACATCCTGACCTGACCAGACCTGGGATTTGTATTTACAACAGTGGTGTTGCACTCAGAAACTGTAGGGGGTGCCAAATAGCACAAAATGCCAATTTCTACATAATGTTGCTTTAATCGATTAATTATTTGGTCTACTAAATGTCATAAAATGGTAAAAAAAAATGTCCATCCCAGCTTCTCATAGTCCGAGGTGATGTTTTTAAATGTCTTGTTTTCTCAGTCCAAACCCAAAGATACTCAGTTTAATAGGATATAAACAAAGAAAAGCAGTAATCCTCCATATTTAAGAGGCTAAGAAACAGCATTTTCTGCCATTTTTGCTTGAAAAATACAGATTAATGATTAATCTACTATCAAAATAGTTGACGATTACTATTATGTCGATCGTCTAATCAATTAGTCTAATCATTACAGTCTTCTGACCACAGATAAATAGATGCAAGTTTATTGTGTTTGATCTCGTCTTTTAAACGTAACATCATGTTGAAATCGTCAATTTGTGCAATTTGCCCCCACCACTGTCCTAAATACAAATCCTAGGTCTGGAACAATGTGTCAGATGTAATGTAGGTGCTAAATACAAATAAAACTTGTTACATCATAACAAAGTAATATCTTGAAAACGTGTAAACATGTATGTAACGCTGTGATCCTACCCTCTCACCGAAGTTACATAGTGCAGAAACAAGTGACGGGGGGGCGGAGTGGCTGAGACAGAGACACCATTCACCCTGAAACAAGACACTGTACCATCAACATGACTCTGAAGCTGCTATTTTAAGGTAAAAAAAGTTACATAATGTTGCTTTAACCACTATTTAAAAACTCGCCTCTAGGTGCAGCAGAGAGCGGAAAAAGCACTTTGGTCAAACAGATGAAGATCATCCACAGTAATGGATTCACCAAGCAAGAGCTCAGCAGCTTCAAGGTTGGAAACACACACACACACACACACACACACACACACACACATACAAACACCTGATCAGACTCGAGCCTGGTTCACCCTGATGTGGTTTTTTATCAGATAACAGTCCATTAGCATACAGTGAGGTTGGGTTCCAGTAGAGGAGAGCTGGATAACAACATGTCTCTTGTTGTAGAAAAGTTGTAGAAAACATATAAATTACTTCAGTTGATCAGTATGTAATCAGCTTAGGGTTAGGCTAGCGTTGTAGTTTAGTTTCAAGTAAGAATAGAGGAAGTCAAGAGGTCAGTTAATGCTGCAGGCTCGACTAAAGTGAAAGTTAGATGACATTAAAGAAGGGGCAGCAGCGGTATGAGTTTTTCACGGCACGGAAACCATATCAGAAAATATTGTGCTATAGGGAATTATGTAATGTGATTGTTATTAAAACGACCCGACAAGGAATAAAACAGGAGGGTTTTTTGGTTTAAAAAACACTTTATTATAATCTCACAAAATATTCTAGTCCTGAGAGACATTAAACTTGATAAAAACTAATAAGTAAAATACTAATATGGTAGAAGTCACTGACTTGGATAAGTACACGGTATACCTTGGAAACGGTGTATCGCTGCAGTGATGGAGGTGTGATGGAAAACGAGGCGATGCTTGGTTCCTGTGGGGGACTGAGATTTCTCATGATACCCAGGGTCAGATCCAAGTTGGTATGCAGTGGTTTGGCTCGCATCTGCTTTTCCTTCTGTGTCTGTGTGCGACTGAAAGCCAAATTCCTCCGTTGTATTAGGGGTTGGGATGGGGTGGGGAGGATGAAACGGTTCAACACACACAGACACACACAAGCACACCAGTTTCACCCTCTCAGTTTGTTTTCCCTGAAGCCTTATCTTCGTTCACATCCCCCTTCTTTGACCTTTTCCCATATTCTTTCCCTCCTTGCTATTCTCTACCTTTTCCTCTTTTTCTCTCCTGGCCTCCTCCTCTTTGCTATGCATATACATAATGAATATGTGATGACATATAAGGCTTTCTCTGTCTTCATCGTGCCTCTGATACCTGCGCTGTGATAATAGAGCTGTCAGGGAAAACTTCATTCAGTGGATGAAGATGATGCAATGAACTCTGAAACACAATTCACACTCTGAAAAGAGGTGAAACAGACAATAAAACTGTGAGAGTTCATACTGAACTAAAAATGACTATTTATAAAGAGCTGTATTTACACAGATGGTTGGTGTGTGTGTGTGTGTGTGTGTGTGTGTGTGTGTGTGTGTGTGTGTGTGTGTGTGTGTGATATCACCTTATGGGCAAAAGATAATATCTGTCCTGGAAATATGCAAAACACTGTCAAATTTGGCAGTTGCGGATCGTCCAGGATTATTACGCACTCTCACACTGATATGAAGGTCCCAGCTGTTTGTACAGGCAGCTGGGATGTTTGAATGCATTCCTAGATATTAAAGAGGCCTCAGCTCCTTCTCTCCACTTCTCTCTCCTTCTGCCGCCTCTCCTGTCTCAGTCACCTTATCCGCAGTTCGCTCCTGTCAGCACAAGCGTCATACTTTCTGTTATTAGACCGTGCTGGAGAAAGTAAGATAATAGCCGAGCAGGTCAATTTCTGCTTTAATCAGTTTGAGCGAGTGTTGTTACGATGCTGGAATTTCTAACTTCGAGACCTTGAAAAATATCGTCTTGATGCCATGTTGGATACCACGAGGAAAAATTGACACAACATTGATTTTAGAATATTTTAGATTTTATGAAAAGATTAATATGATAAAGATATTTTCAACAACTCTAGTTTGAGCAGGCACCAAATGAAATGTTAATCAAGAACTGTCAAGTCGCAAAATTTGGCGTTGAATGTCCTGTTCAATTTACAGTCACATTAACTTTGTCTTTGATCAAAGTTCTTGTTGTACTGTTTTTCATATTTGAGAACGTCGACTTTTAGTTCACTTTTATTTACTTTCACTTTTAAATTCTTGAAAAATGTTATTGTTTTGATATCAGTACTGAAACATCAAACAGGACTAAGAGTCTAGAGCCATGCTAATGGAGCTAAATGCTAACATTAGTGCTAACAGACTTATAATAAGAAAGCCAAGATGCTCATGTTTAGCAGGTTTGATGTTTGGCGTTGTTTACTATCTGAGTTTAGCGTGTTAGCATGCTAATGTTTGCTAATTGGCTCTAAACACAAAGTACTGCAGAGGCTGATGGGAATGCTATAAGTTTTTCAGACATTTGGTCCGAAACCAAACTGAATTTTTTACCCTTCAAGGACGCAAGATAACAGTATAAGTTCACCAAAAAATAAAATTTCAATCATTATCTACTCACCCCCATGTTGATGGAAAGTTCGGTGAAGATTCATAGTCCACAAAACATTTCTTCACAGCAAAACAGAGTTGAAGCATTGACACTTGTTGGGATATTTCAATCTGGACCAAAGTGGTCAACCAACCAATGAACAGATCCCAGAGCCATCTTGCTAGCATCACTAAAACCTTTAAATGCTACCCAGCACCAAGTTGAGTGAGTTATTTAACATTTTCACTGTTCAGAAATGTAACTAAAAAGCACCAAGGAGTGACACAAATTATTTTCTGCATCACTTTACATTTTGGAACCTTCTTGCGCTGCATTTACACAAATATATAATCAGTATACAGAGATATTCTTTTTTATATGTGCAAGCATGCAGACAAGCATCAACACATGTTAAATGACAGTCGTGAAACATCTTTTGTTGTCTCTCCTGTCAGTTGGCTTTGCCTTTGTTCTCAGGTGATGACGCCCTTATTTTCAAGTGGAAAATGACACGCACCCACAAACCTGCCCTTCCCTTCCCATCACTGACCATCCCCGATCTCCCACAGCAAACACAGACACACCCTCCCCTAAACACACACACACACATATAAATGAGCTCATCGTTCTTTATCAGGCCTCTGTGCATATTGTTCCACATGTGTGTTTGTTTCTACCTCTGACTCCCTTCCTGCTATCTCGAACAAGTGTCTGTGTGTCCACCAGTGCAGTAGTAAACACCTCCACCCCGTCTTGAACTGGACAGGTTGTCCTCTCCTCATCACTATTCCTTCTCTCACATTTCCCATGAAGACACAGAAAGGTATTTCTCTGTCTGGCTTTATGTGGCCCTGCCAGCCAGGTTTGTATTGCGTTAGGACCGTGACAGGAGAGCCTGGTTGAGAGGAGTAAGGGGGGGAAAGGTAGGAAGGGGGCTCCTCTTTGTCTCATCCCTCCTTTATTTGCAGCCCGAGGCCGTGGTGTTGTTTTTACTGTGGATAGGCTGATGGACTCTCCCTTCATCCTCTTCCAATACACACAAGTCTGAGTCAACACAAGTAATGCTATGTGTGTGAGTGTGTGTGTGTGTGTGTGCACATGTTGGCGCGGCAATAACATTTATGAACTGAATTTGTATTTTTTTCAGCCTGGAAGCTTCTTTGTTGATTCAGGTGTGTGCATGAGTTTTTTTGTCATCTTGAAAAATGCGATGTGTCTGAGAGTTTTTATCACCTGGAGCAGCTGTGAGTTTTTGGTGTGGGACGTCAGTAGAGCAGTCAGTAAACTTATAAATGCATATACTCAGTAACACATTACTATCAGAACAGTGTTTGGTTAATGATTAAGTGTCAAGCCACCGCCAGTCCAGTCGCATTCTCTGTTGTTGTGTTTTTGTAGCAGAAGCTGTGACACCAGACAACTGCTAACGGCTGTTAGTTTTCTGTGTTCGGGGAACAACAGGCTGGACAAGAACAATAGTTCAGTGTATGTGGATGGAATTAGTGATTACACTGTTGTAATGGGAGTTGTAATATCTCCGCTGACGCACAGTGAACCGCAGTTCTCACAATGCTTTAAACTGTGGTGGTGATGGTGGGGGGGAGGCATTAACAGTCAGCAGGAAACAAAGGTTAGAAAGTTGTGTGAGGTTCCTGTCTGTTGGACTTCCTTTCAAAGTGACACACACACACACACACACACACACACACACACACACGGTTGAAAACACGGTGTCTTATTACTCCATACTTTTCCAGAGAGGTGACGTATGACTGATGGTGGATTCAGATTACCATACAATGACACACCTGTGGCCCCAGGCTGTGTGTGTGTGTGTTTGTGTTTGTGTGTGTGTGCAGGCATGCATTGGTCAGTAACAATTAAAAGAGCGGCACAGTGTTTGTCTATTAGGGTTAATAGAGCCATGTAGAGTGTTAAGTGTTTGTTACTGTTATTAACGGCGCACTATGTAGTTTTGGGGAGGAAATTCTAATCAGAAGAGAAAGATCTTCATCGACTGATTTTTTTTTATGCCTAAACAAACTAAATAAACCAACTCGTGTTTTCATGACTGAATAAACTGAATAAACAAACTGACCTTAAAGGACAACACAGTTTCATACTGTTTTACTTTGTTTATATGTGGCGGACCCTGCCACCTTTCTAGCTTCAAACAGTGTTCTGGGACCTTATTTTCCTCTGAGAACAGCTTGTTTATTCACTTATGGAAATATTAAAATTCTGAGTTTTAATTTCAAATTTCCTAAAACTACACAGCGCCCATTTAAATGTTACTTCCTGTATATTTAGAGGGACAACTCCTTTTTTTCTACACACACATAGTGTCTGATGTTGTCCCGAGTTTAGCCATGGCCTCCCTCCTCCCACCTTTACTGTCAACACTAAACTAAAGTAAGCCTTGAGTCAGAGAGGGAGGAACTTGGAAACAATTGATAAGGCGGACAAAGGTGGAGGGAGGGAGGGAGGAAGGAAGGAAGGAAGAATGAACCAACTGAAGACAGAAACCAGAGTACAACGACTGGATCAGAGATATGAGACAGGCAGTAATTTTATTAGTTGTAAATCCAGGGGGGTGGACAGATAAGCAGCAATACCTGTACGTCACAAAGCAGTTTAATAAATCCAATAAATGAAGACTGAATTTTCAGAGGGATCCTAATAACAGAGGAGAGGACTTCACACAAAATTTTATATCTGGCGTTATTTCCAGTTACATTGTCTTTCTCATGGGGACAACAACAAAGACCATTTCATCACACAATCAACACAAACAAAACTTTTCAGTTGATATACAGATAAACTTCTCAAACCATAAGACTGCCATTGTCCGTATATCACCGACTGCCTAATTTATAGTGACGTTCATGCTCATAAAACATGCACCATAGAGATCCATTATCCAGTGTATTGTTCTTAAGACTGTAAGAATGTTGTTGTAATGAAATCACATATCTGAGCCGATGACAGTGTCGGTGAGGCAGAGGGAGACAAACGCCCAGAGCCGCTTATTTCTGACACAAATCAATGCAGCGCTGTCAGCTGAGGTTTTCCTGAAAGACACTAATTTTGTCCCTGACGCCGTGGTGTCAGCAGCCCCTCAGCCCAGCTCTCGTGGTTTGATCACCTCGCTGACTTATCTCACGTCACACATTTCACCAGGAGAGCCACACGTCTCAATCTGTGGACACTGAAACACACGCACACACACAGAGAAGAGCGACCAGACTGTGATAGAATCGTGATGGAATGTGAGGCTTATCTTTAGTTGGCAGGAGAGTGATGTAGGGTATAACACACACACACACACACACACACACACACACACACACACACACACACACACACACACACACACACACCCTTGCCAGCTCTCTGCAGGAGTCGCTGTGCTCATCACTAAAATCTCAAGTTGTCCGAGCACTAAAACAGAGTTATGAGTTTCATTTATGTGAGTAACACGATACTTTCACTCTCTTACACTCTCAATAAGCTTGATAGCTGGTCCACAGGGTGTGATAGAGGCACAGTCGATATACATACACAGCCCCACATACACATACATATACAGCAAATATGCACAATTTGAGGTGCAACAGAAAAGAAGAAGAACGTAGTTAGTGGTGTGTTCAAGGCCAGCCAGCTTGAATTTGATTATTTAAAGGGGCACTATGTAGTTTTGGTGAAGCTATTTTAACTCAGAATTTTTATATTTACAATATTAATGAGGTAATAATACAAACTCAGAAATATTTATTCTTTCCATAACTGAATAAACAAGCTGTTCTCAGAGGAAAATAAGGTCCCAAGAACACCGTTTGAAGCTAGAAAGGTGGCAGGGTCCGCCAAATATAAACAAAGTAAATCAGCATGAAACTGTGTTGTCCTTTAAGGTCAGGTTGATTATTAAGTTTATTCAGTCATGAAAACAAAGATAATTTGTTTATTTAGTTTGTTTAGACTTAAACAAAGATCTTTCTCTTCTGATTAAAATTCTTCCCCAAAACTACGTAGTGCACCTTTAAGGGGCCACATTGGAACTGTCAGTTTCTCATTGTCCATGTTACAGCAACCATTAAAGCTTAAGCCACAAGGGGCATGTTTGGATAATCCTCAACTGCACTAATCAATATTTTCATATTAACAATGGATCAAAGAGGTCGCTTACACTGACAAACCCACAGATGGTTATCAGCAGACTCTGCAGTTCCCCTCAGCTCTGCAGAGTGTTTAAGCCTCTTTCAGCTCCTTGTTTTGTCTTCTGTTTGTTTTTTTACAGCCCAAGACTTTACTGTTTTCATTCAGTGTCCCTGCTCTCATAGTGTTTTTCGTCAGCTGCAGCTGTTCTCAACAAAAAACCCAACTGTACACCACCAAATGCCATATAAAGAGACTAGGTGGTGAACACAGTGGAACATTTGAGAACAGTGGAGTTTGTTCTGCTGCCTCCAAGTAGCCAAAACTTCCATCTGTGCAGCACTGAATGCAACAAGTACAGAGCATATCCAAAGCACACACACAGGTTTACAGATTATTGAATATGTGTGTAAAAACTTTCAGACTGGCACTGGTTTTCAATCAGCTCTATACATCAGAATCAACTCAAATCAGACTTTCTTGGAATATGACCTGATCAAGACATAGTCTGGCAGATAATCACATGTAAAACCATCTGATGAGCTCAAATTATGGTTAAGCAGTTATGGGTGGTTTAATATTTAGAGTGATACAGGGCTATTGAGTTTGATATTGGATTAGGCTTGATTGAATTTAAGGGGACTGTTGGGCCTTGGCGGAGATATGCATTCTGAGTGCCATTCTAGTTTTAATAGTTTTGTTATGTGATCCAGTGAACTAGGCTTTTGTCTGATTTTCTTTGTATTCATGACCTTAACCTGTTAACTTTGGTGTTCGGCAGCCTGCAGTGCTGGATAACCTCCTGACCTCCATGAAGTTTGTCCTCCATGGCATGGGAGTCCTCCGGATCAACCTGGCTAACAACAGGAACAAGGTAGTCTGTCTCTATGTCAACACGTCTGTCTGTCTTCTATCTGACATTTTGTACCTTTGTTTTTGTTTTATACCCTTCAGACCTTTTCTCTGAATCAGTCTCTTTCTCATTCTTTTCCCTCTCTGTTTAAATGTATCCTTAGATTTTGTGTTTCTGGTTTTCTTGCACTGCCCCCAGACCTCCACTAGAGAGCAGTATCTCAGCGCTGCAGCCACAGCTGCTGTCTGGCACCACACGCGCACACACACACATTCACACACATACAGCATCAGTTTGTCTGCATGAGATAGAGAGCAGAAAGTTGGACGTTAGGTGGGTGGTTTGATTGTGACGTTCAATTTGATTTGAACTTTATTGTCAAAGTTATCGGCGCTCATACGCTCGCCGCCCACTCAACACTTCCTGGTGGCAGATGCTGACCAAATAATTTCCTCTATTAAATGTCAGCAGGGTGTGTTTGTGTGTGTTTGTGCGTGTGTGTGTCTGTGTGTGTGCGTGTGTGTGTGTCTGTGTGTGCGTGTGTGTGTATGTGTGTGTGTGTGTTTTCAAGTCCATTCATTTCTGCATCTATACTGATTACCAAGTCTAGAGAGCAGAGACAGACTCCCAAACTTTTCTGTCATTTAGGCTCACATCCTTTTTTCCCATCTGGCCTCCGCCCCACCCCGACCAGCCGTCCATCCATCCATAAATTTGTCCCTGTCTCTTCTTGTAGGTCCACGCCCATTCTGTCCTGTCGTGTGGGCGGTGCTTTGATGAAGAACAGGTGCTGTTTCCTTTCCTTGGCCATGCCCTGACCTGTCTGTGGGCCGACCAGGGCGTGAGGGCGGCGGCGGCCCGGGGATACGAGTATGAGCTGAATGACTCGGCGCTGTAGTGAGTACTCTTTCAACACACACTCACGCTGTGCTGAGGAGATGCAGGGGTCTAATTAGCTGGACTCAGCAGCTGATGCTCGGCCGTGTGCTCGCTGTCACTGGGAATCAGAGTCTGGAGAGTGGGAAGGAAAGAGGGAGGGAGACAAACCCAAGAAAACTATAATCACATGTACCTCTATGGCTGTTCCACGCATCCACATAACACCTACTTGTGTTTTGTATATTCGCCTTGACTGTCTTCGTACAATAGCAAAGCAATGCTACCCAAAAACTGCTGAAAATGAGCTTGTTTAAAATGTGAATATTAAGAAGAAGTCAAACATGAGCCGACTCAATAATGAAAGTGAATAAGTGAGGAAAAATGGGAAACAAGTGTGGAGGGGATGGCGTGTGTGATGCAGGAGTAAGACAGAGCTGGGACCCTCCAGGAGGCCGTCTGTTCTCATCCTCCACCCCAGCGAGAGGCCTCAGCTCTGGGGTTATCTACACCGACAGGCCCCCCTGGTTCCCACTGAGAGCGACCGTACATCACCATCACCCTCCGCTCTCCTCAGACACACACACACACAGGTTCATACTTGTATACTTGTGAGGACCGTTATTCGCAGACCCTTACCTTTATCTTAAAGGAATTATAACATATTTCAGGTGTGCTCAGTTTGAGTTTTTCTACTTAATGAGTGGCTTAGATTATCTGG
The DNA here is from genome assembly GCF_040436345.1 of Pagrus major. Classification (NCBI taxonomy): domain Eukaryota; kingdom Metazoa; phylum Chordata; class Actinopteri; order Spariformes; family Sparidae; genus Pagrus; species Pagrus major. The sequence continues at coordinate 26,647,873 of NC_133215.1, read as the reverse complement.
CTAAACTCTTGGCTTGTTTAAAGGGGCTCTATGTAACAATTTGTAGCAATTTACATGCATTAATCACTTTTTTATTGGACATATGTGAGCAGATTGTAATCTGACATGAAAAATGAGACCTTCCCCGTCTCTTGGTTGCTTCTACAAGCCTACAAGCCAGATTTGTTTAAGTTGTTTAATGCTGGATTTCTTTGTGAAGCACTCGAGTATCTCATCTCAGTGCCTCTCTCCGCTCCACTAACAGACAGCAATAGTCGCTAACCTTAGTTTAGAAATGGAGTCCACTAACATTAACTAACGACCGGCTTCCAGCACTACACAGAAGTTCCACAGAGCCCTGACCACTCTGTGCATATTAAGTGTTTTTATGCCTCTGCGTCGCGATATCTCAAGAACGATTTGAGGAAAATTTCTTCAAATTTTATACAAATGTCCACTACGGCTTAAGGATGAACTGATTAGAATTTGATGGCCAAAGGTCAGAGGTCAAGGTTAGTGTGACCTCACAAAACACCAGTGGCCATTGATACGATTACTATGATCAAATTTTACACACAGGTATAATAGGACATTTGATATTTAAACGTCAGAGGTTAAATCATGAAATTATCTCTGTACACTTTGCAGTTTTTTCTGCTGCCCCCAAGTGTCCAAAAATCAGTCAACACAGCCCTCTGAAGATTGAGAACTGGTTAAAATTTACTCAATAAAAAAATGATCCCTCTCCCTGAAACTCAGAGTGGTCCTCACAAAGACAGAGGTACATAACGCTCGCATGATGTCTGCACTGTGCAGTGTCCGGCAGGCCGTGTGTTTTTTAAGCAGCAGGATGTGTGTCGCTGTCCAAGAACCTGATTCAGGATGACTAGTTGAGAATGTCACAGTCAGTTCAGGTAGCGGGAGATGTCACTGTCTGTGTGTGTGTGTGTTTGGAAAAAGATCACATCTCACTGAGTGCAAACACACACACACACACACACACACACCATACAGTTGATTACACTAGCTGTGTTAATAGCTAATCTGTGTTTGAAAGCTTAGCCTGAGTGTGTTATTATGGTAAACCACAGTGTGAATATTCATCGTGATGAGCCGCTGCGCCCCCTGGGGCTCCGGCCTTATCACTGCACACCCTACCCCGCCGCTTGGCAGCTGACACGGCCACAACACACACACACACACACACACACAATGTACGAGTCTACAAATCCACTTCTGATACCTGATTTTATTCTCTTTTGATCTCAAGTTTCTCCGCAGGTTATTAATTTTTCTTTTCCCCCTTGTTTCTCCTCTGCCTTTCACCTTTTCACACCCTTCTTTCTCTCTCCCCTCCTCTTCCTCATTTTGTAGTTTCTTTGAGAACATGGCCCGCCTCACTTCTCCAGAATACGTGCCGACAGAGACAGATGTTCTGCGAGTACGGCTGAGGACGACCGGCGTGATAGAGACCCAGTTCAAAGTCAACCACCTCATTTTCAGGTAGACACCTTTCACCTGGCTGTTTATGAAGACATAATACTACTGAGTCACTCTGAGCTGCTGCCATCAGGTCTGCCCTCGACTTCTCTGGGAGCTGTCATACCAACTTACTACACTTCTTTAGCTGTGACACTCTTATCTCCGTCTACAGCCATGTGATAGGCCCGAGATGTGAGGTGGAGATTTGTGGCTTCATTCAATACGTCAATACAGCACCTTTCAGTCGGCTTTACATTCATCTACTGACTACACACACACACACACACACACACACACACACACACATATTCAAAAGCACCAGTGGGTCAGTCTTATCAGCAGAGAAGCAGAGGGCAGGTATCTGAGCCCTGGAGGCTGATGTCAGATGACCATATTCATCTCTGATCAATGAGCCGCTGTCACATAATACCAACTTCTTTATCATCCTCGAATGGCTGAACTCATTTCCTGAAGGAGCCGATGGTCATGACAGGGCGATGGATATTAATGAACCTGATTTCTCTGCTGCAGAACACAATGCAGAACAAACCAACATCAAGGACAAAGCCGACATTAAAATACTTTTCTTGTCTTTTCTTCTTGATGTTACTGATTTTTTGGTAAATGTCTGCTTAAAGGCAATGGTATCAGTTCAAATATTTTCCACATTGATACCAGCGCTGTCTGTGTTTTGGTAAATTATACTTTTTTAAATAGCTTTTTTGTAAAATAAAAACAAAATAACCAGAACATTTCAAAAGCAATTGGTTCATTGGTGTGTCTTGGCACTAAGCCTTTAAAATGGTTGAAATACTGAAACAGTTGAAGTTGAAGTTGAAAGACTAATTTCTCTAGGGACAAATAAAGTTATCTTGTATCTTGAAGTGGCAGTCAAAAAGTCAAGTACTAAAATAAATTGAAAGAGTTGAAAGACAAGAAAAAGTCAGTCAAAGTCCTCGTCTGGGGACCATGAATGTACAAAGTTTCAAGACAGTCCATCACATATTTCAGTCTGGACCAAAGTGGTGGATCGCCATCTATAAATGCTGCTAGGCTTAAAATCATTTAAATCCAAAAACAACAACTGACTGACAAAAAAGAGAGATAGACACTTTACCTCGGTATGAACGGTAGACTAGAATATATCATTCTGAGTCTATCTGAAGGGTAACTCATGACAAATAGACCAGTTAAAGAAGCATTTTTTGTAGAAATGGATAAAAGATGTTTTTTCCATTCAGGCAAAATAGCAGCGTGACCCATGTACTCTGAAACAAATGATGAAGATTTACTCCAGAGCAGTAATTTCTCTTTCCAGTGAACACTGAACATTTGTGGTCCATAAAAGTGCAGATCATGAGGTCAGTTTATAGAGCTCAAGTTTCACAGTTTGGTTTTATTGGAAAGGTAATGGGCCGTGTAGGGTTAACAAGGATACATTCAGCACTACACACATTTCATTGTGTGTGTGTGTGTATGTGTGTCTGTGTGTGTGTGTGTGTGTGTGTGTGTCTGCAGCGTATCTGTCACATTAAGAAAATCAAATTACTTTCCTCCTTCTTAGTAATGTCTACCTGAGGAGCACCGCCTCTCTCTTCCTTCCCAATAACAACCTGTCCTTCATCCACACTCCACATTACATCCCATATGAATCAAAACAATAAAACACATTACCTCAGCTCTTCATAAGATCTCTGTTTAGCATATAAACATTGTAGAGCGAGTCAGTTTGTCAGCGGATGACTTTGGATGGGGCATTTGTGTCACATCTAAATCTTGTTGTAAGTCTCCGGATGCCGCTGACTTGTGTGTGTGTTTGCATTTAATGCCATAAACACATTTGACGCAATTCGACAGTGGAAGTATTTCACATCAGGAAAAGTTTCACCTGCAGAGAAACACTTTGATCATAGCTGCATCTGTTGTCTCGTGCAGATAAACTCTGCTTTTTCCTTGCAGACTTACTGTTTGCGTCACTGTTGAATCACTCAGAACCTGGTTGTTTATGATTTTTATTTATTTATGTTTATGTGTGGGTTTTTTTCCTGTGAGACACTGTGATGGCGACGTCACCACAAGGTGACGGTGTCAGATCTGAGTCCCAGGTGGTGCTGCAGGACGGAGCCCAGCCTCCCCTCTCTCACACACCCACTCTCTTATCTGCCTGAATTCTTGAGGAGATAAATAATTGGATAGTTAATTGACACACAGCACCATGAGAGAGCGTGTGTGTGCGTGTGACTTTGGGTGTGTGTGTAGGTTCATGTCTGTGACTTGGAGAGATCAAGCCCTTGGGGTTGAGGAAGAGCTTAGCATAAGTTGATGTAATTATTTCAGACTTAAAAACAAAAAGGAAATTAAAGGGATTTTTGGAGAAGTTGATGGTTTGTGTTTGTCAGAAAGAGAGAGAGAGAAAAAAAGACAGGCAGGTATACAGGGTAAGTTTTCCCATTCAGACATAGACAGTATGTAGTTTGACTAACTAATAATTTAACAAATAATTTTCTGAAAGTCCCCCTCAAGTCAAAAATGTGTCTTTCTTCACTGTCCTACAGTTGAATGCTAAGCTAAAAGTGTGAGTGTGAAAACGCTCGGCAGTGCATCAAGGGTGTAAATAATGTCTTTTCAAATCAAATTGAGATTCCAACGCTTCCACAGACTAAGATTAAGCTGGACGAGTTGTGTGGAGCCATTTAATGTTTTTGATTGGTTGTTTTTTTACATTTTAAAACAAGTCCCCATCTACTTTGGGTGTTCAGCAGAATGCTGCAACCCTGTTTTGCTTTGAAGCTCCAGAAATGTTTTGTGGACTTTGAACTCTTCACTCGACTTTACATCAGCATGATAAGATAATGACTGAATTTTCATTCTTGGGTGAACTTATCCTTTAATACATGTGTTGAGGGGATCTTTAACTTAAAGTAGAGACACTAGATTTGATATATTTGGAAAGTCTTGGTTCATAAAATATTCCTTTTCAACATTTGAATAATGTCGGTGTTCATTCAGCAGAGACTTGACTACAGAGTAGATATGTAAATGGAGATTTCTGCCCTGGCTTGGTCTCATTTCGTAAATATTGAGGCTCCACTTGTAGCTAACACGATGTGAAGCTGTCTCCCTCAGTTCAATGACTGTCGCTCTCTTGGTTGATACTCAACGTTTCTCATCCGAGCCAGCATCTGCATCCTGCACTCCTATTTTTCCTCTATAAGAAGTGATTCATGTTGGATTTGACAGTTTTTAAATTATTCTCGCTCTCTTGGTATTGCTGCACAATGTGTTTGCTCTGCTAAATCTGCAACTTAGGAGTCATAAATTAAAAGTGGGTTAAAAACACAGGCCTTTGATTGGTCTATGCACACTGTATCCCCAACATTCCCAGGTAGGTTCTGGGTCGGGACCTTTGTGGGGTAGGAAAGCAGTAGTTTATATTTGTTATGATAGCATTATTTAAAAAAGGAACAAATGCAGGTCTGAACTCCACACAAACAAAAATCTCTCTTTGCATGCAGAATTTGTGTGTGTGTGTGTGTGTGTATGTGCGTGTGTGTGCGTGAGTGAGTGAGTGCAAGACTCAGACAACTTCAACTTTACACCCAGACACAGCCTAGTTTGCATACAGACATCCTGTTTGACCTCTGACCCGTCATTGTAATAAGGATCTGGGTCTTTTCCTGCATCATTAACATCAACTGCTCTGATAATTACAATTATAACACTGCAGATGAGGGTGAACATTATGGGGCAAGGGTGGCAGGTGTGAAGGGAGAAGAGGGGGAAAGGATGATGTAAACTGAAGAGGAGGTTTGCTCTCTGTACAGACTGCAGTTAGTTTAATCAGAAATGGAACAATTTAAAAAAGAAACAGTCAATCATGAAAGCTGAAATGTAAAATGTAACGATATCTCCTCACAGTCTGCTGGCTGTCCATACTGTTGTGTGCGCTGCAAAAAATTCTGTATCTGCTTTTCCCAGAGCTTTGAAACGCATCAGTCCTGGAGTTTGTGCTTCAGTTGGTTCTCTCTGACGATGACAGTTAAAGGAAGATGTAGGTGAGGTGGACTCAGGTGCCAAGTGGACTTTTAACGGTAACGCACTGGAACAAAATGGAGACTGTTTTTTAATGCTAAACCAAATGAAGAAGGGGACTCAAGTCCAACTACAAACAAGAATCACTGGTGTTATAGTCAAAATTTAGTTTCAAGTAATTTTTAGCAATGCTATGGATGGCTGTGTCACTGTGTTGGCCCATCACCTGGTCCAGATTGAAATATCTCAACAATTAGACTTATATGAGGGTTGTTGTCTTTTGCTCTGGTAACATTGTCAACATTTTAATGTGTCCAATACTCTTCTTTTTGACCAAAGACCTTCAAAACTTAATAACATTCCCATCAGGCTCAGCTATACTTTGTGTTTAGTGCTACCTCCACCAAATAGGTTATGTTTTCACCTGTGTCTGTTTGTGTGTTGGTTTGTCAGCAGGATTATAAAAAAATTACTGATGGGATATCCACAAAACTTGGATGGAGGATGGGTCTCGGCCCAGAATAGACCCCATTAAGTTTTGGCGCAGATCAGGATAAAGAGACGAATCCAGGAATTTTTTCTCACTTTTTTTAAACATTGCATATTTTTCAACATTTAAATATGTTTTATTTGATATTGGATTACATTACACCTGAAGAACATCAGCGTGTTAACATTGTTATTGTGAGCATGTTAGCATGCTGATGTTAGCATTCAGTTTAAGCCTTACTTTGTCTAAGAGTCCTCACATTCTGTCATTAAAGTAAAGTCAGTCAAGTGATTTAAGTACACAGCTCTGCCTTTCTCCCTCTGAAATAAGCAACTTGAAAAGTTCACTCGCTGCATTTTTTGTCAGCTGCTCAGTTTTTAACATGTCTAGCCTTTCGGGCACATTTGAAGGCAGGCTGCTGGACGGCGGACTTGACTAAATATGATCTGCACAATGTAATTGTGGTCAGTGTGTATCTGTGTACACTCATAAAGCAGGCAGAACACTCACTCCCCGTCACTGTGTGTTATTGGGGTGGTCGTGCACGTGTTTGTGTAATGAAGCATCAGCTTCATTGACACGTCCTGTGCCGGGCTTCCATTTCCACGGAAAATTTCCACCATAAATCTCATGCTTGTGTTTTTCCACCTTCACTGTTTGTTTCCCTCTTTGTGCGTCTGTTTCCACATGTTCATTTCCCCTCTCAATAAAGAGCAGCATTAACTCGATGGATGTTCAAATGGAAGGGGCGAGATGGCACATCTGGCTTTGAAAACGGGTGAAGTGGGACGAACTGATCTGTCTGTCTCTCTCTCTCTGTTATTCTGCTCGTATTCTTGTTGTATTTCTCTCTCTCGTCCTTTTGGAGAACATTGACCTTTACGCTCCTTGTGCGCCGTGTTGTGATTGTCTCTGGGAAAATGTTGTGATTGTCTTGGTGAAAATTGAAAAAGGGGGAGCCCAGTCTACAGGGACACACTCATCTTTGTGTGAGTGTGTGCGCAAGCGTAAATCCCGTATTTTAGGAATATGTGACCTTATCTAAAACTAATACAATCTGTCATTGATCAGAGAAACCCCTCAGTGCTACAGTAGGCTGCGCCATCAGCATGCAAGGTCATGAACACGCAAACAGCACAGTCTCACACTCTTCCTACTAGAAATTGAATCCTGATAAAGAACATGTCAGTCACAATGAAATTTCGTTCTATGTACTCACACACACACACACCCACACACACATACTGTATATAACCTAAATACAATGCTACCTTCGCTCTCTCATGAATGATTTGTTCCCCTTATTAGTATAACATCACGCAGGGCGGTGTCTTTTACAGTTTTACATCAGACAGCAGAGATCTGGATTAAAATGCATAATATGTAAAATGATGTGTTGTCTTGTTATCTGAGCAGCCAAAGGAACGTCACTTTTTGGAATATTTAAGAGTGTAGGGTAAAAGTTCCTCTTTTTTTTTTTTTATCCTTAACATCCGAACAGTGGCTTCTTCTTTGTGGTGAGAGACCTTGATGTGTGTGTGTGTGTGTGTGTGTGTGTGTGTGTGTGTGTGTGTGTGTGTGTGTGTGTGTGTGTGTGTGTGTCTGTTTACTCTCTTTAAGATCCATGATTGGAGTGTGTTGGCTGCTAAATCAGGAGCACCTGGGCCCAGAGTCACAGTGTGGATGTCTCTTATTCCTCCACACTTAAAGGCTGTTGTTGCTACTTTCCTTTGGTTTTCTTCTCAAGTGTTAAATTCTTTTGGCGCTGCACGTCCGTCTCCCTCTTTTATCATGGCCCTATCGGTGGGGTTTAGCTCATTCAATTATTTTTTATTTTATCTTATTCAGTTTATATCTCAGGAACAGTGCATTTCAAACATTCATTTTAAAGCAGACATTTTAACAGGTCGTAACAGGAAAAGCACAGCTGTAATGAATGATGTTAACGAGGGCTAACAAAGGCCCTGAATCCGGCGCACCTAAACAGGATGCAGCCATCGTTTTAGCCATTGTTATCAATTACACCTGTGTTTTGTTTTTTTTCCTGTGATGACACTTTCTACTGTGAAAAAAGCAGAAGGAGGCTCTTCTGATATGCACCTAGATAATGTGCTGGTGCACCTAATGAATGAATGAAAAACGTTGCTGCTTTGCCGTTTCCAGCACGTTCGTGACATCAAATGTGACACACCAGAAAAACAGAAAGGAAAACTCATCCACTGGCAATGGGAAAGATGTCAATTGCCTATTTTAACGGGTTTACCCATGCATCCCTGTTCTCTCCATCTCTCTCTGTGTAGGATGTACGATGTTGGAGGCCAGAGAACCGAGCGGAGGAAGTGGATTGGCTGTTTTGAGGACGTCAGGGCGGTGTTGTTCGTGGTGTCGCTCAGCGGATACGACATGACCCTGGTGGAAGACCCCTCCATGGTACGGCTGGTCCTGCTCTCCACTCAAAGCAACTGGCGACCGTTTGTTCAGGCTCACCCAATCAGATTATGTTCTGTTCACATTGGCTAAGATTTAAAAGTGATATTGTCTGCTCCCCCTGCACCTCTGCAGCTGTATGATGGTCTATTGTCTTCTCTCTGCAGAATCGTCTTCAGGAGAGCATGAAACTCTTCGCCGCCATCTGCAACAACGTTTTCTTCCGCAGCACATCCATGGTGAGAAACTCAGCAGTCACACACTTCCTCCAGCTCAGGAGTAAAGATGCAGTCAAACAAACAAAAATACATTTTAAAATAATCTGTAACATTTAGAGAGCTCTCTCCTGGTGATTTCCAGAATTATTTTTCTTTTCATTTTTTACTGTAAGTCACAATAACTGAAAAGGTCAGTCTGCACCAAAGCTGTTTAAAATACCATCCTATACTAACATTTTAATTATTTGCAGGATTCAGTACAGCTTCATGTAGCTGCATATGCTCTAGCGTTTCCCCCTTATTGACTGTGTTGCTCTGCCCAGCTTTGTGTGCACGTTGTGACTGTATGTAAGGCACTAGTTGTGAGCGACATGACCCATCCAAACCCTCCTCTCATGTTAGAACCACTGCTGTCGGTGGTCACAAAATAATGTGTTATAACATAGTTCAAGGCATTAAAAAAACAATCTTATAGCTCCGGTGTGGGATTTAGGAGGATCTATTGGCAAAAGTGTAATACAATATTCATAACTATGTTTTCATTAGTGTATAATCACCTGAAACTAAAAAGCATTGTGTTTTTGTTCAGAACAGGGGAGTCCAAACTTTTTCCCTTTGAGGGCTAAAACTGATAGTAATGGTGGACCACGGGCCAAAAGCAAACACCTATTGTGTTGTTTTATTAAGATCTTAATTCATTAATTAGTTAATTAATTCCTTAAATTATTTTTTTCCAATTGCCCCTCAGGGCCTGCATAGTAACAAGATACCAAGATCCTTTAATTAAACTGTCTTTCTGCCCATAGTGCTCACACAAATTAATGATCAGGGATCCTACATATTAAAGATGGCATCATCAGTGATTCATGTTATAATGTTTTTTAGTTTTTTTTTCTCTAGAAACATCTGGCAGGCCAGATCAAACCTTACGGTGGGCCAACTCTGGCCTGTGGGCCCCACTTCAGGCAGCCTTGTCTTAGAACTAGCCTTTTATATCTACAGAGGGAGCAGGTCCTCTTCAAGGACGTTATAATAATACCTGGACGCAGCCATGGAGGCGAAGTCCCATTCATTCCTATGAAAGTTGTTCTGTGATGCATGAAGCCAAAGTGACTTGACTGTCTTCCGCATAGTTTCCATGTTGTGGGGCCCATAGAGACTTCTGCCGAACGAGCCGGCTAACTTCCAGTTTAGTTACCGGCTAAGTTGAATGGGGATAAAATAATTTAATTGTGCGGCTCTTCTAGATTTTGCAAATGTTATTGGACCGAATGGATCAAATTATGACAGTCAAACGAGTCATTTTGTGAGAGTTGTGACATTCAAGAAAATGTATCCACCATTTTACAGTCGCTTCTTTCACAAGTGCCCTAGTGCATCACTTGACGATGCAATTACACGGTCTGGCGACTACGAAAACTGGCTTCAAAACCTGGTGCTCGTCCTGGGGGCCTGTTCCTCTTCCACAGAGTCCGCTATGTTGCACCGCCATGTTTATACTGTATCCCAGAACAGGCAAACCAAAATTTTGCTCTAGAGAGGGCCTTTCACATTTTTAGCGGCCACCGTTGGAGAGAGGGCGAGGAGGGGTTATGAGTTTGTGATATCTGCAACCACACCGCTGCTGCGGTTGAATTATCCACCACTGATCCTGAGACTGGCCAGTAGATGTAGCTTTATTTAGACAGAAAACGCAGAGACAACAGGCTCCAGCTGAAGAGGGTGTGGATCACAGTTCACTTAACAGTTCAGTTGGTGGACAAACGGATGAGTGGAGACACAAACAAAATCTCTTTGTAGCTCTCCATTTGTTCTCTATGACACCATGAGACAAGAATAACACTAATGTGTTTAATAAATGCTGTTTCCACGCGCACACAAATACCGGGCCCCGCCTCAGCCCTTTGTCTCCGAGTCTTCTGTCACTTGTAATTAAACGGCGAGTTGTAATTAGGGTGAGCTTTGGCGAGGTGACATTTTCCCCTCTCTGTGTTTTTCCACTCTCGTTTCCGGTAAATGATCACATTAAAACAAGCGTGTGACGAGCTTGTTCAATTTATTCCACTTAAAGCATGTTGATGCGAGTGTCATCTGCAGTTAAGAAAGCTCTCACTGTGAACACTGGTTTTAACTCTCTGATGGTGTAGAAAGAAAACTCCAACATCTGACTAACCTAAGGCACTTGTGTTGCTTTATAGATCAAAATTCCATGTTTCAGCGTCAGTATATTGTGATCCTGAGGGTGAGTGAATGAAGAATGATGTCATTAAAACTAACACCACAGACAGAAAATATCAAAGATCTTAGCGAGAAAATCACACTGTTAAACCAAAGTATCCCTTTAAGTAAATGATTCTTTTTTTAACCATAAAGAAATGTTATTTAAGGCTCCATTAGAGCCAAATGGGCAATTAAAAGTCTGTTTGAGACGTGGTTTATGTGGACGCTTGTGTGTGGGCCTGCACGTTAACATGGCAAACAGGCTCATTAAACAAAAGTGTTTAATGATACCTTTTTGTACGTGGGAGGGAAATTTGTAACCTCCACCTCAATTAACTCTTCACTGCGGCTGGTCAGTGATAATTACACACCTAGGTGTTGCTCTGTATCCTGTTCATTGAAAATCTGCTCTACCTCATCCCTCCCTCGTCATTATCAGTGCGTTTGTGTTTTTGCCATCAATCAGCCCGGAAAGAGAGAACTCGGCCGTAGTTTTAATTGGTCGACTACAAAGCCAAAAGCACCCATGAAAAGTGGCGTCAGTCGAGCACAAGTAGAGTTTTCGAGGCAGGAAGGCATTACAGCAGAAAGACAAAGATGTATGAAAGTAGCAGCTGAGCTTGTTGAGCGGCTGCACTGCAGACGACACGAGTGATCGATTGCACACTGATGACTGGAGTGAGGTCATTGATCCGCCATCATCACCCTGTGCTGGTACCATCAAAGCTATTGATTTTCACATTTTGCTTACATATCTGCAAAGTGACAATAAATGTGGCGATAAAATATTTGAATGTGATTTATTGGTTTCATCATTTGGTTGGTTATTACAGCGCTACAGGTGGGAGTCACCAAATCAAATCAACACTTTATTTTTCTCGTGATCTTTCAGATTGATTTTTTTTCTTGATTGAGGAAGCCTTTGAGCTCTCAGCTGATTGTGTTTTCTTTTTGTGTGTGTGTCTTTTATTGCAGATTTTATTCATGAACAAGATAGACCTTTTTCAAGACAAGATTTTACACTCTGGGCGACATCTGAGGTTATACCTGCCACAGTTTAAAGGTAGGCCTGATTTTTTGTGATACGCCAATCCTTCCCATAAACTTCTGTGGAGAGCACAACCAGAGAGTCCGGGCAGGGTGGAGGTTGGGGTTGGGGTTGACGGATGGGTCAAACAAACACAGGACTTAAGTTAACAGACACAATGTATTTAATTATGTCATGTACTTATAGGTGCAATTTGTAAGAATCTGCCACCTCGAATTCATACTCCAAACAAAGAGGGGGCATGTAAGCTGGTGCTGTCTACTATCGGACTATCACCTCTTATGGTACAAAATGGCGAGGGGCTAACTCTCTGCAACACAACTAATATATGTCTTTGACATAACGGCAAAACTGTCATTTCCTCCCATTCTGTTGATAATGTTTGTTAATATTTGAATGTTTTAAACTAGAATTCTTACATATCGCACCTTTAATGTAAATAATCAGCTGTAGGCCTGATCTAACCCACACAATGATCTTTTCTAAAACCTAACCAAACTGCGACCGTTTCACAACATTAACCATTTGTGTATTATTGTATTATTGTTATCATGACAACGACGGGTCACCTGACTATGGATCTACTCTCCACAGAATAAGGAATAATTTGCTTTGAGCATCATGAACATTTCACTGTAACCGGTTTGGAAAAATAAATGAATCACACAAAACAAAGACTTCACCTCACAAATCCAGGGATGTATATGCAAAATGTCAGTTAAATATGTGACGGTTTATAACATCCAGGAAGAGTGTGAAGCTAAAATATCTTGACGGTCAGTGAATTTGAAGAATACATTACTTTCAGCCATACAAACCCAATTAAATCAAAAGAAGAGATCAATGTGCACAGTTATACCTACAAAGACAACTTGATAATAAGCACACAGACACACAGATTGTGTTATTTTCGGTGGGATTTTTGTATCCGCTCCGCTCAGCATTTCGCTCCCCACGTCTCAGTGGGCTCAACAGGGGCTGTGTCCTCTCTGCTCTCATGCAAATGTCAATATAAATGCTAAAACTCTCGGGACTGGGGTCCGCCAGCAGAGCAGGCGTCTGTTTCACACTGACCTCAGATGTGATGACTGGTCTGATGCGTGTCACAACCTTTATTGTTCCATGTATTACCACAGCCCTATCACTCCTTCACCAACGCCAGTCGTATTTCAGATGTGTTCATTTATATCAATTTTGAATTGGACGTTATAGAGCACAATTAAAATTACAAAAAAAGTGCACATTGTTTGAACTATTATCTTTCTATTTCAGTTATCTGCTCGTTTAATCTCGTTGACTAATCAGGGCCACTTGTCATGTTTCAGATGTCTATGAGTTGGTAATAGTGAGAAAAAAATTGTTTAATTCTATCACTTTTTAACATTTTTCCCACTTATCCAATCGGGTAACAGAGTTGCTAGATTTATTTGCCTGACGTGGTATTTTACTCGCCACAGGGCAACAAGGCAATCCTTATTGTTGAGCCCTGCAGTAATCATCTCACGACCCCTCAGATTTGTCCTGTGACCTTTTGGAAGCGCCTGACCCCCCCGAGGTTCGGAATCACTGCACTTAACCTCCAAACTGTAGCCTATATAAATGAGTTGAAAGCCAGCGCCACCTCCCCCAGCTAGAACAGTAAAACTCTACTTTCACAGTGTTGTATCAGTGTTAACAATCTAATGATGTTGAATATAATGATAAATCAGTCACGTGATACGTAGTACATTTTACTGATGATACTTATGTACTTGTAGGATTTTTGAATGCAGTTCATGCAGGAAGAGTGTTTACATGGATGTATTGGTACTTCTACTTAAAGGTGCACTACAGTATGAAGTGTTGGTAATATAGTTTTTAATCAGGAGAGAAAGATCTTCATTGACCGATTTTTTACGGCAAAACAAACTAAATAAACAAACTCTCTTTGTTTTCATGACTAAATAAACTGAATAAACAAACTGACCTTAAAGGACAACACAGTTTCATACTGTCTTACTTTGTTTATATTTGGCGGACCCCGCCACCTTTCTAGCTTCAAATAGTGTTCTGGGACCTTATTTTCCTCTGAGAACAGCTTGTTTATTCAGTTATGGAAAAAATAAATATTTTTCAGTTTGTATTATTACCTCATTAATATTGTAAATATTAAAATTCTGAGTTTGAATTTCTTCCCTTCCCCAATTCTTCTTTCTGCCCCTTTAAGTAAAGGATCTGAATACTTCTTCTACCACTGCTGAGCAACAGTAAATAAGTTATTTCCCTGCAACACTCAAATATGTAAATCATAATTTCCCTGGTTGGGATCCACTGGCCTGATACACATCTAAGAGAAGCACTTTTTCAGTTTTCTGTGGAGCCAGATTTTTATCATTATGAAGTCTGATTCCTCCCCCACTCATCTCTCCTCCAGGTGCAGACTGCGACGTGGACTCGGCCGCCCGCTTCATCGCCGCCACCTTTGTCTCGCTCAACGCCACACCCAGCAAACTCATCTACCACCACTTCACCACGGCGACCGACACCTCCAACATCCAGGTCGTCTTCCAGGTGGTTATGGACACGATCATCAAAGAGAACCTGGAGGCCGTGTCGCTCCTCTAACTGTCAGCGGAGGTCCAACCCTTCACTGGACAGTCGGTCTCATTACAAAAGACTAAAATAGCAACAACAACAAAAAAAGGATTTGAACAGGACATGAAGATCATTTGCTCCAAACACACTGTCTCTGACACTCTTTGCCACTGTTGGATTTCATCTTTTGTGATGTTTGATTCTATGGAGCTCAGAAAACTGAAGGAGAAGGACCTTTGTTGTTGGGCTAGGCCCTAAAATGAGGGCATTTATATCTCTGTACTGTACTTTAAAATCAGACTATGAATGGTGATGCCACTTTTTTTTGAAGACTTTCAATACACATGCCATTCATCTGCCCATCTCCTCCTCTGTGTGTGGGCAGGACACAGAGGGAGTGAGGATTTACTGTTTGTCCGTTACCTCCTCTCCGCAGGTTTCACTCATGCATACCATCGTGTGTTTTCCACTCATCCATCACTGTGACTGTGCGTCACACCCTCCTAATTAGGCGGTGATCGCTCTAAAAGCACCCCGGTTTGTGTTTACTCATCCTGAGCGGAGATCACATACACACTCCATTCATCGCTCGGTCCCCTGACTCTTACCAGTCATCGATGATGCCTACTTAGAAATTGGGAAAATGTGAATGAAGAAACATCTCTGAAGCCTCCAACTTGTGTTTAATTGCCATCTTTTTCCCTTTTTTTTGCCTCTGATGATTATTGTTTCAGTATCTTGACACACACACTCATAAACCCTGATTATTAACCAGGATGATGCCTGCTACATGTGAATTGTCTGGCATTAACTCTGCTGGGCTCCCCTGAGAGACTGACTGTGTTATCACACCAGCTCCTCCGACTCCAGTAATAAGCAAGATATGGTAATGACTGATAGGGTCTGATATGGATACTGAAGGTGAAAGAAAAGAGAAAAACACCCCCAAGTGCCTTATGATGAAGTGGTTTTGCTGTCGTACATGTGTATGAAATTTCTGCGTAGCCTATTTTTCCTTTTTTTGTGCATTTCATGCTGTTTCTCTGCTCTTTAGGTCTTACACACCATGTTCTCAGACGATATTATGGTTTGTACTTTGTGTTGTGCTCAAACAGCAGTACAGAAATAAACCCGACAGGCTGACAATCTTATTTTGACATCATATTTTAGTTTTCTTTTCATGTAAATGGGTAAAAGTAACAAATTGAGG
This sequence comes from Pagrus major, assembly GCF_040436345.1. Taxonomy (NCBI): domain Eukaryota; kingdom Metazoa; phylum Chordata; class Actinopteri; order Spariformes; family Sparidae; genus Pagrus; species Pagrus major. Next base: position 26,632,193 of record NC_133215.1, on the reverse strand, counting down.
CAGTGCTGGATCACTTATTTTACCCCTTTCATCCCCCACTAGTTGAGTATTTTCAGACAAATTTATGCCACACAACAGGTTCCCAGTGTTTGTTCATTTTAATAGATAAAATAAATAAAAGTACTTTCCAGGAAATCTGCTCTGCAGTCAACTTTCTGGACATTTATTACACGTTAGTACATGTCAGGGTTAAACAGTTAAGAGTGAAAGAATATCAACTAACATCTCTCAAACTGACTTGTTTTTTTATACATAACCAAAGCAAAAACACTGAACAATGTTTGTGTTTTTAAATAAAAATAACATTCAGAGTCTGCAGCGGTCCATCATCGACAGTGATCATGTTTTCCTCACACATTCATTCCTTGATTCTTCGTTTCCAGAGAAGCGCTGCCTGGTCTCGGTTGGAGGACCAGGACTGTCTCTGCCGGTCCGACCGGGACTCACGCGGACAGGCAGTCCAGGGAGTCCAGGGTGAGGAAGACGTCCGCCTTGCACTGGAAGGTGCCCGTCCCGTCCCGCAGCAGCTCGCAGCTCTTCAGGTTTGGAGAGATGTCCTTGACGCAGATGGCCTAAACGATGGCAGAATTTAAAGTTAACAGTTGAAACTTTTAATTATTCTGCTCATCTTTTCAGAAGTCTCATCAAACTATTGAATTTATCTTTTAAATTAATGGCCAGATTATCACGACTATTCGTTTTGCAGTAATAATAGCAGGATGCCGCTAATTAGACAAATCACACATTTTCATCTGTTTCTATATTTTTTCAGATGTTTTCTGTAGATGATTATTTATTCTGTTAACTTTTTAATGACTGTCCGTCACCGTCGTTTAACGCTACCGGCTGCGCTTTGACCTGCAGCGCTCATGGTTTTGCGCCTTTACGCACGACTTGTTCAACTTTTACAATAATTTTGATCTCAACTGCCTTCATGAGACCAAAACAAAAGTAGAGTCTAATCTCTGACTAAGGTTTGTTTACTTGAAATATGTCCTTGTAATGCTGAGGTATCGTTATAAATGTGTTTGTTATGGTGCTGAAAGGAAAGACGCATTTACGCTCGTTTCTTCTTTATTTTATCGTCAGTTAATTTACAAAAAAACCAACTCCCTCAAACATGAATAAAGTTTGTAGTATATGAACTCTACTCACCATGCTTTTGAGGATGGAGATCTGCTTGTTAGTCTCTGGAATCACGCTGTTACCAGCTGTCTCCCCGCTGTCCAACAGCGTCTCTTCGGACTCGGACCTCCGGACGTACGGCGACCTCCTGATGCCGGAAAGCAAACCGGAGGCACGACCCACCGAGTAGTAACTGGGCCCGGTCGACTGCTTGTACCAGGCTTCGACTGGATGGCAGGAGACGAGCAGAGAGACGGCGACGCACACCACGGCAAACCTGACTGACCTCTCCATGTCTGGACCCGGCTTGGCACTTTCTTTACGCAGAGGACAAACGGCGCGTTTCTCGTCTGTTCTTAGTCAGAGGCCGACTTTATGTTTTGCTCGGTGTTTGGAAAACTTTCTGCTGCTTATATAGGCTGACTGGGGAGACGTTATCGTGACCCAGGACGTTCGTCAAATCAAAATTGAGGTGGGTGGATGATCATCCGGCGTGTGTGTGTGTGTGTGTGTGTGTGTGTGTGTGTGTGTGTGTGTGTGTGTGTGTGTGTGTGTGTGTGTGTGTGTTATAGAGTATGAGGGGGTTGGAGATGTATAGGGACGTCATCTCTTCTCTGACGCTTGTAAAAGTAAAACGGATTAACATCAGTGGACCAGGATGACATAAATGGTCAAAACTCAGAGATGTCAAGATAGATTATAAGTTAATGAGGATGTGCTTTTGTGTTTCACTAATTAGACATTTAGATTTAAAAAATCCTGAATGTCTAAAAACGTCTAATATATATATATATATATATATATATATATATATATATATATATATATATATATATATATATATATATATATACATACATACATACATACATACATACATACATACATACATATATATATATATATATATACATACATACACACATATATATATATATATATAAAGACTAACTCCTAGTTTGACACAGAAAATTCAGTTAAATTAAACAGATTTAGATTCATGAATAAAAGCCATGAAATCAGGTCAGTGCTTATCCACTGCACTGCACTGAATCAGTGCGCCTGACTTCAAAAGACTTCAAAAAGACTTCAACATGAGTGAAAATGGACAGATTAGGAGTGAAAGAAAAAATAAATGAGCAGATCAATCAACATAAGTGAATAATCGACTGATCCAAATTGTTCCAAAAGCTTTCTACATGGACAGACTGCGAATCACATCAAATTGGAGCTCTGAGGAATCAATAAAAACCCCTTTCCAGATTGATTTGCCGACCTCCCCAGTCATGCGTCATGAACTCCACCATCATGTAATCAACAGATCAGTAGGAGAACAACCATGATGGAGCCTACAACAGAGATGGATACATTTCTACATTTGTTTCAATTAAATAATTACAGAAACAGCGAGTGTGTAATCATGTTGCCTCTCTATGAAACAGGGTTATGAGGAGGTCTGGATGATGGGAAGATGTACCTTAAATGTATAGAAACAGATAAGAAGGACCACTGACCTGGATGATGAAATTATCTGGTAACATAAAGAAGAACAATACAACACTGAAAACAATGATAGGAATTAAGTTAATTCATGTTGAGTTTATTTTTGAGCACTAAAAGCAGCAAGGACATACAAAAATAAAATACAGATACAGTACATTTAATTTATATTACAAGAGGAATCATGTATGGGGACATCATGTCAATCAAGATGAGTAAAAGTACCATTACAGTCCATCAGAGTCCATTGTAGAGTGGTCTGCAGTGCGGCTCTAGTTTGTCCTCCAGGACGTAGTCAGGTCCACAGACCCAGGGGTCCCCTGTCTCCCACTGCCACTTCTGCAGACTCTGCCTCAGGCTCTCCAGCACGGTGCTGTAGGACGGGTCTGACACCAGGTTCCTTGTTTCCAGAAGGTCCGACCTGCGTTGTTCAAATTTAAACATCAGAAAACAGTCTCAGGGCCACTGCAAAGATTTTACAATTATTGAAGTCTCCATGTTCATAGGCGTGAATCCCAGGGGGACGGCGGGCACATGCACCAATTATAGACACACAAAAATGTGTTTTTAGGTTTCAAAAGAGTCTGTTGTTAATTTAATCATACCACTCAAAGAAGTAAAATGTATTTATAATTGTCACTAACCTTCATTTTCGATGCATTAAATTAAGCTACAGGTCGCTCTTTATGCTAATTAGTTAGTTAAGTAATTTAACTATAACTATATAAATGTTAATAATACAATCATAAACATGTTTATTGTTAGATTATAACACATTCATAAGTGCTTTGTAGACACTTAAGAACATTCATAAAAGCTTTATTTTGTGTTTCTTATGTGTTGACAATAGCATTGCAAATACATTTATTGAGTTTAGAGTAATTAACTTACCTATGATGTCATTGTCTTTGTAAAGATTAATACATCTTTTATTATGCGTTCAATTATTATATTGTTATTATATATTAATAATATATATTGTTATTATTCTATTATTACAATTCAATTGATCTTGCTTTAGATCCAGCATCTGCAAAAAGCTTAATCAACTGTTAATAAATGATAAGATAAACTAAGAAGAAACTGCTGAGTTTCTTGTAGGTGCCTATAAATGTCTTTTAATTTAACAATAAACATGTTTATGGAGCTATTATTAACACTTAGCTGCATATAGTCTTATGAACACATGTTACAATATGTTAATAACATCTTTTAAAAAGGACTTATAAGGGCCATATTGCTTGTTAACTCATGCTTATTGCAAAGACTTTAATATAAAGCGTTACTGGCTTCTCAAAGATAATTCATAATTTAAACACAAAATCTGCAATTAATTCTAATTAGTCCTATTATTGTTTTTATATACATATATATACACATATATACACATATATATACATATACATACATATACATACATATACACACATATATACACACATATATATACATACACATATATACACACATATATATACATACATATATACACATATATATACATATATACATATACACACATATATATACATATATACACATATGTATATATACATATATACATATATGTAAAATACCAGTCCATATCACTAAATGAGACTACCTCATGAATCTGATTGAGAGAATGCCAAGTGTGTGCAAAGCTGTCATCAAAGGAAAAGGTGGCTACTTTGAAGAATATTAAAAAAAACATATTCTGGTTTGTTTAACACTTTTTTGTTTACTGCATAATTCCATATGTGTTCCTTCATAGTTTTGATGTCTTCAGTATTAATCTACAATGTAGAAAATAATAAAAATAAAGAAAAAACATTGAATGAGAAAGTATTGTGTTCTAAATGTCCTTTTAACTGACTGATATTTATTTATGAACATGTTTCTCCTCCTGAGCTGATCACATGAAGAACACTAGGACAGACCTGGTGTCGTACAGCTCCCAGCGCTCTCTGTAGTAATACTGCTGCAGGCTTTTGAACCAGTGTGTGGGCTCACTCAGCCGGGTGCGGTTCAGCAGGTCCTGGAAGGTCGGTGACACATACAGGTCCTGGTCGATGGGGAAGGGCATGCGGTAGTGTAGGTTGTGGAGGAGGTGGTACGCCCCCTGGTGGACAGAGCGGGTTGGGTAGTACATGGTTATCTGCAATCAAAATGACAGAACAGCAGTCAGGGTCTGTTTCTGACAGTCAGTGGCGATGACATCCTGTCTGAAAGCAGCAGTGCTCACAGACCTCGTGGAGGGACTGGCTGGCGTACACGGTGTGCCAGCTGCTGGGCTCCGTGACTAGAGCAGGCAGTAAGGAGCGACCGGTGAGGTGGACCGGGGTGGTGGGGCTGCCGGGGAGGCTGTAGGATGGGTAGGGAACAGAGAACCAGTCCAGGATAGTGGGAGTAATGTCTGCCGGAAAAAGAGAGGGGGACGAAGAGAAAAAGAGAGAAAAGACAGTGAGAAAACAAGCGACCGGCTCATCTGAGACAAAACCTTAAATTCCAATTTAATGTTATTACTAATACAGTAATAATCAGGCTTGGGGAGTAACGAAATACATAATACATACATACAAGAAAAAGCAACTTTTCTGGTGAGGTTACTGAAAAAAGATAATTAGAGTACATATACATTCAGTAAAACAGGGGATTACTGACAGGATTACAATTTCAAAATAGAGAATGATATACAGTACTAGTCTGTAACTATGCACATGTGCACACACAACATCACTCTGGTCTTAAGTGAAATACACATGCAAATTCTTGCAGAATACATACTCGTTATTAAGATTAAACTTTCCTATTGATATTTCTTCTCTTTTCTCTTTTGCATTTGTGTGGTACTGGGGTAATCCAAAAGAGAAAGTAATCCAGTTACATTACTATTGTGATACTTGGATTAGTTTACTGACTACATTCTTTACAATCCTTGATAAATGGCACCTACTTTGCTCAGATGAGGGCTTGAACATTTTTTCTATCTTTTCTTTTCTACTTTATCGATGGTGATATGTTGTGGTTTCTTTCTTGTGACAAATGTACTTATTGTAAGTCACTTTGGACAAAAGTGTCTGCTAAATGCCCTAAATGTAATGTAAATGTTAACAAGTAATTAGTAACTTTATTACTTTATAGTTAGATGCTTACATACTTGCCATGGTTTACCGCACATTATCTTCTGCAGACATTTACAGTATATCACAACTGTTTCTATCGTTTGTTGTTACTATTGTTTAATTGATGTTATTTTCATACTTGCATTTATGGATCATATTCAGTTTATTTTATGGATCTGATGCAGATGTATCATTCTTAAGTCTCCCTCTTGTGGCTGACTGAGCACATCAAAAGAAACACACTGACTGAGGCAGGGAACCTAAAGAAGAAGGAAGGGTCATTACGTCACCAAATCTTTCATTGCGGCCAAACTGTGGTTACAGTTGTATTGAAGTCTATGAGAGATGCATGGTGAAACACACTGAAGCCTAACCTATCTAGGTCATATGACTTCTGATGAAGAAACGCCTCCATAAAATTAAAGAACACACTTCAGGGAATAGGTTAACGCTATTTTTTCCCCAAATGATTGACAGGGCTGATAGTATTGTGATCAAACAGGGCAGGTCTGACCAAATATTGCTGGGAGACTGAGACTGTAATTACACTGTGAACAGGAGCCTTTCCTAGAGGAAATTGAGGGACAAACTACATGTTGATAAAAAAACAAAACAAAACAAAACAAAAAACAGTTATTAACCTACTCTCTGCAGTGTGTCCTTTCAGTTTCTAGAGGCTTTTCTTTATCAGAAATTATACAACGTAAATATGTTTTTGTGAGTTTCTCCATCAATCATCCATAGACTTCAATACAGCTGTCACTACAGCCTGGCACCGAAGCAAGATTCAGTGATGTAATGACCCTTCCTTCTTTTTCAGGTTCCTTGGTTTGAGGGGGCTCAAGATAAATCTAGGCAGTCAGAAGATGATAAAGTAAAGAAGAAAAATAAAAAGTATCACTGTGACATGAAATTCTTTTAGATGTTTCTGACTTTTATTTTCTTTTTACTTTTTTTAGCCTATTAATATCATTGGGTTCAAACTATCTGAGAATGAGAAACATCACTCTGTGGTTGACCTGCTCATAACTCATTACTCACTGACGCAGTAACATGTGATGAGGGGTCAGACAGGAGTACTTATTATACTGTAGTATGGAAGATAGCAGATATTGCGTCATTTTATGTTGTCACTTGGGAGCTGCTGGTGTAAGTACTAAACTAGAATCTTACTATCTATCTGCTATAGACACTGTGCTCACAGTGAGTGGTTGCTAGACTTTACAGTCTATATATTAAAAAAAACTTAAATTTTCGACTTGCAGTGACAGCTGTTCTGATCTAAGGCTATGCATCTATCCACTACCACTTCATTTATCTATTAGAAATAGGATCCGGCTCCACCCCAGCTGCCACCTGTCTCTTACCCAGCAGGCTGACGTAAGCCTGGCTGGTGTCTCCCCATCGCTCCCTGTGCTCTGGAGAGGACACCAGCATGGGCTCTGCTGTCCCGGAGCGGTACAGGTTGGTTCTGCCATTGGGGAAGGGGATGCCGTTATCGGAGCTGTAGATGACCAGAGTGTCGTTCTCATAACCAGCTTCCCTGAGCTCCTGAAGAACCAAACCGATACCTGCAGAGGAGATTTACACCACCATAACTTGAATCTAACATGAATGGCCTCTCTTCATCCTCCTTATTTATAGCATGTGTAGGTGTTGATACATACCTTGGTCCAGCCTGCTAACTGTGGTGTACTGTGCAGCTAAGTCGGCTCGTGCTGCAGGCGTGTCCGGCACAAAAGGAGGAACCTGAAGTACACGAGATGAGGGCAGACCATAGTATTGAGTGTTAGGAGCTCTGTGATTTGATTCATGGATCAAACTTTTGAGCCTGCATATCTTTTAGTACTGACCTTCACTTGTTCTGGTGTGTAATATTCGGGTGTCCAGTCAGGTATTCTACCCATCCCCATTTCACCATTCCCAAACTTCTCACAGAACGCTCCATACTGGGGCTGCGAGTGTCCACATCGGTGGGTGTCATGGAAGGCGACATAAAGGAAAAACGGCCTCTCTTCATCTTTTCTATTCTCTTTATTCTCTTCTGTCTTACGCCTTCGTTCAAACACTTCCTCTTTATGGGTCTGGAAAAACTTGCGGACCAGGAGTTTGATGCGGGTGATGTTCCTCCCCACCTGGAGGACAGAGTTGGTCTCCTCTGTGTAGGCATAATCAAAAGGATACACAGGTCCAGGACCAACGTGCTTCTTCCCAATAATACCTGAGAGAGTAAAACAAAAAGAGTGTGGGGGAGAAATGGTGATAAAAAGCAAGAGTGTGTGTGAAAGTACACTTGAATTAAGCTGGTCACTTTGTTACTAACCTGTGTGTACGTTGGCTTTGCTGAGGAGCAGCGGCAGACTTTGGACTCCGTCAAACGAGTTGAAGTGGTGAACACCCTGATGAAGCCCGTACATGCCGTTCTGGTGCTGACAACACATCAAACAGACCTTAATATCGTAACTGCATGCACAAATGAGAAGTATCCATAGGTGTGTGTGTGTATTTTTACCTGCGGCAGGCCGGTAAGGATGGTGGAGCGGCTGGGAGAGCAGCTGCTGACAGAGGTGAAGGCGTTGCTGAACACCAGACTACGTTTGGCCAGAGAGCGCAGGTGGGGGGTGTGGACCACAGAGTTGTTATACACCTCCGTCTCAAAACCGGCATCATCAGCTGAAAGAGGGAAAACACACGCTTATTAGCTCTTACACTACATATTCTTAAAAACTCTCCGGTTCGTGTGAAATGACAATACATTGTGAGATGATATAAATTTGTCAGGAACTTCAACATACTGTTTATATAATCTTGGGACCTACTAGTTCAGACTTTTTAAATAACCAAAGGTGCAACTCAAGATGTAATGTAATGTTGTATTGCCGACTTGTATTGAATGTTCATCAAACTAAGGTAATGTTGTTCGACAGAGCAAAGGAAACAATACTGAGAGAGTGACAGAATTATGAATACCTTGGTATCTGGATAGATGATAAACTCACATTCAAATATCACATTGACAATCTGGTCAACAAAATACATTTTTAAAAAATTGGTTTCTTATATCGACATAGAACTAACTTTTCTATGTTTTGTAGGAATTTTGAATAAATTAAACAGAACATAGCCACAGTTAAATATAACTCTGACAAGCAGGAAGTAATTAATGTATTATTCATTTTAGTTGGTTTCTTGCATATTCAAAAATAAGTAAGGATTGCAAGCCTTATTCATAGATTACGAAGGCTAGCCTTGCTTTGGATGAAACTGCATTGGTTGGGTGACTAATTAATACTCCAGGAAGAAACATATATTGTACGTATGGAATGTCTTCCAGCCTATATTTAAGGAATAATAATAATCTAATGTATAGTCTTTTTAATGTGCGTTATTGAAATATTTTTAAGCAAACTCTCTTGCACCAGGACGATCTTCCACATCATTTGTTGGTTATTCATTTGTCCATCTCTATTTTATGTATGTTTGTGTGTGTGTGTGTGTGTGTGTGTATGATTTGGTGGTGGAGCTGGGAGTGTTTGGAGCCACAAACAAACTCTTGTTAAGGGCCACCAAAATCCAAGGGCCAGCCTTGTTTACGGTGCTGCTGAACTGCACTGTACTTTACAGAGAGGTGTTTCTGTTATTCTGTCCCCCCAATATTTACATCAATGGGAGCAGGCTAAATTACAGACTGCATTAGCTTTAGCCAGGTGTACCTAATAAACTGTCAAATGAGCTCAAAAGGCATTTCCAGTCTTTAAAACTGACACAGCTCACCGCTGTATGGAGGTGTAAAGGTTCACTCACCAATTATCAGGAGGACATTTCTTGTCTTTGACTCTGCGGTGCAACATGATGCCAAAATGAGAAAAACCAACTCAAGCAGCATGATGGTGATTATATCTCTTCACTGTTTCCCCCCAAAATTGAGCCTACTAAGCCTCAAAGTCTCTGCTGGTTTGGCTTTGAAACATTTCTCACGCGTCACAACAATTATATCCAGTAATTTGAATAAATTCAGTCGTCAAAATCAACATGTAAAGTGGCGAGTTGGTTGAGACTGCGGTGTGTCGGGACGCGTCTTGACGTCTTCCTCAAACAACTTAAGCCCCGCCCCCTGTTGTCACATGACAGACGTCACGTGAGGAGAGACAACAGGAACTGGTGGCTCGCGCTTCATCAGCGAAGTGACAGATTTTTAGGAAGTGGGCTTAACAAAAGGAACAAAAGCTGTGTGACAGAAAAGGACCTGAAAATCACAGCTGACCCGCTGAATAATGAGCAAAGAGAAGGCGCCGGGTTGGGTAAGAGTTTTTATTTCATTTTTCTTTCTATTTCTATTTTATTTTATTGTGTCGTTTTTTTCTACTCTATTCTGTTGTGCTGTTTTTCTAGGCTATTTTATTCTCTTTTGTTCTATTCAGTAGTTTTTCTGCTCTTTTCTATTCTACAGTGAAGTTGTTTTTTGCCTGTTTTTGTCTATTGTATGCTGTTGTATATTTTTCTGTTGTATTATATTTGTGTTGTTATGCTTTTTTTTTTTTTTTTTACTTTTGTATGTTTTTCCAATGTGTTCAGTTCAATTCTGTTTTAAAATTCAAAGGCTTTATTGGCATGAAAGCCTCAAGACACAATTTCCCCAAAGCATCGAGGTTCAAATATAAGTGCAAGTGCAAGTACCCAAAAAAATGTCACTCTTCCCTTTCTGTTCTACTGTGTTGTTTTTCTGTTCTGTTATCCTCTTCTCCCCTTCTGTTTGTTACAGTCACACAGCTGTGCTATTTACTCACATTCTTCCACTTTGTCAATGCAAAATCTAATCGTTCAATCAATTGTTAGAAGATTTTACAGCCCACACATCATAAACATATTATAGGACACAATGGGAGATAAAATTATCACACTGTAAGTTGAGGGTGCTGTTAACTCACATAATACTGAGTGAGCATGTGGGTGAATATTTCATAGTGAGGGAGTTTTATGGCTTGTAGGTGATTGTGGAGAAAAGTTATGTCTGCTGTAAAACAACCAGGTATGCAAATCGCTGCGCTGTCATCATGTGATCATTATATGAATATGAAGACTAAAAAGCTGGTGACAGAAAGACTTATGGAATATCTGTCCTCATGTGTTAAAAACTTAAACTTGTAAGCAGATGTGTCGTAAGTGGTTATCACATGTGACCTGACAGGTTGCAAGTCAGTTGATGGATGACTTTTTTTTTTGTTCTTTTACACCCAGATCACAACGTGCGTCAGAAGATATGTTGTCTACTCCCTGTGATGTGCTGTGTATCGGTCCAGAAAAACACTCGGACAAACTGACACATGATTGCACACAGAGCACTTCTTTGTCTTCTTTCCCTGACTACTGGGTCTGTGGGGAAAGAGGAGCCGAACCAAAGCCAGAGGAACCAAGCAGCACCTCCCAAAAGCTGATGTCTGACATTTAAAGTAAAGGAGGAAACTTAATTGCTTTATTGTTTTATCTCCCCACATTTGCAGACATTTGAATATGTAGAAAGTCACTTTATTAGTGTGCATTTGTTGCTGTCGTCCTTCTCTCCAGGTTCTCTTTCCTCAACTCTAATTCTTGAGCAATGGACCAGCCTCTTCTGGGACGAGTGTCGGCTGCCGGCCGGGACTGCTGCTCTTACAGCACCCTTAAGGCCTGGCTGCCCGTCCTCTCCTGGCTGCCTGGATACAAGCTGAAGTGGCTTAAGATGGACCTGCTCGCAGGCCTCACAGTCGGGCTGACGACTGTCCCGCAGGCTCTGGCTTATGCTGAAGTAGCCGGTCTTCCTGTGCAGGTGAATCTTGCCTGGATTGTCTGTGAAGGTTCATCTTTGGGATTCATCTTCCATTTAGTCATTTAGAAGTGTGCATCTGCTCTGTGTTTTTGTCACTTCTTTCTCGACAGGTGAATGTAAAAATAAACTCCACACGTGCATCGTTCTGACCAGTAAAACATTCAAGTGACGTAACGAGAAAAAACTAGTGAAAAAAAAAATTGAGTGGAGGAGGACTTTAATCAGCAACGCAAATAAATGTTAGTTGTTGCTCTCTTTTAATCTAAAATCATTTCTCTCCACAGTACGGACTCTACTCTGCATTCATGGGGGGATTCATCTACACCCTCCTAGGGACCTCTAAGGATGTGACACTGGGTCCCACAGCCATCATGTCTCTCCTGTGTTTCTCCGTGGTGGGGGGGCAGCCAGACCGAGCCGTGCTGCTCAGCCTCCTCTGTGGACTCATCCAGGCAGTAATGGCATTACTGAGATTAGGTGAGAGGAGGGCTGCTGAGGTCATGTGAAAACCTTGTGACACCAGTTTTGGGGGTTTTCTAAATTTAGTCGACACTCGTGACATCGGGTGGATGTGGATGAACTTACAAAAGGCATTTTTAGCAAAAAAAAAATTAGTTTTTATTCACAATACTAGACATTGTTTTTAGCTATGTGCAATGACATTTTAGCATTATCTAATTTTCCGTAAAGATTTAGGGTGTGCTCTGTATCAAAACCTGATATAGCAATATCACAAAATTAAACTAATTGTTTAGAAAATAGAGAGAGAGGGAGTCATTTAGAAAATTGCAAAGGTTTAGAGACAGAACTGCAGAGACTGTGAAGAAACAGGACAGCCACTTCCCACCACAACATCAATGACTTTCCGTGCCTAACCACAAACACATTTTTGTGGCATCTGTGGATCTCAACACGCTGTCCCTTTTTGGTTCAAGGTTCGTTTTATGGCTTCGTAAATCATTCATTACTTTGCATCTTCTGCAGGTTTCCTGCTGGACTTCATCTCTTTCCCTGTAATAAAAGGCTTCACTTGTGCTGCTGCAGTAACCATTGGCTTTGGCCAAGTCAAGGTGAGATTTAATCTCATGCACAAACACACACAGACACACACAGTGACTCCAGTTTCACATTTAAAGTTAATAGACTTAAAAATGGTGTCTCTTGTAGATATTTCGTCTAGCATCTGGTACTCTTGTCGCCCGTGGTCTAAGGTCCCGGTCCAGACAAACTCCAGAGCCACTGGCTGCATGGCTAACTGAGCCATGAGCTAGTTAGCTAACGGCAGCAGTTGACGCTTACTCTGGTGATAAGCTGCCCCCTATGTTTTTGCACCTACCTACAAATAACACCCTTAAGGATTTGTGTTTATCCCGTCACTGTGACCTGTGACCACTGTATACACTGTCAAATCAAATCAATTTTATTTATAAAGCCCAAAGTCACATTGCCAATCTATGTAGTGAACGGCATCATCTGTCCTTAGACCCTCGCTTCGAGTGAGGAAAAACTTCCAATGATTTAAAAAAAAAGAAAAACTTTTAACTGGGGGATAAAGATGGAAGAGCCACAGAGGAGGGCTGCCTCTCCAAGTGCTGACAGACATGCAATAGATGTCCAGCAATTAGAGCTAGGGTTTCCATAATTGAACCTCTTGTTTTTATCTACTGTTGCCTCAGCAGTTTTAATCTATAATGAGGTAAGATTTAGTCTTCTGAGCTGCTGCTGATGTGGTTCATTTGGTTGTGCAAACCCATCTTGTAGTTACTGTTTCTATCTTAAAAGCAGGAGAGAACTCCTCTTGTTCAGATTTGCGACTCTTCTGAGTGTCAGTGGTTGCAGCTGATGCCAGTCCTGTTTTTCCTGTTTGCAGAATATTCTTGGACTTCAGGGAATTCCCCAGGAGTTCTTCCTGGAGGTTTACTACACCTTCTACAAGATCCCAGAAGCCAGGATAGGTGACGTGGTTCTGGGTCTGCTTTGTCTTGGTCTGCTGGTCATGTTGTTGTTTATGAAAGAGAGTCTGGGCTCTGACAACGCTCCCTACTCCAGCTGCTCCAGAGTCGCCAGGAAACTAGTGTGGACTGTTGCTACCAGTCAGTACCTTTTTGTGTGTGTGTGTGTGTGTGTGTGTGTGTGTGTGTGTGTGTGTGTGTGTGTGTGTGTGTGTGTGTCACATACATGTATGCCAATTACAGTGTATGAATCTGATTTTTTTTAGATACACTTTTCTCAAACCTCCCTCTTTTCTCCAATCTGTACATTTTTCTCTCTTTGTCAGTGCGTAACTCTCTGGTGGTCCTGGCCGCATCCTTCATAGCATTTTCCTGGGATGCTTACGGTCATCACGTGTTTACAATCACCGGGAAAACTTCCCCGGGGCTCCCACCATTCGAGCCCCCACCCACCACGGACACCACAGCCAACGGCACAGTCGTCTCTTTTGGAGAGATTGTAGAGGTAAGGAGCAGAGAGACATTGCTGGCCACAGGGAGACGGCCGGGAATTTTTTCACTAAATGTTTTAGTTGCAACTTTCACTTCCTCATTTCTATCCAGTTTGCAGGAAGAGCAGCTGACTAACCGGTCCTCCTCTGTGTGTGTATTGTGCAGGGCTTTGGAGGTGGGCTTGCTGTGATTCCCTTCATGGGTCTGTTGGAGAGCATTGCTATTGCTAAAGCTTTTGGTAAGTGTTTCATCCACGCTCATGGCATAGCACTAGAGAGCCTGTTGGTTGGTCAGTCCATCACATTAGTTCAGACTAAAATATATCCACAGATATCGAATGCATTGTGATTAAATTTAGTACAGACATTGATGTCCCCTTCAGGATGAATTCCTAAAACTTTTCCTCTATGCCATCATTATACCACATTTTTCATTACTACTTGTACTACTTAGTACTTTGGTTTATAACAAAATACCTGAGGTGGGAGTAACTTATAGTACAGCTACTCAAAGTACAGCAATTAAATCATTTTTGGGGGTAATTGTACTTTTATAGTACAAGTACAAATAATTTTTTAAGTCTGAAGAAACAGAAACCCCTTTGATTGAATGCCCGCCATTGACAGTGCATTCAACATACATGGTTAAAAAGTAACTAATGCTCTGAGTAGTGTTTGAGTGGAATACTTCTTGTATTGTGTGATATTTCAGTAATTTAACTGTACTTGTACTCTAATACAGATTTTCAATATTCTTTTCACCACTGCTAATATCAGCAAAACAAGTGACATCCCAATTAGCCTCAGAACTACTTTGGTTTTGTGCTAATTAACAAGTGTTAGCATGCTAACAATTGTAAACATAGTACACATTATAACTGCTAAACATCAGCATTGTCATTGTGAGCATGTTAGCATTTTGCAGCCTCACAGATCCGCTAGTGTGGCTGTTCTCTACACAGAATCCTAGTTTTAGATAATCAAGGCAGCCAAAAAATGAGTGTTTCATCTGATTGCTTCGAACTTCCTGTTTCTCCTCAGCCAGTCAGAACGACTACAGAATCGATGCCAACCAGGAACTGCTGGCAATTGGTGTGACCAACATCATGGGTTCCTTTGTTTCAGCCTACCCGGTCACTGGCAGCTTTGGGAGGTGTGTGTCTGTCTGTGTGTCTGTGAGAGAGAGAGAGAGAGAGAGAGAGAGAGAGAGAGAGAGAGAGAGAGAGAGAGAGAGAGTTCAGATGTTAACAGTATTTACAGTGTCATGTTTTCTCCTCACATCCAGGACAGCAGTGAACTCCCAGACTGGTGTTTGCACTCCAGCTGGAGGGATCGTCACCAGTGAGTCCTGACACCTTCACAGTATCTCTTCTGCCCTCTTGTGGCGGTCTGTGTTATCACATATTATGTCATAGAGGACAGAGGTAGAGGTGTTAAACGAAACAATAAATACTGGCTTCAAAAGACATGACAACAAAGACAACGTGACTCTTAAACTAAGGCATTTTCTCTTAATTTCACCTTCTCTCTCTGTTTTTGCAGGTGTGATAGTATTGCTTTCCCTGGCGTTCCTCATGCCGGCCTTCTACTATATCCCCAAAGCTTCTCTGGCTGCTGTTATTATCTGTGCCGTTGCTCCCATGGTAGATTACCAGGTTGTGGCTAAGATGTGGAGGATACGCAGTAGGTGTCTGCTCAGGTTTTCACTGAAGTGTGTCTCACATGTGTCTGTTTGTTTAAATATGGTCTCATGCTCACATAATGTATCCTCCACAGAACTGGACCTGCTGCCTTTTTTCGTGACATTCCTGATGAGTTTCTGGCAGGTGCAGTACGGCATCTTAGGAGGTGTAGCTGTATCTGGAGCCATGCTGCTGTACAACATTGCAAGACCACGGATAAAGGTATCATAATAATCTGCACAGGATTGTGAGTGTGACAATTTGAAGAAGAATCTACAAAGACATATGTAGCCTTTCATTGCCAGCACTCAAGTGTTGCATTGCTTGTGTGATCTGTAAAGGTACAACAGTCATTTGCTTGTGTTCGAGGCAAACACACTAAAACCCAACATATCTATGTTGTATGACTTCTGATGGAGAAAGGCCTCTAGAAAATGAAAGAACACACTTCAGAGAGAAGGTTAATGACTGATTTTATTTCCTCAAATGATCACCATGACCATATATTGTTGATGAGACTGCAATTACACTGCTAACAGGAGCCTTTCCCAAATGTTATCAAGGCATGAACTTTGTACCAATAAATCAAGGAGTCCTTGCAGATCCTATATATAGACTTCAATAAAGCTGTCACCACAGTCTGGCACCAAAGCAAGATTCCATGACATAATGGCCCTCAGTTCTTTTTTAGGTTCCCTGGATAAGATGAGGAAGTTTGAGGCTGGAGTCTGTTGAACATAATAAAGTCATGGTGCCTAATGGTGCCAGAGTAGCAGGTGATGTATATGTGTATGTGCTATTTGTGTGCAGTTGTCTGATCATGGTGTGCTGGTGATGGAGTTGAACAGTGGACTCAGCTTTCCTGCCACAGAGTATCTCAGCCACGTCATACACACTCAGGCTCTGCAGGGTAAAGACATGCTTATCTTTGGTTCGAGGACACTTGCATGACACAGTCATGTGTGGTGATTTCTCTCTTTCTGTGTTTCCTCTCATTTACTGTCCTCCTAACGTCTCCCCCCCAGCGTCGCCTCCGCGGTCAGTTGTCCTGGATTGCCATCATGTCAGCGCCATAGATTACTCTGTGATCAGCGAGCTCAGGGACCTGCTGAGGCAGTTCAAACTGCGAGATGTGCAACTGGTCTTTTCAAGATTGCAGGTATGACCTATTGGCCTTAGGAATGATACATTTGTTCATTTTAAATTTCAAAATAAAACGTTTTTTCTTGTTTGGGGCTAAATTCAAATCTTAACAACACAGCATGACAAAATGCATGTTCTTCCCTCTTCCACTCAAACTCTGTTTCTGTCTTTTAGCCTTCTGTTCTGGAGGTCCTCCTAGCAGCTGACCTGCAGGGCCTCAGGTATACAGACAGTGTGGAGGCAGCACTGCAGGTGGAGTCAGAAACCTCCCCAATGACTGAACTTGCCAATCACAGACGGGGGAGTCGGATTGATACAGGAAAGAAGCAATAAAGCAACAACATCGATCATTGACGTATCTAATCTGGGATTGCTGGGCCATGACCTACCTCCAACAACCGATTTACTGGCTGTTAGGTGTACGACTGCGGCCAGGAGCCAAGTGATGTCACTCTTTTTCCCGTCAGAAGAAAGTGTTGCGGTGAATTTTTTATCTGCTATACTTGACTTTGCAAATTACAACACTACATTACCATTGCACAGCAACATTGGACCATGTTGCTGTGTCAATAGTGTTTTTATATGCTTTTAAGGGACATTATGTATTTGGTATGAATGAAGAATTTAGAGAAATAATATAAACAGAATAAGAACGACAGGTGTGTAAAAGATGAACAAAACAGAGCAAAGCTGTACATATACACATATGCCACCAATCATGAGTTGTTTAATGTATCCATGTAAAGGAAATGTAAATTAATTGAGTTATTTTATTTTATGTTGGTAAAGAAATGTTGCCAAGGCGGTGGCAAAATGTTTCTAATTGACTTACATGATTAACCCAAATCACAACTGTACGAGGACTTTTACTAAATATAATGTTTACATTTTTATATTTATTCATCTGTGTGTGTTTTTGTGTGTGTGTGCATGCAGAAATGCTTTCCTATGTTATAATGAATTTGCACTTTTGTACAAAAGATATATTTAATTTGATTTCAATTCAAATGGATTTTATGACATGATGTGACACAGATTGCTGTAGCAAGCATTTAGATATTTAAAAGCTAAATATAAATTAGAAAACATACCATGACAAATTAACATACTGTAGCAAAGGAACATATTACAGGACATAACAAATAATCTGTACTGAAATAAAAAAATATGTCATAAAATACACATTCATGCTCCAAAGGGGAAGTACCCCATAATAATGTTTTAACAAAACGACAAAAACTCATCCCAGCATCATTTTCCACAAAATGGTGTCGTCATAGAGGGGCTCTAATACTAATATTATAAGTGACTCATCTGTGATCCAGCAGCATAAGTGTCAAAAAACACAGATTTTCTGGCAATAAGAGATTTCTGGTGATTTCACATGGGGTTTTAACATTACATAAAATAGATTCTAATGAAAAAATCTATGACAAGACCTTTATACCACTGGCAGTATCTACCAATCCATGGCCTGAACAGCTCCTTGCTTCCAGTATTTTCAAGCTTAAAGACAACCTCAGACATGAAGTGTATTTCTTTTATACAGTAAATTTGTAATTAAGGCAGCATTATATAACTTTTTAGCCGTAAAATAACAGCTTCAAAATCATGTTGATGGTACAGTGCCTTGTAACAGGGTGAATGGTGTCTCTGTCTCAGCAACTCCACCCTCCTTTCACTTGTTTCTGCACTATGTAACTTCAGTGAGAGGGTAGGATCACAGCGTTACATACATGTTTTCAACACATAACATTATTACGTAATGAGTTTTGTTTGTAGTTAGCACCTACATTACGTCTGACAAACTATTACAGACCAGGGATTTACGACAGTGGTGTCACACTCAGAAACCATGAGTTGACCATAACCATAATGTTGCTTTAAATTAGATCACTTTGTTTTTAATCAGTCTCAAAGAAACTCACATTGAATCTCAAATGAGGTTGACATTTCTGGTTTTGATTATCATGGATTGCCATCACAAGTGGCATACACATTCATGTCCCCTTCAGGATGAATTGAAATCACATCAGTGACCCCCTGACTTTTCCTCTGTTGTAAAACATCAAAACATCCAAGAGGGAGTGAATACTATCAATAGGCACTGCAATGATCTGTTGGTTTTATCGAACTATAAAGGATATAATCAGCTAATTTTCTAGATAAGCATCCATTGTATCTGGATAAATCAAAAACCATAAAGTACTTAAAATGTCAGCATAAAAGCTGAAAAGGCATTTTTACCACACCTAGTGTATCAAGTGAGTCAAAAGTCCAGTCCTTCAATGGGCCAAAAGCTGGTGTCACGCACTAAAGGAGGGAGTGTGTGTGCTCTTTGGGTCACTGAATCTAGTTTCATACATCATCCTGATTACATAAACTAATGGCTGCACACAATTTGAGTAATTATTTACCAGGCTGTTGCACCACCGGGAAAAGTTTCTGATCAGAACCTCCCCTCCCAGTCAATTCCCTATGAGTGCCCCTATCAGTTCGGTATTATAATCTTGAGAAACTGTGTAAATCTTAAAAGCACTTTTGAATACCATTTTACAAACATACATTTTAGGTGGGCTTTATTTTGAACTGTGGTCTGATTAATATTCAATATCATGCAAAGGGACTGTCAATGTTGGTAGTTGCGAAGTAGCAGGTGATGCAAACACACAAGCATATGACGCTACGGTGGCCCTGAAGGTCAAAACACAACAGTTCACAATACACAACATTTCAGAAAACAGAGCGTGAGCGTGTAGATAGATTATTCAAGTCACAAGGGCAGTCATATGTGAAAGCCCCTAAAACATATTTTCTCAATTAACTTTGTACAGTGAGCAACAAGTCCTACATGATTGTCTGCTAAAGACAGAACACTTATTTTCTTCACATGAGAAATGTTTCTATTCGTGTTTTTGTCTGTACTTATTTCACTGATTTGAAGTCGCCGAGGTTCAGCTGGGAAAAAAAGTGATCAAGTCAAGTCAAGTGTTTACATGCACCAGAGTTTAGCAACATTTGATAATGTGACATCAGTCGTGGGGTCAGTTGGTCAAACACTTGTCCAGGCTGAAATATCGTGAATAGATTTAGTTGAAATTTTGCACTGCAATGATCTGTTGGTTTTATCGAACTATAAAGGATATAATCAGCTAATTTTCTAGATAAGCATCCATTGTATCTGGATAAATCAAAAACCATAAAGTACTTAAAATGTCAGCATAAAAGCTGAAAAGGCATTTTTACCACACCTAGTGTATCAAGTGAGTCAAAAGTCCAGTCCTTCAATGGGCCACAAGCTGGTGTCACGCACTAAAGGAGGGAGTGTGTGTGCTCTTTGGGTCACTGAATCTAGTTTCATACATCATCCTGATTACATAAATTAATGGCTGCACACAATTTGAGTAATTATTTACCAGGCTGTTGCGCCGCTGGGAAAAATTTCTGATCAGAACCTCCCCTCCCAGTCAATTCCCTATGAGTGCTCCTATCAGTTCTGTATTATAATCTTGAGAAACTGTGTAAATCTTAAAAGCACTTTTGAATACTTTTGAGTATTTTAAAAAACATACATTTTAGGTGGGCTTTATTTTGAACTGTGGTCTGTATTTGGCTTTCATTAGCATTGCTTGACTTAAGCACTAATATTCAATATCATGCAAAGGGACTGTCAATGTTGATGATGCAAACACACAAGCATATGACGCTACGGTGGCCCTGAAGGTCAAAACACAACAGTTCACAAATCACAACATTTCAGAAAACAGAGCGTGAGCGTGTAGATAGATTATTCAAGTCACAAGGGCAGTCATATGTGAAAGCCCCTAAAACATATTTACTCAATTAACTTTGTTCAGTGAGTCCAAGGGGCAAGTCCAATGCCCAACTTTCTCAGAAAGGGTGTGAATTGCCTGGTAGTAAACTTATAGTAATGAGCAGAGAACACTATTGCACAAAAGCATTGACCTAAGTGTTGTAAAAATTATTGCCCTTGCTTTGTAATAGATTTAATTGATTATCCTTTATCGTTGAAATGAAAAGCAAGAGAGATGATGTAATGCCAGAAAATATTATGGTTCCAGTAAGTGATGATAAGTTATCAGTATCACTATTATTACTGCAATAACTCAAGTTCGGAAAATGAGAAAGGTCATCCACTCTGGTTCACTGTCATTTTCCAGTCATTTTGATGATGCCTGTTTGATCATAAAAACAAACCTTTTCAAAGCCGGACAGTGAAATACAGATCATGCACAGATATTAGATGGGGTCCAACATGCACATGCTATACAGTCATAATTGCTGACATGAGAGGTCCAGTGCCAGTTTAATTAATGGTTGATATCTTTTGAAATCTACTGATACCTGCAAGTCCATATTTCTTCCTTCAACATTTGTTTGATTAAATTATTTTAATGTATGGTCTGGATGTGATTAAACTGTGTAAAAGCAAATAAATTGACCTTGAGTTAAGAGTATGTGGTCAGATTAATCATAATCAAGGTCAGGAATAAAGTTTTGATGCTCAAGAACACACAGTCACTGCTGTTGACGAAAGGTGGTTATAAATGAGCTTGTCGGTGGAAACAATAATGTTGGAATGTGCAAACTTAGAAAGGCCGTTAGATTCCAACACTGACCTGAGATTGATTGTGGTATCATAAAATATATTGACCCAGGTGCTTGGTTGTGTGCCAGTTCTGTTTGAATGCTGTCATTTTGTCTGATTGTGATTAATAAGTAACTCTTCTGATGTCATATGTAAATGTGCTGTCAATTGACCCATTTATGTGTTTGATCAATGATTGCCTCGTACTATTGTTTTACCAAACACACAGACCTATAAATTCTCACACTCTCACTCACCTGCTCACTAACTCCTGGATTAACCTCAGAGTTTCTCCAAGGTAAGACTGGCATTGTGATGAATTTTTCGCATGGGAGCATTGTTTCAAAAATGTGATTTTATAAAATTTCTTTTGTCTTTTTCAGCCAGTTTGTGAATGTGGTCCATAATGGCAGTTCCTTGGGGTTTGATATTACTTATTACTTTGCAGATTTTTATAGGAAGCACTTCAGGTAAGCTGTCCGACTTCTTGTCATCTTGGCTAGACAACATGAAACATATCTACTGTGTAACTCTATTTTTGTTTTTGTGGAAAGAAAAAAGATTCATTCCATTTTTTTCCCCCCATATGGATGCATTTCAGTCAAATCAATCTAATTACCTCTAATCAGAAAGATAACACCTTTTTAGATATGAACTTAATGACTTACATTTCCTCAGTGCCTGAGTGGGTTTAGGATAAAACATGTTATTCGACATTGTCAATGTTGCATAATCCTATTCCAGTGATTTATTGAAGCAAAGTCATTCTTACATTGAATTATGTCTTGAATATAATTTAAAACTTAACTAAACGTACTAATTATCATGTAAATTTTAAATATTTGTTTGAAATATTTGGTCCAGACTTGAATTTGAAGTTCTGTGAGCCTGAACAATGCTTCACTGCATGCAGTTTTAAAAATGATCTGTGAGACAGGTGCAGTAATAGGAGACCACTTAAAACTTATAATGAGCAACAGCGTTGATCAAACTATCCTCTATCCTGTTCACAGGGACACTTGTCACCAGTTGTGATTCGTGTCACGATGACGCCGTCTGCGTGGAGTCACGAGAAAGAGGCGACTCCTTCATCAACCACGAGCTCCTTTCTTGTGTCTGTAACAATGGTTTTGTAGGCAATGGTCTCACCTGCTACAATATAAAGCTCTGTAGTGACTCTCCTTGCTGCAGCCAAGGTTATCAGTGGTCAACAGAAAGGGGCTGTGTGGACATTAACGAGTGCTCCCTCCCAGACTCACCCTGCGCAACGCCTCAGGTTTGCAGAAACACTCCAGGCTCCTTCGAATGCTTGGAGTCTTCGTCCAGCAGCAGATCAGACCCCTCCTCCCACTCTGTCCTCTTCAGCTGTCAACACTCTACTTGTCCCTCAGGCATGGACTGCATCAGTTTTAATGGGACTATGCGCTGTGTTGACCCCTGTCAGCACTACACTGGACTGCATGATGACTGGCGTTCAACAAATTACACATCGATTCGAGACCCACACTGTGACAGAGACTTTGACAAGCAAGGCTGGTATCGGCTTTTTATGGGGCACACCAGTGCTCATATTCCAGAGAGGTGTTTGGATGAATACTCCTGTGGAACCCATGCTCCTCTGTGGATGACGGCACCTCATCCCACACAGACAGGTCAAATTGTAGATCGCAGTGTCTGTGGCTCCTGGAGGGGCAACTGCTGCTACGGCAGAATAAATAACATCCATGTAAAACTCTGCTATGGAAACTACTACGTCTACAAACTTGTGAATCCAGGCTCATGCGACTATGCATACTGTGCAGGTATTGCACTTCTTGAAACATGTTTAACTGCAACATCAACTTCAATTTTCATATCTAATCCATTCATTTAACTGTTTTAACAAGTGAAGAAACTATTGTACCTGATTGTTTTTCATTTTAAACAGAGGTGAATGGAACAGACACTGTAGTGTCTTCAACCACACCCTATCCAACACCACATACCTCTGCTGGTAATCAGGTCAACATGACCACCCTAACACCTGCAGACAACAGCTCAGCAGTTGAGGGGCAGGTCCGTCTGGTCAATGGAAACAGCTCCTGCGCTGGTCGAGTAGAGATCTTCCACCGTGGACAGTGGGGGACGGTGTGTGATGATTCATGGGGCGTGGTTGATGCTCAGGTGGTGTGTAGACAGCTGGGCTGTGGCCGTGTCCTATCAGCACCATCATATGCAGCCTTCGGGCCGGGCTCAGGGCCCATCTGGTTGGATGATGTCAGATGCACAGGCAGCGAATCAAAGCTCACCCAGTGCAGCCATCGAGGGTTTGGATCTCACAACTGTGGTCACCAAGAGGATGCTAGTGTTGTCTGTGAAGGTAAATACACATTTTCACAGCTAAAGGAAATGATGTCTCACTGTGTAACATGTTGTCTATGGTGTCACATTTAGCTGAGAGGATTTCAGTAACAACCTGCTGGAGAAACATGAAATACGCTCTTTAAACTACCCGCTCTTTATTATCTGCAGGCTACAGAGCCTTAAAAAGTATTTGTGATTTTTACGCAGAGGAAGCTGTGTGTAGTTTTCCAAAGATGTCACTGTCCTCATAAAGTCCATCTGTCATCTGTGTCTCATATCATCAGTGTTGTGTTGCATGTTCTCTGTTAGCTCGTTCACCAGTGAGACTGGTCAACTCTACCAACCGCTGCTCTGGCCGAGTGGAGCTCTACCATGAAGGACGCTGGGGGACAGTGTGTGACGATAACTGGGACCTGAGGGATGCCAACGTGGTGTGTAGACAGCTGGACTGTGGTCCTGCTCGTTCAGCACTATCAAATGCAGCTTTCGGACAGGGCACTGGACCCATCTGGTTGGACGATCTCACTTGTTATGGCAACGAACCATCCATAACAGACTGCAGGCATTCAGGAATTGGGGTCCACAACTGTGCTCACGTTGAAGACGCCAGTGTCATCTGTGACGGTAAATGTTTACACATTTTTAAAGTACACTCCAAATATTATTACTCACATTTAACTACAACCCTGATTCCTAAAGGGTTTGTATAGTGTGTAAAACATGAATAAAACAGAATGTGATAACTTGCTCGTCCCTTTTGACATATACTCAATTGAATACAGTACAAATACAACACATTCAATGTTTTACCTCATCAACTTCATTGATTTTTATAAATATACTTATTCTAAATGTGATCAGCAACACGTTTCAAACAAGTTGGGACAGGAGCAGCAAAAGACTGTGAAATTTGTGGAGTCCTCCAATAACACCTGTCTGGAACATTCCACAGGTAAACAGGTTCATTGGTAACAGGTGATAGTATCATGATCGGGTATGACAGGAGCATCCTCGAAAGGCTCAGTCATTCACAGAGAGGGATGGTGCGAGGTTCCCCACTTTGTGAGACACATGATTGTTTAAAAAATATAGAATGTACTCAAGAACCCTTTTAAAAACCACTGTCGGTGAACACAGGTCATTTGCAAATGACTGCAATCTGTTTTTATTTACATTTTACACAGCGTCCCAACTTTGCTGGAATTGGTGTTGTAGGAAAATGACCTCATCAATAACTCTCAATATCAATCAGACACAATCGATATTGTTTTGTATTGCAATTAAACGTCCAGTCAAAGATAAGTTTGTGTTGGAGTTTTATATCCAACAATAACATAATCAGCTGCATCAACAGTGTAAAAATGACAAAAAAGTCATACTTGACTAAAAGTAAAGTGCTCCATGAAAACAGTACTTGAGTAAAAGTCCTAAAGTATCTGATATTAATGTAATTAAGTATCAAAAATAAAAATAAAAGTAAATTATACATATAATTAAATGTTTGCATGTATAGGCTGTGTACTATCTGTTAATTGATTATCGGTTTGGCCAATTATCAGATCCAATGTTCAACATTTTTCTGATTTTCAGAATCAGTTTTTTCTTTTTAATCCAATTGCCTATGAAATTAACACATTTCAAAATGTGCTCCTTTGGCTTTGCTGCAGTGTGCAATCTGCAAAGTAACTAATAACTGAAGTAATCAAATACATTTAGTGGAGTAAAAAGTACAACATTTGCCTCCAAAATGTAGTGGAGTCAAAGTAGAAAGTAGTGGAAAACAGAAATACACAAATAAAGCACAAAGTATAGTACTTAAGTAAATGTACTTCACTGTATATCAATATTATAGAAAGAAGCTTTTCCTCATCAATAGTGATGACAGTGCAGGCTGTAGCTGGGACTTAACCGAGATTTTTTCTTTCAGCTCAACCAGAATTCAACAGCACAGTTTTCCCGCCCACACCTCCAACACCTGACTTCACTACCACAACACCTGCAGACAACAGCTCAGCAGTTGAGGGGCAGGTCCGTCTGGTCAATGGAAACAGCTCCTGCGCTGGTCGAGTAGAGATCTTCCACCGTGGACGGTGGGGGACGGTGTGTGATGATTCATGGGGCCTGGCTGATGCTCAGGTGGTGTGTAGACAGCAGGGCTGTGGCAGTGTCCTGTCAGCACAATCAAATGCAGCCTTCGGGCCGGGCTCAGGGCCCATCTGGTTGGATGAGGTCAATTGCACGGGCAGCGAATCAAGGCTCAACCAGTGCAGCCATCGAGGGTTTGGATCTCATGACTGTGGTCACCAAGAGGATGCTGGTGTTGTCTGTGAAGGTAAATACACTTCTGGAATATAGAACTATTTAATACTTATCTTTATAGAAAAAAATTGATACTATTGATATTGCTTTTATTGCAATTAGTCAAATGTCCTGTAAAAGATAAGATTGTGTTAAGAACAAAAATGTAGTTTTATGTCTAACAATAACATAATCAGCTCCATCAACAGTGTAAAAAGAACCAAAAATCATACTTGAGTAAAGTAAAGATATTGTGTTACAGTATGAATTTAGTAAAAGTGAAAGTCACCGCCGTTAATAATACTTGAGTAAAAGTCCTGAAGTATCTGATATTAAATCAACTTAAGTATCAAAAGTACAAGTAAAAGTAAATTATACATATATTTACATTTTCTATGTATATGCTGTGGACTATTGGTCAGCATTTTTCTGACATTCAGATTCAGTTTTATCTTAATCCAGTAGTTGTTGTTTTGTTTTGTTTTTTATCTGATTGGTGACAAAATAAACAAATTGTAAAATGTGCTGCTTTGGCTTTACTGCAGTGTGCAATCTGCAAAGTAACAAATATATATAGTGGAGTAAAAAGTTCAACATTTGCCTCCAAAATGTAGTGGAGTCAAAGTAGAAAGTAGTGGAAAACAGAAATACACAAATAAAGCACAAAGTATAGTACTTAAGTAAATGTACTTCACTGTATATCAATATTATAGAAAGAAGCTTTATCTCATTAATAGTGATGACAGTGCAGGCTGTAGCTGGGACTTAACCAAGATTTTTTCTTTCAGCTCAACCAGAATTCAACAGCACAGTTTTCCCGCCCACACCTCCAACACCTGACTTCACTACCACAACACCTGCAGACAACAGCTCAGCAGTTGAGGGGCAGGTCCGTCTGGTCAATGGAAACAGCTCCTGCGCTGGTCGAGTAGAGATCTTCCACCGTGGACAGTGGGGGACGGTGTGTGATGATTCATGGGGCGTGGTTGATGCTCAGGTGGTGTGTAGACAGCTGGGCTGTGGCCGTGTCCTATCAGCACCATCATATGCAGCCTTCGGGCCGGGCTCAGGGCCCATCTGGTTGGATGATGTCAGGTGCACAGGCAGCGAATCAAAGCTCACCCAGTGCAGCCATCAAGGGTTTGGATCTCACAACTGTGGTCACCAAGAGGATGCTAGTGTTGTCTGTGAAGGTAAATACAAATTTTCACAGCTAAAGAAATGATGTCTCACTGTGTAACATGCTGTCTATGGTGTCACATTTAGCTGAGAGGATTTCAGTAACAACCTGCTGGAGAAACATGAAATACGCTCTTTAAACTACCCGCTCTTTATTATCTGCAGGCTACAGAGCCTTAAAAAGTATTTGTAATTTTTACGCAGAGGAAGCTGTGTGTAGTTTTCCAAAGATGTCACTGTCCTCATAAAGTCCATCTGTCATCTGTGTCTCATATCGTCAGTGTTGTGTTGCATGTTTTCTGTTAGCTCGTTCACCAGTGAGACTGGTCAACTCTACCAACCGCTGCTCTGGCCGAGTGGAGCTCTACCATGAAGGACGCTGGGGGACAGTGTGTGACGATAACTGGGACCTGAGGGATGCCAACGTGGTGTGTAGACAGCTGGACTGTGGTCCTGCTCGTTCAGCACTATCAAATGCAGCTTTCGGACAGGGCACTGGACCCATCTGGTTGGACGATCTCACTTGTTATGGCAACGAACCATCCATAACAGACTGCAGGCATTCAGGAATTGGGGTCCACAACTGTGCTCACGTTGAAGACGCCAGTGTCATCTGTGACGGTAAATGTTTACACATTTTTAAAGTACACTCCAAATATTATTACTCACATTTAACTACAACCCTGATTCCTAAAGGGTTTGTATAGTGTGTAAAACATGAATAAAACAGAATGTGATAACTTGCTCGTCCCTTTTGACATATACTCAATTGAATACAGTACAAAGAAACCACATTCAATGTTTTACCTCATCAACTTCATTGATTTTTATAAATATACTTATTCTAAATGTGATCAGCAACACGTTTCAAACAAGTTGGGACAGGAGCAGCAAAAGACTGTGAAATTTGTGGAGTCCTCCAATAACACCTGTTTGGAACATTCCACAGGTAAACAGGTTCATTGGTAACAGGTGATAGTATCATGATCGGGTATGACAGGAGCATCCTCGAAAGGCTCAGTCATTCACAGAGAAGGACGGTGCGAGGTTCCCCACTTTGTGAGACACATGATTGTTTAAAAAATATTAAATGTACTCAAGAACCCTTTTAAAACCACTGTCGGTGAACACAGGTCATTTGCAAATGACTGCAATCTGTTTTTATTTACATTTTACACAGCGTCCCAACTTTGCTGGAATTGGTGTTGTAGGAAAATGACCTCATCAATAACTCTCAATATCAATCAGACACAATCGATATTGTTTTGTATTGCAATTAAACGTCCAGTCAAAGATAAGTTTGTGTTGGAGTTTTATATCCAACAATAACATAATCAGCTGCATCAACAGTGTAAAAATGACAAAAAGTCATACTTGACTAAAAGTAAAGTGCTCCATGAAAACAGTACTTGAGTAAAAGTCCTAAAGTATCTGATATTAATGTAATTAAGTATCAAAAATAAAAATAAAAGTAAATTATACATATAATTAAATGTTTGCATGTATAGGCTGTGTACTATCTGTTAATTGATTATCGGTCTGGCCAATTATCAGATCCAATGTTCAACATTTTTCTGATTTTCAGAATCAGTTTTTTCTTTTTAATCCAATTGCCTATAAAATTAACAAATTTCAAAATGTGCTCCTTTGGCTTTGCTGCAGTGTGCAATCTGCAAAGTAACTAATAACTGAAGTAATCAAATACATTTAGTGGAGTAAAAAGTTCAACATTTGCCTCCAAAATGTAGTGGAGTTAAAGTAGAAAGTAGTGGAAAACAGAAATACACAAATAAAGCACAAAGTATAGTACTTAAGTAAATGTCCTTCACTGTATATCAATATTATAGAAAGAAGCTTTTCCTCATCAATAGTGATGACAGTGCAGGCTGTAGCTGGGACTTAACCAAGATTTTTTCTTTCAGCTCAACCAGAATTCAACAGCACAGTTTTCCCGCCCACACCTCCAACACCTGACTTCACTACCACAACACCTGCAGACAACAGCTCAGCAGTTGAGGGGCAGGTCCGTCTGGTCAATGGAAACAGCTCCTGCGCTGGTCGAGTAGAGATCTTCCACCGTGGACGGTGGGGGACGGTGTGTGATGATTCATGGGGCCTGGCTGATGCTCAGGTGGTGTGTAGACAGCAGGGCTGTGGCAGTGTCCTGTCAGCACAATCAAATGCAGCCTTCGGGCCGGGCTCAGGGCCCATCTGGTTGGATGAGGTCAATTGCACGGGCAGCGAATCAAGGCTCAACCAGTGCAGCCATCGAGGGTTTGGATCTCATGACTGTGGTCACCAAGAGGATGCTGGTGTTGTCTGTGAAGGTAAATACACTTCTGGAATATAGAACTATTTAATACTTATCTTTATAGAAAAAAATTGACACTATTGATATTGCTTTTATTGCAATTAGTCAAATGTCCTGTAAAAGATAAGATTGTGTTAAGAACAAAAATGTAGTTTTATGTCTCACAATAACATAATCAGCTCCATCAACAGTGTAAAAAGAACCAAAAATCGTACTTGAGTAAAGTAAAGATATTGTGTTACAGTATGAATTTAGTAAAAGTGAAAGTCACCGCCGTTAATAATACTTGAGTAAAAGTCCTGAAGTATCTGATATTAAATCAACTTAAGTATCAAAAGTACAAGTAAAAGTAAATTATACATATATTTACATTTTCTATGTATATGCTGTGGACTATTGGTCAGCATTTTTCTGACATTCAGAATCAGTTTTATCTTAATCCAGTAGTTGTTGTTTTGTTTTGTTTTTTATCTGATTGGTGACAAAATAAACAAATTGTAAAATGTGCTGCTTTGGCTTTACTGCAGTGTGCAATCTGCAAAGTAACAAATATATATAGTGGAGTAAAAAGTTCAACATTTGCCTCCAAAATATAGTGGAGTCAAAGTAGAAAGTAGTGGAAAACAGAAATACACAATTAAAGTACAAAGTATAGTACTTAAGTAAATGTACTTCACTGTATATCAATATTATAGAAAGAAGCTTTTCCTCATCAATAGTGATGACAGTGCAGGCTGTAGCTGGGTCTTAACCAAGATTTTTCTTTTTCAGCTCAACCAGAATTCAACAGCTCAGCAGTTGAGGGGCAGGTCCGTCTGGTCAATGGAAACAGCTCCTGCGCTGGTCGAGTAGAAATCTTCCACCGTGGACGGTGGGGGACGGTGTGTGATGATTCATGGGGCGTGGTTGATGCTCAGGTGGTGTGTAGACAGCTGGGCTGTGGCCGTGTCCTATCAGCACCATCATATGCAGCCTTCGGGCCGGGCTCAGGGCCCATCTGGTTGGATGATGTCAGGTGCACAGGCAGCGAATCAAAGCTCACCCAGTGCAGCCATCAAGGGTTTGGATCTCACAACTGTGGTCACCAAGAGGATGCTAGTGTTGTCTGTGAAGGTAAATACAAATTTTCACAGCTAAAGGAAATGATGTCTCACTGTGTAACATGCTGTCTATGGTGTCACATTTAGCTGAGAGGATTTCAGTAACAACCTGCTGGAGAAACATGAAATACGCTCTTTAAACTACCCGCTCTTTATTATCTGCAGGCTACAGAGCCTTAAAAAGTATTAGTGATTTTTATGCAGAGGAAGCTGTGTGTAGTTTTCCAAAGATGTCACTGTCCTCATAAAGTCCATCTGTCATCTGTGTCTCATATCGTCAGTGTTGTGTTGCATGTTTTCTGTTAGCTCGTTCACCAGTGAGACTGGTCAACTTTACCAACCGCTGCTCTGGCCGAGTGGAGCTCTACCATGATGGACGGTGGGGGACAGTGTGTGACGATAACTGGGACCTGAGGGATGCCAACGTGGTGTGTAGACAGCTGGACTGTGGTCCTGCTCGTTCAGCACTATCAAATGCAGCTTTCGGACAGGGCACTGGACCCATCTGGTTGGACGATCTCACTTGTTATGGCAACGAACCATCCATAACGGACTGCAGGCATTCAGGAATTGGGGTCCACAACTGTGCTCACGTTGAAGACGCCAGTGTCATCTGTGACGGTAAATGTTTACACATTTTTAAAGTACACTCCAAATATTATTACTCACATTTAACTACAACCCTGATTCCTAAAGGGTTTGTATAGTGTGTAAAACATGAATAAAACAGAATGTGATAACTTGCTCGTCCCTTTTGACATATAATCAATTGAATGCAGTACAAAGACAACACATTCAATGTTTTATGGTGGTGGTAGTATTATGCTGTGGGGCTTTTTTGCTGCCAGTGGATCTGGTGCTCTCAAGAAAGTAAATGGAATAATGAAGAAGGAAGATTATCTCCAAATTCTTCAGGAAAACCTAAAATCATCTGCAGGAAGATTGGGTCTTGGGTGCAGTTAGGTGTTCCAACGGGACAACGATCCCAAACACACATCAGAAGTGGTCAAGGAATGGATCAATCAGGCTAGAATTGGGATTTTGAATGGTCTTCCCAAAGTCCTGACTTGAACCCCATCAAAAACATTTGGACTTTGCTGAAGAAAGAAGTCCGTGCCAGGAAGCTAACAAATTTAGTTGACCTTTACTGATTCTGTCAAGACGAGGGGTTTAAAATTCAGCCAGAGGCCTGCCAGAAGCTTGAGGATGGCTATTAAAAGTGCATAATTGAGGTGAAAATGGCCGAGGGACACTTAACCAAATATAAGAATTACTGTATGTATAGTTTTGACCCAGCAGATTTGGTCATATTTTTAGAAGACCTATTATAAATTCATAATTGAACCAAACTTCATGAATGTTTTTTGTGACAAATTAGTTTGTGTTCCACTCATCCCATCACAGAAAAATGAGAGCTGTAGAAATCATTGGATCTCAACACTGCCATGATATACATGTTCTTTACAAGTGTATGTAAAATTTTGACCGCAACTGTTTATAGATAAAATTACATACTGTTTATGGTTTATGGAGGTTCTGATGGTGAACTCTTCTGGTATATAGTATTTACCATCTCATCTCCTTTCTCTCTCCTTGTATCTTTGTCTTTAGACCCAGGTCTTCCACCGGGTCTGCCTTCTCAGCTTGTTTGTGACCAATTTAGGATAGGTGTAGGGCTGGACAGAGTTCGTGTGACTTCCCTTGGTTTCAATCCGTTCTCTGGCAACATGGCATCCCACGACTGCTCCCGGTACAGAGTGCATGATGGTGTAGTGTGGTACGAAATGGATGCAAGAGCGGGTTCCTGTGGAAACACACTGATGGTAAAGACTTAAATACTTTTGTATGTTTTTTTTGCTTTCTCCCAAACTGAAAATCATTCAACTGACTGATCATTTATTCATCCTCTGTCTTTCAGACCAACAGCACACATGCCATCTACTCCAACATTTTATTTATCTACCCAATAAACAATGCATCCTTCAGTATTCCTGTGACTGTTCCCTTCTCCTGCGCATATCCCCTGGACACAGACAGCAGCCTGAATGTGGCTATCAGACCATACCTGGCGTAAGTTGCCTTTTATTGACTTTGACCAGTTGTAAGATAATGATGCT
Source organism: Pagrus major (assembly GCF_040436345.1). Taxonomy (NCBI): domain Eukaryota; kingdom Metazoa; phylum Chordata; class Actinopteri; order Spariformes; family Sparidae; genus Pagrus; species Pagrus major. The sequence goes on along the minus strand of NC_133215.1, from coordinate 26,599,433 downwards.
TCTGTGTGTATAATTTAAAATCAAGGCGCTCCTGGAAAAAATGTTCAAGTACATTGTGTTGGTTTTAGTCACTTGTGCAGGATTTTGAGGCTGCTCAGATCTGAAATCAATGTGCGTCCCGAGCGATCTGATCATGAGTGGGCAGCTCTAAGCAGTGTTGTAGTTAAGACCGCGTAAACCGAGACCGAGTCATGACCTAGACCAGAGTGTATCGAGACCAAGACTTAGTGTTTGAGACCAAGTCAAGACTAAGACCAAGACAGGACAAGACAGAGTCAAGGCCAAGACCAGTTTGAGTCCCTCACTGCATGACACACAATAAAATGTGAAACATGCAAACCATAGGTACTCCTATAATTGATTTGATCCATATTCACACCACTCTATCGTCATGTCCAATAGCTAACAAAATAAAGAATGTTCAGGGTTCTTCTTCATCTGAGGAGGAGAGACCAGCATTTTCAAGCCCTGCTTTTAGGAGGCAGATCTGAAGTTTCGCTTTGGTTTGCTGTAGTTTGGTCAGCTTGATTTGTTCCTTTGCCAGGAGTATCTGTGCTTCTGCTCTTTCAGTTTCTCGTTTAAGAAGTGATTCATAGGCATCATCATTATTATTTGGCAAAGGACGCTTCAAGCCTCTTTTCTGAGCTCCTGTGACTGCTGGCTTTACCCCTGAGGATTCAGGTTGTTCTTCAATAATAGGGCTGAGATCCAGAATAAATGTTTCCTCTGCATTAGGAGGAACTGGCTCACTTTCCTCTACAATCGTAGGCTCACCATCCCCTACAACACCTTGAATCCCGTGCAGAGCTTTTGTTCTCACCTCCAATAATGTCCAGAACCACATCTGTGTATTCACCTTTCTTAAAGGGTTTGTTGCCTGTTTGGGTGTTTTTTGCTTCAGCAAGGTCCTTTGTTGCTCTGGCCCTCAGATTCTTCCATCTAAATTTCACTTGCTCCAAGGTCCTCTTCTGGCCAGACCCCATTGCATTCACATTCTGGGTGATTTCCACCCAAATGTCTTTCTTCCTTTTGTTAGTCACCATTCCACCCGCAACAGAGCTTCCTACTATTAAGGCATAATGGCACTTAACACCCTCCAGCAGAAATTAGGTCCTTTTGAGTCCATGGTTCAACCTCATCTGTTGTAGTGAACATATTATTCATAGGCCTTGGGCATGACTGATTTAATTGAACACAAGCCAAAGCATGTCAGCTAATGGGTGGGTGGGTATTTGACAGCCATCTTATATTCAGCCTTTCTCAGAGAACTTAGAGAGAGGCACTGACATGGCAGGTATTGTCCATCGCTACCACCATTTTGGTTGAAGAGGATACCATCAAAGGGTGTATGTTGAGCGTGCAAAACCACTGGAGCAATACACCACTGAAGAACTGTATGCTCGCTTTCGCTTTGGGAATGCTGATATTAGTATAATAGTACATTGCAGACCTTGTCAGGCCAAAACTTCAACGGAGAACCCAAAGGAGTCACAGTCTGTCCGTGGAAGAACAGGTCCTCATTGGTCTGTGCTTCTATGCATCTGGGACTTTCTACCAAGTTGTTGTTGACAATATAGGCGTGGACAAATCAACTGTGAGTGATGTAGTGAAAGCTGTGTCAATTGCATTGGCCAGCCTGGTCAATCAGTTTGTTTCACTTCCAAAGGCTGACCAGATTGCCCTTTTGGGGAACATGCCCAATACTATTGGGGTTATTGACTGCACTCATGTGCATATCCAAGCACCTCATGAGAGGGATTGGGATTACAACCGAAACCGAAAGGGGAGGCGCAGCATCAACATCCAACTTGTGGGCGACACTGACCTCATCATCACAAACTGTGTCATGAAGTGGCCTGGGTCTGTTCATGATGTACGTATCCTGAGAGAGAGTGCTTTATACAGAGAGCTCCAAACCAACCGACCGGATGGCATAATATTAGGAAACAGTGCCTATCCACTCCTACCATGGCTGATGACTCCTTTTCTTGCAGCAACCACACCTGCGCAGGCACGCTTCAACACTGCTCATTGCAAAACAAGATGTGCAATTGAGCGTTTAAATGGAGTTCTGAAGAGACGCTTTGCATGCCTTAACTACTTGCGAGTGGAACCCCAGGGAGCATGCAACATAATTCTTGCGTGTATTGTCCTGCACAACATCGCTACCAGGCGCAATGTCCCTCTCTGTGATGATGTTTATGATGCACCTGAGCCTGTTGAAGAACCAGACCAACCTCTGGCATTCTGTCAGAATGAGGGACTGACTGGACGTGTAGTAAGGGATGTTGGGAATTGTTAGAAATTATTTTTGACAGGTTCATCTCTGATGATTGTTTCTTTGAAATTAATATACAGTGATGAATGACAGAAAAATTGAATATATTATTTTTGTTTGTTATTGAAATCTGTTTGGGGGTTGTTTCATGGGGACAAGATCATTTTTATTTTTATTTTATTTTTACTTTACTATACTGAAAGGCTTAATTGGTAGCCTATGTCTACTTTATCTACTTTATCGCTGTAACGGTTAAACAAGTCAAGTGCAAAATATAAATAAAAGTATATACACTAAATGATACAAATGTATTATTTGACCAATTTTAAAGTTTTACTTCATTTTCTTCCTGAAATCCACCTTGAAATCCTACCCCTGTTGGGATCAGGACAATCCTGTTTTTTTGGATCAAAGTTATCCAAATCCTACTGAAACGTTTTGAACAACACAAACTGAAGGTTTGATCCAGATTAAAACTAGGATTGGATTCCGTGATCTAATCTGATTTCAGATTCCTTCTTTCCCTTTTGAACAACCCATTTTCAAGATTTGATCCAATCTGATAACCAAAATCCAATCAGATTACCTTTGAACAACTGGCCTTGTAAAAAAAGACCTGGTTACCATAACAAGAAATCATATTTTCTTGACAGGCCGGCAGATGGACTTTCTGGCTCGGGTGCCAAAGCCCAAAGCTTCATGTACCTGTTCACCAACTCTGACCACAATGACCATTATCCACCCGGCCTGGTCTCCCTGCCAGTGGGCTCACCGTTGTACATAGGCGTCTATGTGGCGTTGCTAGATGTAGGTTTTGCAATTGTTCTGGAGGACTGCTATGCCACTCCCTCGTTAAACCCTGATGGTCACACGCGCCATTATCTCATCCAGAACAAGTAAGTGTCCCTCTTGAGCCTCAGCAGATGATTTCTTGAGTACAATGGAAATGGGAAAAAGGTGATTGTAGTGATGTGCACTGGCCCTGCTGACCGTCTCCTTCCTCTCTGCCAGGTGTCCCACTGACCGTCAACAGGTGTCAGTGACTGAGAATGGCTCGTCCCTCTGGGCATATTTCACTACCTTGTTGTTCCTGCCTCAGGAGCAATACAGAAACGTTTTCCTTCATTGCAGCATCAGTCTGTGTAACACAAGGAGCTCTGACTGTGTTCCAGTAAGTCACACATTTCACTTCAACAATAGCATTTTTTCAATGCCACTTAAAAACTGGGTTTCTGATGGTTTCTCTTAATTTTTTTCCCCACCATGTAGCATTGCACAAGTAGGACGTATCGCTCTGTTACCAGCTCGGAAGTTCTGAAGCCCCTCACCGTTGGACCAATCATTTGTGAGTATGAATTACAATGTGGTCTCCAGGCTGATGTCCAACGCAGTGAACTGCGTGGATTTACTAACCATGTTTATTCTCTTTCTTTCTCTTAAGGGAAATCACCTCAGCGGGCTGAGAACATACATTAATGATACAATCACATTTCATATTGTCATATTATTTTGTTTTGAAATGTTTCCTTAATTCTGATGCCCTTAAAATGGATATGCTACTGAACAACAATGGAAAAGAAACTAATAAAAGTGAAGGTACCAATACTTTTCTTGTTTTTTCTTGTTTCTTGTCTTGTGTTTATTGCTAGCACAATCATGATGTATATATGTTACATGTGACACATACAAACTTTTTGCATTTGTTTACAATGCATCAAAAATCAATTTCCTAAATGATAGTACGGATTATTCTTTTGATCCAATGAAAGGTTTTCCACATTATAGTTTGAACTGTGCAACTGACGTGTGTGCATGTGGTTTAAAATCAGTTTAAAAAAACTAAAACTAAAAAACAAGGACCTTGACGGTGGAACCTGCAGTGATTAGCAACCATGAAACATGACTTTGGTCTAGACTCCAATGTATTTTACTATTCGATGAATTGCAATTATATTTCTCATAGCTATCCATGGTGTCCTCATTACTTGGTGAGGTGCTGACCTCTGGCACCACCATGAGGTTGATATTTGTGCTTCAGAGTGAAATGTAACTAACTATCTTTGGCATGAGGTCCCACACTTGGGTATTAATGTTGGACTGAATCCGTTATCCTTACGAATTGTTGTGTCAGATTCAGCACAGAAGAATCCTTTTTCCAACCCTGTCCTTTTGTGTAAGAAAACCTTTTTTTTTTTTTTTTTTGGGGGGGGGGGGATTACAGACATGAAACCATGCCTGGCTGGCTGCCACAGTTGAGTTATAGTCAAACATAAGTCCCTTGACTATCTAACACACTTAAATGATTATGTTTACTTTAGTATCTGGAGACCCTTTGTGACATACATTGGTTTAGACATCCTCCACCCTAAACAATGGACTTTTTTTAACCTGGGATGCCTTTGTTTTGTTACATGTGCATACAAATTTGCTAATATTAAAATGTAAAACATTTAGATATTGAGATATATCGGCTAAAATACACGTATTTTTTGCAATGATCCAACAAATGAGGCAATCAAATACTTGGAGGCAGGATATTTTACAGTTTAACAATAAAACGTTCTCATCCAAACTGACATCAGCGCACTGAAGCAATTATCTGCATTCTAATCTCTTCAAAAAAGAAATAAATAAAAGGTTTTCATATAAGCACATATTTGACAACATATTCACAGATATACCTGAAAGAGGCCAATATCAACCAAAACAATTTATCGGTCAGGCTCTTGTTCTTCCTAATATAAGATAGTTCCTCTGGTTATATTTCCTTTACTTTGCTTGTTAATTACTTGAAACCTGAAATGTGGCCTCCATCTATTTGTTGTTTTTTTCTTATATCAGATTGCTAAGAAGTGCCATGTCCCTCTTTTTCTTTTTATTGGGCAAACACTGTCAAAATATTCAAAAACAAAATTTTGAAAAACTGGATCCACGATCATGTTTTTGTGCACACGTACACTCTTAGTGCTTGTCATGTAACCTGCACTAGCTGCCCCCCTGCTGCTGTTGTGTGCATTTGACCAGCTATAACCATCATCGTGCAAAACCTTTATAAGTAGTACAAAGTATCAGTGTTGGTATTGATGTTGCTACTCCTGGCCCTGGTATCAGATTCAAACCAGATTGTGTGGTACTGTCCACCCTTGGTTTCACTTGCTTGCTGGTCTGATGGGTACGACTACCTCCAACATTCAGGGGTGGAAGAAACAAATTATAGCCACTCAAATTACTGTAATCAAGTCATGTTTTTGGGTGCTTGTACCTTTTTCAAGTCTGTAATTTTACTAGTACATTGCACTCTATAATCTACTTAGTTACTTTTAAAATCAAAATTGAGTACTCAGCACAATTTGAATCAATATCTAAACCTTTCATCTGCATTTTTGTAGCCAATTAGGCTATCTGATCACAAATGACTGAAAACCCTGACATACAGACAATAAAAATGAAACTGCGCCGCAGGTCCAGGTTTGGAGAGGTGACCATGACCACTGATCAGAACAGAGCAGGCATCGGGAGTAATTTCGACTGAAGATTTGGAGAAACAGAAACCCCTTTGATTGAATGCCTGATATTGACAATGCATTGCAATGCAACATCAACTGTTAAGAAGTCACTAATTCTCTGAGTAGCGTTTGAGAGGACTACTTTGTATTATTAAGTAATAATCTAAACTTGTGCACTTTATGCACAATAATAAGTATTATTTTAATACCAGCAGTTTTACTTGTAATTAAGTAATATTTCAGTGGTGTAACTGCACTCGTACTGCCAACACTACATTGCATCTGAGTGCAATGACACCCCCTGGCCCTCACATATAAGCATGTTTCATTTAAAATAGTAACAAACTGATGTAAGTTCAATCAAGTGGTGATTAACCACTGTGTTGTAGCTGTCCACCCTCCACCTGAAGGTCATAGTACACCCTCCTGCTCTGCTCTCGAGGAAACTCATAATAATGGCCAGTGTTTGCAGGGGGCGGGGGATTCGCTCCACTTTTTGATTGACAGGCCTACAGCCCAATAGAATGGCTTGCTGGCGCAGAGGGGGAGGGGCGAAGAGTGACCAATGTTTCCCAGTCGGGTTCAGGGTTTAGAGCAGTTGGGGTTAATTTCCGCCAAGTCGTGGCCGCTTATATTAAGTAGCTCTCAACTTTTCTCCGCCGAAAGACGTCGTCATGTCCAACAACAATGCCAGCAACAACTTAATAATCGCCCAGAGGACCGTCAAGCAGCTCCGGTTAGAGGCCAGTATCCGGAGGATCAAGGTACGAACCCCTCAACACTGACACACAAACACGGAAGACTGAGCCGACCTGCTGCTGAATGGCGGAGACAAACTGTTGCAGAAATGACACATACTGGACTCTTACATCAGAGGCTCAACAAAGTGGTCTCCAGAAGTCACACATAAACTGGTTTGTGGCTGACTAAACCTCTGCTACAAGTCAACGAGCCTCTTCCGTGTTTTAACAGCTGTCAGACGGAGCTATGTGTAAGAAAAGCGCAACCACCCCGAAGTGTCGAAAGAAGTGACACGTTTGTTAAAGTCTATCGAGAGGAAACAGCTGAAGAGTATCTGTCGTTAAGTCACATAGTAGACACACCCGTCGTGTATTGCACCGTTGCTTGCAAATGTTATGCAAACTAGTGGCGGTTTCGACAGTGTGCGTCAGTGAGAGAATGGGTAGAGTAAGAGTTTGACAGCAGGCCAGCTGGAGCTTTACAAATACTGAGGCTACATGTGATGGGCTGTTTATGTTTCTCCTCTCCACACACGCCACCATCATATGTCTGGCTCTGCAGGTGTCCCAGGCTGCTGCTGAGCTGAGAAACTTCTGTCTGCAAAATGCCTCCAAGGACCCCCTCCTGGTCGGCGTCCCCTCCAGCGATAATCCCTTCAGACCCCCCAAATCCTGCTCCCTGTTCTGAGGTAGGCCTTCTCTTTCCCTTCATTGAGGCTTCAGCAGGGGAGTTAAGCTGAGACAGTAATTACTCTAGGGAATAAATTAATTACACCTTCACATTCAATGCTACAGAGGAGCCATAGGGAAGTTGGTTAAAATGTCTAATACTTCACATGACATGACTTTATTGAACTCAAGATTGGTTTTGAAGTCACCTACATACAAGTTTCAAATGCAACTAATGTTTATTGTCATCATGGATGACAATTATTTTCTGATTAAACGATTGTTTTCTCTTTAAAATGACAGAAAAGACAGAAAATGGCCATCACAGTTTACTGTGCTAACATCTTGTTACGTCCAACTTGGCAAATAAAAAAAATTTAATTATTATAAAAATGCAAAATCTTGACATTATAGAACCTGGAACAAGCAAGTTTGGCTTTTTTTTCTTGAAAAATTATGTAAACCTTAAATTATCAAAATGATTGCAGTTCGTTTTTCTCACAATGAAACGATTGATTAAATTATTCGTTCAGCTCCATTTCTGTCGCTAGTTAAAGCTGCTGGTTATTTTGTTTTTCTGTGCTCTACTGTGCTTTGTACTTATAGTCGATCAACAGGAATTCAATGGCAACTATTTTTTGATGCTTGACCAATTGTTTAAAGCGAAAGTTCACCCCAAAAACAAACATATTTTTCCCCTATTTATCCACCTACATTGTTTTGGTGTGAGTTGCAGAGTTTTGGAGATATCAATTATAGAGATGTTTGACATCTCTCCAATATAATAGACCAGATGGCACTCAGCTTGTGGTGCTCAAAGCACCAAAAAAATACATTTGAAAAACTCCCCAACAATGTCTCTTTCCAGAAATCATGACCCGGTTACTCAGGATATTCCACAGATAAGTTGCTGGAAATCTTACAAAGTTTAGTTCCCAGTAACATTAATACCATACCAGGCAAGCCAGCGTATGTAATTGATCGTCGTCCTTTGGTGAAATATAAAGGAATAAGCAGTCTTTTTCTTGAATACTTTGTTTAGACCATGCATTACTTGTAGAGTACTTTGTGGAAGTGCACCTGTTGTAAAGCCAGTAAAGGTGTTACACATTCACTTAGGTGTTTTCAGCTACTCTGGCTGATTAGACCTCTGCTGGGGTATGGTCACACATGCGTGAAATTAGAGAAGCGCTGAAAACACACATTTGCGTATCCAGGGGGAAAAGAACATAACCAGCCAAGGCAAAATTTGTATCAAAGTTCACCAAAGTTTAAATCCACACAAAGCGAAGAAGCAAATTTGCACACATGGCTTCTCCAATTTCGTGCACGTGTGACCGTGCACTTGAGGTTAAAGGTGCTTGGAGCTATAGGGCCATCACCTCCTGGGGTTGAATGTAGCAGTGCAGGATGGGATGCACATGGAAATCAGTTGGCTGGTTTGAAGTCTGTTTGAGAGGCCACAACCAATAGCTCGGATTTCCATGCTATTGGTTGTGGCTGCAACTTTGCTGGGAAAGCTCACCAAAGATGAACTCTACATGAAGTAAAGATGCAAATTTGCTTTACCACTGGAAGCGAATGTTTTATATACCTTTTATTTGAAGTCACCAATAGAACTTGTCATAGAAGAAATTCACTGGTGTTACTAATAACAATAACGATGTCTCTGTTGTCAGTATGAACCGTATCAGGACCCTGAAACTGAAGTAGCTAAATGGAATTCAGCCAATGTTAATTTTTTTAAAAATTATTTACACCTGTCATTTTCCTACTGACATATTAAAATGTCTGCTTTGGAGAATGCCTGTAGCAGTTATTTGTAATAAGTTATCCATGTAAGTGTTAAACAGTTATGTGTTTTTCTGTCTACAGCAGAAATGCAGGTTGGGGATTTCTGAATTTATCCGTCAAAGTCTATCTTCACTTCTTGATGTCGTCGTGAACCGAGCCAGCAGCTCCTCATGGGATGATGCAACATGGGACTGATGAGTTCGGGGAGGGAACTTTCCCACTTGTTTGCCAAAACTAATGGTATCATAACTCCCATCTGTTACATTAAAGCAGGGCCAAACTCTACAGAACATGGTAAAAAAGTTGTTTTTGACACTAACTTGACTAATAATTAAGCCGTTGTTGGTTTACCCTGTACTTTAACATGCCCGGTCTAAATTTACTGACCTAATGGTGTCTGTCTCCAGTCAGTGAACTTCAGCCCATGTGATTGGCTACTGAAAGTGCAACTTCCTCTTGTGTTTTGTGTGAAACAATCAAACATTAATTTAAAACAGGTGCTGTTCAAGAATTGTGTTATATACACTGTATTTCATATTGTGGCCAACAGACATACTGTTACTGAGCTAAACTGATGTGTCTTAAACATGTATTAGTGGCAATGGTAAAGGTGTTACTACTAATCTGAGGTACAACATGGTACAGAATTTAACCCTATCAGTGCAGGGCATGTGATTTTATATTAACCTTTCATCCTGTCTTTTTTCTGTATATATTTAACAGCCTGTTGAGGTTGCTTTTATCAGCGTATACGTTCCTGTCTTTAATTTAAAAAACAACACATCAAGCCTTACACTATTTGGGTTGTGCAACCTGGTGGCAAATATGCCTCACTTTGAAAAAAAATATATACAAATTGCCAAACAGCAAATGTTCATTTATCTGTTTAAAACTTCCAAATGTTGTTTGTATGTAATGAATCATGCTGCGGTGACTTACTGCATTAATTGTTTTCCACACTGGAATCGTATTCCAATCAACCAAAACTTTTACTACTGTTGGCCTGTATCTTTCTTAACTCTGCCACTGTGGGCAACCTTTTAGAAATTAAATTACTTTTTCGGACACCGACGAACTGCTGTGTGTGATTTTTGAATCTCATGAATTTCTGTATCTTTTTTGTTTTGGAGATTTCCTTACTTATAAGCCTGCAATTTATTGTTCCTATCAAGACATGAACAGATCAGAAAAGATATTAAAGAGAGGTCGCAGCCTCTTTGATGTCAGTGTAAGGCTTTCCAACGTCAGAGTGAAAGCAGACAGAAGGATGTGCAAATGCCAACATCTCCAAGAGTATTGTTTGTATATAGAGAGCCGGATAAAGTGAACACGGTTGTTGTTTTGTTTGCCAGTGAGCAGCTGCTGGACTAAATGTACTTGATCAAACAATGACTATGGTGGACATCTGGCCACACTGTCATAAATGCACAGGATAATACCAGACAGGTAGCACTGTAAACTCATTGCAAATTCACATGAATCACAGTGTAGCAGCTTCAGTGATGTTGTTTTTATGTACAGACAGTCTGGGAAGATCTCAAAGACTGATTTATTGATATTCATAATATATTTGTAAGGAAAAAAAACTACAAATGTAAGCAAAATATCATACCACATGCAGATGTAAAGTTTGGGCTTCAACAATGCTGAGCTGAACCTAAACTGGCTGAGCAAGTTTGTCTGGGTGTCTCAGGGACTATCAAGCTTGCTCCACCCATCATGGGTATTTCTTTGAATTTGGGAAACACCTACATAAAACACCTTACATAAAAACAAGTTAATACCACCAAACCTGTGCACAAGTTTAGTTAAGAATCAGGTTTGCTGGATCTTTTAAATACGGAAGCTTCCATCCTCCAGCCCATTGTCAGTGTTAATTAGCAGAAGTGCCATCACCTGGAAATAAAAGAGGCAGCATCTGTTTGAGGAAGTATTACTGCTCAGGTAAGGTACTGGAGATGTGAACTGATCCTTTGTTACTATGGTGATGTTTGTCATTAAAAATACTCAAAGGACACATTGTCCAAGAAATGTCTGTAAATAGTGTCACTATCTTGTTGCATGTGTGTAAAATGTCCCTGTTTTGCTATGGTGTGAATATGGCACCAAGATGGCTTCCAGGCTTGGTCAGAGGAAACTTGGAAGACGCCTGGAGAGCTCAGGTAACGCCGTCACCTGTCATCTTAAATATAGATACAGGAGCTATAAAACTTGAGACCACTTACCACCAGGTTTCTGTCTTTCATTCACCCCCTTTCTCCCTGCTCCTCTTGCCAATTTCAGACTCCCTTCTGCTGAGGGATCCCAGCCCTCTGGATGAGCTCTCTCACAGCGCCTCCTGGTGGGCTGACAGGGAGGAGCACAGAGAGCCAAGAGACCCACTGAGGGTGGGTGAAAATCAAGTGAATGATATAGACGAGTGCTTGTAAAACTAAAGCTCTATCTTGTAGGAGCAGCTGAAAGAGATGGATGAGCACGTGGCCAGGCTGCAGGACATGCTGAGATGTGAACGGGTCAAAGTAAGTTACTGTAAGAGGATTTAACTGTCTGAATACCTTTTTTACCTTTTATTCCCCCTCTTCAGTCATCTGTTCCCTCTCGCCAGTGCACTCATCTGCAGCTGCGTGGTAACCAGCAGGAGGCAGAGCTGAGGCGTCGAGAGCAGCACAGCAACAGACTGAAGGAGCGACTGTCACAACTGGCTGACAGACACCGAGAGAAAGGACCCTGTGAGACTCACTCTGTGGTGTCAAAGATGAAATACACAGAATATTTCACACGCAGCAATTTGCATGCATAGCTATATAACAGATATGAAACTGAAATCACTCTTCGTTTACCATCTTGCATTTTTCTATCCAGCCATAGAGGTGTTGAACTTTCCGCAAGGAGGTCGTGGCAAAAGGGAACAGCCGATCAAATCATTCAGGCCTGCTGCAAAGTACGTTGGTTGCTATTTTAAATGCTTTCTGAGTGTTCTCTGCCTCTTTCTAACCCCTGTTCACTCTTCACTTGTAGACGAGAGGAGGCAACGCTACGTCTGATGCTGGAGCGCAGAGAAGCAGAGCTCAGAGAGGCGATGAAGCTGCGCCACAGCCTCACCACACTGCTTCATGCACTCAGAGTCGACATGGAGCATGTGAGTAAAACAAAAGAGGTGTTTAATTTAAGGCTGCTGCAGGGCAATAACTAGCATTGGTCACTGGGCCCAAGAGACATTCATCAAACAGGAAATGAACTTACTGGTGGCCTGTTGCTATAACTTCCGGGAGAAAGTCAGAGGGTGAGGAAGGAAGTCTGTGAACGTGACTAAATGTAACATGAATAAAAATCCTCACATGATCCCATGCCAGTTACATCTTTTGTTTTGATTGACAGATCCATTGCGGCAGAAATTACATACGGTGCATTTAAAGCGGAGTTTGTCCAAAACAAGGTCCATTTAGGAGCAGTTCAAGAGCTTGAAAGCTGGGAACTGGTAAACCTTCCACCTGCTGAGGAAGATCGTGTAAAGCTATCAAAAGCTCCAGAACAGCTTCTAAAAAGACCTTGTGTTGACATTGTTTTTCTCAAGTGCTGTTTCCAAAGTCAAGAAAGAAAACTCTGAATCTAGAAGTTATGTTTAATCCAAGATAACAAAATTAGTGTAATCTTTTTTTAAAGACCCTGTCGGATGTGGTGGATGTTCAGGATGAGGTCCAAACTGCAGACAAAAGGCTAGATCAAGCTGAGGTGGCGCTCGGTGACCATGTCACAGGAGGTGTGGTTCAGAGTTGGAGGCAGGTTCAGAGGAGATTGGATGACTTCCTGTCTGAAGGTAAAGACCTGAGATCAGCAAATCTTTAAACTGATGCCTTGATGTGTTTACACAAGAAGGACTCTTTCCAGATGTATCCCTTTAGCCGTCTTTATATTATGATTGAGAAATGCTGTCCTCAGGACTACAACATGGTCTTTCTTGACTTTACAGGCCACACTGGTGTTGGTACCGACCATGACAAGCTCCTGGCTCGACTAGAAACTGACCTGAAGGAAAGTCAGCAGCTTGTCAGAGTACAACAGCAGCTGCTGCAGGTATGACCTATGAACTATCACGCATACACATGCACACTTTTACAACTTTTTTTCTAGTGTTCGACTTCAAAATACTCTCCTTGTGTGCAGGACAGCGTTGCTTCACCTGTCCCCTCTGAACTGGCTGATTCTTACTTTTTGGAAGAGTGGGAACGTCTTCAGGTGCGCTGGGCAGAGTTCGATCATCAGAGGCAGACTTTTGAAAGGGAGAGGCAGTGCTTCACTGACGCTGCCATCCGACTAAGTCATGAGGTGGGAAGAGAATAAGTTAGACGGTTGTTTTCATGGGATATGATCACTGCTTGGATCGTTTTGTGCTAGGCTGCTGGTCCCTACTGTTTAAAAAAGAATAAAGTATGCTGGTTGTGAAGGGGAAAACTGTATTGACTGTCAGAGAGCATCTTGTCCAAAGATGCATTTACAGTAGTTTCCTCATACAAAAAGAGCTTTGCATGCTGGCTTAAAAAGCTGCTTGTAACTCTGTAAATATTTTCCTGTGTGTACAGCGCCGTGATTTTGAGCAACAGAAGGCCTCCCTGCTGAAGCAGCAGTACCTGTGTGACTCACCTCTGTGTAGTAAAGGAGCACCAAGAAACAACAGGAGAGAGAGCTCTGCTCTCAGTGAGTATGCAGCTAACTTAAAATGGTGCAGCAATGGAAAACTGACGGTTGTAATGTGGTGAAATACTTTTATATGTGCGTGGCTCCAGATTTCTCAGGTTTGGGCCCCACGAGCATTTCAGGCTGTCTTCCCATTACTCCATCCTCCACCCACTCGGGGGCAGCTGCTGTTTCTGCATTACATCAGAGAAGAGTTCAAACCCCCAGCACTCCAGAGCTCTACTCTGCCCTCAATCTGTCATACAACTGCAGGTTAGTCAGGTCCTGCTGTCATAGCAACTAATAGACAAAGAAACAATGAAACTAAAGCTTTACCTGTGTTCATAAATTACTCCAAAGCATTCACTGCAATGGCAGTGCTTTGGATGAGTAAAATCTGGTGTTGTGTGGTGTAGAATAAACAAAATACAACATGTATTACAGCATGTATACATAGATTTCTTTTTGCTCTAGTTTGGCCTAAATGATACTGTAAAATGTCTGCAGCACTAAGCATGGGAGTTTCACACAGTGCATTTAAGTCTGGTTCCATGTATAAAAAGCTCCAGTTGCACTTCAGCAATATTTTCTGTTTGAAGCTTATTTGGATTTTCTATTCTTCCCATTACCACAGCTATTCCTTTGCCATCTCTCATTGCTCTTGTTTCCTTCAGAGTCAGTGAGGTTGATCATCTGTCAGGAACATGGGACAGCCTAGCAGATGGGATGGTGCACTCGCCGAGGACTCAACACTTAGACTACAATTTTGATGATAGGTGGTGATGAAAAATGTATTGTGCCTTATTTCTACTTTTTTAAGATGATCAATAAAGACTGAATATATTTTTACATGACTGTTATGTTTCCATTTTAATCCCACCTGGCAAAAAAACGAGTTCTCTTATAGTGGTAGCCTGGACCGTCTTCAATTAGTCCACCTGCGTTTATTTCTGAGCTGCTCTCCTTTATATCATCATTAAGTCACTTAGGTCTTACATCGGGTGCGCTCGACTTCAAACAAAAGGTCATTGTGCCTTTTGATGTTGCATTCTGCAAACAGCTGTGTTTAAAAACTAAAAACGGTACCAACAATATTAATAGGTTCTAGCAAGATCATGATCTTAATGACATGAGGAGGGGGTGCTCAAATATTCCACAGAAGCCAGAATCAACAGAAAATTAAAGTTGTTTGTAGTTGCTTTCTGCTAAGTTGCCAAGTTCATATTAAATGTTTAGTCACTGTATTGTCAGGGTAAACTCACAAAAAGGTCTACACAACATATTAACATATTAGAAAGTCTGCCCAAGGTTCTCAGATACTGTGATTACATGACAGCGTGGCTGGTTATGTTTTCACTGTGTGTGTGTGTGTGTGTGTGTGTGTGTGTGTGTCATCATGGCAAAATGTGGTCCTGGACACCTATTGTGATGGGAACCAGTGACAGAAGCTATTTTGAGTACTTTTTTCAACTGTCATGAAACTTTACAGGTGTGTAGTTGAAATCAAATGAAGGTCGAATTGGAAGATGGGTGTGGTCTGACCTATGATTACTGTAGTATTCGTGGGTCAACATGTTAATGAGCATCGTGCCCGGTGTGTTCCCATTGCAAGGTGGTCTGCAAGGTAGTTTCCTTCTCACAGTTTAACAGAATTCACCATTACCTCTTCACCAGAGCAATTTATGATGTAATATATGGGATCTGTTATTCTTCTTCTCTGTGTTATCATGTTTGGTTCAGGAAATATGATGCAAAATACATAATTCACATATGGCAGAAAGTAAAATGGCTGCCATGGTTGCCACATGACATTTTTGCAATGGCTCCATATCTGAAAATGTTCAGGGTCCCAAACTGTACAGTTGTACCAAGTTTCATGCTTTTATGACAAAGTGAACGATTGTTTCTCATATCCTCTGGACTATATCTAATAGTAGGAACAGTCCCTAAACTATGACAGACTTGAGCATTATCAATAACATTAGAAACTAGTTGCTTCTATCTTGTACAAGCAGGGCATGCAGCTGTGCACGAGGAGGGTGCGTGGCATCACTCAACGCTAATTGGAAAGAAGTTCAACTGACAAGCACGTGTGACGCATGGGCTCATGTGATTGGAGGAGACTGCGCCACTAATCACCACTTTAATTATCAGTCGAAACTTCGTCTCTGGGCCTCGACGGATTGTTTCTGCTGATTGTGTCGTTATTACAAAGTCGACAGCTTCATCATCTTTCTGAGAGGGGCTCTGGCACACAGGGAGAACATTTTGCCGAGAACGAGCTAGAATGAGCGGCATGGTTTGGGGACTCTTTCACCACCTGCCGCATTTCATGGATTCCGACAGCAAAAGTTTCCAGCCCTGGAGAGACTACATAGGATTGTCGGACACAATCAGAGAGATCCTGAGCCGGAGCACCGCCACTGAGGAGTGTCCACTGCCGGCCCCCAAAGCTCCGCACTCTGATCCTGATGACCTGTGCGAGGCGCTGGTGTCTGTGCGCATTGACGCAGGTTGCCACAATGGCGACCTCGGCGCAGAGTGTGCGCCACACCTGCCCGTTGAGTCTTCAGTGCCAAGCCTTTCGGCTCATCAGCGTGCACCTGATGCTTCACTGCACCCCTCAGGCTCCTTCCCTGCTGGTGCAAAAAAGACGGCGGATTTGAAGCAGGTAGCAAGGTCTGCTGGTTCTCAGGGGCCGAAAGAGCGCAAGAAGGCCACTCGATTCAAAACACCTGATTCATCAGCGGTACCTCCGTCACCTGAGCGCATGTTCTGCAGTTTCTGCAAGCACAACGGGGAGTCCGAGCTGGTGTACGGATCCCACTGGCTGAAGAACCAGGCAGGAGATGTTCTGTGTCCCTATCTGCGACAGTATGTGTGTCCTCTGTGCGGAGCCACAGGGGCCAGAGCTCACACCAAGCGCTTCTGCCCGAAGGTGGACAGCGCGTACAGCTCCGTGTACGCAAAGTCCAGACGCTGAGGTAACAGGTGGCAGGTAGCAAACAGGCAGAGAAAGTTTAATCTTCCTTTTTAATGAGTGATTTTTGTTTATAAGCACGCGTGTTTTTGCTTTTTGTGTGTTTAAATTTGCATGCTTTGGCACGTTTGCTGTGTAACCTTCTCTCTAATGCTGATTGGAGTTATTTTCCAGCTGCTCTGTTTGTCCACCTTTCCTCAGCGTCCGTTTGGTGTTTGGATTTGTATAGTACTTAAAATAACGACTGCCAGGTATGTTTGGGAGAGAAAAAAAAGATATGTTTCAAAGAAAAATGTATGTTTGTTTCACATATTTTAAAACGTGGCCGTGTGATGTCCAGCTCCATATCTCCTGTCCATGCATTGAAGGATCAGAACACTATCATACCATTAGAAGTCATCAGTAATAATGTTATCACAGCACGTAAACATCATGTGACCATGTCAGCATTTTAAATTTTTATAAACATGAGTGACCTGTTCTAGTTCTGAGGTATAAGTACTCAAAGCTTTTTATTTTGAAAATTGTGCATGTGGCTCTTCTAAAATGCCATTTCAGATCTTCTGACTGTGGAAAAACTTGTGTGAACATTTCTGTGTGAATATTCTTGTGTGCCAGAAGTTTATAAATATCTAAACTGACTACATCAGTGTATTTTTTGGTCTTCACTCTCCATTCTTTTAAATTATTTGACAGAATTTTAAACCAGCCACTAATGAGGCGATACAGAAAAATACTCAGATTATTGACTGAATAAACAACAGCCAACTTTATTTGGGGCGAACCAAAACAACTAAGCCATTAAACTGAACATTCCAGCTGTTAAAGATGCAAAAAGAGTGAAAAGAGATTAATCGTTAAACGTTTGTAGTGCTATCATTACCCACAAACCATTGGGGCGACTGTAAGATCAGGGTGGCAGGGACTTGAAATCCTCAAAGTTTTGAGCTCCTTGAAGTTTTACTGCTGCAGCGCAGGTTCTCCAGCTGTCTGTGAGTGGTCATGACCTTTTGGCTGGAAGAAAGCAACCAGAGGACAAATTCTGACAACCAGCTTCATTATTAAATCAGTCCTGTCACCGTAACTACTTTTGCTGCATGATATACGGTGATAAAAATATTTTGTCGTTATAGGCCATTTAATGCCACTAATATAATAATATAATAGCATAATAATATAATAGCATAATAATACAAGTAAACCATTTCAAAGAGCAATAAATGTATAATATTCAGACATTGGAATGTATAAATAAACAAATAAAACCACGCAACCAAAACAATAAATGAAATGTGAAAAACAGTAAGTCTTATAATGGTAAGGAAAAACGCTGCTAGTAGCATCATGTTGGCTCAAATGTTCATTCTTACATAAACTAACACAATATCAAGGTCAGTAAGAATGATCAAGGTCATGTACATATATATAGGAAGACAATAACAATTCAATTACTTTTGAACTTTTCTGTCAGATTTAGGTTTGACAATAACTGGGACAGATTAAGGCAGGCTGAAGATGTTAAAGGATAAACAAGTGACAGAGGAAAAATGAATAATGTAGGGAGGAGAGTGTGTGCTGGTAAATGTGGCTCAGTGTAAGTTTTTGGTAGTTTTGAAAGAAAATAGCAAAATGCTTCCATCAATATTAGAACTTTGTTGATGCTGGTTCAGTTGAGTTTAATTGAAGCAACCTTGTGATTAACTTCTTTATATTATATTAAACTGTTTTAATCCCAACCTCTAAAAACTTGTACAACAAAAAACAGAATATATTTCAAGTGGCCCTTCAGATCATCTAGATGTCCCAGTCTAATGCTGCATTCAAGTGCTCCTCGGATGCTCCCATTTCCTGAGTTGGGAAGTCGTTCTTTTGGCTTCGTTGTCTTCATGTGCGTTAAGAAGTTAGTGCTGAGAAGTTGTGTTGCATTTTATGGCTCAGATCATTAAAACAACACATTGGCAGCTGTTTCCAGTTTTTAAGTGACAAGGAAGCGCAAAGGAAATGATACAATGACCATACAATACATGACTTTGGTAAAAGTGTCTTACCATCAACCCAATGTTTACTTTCATAACCATGATTCTGCGTCATATGACGTCCACTCATGTACAAAAAAAAATCCAAGACTTGTTGTCTGAGTAGACTTTAGAGGGCATTCACGTGAATTTTCCAGGTCAGAAAATATTTTTTCCGATAATTCGGACAGCACGTGATCGCACAGTAACACCTCATATCAGCCTTACTAGACAATTTAACAATTTGATTCAGAGAGTTTCAGTATTTTTCCTTCAAACGTGTTGCTCTAGTTGTAACCATTCAAAGTTTGACCTGAAAAGTTGTAAAGGTGGTCCTGGCAAAAGGTGCCAGTCTACAGCTGTCAGAGCGGACCACACCCTCCAGCCAATTAGAGCACAGAGGTGGGAGTGTGAACAGGATAAAACGGACTAATGATATTTCGAGTCAAAAGTTTGTCTCAGAGGAGGGAGGAGCAAGAGCTGGAAGCAGGTGGTTACAAAAAGGACTACCTAGGACTACAAAAGGATAAAAAATAATAAGTAAAAAAAAGTAGATGAAATAAAAATAGAGAAGCATTTACTAACTTTAGAGAGGAGAGTTCTCTGATGAGCCCACAGATCAGGTCTGTAGCATCATGACAGTCTGGGGATACAAAGTCCTCCTCCCGCTTCATCACCTCCTCCTCACTGGATGGGGAGAAAGTTAAACGTTGCATGGATTAAAAAAAAACAGTAGTGCAAGCTTGTAACAAATATTGAATTTGAGTTTGTTAGTCTTACAAGAGAACTTGAAACAGCTACAAGAACTATTTATGGTTGACTCTGACAGCCCCTGTGGACAAAAGTGGTATGAGCACCAACACCGTACCATCAGACTACAGAGCAGCTTCTTTCCTCAGGCTGTGACACTTCTTAATTCATCCTCAGCACACCACCATACAAATAGATTTAACTGTCAGAATCCAAACTTGTGGTAAACATTAAGAAAAACACCATAGAAGTAGCCAATCCTCTCACTGATGGTCTAGTTTGCTCGGTCATAGAGAGGCGTCAGTATCAAATGGACCCCCTTACAAACATCCTTACATCAGAGCAATGGTGTTCAGCTGAGAGTCCGACACGTAATCCAAGTACAAAGATCCAAACGGGTCCATGGTGTCCCTGGTCTGAGGGTGCTCGGTGTTCACTGTAGAAAGACCCGCACCGGGTTCATCATCAGGATCACACTGTGGGCATCAAAATCAACCATTTCGGTAACATTGTAAGGTACACAGTAAAATAACCTTGCAGTATTTGTCTTCCATACTTTTACTCATTTAATAGGTGATGCACCTGAACAATTATTTTCAATCTGAATTATTCAGATTTTTTGTTCATTGTTCAGTTTATATATTGTTATAGAAAAGAGTAAAAAGAAACACCCAACACAAATTCAGAGAGTAATAAAATTGCTTGTTCTATTAAACAAACGGTCTAAAAGACAAATGTAATCAACTCAGGGCTGGATAATATGGTCTTAAAATAATACTGCTACATTCTTTGACTACCATGTAAATCGTGATATTTATATTTTGTATTTTGAATCTCCTGAGAAGCACTTCATAAATGTTAGGCCTGGGCGACAAAAACAAATATCACAATATCTTTGACCAGATGAAGAACCAAGTCACTTTCACACATTTCGTGTCACATCACTTTACTGTAATGCAACCTTTAAAAATCAGGAAAAGACAACAATTATGCTACATTACGATATACCGATGTCCAAAATTGGAGATGATATATAGTCTCATACCTTAATAACAATATAATATGGATATGTCGTCCAGCCCTAATTCAATTTACAATGATATAAAACGAAGAAGAGCAGCAAATCCTCATATCTGAGGGACTGGAACTGGCATAAATAGTGGTATTTTCTTTTGATGAATGACTGAAAGAACTACAATTATAGATTAATCATCTGCTGATTTCCTAATTGATTAATTGTTTCGGCACTAGTTTACATTACTTATTTTGTTGGTGCATTAGTCATAGACACTGCACAAAAATGTCATTAATGAAGAAGAAAATAATTCCTGAGCAACACTGCAACATTTAACACATGATGATAAAATGACCCGTGATTTTAATCAACACCACTGACTGTCAACACAAACTCGATGCTTTGAGCCTCACTAAACTGGTATTTTAAGTTCTGGTATCACAACTCACACTGTCTTCCCCTGAGCCACCAGGTGACACTGCAGCCTCACAGAGCTCCACTGACAGGGTGTGTGTGGATGAAGCACCTGTTTCAGCTCGGTCACCATCCCCAGCATCACAAGTCTGCTCTTCTTTTCTCTCATCTCTTGTCTTGGTCACACTATTAACCTGCAGAGGGGCAGTCTCGATTGCATCCTGGTCTTCAGTCTCATCGTTTTGCGTTGGATTAGAGTAAAAACTGACGGCCGGACTTTGGTCAACTACTGCTGACCCATCTCCTCCGTCTTTCATTTGTTCCTGAGACTTTTCAGCCATACTCTTAGCTGCTTGTTCCTGCTTCTCTTGGCTCCCCAAAAGCTCCTTCTCTGCGGGTGGATCTGACTTCATGTCATCAGGTTGTTCTGGACCAAGAGCTGGGCCTCTTTCGGGCTCACAACTCTTGTGCTTTGAGCAGCCTGGTTCACGCTCAGTACTGGTTCCATCTGATGTAGTGACAGCAATATGGACTTCTTTTTCTGCCCTGTGTGTTGACAATGTTATCGTCAAGTGGGAAGTAACAAACTACACTTACTCCTCTTATTGTAATCGTTTGGAGTGTATTTATAATTGATTTCCTTCAAAATTACGTTTTTACTCAGGCAGTGTCTGTGACTACAGTTAAAATGCATGCATCTGAGTACATACTATGTTGTTGACTTTTAATCTAACTTGAGTAGCTCTTTCTACCACCAGTTCTTGTTACAGTAATGCAAAAATTAAAGTTAGAAACTAAAAATGTAAGATATTTAATGTGTAGTTTAGATGCTTTTATTCTGACCTGTCATTTCCTCCACAGTGACTCAACTGAAGGGTTTTCTCTGCCTCGTTCTGCTCTGTGATGCTGCCTCCTGAGATGGATAGTGACGAGGGTAAATGGGGTGCAGATATGTCTTCCTGAGCAACAAGGTCAGCACTGTTATTACAAATCTGCTTCTCAGCTCTGTCCAGTCCATTCTGCCCGTTTTCACGCTTTTGTGTCTGCAGAAAATGACTCCGCTCCTTCTCTGTCAGACCACACATACCCATGCGTCGCTTCTTTTTTGCAGGTGCCTCCTTTGTGACCTCCTTGACATCAGTCATGTACACACTGCTGCGTTCCTCAGGGCTGGTTTCTTGCTTTATCTGCGAGTTCTCCTTTGCACCCAGTTGCTCCTCCAGAGCAGTTGCAAGGGACACGTCACCCTCTTCAGAGGTTGGCAAGAGGACCTGGAGTTGATCAGTGCATGTTTGAGATTGTGATCTGTTACATTCCTCCACAGTTATTTTCTCCTTGTCTTTTCCACTCTGGTTGGCATCATCATCAGTCTGTTCTCTAAAGCCCTGCAGCTCAGAATCATTGTTGGGATTGGTGATAGTAGTCTCTTCTTTTGCTTCAGTAGCTTTAACATTTGTTGCTTCTGCAAATTCTTCTTCAGTGGCAGGATCTTGTTTGATGAAACATGACTGTTCTGCTGCCTGATGCTGTTGAGCTGAAGTCATAGTAGATTTCTGCAGAGGGGACTGCTTGCACTGTAGAAGTGTGGCATCCTCTGCTGAATTGGTTCTTTCAGTGTCCTGAAACTAAAATAAAATGTGAAAAAAGAAAATAGAATACAATGGCTTGTTAACAATTTGGCTTGATAAGAAGTAAATGTGGGTTCTGTTTTAATCACCTAAAATACCTGATGATGGAGAGGAGCCTGGACATCATCAGTCTCAGATATTTCATCACTTGGACACCCCCTCTTCCTTGACCTGAGTGACGGAGGCTGTGGTGGAGCTAAGCTGTCTTAACATACAAGGACCAACTCAATTAATAAAACACATCACTGTAGAGGATTAACACTTCAAATGAGTATGGATGCACGATATATATGCCCGATATTGGGAAATTTATGTTATCGGCTATATATCAATTTCTATGAATTTATTGCTGATAAATAGAGCCAATGATATGATGCCAAATTGCCAGATATATCAATATCGGTCTATATGTTGTCGACATCAGCTGATATGAAAACTTTTTGGTTTTAAAGAAAATTAATTATTACATTTAAAGTGACGTTTACGTTTCAGTTCACTGCTGTCATTTTAGAAAATAAAAAAATATTGTTAAACTGTAAAATATCACAAATATCCATTAAATATTTTTGTAGTATTTCATAACCCCATTTGAGCGATCACTGCAAAAAATGTGTGTATATTAGCTGACATATCAATATCGTATTTTTGTACTCCCAAATATCTGTATCACCACCAGAATTGACCCTAAAAACTATTATGATCTTTTTTTTTAAATATAAAACTGTGAAATATTGGTTAACTTGTGGGTCCAGGAGAAGCAGGTAAATATCGGGCATCCCAGCAACTGTATGTCGAGTAGGATCATGTCATTTAGCTGGGGTCTATCTAAAAATATCAAATAATCACATATTATTTCTGTTCAACAGTAGCACACTGTAGTTAGCCCATAATATAGAACAAGAGCATCTCCTTTACCACTACTGTTGTTCTTCGGCTTTCCTTTGGCCATCTCCTCTTCCTAAAGAACAAAAAGAAGTTAAGTTAATGAAAGATATGACAACATGGATGAAATGTGAAAAAATATAGTCAATAAATACCATTTGACTGTATCTTGAAGGTTAGCTAAGCGTCATAGCCAACTAACGAGTTTATAATTATTTGTTCTCAGAGCAGTGAATGTATTTAGTGGGCAGCTAGCTAACATCAACACAGTTACACTGACTGAGTGAAGAAAGTAGGAGATATGACTTGGGTGCTAAGTGTACTGGTCAAATAATAATTTAATGCGGATTAAGTTAACTCCCAGTAGCTGGTAGACAGTGACAAACTGTCGAGTCATATTTTCTCCCGCGGTCACACAACCACCCACCTGCCACCGCCGTGGACTTGACGTACGTCCGTGTTTTACGTTAGTAATGGGCGGGTTTCGTTTAGCCGTAAAGTGCGGTGTGCGTTGCCATTGGAGACTCAATGTAGGAAGTAAATTCCACAGCTCGCCGTTCTTGTTTTGAAAGCTCCAACTTAACATTGAAATACACCTGCCTGCTTACATATGTTCCGTCGTTTCTCCTCTTGCTTCTGAACAGATAACCGACCCTACGAGCTGTAACACGAACAACACGTTACGTGAAAGTGACAAGGTAAATAGCTTGCCTGTATATTCATTAGCTATGTTACAATTTAATTGTATGTTGTTCTTGCTGTTTGCTAACATGAGTGTAGAAGCTAGCTCGATACAAGACAGACGGAACAGTTTGAGTTATTACAGAAAATGGCACTAAGTGACTGCTATTGAAGTCTAGGTCTTACAGTGGATACTGTCATTTATCGACACGTCCATAACCTCTCTCCCTCTTTTCATTGGCTCCACTAATTGAATCCCTCGTTAACTTTTAGGTAGTGAGAGCCCATGAGTCGCAGTCGGAACCCCCCACCCCGGGGTCAAGGGGCAGCGCGAGCCAAACAGGTAACCACCATCATGTCTGATAATGAGATGTGTTCATGATACCTGCTGTTAATGTGTCAACAACAGGTATGATTCAGCAACTCTCTCCCTGCCTTTCCTTGTGTGTGTCTCGCTGTGTCTCAGATGGGGCTGCTCCTTGACCTGTCCCCGGATGGAGGGATGAACGATGAGGGAAATGATGATGAGCTGGAGGCAGAGCTGCTGAACCTGGTGGGAGGAGGGGGGAGATCACAAGGGAGGAAAAGTGAAGGCAAAAGTGAGAAAATAGTCATTTCTTTCCACCCATGTCATGCGTAGATGTCTTCCAGTGTGAAGCACAGTTTTCCTCTTTCACACATGCTTGTGCTTAAATGCTGTTCATGATGTTCTGTCAATTCAGCTCCTGTTGCAATGGCTGAAATAGAGCGAATGGCAGCTCTTTGTATGAAGGACCTGGATGATGAGGAAATGGGGGAGGATGATCTGGATGATGAGGATCTTCTGGTAACACACCCATACAGTTTTTACGAGATGAAGCAGTTAGTAGATGCATTGATTAGTTGACAGAAAAATAATTTGGAGTAGTTTTGATTAGTCATTCTTCAAGAAAAAACAATGCTTGGGGCCTGGCAAACTTTGATGGGCATATGTCACTATTTTTTGACATTTCACAGAATAAATTATCTGTTGATTAACTGACAAATGGTGACCAGAAGCTTAACTTAGCTTGTCAAATTGCTTTAAATATCCGTATCTGTCTCCATTTAGGCAGAACTGAATGAGGTTTTAGAGGATGACGACGAGGAACAAACTCCTGCTCCCACTCCTCCTGCCGTCACTCCAACTGCTGCCAAAGCGAGCATCACATCCCACTCTGCTCCCCCTGCTGCCCCCAGTGGTGCAACTGGGGTGGAGTCCCGTCTGTTGGAGCGCATTGAAATGTATACGACAGCCATTTCCAATGCCAAAGCTGCAGGGGAGACTAGTAAAGTTCGAAGATATGACCGTGGGTTAAAGGTAAAATGGAGAGGAAGAAAAAGAAACATCTAAATCCAAATGAGCCTCTTATATTTGAGTCTTGCACTTAATATTGTTAAAGGGTGTAAAGTTGTTCTCTGTAATGTTGAAAACGTATACATGTATTTTTTCTTCTTGAACAATAGACACTGCAGTCCATGCTGACATCTGTCAGGAAAGGAAAACCAGTCAATGAGGAGGAGATGCCGCCTCCTGTTGCTCTCGGTGGAAAGGCCAACGTCACAGCTGAGTCTGAATCGATCAAGGAGCGAGAACTGCCTCAGCCTGCGTTGATGCCTTCTCCTCCAACAAATCAGAAACCTCTAAGGGAGGCTCCGCCAGCAGCTCCTAATACAAAGCCACTCCTTCTGACCCCGCCCCAAAAACCAGCTGTTGCCATCACCCCAGAAACACCTGCCATCTCTCCCCTCACCCCCAGCCAGCCTGACGCACAGCACTCAGGTAAACACACACAAGTATTACTCTGAGTTCTCTGCAGGTGTCTTTCCAACTTGCCACTTCTTCTCTGCATTGTGATGATTTGGTCTACTCTAATAACCGCTTTTAAATCGTTGAATCATTCTTCGTTTGAAAATGTCGTATATGTCATGAGATTAGTCCTGTCACTCAAAGGGATTCATTCAATGTTTACAAATTCTTTTAAGCTTTTTTTGGCTTTTGCAATTAACAACTTCAATGTGAATTTTATATTATATGACCAAACTCGTTAATTGATCATCAACATTTTTTTTCGATACTCAAAAATAACAAATAACCACTACATAATTAGTATTCCTCCTTTGTGACTTCTCACATACTCAGTCACTCACAAATGTACCTGCTAAATGTCACGGTGGTCCTCCTGAGCTTTTTAACACAGCTTTTTTCCTCCTATTTTCTTCTTTCACTCATTTTGTCTGACGCAAAAAATCCACACATATGCCCTCCCTCCATTCAGAGCTGAAACAGGCGGTGTTGGACAGACAGCGGGAGTACAAGATGGCTGCCATACATGCCAAACAGGGTGGCGACATTGACCTGGCCAAACAGCACTACCTCACTGCCAAGGTAACAGAATCAATGTTGATGTTATCACATGAATCCATCTATTTGTTTGTGTACATGTAAAAAAAGAAAAAAAGTCAATCCTAATAGAGTTGACCTCCCTTCATGCAGAAGCTGGACATGCTGGTGGAGGCGATAGACAGAGACCAACCAGTAGACCTGAGCTCACTGCCTCCTCCCCCTGGTCAGTGTAAACAATTTAAAAGAAAAAAATCTTAAATGCTTATTAAGCTAGTCTGGCACTGTGCAATCCATATCTTGGGTTTCAGATGCATACAACTGCATTTTTAATAACTAAATGTGTTGACCTTTAAAATGCTTTTCAATGCTATTGACACAATTATTAAACAAACTATGTTTTTTTGTTTTGGATGATCATGATGTGTCTTATATTTCTTATTGAGTACAGAGTATCTGTTGTGGTGGTCTCACATCAACCCACCTTATAATAATCAAGGGGTATTTATTATTATCAATATATTTACTCCACCACATACTTGAACCACGTGTAGATTAGTCTGCCTTTGAAGTTCTTTCCGCATTGCTGTATAACTTATACTGAACCATTGTGCAGTAAACCATCATGTCTGTGCTTGACATGGACAACGTACTCATCACTGTGTACTATATAAATAAGTAGGCTCTCCCTCTCTTACAACAAGAACAGAACTACTACATTGTTATTTTTGTTTATAAATGGGACAGACTAACTCTTGATACCTCATGGCTAAATACTGGACTTGGGAAGCCATCCAGAACATTGCACCATATAAACAGAATTTATTACAAAGGTTTAAACTTTTCTGTGTCTTATTTCTTCTGCTTATCTGATTAAATAAAAGTTATAATAATAATAGCCCATCTCTAACCCTCTACTAACGTCTGATCATCTGCAGGAGAGGTAGTAGCAGAACACCGTGCACCTCCTCCTCCTCAGTCTTCCTCTAAACCTACTGCCCCCGCTGCTCCTGCACCAACACAGGTGGCCACTGCTGGTAAGACCCCATCTGATCCACCTTTCTGACTAGAGTGCAGCAAAGGGCAGATGATAAAAATGTTGCATGTTAAATAGAAAAATGTCGAGTTTGTGTGTGTGTGTCTGTTTGTGTGCCCTGCAGACCTGCCTGCTCCCAGCAGTGTGGCAGAAGCCCTGCAGCAGAGGATGGACATATACAAATCAGCAGCAGAGGGAGCTAAGAGCAAAGGAGATGATCGCAAGGCTCGCATGCACCAGCGCATTGTCAAGGTACACATCACTAACTTCAAATATTGTTGGTTTTCAAAGCCTTTTTCTTTTCCCAAACTCTGATGTATAATTTTTATTTAGAACTGAAACAAAATCAAACAAGGAATTGGATATTCTCAAAGACACAGCTATTTGTGACGCAGCTTGTATTCCTGGCTCTGTACTGCTGTTTCATGGTGTGTTTTTCTGATTTCCCTGAATAACTCGTGTGTGACTCATTTTATTCTGACTGGAAATACCCTCTGTTGTCTTGACTGTAACTACCACTGTTGCTCATTTTACCTGCCAGAATAACCTGCAATAACGTCTGTCTTGTTCTCTGAGGATTGTTGAAAGGCACTGTTCCAAAAATAGGAAACCTCTAAATTGAGGGGATTCAGC
The DNA here is from genome assembly GCF_040436345.1 of Pagrus major. NCBI lineage: Eukaryota > Metazoa > Chordata > Actinopteri > Spariformes > Sparidae > Pagrus > Pagrus major. Next base: position 26,571,376 of record NC_133215.1, on the reverse strand, counting down.
TGAAGCAGGATATGTGGATAAAACAAGAATATGAAAGAGGACAGAAAATGTGGTACACAGTGTGGGACACATATATTGCTTTTGTAGGAGTGGACGCACATTGATGACATTGATTTCCATGTGGGAGTTATGCTTTTGTACTTTCTTTAAGCATGGTATTGTTTTTTGTTCTTTTTATCTTAATATGCAAGAAAGCCTCTTTGTATGTTGGATGACCCCTCTAGTGTTGGTGTGGGAATGGAAAATTGTGGAGGTTTTGTTTTTGCAAATGGGCTTTTATATGCCTCCACGCCAGCAGCAGCCGAGGATTCAAGTTGTCTGTCCATCTCTTCATCCCGTTCTTGTGAACTCAATAACTCAGAAATTCCTTGAGGAGTTGGGCTCAAGGACGAACTGATTTGATTTTGATGGTCGAAGGTCAACTTCACTGTGACCTTTCGTCTGTTACATTCTCGTGAACGCAATATCTCAAGGATGCCTTGATGGGATTTCTGTACATCACCTCAGAAAAGCATGTTTTTGGCCATTAGCCAGGATTTGACAAAATTTCACAGAAATGTCTAAAAGGATAAAATGATGATCACATTTTATAACCAAAAGGTCAAAGATCAACCTTACTGTGACATCATAAAGGTCTGCAAAAACACTTATCTGATCATTATTCAACGCCATAACTAAGGAACAGAAGGCGAGATTTTGACCATATTTCACATTTGGGCAGATATTGAATTGGTGACACTAAACTGTGGCGACTGATCAGATTTTCTGAGCTGCAGGGTCAAAGATGTGTGTGAATCATTCATGTTTTAGAATTTGTAGCCTCTCTCTGTTCTATCAGAATCACCTTTGTTGACCAAGCATGTGAACACATGCAAGCTTTACTGTTTTTTTGTTTCTGTCAGTGAACTTGTACACTAATAGACAGACAGCAGTAGTCCAACACAAGCTCAGTGGTTTTGCGGATATCGAGTTTCAGGTGATTGTCATTGCACTGTGCGATGAAGCCCTCTATCAGTCCTCTGTATGCCTCTGTAAAAATAGCTTCTAAGTGAAGACAGCATGTTTCTAACTGGAAATGATTCGCTGGACTCATAAATGTCAATATAGACAACATCACCAAGAAATACTTTTTTAATAATACCTTTTATTAAATTCCTTCAAAGTCTTCACCACATACAGTATATGATATGAGTCTAGACAGATGTGGAGGCAACTTGACTCATGTGCGGAGGCAAACAACCACAAGGTGTAATTCTTACATAACAGGATTATCAATCATCTTCTCTTTTCTTTACAGCAATACCAGGATGCTATCAAAGCTCACAAAGCCGGACGACCTGTCAGCTTGTCTGACCTCCCTGTGCCACCAGGTAACTTTCTCCAGCAGTGTTTTAGGACAGCTTGCACTGTACCATATAATTATAGTGAGTCATACCCGTGTTGCTTTTCTAGGCTGTCCACCACTTCAGGGCTCAGAGGGGGGTCAGCAGAACTTCATGGGAGTCCTGGAAACTGCTATGAAAATAGCTAATCAGGATGCAGACGGAGAAGATGAAGAAGAGGATGGACAAAGAGAGGCTGCCAAGGTAAAAAAACAACAACAAAACACTACCAAATTGTCAAGTTATTTTTGTGCATCCAAGTAATCTGCTTTGTTTGTCTTTTAACCAAAGTTAGCAATGTGTCATTGTTTGCCATGCTAGGCTTTGTGGCAGGTTATTGAATCATTACTGTCTTCTCTGCTGCACCTCCTGCATATTCCATCAACCTATGCTTGAGATCTCAGATTATTTGGTTATTTACAGAACAGTAACTTACTATTACATTTAGTCAAGGCTTAACTGTTGCAATAATTAAAAATGTTTAATCAAGCTTGCAGGTTTCTCAAGCTGTTGGAGTTTAAAAAAGCAATTTGTAACCAGCTAGCTCCAGCTCATCCTGTCTAATACCACTTTGTTCTGCTAGTCTAACAGACCCCATAGATGTAAAAGTGGCAAGTTTGCTACTTAGTCTAATAAATAAACAAAATAAACTCTCAAAATGTCAAGAAAGGAGAAAAAAGGGTACACTGTCTGAATTAAAGTTTCTCTCTTTTACTTAAGACAAGCTTATTTACCTTGTTAACTAATCTTAAAACAGCTTCATTCAAAGTCAACATAAACTCATCAACACAGTCTTGGTTTGTATTTCCACAATCAACTATGGTTTTGCAAAATAAATCCTCAATTCACAGAGTAAGAAAATATTCCTACTCAACACACCGTTTTCAACCACCGCTGATGTCTAACTCTCCCTTGGTCCTCTGCTGCTTCACACTTCTGTTCCTGCCTCTTCTCATCCCTGGAGTCATAGTCCTGGTCAGCACCGCTGTAAATCACCTCTGTACTGTATCCCCTGTCTTTAAACTGACATCTGTTGGTCTGAGAGGCTGTGCTCAGTCCCAGTCTGGTCCCCAGCTGTTTTCAATGGGAGGTCGACCTTGTTGCCGTCACCAGGAGACTCCCATCAGCTTATAGGGCCACTTAACTCCACAGCCAACTGCTGCTTGCTAACAGCAGCTAGTTGCTACAGCCAAAGATAGCTATCGCAAAGAGTAACGGATCCAGTATAGTGAGCAGGAGTGAGCGGTTGCTGCCCACTGTAGTTTTGGAGCTACTTTTGAATTCTGTCTGTTTCTTACAAATTCACACCCTTAAGACAAAAAATCTGTATGTTTTGATCATTGCATTTGTCTGATGATCCCTGAACTCATATTTGCTATCTCCTCAGCCTGCAGTGCGTCCACCTGCCCAGAAAGCAAAGTCTCCAGCTCCTCAGGCTCCTGGAGGCTCCTCAGCTCTAAAACTGGGACCTAAAGGTGTGTTCTGAGTGTTTGTGTGTCTACACTTGCACGCATGGCTGCTTGCCTGCACACACAAAATGTGTCATACAAAGTGTTCGAGTGGTACCTGCGGCTGTGTCACTTCTTTTTCTCTAAATTATCCTTGTAGCTCAGCAGCAAGTTGATTTCCTGTTGCTAAGGCGACAGGCTTTTTTGCGTGCAGCGCTGCGCTCCAAACAGATGAAGGTAAGCTGTGGATCTTTTTTCTTTTTTCTTTGCTGTAGATAGATTCCCTGCCACCTTCGTATTTTTTGTAGATGCGTCTGCCTGTTGTTTTATTGAAGTCTTGAACATCTGCTGTGTTGCTGTGTTTTGAGTGATCAACTGCTGCTGTTTGGTTGTTTGTAGGACATGACGGGAGCAGCACAATACCTCAGACATGCCAAGGGACTGGACCCCATGATAACCGCTTCCAAGTCTGGCCTACCTGTCGATATCAGCAAGGTTATAAATATACTCTCATGTGCAAATGAATGACCTAGAACACGATTCAAAGCAATTGCTTGCGTGTGTGTCGAACATGTCGTCAAAGGAGCAACCAAATGTGTGAGGTGTGTTAACACAAAGTATGACAAAAATAGAGGACTGGAGGAGGGAAACATGGGGGGAAATCAAAACACCTTTGTGATCTTCATGGTCTCACCTTCTGTGTGTTTGTGGCACCTGCGTGCGAGTGAGAGTGAGTCTATCTGCATAGTCTCAGTGTCATTTCACTATTCGTATTCCAAAGAGTTGCCACGTATCCCATATGACTTTCTTTCATATTGCCTCACTTTGATTTAACATCTTTCCCTCATATAAGCCACATATTTCTGTCTGACTCAGTCCCACAGTGTAATTACCAAAAATATTAATCTTGTGCGTCTGTTAGTTCATCTTCCTGTCTGTCTGCAGAACATCACACAAGCTTAGAAATGGATATTCATAATTTTTATGGACAGCAAGTCAGATAGGGGCCTCTGCAACAGAACAGCTGATTAGATTTGCTGTATCTGTATCTGGCATCCTCAAAACTGTGTTGCAAAGAGTAAAGGAATCAAAATAAAATCCAACTTCAAATTGAATTGGAGGCTGTTATGTTGTTTAGTAAAAAAGCAAGTTATTTCCCTACACACATTTTTGTTTTGTTTCTCACTACATTTGTAATTGTTTCCTTCCTGTCAGATTCCCAGTGCTCCAGTCAGTGAGGAGGACTACTCCCTGGCTCGCTCCCGTACCTCCCCTCTCTCTCCTCGCTCCAGCGAACAGTACCGCGGCCTCATGGATCATTTGCGGAAGCAGCACGAGGTCTGGGCACAGCTCTCTTCTCCTGTGCTTTTTATATGAAAGGGCACCACCCTAAATCTTGCTGTGTATCAGTGACTGGCCTATGGCCTTAAAGATTGATCATCACTTTTCTTGTTGTGCAGCTTTTTGAATAGACAAGTTTCAGTTGGTGTCTATCTTATTATCTTTAGCTATTGTCTGTTTTCTTACCCACACCTTCTTTTGTTTCTATTTTCTATTTCTACAGAAATGTCTGGGCTACTGTCAACAGTTTATACAACTGGGCAGTGTGGCTGAGGCTCTGAAGTAAGAGAAATTCTTCAATTGTAGTTTTGTACATATCATTTTTATCATAGATGTTATCTGCAGCCATGATGGAATTTATAATCTACTCTTATCTGCTGCTAGAAGTTGAGTTAAGTAGAAATATAACATAATTAACAATGTTATTTTTGTTGGTTAAACTTGTAATTGGTGTTTGAGCATCAGGCCGATAACACATTTATTACATTAATCGTTAAATTAATATTGTTATTGTAATATTATTGTTTATTTCTCATGACAGAAACATCACGCACAGCTGATCATTAAACCTACCAAACAACACATATTATTATTACAATATTATTATTTACAAGAGCCCAAAGTCTTCAAATTGATAATCCTATCTAATGAAGCCATTTTTTATTAGATTATAAACAGAAAATACAAGCAAATGACCTGCTAAATGGATGATGAGAATAATATTTCTTATTATCTTTAATTTGATTGATTCAATAAGTACTTAAGCACAGTTGTGGAGTGTGATGTCACGGTGAAAACGCACAGATTGATTTTACACAGAGCAGCTCATCACCATAATGCATACAGTGTAACCTTCATACAACACTGCATATTTTGCATGTGTTCTTCAGATTTTTTTTTCAGATACGCATCACAAATCATGCCTTACACTTTTTCTTTCGAGTTGCTGAAGAGTCTGCATTGCTTCCTTTTTCCTCGGATACACTTCTGTCATTGCCTGGAAACCAGCTTGAAAGATTTCAATATGAAATATTGTCATTTGTGTGTAAAGACCATCTCTGTCTCTCCCCAGGTTTGAGAGGCTGTCTGAGGAGTGTATGAAGAACATAGAGATACTGAAGAATGCCCACGCCAAGGGCCAGCCTGTCCCCAAGTGCCGCACAGAAGAGAGGACTTTCAACACTGTCAAGTGAGCAATAAACTCATAGATAACAGATAATATTATGTTATTATGTATTGTCTTTTATAGCATATGCTCCACAAGGACACAAAGAGTTTAAGTCAAATCTTTTAACCAGGGATGGTTCGTCTGCCATCAAATTGTGTACAAATATTCAAGGTTTCCAAAGGAAAGTTCAACAGTAAACTTTATTTTTCCAAAATTACATCAGTGCAATGAAACAGTAAACTTTACTGGGAATTAAATAATTATAAATTACTCCAAGCATCTTTTTCTGCATTATGCTCTGTCAAAAAAAAAAAAAATCATACCGGCGGTATATCTGTAATATGACCAATTCTTTGTTGTTGCTACATGACTTGTCTGTGTGTATTTCAGAAGGCTTCTAACCATTTTATTTGTTTACATTAACCATGTGGCTCTCCCATAAAAGCTACTATATTATTTTAAAACTGGCACAAATGATTACTGGGTTTGGTGGTGCATTTTTGTTTGCCCACTGTTTGCTTTTATTTATGTGTACTGATTAACTCTGGTTGCATAATCGTTGCATCACAGTTACAGGATTTTTTTTTATCCTGTGGATTTGTGACTGGATCTTTTTTTTTTGCCGTCCATCCTGGTATTAATGTCCCTGAAAGTAGATTAATGGGTTGTCGTAATTTTATTTAAAAGTAATTTCATTTTAATTCTGAACTTCATTTTTTATCAGAGGCTTTAAAACTGAACTGAATGTGTATTTGATTATAAAAATTCTAAATGAACGCACCAGTTGTTTATTTTGAAAACAATATCTTTTTAGACAACAAGAGGATTGCATACCCTGAGCAGTAGATGAGTCAGAGTGACTCACTGTGCCTCACTGGCTCTGCTCCAGCATCATACTAGGCTAACAGCGAGGTGACTCTGACAGTGACTCATTCAAGAGTCGGGATTGTTTGGCTCTCACTGATGCTTTCTGTCACTGCTGTTTCTGAATGGTCATGACTCCTTTTTTTGTTTTGTAGGATCTATTCCAACCTGACACCTAATGAGCTGATGCTGACCATCATCAGAGGCATCAACCTACCAACTCCCTCAGGTACTGAAGGCAGGTCTGCCTCTTTGACATAACCAGGGAGTAATGTGTCAAATGTGTGTTCACACCCACCTCCATCTCTGCCTTCAGGTGTCTCACCGAACGATCTGGATGCCAGTGTGAAGTTTGAGTTTCCTTTTCCCAGTGCGGTAAGAATCTTTCACGCTCAGTGAGTAGATTATGGATGTTTCTCTCTGTTTATATCTAGATGCGTTTATGCATTCACTGTGTGTGTGTAGGAGGAGGCTCAGAGGGACAAAACCAGCACAGTAAAGAACACCAGCAGTCCAGAGTTTAAGGAACAGTTCAAACTCAATATCAACCGCGGCCACAGAGGCTTCAAACGAGTCGTCCAGTCCAAAGGCATCAAGTTTGAAATCATCCACAAGGGGTAAACACCACAACAGCTTTGGGGCAACATAGACAGAAGCGCTTTTGTTTATCTTCATGATTTATGCTTTAAATTTAATGTTTGTTACATTGTCTTCTCTCTCTGTATTTACAGAGGCCTGTTTAAGACAGACAAAGTGGTGGGCACAGCTCAGCTGAAGCTAGAGGCTCTGGAAAACCACTGTGACATCAGAGAGATCATCGAGGTGAGTGTTCAAAACAAGTAAAACCAATGCATTTACACAATTACACAATAGATATAACAGTGTGTATGTGTTTTGTAGGTGATGGATGGACGTAAAGCTACAGGTGGCAAGTTGGAGGTGAGGGTGAAGATCAGAGAGCCGTTATCAGGAGTTGATGTCCATCCGGTGACAGAGAAGTGGCTGGTTCTCGATCCCGTGTCCTCCCTTTCTCCTCCCGAGAGACAAAAGGAACGGGTGAGTGAATTTTCAGTTCCCCTGACCTGCACGTGTTTTGACAGTGGAAGGAAAGTGAAGCATTGTAATGTAACATTTCACATGCAAAACACTGAGCCATTGTGCCATCCTAAAAACTGGATAGTCAGATGTATCAGGAGACAACAGTCAAAGGGTCAATATACTCCAGATGGAGTGCTTATCAGATCGTCTGACATCTCCCCACAACACCTTTTCAAGACAGATATTTAGGGCGGCTGTGTCCGACAGTATTTGTATTGTTTTGAAACCAACCATCCAGCAATCACAGAGATTGTGATGTTTGAGAGGTGTGCAGACAAGTATGCAAGATAGTAACCGCTCCCTCAACCTCTCAGTTTCCATTCTTCAACAGCTACTTCATAATTTGTGTTCCCAATACAAGGAGGGACTGTTAATTAATTCCCTCATCTGATCAATAATGCCGTCCTCTCAGTAATTGTGTTTCTATCATCCAGTTTTAATGCGCTGCTTCGAATTGCATGTAAAAAAAAGTGTAAAGGCTGGAAATTCAACAAAAAAATCCTAATATAACAAAAAATTTCACCAGGCGCACCCTGTAAACATTACATCTGTTGCGTTGCTTATCTTTATAAAACAATGTTAATGTGTATGCTCCCTGTTGATATACAGAAATATTAAGATCTTTGTTGACCAATTAGGAGACTGTAACGTTCCTCAAATGAATACATGAAACAATCATTTGCTGTATTTGTGTATTTGCTGTAATGTTTTCTACATTGTTTTAATTTGTCTCAGGTTTCACTGGTACTCTTTTCTATTATCCTCTCACACCTTCTTCTGTGTCACCAGTCATTTATCTCAATGAATTAACTCTGAATATTCTCGTAATAACAGTAGCACACGGAAATGTGGATTTCTTCTCATATTTTACCAATTCTCTGGAAATTCAGTCAATTTAAAAAAAAAAAAATGGATGGAATTCTGACTCAGGACCGTAGACTTTTCTCGCTTTCTATGGCTGTTTATAACATCTTTAAACAATTTTGCCTTCAGACCTGGTGAGGAGGCATATATTTTTTTTATTTATCAGGTTATTTGACAGGTTCAATACATGTAGGCATTGTTAAATCTGTTTAAAATGCAACAGATTCAGTGTATATAGGACTTCTAGCCATGGCTAATTTGCAGGCCTTGTCCCTGGTTAGTCTTTTGAGGAATAAAAGACATGATACAACAAAATAGACATAACAATTGACAATAAAACAAGTCATAGAAAGTAGCCACTATGGACTAAGACCAACGATTAAGAGCAAACACTGAAATTAACAACTAAGAACAGACAACAAAGGAAAAAGAGAAAAGAAAGGTAAAATATTGCACAAACTACTTTGTATTGAGCAGAGCCCGACCTTCAGTCAGGATGTTGCAACTGCTCTATAAATGCATGAGCAACAAAAGCTAACACCATTGGCACAAAAATATATTGCTAGTGTCAGTTCAGTGAAGTCTCTGTGTGTGTGTGTGTGTGTGTGTGTGTGTGTGTGTGTGTGTGTGTGTGTGTGTGTGTGTGTGTGTGTGTTTGAATCAGGCTCCATCTCCTCGGTCTAAACCCCGACATGAAGCGAGCAGTAGGACCAGCCATCCCAGCAACTCCCCTCCACAGTACAAACTCCACAGTTTCAGCCTCCTCAACTACGACAGGGAGCGGGTGGAGAGAAAGGTATTTGTGTGTGTTTATGTGATCCGAGCCTGTCCACAACATCCACCTCTCTAATGCTTGTAATGGCCCCCGAAAGCATGAAGGTCTTGTCAGTCACTGCGTCTGTCTCTCAGATAGCAGAGTACCGTAAGGCGCGACGGGATCCGCCATCTGACCTCATCCATCAACACAAGGAGGTCACACACAGACTGCAGTGGCAGAAAGCACAGCTGGAGCGAGGCTCCCCTGCTCTGCTGTCAGGTAACTCACACACAGAGAATACACAAGAGTATGTACATTACCAACATGTGAGTGTATGTCTTAACCTCTCAAGCACGTAACCCATATCTCCTTTCACCACATCTGCAGAGTATGAAAATGTTCTGCGGCGTTTAGTCCAAGGACTTGCTGACTCTGTAAAGAAATTCTCAAGCCAAGGAAACAGGGTGAGTACAGGATCAGGGTTGACTGTTGACGTGTGTGTGTGTGTGTGTGTGTGTGTGTGTGTGTGTGTGTGTGTGTGTGTGTGTGTGTGTGTGTGTGTGTGTGTGTGTGTGTGGTGCGTGCTTGCATGCGTGCAGGGTCTTACTGTGTAAACCCTTAATTCTCTTTTCATAGGACGCTGCCAAGGATGTACTGGGCAGGTTGAAGTTGGTAGAGAATGAGGTATGGCTCGCTGCGTACTGTCAGTATATAAAATGTTTCAGCATCATTATGTTTGTGCATACAGCTGAAGTCAGAAGTTTACATACACCTTAGCCAAATATATTTAAACTCAGTTATTCACAATTCGTGACATTTAATCCTTGTAAACATTCCCTTTGTTCTGTCCGTTAGCATCACTACTTTGTTTTCAGAATGTCACATGTCAAAATAATAGTAGAGTTGTTGTTTTATTTAATCTTTTATTTCTTTCATCACACTCCCAGTGGGTCAGAAGTTTATATACACTTGGTATTATTACATCATACAGTTTATAAGATTTGTTTAACTAATATTTCGTGTAGTTTTCCACAAGCTTCTCCCAATAAGTTGCTGGAATTTTGGCCAATTCTTCCTGACAGAACTGTTGTAACTGAGTCAAGTCTCCAGGCCCTTCTTCCTCGCCAATGCATTTTCAGTTCTGCTCACAAATTTTCTTTTGGATTTAAGTCAGGGCTTTGTGATGTCCAGTCCAATTCCTTGACTTTTTTTGTCCTTGAGCCATTTACAGAAGTACACTAATTCTTTAATTACTCAAGTAGAAGTACAGATACTTCTGTAAAAAATGACTCTGGTAAAAGTAGAAGTACTGATTGAACTTCTTTACTCAAGTAAATGTACAGTAAAGGCTCTGAAATGTACTCAGAGTATAAAAGTAAGAAGTATCCCTCTGAAGGACATTTCTACTGGCAATTTCTGTGCAGAGCTAACTGAATGTGAGCCTTTGTCACTACATGCCTTTTCTGCCCACTTGAGTCTCTCTGTCTGTTTCCTCATTTCTCCATCTTTTACACTGTTTCGTCTCGCTACGTCTGCCGTGCGTGATATGCACTGATAGGTTGAAATCACTCTTGTGATGTTGGTACAACAACTTGGAAAGTCAGAACATTTTGGTACATGTTGCCAAGTTGATGTCACATGATGCTGAAACATGGTGGATGAAAGTAAACATTAGGTTGATGGTAAGAAACATGAATCTGAGGAGCATGTGAATGCAGCCCTAAAATACATCCATGGAGACACCTCAAGTTGACTCAAATGAGGTCAGTTAGCCAATCAGAAGCTTCTAAAGCCATGACATAATTTTTTGGCATTTTCCAAGCGGTTTAAAGGCACAGTCAGCAACTTGCATGTAAACTTCTGACCCACTGCAATTGTGACATAGTGAATTATAAGTGAAATGTTAGCTGTCAATGTGAAATCTGTGGAGTGGTTAAAAGGTGAGTTTTAATGACTTTAGCCTAAGTGTATGCAAACTTCTGATTTCAGATGTATGTATAATGTATGTACTCCTTTTCTTCCTGCTCCAGCTGGAATCGCTGAAAAGGAAACGCACCGGATGAGAGGAGAGTGAGGAGCGTGGAGACTTGGCTGAAATACTGTTATATCATCTCTCTCTCATACACACTCATATACAAACACTACAGTGGGTACTTAAAGCACCTTGAGCATGATTCTGTGCTGCTCATGTCCGTGACAACTGCATGAACCAGCCTGATGATTCTGTCAATTGATCCTATAACTTGTGTCACTTGTGGTTACTCGCCTGCCACAGTAATTAAGGACACATCTGTAGCTACAAAGGGACACAGAAATTAAAGCAAAACATTAAAATGTGTATAATAGAGATGAGAGGCGGGTTATTTGCACTTCAACGAGACAAACGCTACAGAAAGCTGCTTCTAAAGTACGGCTTTACAGACTTTATCTGCACTCTGTTAATTGTTTTTTTTATTCCTGTCTTTCCTTTGAGAGGTGTTAGTGAAGATTTGTCAAAAGAGTTAAAGTTTTACATTTGATACCAGCTCAAGAGTCTTTTGGTGTCCATAGATGACCAAAAAATGTGTGTGTGCGTGCTCTGAAGTGTGTTTAACCAATGGACTGAGGTGTTTTTAACCCCTTTTCCCATATTTTATGTGTGTAATGAGCTTAATCTAATCTGTCTGCTCCAGTGTTCCCAGATTACAGTAATCTGCTCCGTTTGGAGTGGTGTGATATGGGAATAAAAAAACGGGGCTTCGGGGCACCGCAGCCTACATCCCATAATGAGGGATTAGTGTTTGTGTCACCAAGGAGACGACTAGATCAGACGTTGAGTCGCTTTTGGGGCTGGGGAGAGGGGGTGTTAACGGCGTGCCGTGAATGAGGCAGAAGCTTAGCTCTGCAAAAGGATTGCTTCTTCTTCATCAGCTGTTTCTTCTTTGTTGTCTTCTTCATCTTCACTTTCTTCACACTAATTCCTTTGCATATATTCAGAGATTATTCAGAGTCATGAGTAATAGGGTGCTCCACTCGGATTTTCTTTGCACCCTTAAACAATATTAAGTCCATTGTGCTGTCGACTAGAAAATAATTAACAGTTGCTGCGTCAGTGTGGAGCTATTTTCCACAGATTTTGGCATATGCAGTTTACACAAACCAGATTCTGTCCCATTGAGCTCTGCAGTGGCAGCACAGTGGATGCTGAACAGTCTGCCCACAGAAAGACAACCCAATATGTGTCAGTAAGGCTGGGTAATTGCTCATTTCTATTTCTGTTCCCCCATAGACATCCCTGTCAGAGGCATCTTTTAGTTTTCATTCCTCATAGCTACACACTTTTTCAAGTCACAGGGACAAAATTCTGACCAACTTGATACATTTTAATAACGTGTGACGAGCGCAGGCACCTTAATCATTTTGCCACAACAACACAACATGTACAAAAACAGTAATGAGACAAATGTGTCCTATTCCTGCCATGTATCCTCTGCTCTGTTTCAAGCTCTGGACAGATGTTTCCTCTGTGTGTTTGACAACCTGCTAACCACACAGCAGATGACAGCAGATGCTGTTGATCCATGTTGATCGCATGTTACCAGAATGTAGCAGACGACTTTAAATGAGCCTTACTGTGTGTTTTCATTTGACTCTTCAGTGTGGATGATGGCTGTTAACTCCACTAATAGTTTTTTTGTGGTCACGTGACACAGCAGAAGATCATGTGTTTGCTTTAATCCACCCACTGCCTCACCCCATTAGCAAATAATCCTGGTTAACGTTGACCTGATGTGGTCGTCAGTAGTCTATGTTGATTTTTATGTCACCCCCCCCCCCCCCCCTTTTTTTAATCTCCCTGAACATATCTTCTGACTCTTATGGTGCTTTCAATTAGATGATATTGTTTTAGATGGGATAGGATATGGCTTATGGTGACATAATATAACCTTTACTTTTAATGGGAGGGCACTTAAAGGACTAAACCAATGTGTTTGCAACGTTTAGCTCCTTAAAAGTCATGCGCGCTCAACTTTTTTTCTGACAATTTTTTTTTTTTTTAATGCATGCAGGACAGTTTTAGATTGGATTTATTTTTCCTACTGTTTCAAGTCGGCATTAATTTCCATTTATTTCCGTGCAGTGCGACAATCATTTACCAAACTCTTGAAACTTGCTTGAGTTTAAGCCAAATATTTGGCCCACTGAGTTGTTTAATCCATCACATGAAACATCACGTCTGCATTAATGTTTGTCAGTGTTGCATTATGCAGTGGTGCAGTTTAAGTGCAGATTTATTTGAAAACGCTGCATTAACGATAAAGATTAAGATAATTTAACTTTGACAAAAATAAGTGTGGAGTCGATGGAACACGGGCAAAACTTTCAAGAGTCTGCTAATAGGTATTCAAAGTGTGTGGAAACTGTTTGTTATTTAGGGCTGTAACTACGTGTAGTTTTATTATCGATTCCTCTGCTGATTATAGTTTTGATTTATGGATGAAGAATTCCTCTTACTGTTTCCTAAACCCCAAAGCAGCAGCTTCAAATGTTTTGTTTTGTCCAGCCGATGCTTCAAAACTCAGAGGTATTCAGATTTCAGTCACATGGGATGAAGAAAAGCATCAAATCCTCATGATTCATAAACTGAATATAGTGAATGTTTGGCATTCTGGCTTGAAAAATATTAACATTTCCTAAATACAGCAACATGAGCTGTGACGTAAACTATGTGGTTTGTACTTAATGTGCTTAAACATGCGAAACTCGGGTTTTAACGCTGCTAAACACAAAAACTGCAACAGTTCAGCACCCCTTTCTTTCACTCCAAAACCTTTAACCTCATGCCACCTCAAACACACACGCACACACACACACACACACATAAGCCTGCCACATCACCCCATGCTGCGAGTAACCTCGTGGCCTCTGTGGCTGCCCTGTTGTCATGGCAACAAGCTCATCAGCATTCAGCATTGTATTTGGATGGTCAGGACCCGGGAAGAGGGACATATTGTAAAAGTTTGTCCTGCTGGTGACTCACACTCCTTTCTTGCATTCAGAAGACACCACACACACACTTTTTTTCTCTCTGTTCTTGTTGTAATCCCTCTCTGTTATCTGACTACACTCCATTTAAAAAAAGGAGAACGTTTGGTGGACTGTTTGTAATTATCATTATGATTTCTGTCCTGATCAGCTGCAGTTAAGATGTATTCATGCGGGCTTGGGAAAATCCTGTTGTTAAAACCTTTGACATTTTTTTTTTGTTAAATCATGTAAGGGCAATCAATATAAATGTAATATTTATATACAGTATATACATACATAATATGCACTGTCTCTATTTTTAAGTGTAAGTCATGATGATTTGTGCAGCTCAAAAGGGGGAATGTATGAAGGCCTGATTGTTTAGGCTTTATTATCTCATGTATGAGGTCTGTGTTAACATGAATAAAATGGTGAAACAGCACAGCGTTCATTGACTTGATCAATCCTCACCAGATTTTTGTCATGCTGGGACCATTTTACCTCAAAAACATACTTTACATGTTTGTATCTGCTTTACCCAATCGTGTGCGTATAAAATTATTTTGAGCCAATGACACATTTCAGAAGCCTGCCAAAGAAAATTAATATAACGTCTGTTTCGATCAAATACAATGTATTTTCATATGATCTACAACTATAATTGGTGTTGGAATAACTTTTTATACTGCTTACCCCCCCACCAAAAAACTACGCATAATATGTAGATGTAGATGCAGATGCACACAAAGAGTTTGATTTGAATATCCGCTCATGCATATTCAATATAAAATATGAAATATTCACTTACACTGTTAAATCCTGGCTTTTTTTCTCGTTTCCGTATCTCATGGCAAGCTCAGGTTATAAATATAATGCCCTTTTTGGGTTTTAAAGGTGCACTGTGCAGTTTTGGGGAAGACATTTTAATCTTCTTTGATTGATTTTTTTTATGCCTAAACAAACCATAAACAAACTCTCTTTGTTTTCATGACTGAATACACAAACTGACCTTAAAGGACAACACAGTGTTAGACTGTTTTACTTTGTTTATATGTGGCGGACCCTGCCACCTTTCTAGCTTCAAACAGTGTTCAGGGACCTTATTTTCCTCTGAGAACAGCTTGTTTATTCAGTCATGAAAAAAATAAATATTGTGTTTGTGTTATCACCTCATTAATATTGTAAATATTAAAATTCTGAGTTTGAATTTCTTCTCCAAAACGACATAGTGCCCCTTTAATACGTGCATGAGGAAAATAAAAATACATTTGGCAAACATTGGTTGATTTTGTGATGCTTAATACTATTTATTCACACATATGCAGTGAGGTGTGTGTGTGTGCTAGTGTCATCAAAAGACACCACTTATAACAACGAAAATGTAAGACCAAAATAGACGGATCTTTTTTCAGACAAAGCTTGCTGTTGTTGGGGGGGAAGCTCGGTGCTTTGGTGTTATGCTAATAACGTATGTGAATGTGAAATTTCCCCTGACAAAGGGGGAAAGCACAGAGGGGGGATGGTGGAGCACAGAGACAGAGCAGAGGAGTCTTCTTGGTGAGAAATTGGACAACCCGCGAGACTTTGGTGGGCGTGGACTCAGAGGCGAGGAGGGCTTCCTGCTCGGCTGAACACGTGGTTCCGTGTCTGCCTCCCCGCTTGTCTGTCAGTGTGTGAAGGTTTCCAGCCCTTCTATCACTCCTCTCCCCTCTTTATCCTCCTCCATACACCACAGCAGACCTTCTCCTCTCTCTACTCCGTCCCACTCGCACCTCCACACCTCCACCTCCTCGCTACACTTCCCTTCTTCTTCTTTGCGACGGATCCCGGGACTGCCGACAGCCAGGCCGCGGTCACTTCAACGTGTATCCGCTCAGAGAGAGAGAGAGAGAGAGAGGAGGAGAGAGAGAGAGGGAGGGAGTGTGTGTGTGTGGGGGGGAAGTGTGTGTGTGTGTGAGAGAGAGAGAGTGTGTGAGTGTGTGTGCGTGTGCGCGCACCCGCCCGCAACCGGTCCATCCGTGTTATTTCTCCCGCTATCCCGCCTCGTTGTTCGGTCATGACGCTGGAAGCGATCCGCTACCGGGCCGGGTCCCTGCAGATCCTCAACCAGCTGCTGCTGCCACACCAGACCGTGTACGATGAGATCCGCGCGGTGCAGGACGCTTACGAGGCCATCAAGTCCATGAAGGTACGGAGCTCCTTTCTCTTCCTCCACCCCTTTTCACCGGGGGCTTTCTCTCCCGCCTCCCAGCCGACCCTGCATGCCCGCCGCCGTGTGCGTTTATCCCCGCCGTGCATGTTTTTTGTGTGTGTCGGCTCTTTTGTGCTCCCACCGCCGCTCGCATGTGTTGCCATATGCTCGCCGCCGTCGGCCTCTATTTTTGTTTTGGGTGCACCTGCAGCAGCACCCACCCGCTACCCACACTCCCCCATTATCTGCCCCCTTCCTCCCCCCTCCCCCCATAAAAAACATCATTTGTAAATGTAGTTTTCACATTATAATGTGCAAGCGCCACAAACTAGGTGTCTGCACACAGCCACCCACCCATGAAATATGCCCCCCTCCTCCCCTTTCTTTGGGAGAGATTATTGATGAATTATTAATGACCTTTGCCAGGGTTTTTTGTTCACGTCTTGGTCTTGTGCTGCACTCCCTGACACCTCCAGCTCGTTTCTCCCTCCATACCTGAAGCTCTCACATAGAGAGGTGCTCAGATAGTCTCAGATATTGTTCAAGTTCAGCTGGGAACATGTTAAGATGTTCACTTATTAGGGCTGAGCAGATATTTCACTCTTTTGTCTGCCTGGTTACACACATACAGCAGCTGCACGTTTGATCCTGTGTGTGTGTGAGTGTCAGAGTGAAGGAATGTACCATAAGCAGAGAGGGTGATGTCATGATAATGGAGTCTAATGGCAGAGAAAGACAGATGATATAATTTCAGTCAAAGCTGTCGTGACAACTTTTGGCTCAGTGATCACCCACTTACAACTCTGTGGTGGAAAGAGATTAATAACCCTCATTAAAACTGGGAGAGATGCTGGAAGTTGGCACTGAAACCAAAGAGGAGGACCACGATGTGATGTGATGTGATGCTGATCCCTCTTCCTCCAGGTGCGAGGCGCCCCTGCCATCGCCATCGTCGGCTGCCTCAGCCTGGCCGTGGAGTTGCGGGCAGGCGCCGGGGGTGATGACCCTGTGACCTTCATCAGGGAGTCTCTGTGTCACCTGACCTCAGCCCGGCCCACCGCCGTCAACATGGGCCGAGCCGCCCGCGAGCTGATGGAGTTTGCTGAGAACGAGAGCATGGAGAAGAACTCGGAGCAGCTCAGAGAAAGGTGAGCTGGTTAGAAAGATTACCAACTGGGCAACTGCACATACATAGAGTTGGTTTGATTCACCGAAACACTGATTGAAGGCTTTACATACACTCACAGATCACTTCCTGGTGTTATTTTAATATAAGTGATGTGGGACAAAATTTACAGTCCTTGTTGCACAACAACATAATTTCAAGTTCAACCTGAGCTAATTTGAGGCTTCAGCAGTTTGATCTGGTCAAATCAAATAAGTATCTTTAAAGGTTTCTGTGTTTTTATGACAATATTCTGTCTTTATGGAGCTCAGAAAACAGCTGAGCAAGGAAACCTTTTGCACCAAAATGCCAGTGACCATGAAAGTGGTCATGATTTGTCTGACTTTCACTACTGAAGCCTCTTATTAGCTTTGGCTCACCTCTAAAATGCATTTTTCTCTCTCAACAAAGACTGCATTTTGTCCCCAACACTTTGGAGGAGATCTCTTCTGGGTCATTGTGAACAGGAGGGTTGATCACAGTTTTCAGAAGGACTGAAATAATGTGGAACATCTTACTGGTACTAGATATTTTTTGTTTTACTAATTATCATAAACAGGGGCTCATTTCAAGCCTACTGCAAATTTGTTCCATGGGTCCCCCATCATACTGATCAATCCTGACCAAATCTGACAATTTTTCTCGTGTTTTGCTGTGCTTGCCTTTGTGCACAGCAGTCTAATTGAGTTTCAGCCAATAATTTAGTTTACGATACTCTGTGGTGTATTTGATCACTAGTAATGCTATTGAGCAGTGTTTATATTTGTGGGTTCCAGTTCTGTTTACTCTTGCACATGAAGACAAGATGCAGTGGGTTGCAGTTATGCGCCAAAGAATGTAGCAAATGATCCAACCAAGTCGCCTCACTAGAAACGCATCGCCAGCAAGACAATTGTTTTCCTGTGGCGTTCCTCAATTTTAGTCGCACCACCGCTTTTCCACATTAAATACATATGATGGCTGGATGCTTATGCAGCCTGGCTCCACAAGCGCATCACACCGTTGTGTCCAAAATGGGCTTCTCCATGGCATTTTTTAAGCAACCGTACCTGTATCGACGAGTCTCTGTGTGATCTGTCCCAGATGTGTGATTTGATTTGTTTTAAAAAAAAAAAAAAAAAGCTCCACATGACACCTTTTAAGGCAAGCAGACACTCCATGTGCAAACATATCAGTTACACTATCCGTCACATCAGTGAAAACTGTGAACTGACACCTGTGCTGAGTTATCTGCTGCTGTAGCATGTACTCATTCACTGTGTTTTTCGTGAAAGTTGTGAAAGTTATCAGATCACACATCAGGTTAAAATTAGGAAGCCTCTATAATGAACATGCCGTTGTAGATTAATTGTCCGTGTGAAAAAGAAGCACACTGAGTAGTGTTCGCTGTACACTATTGTCATGAACCAGCTCTGGGTTCGGACAAAATATGGGAGACCACACCAAGATTTCAGCTAATTAACAAAAGAGTTTATTGTATTAACTGAACAACTATATACAAAAATAAAATAAAGTATGTAGATCAGTATTATCAGTGGCGTCTGAAGTGTATGGGTGTGTGTGTGTGTGTGTCTAAGTGTAACGCAGTTTAACAAATAAATCTAACCAAACAAAAGCCCTGCATGCTGGGAAGGAGAGAGAGACAGAGATGACTTGATCGCCAGGTTATATAGGGAGGAGGAGCCCTGATGTGGATCACTTTCAGGTGAGGCATCTCCTCCTGACACGCCTCCTCAATCACCTACACAGAAATGGGTCAAGACACAACAAACTGGACAGGGTCATCACACTTTTAATTCAGGCAAACGGGAAAGCAGCAGAAGACATGAAGGTTTCAGAGATGATGGTGTTGATGTGAAAATAGGATACAGTTGTATGGTGGCTGCCATGTTAGGACAAATTTGGAGTAGAGATGCACTGATCCAATATGGTGGATCAATTTCAGCTCAAATACTGAACTAATTAAGCGGACCAATAAGTGTGACCAATTCTGACATCAGTTACAGTCATTCAGTCACAGCCTGACTCCAGACACTGCCCTCATGTTATGTCACATAGCAATGACTCAGAGGTATACAGACTTTAAATTTGTACAAAAGAAAAAACAGAGCGGGAATCGATATCAGCAGATATCTGAGTTGAGTTGAAGTTGAATCAATGCCTCCCTTGTTTTGGGTGATTGAAAGTACTTCTATTATCATAGGCAGGGACGTCTGGTGCTGGGTGATGAATCTGTCAGGCTAAAAATAACAGTGCAGCATAGTGGATGCTAATTCTTCTGAGTTAATTGTGTTTTAATCTGAAACGTAAGTATACAGCAGGCAATATAACCCAGCATGCATTGCTATTTACGTAACTTGGCATAGTTGGTGCTGAAGAGGGACACTGGAGCACTGGCGTGAAACACGTAGCGGGTACATGTGGATGATTTCTGGTTATTGAAACTTGAACTGTGGGTTTGTCTCCAAACAGATGACTGAGCTCACGCCGAGTGGCTACAATTGTGAATTAGTTCATGGAGCAAGAATTTGATTGACACTGTGAGTGTAGGAGAACTAAGGACATGGGAAGAAATGTGATACAGCTGCAGTAGAGCGAGGGAAACTTTGGGAAACTGTTATTGAGAGAAATAGATACAGAGAAGTTATAACTGCAAATGTGACGGACACGTTAAGTCCTCAGTGGCAGACGGAGCTTCTTCTCAATTCCCACCTCTTGTGGCCCCCCTCCTACAGTGTAATTGCCTGGATCGAAGACATGCTGGAGCGTGACGTCAATGACAACAGGAAGATTGGTAACTATGGCGCCCAGCACATCCTGTCTGGCGTCCCGCGGGACTCTGTGACCATTCTGACACACTGCAACACCGGCTCACTGGCCACAGCTGGATATGGGACCGCACTCGGTGAGACTGGAACTGGTGTGAATGAGAAAAGAGGACGATTGTTAAAATATTTATTGCACTGTAACTGCGATAATAACTCTGTGTTTGTGTGTAGGTGTGGTGCGAAGCCTCCACGCGCTGGGCAGGCTGAAGCGTGTGTACTGCACGGAGACGAGGCCGTACAACCAGGGATCCAGACTGACAGCGTATGAGGCGGTAGCAGAGGGAATCCCTGCTACACTTATTACAGACAGCATGGCAGCCCTCACTATGAGAGAAATGGACATCACAGGTGTGTGTTTGTGTGTGTGCTATCATGTCTCTTTTCCATATTACTCAATATTTTCACATTACTCACATACTCCTTCCTTCACATTCCTCCCTCTCAGCTGTGGTGGTGGGTGCAGACAGGGTGGTTGCCAACGGTGATACAGCCAACAAGGTGGGCACGTATCAGCTGGCCATCGCTGCAAAGCACCATGGGATTCCCTTCTATGTGGCTGCACCCAGCACGTCGTGCGATCTGAGCCTGGAGAGCGGCAGGGACATCATCATCGAAGTGCGCCCCCCTGAGGAACTCACCAGTATAAACGGTGTCCCCATTGCTGCCCCAGGTGAGAAGTGTGGGATGTTGATGGTTTTTGTGCAGGGCTAGGTGGCACAAATGTGATTTTAAAAGGAAAAAATGACAAGAATGGGTGCAAAAGTGAGTTCTGTAGAGGACTGAGAGCGATGCTAACATATCAGGCTTGGAGAGATGGATGAGTGTGGCCCAGTTCCAACATCTGCCCTAAGCACTGAACCCTCACAGACTTTAATTGACGTCACATGCAGTATATGAGGAACAGAACAGCACTATGGGAAATCACGTAACCTGAACAGAGGCATTTTTGTAGCCAGTAAAGTGCAAGACTCCGTTCCAACAAAGTGCTTGCTTGTATCTGCTTGTAAACTTGTCCTCAGAGCTTCCTCAATTTTTTTTTTTTTTTAATTGTTGGATTTTCTCTCTCGTGTCTTTTGCTGCATGCTCATGGTCAGCACCTTATACCCCCCCAAAGTCTTTAGGATTGCACATTGCAGAGTGTGTTCAGAAAGTGTAAGTCTTGAGTCCAGAAAAGCAGACATTGTGTTTTAGGTGAATTTGTGAGAGCTGAATTGAGTCATTTGGTCTCTAATTACGTTGCCAGAGCAGAGAGGTGCTTGGTGACATCACAGTAATTAAAGCACACTCATTTAATGAGCTCACTGGCCCCTGGAGAGGAGGATCTGTTCTTGTACATCACTCGCTTTAAATTTCCTCTCACACGCTTCTCTGGCCCTTCCTGTAAATAGCATTTTCGGATACAGTTATAAGGCTGCCAATATTTCATAGACAAATTCCTTTAAAAGAACAAAACCAGCAATGAACCGTTGGTACAAACAATACCTGTGTAGCCAAAGCCTGATGGAGCTTATTCCTCTGTGCCGTAGAGCCCCATTGTTTTTAAAAGACTACTAGAATCACATCAATGAGACACACAATGTGCCTTCATTACCATAAACAAAGGCACTGTAGTTTATTCAGAGTCAATCCCATATACACCGTCCTGCTGCTGTAAATACTCACTTGAGCACCAAATGTGGTGACTCTGTGGCTGAAAATGGTCCCAGTCAAATACACTATTTCCTCTCCTGTTTGAGTAATTTGCTTAGAACTACAGTTACCAGCTGTTAAAGGAAGTTAATTAAAAACAAACCTTTTAAAATAAAACTAGTGACCTGTTTTAAATATTTAGGCTACAGGTAATGAAGTCAGAAAGTACAGTGCAACAGACTCGTTGCAGACACAGAAGTTTTTACCATCCAGGGGATAAACGGGGTTCATAATATGACTCAAACATTGTCTGCCACCAAACATTTAGTTTTTATAATCATTTCTATTCTCGTGTGAAATACTGGAAAGCTTTAATCCTTCAGGGTTTCAGAAGTATTTCAACGAATCTGAAAGAGAAAGCCACTCATGTTACAGTTCATAATAAATACTCCAAGAAGTGGAGTAGTCTGTTTAAAAGTAACGGATAAACAGTTCAAGAAGTTACCTAATAGTAACAGATAAACAGCCGAAGCTGAATGTAGTGGCTGAATGTAACGGATAAACAATTCAGATAGTTAGCTAAACTTGACAGATAAACAGTTTAAGTAGTTAGCTAAAAGTGATAAATAAAAGTAACTTAAAATGTTTTAAACTCATTTATAGTTAGCTTAAATGAATGTATTAACACTTAAATCGCTAAACATAATGGGTAAACAATTGTAGTTAGCTAATAGTAATGTATAAACAGCCTCGTTAGCTTACAGTAATGTGTTGAAATAGTTGGCTGAATGTAATTAAAAAGCAGTTATAATTCTAAAAGTAATGGAAAATACAGATAGCTTTAAGTAATTCATGAATGGATTAAATAAATGGCAGTGTTGATGAAGGGGTACTTCATCTTATCATGGCTGTGCCAAAACTGACAAAGGTTTTGGACCACTGCTGTATCACCAGCCTTACTCTTTTTAACCATGTCACTCACTGTTTCCCGCAGGTATCGAGGTGTGGAACCCAGCGTTCGACGTAACCCCTCACCAGCTCATCACAGGAGGCATCATCACAGAGCTGGGGGTCTTCCTCCCCTCTGAGCTCCAGGCGGCCCTCACCGGCCGCCTCACTGCCCTCTAGAGCCACTCAGCCACGTCTGCTGGTCCGTGTGCGCCACTGCACCTTAACGTCACACACGCAAAAGACACTCATTTCATTACAGAACACATAGTTGTGGTTGAATTTAATTTTGATCCACGCACAGTCACTGTTACATGTCAGTGGTGCACACAGAAGAAGATACGTTCTTCAGTCTTTTAATCACCCTCACACAAAGTCACTGCAGGGAGTCAAGCAGACACACATGTGCAGTCTCCCTCTTCTTTTACGTCCCTCATTGTTTTCTGTGGTCTTCCGATTCCGCCTTTTCACAAGTTTTCCATTCCGTCTTTCATTCTCTCTTGCCGCCTCTTTCTCTTTCTAAATGGCTTCAGACAAGGAATAGGGCTCAGCTGGACTCAATCCCATAAATTCTATTTGGCAAAACAATTTCTATGAGTCATTACTGAGGTTATTTTTCAGGGCAAACAAAAAACCTCCGAAAAATCTAAGTGGCATGACTGATTTTTTTAATTTCAAGTAGTGGTTTCTATCAGCCATTTCTATAATGCTGCTACCCACTTGTAAATAAACATATCCTTGCTGGTAGTGTGTACATATGTAGAAAACTAACCCCTGCTAGTAAAAGGTACTGCTATTTTAACCAAATATGTGGTTATAAAAAATTAATGTTGACATCAAAAATGTTATATTAACATTTAATTTCTTTGATTCTGTGTAGAAACCTTTTGTAGAGGAATAATCCAAATTTATATCTCATGGATTTTCACAACGAGAAATTTTTAGTGTTATAATAAATTGCATTTCACTCTCACTTTTGACCCTGTGCGGCAAAATTTTGAACAAGTGGAATTTCTTGATCGGTCCTCGTTAGTCAGCTGAAGCCTATGAAAATATACGGCTGTATTTATACCTCACTCCTAGTTTGCATCCCGCTATTCCCAGTTGTACTGTATCATACCACACTTGTATTCTCATAATGTACTTATATATATGTAACCATACTTATTCCAGCACCATACAAATATTCACCTTACTGCACAGGACGCTCTGTAAGAATGAAAAATCTAAAAAGAAAAAAAAAAAAAGGGAAATTGTGTCACTTTGCCATCGCAGCTTTTGCTGTGAGCTCAGAGGTCGGTCATGACGTTGTGTTTCTGTAATACAGGCATCACAATTAAAGGCATAGTTCACCCCAAAATGAAGGTTTGGTCATCTGCTCACTTGCATGTCAGTGAAGACTTAACTATGTTTGTGCAACCACAAAATACTTAAGTAGCTTCTTCTTGTTCAGTCACTCTTATACCAAATAATTTTTGAATAACAGGTCAATCCTTTACATTACAAACAATAACTCAATATCCTCATATTTCCTGAAGTTTGCCACTGAAGGGTGTGTTGAACTAGAGCAGAATAAGAACAATACAAGAGAAGCTGAATATGCAAATATCAATATTTTTATATCAACAACGAAAAAAGACTACATGTAATGTGAAAGGTGTTGCTCAAAGCATCATTCTTTACAGAGAATTATCACTCAACGCTTCATTTTCAGCTCTGCAAAGCCTTTTAGTAACTTTACTGTTTTGATTTACTTTCACTACTCTCATTGTCCTCTTTTTGTAGTCATAAAACTCAGCTTTTTTCAGTGAAAAAGCTATGGTACTCCCACTGTGCACTACCTGCTGAGCGCCAAACTGCACACAGACACATTTCGCGACTAGCTTGTGGAGCATTTAGTCGCTAAAGAGCCAGATATTTCCCTCAGGAGTTGGTGGAGACCAAAAGAGAGATGGTACGAGAGTAAACGTTGGACTTAAATTTGTCATTTTGACCCAAACACGACCCCAAGTTAACGATTCTTTAGCCCTGTGCCCACAGGATGTGTAAATAATCAACTGTTTGCCAACATATCCATCTTAACAACTTTTGTAAGGTGGTAATATGTCAGTGTTGTGTTTACAGCTTTTTGCGCTGCCCTCAGGGGGCCAAAGGTATAAATTACTGCAGGTTTAATGAACCACAGTGTTGACATGGAGTGGGCATGTTTAGAAAAACAAAGCAGTTTATTTTATTTCACTTGATAGATTTGCCCGTTACTCCGAAGTTTGAGGCATTCACACTTGAGAGATATAAAAAAAAATTGATGTGGATGTGAGCAGTAGATGACTTTATGTCTTTATTTTGAGGTCAACTTGTCCTTTAAGATTGCAGGGTCATTTCCACACTACAGTATCCGTCTGCAGAAAGCTCTGCGACACAAACAATCAGAATGTAATACTCAACTCGGATAAACTTGCTTTTGTTTGGGGCTGTGATCAGGACGGACTTCAGACTCTCAGTCACTTCTTGCCTTTTGTGCTCTGTTCAGAATGTGTTTTGACTGTTTGGATAAATCCCTCCTCAAAAGTGAAATGCTGTTTTACTGCAGCCTGACTTCCAGCCATTCAGGCTACTCCATGGGTGGTTGAAGACAGGTAGACATTATGGACTACACCACTGATTTTCTCCGTTGCTATCAGCTGACATTTCTCAATCTGTCAGCCATGAGTGTGTCTTTGACATAACGTCAGTACTGATGTATCTTCACATTCTGTCGATAATTTAGTACATTTTTTAATGTGAATTGAAGCAAAGATTCTTACATTTTCACCTTTTTTAAAATCAATATTAAAAATAATTACTGCAACCAGTTTTAAAACCTGACACTGACTTAGTATTTACACGTTCAGTAGATTGTAATTGATTGCTTAAATGCAGATTGAAGTCATGTTCAATATCCAAAGTCATTCCCAGGTTTAGTGTGTGAAAGGTGTGTCACTGAGTTTCTGCAGTTCTGTCACCTGGCCAGTGATCCAACAATGTGTTTGTTGTTTTAAGCGGCTCCATAGAAAAGTCCCAGATAGTGTCAAGCTGAATGGGACACACCTTCTTGCTGTACTGAATGTCTCGGGGCCCACACTGCTCACTGCCTTACAGGTGCAGCACCAATACCGCTCACTGATCATAACCAGAGAAACAGCAGCTTGGTCCGTCCTTCACCCTGGTTTATATCATGCTGCCAGACCGTCATCTCGTCAAGCTCACAGGAGAAAATCTTGAAAAACTAACAGTAACAACACTCCTGAGGCAGCCATTTTGTCTGAAAATGGTTGCTCTCAGAAACTACTACAGCACACTCTGTCTCCAACCTTTTTTTTTTTAGATATGTTTGGATGCATACTTCTTCCTTGTCAAAACTTGGCGCCTACAGTACCCAGAATGCAACACAAGTTCAGACAGCTTGAGGAATCATGCAGATGATCAGAAACCTGGATACTGTTCTGATCATGTATACAGGGATGTGAAGGACAATGTGGAAAAGGGTTAAAACAAGGATCAGACTCAGAACTGTAATACTGTGACCTTTTTGTGTCTGATTTTCTCAGTGAGCTTGATGAGACGAAGGTGTGGCCACATAATATGCTACTATACCGTCTTAACACCCCTTCTGACCTCACACAATCCCCTTGTGGACTTTATCATTCACTTCATTTCGTTAATGAATAAACAACGTTACTCAGGACCACTCAGCGGTCCAGAGAAAACATTCTTTAAAAAAAGCTTAATAATAATAATAATAATAATAATAATAATAATATAATGATAATTGCAGTATCCATAGTGTCCATACTTTGCTGTAATATAAGCTCACTTCTTCACTCACATCTTCCTCCTCTTCTCTTGTCCTTTCTTCACCCATCAAACCTCAACTCACAAAGATGCTGGTAGGTCACACACAAGCTTAAAAGACAATTGTGTATTTGAATTTTCTTTCTTTTTGTTTTGTACAGTTCAAGACACGTGTTTGGGGGCAAATTTAGACAGTGTTCCAGACATATGTAGCAACTTTGTGGCCGTCAGACCCGCCACGTATTATTTCTTTCTAAATCTTTAAGAGGTACGAGATTTTTGTTTGTCCGTACATCATGATTATAGCTGTTTGGCTGTGGTTTGTTGTTTTTATTTCATGGCATTGTGATTCCTAGTGACTAGGCCATTAGTACACCACACTGGGGAGGCCTCCTCAACCATACACACTACCTCTCCGTCTGCTTACACGGACTCGAACACTAGATTGCATGAACACAAGCACTCAACGTGCTAAAGTGCAGCAGAGCGGATTGACAGTTTGCGGAAAATTAATCTGGACTAAAATTCTCCACATCTCACTAACGTTTGTAGCTTGAACCCATAGTGACAAATAATTTGTGGCAGTGCTTTTAGTTTGCCAAAGTAGCCTGGATTCAGGCAAGTGTTTTATGTTGGGTTGCAGAGGAATTGTTTCTGCGTTACACTATGTTTTTTTACACCTTGCTTTTGAAGCAGCAGCAATGTTGTATTGTGTTCAAAAATATTTTCCACCAACCTCCCCTCAAAACGCCCAACACACGCCGAATAATCAGGTGCCAAAATTCAGCGCTGCTTACAACATATTTTCCACATTGATTTGACCAATCAAAGCAGGTGCTTGTGTATCATTATCAATGATCAGTATGGCCTGCAATTACCATGGAAGGAGTGTTGTTCAGATGGCCTCTTTAAGTGAAAGTATGTTATTGTTGTTATTGATAATCACTTGATCTGGGTTTATTTTGTAACATGTGGAAATAGTTCAAAACTGGATTTTTTTTATATATACGTATATGAATATAATGCTGTAAAGTGCAGTCATGAATTACGAGATTTCTCTTTCACATCAATACAGTAAAAAAATAAAACCACAGTGAAATGAGAGTTGTTTTTGTCTGTCTCTAACACACTGTATTGTATAAGCTTGTCGTTGAGACTTCCTGTAGGTGGCGGTATTGAAACGAAGGGGAGGATGAAAACAACAATTTGAAGCGAAGAAGAAGAAAAACGCTGTGTGTATTTCCGGTTAGCAAAAATGGCTCAAGGCTCGCAGAAATTTAAAGCTCAGAGGCCAGGAGGCTCCAAAAAACACCAACAGAACAAACAGAAAGGACCGAAGAAAGGAGGTATGAATTAAAAACCTTACCTGTTATTCACTGAGCTGCTGAAGAAGGTCTGGAAGTTATTTTTAGTCAAACAGCATGAACATGTGACCTGCATGGAAACAGCTCAACACGCTGTAAAAGTGACTCATGTTTGAATATTTACAGAGAAAGTTATTAGGACATGGCTTCAAAACAGGTGTGCTCCGTCCTCCAAAATATTAACTAACTAAACGAAACATTTGAAGGTATGTGGCAGTGACACAGCTACCCAATGAGTTCAATTACTCGGCTATACTATACAACTATTGAACTCAGGTGTTGGATTTGCTGAGGATACAAGGGAGTGATCGATATGTATTTTATTCTAGGGCCGATACCAATGATAATTCGGATTTGATATACATTTTTAGTAAAAAATTGTACTCAGAATCCTTAGAAATATTTCCATTTTCTGCTAATTTATATTTCCACTCCACTACATTTATCTGAAAACCTTAGTTACTTTGCAGACTGCAGATTGTTCAGTGATGATAGGCCACTACTGGGATGTGTAACCAATGAGATTGTGTGTGAATACACACAGAGAAAGGATGCTGCACCAGAGCCAAAGTAGTAATTTTTAAAATAATTTATTTTATTGACAATCGTAGACACACACAACAAACAGTGAAACAGAGAATCCTAAAAATATTGAATATCAACCCAGGTAATCGACTAGGGTGATAATTGGTCCATAGCCAAAGCTGTGTTGCAACACCAATACCTGTGTTGCAGTGTTTACCTAATTATGTATAGGGGTGTTTAAATGCAAAATAGGTTGAAATGTTTGTGTTTGTGTATGTGTAGTGAAATACTGGTGCTCTTCAGCAACTTCACATGTAACCTTTATTGTATCTGGTTAGAAAAAAATGATGGTTGAAGAAGCTGAACCAGGAAACAAAAGGAGCTTAATGCTTTGTCACAAAGTATTCTAGTGTAATTATTCACTTCCAGTTTCCAGTTCATCAGGGACACCTAGCTAAACCTAGTGCAACAGCCCTGCATTAAATCCTGCCCTCATGAACGCTTTGATGATGTTGTTTTTGGTGTTGAATAGTATTGTTATAAACTGAAATGTGTTTCTAATATTCAGTCTGCCCAGTTTTTATCAGTTTACTAAATATAAGAGTGTATACCATTAAACAACTCTTCAAATTGTAAAATGAGCACAAAGGATTTACTGCAGGGTGTTTTTTTGTTTTGTTTTGTTTTGTTTTGTTTTTTTGTCCACTGGCTGAATGTTATGTTGTTAAAAACAAGATAAAGTGATCATTTTTAAAAACTGTTCTGTATTTTTAATGTACTTAACAAGGAAAAGAAATGTACTCAACAAAAAAAGCTCTCACATAGACAGACAAACCTTGGAGCTGTGACTTAAGAGGCTAAAGGAACAGTACCAAAGTAGGGACTGTTGTCTGGTGCCACAGGCAGCTCTCCTTTGCACAATGTAAAGTAAAAGATATTTCATGCTTAACTGATTTACGACACTTTCAATATGTGTGTTTATTAATAATTTGACACATAGTTGGTAGTAGCATTTGGAAATTTGACAATGATTATATATATTTTTTTTTCCATTCTAAAGGGAGGATCATTGCACCTAAAAAAGCTCAAGTGGTTCAGCAACAGAAGCTGAAGAAGGTGAGAACAAGTTTTGAAAAAAAGTGACTCTCAGCTTTTCTTCAATCTTAAGAATTTAACATCAAAAACATCAGTGAGCTTGACTGGTGATTTGACTTTAACATGACCTGCTCTGCTGCTCCCTAAAAGGGTCTAGAGGTTGCCATCAGGAACAAGATTGAGCAGGAGGTGACCCAGAAGGCAAGCTTATCACTCCACAAGCCACTGAGTGTGGTTAAAGGGGCTGAAGGTAAAGGCAAACCAGGTGCTACCAAGCCAGGAACCAGCTCCAAATAGGACCTGATGCACAGCCGCACACCTACCGACCTGAGGATGACTGTGCTAAATTTAAGGACTTAGTCACGGCATTGGTGACCTACATTGACGCCATGACTCAGATTGAAGATACACGCCAGCTGCCCTGTTGTGTCTGTATCCTGAATGTTCCAGGCTCCTAGAAAATAGTCCTTATTGTACAGATACCAATCACTAGTCCTTTACTTTACAAAGAGTTATGTAAAATAAGAGAACAGATATTGTGAATATACTGTATGTATCACTGTGCCATGCAGGTTACATAAACCTCCACTGGGGGGCGTCACATGACTTTATTGACTCTCATCTACTTTCACTTTTTTGCTACTTTTTTGTTCAAAAAATCCTGATTTTAAAAATAAATCTTGATTTTTTTATATTACCTTTGGATTGTACCACCTAGTTTTATTTCAATCTATCATGCTGTTATATGACTCTACTGAAAACAATTAATAATCAGAGTAAAAGCGAGTGGAGAAAGTGGCTTGACATAATGTTTGATGTTTTAAATTTAAATATGAGTCATAGAGAAAACTGTTTGTTTTTTTTAAACACTATATTTGATTTTTTTCTAGAAACAATATCGGTAAGGGGATGGACATTTTTTGTCAGCCAGCAAAGTCCAGCAATGGCTTCAGAAGGCAAATGATTTTGGAGCCCCAGAAGGCGATATAAGTGACTTTTATGAAGAAAAAGTCCCCTTTAATATACCGTGTGTGTTTGAATTATTGAATTCAAAGACCTAAACATGACCAGAGCAATATATCCAGGCAGTAAGCCTGTATAACGTGACAAAAAAGAACAAGGTGAAGCCGTTCAGCTGAGGCGTGCCTGAGGTTTTTTTTTTGTCTTAAACAAACACCATCATCTAAAGACCTGAATGTTGTCAAGGCCACTAACTCAGATACAGAGTGACTCTACAGAAAGTTAGCCAGTGATAAGGCTGAACACAGGTTCAACTGTTTTAATATCAACAAACGCTCTCAAGCAACCTGAGGCAGAACAAGTTTGACAGGCTTCTCTGAGAACAAATAGATTTTATATACACATAAAAAAAATATTGATGTGATGAAATACCACATGCTGGGTTCTGTTTTATGAGGTATTTATTAAATTCTTTGTTGATATCACTTATAGCTTATGCAGTCCAGAGGCACAATGTAGCTGAATCTACATTTAAGCTTCATACTTGAGGTTTCTGTGTGAGACTTTTTAACTACTCTCACAATAACAGCATGCATACAGTGTACAAGGACAGCATATGGAAAACTATCACAAGACAAGCTAGTTATTAAAATAACTAGTAAAATACAATCAACATGTCATGCAGTACAGATTCATCAGCGCTTATTTCTAAAGCAGGTCTGTTGACAACAATCAGTGTATGTTTAAAAATCCTTTATGGCCTCCATGCAGTGAGCAGAGCGCAGGAACCGAGGGAAGGAGTCTTTGGCCATCAGGCTGTAGATCCTCTGCTGTGCCTGGTCGAATGTGTCGGCACACAGAGAGTCCATCACAGCCAGCAGACCCTCCCGGGTCTCAGCGTCCAGGTTTACCTGAGGAGGAGACAGATTATGAGAAGAAGCTCCTCAGTTAAAGTCTCCTCCTGCCTGTACACTTCACCAAGACCCATTCATCTTTTTTTTTAACCGTTCACACACTTTCTTCTCTTATATAACACTCTCCTCTCTACCAACCTCCTGCGGGGCGTCAGGGTTGATAAACTGGCCGTAGATACTGCTGGCCTTGGTCTTTGAAGGAGAAACCCTGTAGTCCTCGCAGGCCAGCCAGAACTCAAGGTTCTCCTCACTAAACTCCGAACGCAGGAACCCACGAAACACCTGCAGACCACCTGGGAGAGAGGAACAAAAGAGAAAGAGAGGACAGGTCAGAGGGAGGTGAGGCAAATCAGGAAGTGAAGAACCCTAACCCTTTATTAAAAACCTTCAAAAATTAACTCAAATTATCAACAGAATGTGCAGTTTTGACTTTATATGAAGTTTATATATTGTGTTTTAATCTATCTACTCTAGTTAGCATGCTAACCAACTAGCCCTGGCTCATCCCGGTCCAAAGCTATTGTGTCAGCGATGTAAAGCTACAGTTAGCAGTTACTCTGGTGTCATGCTGCCCCCTATTTGTTTAAAGTATGAATTTTTAACAGGTGGCCAATTCTTACATATTACACCTTTAAAGTGAGACTATGCAACTTCTGAGCAACAGCAGCCAGTGTAACACAAGTGACATTAAATGGTAATAATGATAAATGTTAACATGTTGTGTAACAGTAACATAAGTGTAATCTCACTAAAGATTGCCAACATTAGCCTCCAAAGTTACAGGTCATATCAGACCAAGTAAGGTTGTAGCAGCAAAATCCTCAAACCTCAAAACCTGTGTATTGAATTGAGCAAGAATGTGTTTAATTGCATTAATAATCAACTTTTTTTATTAGAAGAAGAATGTGTTATTTCTTCTTTAAAAGTTACACAGTGTTGCCAAAATGTGTGTGACATGTTTCTATTAAAATGCTAACCGCAGTAACATTCATGTTATTGCATTAAATTGTTGGACCTCGGAGAGGATGACGTGACGTTCCTGAGGTTTACTGTTGTATGGAACAGAGACATGTACAGACATTGGTGCTGCAAGATATAAATATACTAAACTATCTGTTGTGCACGCTTAACAACGATTTTCTTTTCTTACATACATAGAAGAAGTGTTAAAGAGGGGAAAAAGTCGATCTAACCGATTTAAAACAGATGATATAATTGTTGTAGCAGAAAAAGACAGATGTAACTAAAAATATGAACGGTGGCTCTGTTCTGTTCAAATGTCCCAGTCCCAATAAGTGTTCATAAAAGTATCATAAACACATTTATTGTTAGATTATAAGACCAAAATCATAAGACACTTGTTTACAGACAGTTTATAGAGAATAATAATAGTATTATAAGCATGTTTGTGATGCTATTATTAGAGTTATAAAAATCTGCCTTACTTTTGGTGCTGAGCAGAGTTTCCATGTCCTGAAATGCTTTTCCATCATGAACCCTGAGAAGAGAGACAGAAACAATTCAGCTTCACTGTGATAACGGTCAGTTGAGTTGACTTCCTACTTATTTGAAACATGGGTCTCAGTACTTGTGCTTGTGGTGTGTGTCAGCCAGGTGGCTTAACTTCACCCGCATCTCTTTTGCCCTGAAACACACAGGCAGAAAAAAAAATGAATAAACACGTACAACACTTTATAACACAAACTCTGCAATCAAGTTATCACAATTCAGACAGAAAACATGATGACCCAGGTGTATACTCACTTCTCCAGACATGAGGAAGGCAGGGAGGAGAGCCCTTTACACATTGAGGTGTGTAGTTTGAGAAAACCTACAAAGGGAGAATCAACAGATTGAGCTGTTTGTGACCACAGTAGAAGTTTTTTATTCAGTCAGTCAACCTCCCAAACTACTGCGCACTGCTCTTATATAGTATACCTGTTTGATATCTGATCCGTCAATCTCCCCTCAGACCAGCAGGTGCAGAGATGAGAGCTGAATGGAGGTGGTGTACGTGCTCACAGGCCATGTAGCTTTGTCAACAGGAGATACAGTACAAAGCAGGACAGCACATATACAGTAATACGGAAGTTAAAACAAGGGGACCTCCAGTGTGTGTGTGTGTGTGTTTGGTCAGGGATCATTGATAGACATTAAAGTCAGTCATTAACAAACCTGGATTGGCCTTTAAAGTGTTTGTTTGAGGAGAATAGAGTGATGAGGGAGGAGCAGGTGGACAGGCAGCATCACTCCTCTCTGGAAAGTCAGAGAGCGGCAGGATGGAGAAGTCGGTGTTACATGTTGATGGATAAAGCTGAGAGCATACTGTAGGAAAAAGACAGAACACCTGTTGAGATCATTAAATACAGTATCTCTGCAATAACAGTAACACCTGTATAGTGTATGTCTCCTGTTCTTTTCCTTAAAGGGGCACTGTGTAGTTTTGGAGAAGAAATTCAAACTCAAAGTTTTAATATTTACAATATTAATGAGGTAATAACTCAGAAATATTATATTATACATAGATATTATATTTTCTATAACTGAATAAAGAAGCTGTTCATTTTTGTTCCCGTTTGAGTCGTGCCATGAGTCACACTTGTGATGTTTGTCAATTTAAAAGATCATTTTACAAGTCAAGAAACTCACAGTGTGTTAATTAAAGTAATATACCATCTAGTTTTGTGTTAAATGCTCAGTAAACTGCATCGTCTCACTCAACACACGTCATCAACACCAACATGGCCGCCACCTCGGCACAGTAAAGTGTGTAAAAAGGTGAAAATCACAACAAGTCTGACCACGTTGTTAACTGCAGTTATGTGAAAGGAGAGTAAGTCAGGTCTGTGAGTTAGCTAATATATAGGAACGGCTCTAGAAGGTCTCAGTTATGGGTTCTGGTGAATGTTAAATGAGACCACATCACCTGCACAACGTTGGGGTTGTGGTCTTCCTAATTATGTATTTTCACAGTCTAATACTTGATTCGTTTCTTGACAAACTGCGACCTTCTAGAGATGAAAAATTATATTCAAACCTACAAACATCGCAGTATTCAAACGTGATCAAAACATTATTTGTCTCTATTGCATATTTTTTCTGAAATAAGGTCCCATTGTGGTCCACAGAAAGGGGCGTGACTCCGCCTCTCTATATAAATACATAATATTTCATGAGTTAATGATAATAAAGCAACATTTTAGAGACTTTGTTTTTAGTGTTTGGATGGAAATCAGTTTTTTTATTGTATTTATTTATTTATTTATTTGGGGGGGGATTTGAGGGGGGAATTACTGACGTCATTAACTCTAAAAATCCTGGCTATGGCCCTGGTTAAAGTGATTGTGAATAATAGCCTATCTATAAATGTCCACTACAAGACAAGAGCAAGTGCCAGCCACAGACTGTGTAGTGTTTAAATACAGTGTCCACAGTGTCCCGGCATGTTATTATCCAGTAGATCCTCCACACACACGCGCGCGCGCGGCTCTGTGCGCTGACACTTGGCCGTCAGCAGGCTGCTCCAGCCGGGGGACGGCTGTGTTTTCTCGCTTCCTGCTTCCTGTGAAATCTTCAAGACGGTGCGATCACCTGTGGTGAACACAGACCCTCTCTGGACCTGCTGAATCCAGAAGGGAGCTACTTGTCCGGTGTCAGGTTCGGTTCCAGCCAGGTCCGGTATACTGAGCTCCGGACCCGCTGGTTCCTGTCGAGTCCTGGTCCTCCGCATCCCGCAGCATGGGCGGCGGGTCGGGCTGGAGATAAACACACAGTGAGTCACAAAATGTTCCCGTGCGTTTTATTATTAGACCATAACAGCGTCCATAAGAGTGAAAGGGTCAAGTTTAACGAGCTCGTGACTGCACACGGACGCTCGTGTTGTTCTTGTGCGTCAATCTGCGCGAGGTCGAGCTACAGTATGAGATTATCGGTAATCGATCATAATCGCTCCCCACTCCGGAATATCTGGCGAGTCCAAGAAATTCCACAGACGTAGAAAAAATGATTTTACAGATGAAGAGGATGAACACAGACACATTCTCTTCATACAAACCAGAACGTGTCCTGTCTCGTAATCTGACCTTTTGAAGCAAGCTGTCGACCTGATTCCCTGTTGTGACTTGGGACAAAATAACAGGGACACACATTACAGTCAGTGTAACCCAACCAAGTATAATGTCATCTCTGATGCAGTCTAAATCTGTTGTTTCAAAAACCTCTTGTGACCCCTTAAAGGTCTAGTGTGCAGGCTTTCGGGTCAGAAGTGGAATATCATTTTCATAATAATGTTTTCGATCGTGTCTAATCACCTTGAATTAAGCAGCGTTGTGTTTTTGTTACCTGAATGAGTCTTTTATATCTACAGAGGGAGCGGGCCACCATGATGGTGACCATTCAGTCCAGTGAGAATCGCTCACCTGGCGCATACATTAAAAAAGTTTCTAACTCCTTGGTTTACTTCCTGGTTATGCAGCCCACTCAATGTACACAGTGGTGTTTTTCCCACTGCAAGGTGACTTTACATTGTGATGACGTCACTTGAAGAAAGTTTTTCACATATGAAACCTCATAATTGACCTTGTTTGCTGTCGAGGTGTTTCTGACTCTTTTACACTACTCAAAATTAGTTAAGGATATGGGTGCATACTATGTGTGTGTGCATGGATATGCAATAAAAGTCAAATGAAATGTATCACATGTATTGTAGTGAGTCCAATACCATGAGTGACCACTGGGGCAAATTAGGGAGCAAGGCTGAGCGGTGCCGTCGTGTCCAGGTCTAAATAATACATTCTTGGCAGGCCCTCTTCCATATAATCCACCATGTTGCACTGCCCTGTTTCTCCAGCGACGCTTCTTCTTTGTATTTGCTGTAGTAAGTGTTTAAGGCTTTGGCAGGTCTAAGGACTGTTCTGTCAGGCTGTGGTGACTGAATTGATGCCCCTGTATCCCATCAGCTTGACTCTGACTGGCACCAGTTATGGCACCCCCATGGACTTGGTTCCCTTGGGCGTACTGCCAGAACAGCAAGTCTCCCGGTCCGGACAAGGAGAGGGAGAAGCGGTGGGCTGAGCTGTTCAATCAGCTTGACCTCAACAAAGATGGACACATCGACATCAGTGAACTGCGGGCGGGGCTGGCAGGCCGAGGGCTTACCAAAGGCTCCCTGGAGAGGGTAAGACAGCAGGAGATATAGGATCCATGCAGTGGCATGTATCCCAGCTGGTCCACAGAATACCTTCATTTATTTTTGTTAAGAACTTCAACTAGAACTGGTATGTTTGCAGTCATTTGCTCCTCGGCTGGTGACAGGACCATTGTTTAAACCAATCATGTGGTTTAACCAGTTATATGTGTGTGTGTGTGTGTGTGTGTGTGTTTGTGAGAGAGACAGGGGTGTTCACAGGGATTTCCTTCTCTAATAGTAAATCAGAGGACCCAAGGATCTCACAGGCCTGCATCCAGTGAGGGCCTGTGAGACCCGGGGCTGATCCTTCCACTCTGCTGCTGCTGTTTGTGCAACAGCAGAAGTCACGAACATCAACAGCAGAGCTTTATTGTGAATACACACAGTCTGTCGCCCTCCTCTCAGTCTGTCTTTGGCTGTTTGTTCTGGTAAAAATTGTGTGGGTCAGCAAGAAGACTCGCTGTCACGTTCTCACTTGTCGCTCTCTCTTCTGTGTGTGTGTGTGTGTGTGTGTGTGTGTGTGTGTGCGCGCGCGTGTGTGTTTGTGCATGTGTGTGTGTGTGAATCTGTGTATGTACACATGTAAAGGGCAGCCTGGTGTCTATTTTTGTACAAGGAGCAGGACTTTGTAAGATGAGAATGATAACCTTTCTCTTAGTGTGAGACTTGATCTTTTTTCACATATGGATCATTGTCCAGAGTGTCAACATTTCCGTGTGTACCATGTCTTTTTGGTTATGTCTGTAATAACTATTGGAGAAATTTGCTTGTCTCCTTTTTTACTCCACTCCACTTATTCCGTGTAGTTTTACAGTCTGATCCCAAAACTTTCGGGAGAGATTTAAGTAATGGGACAGGATCACAGGTGAAAATACCTTTTTCAGAATGATCAGTTAGATTCTGTTCATATAAAATACAGACTGTATATTGTTTATATGCATTTTCTAATAAAAAATACTATCACTGTTTGCAATTAAAAAGAACTTCCAAATAAATGATCATAAACAGCTGCTGCAAATACAAAGCTAACATCTGCATGATCATGAGATTTGTTTTCCAACATCTGTATGTTTTGTAGTTCAAGAGACAAATGAATTAAATTATCACAAACCGAACAGTATTCAACACTTTTTTATGTTGGTCATTCCTCGCCGACACAACATGCTGTATCATTACTTGTCCAACAGATGGCAAAGTAGAGGAATATTTAAAGACTACAAACCTGGAGTGCAGTCTTGATGTTGTGGTGGTCAGCTCTGTATTGTCCCTGACAGACGAGGCAAACTTGTGCTGTTGTACAGAATTGATCATAGACAACCTTGCCACTCATCTAACAACATGTTATGATGTCTGATGTTCATAATGATAATAATTTGTATTGCATGTATCAAAACCAGCGTTAGGAAGTGCTTCACAACAGTGGCAGACTCAGGATGTTTGATGGGCAGGGGTGAAAAAATGATAAAAGGCACCAGCTGCATTAGGTGAAAATAAAAAAAGTAATGAGTACATTCAAATAGAGCCGTGCAAGACTCAAGTGCAATGACAAGAATAAAGGACAGTGTAATTAAAAATTCAAAATAGACTGAAAAATGTAAACACCTTAATAGGAAAGCCTTTTGATAAAAATAAGTAATTAAATGTGATTTAATAAAGCCAGCCTCCATTACTCAGGCATGTCATTCCACAGCTGAGGAGTCTAACAGCAAATGCTCGGTCCCCTCTTGTCTTCAGGTGTGGGTGTCAGCAGGTTCATGGTGTGAACAGGCTCAAATATATATTTTTGTCCTACTACCAGTAAGAAAGAAAAGCCCAGCAGCTTTCTGAACAGCATGATATGACATATGACGGATTCAGACATTGAGTGTAACATTTTTTCAGTCCCTGACCAAATATCTGCCAAATTGCCGGACTTGTGTCCTTCATTATCTGCTCTGGCTGTCTGTTTACAGATGGTGAAGGCCGGGGACACCAACCAGGATGGAGTACTGGACTTTGAAGAGTTCACGCAGTATCTTCGCGCCCACGAAAAACAGCTTAAAATCATGTTTCGTAGCCTGGACAGTAACAATGACGGTGTGTACAGCCCTCAGTACACAGCTGAAATAATAACTGATGTCACCATTAGTTCAAAAAACTTTCTCCCCACTCTCATATCTCTCTCTCTTACTGGTGGATCTGTGCAGGTCAGATAGATGCAGCAGAGATCCAGCACTCTCTCCGCGCCATCGGTTTGAACATCAGCCTGAAGGAAGCCACCAGGATATTACAAAGGTCTGCTTACAGTATGTGGATATCTGATATCACAGTATAAAGAGGATGGGAAGAACATCCACAGAATATAAAAACCTGTCTTGGACTGAAAATGAATGTGCATTACTCCTGTATGTTTACACCTGGGCTGTTTAAAACATTGAGGCTGATGGTTTCACTTTGCTATAGGCTTCAATGACAGCAGAGGGGCCTTCTCTTTTTAGCTCCTTCTCCGTCCTTCTGTTGGGTCAGATTGTGGGAAAACAAGAAGCATCCTCTCATACACTGTTATACAGCCAAGGCATGGTTCCACTGTCTATGAATTTCAGGACTTGTTTATGTGTTTGTCACTCAGAATGGACAAAGACGGTACCATGACCATCGACTGGGATGAGTGGCGGGACTACTTCCTGTTTAACCCTCTCAGTAACATGGAGGAGGTGGCACGCTACTGGAAACGCTCAATGGTGAGGTCACACTTCAACATACTTGAACAGCATTGTGTATCTCTAAATAATGACATGGTTGGGTTAAAGCAAGTGTCTGTTAATTAATGCTTGCCAAAGAAATACACATACTTTGCAGTACTTCCTGTCAACAATAAATAACATTATTTAATTACCGTTCAACAAAGAAAACTGGATTTTAAGAGGAAATTGTCCCCTCGAATACAATTTGTGTCAATTGTTTCACCTCTGACAGATCTTTTGGAACTATTTCTTTTCCTCTTTATCGTCCTAATGTCTGATCCTCATTCAACCCACCACTGGTTCAGTAGATGTTGGATATCGGTGAGCAGCTGACAGTCCCAGATGAGTTTTCTGAAGAGGAGAAGAAGTCTGGCTACGTGTGGCGGCAGCTGATGGCTGGAGCCATGGCTGGGTCTGTGTCTCGCACTGGGACCGCCCCCTTAGACCGACTCAAAGTCTTCCGGCAGGTCAGTCAGGGACGGTTATGATTTCATCTCTTAGATCAGTCTCGTTCATGTGTCACTGGTCGTGTGAAGGTTTTCTGTTTATCTTTGGTTTGTGGCAGAGAGCTTTTGAGATGAATCTTTAGTGAGCCGTGACTGTTTTACACAAGGTGCTCCTCTCTGACTCCGCCAGGTTCACGGTTCCAGTGATTTTAAAGGGAACGTGCAGAGTGGTTTTCAGTACATGGTCAATGAAGGAGGACTGCAGTCGTTGTGGCGGGGCAACGGGATCAATGTTCTTAAAATTGCCCCAGAAACTGCCATCAAGTTCACAGCTTATG
Source organism: Pagrus major (assembly GCF_040436345.1). Classification (NCBI taxonomy): domain Eukaryota; kingdom Metazoa; phylum Chordata; class Actinopteri; order Spariformes; family Sparidae; genus Pagrus; species Pagrus major. The sequence continues at coordinate 26,531,302 of NC_133215.1, read as the reverse complement.
AACAGGTAAAGAACACCTGAGACCTTTTACATTGTGTTTTTGTTTTTTTGTTTGTTCGTACTAATACACTACTACTACACTTCTCCCAGTCAGGTGTTTAAAGGAGTATTTCAACATTTTGGGAAATGTGCTCTTCTGCTCTATTACTAGAATTTAGACGAGAAGATTGGTACTAGTCTTTTGTCTGTACTCTAAGTATGAGGCTATCTGGCAGCACTGTTCGTTTATCTTAGTTTGAAGACTGGAAACAGGGAAACAGCTCCACTAGTTGTCCAGTAATGTCACAGTGACAATTAGACACCAGGAAGTCTCTGCTCCTGGCCGTCTGACACACAGGCCTAACCCCCATAAAAAGTACTACGTGCTGTTTTTTCCACTTAATGTTTTTGGACAAATTAATCTCATGACTGACTGACTGTTAATGTCAGCTGTTAACTTTGTTAACTGTGTTACCTTTGGACTGAACCAAGAAAGCTGTATCCCCCTGTACTCAAGTTTTTAACCTAAGCCAAACTAGCTGGCTGTTTGTTGTACCCAAAATATCTAATTATTTCTTGAAGCAACAGTTCCATCAATTCTATATCATCATGATTTCAACTCTCTCAAATGTTTACCTTATTCTTTCCTTTGCTCTAAAACTCATAGATCAAGACTGTGATGCGTGGCAGTAAGGACAGAAATCTGAGGGTTCATGAGAGGTTTGTTGCCGGCTCTCTGGCTGGAGCTACAGCTCAGACAGCCATCTACCCAATGGAGGTAATATCAGAGTAATACACACATAGAAACATTCATATAGCTTCAAGAAAACACACTTTCTGGGTTACACGATGAGTGAAATGACTGACGTCTTCTCATACTATTCCCCACAGGTGTTGAAGACCCGTCTCACACTAAGAAAAACAGGCCAATACTCAGGAATAGCAGACTGTGTCAAACAGATCATACAGAGAGAGGGTGTCCCAGCCTTCTACAAAGGCTACTTACCCAACATGCTGAGTATTGTCCCTTACGCCGGCATCGACCTGGCTGTCTATGAGGTCAGAGAGACGTGAGCACACAGCTTTCATAGTGCATCTCCTTCGTGTTAACCTTCTTCTCACTCCCTCTGTTCAACAGACTCTGAAGTTTTCCTGGCTGAACAGGAACAGAGGTTTAGCTGACCCAGGGGTTATGGTGCTTGTCGGCTGCGGTGCCGTCTCCAGCACTTGTGGACAGCTGGCAAGTTACCCGCTGGCACTGATCCGCACCCGAATGCAGGCACAAGGTCAGGATATTTGTGGTAATTCTAATATAGATTCAGATGAGTGGCAAGTTACAGGAAAAAAACTACATAAAGTGTCTTAGTCAATTTATTATTGTTTCTCAACCAATTTCTGCCAGTTTTTTTTAGATATTTATTAATTGATTTGTGTTTTTCCCTTAATTCATGAACAGGAACATGCTTATTTTGCAAACCCCAGCACTGTAAAACTATGAAGGACAAACCGATGATTTAGCTAAATTATTATAAACTGTGTTGCCACAGCTTAAAGTTACAATGTCAAAGATTTCCATCCTGATTGATTTGTGACGCCTGTAGTAACTGGTGCAGTCTTGTTTTTCTCTCCCCTCAGTTTCAGTGAAGGGAGCCCCTAAACCCTCCATGTTGGCCTTGCTCCACAACATCGTGACCCAGGAGGGTGTGGCCGGACTTTATCGAGGAATTTCCCCAAACCTGCTGAAAGTCATCCCGGCTGTCAGCGTGTCCTATGTGGTCTACGAATACACAAGGATACTCCTGGGAGTGGACATCGAGGGTAGGAGGGGTGGGAAAGGGAAGGAATAGAAAAAGGTGAAATGGTTTTTTAGTGGCTTTTAACTCCAAGCACGTACAAATCTTTTGGCAGTGCATGAGGAAACGGGCCTTGACTGTGGATGAGATGATTGGATGGAGAATGAACCGTGGAAGTAAAAGAAAAAACAACAGATCATCATGATATATAATCTGTTGCTCACATTTAGAGGACCTCACCTGAACTGGCAGCTGCTGTGATGAGTTTCACGTGCGATATGTTGCATTGCAATGCATGCCGGCAGTTGTGTGAAGGCTAATCAACTAGCCTCCTGCTACTGCATTGACTTGACAGATGAAGACTTGCATGAACATGGAAGCCTTGTTACATTCCTACAGCGCTATCTTTTCTCCTAGGTGGTATATAGCGAAGATAAAGGACTGATAGGAGGACGGATCCAGTTTCCGGAGGGGAACCTGAAGTCGCTGGAGTTACAGAGGCAGGACTTTGACTAACTTGTCATAAACACGTGTTACAGTACAGAGATATTTATTAAACAACAGAAGGTTACTGAACTTGGCTGATAATGAAAAAAGAAGAGACACTGCCGATCTTCTCTTTCCTGGAGGAAAGCACACCAATGGATTTATATTTTACTGGAGTGAAACTGCCAAAGCCATACCGAGAGGCTTAGAGGACTCATGATAACCTCTCATGCAAAATGTTCATATTTTATCAGTGTTCTCAGCAGAGAGCCGTGTTTGTGTCTGTTTTCTTATGCTTGAAAGACACTACAGGGTCCAGGGCCACATAGTATTTTCATAAACTGTATGCGCACAATATGCAGGTTTAACACTATGGTAAGAGTTAACTTTGTAGCACGAAACAACAAGATTTAATGCCAATGAACATTTTTGATGTTTGAGTATTTATTATAGAATGTGCAAATAAATGGATGCATGGTGCTACTTTTGTTAAATAAATGCCTCGTGTCGTTTTTTTCTGAAAAGCTGCAATACTGAGAACAGCTAGCTTTTTTCGGCATGACACGCCAGCCTAATGAAATCAGTGCATTCATACTTGAAAGTATTTGTTGAATGCCACTTTCTCCACCCTGTTGCTTTCAGTTGCAATGTAACTGAAGCTAAGAACGTCATTTTCTTCAGCTGCTGTCACTCTGCTGCTAATAACTCAGGTCGACTGAGGAGCTCTGGCTGTGCAGTATGTTAATTATGTGAGCAAATCCAACTATGATGGCAAATGAGACAGCTCGTGTGCAGTTTGACCTCATGGTGTCCCAACAAATGTTACTACAAGATTTTTTTTATGTCTTTATGCTGGCGAGAGCTGAAGGTAGAGGCTTTATGTTGGCAGGTCGTCAGTCTCTCTGTCCGTTCCTTTCTTGTGAACGCGACATCTTTGGATTTCCTCGAGGGCATTTTTTCAAATGTGGCTCAAACTTCAACTTGGACTTGGATGAACTTATAAGATTTGAGTAGTCAAGGTCAAAGGTCACCACCACCTCACAAAATTTTGCCCATAATTAAACGAAATCATACACTAGTTATGACAATTTCACGCAGAAGTGTGGGCAGACTCAGTCCACAATGGCGAGGTGGTAATTCTTGTTTGGTAAAGCTTTATTTTACAATCCATAATTTCCAAATAATTTCAATAGTCAAGTGTCAAAAGTGACTTTGAAGTTAGTAATGTTGACCTCATATTAATGAATATGATGTATATAAAATGCAGTGACTCAGATAAGGCGTCAAACACGTATTGGCTGTGTTCAGATGGTAAAACAAAGATGATGCCATTGTAATATAGTTTCTAGATATCAAATGTTTTTATGCAAACAGGAAATGAAGAGCTCACTAACTATAAGTACAGGCCTGTCCTCACCGGCGCCTGGTCCACTTCAGCCCAGTAGGTGGCGGTATTTTTGCTTTATAGCATTGAGGGTCAACAAACAAAGCCATAAGGAAGAAGGAGAAGAAGAAGTCCCGGGTGTTAAAGGTTCGTTGATTGGTTACTTTAAGCAGGGAAGTTTGCCGGCGTGGTGCGCACTCCGCTCACATTGGTGTCTCCGGTACGCTCCCGTTTAGCCTTCCCGCTTCTGCGCAGCTCGATCCGGCCAAAGCTATTCAGCTTCTCCCCTGTGTCTGTTTGCCCCTTGTGAGCAGCATGTCTGATTACGACGGTCTGTCGACTAATGGAGTCGGCGCTGGGATGAGAAAAGACGCCTTTGCTGATGCTGTACAACGAGCCAGACAGGTGAGTGATGGACTCAGCCTAGGAGAAGACAGCCGGCGAGCTAGTTAGCTGGTGGGAAACCGCAGCTAGCTTAAGCACCCGTGACGTTAGCTTGAGTTAACAGGCTAGCTAGCGAGCTAATAGCGGTGCCATTCATTTGTCTAACGCTTGCCAGGTTGAGCGGTCAAATACATGTTTGCGGGCTGGATTTGAGCAGCAGCCGCAAAAATGTAGGTCACTCTTTCATTTAATAAAAAGCGCTCGTCGCCAAGGGGAGCCTCAGGTTAGCTGTTAGCTGTTAAGTTAAATGTACTAGCTGCTTCGGCTAACGGGCTAGTTACTACAGTTAACGGCGAGCTGATGATTAAGTTTCATCCTCCTCAATGTATCAAACCACATTTTAGAAATAAATTGATCAATTAACCCGCATTGACCTGACATGATTGTCATGAAGTAAGGTCAACTAACACATTTTGTAATATTGATAAGTAGCATTTAATGGACAAAAGGACGCTTGAGTGTTGTGTAGTGACTATAATTCTAGTAACTCACTCGTTAGCTAGCTGTTTGAGGTACGATGCTCGTTAATGTATAACTACTGTTTTTAAACTTATTTAGTCCGTAAACTGGTCAACAGCAAGCACAGTTGTCCAAGAGCTCAAGGTTACAACATTTTCTGTCAGAGGAACAAGCCCCAAATCTAAATATATTATAAAATCTATATATTAATATATAAATTATTATTATTATTATTATTATTATTATTATTATTATTATTTAACATTTAAAAAACTGAAAATGGAGGGTTTTTTTTGTCATTTTTGCTTTTTAAATTAAATGCTCAAGAAAAAGGATGAATTGATTAACGAAATTGTTGCTGATTAACTTTCTTTAAGCTTTACACAAGGTGCTGTGAATGCACTGTTGGTTGTAATTAAAGTAGGAGTACTCTAGCAATGTAATATTGTGCTTCCATAAAGTTTCTGTCACTTGTGTGACAGATTTATTAATGAGAAATGAGGCACAGATATCCTGACTTTGATAGTTTGGGCCAAGCTCTGCCTGGTAGATGTACATGTCTTTCGTCACCCTGAACAAATTTCATATTTGTCGTCTCCGGGCCCAGAGAACCCCCAGATGAGGTCATCTCATGAGTAGATTGGTCTTCATGTGCCACTTTAAATGAGATGATCTTTCTTTAAACTTAATCTCAATCATACAATAACATATGCTTAAAAGGTCACTTACTTTTGATAGTGATGTTGAAATACACTTACTTAAACTTGAAAGGTCATCATGACTATTTTAGGGTGTATTGCAGTCACTTCATCCGGTATATGTCTTTTGTCTTTGTAGATTGCAGCTAAAATCGGTGGAGACGGAGTTCCTGCAGTGAGCAACAACGGAGGTGCTGAGAACTATCCATACGCAGCACAGAAAAGATCCCTGGAAGAAGCAGGTTAAAAATCAGCACAAACAGCCACTTTGTCTGCTTTTTGTTTGTCCACATTGTAAGCTTCACTCTTTCTTTTGCTTTCAGATGAACCTGATGCTAAGAAGGTAGCATCACAGAGCGAAATAGATTCTGCATTGTGTACGTTAAATACATAAATTGAGCCTATTACAAAGACACACTTGACTCAGTTTCCAACCACTCACAATTTTTCCTTCTCTTGCAGCTATTGGAGCTCAGCTGGCTGCCCTGTCTCAACAAAGGTACAGAGTGACTTTTAGTGTGTCTTTTGCATGAACACTTTAGGTGTTTGTGGTTATGTTGTATATATTATATCATGTTTGTTTTTTTGTTTTTGTTTTTTTACCTGTCTGCAGTGTTAGGCCCTCCACAATTACAGAAGAGTGCAGGGTGCCTGATGGCATGGTCGGTCTGAGTGAGTACATGCCCATACATATCTTAAACCACAGACACAATGGCTCGTTGCTGCGTTACTCTGTTCAAGCTAACATCTAAATGTCTTGGCTTTCGTCCCTAAAGTCATCGGCCGAGGAGGTGAACAGATTAACAAAATACAGCAGGATTCTGGCTGCAAGGTCCAGATCGCGCACGGTGAGCTATGTTCTAACTCTACATTTGCCAAATAAAACAAATTGTAAAGGATTTTCCAGTTGCTACATATTTTCATATTCATTCACAGACAGTGCCGGTCTTTCCGAAAGAAGTGTTTCTCTGACTGGCTCACCAGATGCCGTAGAGTAAGTTGGCGTTCACATTTAAAACAATATATTGCTCATTTTCCAATGCAACTACTCTCCTTAAATCTCAAAGACAAAATTGGGTTTTCATTCATGAGTCTCTGTACATGTCTGCTCAAAGCTGAACTTCTCCAGAGATTGATGGCTAGGCTAATCAGACAACACACAATGTGTTGAAATTTTGTTTAAGCTTCAGAAATAGGATAAGATCTTGCACAAATTTCCTGTTTACTTGTGCAATGCAAACAGCTTTCTCTATTGGGATGATTTTTTGAAGTGTTTCATCTCTACGGCAGTACTTCCTCTCAGGCCTTGTACACTTGTCCTTTGCTGGCATTGCACAATATGCTCTGCTATGGCACTTAATCTAGTCTTAATCATTTCTAGCTCATAACTAGCTGTGATTGATTCATTGAAAGGCGGTTAACAGCATGCAAGGCACACCTCAGGCGCAAAAGTATCTAAGCATGACGTGCACAGACTTAAAAAAAAACTTATCAGTTTTCCTTTTTTTTAACTTCTAAGAATGGTGGTTGTTGTAGGATTAAGGTCAATGGATATCAAGAGCTGTACTTGCAGCCTTAGGGCATATATACAATAGGGCCTGACTTGATTGCACAGAAAGATGCAATCAAAGCATTGCCTGTTTAGAACTGCAGCTGGAGACTGTGGCACACTGTAGGTGCAGCTGGAGCTTCTTGCACTGCCTGTAATAAGACAGAATAGTGTGACCCATTAACTAAATGTCTTGTATGCCCCCTTTTTTTAAATTTGAATTTGCTTCCAGGAGAGCCAAGGCACTTATTGATGACATAGTGTCAAGGGGTCATGAGTCATCCAATGGACAGTCAGGTTCCATGCAGGAGATGATCATCCCTGCAGGCAAGGCCGGCCTTATTATAGGCAAAGGAGGAGAGACCATTAAACAGCTACAGGTGAGAATCACAGACCAACTTAATGTAACTGTGATCATTTGATTACGCTGTACAAATGTTAGAGATAAAATGATTATTAGAGGAAAAGTGAATTTGCCCCATGTGTTGTGTAATCAAGTAAAATGACTCTCTGTGTCTGTGAAATCTTAGGAGCGGGCTGGAGTTAAAATGATTCTTATTCAAGATGGATCCCAGGGTCCCAACATCGATAAACCCCTGCGCATCATTGGAGACCCCTACAAAGTGCAGGTACTATTTTAAGGAAATGATGTTGGTTAAGTGGTGGATAATTTATGCCCACATACTCTTTAAATTATCTTCCTTGTGCTTCTTTCTTTTTTTTTTTTTTAGCAAGCAAAGGACATGGTTAATGAGATTCTACGAGACCGGGATCATGCAGGTTTTGGAGACCGTAATGAATACGGATCGAGGATGGGTGGAGGAGGAGGAGGAGGTGGTGGTGGTGGCGGCGGCGGCAACGGGGGTGGCGGCGGTGGCATCGATGTAAGTAATCTGTTTGTTTCAAAACAAAAGGCAAAGTTGGGACAATCTGCGTAACATAGTGCACTTTTCTTTACTGAATAATATGTTTCCCTTATTTTAATCATTGGGGAAGCTCAACCACTTTCAGCAGTTATCACAAATTTTTTTTTTTTTGTAATTCTGCAGATAGCTGTGCCCCGTCACTCTGTGGGAGTTGTTATTGGTCGAAATGGGGAGATGATCAAGAAGATCCAGAGTGATGCTGGAGTGAAGATACAGTTTAAACCAGGTGAGTGCTCCAAATATTTTCTGGAAGATTATACTGCATCCTTTTTTCTTTTTCTTTTTTTTTTACCATTTTGTTGGCAAGAAAAAGGTCACTTTTATCAGTCAGTTTTATTTTCTTGTATTTAACCTCCTGCACTTCTCTTAGTTCATCATTCCAACGTCTCTTACAGCTGCAGCTAGTTAAAATTATAGCTACTACAATATTGACCAGGTATAAAGAAATATGCATCCACATCATTACCAGGGTGCCCATGAGTCCTTGAAAGTTTGTAAAAAATTTTTTTTTTTTTTTAATGCTTTGAAAGGTTTTGCATTAGAAATAAAGTAGACCTGTTTCAGTGATGGCGCTTGAATTTATATCAACATCGGTAAATAGGCTACATTCCGCTGCCTGCTTGTTTCTTGCGCCATTTTCTGCCATGTTGTCTGTAAATTTCTGTAAAGACTGATTGGGATGGAAATTCTCTTCTTCCAGTTGATTATTTGTCTTCAGTACCTGTCAATAAACCTGCCTGTCCCTTTGTCTTCCCTCACAGATGATGGTACAGGTCCTGACAAAATAGCCCATATTATGGGTCCACCTGACCAGTGTCAGCATGCTGCTTCAATCATCACTGATCTGCTACAGAGCATCCGTGCCCGAGAGGAGGGTGGTCAAGGGGTAGGTAGAGGGTGCAGAGGCAGGCCTTTTAACATGTTTATCTTGATTTCTGTGTTTATGATGGAACAAGGAAACAGGGCTTTGCTGTTGAACAGTTAAACCTAATGTGAGGCGTGTTTCTCCCCCCCCCCCACAGGGTCCCCCTGGTGCAGGTATGCCGCCTGGTGGGCGAGGACGGGGTAGAGGCCAGGGAAACTGGGGTCCTCCAGGAGGAGAGATGACCTTCTCCATTCCTGCACACAAATGTGGGCTTGTCATTGGCAGAGGAGGAGAGAATGTCAAGTCCATCAACCAACAGACCGGTGCATTTGTGGAGATATCTCGTCAGCCTCCACCGAACGGTGACCCAAACTTCAAACTTTTCATCATCCGAGGGTCTCCGCAACAGATTGACCATGCAAAGCAGCTTATCGAGGAGAAGATTGAGGTGCGTTTAAGTGACTCTCGGAGCAGAGAAGTAATACACATTTCAAACATTGTAATTGATTCGTAATTTGAATGGTTTCGTTTTGCTGTTTTTTTTTTTTTCCCTCCAGGCTCCATTGTGTCCAGTTGGTGGTGGTGGACCAGGTCCAGGAGGCCCAGGTGGTCCAATGGGTCCCTATAATCCCAATCCTTATAATGCAGGGCCACCTGGTGGTGCTCCTCAGTAAGTACAGCTAACAAACACTTGTATGCAGGAATTTTGAGTTTTCTTTCAGGGGAGAGTGATTTTTAAATAAGCATTTTGTGTTTAAATGCTTCTGTCCTTCTCTGCAGTGGCGCTTCGCCTGGTGGCCCCCAGTTCTGTCCTCAGGGTTGGGGAAATAACTATCAGCAGTGGCAAGCTCCAGGCCCACATGACCCCAGTAAGTATCCTTTTTATATTGTGCGCTAAATTAAAATTATTCAGAACCTGTTCTTACCTCAACTGTTCTTTTAAATAAAAAATAAAAAATCCTTAATCCTCCCCTTTAGGTAAGGCAGCAGCAGACCCAAATGCAGCATGGGCGGCCTACTACGCACAGTATTACAGCCAACAGCCAGGGGGTGCCATGGCAGCTCCGACACCTGGAGCCCCTGCAGCAGCAGCACCAGGGGACCAGAGCCAAGCAGCGCAGGCCCCTGGGGGCCAGCCAGACTACACTAAAGCTTGGGAGGAGTACTACAAGAAGATGGGCATGAGTAAGTGGGATCTACTCAGACACAGTTGTATGTACTTGGGTTAACTGAGCTTTAATCTACAAGTTTCTGTCTGGGGGAGTTAACTGAGTATTACATTTAGAACTATTAGTATTGTAATTGGTACCATTAGATTAAATAAGTCAGTCATGCTGATGTCAATAGCACACCTCGAAATGAAACAATACATGACTATGCGTGTTGTTTTTCCAGCCCAGCCAGCTGGAGGGGCAGCAGCTGCTCCAAGTGCAGCACCAGCTGCCGCAGCAGCAGCAGCGGGAGGAGCTGCCGCTGGAGGCCAGCAGGACTACAGCGCAGCCTGGGCTGAGTACTACAGACAGCAGGCTGCCTACTATGGGCAGGGAGGGCAGGCGCCTGGTCAGGCAGCTGCTCCACAGCAGGGACAACAGGTAGCACATCCATGACCAGTAGGGCTGGTTGGGTACCGTTCACATTTGAACTGGCAACAATGCCCAGTGGTACCTAACCTTGTGGTCTTATTGTCTTAACTACTGCAGTGCGTTCATACTGCAATACTTCCCCATTTATAGTTCATAATTAAAGTACTGTTGGTTTCACAACGAGGTTTGTAGCCAACAATCAAGAAAACCTAAGACAGTCAAAAAAGCCCAGTTAATTCCAACAACTGATCCAATCAGCTTTACCTGAAAATGTTCAAGTTGTCAATGCCTCACTTAGTTTCATCATCCATGCAGCATTTAACATTTAATTTTAACTGCGGATGCTGCAGGGAATGTGGCTTTCAGGCTATCGAATGCAGTACACTCTTCAGCTTTTAGATACATTTTGTGTTTGACCAGGTGTTTCCAGGGGTCAGGCATGTTGCACAGGCCAGCTTCGCATTTTGCATTATAAATATTGCAGCAGGGTTGTCTGTGCCGAGTTTTGAAAAGCAGTGGTGATGTCATCTTGCTCTCTATCTCTCTGTACAAAGTTGCACTCTCACCCAGGTGCACTGTCGGGTACAAACACTTTGAGCCAATTGATTTAGTTTGAATTGTTGATCTGTAATGTGCTCATACCCTTTTTAAAGTACAAAGTTCAGTGCCTGGTTAGTAATGGTCTGCGTCCAAAACTAACCATCTAGCTGCCAAAGTCTAGTAAGCTAAAAACTAGAACCTGGCAAGAACACATTTACTGGCAAAAATATTGGATTGTTTTCCTCACTGTTTTCTGCACCATTTTGTGTTTTAGAATGAAATTCTGTGACAATCAATACACATTAGATGATTAGATGTTTGTTATCAGTCATGTGTTTTTTTTTTTAATCCTAATTGCTATGAAGTCATTCTTGGTGACCTCTGGTGTTGCCAAATAAAAATTACAGTCATGAAAATCGTGCAGCCAGACAGTTATTGAATAGATATCACTCTATGTAAAGGCAGCTTAATTGGTTTATGTCAATCAAAGCTCTACATTGTTAAACAGGAACAAAGCTTTAAGAACCAGCAAAAACAAAATGCAGTCAAAATTGTGACCTTTAATGTACTATCGGCACTATTTTGTACTTGATAGTTGTTAATTATCGATTCTGCATGAAAGTATCTGTATTTATGTACTTTGGACACCATGAGAATTTTTGCATTTCTTTCTTAAGCAGACTGATTAATTCACATTTTGTGTCATTTCAGGCCCAGTAAACGATTGGCTCGATCTGTTGGATGGTTGCAATGGCTCTCTGGACTTGTTTTTTCTATCAAGAGATTTCATTTTTGGCTTAAACAAGACAACGCCACAGTTTACTCATCCACCCAGACATTTTCTATTCCAACATTCTTGTTTTTTAAAGTCAAAATTGAAGAACGAAAAAAGGGAACACATTTTGTCCATGCATCGAACAAAGCACTATATAACTACATGGGTTATGATTCAGTTTGTCCCTGAATCAGTTTCACGTCTCCCACAACTTCGTATACATCTTATCCTTTTTTTTTTTTTTTTAAAAATGTGAAATGACGAAGCATCTTTGCTTACAAGCTCGCACAACAGCATCTCAACACTGACTGACATTTAAGAAGTTTTTACCCATCAATTTCTTGAGGGTAAAATGCAGTCTAGCAGTATTTTGAATATATTCAGAAATTATGTTTGTAAGAAAATACAGAAATGTTGGTCTTTTTCTTTTCTTGTTCTTGGTACTTTTTTTTTTTTCTTTTTAAACTTCATTTTTAAAAACATTCCCAGTGTTTAAATTGCAGGTGCATTTCTTCCTGCTGTCATGATTTCTTAGTTTTAATTTTATTCAGTGTAATTATTTTCCTTGAGGGGTGTGTGTGTGTGTGTGTCTGTCTGTCTGTATACAGTGTATGCTACTGAACAGAAAACTGTGTGCAAGTTGGCTATAATAAGGCAGTAACTGTCCTACAGTATGTAGGTTGGTTGTGTGTGCATGGATGTGTTTGTGTGCTTGACTGCCCCCTTTTTAATTTCTGTATTGTTGAAGATACTTTTTTTTTTGTTCCAATAGGATCCGTTACTGTATGCTGATTTTTTTTTTTTTCTTTTTTTTTTTTTAAATGTTATTTTTTACAGCTTGTTTTTAAATACTTAAATAAAAAGGTTCAAATCACCAGTTTCTTTTTTTATTTGTGTGGTCAGTGTGTTTTGGGAGTTGGTTGTTTCCCATTTAAGACTTCAATGCAACAGTTGTGTCAGATTAAACGTGTTTGGCTTGTTCCACATTTTATTTCTCTTGTCTTTTATTTCTTTTTCTTTTGGAAGGGGCACTTACTATAACAAACCTGCTTGGGTGCTTCAGTAGTGGCTTTCTTCAGGGTGTCACCTCTGTCCTGTTCTACCTTTGTTTTGGTTTTGATGGATGCATCCACCGGCGAGTCAGGGCAGTCTCGTGCAGCCCGTGGACCAATCAGCGACCGTCCTGACTGCAACGAGGGACCGCAGTTGAGTGGGAGATGGCGCCCAGCTCGAAATCCGAAAAGGACGATAGCAAACAGAAAGCTCAAAGAAAACACAAAGACCATGTCGTGAAGCTTCTCATGCGTGGGAAGGTAGGCAATACACAATATGAAACAAAATACGAAGAGGGTGTTTCAGACACAATGCAAGGTTGCTTCAGTGAAAGCTTCCCTGTCTTCAGTAGCCTCTCTGGCTAGGTTAAGCTAGCTGCTAACCTGCTCGGAAGCTAACTACGGTCTAATGGCAAGCAGATGGCTAATTAGCTAATGCTGTAAAGTATGTAACCATTGAGTGTGCCCTGCCTTCTAGCAATGCTTCACGGCATTTGTCTGTCTTGTTGTGGTTTGTTAATAGGCCCATAGGCATCCGGACGTAGATGAACAGTGTTAGCATGCTAGCTATTAAAGCCAATGGTAAACACCTTCATATTGAAAGCTCAATCGACGTTAGCTTAGGTTAATCCTCATCTGCAACTTGCAGGAACCACCAGCACATAGATGCATACTCAACCTTCAGACTTTACGTTAATCATTGAACCATTTTACCCTACAGTGAACTGATCTGCTGTGTGTGTGCTCCAACCTTTTAAATACTCAAGTGTGTTGTTACTGTGCAGGACATTGAATGAAGCTGGATTTCCACTGTGGTTTGTTCTGAATTCAGAGCAGTCACCAATGGAAGGGCTTTTCCATTAACACTGCAAGTCCTGTGTCTTTTATAAACTGTTTGCACTGTGTATTTGTTTATTCCACTTTCTTGCCTGTTCTGCAGCTATCAGGACAGTTTTCTCAGCGGCAGTTCACGAAGCTGCCACCTCGAGTGTGTGTCCCATTAAAGAACATTGTCAGCGAGGAGTTCCTGAGAGCAGGGTCAGTGTGTTTACTTAATGGTTTGTTGTCATCAAGGATCTTGTCTCATACAGCAGACTGCAGTACACCTTCTTTTAGCTCACACAGATGTATCGGATTTGTGCATCTCTACTTGCTAGTGACCATTATGTGAGCATTTACCACGTGTTATGTTGTTCAAGTTGAGACATGTATGACAGTGGACTGTCTGTTTATTGGGTTCCAGACATATCTTTCTTGGCTTCACCAAATGCGGCCGCTACGTTCTGTCCTACACCAGTGACTGTGGAGAGGATGATGATTTCTCTTTCTATACCTACCATCTCTATTGGTGGGAGTTCAACCTGCACAGTAGACTCAAACAGGTAAAGGAAAGGAAGTGTTCGCACTTAAAACACAATCAAGCAGGTTTAAAGACGGTCCAACAGAGGACTAATTATATGCGATACCGTGTCCCATTCCATTTACTCCTTTGTCTCATGTCTGCGTTGTCTCTTTAGGTCCATCATGTACGTCTGTTTGCAGGAGAGGAAATCTACAGTGACCTGTACCTCACTGTGTGTGAGTGGCCAAATGACCACTCCAAAATTGTCATCTTTGGCTTCAAGTAAGGAATAATAAACACATCGATCAGCAGTCATATGGAGCTGATTCAGTTTAAGCTGGTATTATGTTATTGTAGTTTTTAGTTAATGATAAGTAATTTTTGTTTTCTACCAGCACACGTAGCTCAAGCTCTGTTCTGATGAACTTAATGATGAGTGATGAAAACAACAGAGACATCTACATCACCATTGCCTCAATGCCTCCTCCTAAACCTTGCTCACACTGCTGCCCAGTTCCTTCAGCAACAACCATACGCACAGGTAAAAACACACACACACACATTACGTTACTATTCTCACCGCCTTCATCTCTCTTTCTCTCTCATCTGACTTCCTGCTTTTCTCTCCCCAGGAAGTGGTGAGTGTCTGGAGCATGGCTATGTGCTGAACAGCAGGTACCAGGTGGTGTACCCTTTCCCAACTTTCCAGCCAGCTTTCCAGCTGAAGAAGGACCAGGTCATCCTGTTAAACACTAGCTACTCTCTGGTGGCCTGTGGCATCTCACTCTGCCCAGGTAACACATATACGCCAATAGTAGACTAAGCACATTGACTTAAACATGTCTGTTTCATGTGACTAAAATCATATCATTTGTTAGACTTTGTCAGTTGCGATCCAGTACATAGGGGGTAGATAGAAAAATGGGTCAGATTGTGCCATTTTGTGGCAGATAAATACTTTTCCATCTGTTCTTAGTTCAAGCTGTGCTCAAACATCTTTCAGTTTGAAAGAGAGACTGAAGTGAAAGACATGAAAAAGACCACTGTCACATTGTCACTTGTCCTCCATGTCAGTACCCAATCCTGCCAGCTGCCTGATCGGTACTGCGCTTGTGCAGCTCTCAACAGAGATAAGAAACTAGCAATATGTGGCACTCCTTAGCAACCTCCATCATCAGCTCCAAAAAGAAAATGTGTCTAATTCAGAATATTATTGGATGTAGTACAGTACCTGTACCTCTGCTACTTCCTGTTTTCCCTTTTTCCAGTGCGTTCTTGACAATGAGAGACCAGAAGGAAAAAAAACAGCATATACACAGTAATTTAGGTGTAAAAATGGTACAAGATGCACACTTATAAAGGTGAATGACCAATTGTTACTCCTGATAGTCATTTTCAGTCTCATTAAGATGAGATAATCCTTTATTGAACCCCAGAGGGGAAATTCGAGTGTTGCAGTAGCACAAGGACAGCAACGCAATAGGAAAATATATATATATATATATATATATATATATATATATATATATATATATATATATATATATATATATATATATATATATATATATACATAAGTACATAATATAAGTATATGAATAGAGTAAATCAAATCAATCAATTGCGGCACACATATATTACCCACAACTAGGCCTGTCACGATAATCAATAAATCAATTAATCATACGATAAATTAAAATGAGCTCGATAATTTTGCTGGCCTCGATAATTTCCATGTGCATGCTTGTTTGTTTTCCTCTGTCTCTCACTAGAACCCTCTTGTCAGTCACTAGCCCCATTCACGCAGCCGTTTGCATGCGGGGATACTGCGCCAATTCTCCGCATCCGCCTTTGTGTGAACGTTTCAGATGCGGTGAGGGGTGAAATTTCGCTGCGCCTCCGGAGATAGTATCAGAGGCAAACCGAGCCGGCGGCGCGGAGCGAGGGCGTGTCGATCTGATGGTGTTGGTGTCTGATAACTCTACAGATCCTTCACTCAACAAAATAAAAATAAATGTCCCACAAAGCAACGTTACAGGACCAAACAACAGGAACGTAGTAACTGGTCGTGTCTTTGGCAACTTATGTGAGGAAAAAAATACCGCAGTTATTCGTGGAGAAGTGTCTGTCAGCCTGTCGGTCTGACCGACTCTTCGTCACATTTCTGCCCGAAAAACAGCGTCTGTCCCCGGCAAAAAACTTTAACTCACCAAGTGTCTGTCAGCCTGTCGGTCTGACCGACTCTTCGTCACATTTCTGCCCGAAAAACAGCGTCTGTCCCCGGCAAAAAACTTTAACTCACCAAGTGTTAGTCGCGCGACGGTCAGTTACTGTTGTCATGGTGACGGTCAGCCCTCCCGAGAGTGAAATAGTCAGACAGCGTCCAGTTTACTGATGGCGATTATGTAATTATGTAAATGATAGAAAAACGTAACTTTGTCACTTTCCAGGATGTTTGGTGTGTCAGGATCTCAATCACAACACATTATAACAGCATCCATATGATTATAAACAGACAGCTGGTACATGTTTAGATTAACAGGAGGACACCGGGGAAACACCTTGAAAAAAAACACATACGTCATCATCATCACGTGTACCGTCACGCCTCCGCATCGCTACAGACAATGGTGCTAACATTGTTGCTGCAGTAAGGAACCGTGGCTGGCCATGGCTCAATTGCTTTGGCCACAGCCTCCATCTTTATTTATTTTGGATATTTAAAATGTCTTTTTCACATTCCAATGTTAAATATTCTTTAGAAATAAAGGTTTATTGATCTTTGAAAGGGTGTACTTGCGTTATTATGCCATTATCATTATATTAGTTGAAAAATGGTCTCAAAGCGACAATATTATCGTTTATCGCAATAATTTCTAGGTCAATTTATCGTCCAGCAAAATTTGTTATCGTGACAGGCCTACCCACAACTAGTGTTATACCTACACTAATTGTGAAATACCATCTTAAACAAAGTGAACAAGTGGTGAGATTAGTAGTAGCAAGTCAGGAGTACAGTATACGTAGTATTTTTAATCCACACCTATTAGGATTTTTCAAGCTGACATTGTTAAGCCTTGTTTAGGTTATTTTTCCTTTCCCTCTCTGTCTCTTGCAGGTAAACAGGGTCAGACATCACAGATCCTTTACACAAAGAGAGCGGCTCTGTCAAGTCAAGTCTCAGCTGCTTTTTCCTCCACCTCCTCGGTCTCTGCTTCTTCGCTACCTCAGGGATCTCCTGAAAGCCGGCTGCCACCTAGCAGACCTGCTCCAGTTCCCTCATCTCCGAGCCAGTCACAAGCAGCTGTGCGAGCCCGGGAGTTCGCTGCTGATCTCTTCAGGCGGGCCCAGGGAGGAGGAGGAGGAGGAGGAGGTAAAGAAAATGAAGGCCAGACAGAAAAGAGAAAAGCTGATAGTGGTGAAAAAGAGACAGCACGTGTACCAGGAGACAAAGGGATAAATGTAGAGAGGGGGAGAGAGGAGGAGGATTCTAGAGAGAGGAGAGAGGAGGAGAGACGGACTAGTTTACCACACGCGTCAACATCGACTGGGAGCCGCAGTTTGCCACAGTGCACTGAACAAGTGATGTCTCCTGCCTCCACTTCCTCATCACCATCATCCCCTCCAACTCCGTCCTCATCCCAGGAGACTGGCCCCAGTGAGCCTGGATACGTCAACTATTCACGCCTACAATACTGCCTCCAACAGCCAGGGGCAGCAGAGCAGAATACAGGAGGTGAGAGGAAGAGGAGGACACAGAGAACAAGTGATTTAAAAATGTCTTAAGCTGCTGAGCAGTGTTTTTCCTCTCTGTGTCTGTCTCTCCAGGATATGAAGATGACAAAGTTCAGCTTCCTTTCACAGTCACTGACCTTAAAGGACGAAACCTGCAGCTCGTCACCGGGCCGCACAGCGGACAGGTGTGTGATGTGCCAGTGTATCTGTGGCTGTAAATTTAGAAACATTGGAAAATAGCCACAACATTTCAACCAGGGACAGTTGAAGAGTATACACTGATCATCTCATTACAAAGCAATATTCTTCTGGGAAACCCTGGGTCCTGACATTCACATGGCTGATCAGTGTATACATGAAGTTGTCCCACCTGTCCTGGAGATACTGGAATCAATAATCAATAATCAACTGAAGGCATTTATCTAAAAACACCGCTTCATTCAGGTTTTACAGATTGTAGCACCATCTCAGTTGTTCAATGTTTTTTATTCATTAGATTTCTAGATAAAGGGGCTCTGTGGAACTTCTGTGTTGTGCTGGAAGCCAGTCATCAGTTTGTGTTAACTGACTTCGTAAACTAACGTTAGCTTGCTCTCTGTCTGAACACTCTGTTTTAGTTCCTGTCTCTTTAAGAACTGTTTTTTTTTTGTTTGTTTGTTTGTTTTTTTCAGGAAAGGAAAAAAACAAAAAAGCATAACAGGTCTCCTCTAACTTAAAAGAAACAAGTTTTAATATGTGCGTTCTCTTGCAGAGTGTGTGCGTGGAGCAGTTGACTCTAGACTTTGAGTATCTTATCAATGAGGTGATTAGGAGCGATGCTGCATGGGCCCCTCAGTTCTGCTCATTCAGTGACTATGATGTTGTGATATTAGAGGTCAGTATACACACACACACACACACACACACACACACACACACACACAGTACTGTATACTTGCACTATATATATAATATATACATCATTGCATTCTTTAATTTGTTGCTGCAGTAAATTGATTTTTGGCTTTCGTGTATCTGAGCTGAAAAAACAAGTAAGTTGAAACATTTTGCATTTTATCTGGAGATAATGCGTGTTTGACATGTGTCAGGTGTGTCCTGAAACCAACACTGTGATGATCAACATTGGTCTGCTGTTACTGGCCTTCTCCAACTCGGATGAGGAGCACTGCAGGTACTTGTACTAAATAAACCCAAAGCCTTCTCCAGCCCTTTATCTGCCGTTTTCCTCAGTGACAGCTAAGTTTGCTTTTCTTTCTTTTTGTTCTCAGGCCAAACACGTACCATTCCAACCTGCAGGTCAGCTGGGACCTGAACACAGGTGTGTGTTGCACCGTGGGTGTCGGTGACCTCACAGAGGTTAAAGGTCAAACCAGGTGAGCAACTACTGGCACCCTCTCTCTCACACACATATCTTTCTGTCTGTCTCCCTTTTCTCTTGCTTTGCTCTGTTTAGTTCTGTTGTGTTAAAGGTGTCAATCTTGATCTCTCTTGTCAGTGGGAGTGTGTGGAGCTCTTACAGGAAGTCCTGTGTGAACACAGTGATGAAGTGGTTGGTTCCTGAAAGCAGCTCCCGCTATATTAATCGTATGACCAATGAAGCTCTACACAAAGGTAAGTTATATACACATTTGATACATACAACTCCAGATCTGTAGCAGCTGAGGAGTGTTTTGTGTACATGATAATTGAATGTACTTCTGCACACAGTTTGATACAAACATACCGTAAGTGTTACCACAAGTATTAGTTATGTTACTAGCACTTTTTGCTCAGCAGTCCATGTTGTGTATAAATGTTATTTATTTGTTTGTTACTTACACCCATTTTCTCATGTTATGTACCAGTGTTTTACCAATAAAAAAAAATCACATTTAGATTTGTCAGAGCAGGAAAAAGTGTATACAAGTGTGACGAATAACATTAATCGCTGATCTTTTAAGCATTTTGCAAAGCCATTAATGCAAGAGAAGAAGAATTCCGCATAGCACCGACAGGGAAGCAGAGCATTGTACTGCTAACAGCAAAATCTGCACCGACAGCAAGACGTATTTTAGCCACCTAAAAGAAGGCACATCTATCCGATTAAGTGCTATAAGTGCTATATTTTGAACATTTTTGATGCTTCACATTGCTGTCAGACAGCACTTTGGCACTACATTCCCTCGACCATACAACGTCCGTATTCCTACACACAAGCCCCACAGGGGGAGAACTGATGGTCTTCTACTGCAGGTAACACACTGACTAGGGATATGTACCTCATACAACCCCACATCAAAAGACCTTAAATATTACTTTAAAGGGACAGGTCACCATAAAATCCAAAACACATATTTTTCCTCTTAACTGTAGCTTTATTTATCGAACTAGATTGTTTTAGTACGGAAGCCCTAAAGGGCCATGCATTCATACATTTTATTTCCTCCGTTTTCCCGTGATAACAAGTTAATTTCATTTGTTTTCTCGAGATATCGAGTTATTATCTCGAAATAACAACTGCTGTTTTCCCGAGATAACAGGTTAATTTCTCGAGATCTCGAGATAATGAAACTTTGTTTTCCCGAGATAACAATGTAATTAATTCGAGATCTTGAGAAAACAAAACGATAGTGTAGTATATTAAATCATTGCAGGAAACATCATTCGGTGTAGCAATGTCAGAGGAGCGTCACATATCTTTTAAATCAAGGCCTGACACATTATTGTGCGTAATCTAAAAAGACGGTTAGCAAGGCTTCAGCTATATCGGCGGTGCAATCTAAGTGAGCCTGATGTCGTTGTTAACTACATAGCTGAGCAGCTACGAGGTCCCGGGCGTCTCCATAATCTCAGGCCTATCATATCATTAGTCATTATCTCGAGATTTCGAATTAATTATCCCGTTATCTCGGGGGAAAAAACAAAGTTTCGTTATTTCGAGATAATAACTCGATATCTCAAGAAAACAAATTAAATTGGCCGTAGAGATGTCTGCCTTCTCTCTCATATAATGGAGCCAGATTGCACTGGACTTGTGGTTCTCAAAGCGCCAAAAAGTTAATTTTGAAAAACTCAACAGCAATGTCTCTTTCCAGAAATCATGACCCATTTACTCAAGATAATCCATAGAACTTGTTGTGAGCAGTTTCAGAACTAATTTTCTTTGTACCAAACTACACCCGCCATCTGTATCACCAGGCAGAAGGAAGGGTGGATCTACTCATTGAAGAGAGTCTAGCTAACTTAGCTAACTAAGCTAACTAACATTACAGCTCAGCTAAGAAGGGTGCCATTAATGTTTACATCTTTTGCTGTCACGAGCAAAAGCCTCTTGTCCAGTTATTGTTCTCAGGAGGTAGTACTGTGTGTCATTCTTCGCAACAGGCCTAAAGAAACCCAGAGATTATTGTGATACGCCCTTATATTTCCTTGTCTGAGGACAAAGGTCCCAGCCACTATTGGAAGTTGTGACAGTACTTGTTTTTGAGTGTTCGTGCAGACCATTGTGAATTTTAATTCCAGCATCTCTCGTCTTCTCACCTGTAGGCTCGTCCCTGCAAGTGTTGGCAGATGTTGACCGATGTACCTGGATCGTATTATGAAGAAAGAAGAGGGCCACAAGTGTCAAAGCAACAGAAACAAAAGCACACACAGATACAATTCGACATGGCCTCGTCCTCAGTATGGAGCTCGACCTTAATCTCAGCAAAACTGCACATGTTGAGTGACTGTGCTTTGGTAAAATGTAGATAAAACACGTGTCAAATTGAAACGGAACAAACAACGCTCTGGATGAAATACTGTACAGATGAAGTTTTTTAGGTGGTCTGTGTTTAATTTTACAGGTATCATCTTTTTTGTAATCGTGTACTGTATCGTTGCAACCACCAAAACCAAGAGCTGGACTGAATCAAGGCTTAGTTTTTACGTTTTTGTTTTTATACATAAGAGCATACTGTTAATGTAGTGTGACTGTTTTGTTTTTGTGTGTATGTGTGTGCGGGAAGGGGTGTGTATGTACATATGCAATATCTGCACCTGTGTGATGTTCACAAGAGGATTTCAACCAGAGAATATGTGTGTGTATGTATGAGTGTGAGCATGTTTAATGTGTATGTAACATTTGAAAGGTTCTGCTGCTTCTGAACAAGTTGTTTCCTCACCTGGCTTGGACCAGTTCAGTCCAGCTGTGATGACTGATGTGATGATAAGGGTGCAGTATTTATGAGACAAACTGAAACCAGTACTGCATCACTTGACTCTGAACATCTTATTTTAAACCTATGTTATGGAGGTAGAGGGTTGTCAGAATCACTTGCTCACCACGCCATGTTTGCTGGCATCGAAGTAAAGACAATGTCCCATTGGGATATTTTATTAAAATAAAATGTTCAAACATTTGCTGTGCATCTTTTCTATTTAAAACGGGACACATAGATACCGAACCACTTGTTAAAGGATAAGTTCACCCAAAGATAAAAATTCTGTTATTATGTAATCACCGCCATGCAGATAGAAAGTTGGTTGAAGTTATCAGTCCACAAAACATTTCTGGAGCTTAACAGCGTTGCAGCATTCTCATGAAAAACCTTGTGTAAATTCAATTCCAGGTCCAAACTACAGTCTGTAAGTTTGCTTTATTCTCTTGAATTACTAGATAATTCTCTCTTCAAGTCTCTAAAAGTATTCAAATAAAACACGAAAATAATCCGGGCTTCTTTGGTCAAACTGGTTATGACTGCAACATTGCCCATTTTAAAGGGGCACAGATTTTCCATATTTAGTTTATTAATCACGAGGAATACTACTCAGCTGGTAAAAACAGATCATGTATTGTGTGGTTCTCGAGGAGCTTTCTAAAGTTTGAAAAAAATAAACCAGATCATCTCATTAAGGCTAAAGCGACATTATGTAACTTTTGTTGTATGTTGCTTTAACTGTTACACATTTTTAACAGATACTTAATTGCTAAACTGGAGGTTTGAGGTTTGACAGAAGGGTGCATTTCATAGGCAAACAATGTTATTGTGTTGCATTATGACACATAGAATCCAGTGGGTTTGTTTTTTTTCTTCCCTATATCTCTTTTGTGAGTTTCCCAACCCTATGTAAGAACAATACTGGAATACCAGATTAAGGGGGAATAAACCAAAGAGGTTGTGATGTGGTTGTGCTGAGAAACAAAGAACAAACAAAAAGCAGAGGTGGTCCCATGAAGAAAAAGATTCGGGCACAAGTGTTGGGAGCAATCACATCCGTTTAGTTAACAGTGAGAATAAAGCTACAAACGTTGATCACAGATTTAAGTACAAAGGTCTTCAGAATAACATAAAGAGGACCCCATTTTATAAAGGATCAGCAGCACAAGGTAAGATCAGAATCTGAGTCACAATTTTTATAACTGTGACATTGCAGTTAGATTTTGTAAATATACCCATGTTCTCTATTAAGTGCTCTTTGGTGGGGTCTGGGAAGTCAGACCATCGTAGACGACATCCCATTACTACCATTATAATTTCTGTTTTTTTTTCCTTTCAGTCCAACATCTGCTCACACAGAGAGGCTGCAGGTTGAGCATGTGCTCTTTGGAAAGGGTTCATCATATTCACATGCTTGGTCCATCATCGTCATCATCATCATCATCATCATCATCATCATCATCATCACAATAAAAATATAGCTCAATAATCTGGATGGTGGACACACCACGACATATTTCTTAAGGCAATAATGGTTAACAACATACAAATAGTTTGGATATATGACAGAGTTCACAAAAGGTACATAATATAGGTTATCTGCAAATGGTTCAACATTGATACCCAGAAAATAAACATCTACTTTCACACTACAAAAACTTTGAGATAGCTGTAGCTGGTACATGTGACTGGTACAAAGGCTTCCATGGATACAGTGCAGTAAGTGCTGCTTGATTGGGTGGGATAAGCTGAGTGCTGTGGCCTGTTCAGCTAGCACAGGTAGCCATCTGTCCAGAATGTGTGTGTGTGTGTGTGTGTGAGCAAGGTTATGAGCTTCAAAGAATGGATGGATGATGAATGCATAAAAGTATGAAGGGATGAGGAACAGCAAACTGGGCAGAATCATCACAACGAGGCTCGACTGTCTCCGTCTCGGATTTCCTTTTTTCACAGCTAATAAAAGTTCATAACAACACCAAGACTACTTCACAGGACCTTCATTTATTAATTCACCGATACAGAATAGATAGAATACAAGCTTTTTCAGGCTAGAAATCTCTCAAAGGCACGGGGTATCAGTTAATTGGCCAAATTCATAAGGAAAACACATAAAAAAGTAAAATATGGCATCAACAAATAGCTGTCAGTGCCAACAAAGTCTGTGGTGCAGTATCATTCCAGATGCTACTCTGAGGTTAAAAAATGTAAATTTGAGACATTTCATTAAAGTCCAGCTCCCCTGCATAGTCACTGCTTTAAAAGGCAAGGTGAGTGATATTTTTGAGTATAGAGTACAATGAAGAACACTGGAGTCTTATCATCTCTCCACAGCAATCAGGTCAGTGGTTAAGGCGGGGCAGGAGGGAATCAAGAATATATATATATATTTATACTGTATACAGTATAGCCTAGGCTGGAGAGGAGTGGCTACTGACAACAGCCACTGGATAGACAGGGAAGGCACAAGAAGCGAGCGAAGGGCTGTAAATGATCAGGTGAAGGCAAAGAGGAAAAGAACGGCAGCACACAAGTACGAAATACAAATTTGGCAAAGGGCTCTCCAACTGTCTCACATGCTCACACACACGCACACACACACACACACACGCACACACACACACACGCACACGCACACACACACACACACACACACACACACACACACACACACACTCAACACCAAACATCATCTGTTTGCAAACCAGAAGCATACACAGGATGACGTGAGAATGGGATGACATGATGTTAAACTTAAACTTGTGTCAAGTGTGTGTGATGAGTGACTAAGGTGGTGTGCTGTGGGTCTCAGTCAGAGTGTGCAGATTCAAACTCGTCCTGGGCTGCTTGGCAGGCGGCTCCATCGGCTCTTTCTCGTCGACCGCGCTCAGAGAGCTGGACTGCAGCACCAAATCTCCAGTCTCATCGTCGCTCTCCTCTTCCTCATCCTCCTCTTCTTCTTCTGATAGACAGAGACATGACATGTCCTTGGCACAAAACTTAAAACTATTTGTGAGGAATTGTTGTCCACATGATTCCAAAAACAGCATAAACATGGCTAAAATGTTTTCCTTTTCGACCTACCCTGACTGATGCTTAACAGGATTGATTAAACTGAGAATTACAGAAAACGGTAATGCTTCATTTGTTTATATTTGGCAGACCCTGCCACCTTTATAGCTTTACCTTTAACAGTGTTCTGGGACCTTACTTTCCTCTGAGAACAGCTTGTTAAAAAAACATATTTCCGAGTTTGTATTACCTCATTAATATTGTAAATATTACAATTCTGAGTTTGAATTTCGTCTCCAGTTCTATTAATATTAATATGCATCTTATTAGGACTTACAAGGGTGTCATTACCCATTAACTGATGGTATTTACAAGGACCTTAATATAAATCGTTGCAGAGCAAACTGTACTAAATTGAACAATTGACATTGAATCCTAAATCAAAAAAGCACCGTTTAGCCGATTGTTTAGGTCTCTGATTTATTTTGGAGACTCAGGAGGGGAAATTAAAAATGCGCAGTGAGAAACACACACTTGCATTGAATATATTTTTGTTGTGTTGTCTTGACATTGACACTGATTCAGCGTAAAATTTAAACATTTTCAGGAACAATTGCATCTTTTTAATGTTTTAATTTTCATCCTTCACATCTGATATGTAAGTGATTGAAGGTGTCTATAATGTGGTCAAACAGTTCTTAGATGTAAAAGCAGAAAGAATTTAAAGATTCAAACATTTATGATTATAAATTTCTACCACACTGAAAGTACCTTTCTCTGGGTCCGGTGAGATTCGGCTCTTGATTGTGCTGGCAAACTGAAACACACACAGAGTACAGATGGGACGTTTACAAACATGTATCATCAAGTGCAGACTGAAATATGCGAGTGGCTCTATGTGAACACATACTTCTCCCATGACTGCAATGGGCGTCACTCCTTTAGCCTGGGCCACTCTGTGTTCGATCAGGTAGTACATGTACTCATCATACAGCAAGCGGATCAGGTGAAAAGAGCCAAAACTGGCAGCACTGCGCAGAGTCAGGTCACGGATTACCATAGAACTGGTGAGAAAGCAGTGAAGAAATAGAAAATTATCTTTCACATAAAACCAAACATTCTTATCTTTATCATGTTTTTCCTTAGCCCCTCACCTATAGAAGGACCAGTTGAGCAGGAAGACCTTGGCAGCCTTTGGGAGGGCGACAGGGTTTTGCTCATAGGGCTTAAGTGCCTGAGTGACAACACTATCCAGCCATGTAGCCCACTGCTCCAGAGAGTTTTGCTGCTGCAGAGTCATTTTAAAGTCTTGCTCCAGCCGCTGCACCACACGGTCTTCACATTGACACACCCAGGATGCCTGCTCCTGAGGGGGACAAAGGTGGACAGCGTCATAGTTCTGCTCTAGTTCAACTAAAACACCCATTCAAAGTAATAGACTGAAAGGGAGAGAGGAAGGAGAAAGCAGTACAAACCTGTACGTTAGTGAAATCAACCCGGTTGAGGTCTGAGAGCATCTGGTTGATCTGGGCTGAGTTCTGGAGGACGGCTCGAGCAGCTTGGGCCAGGTGGTTCAGGCTGGTGTAGCGGCGCAGCGTCTGGGAGAACGAGCCTACACACACCACCTGAAGGAAAGAAGGAAGGAGGCACGATAAGGTCCAGTTTACAGTTGTAGCTAAAATACATGTTGGGTTTTCTGATCACTGGAAAACAAGTAAATGCAATCACCAGAAGTAAAAAGCTAATGTAAGGCTATAACCAAAATACACTGCAGTCACATCACTTCAGCGTCACCACCACTAAGCATCAAAATACACTTTACCATACACACTGAACTATAAATTAATAAATCTAAAAGTTGTAAAGACCATATTTCAGATATTTAAAGGAAAACCCAAGTGCAAGAATGTGAACATTTTTCATGGTTTTAGGACTCATTCCTGAGGCATTCTGTTGGAACATCAAGTCTCTAGCAGTAACAGAACTTTGAAAAATTTGAAAATTTCAAAAACCAGTGACAATCCTGGTACTCCAATTATGAGAAAATGTATCAAAATCATATAAATATGAAAACCACCTGGTCAACGGCTCACTATGCATGCAAATGATTAAAGCACCATGTTACTGGCCTGTTGTTTTAACAGAAATGTTCATTTCTGACCGATGCCGATATGACATTTTAAAGCCTTTATCGGCCGATAATAATGACACTGATGATGCACACTAAGACACGACAAGGATACAATGAGAACCAATCAAATATATTTTTAAAAAGGTCACTTTATAAGATAAATTATCATACAATACCTTTATGCGAACCATCTCTTCTGGGATGTTCATCATGGCACCTGTCAACCAGTTCTCCAGACTTTTGGCGAAGTTACGGATGGCCTGAGTTAAGGCACCTGGGAGAGGAAAGATGGTGATGTAGAGAGGAGAACGAGAGAGAAAGGGTTTGCATTATATTTTGGTACAGGTGTGTAACTGAACGTAAAACCCTGAATTTGCCCCCCGGATTTAAAAATCTATTCAGAAAACCTTTTCAGGCAGGTGTACTGCAAATCAGTCTTGATTGCCTCACCAAACAGTTTTGTATACAGGCCTCTTTCCAGCCTTACAAACTTACTAGGGATGGGTCTCAGTACATCAGGGATGAGCATCTCCACCAGAGTCTGGTAGAGCAGGTTGTCGCACTCTCTCGTCCACTGCAGCACCGGCTCGAACTTGCACAGCACCACCAGACACGATTTGGGCAGACGCTTCTCTGACTCATTGTGCCTGGAGGAGAGGACAGACCATCACACTCTGTAGGGGTATTTCAATCATCCGATTGTTGGAGTGTGTTGGTGACACTTACAGGTTGAGTGATTCTGTGTCAATGCTCTGGCTGAACCTCCAGAAGGATTTCCACAGTGTCTCCACAAGAGTGAACTGAAGGTTGACCATGACGTCCAAAATGGCCTATGGGGATCACACATAATATCACAGGGGCGTCGCTGTCATGCTTATGGTGTCATGACTGATGACATTTTCATGGAGGAAAATGATTAGTTCCACTATAGTGTCTTTTTGCACTTACAGGACAAGTTCATCCAAAAATGAAACTTCAGTCATTTAAGTTCATAGTTCACAGATGACTTCATTTTCATTTTTGGTTGAACTCATCCTTTAACATTTATGTGTTATACAACAAGTTCACTTCAACTTTGACATCAGAGAGCTGTCTGTTATTAAAGCACGGTTTTGACAAATACATCAAGGACCATGTATCTATTATAATAAGCGTGCATGTGCAGTCTTTGTCCATGAGTGCCTACCTCACAGTGTTCTTTGTAGAGAGTCTGAAAGGCCTTGAGGTGTTCTAAAAGGATCCCATCGGGCAGAGTTCGATCTTGGAGATCAATGTCCACAAAGTCAGGCAGCGGCCTTGATGCCTCTACACAAGATACAGCAACAGAGCAAATAGTAACAGGAATTTCACGTGTCAGACCAATCATTCCATCTCACTTCTGTTACATATATTTGTAAAATGATAGACTCTGTATTGCAAGAAATAATGTTGAACAGTCGGTGTTGCTCACCCAGAAACTGCTGATACTGCTGCACCTGCGCCGAAATATCACAGAGTGCAGTCGCCTGTTGCTGCCCTATCCCACCTGATGTGCCATTAGTGAGCCCCTGTGTTTTCTGAACTGGCTTTAGCCTGTTGGACAAAACACGCATCAATCAGGGACACGTAGAGAAAGAGTTGCAGCACTACTGCACAGGCTGCAGTAACATCCTAAGCAAATCAGCTGTTACATGTTGTTGTATGATCTTGTAGACAAAGACACAACAATATGTCTGTGTGTTTGTGTGTGTAGAGATTTCGACCACAGCTACAGGGCCACATGTGGATACCTGTTTTTCTGTGAGAAAGGCTGCTGCCTCATCGCCATGTGCTGCTGTTCATCCATTAGTCTGAGCAGAGGGGAACCAGATTTGATCCTCAGACCATAGTAGTGGTACTTAGAGTTCCCTCTGTAACACACACATGAAAAGTTATGACAAAGCCCTTAGATAGTCATGCAAAACCAATGCGTGTGTATCTGTGTGTGTGTGTGTGTGTGTGTGTGTGTGTATACCTGGTCCCTAATCTCCGTGTACGTAGCCCCATGAAGACAGACCTGATGAGTTTGCCAAAGGACGCAGCATTAACAGGTTCTAGTTTCTGCTCCTGGCAGTGCAGCAGGTAGTGGTAGTAGAGGGTGCAGCGAGGTAAGCTCACCCCCTCCGCCCCCTCATAGTTATCACACAGCCACTGCACCTGGAGGACGCGGCCAGTCACAGAATTAGATTTTCTGAACTGTCATGTTTTAGATCATCAACCAATAACCATTTTTCACTTTGAACTTAAGTACTCACAGTAGCAGGGGGGGCACGAGAGTTAGGGCTGGAGTAACTCTGTCCTCCTCCACCTGCTGCTGCGGCTGCTGCTGCTCCTCCCCCTCCTCCTCCTCCTAACACATAACCTCCCTGAATGACATAGCCCCCTCCGCCCGCAGCAGCTCCCCCGCTATTGGCTCCTGCTGTTGCCACAGAAACTGGCTGCGAGGTCACGGAGCTGGTGATGTCTGACTCAGAGCTGGGTGTGGCCTCGTAGTAGGTGGAGGTGGAGGCAGGAGGGGTCTGGGAGTAGAGGGGCGAGTCCGAGAAAGGGTAGGTGCTTGATCGACTGGACAGGAAAAGACATGTACACGCACGCACGCGCACACGCACACACACATACACACACACACACACACACACATTGCACATTGCATTTACAACATATAAATGCACGGTAAGCACAGTTGTGTGACAGGAAAGTTGCAAGGTGTGTGTGGACATGAGATATGCAGCAGGTTCCACTCTACTCACATTGTGGAGGTGGTAAATGTTGTGTCTCCTCCTCCATCCACATACACCTGGCCAGAGTACACATGCTCCACCTGTAAAAACCAGGCAAACAGGAGACTTAAAGCTGCCTTCGTTGATTTTTTTTTTTTTACACCTGGGGGCAACAAAACAAGCTGTAAACACAATATTACATATTATTAACATATTATTACCATATTAAGCTGTTATGACAAGGCATGTTTGTGTCTATTTGATGAATGTAAATCTAACATCCACTCTCCCTTTGGCTCTGTTTTTGGTCTCCACCAACTCTTGTGGGTGATATCTGGCTTTTAGTTGCTTAATGCTTCACTATGTTCACCATCTATTCACTATATAGCGATGATTATCGTTAGGATTTTATCGTAGTTCTATTCTTCATAAATTCGGTTCGCTTTATCTGTATTCCTATCGGTTCAAAATAATTTAATACATTTAATACATTATTGTAAAAGAAAAACAAAAGACTAAACTCAAAGCAGGAATAGAACCAAATGTTTTAAACATAACTATGTTGTTTCTAGAGCAACAATAGTAATATTTACACAGAAACTCAATATCTCAGTGGAAACAGACCTAAATGTAAATAAAATGACCGATAAACTGATAAAAGAGCTTATCAATACTATGGTATTTCATAATTAAGTCCCTGTTTATTACCGGGTTTCGGGACCCATTTCTAGTAGCGTGTAATGGATTTCTAGAGCTTTTTTTAGGAGCAAAAGCTGACTGGTGCTGCTCAGAGCAGCACAAATCAGAGTGGTGAGATTTGAACTCAAATAATGAAGTTGGCAGATGTAAAAACAAAAAAAATGCACTGAAAGATGCTAAAATGCTCCATCCAAGTTAAGTTAACTGCACAGTTAAGGGCAGGGTTTGGGTTATAATCTGAGTTTTGTGTTTTTTAAAAAAATAACCTACAGGACTTTCTATTGAATATATTTTATAAAGATAATATTGACTGGTGGTACATGTAGTAGTTTTGCGCAACATTCTACTGGAACCCATAGTGGCTTGGTGGTGAAGTCATTCACAAGAGAATATGTTGCATAGTTCTTGTGGCAAATATCCTTCTTTAAGTCTGTTTATATGACGAATGTAAGCAGTGATGGAATGTAACTAAGTACATTTACTCAAGTACTATAATTCTACAATTCTGAGATAACTGGTACTTTACTTGAGTATTTCCTCTTTCTGTTACTTTCTACTTCCACTCCAACACATTTTGAAGAAAAATACTGTACTTACACTCCACTATATTTATTGGATAACTTTAGCTACTTTACAGATTACATGCTGCATCAGAGCCAAACTACTGCATTTTAAAATTCTTTTATTTTACCAGTATGTACAAATTTTGTGTAAAGAAATAGCTGTGTTAAAATTATGATGTCTGTGTATTTTGTTGCAGAGATGTTAGCCTGCTAACCAGCTAGCCCTGGCCCGCCCCAGTCCAAAAACACTACTAGTGGTTTAAACACTAACACTCCTCTGGTCCCTGAGAAGTCCGAACTGCTAGCTGCACGGCTAACTAAGCTAACAAGCTAGTGGCAGCTACAGTTAGCAGCAGTAAGCGTTTATTCAGGTGATATGCTGCCCAGTGTTTGTCTTTAGTATGAACTTGATAGGTGGCCGATTCTTACATACTGCACCTTTAAGACTTTTACTCAAGTGCTATTTGTATGGGTGACTTTCACTTTTACCAAAGTAAAGTAATGCTTGTTGGCAATGTATAAGTGACCCCCCACAGATGTATGATTTTATTCCCTGTGGGTTCATGTACTAATCAGTTGCACAGATACAAAACTATAGATTAGGTTAGCTTAATCTTTAAAGGGGGCTCTATGTAATAATATACATGTATTTATCACTTTTTTATTGGTAAGATTTGAGTAGATTTTAACGTGACGTGAAAAATTAGGCCTTCCCTGTCTCTCTCGGTGTGGACGATTTGTTTCAGATGTTTAATGCTTCTGGACTTTGGATTTCTTTGTGAAGTACTTGGGTCGGATTTCGACTTTATGCACATTCTCGAGTGCCTGTCTCTGCTCTGCTAATAGAGAGCAACAGTAGCTAACGTTAGTTTAGAAATGCAGTCCACTAACATTAAACGGGAGGCTTCCAGCACAACACAGAAGTTCCTCAAAGCCCCTTTAAAAGACATCCAGCTAAAAAACAAACAGCAGCAAGCAGAGAGTGAAACTTGACAAATAAATATCAACCAATTTCCTTTAAATAGCACTCATCAACAGCATTACTGAAATAATGTCTGACAGCTCATTATTATCATACATGTATAGAAGTTGTTGACTTTATGTCATGGTAGATGCGATAGTTTGAAGACGGGAATTGAGGAATACACCTTGGAAAACAATGAAGAGGCAAGGATGTATTCTTCCATTAAAGACAAATGTTAGTGTTGGTCAAAACAGCTCATTCACTCACACAGGTAAACAACATGAGTTCAGTGTTTAGGTACATCTCAGTCAGCCTGAGAAGGCTGTAGTGAGAGTGAGTGATGAAACGTGAGGTATGTAAATAGATAATAAATAAATAATAAATATGCATCCTAAATCCCTCTCTTTCTCTCTGCTGGACAAAGCTGTGACTGATGCATGCATAATCCCATTTCCCTAACTCAATGTATTTATTATATATGATCTTGCATGGAAACAGGAAATGTTTTGTGTGTGTGTATTTACCTCCTGGTTGATGTGCACAGACTGCAGGTTGTTGATGTGGCCAGTCTGAATCCTCTTGGCCGCCTGCGACACCGCTTGCAACACTGACCTCTGCTGATGAGTAAAGCCACAGTGTCAGATAAAACTGTTCAGCCATCAGTTGTGACTTGCTCCCACGTGGCTAAAAAACAAATCCATGCGGTTTGTGTGCATCTTACCTGCTGGGTGGTCTGCACTGGTTGGACCACCTGAGTTGGAACGCCAGGGGCAGATGGGCTGGAGTCTGACAGGCTGTCGTTGGAGTGAACGGAGCCCTCTGTGGATGGAAAGAAGTTTCGTCAGATGATTGAACAAATATAAACAAAAAAGGCCAGCCACCCTTACCACAAGTTGAGTACTCACGACATACTGCTTCCAAATCGTAATAAAAACCACCGCAGAACATCCTGCAACAAAGTTTTTATTATTTTGTTCAGCTCAGGAGAGACTGATAGTGGGGAGGAGGATGAGTGTCTGTCCAACTCTCCTTTCATTTTTATATCTTGCATGCAGGAGGACAGCCTTGGACAGCTAATCTCCCCAGATGGAGAGAGAAATCACCCCATCTTGTAAACATGCAGATCAGATGAGAGAGGGAAATGAGAGTTACATGAGGGATGATGGATAGAGGGAGAAAACAGAGGACAGAGGGTGGACGGGGGTGAGCGTAATGTTCACTTCCTTGTACCCTTCATGTGAGGTAACTGTTTGCACTGCCCGGTTATGCCATTTATTAGACTATCGTATCTGGATTTGTAAAGATAAGCAGATGATTGTTTTTATGCTCTGAAGATATTTTTTTAAGAGGGGTATTTTACAACAGCAGCTTCACTTTATTCTGATGACTTTTGGAGGTTAGAGTTAAGCAAGTTCAAATAATATTCACGAAAAATAAAGATTCCAGAGTTCAACAACAAACACTAACCATTGAGGATTCAGCAATAAACAGTAAAAGATAGTAATTTGGTTTGTTACAAATTAAGACAGGATCGTTTGCAATTTTATCGTTTCTCATTTCTCTCTCATTTACCATTTAAAATTTGTTAGATACAAGAGCCAAAAAGGCAATGTTAAGACATCAATATGGGCTCCGGGAAACAGTGATGGACATTTGTGTTTTCCTGACATTTGACAGATGAAATAGGGAATTAATATTAACAAGATTTGTAAATGATCATGAAAATAATCCCAGATTTAGCCCCAACTATGTAGTAAACGTAAATTAGAAGATTTTTTTTTAATGTCCGCAAAGTGTGCTCTTACTTAAAATAGATTGGGCTACCATCCGAACAGCTTCCACACAATCTCTGCTGCAAAATTAATTAATATTTAGAAGAAATTTTCCTCTTACAGTTACTGATATTATGAAGTCTTGGCTGAACAGAAAAACATTCATTTTCCTTTTGATATGTTCCGATTCTGTTTTGTGATGTCCAAAAGAAAGGTTATGTATTAAAACCTTTTGCCTGTGCACAAGGCTGCACGATATACTTTTTTTATTTATTTTTTTTTACAGATATTGCTTTTGCGACATGATCATCATAAGTGTAAGTGATTGTTTTTGCATCACAATTTTAATTTTTACTAAGAAAACTGTTAAAATGTGTTAAAAAAATAGTGTTAAAATAACGCTGATGTGACATTTGTTGAGGTCTGTGCCTGACAAACATGTTTTCTTGCATCTACAGAACATGTTTTGTAGACCAGGGCAGCACTACAGCACTTCATTATTATACTCTTCAGTCACACATTTTACCTTTATCAAAAAAAGAATGCAGCTTCTTACTCATTCTAGCCTAGTACCAAATGTGAAAGTACCATAGCGTCAGTGTACACTCTTACAGGAAGCAGTGTTGCTAAGTAAGAAACCGAGCTCATTTTACTGCAGTCCATGTTCAAGACATGAGGGAATGCCAGGTTTTACTAAGCGCAGTTATTCGGCTAACTTAGTTTTCCTACTTCATGAGAATGAGACAAGCCCTGGGCCTGTGAGTCTCGCTCTCTGGGTGAGAGTGCACAGTGTTACTTGATACCAGCAGGCAAAAAGATCTACGAATAGACAGCCCTAAAATAAACATACCAGTGTTGGGGTCAGTTCTCTCTCATTGCCACTGGTTAAAAGCACAATTTAAAATATTATCAGATTTCTCTATGACTGAGCATTTGTTTCTTTATTCGGGATATGTTTTGAAAAGGCAATGGCCAAAATTGTTTGGAACTTTTATCTTGAAAAAGCTTCATACCCATATACTACATTAAATACAGTAGATACTGGCTTATCTATTTTTTTCTTTTGTAACACTGCAGGAGTTGTGAACTTAAAGCCATGTCATAAAAAACAATGTACCACCAACTCTTTGACAGCAAAAGCAGCACAGTACAAGAGAAGGTTTCATCAGGTTTCATCCATCAGCTCCCACGTTTGAGACTCTGCAGCCTAGCAACCAAGTCCATCAGCTTATTTAGTCCTCATAATATATGCACTACCCAACCAGACAGGCAAACTACATTGGTGGTTTTTGATCCTCGTGGGCCTTACAGTAGATCTCCACTTCACTTGATTCTAGCCATCATATCAGATGGTTTTAAAGATGGAATGAATAGCTGCAACCTACATGACCAAGAAATCTGAACTAACAAACACCATCACCATAACTATAAGCAATCATATGCAGATGTATGCACAAATGTAGTTTGATATTTTCTGATATGTCTGTCAATCTCACTGGAATTTTTGACCAGCTCCAAACTATGCACAACAACCGTCTTTAAAGTCCTGCTGTGCTGATGAGCAAGTGAAATCTAGGCTTGGAATATAGAGAAAGAACATGGCTGTGCATTTGATGCTCATTTAAGTGTTAAAATGATTACCTAGGTCAATTAATATGGGATGAACTGATTACCGTGCTATTATATTATTATAGGTTATTGACTTGTGGTGCTAGTTACAGTATTTTTCGAGTAAAATCAATGGATCGGCTAATTATTAGTCTATAAAGTGTAATGAAAAGGGTGATAACACCAAGGTGACATCAAATTTATTAATTATGTCCAACCAAAAATCCAAAACCTAAAGATATTCAGTTTACAATAACTGAAGCAGAGGAAGGCAGAAAATTACACTATTATCATAACTGTTGACAATTTTCTGTTGATTTGCTGATGGATTAATTGTCTCATCACTATTTGATAATGCTTTGGGTTCATTTCTTTATACAGTCAGTTAGGTATGCACAATATTAGAAAAAATTGTCATTTTCATATTTGTTTTTTTGCAAAATTTAAATAACAAGAATTTTCACTAGTGGATTTGAATAACTCTACTTTGCCTTTGAGTCTGTGAATTCCTGTAATAAGCAGCTCATAGTCCCGGTGCTTGTTAAAATTTAAAAAGTTACATATTTACTATTTACGTCAATGTAAACATTAGGGTTTACTGATCACACAGACTCCTGCCAGACAAAAACCTCTACTTGAATTGTGTCTTGTAGGGTTGTACCGATCCGATCACGTGACTCGGAAATCGGGGCCGATCACGCCACTGAAGACTCGATCGGGACTCGGACGTTACGACCCAATCAGAGATCGGTTTTATATATATTTATTTAGTCATTATTTGTATTAGATTGTTGATATATGGGCTATTGGTGATTCAAAATAAAAAAAATAAAAATGAGTATTTACTACCACCGTTTACGACATGCGCATGCGCAGAAGACCAGCACGCCAGTTTGTTTTGAAGCGGAGTGGCGAGTTGTGGAGCACCATGTCTGCTGTGTGGAAGTATTTTAAAGTGAGTGACGAGAACGATGCAGTTGCAAACTGTCAGATATGTAAATTTGGGATATCGAGGGGTGGTAAGGACAAAGCTTCGTTTAATACCACAAACTTAATTCGACACTTGAAAAACAAACACTTATTAAAGTGTTGTATTAAAATATAATAAAAAATAAGGGACACCTTGGATAGTTTTCTTCGATCTTTTTAATATTTTAAATGTATTATAAGAGTATCGGATCGGGACTCGGTATCGGCAGATACTCAAAAATCAAAGGACTCGGACTCGTATCGGGGGCAAAAAACCCTGATCGGAGCATCCCTAGTGTCTTGTGTTGGTGTTTCTGTGTAACTTTAGTGGGTCATAACACATTTGTTATGGAGTTGATCTGCAGTCTCAAGATGAGACCAAATCATACTATGCATGTCGTTTTTTGGTGGCCTGCATCAGACTACGTAAACATTGTTTCTAGCCTAGCCACTTCGTGTAGACTTGTGCCTCTTATACTTGACATTGCACTTCCTGCGATGTGATTATTGCACACGTGCACATTGCGATATTGATGCTGAAACAATATATTGTGCAGCCCTACCGCTTGTCAAAAAATGCAAGAAATTTTACCCTGATGGGGTCTGGCAACAAAATACTCTGCACTGTTTGGTAACTAGAATCCATCACTACTGTTTCTTACCAGACAAACTGGCAGGGATCCAGCCTGTTGCTCACACCCTCGATCCAGACTTGCTGGTCAAGCTTAAGCTTGCTCAGCCTGCACGTCATATCATGCCCTCGTGCAGCCTAAATAGTGTGTGTGTGTGTGTGACAGTCATTCACGAGTCTCTCACCTGTAACAGTCACTATGATGTACTGAGGCGAACTGCCCTGACCATTACTCTTCTGGATTTCAGGAGCTACGTAGTGCTGCGTGGGAGTGGTCAGAACCACAGCCTTCTGACTCTGGGCCTGGGTGGGTGGTGCTTGAGAACAAAGTGCATCCTGTCCTGTTTTTGAGGCAGCGGCTGATTGGTTAGCCGAAGCAATGTTTCCAGAGGTTGGTGGGATCTCGGACAGGAAGTGTGCCGTCTTTGCCGAGGAGGGTGTGGTGGCAGCAGGTGTTGCTATGGTTACTGTGTTGGCCTGCTGAGGCGAAAGGTCCTCTGAGTATCCAGAAGTTGCCATGGCAACCAATGCTTTGAGTAACTAGTTCTCTGTGGATAAAAAGAGACGGCACTCGTTAATGGAAGGAACACACGTGTTGAAATAGTATTTCTCCTGAATAACACTTATATTTATCATATTATCTTTGATTTAAATATTTCTATAATATATTTTTTCAGCTTTTATTGTCAACTTTCATCTTTCCTTCTATTTTTTTCTCAAACTATGTTTATTGTTGTGCACCAATATAGCAAGGCAAATTCCTTGAAAACGTGAAAATCCTGAAAATAACCCTGATGATTATTCTCTTTATTGGCCACACAGAAACTCATGTGTGTGAGTGTGTCGAACACAAACCAGAGGAGGAAGTAGGGCTTTTGTCTGAGACTAGGCAGTAGTCTAGGGCTTTTCCTGTTTGATTCAGTATGAGACACAGTGCGATCATAAGCACCGTAAATACAGCAATGGATTCAATATCCAAAATACGGTTTACTGACTGACATGGTGTTTCAAGTGAGATTTTTTTTTAAAATCTGACGACTAACTAAAGATGAGAAAAATACGACCCTGGACATCCCGAGATATTACGATCTGTAAATACAGTCATATTAATCATTGGACCCACTGTCAGTCAGGACGTTAGGCCATCCCACTGGAAGATAAGCCACTCCTGCGTGAATCAACACGGCAAACAAGACAATCAGATGATCATCCGCTGCACACCGTGTCCACGGGAGTGACCTGCCTGCAATGTCAGCCCAAAAACTTTTTCAAAGTCACAAAAAGATTGTGAAACACACTAAAATCATATCCCAGCATTTAAGTTAGTACTGATAAACGATTTAGTAGCGTGAACACTTTCGTCTTCTTCTCTGCCTCTAATGTTTCTGGATAGCTCGCTTTAAAAGTGAGTTAAGAAAGCGAGTGTTTAGCTTCCCCAGCTAGCAGCCGCTCACGTTGGGTTGTGACGTTAGAGCGAGCTAGCCAGTTGCCTGTTACTTCATGTCAGACAGTCGATAAATGTATAGCCACGCCACCAGTGGCGTCTCAATACGACTGCACGGTAATCGAAACCGCAAGAAACACCCTGAAGATTCTGACAAATTAGCAAAGAAAGTACGATTGGCACTACAACACAGCCGCCATCTTGTGCTCTTATCAAAGATCTGACATCGCCATAACAACGTTAGGAAAGAAGCTCGCGACCACTTTCATCATCACCAACACACGCGACCACTTTCAACGACTGTACAAACAAGAAGCACACGTAAATAATTAAGACAAAATGAAATGATAATTCTTATATATTTGACTTTTTCACCTCTAGTTTATCCCAGTATTGTCCTTTTTAAGTCGTTCAAGTTTTTTCTTTAGATTTACGTTGTTATTGTTGACTCCCGTTGCTTGGTTCTTGTCGCCAGGACTACCGTGACTATGGCGCCTTCATGCCTTCACCGGGGCAACTGTTGCTACCCTCTCGTCATCGCTCCGCCCTACACTAAATGGTGATTGGCTTACTTGGGAGGTGGTTGCAGCGTCGTGTGAAATAACCGATCGTTGATTGGTAGACAGGGCGTGTCTGTCACCTTCTCCAGAGCCCGACGTCAAATGACCACTTCTTCTGTTACTTTTCTGATAGCTCAGAATGTCAAGCAGGATGGAAACCCGTGGGATGTCGCGTCCTTCACTTCATTCATGTCTCATAAAGTGTTTCTACCGCCGCTTGCCTCTGCTTCTTCTATATGCTCATATGAGTAACTACTAAAGTACAACATTCAGAAGTTCACAATTGATTTGAGTCACAACGATATAACCAGTTGAAATTTCTCTGTAGTGTGTGTGTGCGTGTGTGTCACATGTTGTGACCACCATAGTCATGGGCGTAGATTTCAGGGGGGTTGCAGGGGACACATCCCCCTCAATATTTAGGACATAAGCGTTCATCTCTCACCAAATAAAACATCAAAGTAGCAGAGGTGGTGTTAAAGTAGGCCTTTTTTGTCAAAAAGTATCAAGTTGGGGCATTGTAATGGCAGCTAATGAGCAACAAGGTAATGTATTTTGAGTTCAACATTGCTCTATAAAATGTTGTTCGCTACTTTGCTGATAAATCTTAAGGTAATGTTGCCTGCCAAAATCAAGAAGGGGGAGAAGATGGAAGAAACCTCAGGAAAAGCCACAGCGGAGGATCCCTCTTGCATGACGGACAGACATGCAATAGTTGTTGCATGTACAGAAAAGAATAGCAAAATCACCGTTTACAAGTTGCATTGACAGACTATCTGATACAATTTATAATATATGTAAAGTGTGTGGATGCCCAAAATTAAATCTTGTTAGCTAGCTAGGGTAGCAGCAGAGCTGGTTAGTTTAGCAGCCATCAGACTGTTTAACTCAAGCCCTACCTGAACACTTATAAATATCTTAAAAAATAAATAAATATCTTATTGTATTTTGTAAATATCCTGTGTTTTTCTATTTATTTTCTATTTAATAATTCTATGCATATTTTTATTCTTACTTGTACTGTTGCACCTCGAGCTGTTGTAATATGTGAATTTCCCCGTTGTGGGATAAATAAAGACAATCTCATCTAATTGGCTACGCAGCGGTCGTCCAGTCAAAAAAATGGCAGCATGTGATTTTCTGTGTTTGACATTTGAATTGAATTGATCGGACGTTACATACAGCTTTGAATTTATACGGCATCATACGGTTAGGTTAGAAGTTGATATACAGGATAATAAATATTTGAAAACAATACAGAATGCCTAAGTATTTTGAATTGTCACCTGTGTTTCTGGTCTTTACATTAAGCCACTTCCACCACAAATTGTTGCTAAACAGGCACAGGTTGGCATATACAAATTCACCAGATTGCAGGAAATATAGTGACTGATGGTTTTCGGGGGAGGAGCCCCTTACCCCCTGCCTAATATCTGTTGAAATGTAACCTACGCCATTGACCCTAGTTATCCTTCGCATGAATGGATAGTGATCTCCATCCAATGCACGGAAGAGCAGACAATGAGATGGAGATTGTGCTGGTGACACAGCACAACGCAAGTGATGCAAGGGACAGAAAGGCCAACAAAAGGTCACAGGTGATTAGATAGCCAAGAGCTCTGTTGGCATCACCTCTGGCATCATTCGCCACTTAATCGCAATTATTCTTTTTCTCTATCTGCATTGTGGCCCCTAAAGGTCTTCGGTCTTATCTCTGGGGATGACGAAGAGGGCCGGTGAGTTGAGGTCCTTCTCTGAGATGCTGAGGCCTATATAAGGTTTGAGGCTGTCCAGAAAGAAACACACCTCAAACAATTTTCAGCCTTTGAGACACCTACAGCATCTTTTCACTCTCGCCATGTGGAAGGCAGCACTCTTGACCCTGGGCTTGCTGGTGGCATTGGTGGACAGGGTACGGTCCAATGAAGGCCACCCCTCTTTCTATGGGGTGAAACTGTGCGGAAGAGAATTCATTCGAGCTGTCATCTTT
Source organism: Pagrus major (assembly GCF_040436345.1). Lineage (NCBI taxonomy): Eukaryota > Metazoa > Chordata > Actinopteri > Spariformes > Sparidae > Pagrus > Pagrus major. Next base: position 26,490,437 of record NC_133215.1, on the reverse strand, counting down.
ACCTGTGGTGGTTCTCGCTGGAGGAGAAGCTTGGGAGACTCAGGTAAGAGCGTGTGTGTGTGAACCTAAGGATGCGCCACATTTTCCTAGAAAACAGTCAAAGTGTATGATCAAAGACTTACCCTTGCTTTTTAGCAGCTCTTACTGGAGAAGACGCCTTTGACCCATGGAACACAAATGCCATCCCTCAACTTACCAGCGAGCAGGATCCTGCGGAGTCCCAAGCATGGAGAGATCAAGCATCGAATGTGGCATCTGTGGCAGCCGGATTCAGCCGCTCAGCTCGCTCGCCAATCTCAGAGGAGGTGCTGGAGGCTCTACGAAGTGCAGACAGGAAAGGACGGGATGTAGTGGTCGGTCTGTCCAACGCCTGCTGCAAGTGGGGCTGTAGCAAAAGTGAAATCAGTTCTCTGTGCTGAACCTTGTTGTTTTTTTTAAATATACACATTTCTTGTCAGTAATGCAGAGCTCTACTCCCCACTACTTTTCCTATGTGATTAGAATTCTTAAAAGTCCACATTCAACTCACTGTTCATGTGTTTACTATTGATATGGAAATGTTTCAGTGTTCTCAAAACTTGATCTATATGTTTAATAAAGCTTTGTGTACTTACGAAAGTCTCTGTTCCTCTTTCAAAAACCTCCCCAAAAACTAAAATGATGTTTCATGCTGTTAGAACACTTCCACTTTTCCAAAGCCTTGTTTCCGAAATAGTTTCAACAAGGATTTTGAAATCAAAGGAAGTGGTGGGGACTATGAATGCACAACACAGTGTGGTGTGACTCTGTGATACTACAGGGATAAGACACTGTATGTAAACATATTTACAAGGCACTGAAATCTTGTACCACAGACCTGCAACATACTGGCTCTGTGAAGCCTTTAATGTTGGACCTCGGTTGTTTATTTCAGTGTGCTTGTGGGAATGTGTTCATCCTCCTTTCAAAAATGAAATATCACAGCCATTTTTTGACACACTGTCATAAAAAGTACTTGAAGCTTCACAATGGTAGTTAAAGGTGTACTAGTGTTTTGTGCCCACGCCCTGTATCACTTCATACAGCTCTATTATGAATAGTTATATGACCTAATAATGTGAAGCTGACGCCATCTGGTGGTCAGAATTAAAACCAACACAAAGTGATGCATACTGCATAACATGTCTGTTTAGTAATTAGAAGTATGTGATGCATTTAAATTAATTAACGCAGTTTTAAGACATCAGCAAACACTGATACATACTGTTTGTAAACTCAGTGGCTCGGCTCTAAGCGGGTTACCTTGCCCGACGGTGAGTCTAGTACGGAAGCCGAACATGTTCAAACGGATCAGCCGGCTTGGTTGCAAGGCATGCAATCTCTGTCACATACCAGCTAGCACAGCAACCACACAGATCCACTGAGAGCAGAAGTTCACGTTCAGCGACGCAGATCGCAGTCATATTTGATTTAATGTTAGTTGTTATAGCGTAGCTGCACTGTTGTCTATAGAAATATAGATCTACCACATCGGAGTGACCAGGTAAAACCTTTCGCGGCACTTTCAATATGATGCTAGCTAGTCATGCTACTGGTAGCTGCCGGGGTTGATATGCGACTGCTCTGTTATGACTATTATCACGCTCCGTTTGCGCCGTCTTTGTTGCTTCGATTGAAAACACTACTTTGACAGCGCAGAGCGGCGTCCCGTTAGTTAGCGTGAGATGGCGTTTTGTAGCTGTTTTCGGTGTGGATGTTGTAGCTATGTGTTATGTATCATAGCGACGCTAAGCTAGCTCGCTATCTTGAATGAGCCAGACGTTTGCGCCTGTGCAGTCTGGGCCTTACGTGAAAAGAGGCTGGTTAGATCGCAGTTGATAGTTGGTGTGGCTACTTGTTCGTGTAACTGTAACTTAGTGAAGGTTACTTTCGGGTTTCATGTAACATAACAGCTAGCCAGAGAAGGAAAATGCTCACAAACATGAACGCGTTAACGACAGTGATTTTTCTAACGGTACATTGTCGACAAATATTTAGAAGAAATGTCTTAAAATTAAGACTGAAGTAGCCTATTGTGAGGTTACCGGTAGTATTTGACATGTTGCTGCTGTTAGCACATTTTGTTTGTTAGCCACATCTGTATTCGTTACTGCGTAGCTAACGTTACCACTACGTGATTTGACTTGTGACGTGCGGAGCGCTGAGGTCCGAGGTGGGGCTGTGAGTTATGTGCACTGCACTCTTCATAAACAGGTAATGTATGTTTGGTGTCTCGTAGGATGGAGTGGCAGCCAGATGAACAGGGTCTGCAGCAAGTGCTTCAGCTACTCAAGGACTCCCAGTCCCCAGACACAGCAACACAGAGAGCTGTGCAAGAAGTATCCTTAAATATGTACATGTAAATGTGTGTGTGTGTGTGTGTGTGTGTGTGTGTGTGTGTGTGTGTGTGTGTGAGTGAGATAATGAGAGCGAGAGACAAAGGTGTGAGATTTCGCTTCTGCCATGAGAGCCTGTGTGCCAAAGTGGATGGAAATGAAAGCTGACTGGGTGTGTTGTCGTGCGCCGCTTGTGATTGATTGTGATTGTGTATTAATTCAAATCTCAAACGGCAACACAAGGCATGTGTGAGTTTTTGCTGTGTTTGCATGGACGGTTGCTTTCCTTAACAGAGCCTGCAGAAACTGGAGCAACTTAACCAGTTTCCAGATTTCAACAACTATCTCATCTTTGTCCTCACAAGCCTCAAATCCGAGGGTACGTACATGCATATTAAAACTAAGGATACTAACAATAGAGCAGCATTGTCATATACTGAATAGCCGTCCTAACTTTGCTTGTCCCCTGCAAATGTTTCTGTATCTAATCTTTTCTTTCCAGTTTTTAAAATGTATTTATACTCTGCCTCTCTGCTGCCTTCCTTCTCAAGACGAGCCCACTCGCTCTCTCAGCGGTCTGATACTGAAGAACAATGTTAAGGCTCACTACCAGAACTTCCCTCCCAACGTGGCTGACTTCATCAAACGAGAATGCCTCAACAACATCGGGGACCCTTCGCCGCTTATCAGAGCTACGATCGGTGGGTGTTTGAGTGAGCGAGAGGGGATGGAGAAAGAGAGAGCAAAGTGTTGGTTGTAGTTTCTAGCCAGTGTGAGTCAGACTACTACAGTATGTAGGTGGTTGAATTTTTGCAGGTAATGTGGCTGCGTGGGAGCCAGCGCTGTATTTCAAAGATGTTTTAAATCATTGAATGCGATGGCGAGTTAACTTTATAGTTACTCCTAAATGTCAAGGCCGGATTTATCTTTGTGTAACTTTTTTATTATCTGTCATAAAGGTATTCTGATCACGACCATAGCCTCTAAAGGAGAGCTGCAGACCTGGCCCGAACTGTTGCCTCAGCTCTGTAATCTGCTCAATTCCGAGGACTATAACACCTGCGAGGTCAGGCTCGCCTGCCTGCACACACAAATAACTTTTTTTAATGTTAATGTAACGATCAGATTTCTGTCTTTTGCTTTCGTCTTTAACTTTCTTTCTTTAATGACTTCTCTCTCTGCCTTTCAGGGTTCATTTGGAGCGTTGCAGAAGATCTGCGAGGATTCATCGGAGCTGTTGGACAGTGATGCCCTGAACAGACCTCTCAACATCATGATCCCCAAATTCCTACAGTTTTTCAAGCACTGCAGCCCGAAGATCAGGTCAGTGAAACGCCAGTCTTGTTCTTTCTGACTCTAACTTTCCTGATCTAGATACACTTTATCTGTCCTCCTGAACTTTTCCACCTTGACTCTCCCTGTTAAAACCATCATCATAGATCCAACTCGTTTGTCTCTCTCTCAGGTCCCATGCTATAGCGTGTGTGAACCAGTTCATCATCGGTCGAGCTCAAGCTCTAATGGATAACATTGACACCTTTATTGAGGTGAGCACTACAGGATTATGTTTCTGTTGTCATTTCCATTGTTTTCAAACCTCCCTTCCTCACATGTAATTTCGTTGTAGTCAAAGGTCTCACCTTTAATGTCTTTCAGAGGTGGAATATGTAACAACATCTGTTCAAATTTTGTGTTTATGTCAAACACATCTTCTTCCATATTGACTCACTTTATCCAGCTGAATGCTACTTCTGTGCGATATTTGGTATCTGCAATGCACAAAGTTGTCTTTAAAGTCAGGCTGAGCCATCTTCTAAGCTTCTGCCGTTGCCATGGTAATGGACTTCCAAATCAGTATTCAAAGGAAGGAGACGTTGCAGCGGCTGCACAGAAAACAAGTCAAAATACTCATAAAGAGAGCAAGAAATGAAGCTCCTCTATGGGGTTTAAGTAGTCTGAAACCCCCTACACCCATCTCTTGATGTTGAAATTTTTGGGACAGCCCTACTATAATGTAAAAGAGGTTCACTGAACCCTGAAACCCTGTTCAGGTCCTTGTCAAGATGTAAATGTGTCACAAGCGATTGAAGTGCATGTCACATGGAGTTTGCTTCTGCTAACTCTCCTCTCCTGGCGTCTTTGGTATCCAGAGTCTGTTTGCGCTGGCTGGCGACGAGGACAGCGAAGTGCGGAAGAACGTGTGCCGAGCTCTGGTCATGCTGCTCGAAGTGCGCATTGACCGCCTCATCCCCCACATGCACAGCATCATCCAGGTGAGCATCGGAATCGATCTTACACACCACTTTACAAAGAAGGCCTGTGTGATTTTCCCTTCCTCTGTCTTCCTCCTTCCTCTGTCTCATCATTGCCTCCTTTTTTTGTCTGACACCAGTACATGCTACAGCGGACCCAGGACCCAGATGAGAATGTGGCTCTGGAGGCCTGTGAGTTCTGGCTGACTCTGGCTGAGCAGCCCATCTGTAAAGAGGCCCTGTCTGGCCACTTGGTCCAGTAAGTAACAGCTGGATAGTTGGAGAGGGTTAGGTTGATGACAAGGAAGTGAAAATCAAGTTTTGTATCAATTTAATCTGTGTAGTAATGTGGCTGTCTGTCTCTTTTTTTTCAGGCTGATACCTATCCTGGTAAATGGGATGAAATACTCTGAGATTGACATTATTCTTCTAAAGGTGAGCCCCCTCCCCTTAGATAAATCACTTGTTCCTCATTCAGACACCCTGTTTCTCTTCTTGTCTCCTCCTTTTTTTACCTGTGTCTGTTTTGCATTCACCTTTCTCTCTGTTGTCCTCCAGGGCGACGTTGAAGAGGATGAAGCCGTTCCAGACAGCGAGCAAGACATCAAGCCTCGCTTCCACAAGTCCCGCACCGTCACTCTGCAGCACGAAGGAGGGGAGGGCGAGGAGGGGGAGGACATCGATGACGATGAGGACGACGACGATGATACGTTGTCTGACTGGAACCTACGTAAGTTACAGACAGATATGCACTTCTTTCTCTTTAAGTGCATTCCTTGACTTTGAACATTTTCCCAAACATAATAACAAAGTATATTATTACAGTTTCACATTGTTTAATCCTGATGGTGGTTTCCCCCTCCAGGGAAGTGTTCAGCTGCAGCTCTGGACGTTCTTGCCAATGTGTTTCGCGAGGAGTTGCTCCCTCATCTCCTGCCCTTGCTCAAAGGCCTGCTTTTCCACCCTGACTGGGTCATCAAGGAGTCTGGCATCCTAGTGCTGGGGGCTATCGCTGAGGGTGAGACTCTGCACACACTGAATATTCATATATTTATTCCCTGAGATAAGGAACAGAACAGTAAGAAACAAAAAGCTCTATAGTTGCTGTAGGTTGATATTGTAACCTTTGGACTGAACCAGACTGGCAGTTTCCCCGTGTTGCCAGTCTTTCTGCTAACTTAAGCTAACTAGCTGCACGTGATAGCTTTATATCACATGTATAGATGTGAGAACTCTTGGCAAGAAAGCAAATAAACACATTTCCCAAAATGTTGCACCTTTCCTATCAAGATGTGTAAAACCTTTTCATCCTTCCAGGCTGTATGCAAGGTATGGTACCTTACTTGCCTGAGCTCATCCCCCACCTAATCCAGTGTTTGTGTGACAAGAAGGCTCTGGTCCGCTCCATCGCCTGCTGGACCCTTAGTCGATACGCTCACTGGGTGGTCAGCCAGCCCCCCGATGCTCACCTCAAGCCACTCATGACCGAGCTGCTCAAACGCATCCTGGATGGCAATAAGAGGGTACAGGAAGCAGCATGCAGGTACAGCTGTTCGTTTCTCCATATGTTCGTCTCTCCTATGTTTTTTCAGTTTTAATTCATGCAACCATCTAACCAATCTTGTTTATCCTACAGTGCGTTTGCCACCCTGGAGGAGGAGGCATGTACAGAGCTGGTGCCTTACTTGAGCTTCATCCTGGACACGCTGGTTTTTGCTTTTGGGAAATACCAGCACAAGAACCTGCTCATCCTCTACGATGCTATCGGAACACTGGCCGACTCCGTGGGACACCATCTCAACCAGCCTGTGAGCAAAACATTCACACACCTTTGGTATGTGTGTAACATTGAAATTGTGGTAAAGGAATGAATGAATCACAGTCTAAACACTTTTAGGAGTACATCCAGAAGCTGATGCCTCCGCTGATAGCCAAGTGGAACGAGCTGAAGGATGAAGACAAAGACCTCTTCCCTCTGCTCGAGTGTCTATCATCCGTTGCCACAGCGCTGCAGAGCGGCTTCCTCCCGTACTGTGAGCCCGTCTACCAGCGATGTGTCACACTGGTCCAGAAGACACTTGCTCAGGCCATGGTGAGTTGTGCACAATTGTCCAAAGAGGCAGTTTATGTGTCTGCTGCTTTACATACAAATGACACTCGATGGCATCACACCACTTTTGACCTTTTCTCTCCATCTTCTCTTCTGTGTGTCTCAGATGTACAGCCAGCAACCAGACCAGTACGAAGCGCCCGACAAGGACTTCATGATCGTGGCTCTGGATCTTTTAAGTGGCTTAGCTGAAGGACTCGGGGGCCACGTGGACACGCTTGTGGCCCGCAGTAATATCATGACTCTACTTTTCCAGTGCATGCAGGTGAGGAGAGCCCGTGTGTGCGCGTCAATGTGTTTACATTTTGTTATTACTCTCTTATATAGAAGTTTTCATTGTTATTGGATGAGTCCACCATACCTTGCTGGATTTAAATTGCTTGCACAATTCACAGGAAACGATTAGAGATTGTACAAAGTCTTTTTAAAATGCCTGCTCAAGGTTAGGAATATGTGTGAATTTCAATATATTCCTTGAAAAATGGTTACTTTTCCGCATAATCTGGTGTTTAATCTACACACTCACTCGTGTAAATCAAAAATTTTGTTTGTCTCCTGGAGTTGAGCATTAAATAACCATGATCAAAGCATATAATCAATGTTAATATGCACAGCTGGTAAAATAAACAAAGTGACATTACACATCGATTGCTGTGCTTATAAAGGAATTCTTTAAACTTTATTTTTCACAATTGCATTTTAAGGAAAAATTTAGAAGTGATGATGAAGGCTTCCAGAGTCTGCATGCATGTAGTGTTTGTAATGTAACTTATATACAGAGCTCTCTCTTTTCAGCTATAACCATCCTACAGTTGTGACAGAGCTGTATTTGTTACTGCTTATGCAAACTGAACATTTCCCTATCGTGCTGCTTCTCATTAAATTTGTTGGTGGCTTTTGTTGTGAAGCAGCTGCAGGAAGTGCACTGTATTAATCTAATATTTTAGTGCTGGCTGCCAGTGATCACTACAAACTGCATCAGCAAAACAAAACAAGTCATTCATCAATGCTTTTAGTGAGATGATCATTTTTATTTAAACTTCTTGCCAGACTAATGGAACAAGGAGAAGAGCCACAGTGAGCTGTTAGTTGTTCCACTGGGCAAATCTTGAGGTCTGCTGACGGTGTGTGTTCACATTTCTCTTTGCTTCTCTGTCTCTTTTGTCCCAGGATACGATGCCTGAAGTAAGACAGAGTTCATTTGCTCTTCTGGGTGACTTGACTAAGGCCTGCTTCCCTCATGTCAAACCGTGTATTGGTAATTATCTCATTGTCTCTTTCACATACACACACACTCACAGAACAAAAATAATGTTCCTCATCCCCCTCGTTTTTGTGCATCTCATGCCTTGGCCACACTGCACAACTTTCAAAGTCGTCAGATTGCTGTGTTGTTCACACTACACAACTTTCTGCCTTGTCGGGAGTCTTATAGTTGTTGTGCCTTCCACACTACATGACTGATCAGCGACCGGGGGTCACACATAACAAGATGTACATGCGAAAATGTGACACAGGAATGATGTGGAAAAACAAGGAAGAAAAGAAAAGAATATGGGTGAGAGGATGGAATCAGATATGCACGCAGCAAGGAGTGTTTTTGCACTGAAAACGTGAAACTGCCTGCTGGTATTGCGGTTCAGCAAGGACGAAACAATTACAAATGCTAAACAGCCTGTGTGTATGCATTCTGATTGAAACTATAAGCTATTATTGAGCTGTATGCTGCGGATGACAGCAGAAGAGAGAAATGAGAGGAGTGCGCTCGTTGGCTGTAGCTCGTACCTGGCTCCCCAACCCGTCTCTGACTCAGTCAGATATCTAGCCTGTCTGTCGGTGAGCTGCTCCCGAGCGCTGGGATCACGCCTTTAAACAGTTCACACGCACTGATCGTTGTTCATCTGTCTCTGATCTTTGTCTGCGATCAGGGCTAAAATCTTGACCCGTGAACTTGGCTCAATGTGATGATGACATTTTTTCTTATGTGTTTGTTCTGCAGCTGAATTCATGCCAATCCTCGGGACAAATCTAAACCCAGAGTTCATCTCTGTCTGCAACAATGCTACATGGGCCATAGGAGAGATTTGTATGCAGATGGGTGAGTTGCAGCAAATCTACTTATACATGATGCTGTGAAGTGCTTGTGCCGTTGAATATGAGATTTCTTGATGTGTGTGTCTGACTTTAACTCACTACTCAACAGGAGTGGAGATGCAGCCATATATTGCTATGGTCCTGAACCAGCTGGTTGAGATTATTAATCGACCCAACACTCCCAAGACCCTGCTCGAGAACACAGGTATCATGATTACGCACATATACTTTATTATACTTGTTTTTAGACAGATTTTGTAGTTATATTTTAGGAGTGACAGTTGAAAATCAGAGCAGAAAGAGCATTTAGTCATCCACATGGGAGAAAATAACGCAGTTAGCATCATGATACTATACACACTGTTCTAACAAAAGTCCTGTATCCTGTCTGTCCTTCTCCAGCCATTACCATTGGTCGACTGGGCTACGTGTGTCCTCAGGAGGTTGCTGCTATGTTGCCACAGTTTATCCGACCTTGGTGAGCAACTGTTAAATCTCTTTTTCTGAGTCTAACTCCCCGTGCTTTGACATCTTTGTGGTGGCATTTAACTAACAACATCTGCACACACACAGTCAGCATCGGCAGTTGTCATATATCACATGTTCAGGAGACTCCCTCTCATCCTCTGTGGTCTTGCCACATCACATGGTATCCCTTTTCTCTCCACTCTGCATGTAATTATTTTATCCAGACGTGCAAGATCCAGACTTTTGCGGCATGTTTTCCCCATCAGATAATAGACATTCCTTTCTTCTAGGATGTTTCTCACTTTTTCCAAAACCCTTGCATTTTTGTGTGGTCACATTGCTGCAGAGCACAATCACAGCATTAGAAGGACTGCAGTATTGACATTCTTCAAATATATTCCTGAAATGATTGGAATCAGCAAGTAATGACAATGAAACACTGAAGTCTGTGAGTTTTTCTCAATCTTAGAAAAAAGACAAATGTCCTTTCACACAGCAAGATCTTAGAAATCATTTATGTTATCTCACTTGTTCTAGTTTTGTAGATTAAAAAAATGTTCTCTCGTTGACTAGAAAAGAGAATGAATTCAGCTGTTAATTGATTAATAATTACATGCTGCAGGTGTACGTCTCTGCGGAACATCAGAGACAACGAGGAGAAAGACTCTGCCTTCCGCGGGATTTGCATGATGATTGGCGTGAACCCAGGAGGCGTGGTGCAGGTAAGACATTGTACAATGCAGGCTTTAAGTCTCTGCTTTCACAGTTTGTGTAATTGGCTGTAAGCCACAGACGTTTCAGGACTTGATGTACTTTTCAAACCTTCTTTCTCTTTGTTCAGGACTTCATCTTCTTCTGTGATGCAGTGGCCTCCTGGGTGAATCCTAAAGACGATTTGAGAGACATGTTCTACAAGGTGAGGGGCTCACTGGGTGACAGTGGTGTGTTGATAAGGAGTAGAAACAAAGTCCAGGTCATACTGAGGAGCAAGTTTTTTTGTTTATGCAACCAGTACCATCCAAAGGCTGATTTTAAGTCACCATGAAATCATCACACTCCTCCTGCTGTGTGAGTCATTCTGAAGTGTAGAGACCTTGGGCGATGCTGAGTGTGCTCATCTCAGTTTTCTGCTGTGAAGCTCAGCAACACAGACACTGCTCTTGTTCTGCAGAGAAATGAAGTGAACACACTCCCCCTTAGGAGTTTACCACATAAAGGACAAAATGCTCAGCGTGCAAATTTAGTGTCAAATTCACTGCAAAATCCACAGATGCATCTATATTTCTCTAATACTTCAATAATACTCCTTCAGGGGCATTTGAACAGGATGTTGACAGCAGGGTAAATCCATTGTAGGCCAAATTAACCAAGTGATCAACCCTCTTCTGTTCTAACTATCATTGTACTATTTCTGTTCCAGTTGACGTTGACTTTCACGTTTAAGTAAGCACCATCAGCGTTTTGAAACCGTTTTCTGGCCACAAAATGCTGCCACTGTTTAGCAATTAAACAGTGGGTACATTTGGATAATAAGTATGATGCAGATCAAATTCTACAGGCGCCGCTCAGTGCCCACTTTGCCCAGTTGTTATTTCAGCCTTGTGACAGTCAATCCAACACTCAGATGCAGGACTGATTTTGATAAAGGAACCGAAATGGGAACTGCTGAAGGAAACCATTAGGTCTGAATCATATGCAAAAAAAAAAAAGTATTATGTCGCGATTATTTTGGCAGATATTACAGTTGAGATATGAGTCAAGATTTTAGTGTGAGTGTTAATTGTTTCATTTCATTGTTTGTGGCTCCAGAGGAAGCTGCATGCTATCTTTAAAAACAAATTATCAAAATCGACACATTTTGAACCAGAGATATCACCTATTTTATTCCACACATTCTTTTAAAACCTGGTGCCTACTTTACCCACAATGCAATGGAGCTACTGAGTGAAATCCCTGGGGGCGATTTATCAGATTACATGCAGCTTTCTCTGGAGTCACAAAAGGCTTTATACTACTTTTTCACATGTGCGGTAGTACTCCCAAAGACCTGTAAACACACTTTAGTGTGTAAAATTGTTGGAGTTACCCTTTAAGATTCCTTGACGATGTGCCTGATATTGATTTCTGGGCTTGTCTTCTGCCCTTTCCTTGCAGATCCTGCACGGTTTTAAGGAGCAGGTCGGGGAGGAGAACTGGCAACAGTTCTCAGAGCAGTTCCCCCCACTGCTGAAGGAGAGACTGGCAGCGTGCTATGGCGTTTAGATTCTCTACACCCACCCAAGAGGTAACACCACACACACGGCCATTTAAACTCATTTCAAAGGTTTGTAAACAATCATACTGAAGTTTGTGTCCACTGTCCCATTTTCTCCGTCCTCCCAGGTGAGCCAGCAGGAGGAGGGTGAATGGGAAACTCATCCATCTGTGTATTGCACTGCCCAGATCTGGGGGGAGGGAGAGGGACGCAATTGGCCGCTCCCCCTGACGGACGGCCCCCACGCCCTATGTGTTTGTCCATAGAGGGAGGGTGGGCGGGTGGGAGGGAGGGACAGAGGGACACCTCTAGATTAACTAGGCAGGGACCCGACACAGAAAAACTAACTGGTAGGGACAGATAGAGAGGGACAGAGAGAAAGACATGAAGGAGAGACGGAGGAATAGATAAGTTGGTAAAGAGACGAGCACAGAGAAAGTTCAGGGGAAAGAGAGGGAGGGAAATCAGTGACGAGGCAGGGAAAAAGAGCGACAGAAAGGTCTGTTACTTGGCTGGGAGGACAGGGATAGTAGAGATTTTAACGGGATTCTTAAATGTAAGAGTAACCAATAGCTTGACCGACAGAGACAGACCAACGTACACAGACTCTCACACATACACTTGCACATGCTGTACATGCAGTACATGGAACTGACTGTGGGTGGCACTATTATTTTGACTTTTCGAGACCTACTACATGTAGTTAGGGACAGACAGGCAGGTGTCTAAACATTTTTCTGGGTGATATCTTTCTTTTTCTGGGGAATAGGATTCAACATGAATTACTTTCATCTGTAGTCACTGAATTCTACTTAACTGTATGATAGTCTAGTATCCGCATCTATGTTTCCTACCTTCATTTTTTGACCAGAGTGCTGCTTCACAGAGCTTATCCATCTATCAGACATATTCCTGTCACATTTTTCTACCTGATCAAAAGAGAGAAGAAGAAGAAAAAAAACAAAAAAAAAACCCATAAGAGCAAGTGTCTTTCCTTGTGGCTTCACAGAAACCATTCCTGTAGGAAGGAAGGATTAGGGCTAACACATTTGTTTTCTCACCAGAGGGGAGGAACTCGTAGAAAGAAATCACATCCTTAGTTGTCTCTTTGAGATTTGTGCGTGTGTGTGTGTGTGCGTGTGCATGTGCAGTTTGTAAATCCTTACTTCGGCATTCTGTGTTAACAGTGTGTGAAATATGTATTGTTTTTGATATGGTACCGAGCTAAAACTTGACTCCCACCGCAATGTCCTTGGCACCTGTCAACTGTGACCAAGTGTGTTTGTGCGTGTACGTGTGTTTGTATGCAAGTGAGTGTGTATATGTTTCTGTCTACATTCGTACTGATATCCATTTGATGCCATATTGATATCTTAAGTAAAACAGTGATTGGCAATGTCATTGTGATCTTTATAATGTTTTAAAAATTGTCCATATTCTTTATTTTTTTTCTTTTTTGTTTTGCTGCTACTGATAATTTTTGTTTCTATAGTGGACTTAAAATTCGCACAATTAACGCAAAAAAATATTTGAATTAATGCTATTTTCAGTGACTGTTAAGTTGTTTTTTTGCACTTTTTATTTTATTTTTACCTTTTTTTGTTTTTTGTATGGACTTTCTTTTTTTTTTAACCTCACCCATATGATATGTCTTGACCCTAATGTCAGTGTTTGTCATACTGTGTTGCACTGTGAAATTAAGTGTCTTTGACTGGCAAAAATATCCCAATACTAAATGGCAAATAAAAACAACTTTGTGAAACTGGGACTAATCCGCACTTTTACAATGACTAACTTTGCCATATTGCTGAGGTGCGTGTGTACGTGTGTGAGATCCTGCATGTGTGTGAGATCCTGCATGAATAGGAGAGCATGAGTACTGTACCTTTTTTTGCCTATGAGCATGTATTGGATAGCTAGCTGGCGTTTATATGATGTGTGCACGGTAGAGGTGCAAATTAATATGTTGTTTGGAAGGGTAGCCTGCCCCAGCCTAGTTTGTGTGCATGCTTTGTGTCTGTTTTCACTCTGTATGTGTGTGTGCGTGAATGTGTGTGTGCAGCGGTGTGTGTTTGACGTACATTACAGTGTAATATGATTGCCCTTTACACACCAACACACCACCTCAAGTCACAATGAGAGCACAGTAAAACAGACAACAGCTAGGACACTGCCAAAGAGCCACTGAAATTCAAATAAGTTCAGACAATAAGTAGAGACGAGCTGCTATTTCAATATTCAATATGTGCATCGTGATGTTAAAGTACAGGCACTGAAGGGCTTTCAGGATTAATCATTGGATACTATTTGCCAGCAAAACCGATTACAGGGACCTATATTTTTTCATTGATATTCTGCCAGTAATGTCCAGCGCATAGACATTTGCAAACTTGGCACTTGATTTGACCTAGACTGTGACCACTGAGATAATCAAATAATCAATCATTACTCGCTTCAAATACAAGACAATCTGAACCCCAGTCTAGTTCCATTTCCACAGTCTCTCAGTTCAAAGCTTGTAAGAGAAAATGTTTTTGGTTGCTTGATAATTTTAGTGATTTTTTTTTGTACTTGTGTACCTGATGTTTATGGTTTCACGAACAGTTTTTGTATCTGAAAGATCAGTTTTCTTCTGATGATACTGTAGAGTTTAAAAGAAAGGAAGAGTGTGACTGATTTTTGATTAGGAGCGTAGACGATGGGAACAAAGTAGGGATGAGATGTGACGAAGAAGGAGTTATTCTTTTTTTTAATTCTGTTTATATAATAAAGAGCATGATATTGTTGCAATTTGGCAGAAAGTCTTTGGTACGTTTTGTTTTCCTGTGGATTCCTTTTGCCAGTCATGTTCTCTTTTTTTGGAGGTGGGAATGGAAATAAAATGCTTTGAGTCTATTATATTATTTTTTAGTTTGTATGTAAAATCTCTGGATTCTTGAAATAAATCATGCCATGCATGCTGAAGGCTGGATTTTAGTCGCCAGTCTGGTGTGTTTTGTGAGAAAAGGAAGGGTTGGGGTGAACTGTAGGGCTGAGTGCTAAAGAAAAGGGAGAAACCCTTACGAATGATGAACATCATTCCACACAGATGTCCATAACTGAAGGCTCAACTGAAACATTTGATATTCCAGTGGTTTCAACTTGAGTAGAGTGTGTGTGTGACAGAGAGAGAGAAATTAGACACTGTAAATATTCACACAGCTCAGCAGCAACTGATTTATCACCTCCAATTTAAAATTAGAGTACATGATGCATCACGTAACGCTGTTTATTCTTCCAAAACTAAGCTTCCAGCTTCAGCAGGTTTCTCTCATCTCAGGGATATCACTGGAAAAATGACTTGATCCAGAATGTGCCTGGATCACCTTCACAGGAAGTCTGTGGCTGACATATTCATTCAAGGTGTTTGTGCGCATGAGAGAGGAAGTCAGAGAAGATGGTCAGTTTTACAGAGAGGTCAACTGGAAGCGTGTAACCATTTTTACTGTCGTTGGCAACAGAGAAAAAAGTGTGGTTCATTAGACTATCAATTTGAAGTATATTCACTCGGCTGGTCCATATGATGATTGGCCATTAGATGGGAGTCCAGACAGTGGTGGTTTGCAGACATGTGACTCAAGTCATTTGGTTCTTGGGCAAGTCAAGTCCTTGGTGAAGTCATGTTTTCCCATCCAAGGTACTGCAGTCTTATCTGCCAAATTCGGTCTTTAGAAAGAGGAAAGAAAAGGTTTGCGGGCACAACCAACTGGGAGGACCCCAGACCCAGAACTTGCTGCAGGGAGTCGACTCGAATCCTCTGGTGGTTGGTGGAGTAGAACCAGTAATGGCAGACATTCATCCATGAGGAACAGGGAAGAGACTTTCCTTATTGATCTTTTACCAAAGCTTCATTTTACTTCCACGAAATTAAAGAATATCTCACTAAAGGTAGAGGTCTCAGCTACTTTCAACTGAAAATTTACATCAAACATCATTAATGTTGAAAGAGGATCCAATAACCTTGTATAAATACTCATGTAGACACTTTTGAAGTAGATGCCTGCCTTGTAAAGTAGCTGGTTATAAATACAGCTGTTCAAATACTGAAGTTGGTTTGACTGACTATTTACCACCTGCAATGGTATAACAATCATCTATTATACTTCCTTGTTTTTTTCCTTCAACACACTAAGTCACACATTTGTATTATTTGTGCCCAGCAGCTAGTTTGGCATGTAATAATTAATTAAGCCAGCTGTTCTGTTGTTGTTTGTGGTGCTGGGTCAGAGTGTGTGATCTGACCAATCAGAGGAGACTGTGTATTCATCTTAAAGAGACGGATGCTTAAACAGTGTTTCAGGGGGAAAACAGTACTGCAACACTGGACAGTATGAAAAAAACTTGTGTTTTTTGAGCATTAAAGAATGTAAACCTATTCTATTAGTAACTCAAAATAAAATTATGAACCTGCAAGTGAGCATAATATGTCTCCTTTAATTTGAACACATTTGTATTATTATCAAGAGATACAGCATATGAAAGATTTAAAATCTAGATATGTGTGACCATACTGACACTCAGAGGCATTCTGTTGTCTGTACAGCAGCTTTTGTATCTGCGACTGAGATATTGTTTTTTGTGTGGAATCAGACATTCAGTCTTTCCAGGAATAGAAATTTGCTTTCATTTATGTCAGAAGCAGCAAAAGACTATCAAATGTTCACAAAGCATGTGTGTTTCTTTTTCTCTTGGAGTCATCTACTGCTCTGGGGTCAGATAAACGATTTGAATAAGATCCGTCAGAAATCTCCCACAAACCACTGATCTGATTTCTCAAGCACATAATTACAGGCTTCTGTTACAAAGCAGGTCATATTTGTATCCCTTGATATTACTTGTTCCTACCCTGAAGCTTAGGGTGGAGCTGTAGCCGAGTGAGTTCAGGAAAGTCCCAGAGTTGAGACCTCATTACCTCTCTGTCACTGTCTCCATCCCAACATATAACTATGTCCCTCCTATAGTGGGGTAATTATACAGTACGAACAGAGGTGTAGCGAGTTTTTGGTTGTGGAAACATTAGGACTGTTTGTTACAAGAAAAAAGAAATGTGCATCTGATACAAGAACAATTTCAAAAAAGGGATTGAGAATTGAGAGATAAAAACTTGAAGATAATATCTATATGCCTTTATTATGCACACAGACAGGCTTTTCCTGTTCTGTAGGTGTCCTTATTTGGCCTTTTGTTCATGTCCCGATAAATGTACTGTTGTTGTCTGAGAAAGGGAGACACTTCCTAAATGGCACCCTTATGGCCACAGAAGACTGTGTGTTCTAATAGGAATTAAAGTTCAAAGTCTGTTCACATCAGACAGTGATAAATTAAGACTCTGGCCTTATCTGAGATCTTACATTTTGTCTTTCTGGGCTGGTCACTTGCAAACAGTAGCACACAGCATGATAAAAAGAGTACCATGTCATGAAAACATATTAATCATTCTTCATGAGTTGCATGTTGATTCTGGTAATGTTGTGTAGTGTAGAGAGTCTATGTTTTTCCATTTGCTAAGGTGGAGTAGCTATGGGTGATTGGCTGTTGTTTGGTGGGTAATTGATCTTTTACTTCAGTAAAAGTAGCAATGTCACACTGTAAAAATGCTCTGTTAAATCTCAATAAGCAGTGGAAAGGCCCTGTCCTTCTAATTCTACTGTATCATATCCTATATTATCATATTATCATTACTATAACATTCTAATGGTTAGTGGTGGAGATCATTTTAACTACCATGCTTTATATACGTTACTATCAGGTAGTTTAACCCTTAACGATAGGCTATATATTGTTTAGAAACTCATAATAATAGGTTTTATGTCTATAAATCTAACTAAAACTAAAGTAGCTTAAAATGGAAATACTCTAGTAGAGTACAAATGCTTTACAGTAAATGTATGCGATATTCCACCACTGGTGGGTTGAGCAGCATGCTGTCAGTGATAGCGACATGCTGGTCATAAAGAAGGTAGAACTGGCTGCTGAGTGCAGGTAAACCAGGTGCATCTAAACCAGCTGCCTATCAAACATGGGGTGTGGTGATTTACCGGAATTGACATTAACCGTGCTATTTACAAAACAAATATTAATATTGTGTTAATAATACACATATTGCCTAAACAATGCAATGACTCAAATCATTTCCGTTTCTTTCTGCTTTTGCTTTGTCATGGTTGGTGGCGGTAACGCACCGTAACACTAGTCGCTACCTACCATAAAATGAAAAAGAAAGAAGACGCAGTAATAAGCTTGCAAGGAAGCTACCTACTGTCCCAGTGTGTGGCTGCTACTGCCATACAAAATCATCTCAGAGGACTTGTTTTCTTCAACAATTTTGGTTGTACAATGATAAATAAAATTGAATCTTGAAACATGTATTGATCGACATTCTGTTGTGGCATTTACACATAATCCGAAAGTTTATTTTACATTGTGACCAGTTTCAACCAAGCACATTTGAGAAAAAATTCCTCAAAGGGCTACAACAAGAGATCAGAGTTTCAACAGTTTTTTCTTTCTATTCAACCATCTCTTTCTTTTCTTTACAGTATGTCCCTATAACATTGAAGAGAAGCACTGAGGTGATCCAACATCATTTCATAACTTATCCTTTCCTATCTCCTCTGTATTTACATTTAAAGTGACGTGCTAAATTACAAACGACAAACAAAATGTTAATATCAAGACAACTAATCCAGGACTCACACTGAGCTCATTGAAATTTGATAAGACATGAAACTATTTCAGGAAACAGAACCTACCAAAGTTGCAACAGGAAAGTGTATCTACAGCAAATACGGCACAAAATCAGACAAATAGGCTGGTACAGATTTATAGTCACTACTCGTGGCTCTGAAATGGCTGTGATTTAATAAAGAGAAACACTGTGTGCTGAGCAGGCACCATTTGCATGGATGAGTCTCTCAGTAGATGTTCTGTCAGTCATTAACGCAGTGTGTTTCTGACACGTCAAAAAAACATGTCTTTGTCCTTATAGCCACTGTGAAGTAAGCATCTAGACAATACTATTTTATATCTGGCATCACAGAACAGAATTTAAGATTATATCTATCTATGTCACTAACCATCTCTTTTTCCTTTTATTTTCCTGTACCTCTGCAAGATTGAGGTGCAGTAGTTAAGATTACAATATAACAGTTAGGAATTACAATATCTTCTCTTGTTCTATGGAGTTCTTGCACTTCTCTTTGTCTCTCCTTGCATTTTGCAGTCAAAAGTTGCTGAAGATCTCTTGTCTCTTGTTCCAGTCCATTGGAGGTGCTCTCTTCTTGTTGCGACAGGCTAGGGCCTTTTGTTTAGCCTCAGCAGCTGTGGGACTCAGACGCAGGCCGCTGTCAATGAAAGGGTCCGAAACACGCCTGTCGTCCTCATCGTGGACCTAACACACACACAAACGTATAAAGGTTTTATGCACACTCGTTTTCTGACTGTTTCTTACATTATTAATCTCACACCGGCTCACTCACCTGGATGCTCATGTCCGAGCTGCTGATCTCTGATTGGGTGGTGGAACTTCTTGAGGACTGAGACGCTGAGCTCCCGTTGGTCCGGGATTTCGGGGACGTTGGGGAGTCTGTCAGCGTGACATTTATGATTGGTGGACCTGTGGCAGGGAGTTCAGTGGTTGGAGACGGGGTGGGCGGGGTGCTTTCTGAGGCTGATTCATCATCCACATAGACCTCTGTGAGAGAGAACAGAAACACATGAGACGTTTGGGAGAGGAAAGAGAGAGAGTGTGTGTGTGTGTGAGAGAGAGAGAATGTTTATGTGTATACTTGTGGTTGCTACATATTGAGGACCAACTTTTTAAACAACAGTGTGAGGACATTTTGGCCAGTCATCACAACTTCAAAGGGTTGTTTGAAGGTTAAGATTTGGTTTAAATGGTTGGTTTAGAAATGGATTTTGGTGTAGTTGTCATTGTTAAAGTTAGGCTACTGAGGATGTGTAAAGCATTCTGTCAATCAGGGTCCTCACAAGTATCGAAATACAAATATGTGTGTGTGCACAATTTGACCTTTTTCATGGCTGGTGGTGGGGGTGATCCCCAGTCTGTGGTAGAGCTCGTCCGTCTCTGGGTCAACCACTAGGAGGCGCACTTCCTCCCCTCCTGCTCTGATGAGTGCCACCACCTCTGAGTGCCTCAGGCCCTCTATGTTCACACCGTTGACCTGGGACAGAGTAAAGGAAACATTAGAGGAAACAAACACAGTGGAGGGAAGTGGAGATGAAGAAGAGAAAATATGGATAGACCTCTGGTTCCCAACCTGAGGGTTCTGACCCCTGCTAGGGGTCACCAAAACCTTGCAGTGGGTTGCAAGCCTTTCTTGATTTTAAGGGGTGTAAGAAAAAAAATACAGTAGGCCTATATCTCAGCATTTTTATTCATATCTGTGAAGAAAACTAAATGAAATAGGTGTTTTTAGGGTTTAGATTATTATTTAAGACATTAACTTAAAAACAAACCTCATAAGCTTGCAAGCTATATTCACAGAGCCTTCACTCCCTGTCAAAAAACCTTGCCATGTATTAGAAAAGTATGCAGTTAAAACAACCAAAGAGCTACCAGAACAATGGCCAAGCATCAGGGAGAAGAAAACACTGAATTTGGCAAAAGAGAAGCTCATTAAGTATGCATCATTGTTAAAAACCTAAAGAATGTCTGCCATTTTGCACTGCCATGTTTCTACAGTAGCCCAGAATGGACCAACCATTTAAATTGTAAAGCACTTTGTAACTTTGTGTTTGAAAGGTGCTATATAAATAAAGATTATTATTATTATTTTTATTATTATTATCATTTATAAAATATGTCACTTCAGGGGTCATCAGTTTAGCCGATGATAGAAAAGGGGTCCCCTTAGGGGAAAATGTGGAAACCACTGGCATAGACAATATTTCAGAGACAGACAGGAGACAGGGCAGAAATTAGGACGTAGGCAAAACAGAAGCCTCATTGACCAAAAACAGATCTGTGATTTGAGTAAAGCGAGTTTATTTGCATGAATTTCTTTCCTGCCTCCACACTCTTCCTCTATACACATGAACTGTGCACCTCATACAGAAGGAAATAGAAACAATGTTTGTCTCGTGCAAGCACACCTATCTATAAGTCTGTGACACACATGCAGACGTGCATACATGTCCACCACATTAAAAGACACAAACAACACCAGCCCCTCCTCTACACTTCCATTCAAGATTATCCCTCATCGTCTTTTCTTCCTTTATACACCACTCTCTCCCACCCACTCTAAATCCAGCTAATCTGCTCTAATCCAATCACACCTCAAACCAGTGCACAGACCTGATTAATACGGGGAGTGGAGATCATCAGTTCCCTAAAATTCTAGTGCCATGCATCTCCTCTGGTGAAGGGGATGTGGGTCACCCTTCTGCTCCATTTATTGTAATGTGTGTGTGCTGGTTAGTTGTACCTCCACTAGTCTGTCTCCAGGCCTGATGTCTGCACTCTCAGCAGCTGAGTCGGGGTCCACCGAACGCACAAACTGTCCACGCTTTGTCTTATTGCTGTGCAGGTTGAAGCCGTAGCCGTGCTCCCCTTTCACCAGGTGACACAGACGGGGAACGTGCTCAACCGGCGACTCTGGTGAGGGCTGCACCTGCACCTATAATGAGACAGTTTACAAAGACAGGATATCAGAGAGGGGGACATTTAAATGCTGTCTGTAATGCGAGAGTGATTACATTTTTTTTTCTGACTTGATTCATTAGTGTGTATAGTTTCTGTTTTTTGTGTGTGTTGCTCAGGGAATTGCAGCAGAAAGCAGAGAGCAGGGAAAAGTGTCTGCAGACCACAAACCAGTGGTCTCAGAGCTGAGCAGAGTGGGCTAAGTGGATCTACCTGAGAGACATTAAGACCAATCCTGAGCCTAATGACCAATGACAAGAGTTGAAACATGCATTAGCCACCTTCCGACCCGACCTCTCTAATACAAGGTGCACCCTGTGTGTGTGTGTGTGTGTGTGTGTGTTCTGTGCCAGGACAACGCATTAGTCCCCCATCCTGAGGGTAGCCCAGGATAGTGACTGTCTGGTGACACTACTGTGACTGCACCTTCATGGGTGAGCTGACCTGAGGGCCAGATCGCTCTGTCCTTTCTGCTCAATCAACAGCAGACTCATACACACACACATAGAGAGAGTGTGTCCACGGTCTATCACTGTAGCAGAGTACATCTCCGTCTGTCAGCCATAGCGATGGAACAGAACAACCTCTGTGACAGATCGCCGTCGTGATGGGTCACCATGTGTCCCGCTGGTTTTAAAGATCTGTTTATGTTGCTGGCCTGTTTACTATTTTTGTCACGTCGGCCCAAATTAACTGAGACACACATAGGCTTCACACTTAACTGACCTGGAAATATTGACTAGTTTTTTCTACAGATACACCATGTTGTGGTTGTGACAATTAAGTCAGACACAAGTCGATTCATCAAGTAGTTGATTGACAAAAAATATATTGAGGACTATTTTGATAATCAGTATGTCTTATAAGTAATTTCAAGCACATATTCACTGGTCTTACTTTCTCAAATGTGAGGATTTGCTCATAATTTTTGTTTTACATGACTAAATCAAATATCTCTAGGTCTTGGAATTTGAAGCTGTCCCTTTTGTCCCTAAATTAAATTGTGACGGGCAATTTTCCACTGTTTTCTGACATGTTATAACCCAATCAGTCAATCAAGAACGTCATATTTGTCAATATGTCCTATTATCAAAATATATTGTTTCTGGACTTACTCTCTTATTACTTCATATTCTCTTGAAAGTGTTTCTCAAATATTTTTACAGATAGCTGAGTGAAATGCCATAAAGCTTTGTGAAAATCGACCTCTCTCTCTCTCTCTCTCTCTCTCTCTCTCTCTCTCTCTCTCTCTCCCTCTCTCTCTGTGTGTGCGTGTGCCCGCAACTGTGCCAGACTCTTGCATGGCTGTGATAGCAGCCGTCACTGTGGTTATGTAAGACAACTGTATATGGGCACCTGCTGCCATAATAACATCATGCAACGATGAAATTGCGTCTGTATTTACATTTGCAGTGTGAATGTCACAAGACGAGTGACACAGACGTGGATGGATGACACAAAGAGATTATGTATAAAGAGTGTGAGCGTGTGTCTTTTGTATGGCTAACACACACACGAAAAGCACAGGGCTTGACTGGGGTCAGCCTGGGATTAATAATGGTTTCCTGATTGAAGCTGCTGAATTAGTGGACAAAAATAATTACTCACAAAAATGTCACATAATAAACACGAAATAGTTGCTTATGAGCATGCAAATCAGTTGCGTATTGGCTCATTATTAGGCATTATAAGCGCTTATTAATTCCTTATTAATGCATGACCATATTCTAGAACTACCAGGCCTTTTCCCGCAATAAGCTACTAATTGCTGCTTACTGATGATAACAAGTGTCAAGCTACTAGTGAATTAGTAATGAGCAAAACCTCACTTTAGGAATGGAACACTTTCTTAGTTAGAAAGACTTAAAGGATAAGTTCACCCAAAAATGAAAATGTACTCAATATCCACTGTAGAGTCCACAAAACATTTCTGGAGCTTCACAGCAAAACAGCATTGAAGCATTTCTTCTAAGCAACTGAAGTCGGTGGGGACTTGTTTTAAAACATAAAAAACAAAAGTTAATGAAAAAAAAAACAGATGGCTCCATGCAACTCATCCGGCGTAATCTAAGAGCCCAAAATTTGACAAAACAAAATTGACACTCTTGACGTGTTGTTGAGCTCAAGCGCCCACTTCAAATGGGGTGCATGCTAATGCTTGTAGCTTAGTGGCTACAGTGAAGATTTCTTTTAAAAAGGGTGTAAATAATGTTTTTAAGAGACTTGGATTACAATGGTTAACTGTATGGAGCCATTCATGATTGTTTAATTAATTGTTTTATTAAGATCGTAAATCATGTACAACAACTTCCTTACTTATTACCAAAAAGCAGCGATTAGGAGGTTATTTAGGGAAAACTCTTAGTTAAAGAATAGAGAATAAGAATGTCAGAATAAGGCATACAATGAGCAACTAGTTAATTAATATGTGTTCCCTAATATAAAGTGTTTCCAAAATGTCTACCTGTCCTAATTCTGGCCTCCATGTCACTGTATGTAGAGGAGGTGGACACACCTGCACAATTCCTCACCACAGCCCTGTAATAAAAAACGCTTGTGAAGCTTATAAATTTATGTTTTGATCGACGCAGTCAAAGTGGGTGTTTATATATTCAATTACACTGTGTCTTACAGGTGTTATTGTGAATGATGTTGTTTGATCTGAACCTATAACCAAAACTGAGAAAGAGAGCCGTGATGGCCAGCCAAGGGGCAGCCTGTATTTACCCTTCCCTGCAGTTAAACAGATGGCAGGTTTGTTTGGAGCCCAAACACTGAGCTCAATCTCTAACAGACAGTTCCCAGTTATTCCTGCAGCCTGGCTGACATTAAGACGTCATGGTGATGTTTGGTTGGCAATTGTGCAAATTTTGTTTTCACCCTGGCACACTTGCTGGCTCAGACATTTGGGAAATTGTAAGATTATCTTCTGTACATTAACAAAGCTTTGACAGCATACCAAAGAATGTTCCTAACTATACCTGATCTCTTTTTTAGCTGTAAGGTCAGAGGTGTGTGAGGTCCCACAGTAGGAGACCGTGAGACTGTGTGCCCAAAATAAATACAAATAGATAACAACACCTATGCAAAGGAGTTTGATTGTGCAACACTGCTATCTTATTATCTGATCGCACATGTCTGCTCAGTCCTTTCTTTCATCCGTGCAGACACTCAAAGCCTGCTTTGTGAAAACCAGTGCAAATTAAAGCTGAGCAGACTAGATGAGTGATAAAATCTGAACTCTTGATGGAAAGTCAGATCCCAGTCAAAGTAAAATACCCAAACAGAGCAGACTTTTAAGGCAAAAGATGTCTCAGAATGTAACTTATCTGAGAAAAAACTAGTAGCTTAGCCTACATAACCCCCTACTTAATTAGACTGTTTCAAGCCCTGTAGACAAAATAGAATAACATGGGGGGACAATTGTTTTAAGGCAAACTCAACTCTCAGTGAAATGAGAACAATTTGTCAGATGGGAACAATCCTACAGCTGAACGTGTGAGCTGTTAACAACACTCAGTATGCACCGAGAGACGGCGCTCTTTAAATACAATGTGCATTTTAAATGCTCACACTGCTTGGAGACTACAGCAGGTGTAAACAGGTGTAACAATGGGTTCAGATCTTACTTAAACAGATGTTTGAATGGGAGGGAAAGTTAACAACAGGACAATAAAACCTGCTGCTGCACTGTGACAGAGGGTGTGTGAAACCCTTTTAAACCTTCTTTAATTACACTTTCACTTACAGTTTTATTTAGTTATTCACTGTTCCATTTTTCAATTTGCATGCACTACAATGGACTTTACTGCCTAATTTTTACTAAAAAGAGGAGGGCTTGTGTCCTACAAGTTGTGTTTTTGTGTTCATGTCGTGGTGGAATCATCATCCAGCTGAATAAAACAAACATTATTAATTAAAGACATAAAGCAGTGATTAATACTAATGTTTTCTTGCTGCCTTTTGTGGCTTCAATTCATTTCTTAATTGTTTTTCGGCATCATGTGCAGCGTTACTTTTCAATAACATTGTCCATATTATTATTTTTTTTTTCACCAAGTTTGCAAAATAGTACCACTTTATTACAACCATCAATAATAAATGATAAATTAACAGTTAATTAAACTTTAGTTAATAGTTATTTCACTGTTAACAAACAATTAAATGCTCTATAAACCATTTATTAAGTAATTATAAATCACAATTGCATGTTTAAAATGGCCATCCAATAATTTGTACTGCACTGGGACGGGACAGGGCTAGCCGACATCATGACATCAAAACTGTTACTTGTGCACATTCTGAATTCTTGAATATTTTTAACAAAACTTCTTACATTACATGCACTACACTGCACCTTTAACTAACATTTAATTAACTATTCATTTAACATTTATTAATTATTGTTATTAGAAAGTGTTATTTTTAGTATTATTCTATTGATCACATATTAGCATTTACTCATACACTCAACATACGCTGTATTTTTATTACTCTATTGTTTTTTTTCTTAATTCATTGTAATTTGAACAATCTCTGGTACAAGAATGTCCTTCAGGGATAATACAATCTTTTTCTACAGTTTCTCTCTCCTCCTCATTACATTTGAGGTCTGTGCTGTTTTTCTCCTGTGTTTTGAAGTCTTCATTCCTACCTGTTGAGAGAAGTTACCAGACTAAAAGGCAGATAAAGGCACTGCTTTGGGACTGAATCCAGCAGATCACATAAGAACTCAATTCCAGATTAGTGCCAGGCAGACACCAGGTAGAAAGAGTGCTCTGATATAAACTATCTGATGTGTTGATGTCCAGCCTTACCTCTGTGTCCGTGGCTGTACTTGATGTCACTGAGGATCTCTTGACCTTTCCTTGTGTGGTCGTGTGTGTGGGTGACTCTGCAGCAGGAGGATGAAATGGGTGTGTGTGGTTGGGTTTGGGTGTCTGGGGTGAGCTCCCTCTCGGTATGGGAGAGGTGGAAGGAGTGGGCCCCGGTGAGGGGCGCGGGGAGAGGGTTCCCATCTCAATGGCCAGGTCCTCTGTGCAGGCCAGGCCACGGCTGCGGAGGAACTCATCCGTGTCTCTGTCCACCAGCAGCAGCCTAGTGCGGTGGGGCACCTCACGGATACGGTTCACCACCTGCAGGGTGGAGAGAGGAGTGACAAAGAGGAGTTCCTTAAGACAAATTTAAATAGTATGTGTCATTAAGTGCATGTTGTTCACCCTGAATTAGCCTGCGCAGAGCATATTTTTTGCATGACAAAGACACCCAGTGATTCCCATTACACAAGGCTCACATTGACCCATTTTAGTACCCCCTCCTTCTCCCCAGGCAAAGGAAAAAGTGGTCGAACAGGTACAGAACTCATTGTTTGCGCCTCAGAGAGTTTATGTGCCTCTCTTGGTTTCTTTCTGTCACGCAAGGGCTTATCTGTGATTTAAAAAAACTTGTGTACTGAGCCATCACTCACTTGATGGTGGTTTTCTTTCTCCACATTCTCCCCGTTCACCTCCACCACCCTGTCCCCCGCTCGCAGCCCGGCCAGGTCCGCCGAGGAGCCGGGCTCCACTTTGCGGATGAACTGTCCGCCTCTATTCCGCTCTCCGTGCAGGTGAAACCCATATCCGCGCTCTCCTTTGGTCAGGAAACAGAGCCTGGGTCTCAGCTCGCTCTCCATCTCAGCGCGTCAATAGGCGGAAAACAGGTCAAAGTGTCTCAGGAGAATAAACAGGTGCTTGCCCCAAGAGAGGTGGAAGGTCTCTGACTCTTAATCCAACCTACCGCTGCGCGCTCCTGTGACCAAAAGATCATCATCATTAAGCATGATGCGAGTCCATAAATAATCCACAATTGTTCAGAGGGCTCAAATCAAAACTAAGCTAAAACTAATGAGTTTAATCCATCATGCAAATGCCAGGGCCGCAAATATGAGCGCGCAAAAGTGGTGCACGGCGTGCGTAAAACAATGGCCAAAAAACCACGGACAGGGGCCAAGTCCAGTCCATCGGAGGAGTAATCCAAGAGATCAGAGATTAGAAAGCTGCTCCTCATACGTAACACCTAATTCTCCTCGTCAGCGGGGCGTGTGTCCTCCTGTCCGACCCGGTGCAAAAGTGAAGAGGCGTCAACAACAGATGAAACCTCTACGTCTCCGGCAGCGCACACCTGACGTAGCCGCGACATGCAGGCTGAAAATGATAGCCTGCACACAGTAACGAGCCTGTAAATGCGTCATGTGAAGAATATTCATCACGAGATCTCTTTACCAAGATGCGTTTACGCAGAGGATATTTGCTCCTTTTGTCCCGTCTGTGACCTGAGAACGGAAATCTTCCTTATCCGCTCTCTGTCTCCGCTGGAGATCAATAAAGGGCCGGTTGCATAAAAGGGGATTTTAAGTTGCATGAAATATAAGGTTTCCTTGTGTTTTGCCAGGTGGTAATTCAGGCTTACTTGTATTTATCCATTGAAACAGGAGTCTCAGGACAACAAAGACTGACGATGTTTGTTATTGTTTTTTCAGTTAAAATAGTTTATGTCACCTGTGGCAAATATCCTAAACACTGCTGATGTGCCCTCGAGCAATACACAAGATCCATACTTAAGGGTGTATTATTGTTTCCTCTAAATCACACAATTGAAAGGTTTACGGCCACTAATATGAGCACTGTGCAAGTGTGTCACAGTGGCATTAGTTCAGTGTATTCATATCTGCAACAGGCAATGTGAAACTAATAACACTAACAATGGCTTTGTTCCATTTATGTGTACCAAGTAAGAAAGTAAGTAAGTAAGTAAACCAACTTGTAATATCAGGTTCCCTGGAGATGACACACCTAATGAGATGCAGTTCTTACTGCTACTAATCACACCAAAGCTTTTCCTGCCAAGTGTCAAAACAAATAAGTTCTGCAACGGTTAAAGGAAATGTGCAAAATCATTTGTAGTTTAAGCAGTCTTGCTGAGTAACATTGTCAGAGAACAGTTAATCAGCACTTGGCATGTAATTAAATCAGGTATGTTCATGTTGTTCAGGCTGCCTGCACATATTCAATTGTGTTTGTATGAATGGAGGCAGGCCATTACTGTTTATCATACCTTTAAAAGGTTTCTTATTTGCCCTTTCAAATCTCTCTAAGCAAATCACCGGAGTAACCGCTAGCTGCTGCTTACTGTAGCTACTGCTAACTGTAGCTGCTGTTGGCTAGTAAGCTCAGTTAACCGTGCAGCTAGCGGTTGTATTAGCTCACTCTGCCTGGACGAGCTCAGAGCACTGGAGGTGTTGTTTACTATTGGACCCTGAGGTACAAACTGGCTAGGGGCTAGCTGGTTAGCATGCTAACTTCAGTAGATTTCTCTGACACAACACAAAGACGTCAAAACTGTTATTTCTTCACATTCTGTTGATGATTTTAGTTCATTTTTGATTAATTCGTAAATTTTAAACTTTTATTCTTACATATAGCACCTTTAACATTTTTTCTTTTGAGTTTATATTTTACAGTAAAGGGAAAGATGTGACTAGCCAAGTTACTGAACTGACAGGTGACAGGTTTTTATTCATAGTCATTTCACTGTTAACAAACAATGAAATGCTTTATAAACCACTTGTTAAGCAATTGTTTGTTGTAAAGTTACAGCTGATGTATATAATGGAGAATACATACTGTGTAACTAAAGTTTAATTTAATATCAATTTACCATTCATTAATGATGGATATTATAAAGTTTTACCAACTGATCAATACAACTTACTAGTCTTTTTTTTGTATATTTGTATGTTGTGTATTTAGTTTATGTTGCTTCATCATAAGCAAATTGTATATTCTAGGAACAGTATTTTTGGGGCACGGGAATATTAAAATTATTTACATGAAATTAATGTTGATGCAGTGCAATAAAATAACTTTTTTCAAGTGTATCTTCTTGTTATTTTTCCGGTAAATATGCAACAGACACTCCCTCTACTGGACACACTGTGCAAACTTGAAACATGACCTTCACATCCAGTTTCAGTACAGACATTTCTTTTATTTGGTAATAAAGAATTAGCAGGATTAGTATGAAAATATTTCATCTTATATAAAGTGTAATAGGTGTCATTATAGTGTCAAATAAAAATCAACAATCAATATACAAATATTCTGATCTACATATTCACATTAATGTCTATGCATGTTTTCAGTGTGTGTGCCCTTGTATGTTTAAGTCTCCTCCAACATTTGGTCACAGCTCAGACAAAAACTGATGAGACAACTAAATCAATGATTAACTTTACTTTTCAGCCTCCTCTTCTGGGTGGTGGGGGAAACAGGTGTGGACAGCAGCTCCTTCTTTGTCCTCTTGTCTTTAACAGTGGAATCCTGCTCAGGTTCAGTTTTTGTTTTAAAAGGAGAGGTCGGACTTGGAGACCGTGGGGATCCAACTTTAGGCCTCTTTGTAGGAGAGTTCTTGTGGGCAGAGGGACAGCTGTGCTGGTTCAGACAAACAGAGCAAAGAGGGTTGATTGGGAGACAAACCTGCTGTCCAAAACCCACGAGCAGCCAGTTGATCTCACTCCACAGCTCCCTGCAACAGAGTGCAACAGGTACATCTCAAGCGTAGCTTTAAACCTGCATTCATTTATTGATTTATGCAGAGCAATGTATGCCACAGCAGCTACAGTACATACAAAAACAGTTTTTTTCCCCCGCAGGCGATATCATTAAAAACGATCTCTGTGCAATAACTCTGTCACCCTAAAACCCCTTAATAGAGATAATGGCTTCGATGGACCATAGAAACTCCCTTTCAAGAGGGAGTGGTGACAATAATCTCTTAAGCAAGTTTATTATATTTATATATTTTTGTCTGTTATCTCTGGCGAATCGTCCTTGTGTTGTGATTGTAGTTTTGGTATTGTATTGTGTTCAGGTTATGTTTGTATTTGGTCATTTTCTCTGTAACTTAAATGTAAATTAAAAAAATGTATAAACGATGTTAAAATCTGGCAGCAAAGTTAGGAAAATGTATCAACTCGTGTGTTTTAAACTACAAGAGGCTACTTTTCAAGTTTTTGTTCCACCTATAATGGTTATATACTGACTTGTGTAGTGAAAATCATCTTGCAGATGATGGATTTGTCAGTCATAAAATTAAATTACCAAATGTTCAGTTTTCCATATTTTGGATTTTTAAAAATCAGCCACCACATCATATGGTGCAGAGTTCCTTTTCATCACCAGAGCCAATTATGTGCTGTATGTATCTGGGCCAATCGTGGTTCCTCTGATCTTTATAGGTTTGTTGGTCTGTGTTAATCAGGTTGTGCGGGTCAGCAGTAATCAAGTCAAGCTGTTACCTGGGTAACCACTCCTCCAGGGCTTTACGTGTCTCCTCCGGGTTCTTTGTTGGTTTCTTGAGCCAGCCCAGCCTATTAGAGATACGATGCACATGTGTGTCCACGCCTAAACAAAAAAACACATTGTATGAGCACACACACACACACACACACACACTGTAAGAAGATTTACGTTTTTAGAAAGCAGTAAATTGTGATTTTGACGTGCTAGGCTGTACGCACCACATCTAATCACAGCATTTCTAAATTGTATTAAATTTCCGTTTAATCTGTTATTTTCTATGCTTCAGCTGTACCAACCTTGAAAACACATCACTATACATCACAGTCAGCAGCTCATTAAGTATCACTAAATTGCTAAATGCTACCCGATTCCAGCATCATAATTGTTAGAATTTGCTGCTTTTCTTTGTTTTATGTTACAGAAAATGGTTCATACAGCAATTGGACTATTTCTAGACTGTTGATCAGACAAAATGTGGAATAGATCACACAGCAGCCATTTTCCTCTGGCATCACACTGGGGGGGGGGGGGGGGGGGGGGGGGGGGGGGGGCTCCAATGCTGGGATAATGTTATGCTGCTGTTTTCTAGGTTGCAGGTCATATAAACATAAGGAAATCTGACAAATCGTTACCATTTCACCACGTCCTAATTGATCAGCAACTGAAAAGATTATGGATAATGATGTAAGTTACTGTGCACGCTTCAGGAGTGTTTACCCACCAATGCCGGACACCTGGTCCCAGGCGATGTCCATGGCCAGGTGAGCCATCTTAGGTCCGACTCCAGGCAGGCGGACCAGCCCCTCCACGCTGTCTGGGATGTCCCCGCCAAACTCCTTCTGCAGCATGGCTGATGTCAGCTTCAGATACTTCACCTTAGTCTAGAGAAGGGTGGGTGGGAGAAACATTACAATAAGGTGCAAAACCAAAGAACCACGTTGAGAAACTGATTTCAATAAACTTTCGTGATGTAACACATTAAGAGAGTTTTACCCTCCAGAAGCCGACAGGGTGGATGAGTTTTCCCAGTGTGTCATCATCAGTAGCGAGTATGTTCTCTACATTACAGCCGTGAGCTCGGAGCTTTTGCATAGCGGCTGCTGTCACCTGGTCCTTGGTCTGACTAGACAGCATGAGTGAAACCAACACCTGGAAACGTCTCACCTGTGAGAAGACAACAAAGGGAAGAAGATACATTAATTTAAACCAGTAAATTATGTAGACTACAAAAAAAAAAGACAACAACACCCACATGTGCAGGGGCCTCTGTATCGTAGCATTTCTCCGCTCCCATCTTATCTACAGGTGCATCACGGCCGCTTCTCATCTCACGAATGTACCCTAATTGCTTCTTCCAGTCAGGAGGTTCCCAGTGTTCTGTCTTCACCGGTGTAACATGGTCATCCTCATCATATTCCACCTTTAGCTGTCTCCTCCTGCGGTGGTGTGAAGACAGTGGTAAAGTGTCTGTTTCTGTTTTTGGATGAGCTGTGCCGTGGCGGAGGGGTTCAGGGCAACCACCTAAATGAACACAGGGGAGAGAGGATGAGAGTCATCTTACCAAGCATAGCAATACACCGAGTCTGCATTACAAGTCAAGTACACGACATGACAGAAACTATGTATTTGAGTATTCGAGAAATAAAACTGTGGGCGCCTCAGTGAACATTTCATCCAAAACCATGGGCCAAGTCTGAAAAATAAACATAACTTGGTCCACTGGAAGTACTTTTTTTCTGCATTTCTATGCTGTTCCTCATATCATGACCCCTTATGGTGGTACTAAAAGGACAAGCTCACCCAAAAATGAAAATGCAGTCATTATCTACTTGCCCTCATACCGATGGAAAGTCTGGTGAACTTTCCTAGCCCACAAAATGTTTCTGGAGCTTCCCAGCAAAGCAGCATTCTCCTAAACAACTGAAACAGTTGGGGACTTGTGTTGACATGGAAAAAACAACGGGAATAAAAAACATTAAATTGCTCCATACAGCTTGTCCAGCCTGATCCAATTCACCAGAAGCCCCAGAGATAATAATTCGATTTGAAAAGACGTTATTTGGACCTTTTAAGCCGAAAATCTTCACCGTAGCTGCTAAGCCAAAAGCGCTAGCACGCACCCTGTCTGAAGTGGATGCAAGGGAAGAGGACCGCGTTATCAATATAATCTTTTCAAATCAATTTGGGATCTTGGGGCTTCCAGAAATGTGGACAAGCTATATTGAGCCTTTTAATGTTATTTTTTCAGTTGTTTGTTTTTACATTTTAAAACAAGTCCCCATCTACTTCAGTTGTTTTGGAGAATGCTGCAACACTGTTTTGCTGTGGACTTCCAGAAATGTTTTGTGGACTACAAAACTTCACCCAACTTTCCATCGGCATGGGGGTGAGTAGATACTGTCTGCATTTTCATGTTTGGGTGAAGTGTTGCTTTAAACTGGGGGTTGGAGCAAAGAGCCACCGTAGGGATGCCCAGCAGAAACATATGGAGGGAAAAAAAGTTGCACGAAAATGATAAATGTAGGAAAAGAGTTCGCGTGTTGACCTTTGATGCACTAAAACTCTATTCGGATCCTTTTATATTAGTTTATTCCCCAATTATAACAGATGTGGGGTGGAGGACATGAACAATGTTCAGTTTCTTAAGGGAGGCATGACAGAAACAGCGTGAGGTGAACTATTCCTGCAGCACACATTGAGCCTGCATGTCCTCTGAAAGGTCACATTAGTGGAGATAAGGTCTAGTCTGCAGTGGCCTTGGATGAAGCTCGTCTTGCTCAGATCTACTGTGGTGATGTGCCACTCACCTTTCAGATGCAAGAGCCCAAAAGGTGAACAGGTCACAACGACCATAGCTAATTACCCAGGGTTAGAGACACAGCAGTCTGTCAGAGCTAGTTACATGCACTGTGTCTTCTTTATAATATTTCGCCAAGTGTCTGTGTTCAGCGAGCAGCCTAGAACGTAAACATTACCCTCTGATAAGGCGAACGAGGAGGGTCTTGGCTCAGAGACCTTCGCCTCCTCCTCCTCCACTTTCACCGGCGCAGAGGAGACTGGTCCCACATTCGTCCGTCTGTCGGTAAGTTTGGACCCGAGAGAGGCCGCAGGTGTGCAGCCAGCATTGTGGTTCCCACTCCGAGTGATGACAGACCTCTGCGTGAAATAAGGAGAAGTCATTGTGAAACACTGGACTACATGACAGACCCTCGTGTTGTAGCTTACTTGAAACATTTAGGTGGAGCCGAAGTTGGTTTCTCATTCGTGATTTCTGGTCACGAGCGGACCGGAAAAGTTGGATCCGTGTTACAGCGAGAAAGAGTGGATCCAGGTTAGTGCAAAAACAACAACAACAGCAACAACAACAACAACAACAACAACAATGAATAATTAAAACTTAAAAATGACAATATTATAAATTAAACTACTACTACAAGAAATGTCCGGCAACTATATTAGATAATTTGAATATCAAAACATGCCCTAAACTAAGAAGGTATTAAAAGTAATAGTATGCTGTTATGTTTTGAATGAAGAAGATAAGTAGCTGTCGGATACAAGGAAAATGTAAACTCAAATAAACCAGCAACAGGAATGCAGTGTGATCTGGTATTTTAAATCACAGTTTTTACAAAAAAAATACAATAAATAAATAAATAAATAAATAAAAATAAGAAAGTGATATTCATAGTAATCACTCTCTTCTGCAAATTGTTTTTATTCCAGTGATTTTATCTAGGGCTCATAATCATATAATTTGATATGCAGGACTGTAAAGCACATCTTGGTCCATCCATAGTCTCTCAAAACAACATCTGGGTTTTCCTCTTTTAAATACTGTACTTCCCATACATCCTCTATTATCTCAGTCTAGACAGTATACTTTATAACACTTACCACTCTATGGATTTTATAACAGCGTTTTCTTCCAGCTCGCACCAACCTCCTGCCAATCTAAGCTTAATAAGACACTTTCAATGTCTTGCTGAAATTCACCTTCAGGTCAATTTACAGGCAATTTCATCAACACTGTGTCAATAAAAATACAATACTCAGTCGAATTAGGCTACTATGGGTTGATACACTATTTGGAATTGATTCAATTGTTATCCTGAATGACTGTATTTTGAACAAATCTATAATGAGCTAGGGTTTGGACTAAAATCATGCTGTCGTATTAAAACCGTACCTGCAAAATGGCACCATTTACAAGAAGGAGGCACATTAAATGTGCAGAAAATGACTCACTATTTATGTTGCTTTCTCTTACTAAACACCCCAGATATTCGCTTCTCTCCGCATCTTTAACCGAGCAATAATTGACAGTAACTCTACACTGCTATCTGAGAGCTCCACTCACAGGCAGCCTGGCGACGGTGCAGCTTCTGCCCCCAATAAGGAACCAACTTCAGCGTCGGCTGCGTGTTAAGCTAGCTAGCTGCTCGTTATACGTTAGCTAACAGCTGTATAACGTTTCAGTTTATAGCGTTGTATAACTTCTATTTGGATATTAAACTGTTTTACGGCGGCATTAGGAAACAGAACAGTAGCGCATCATTTTGTAGATGTTTTGCTCCTCGTTTGTCATAATATCTAAACTAACAAACGGGCTTTAGCGTAGTTTGGGTTAGCCTTCTCAGAAGAACTACATTTCCCATCAGCGAGTGCAACAAACGTGTTTTTGTAGGAAGTGCCCCTGTCAGAGCATTACTGTGTCATCCGGTTGAGCAGTGGAGGACCGAGCTTGGACGAGAACGAGCGTCCAGCAGCAAATACAGAGTTATATCAATGCTCAGACGCAGACGGCTCTGTTGGCTGCATATGAACGAAGCTGTGGCTGAATGAAAGCGACTCATCTCCGATAAGGTGAGAGGAGAGGGGGAGGAGGAGTTGGGGAGAGGGAAGGAGGTGTTGTCTTTTTTTAAGCTACCAGACCTTGAATGCCACAGAGGGAGTGTGCTAGCCCATGGCACACAATATAAAGCGTAGCTAACGGTCCAGCAGCTGCGCCATTGTGCATTTATCCTGATTAAACCATGTTTACGTTGTCAAGTGTTCACAGATATGACCAGCTGTGGTTGGAGGCTACCTTGCACCGATGTGCTTGTTGTTGTTGAACTGAAACAAACCAGTCGTTGTTTGTCTGCTCACCTCCCCTCCCCTCTGTCTCTGTCAAGTCCACATGACAGCAAATTCTCCAAACCTGCCATCCCCTCCCCCCTGGGTTTACACATTGACAGGCTGGGACTCCAAACTTCACTGCTGAAGTCTTAAAGGCTCTGTTCACCCAAACTACATGAAAACATATTTACTCATTTACCTGTAATGAATGTTTGTTGTTGCAGATGTAAAGGCAGTGTAATGTTGCCACCAACTTTCGTTAACTCCGTCTGGTCTGGTGTCAGGGGCAAGAAGATATCCTCCGCACAGACAGAGTTATAGGTAAATAATATTCAACCCTTTAATGATAATACACAAGTTAGAATAACTATAAATTCAAACCTGAGGTACAGAGCCTCTCCAAATCCCTCACTACACTAGTTGTTGTTTCATCTGACAAGGGTCAAAAATATCTGTTAGATTTCTGCTGCTGCCCTAATTTATATATAAAATACCCAGAGAAAATGCACCAAAAGCCATTAAAGTAATTAGGTGAAAAAGGCATATAAAAGGCCTTCCCTCTGTGTTATTTTTGGCAACATAATACAAAAACAAACACACTCCATAGAAAAACAGAAGAGGTGTTGTCACACATCAGATTACACATATTTACTGACTGTGTCCTTTGTCTAGTTCACCATCTGCTAAATATATTGATTGTGAAACCAGAT
This sequence comes from Pagrus major, assembly GCF_040436345.1. Taxonomy (NCBI): domain Eukaryota; kingdom Metazoa; phylum Chordata; class Actinopteri; order Spariformes; family Sparidae; genus Pagrus; species Pagrus major. The sequence goes on along the minus strand of NC_133215.1, from coordinate 26,454,030 downwards.
TTAGTGAGACTAAACGATACTGACACCTCAGCTAAGCAATGTCCTCAAAGAACCCCTGATAAAATCTATAAAACTTCACACTGTCAGAGTCTCAGTAGGAGAAAAAAAAGGTAAAAATAGAAATCTCAATCAATAACGTCCTTATAACTCCACACTCTCCAGATGTCAGACAACAAAGAAGTGCTGCTCTCTGACCTGTCAAACAGTCAAGTGTGCAGAGATATATTTAATGACTGCTGCAATATTGATTCAACAAAAGTGTGTCCTTCTCAAAACGGCACCTCAGTTACTCTGAGTAATCCTATGAAAAGTTTGTGGTTTGGGTGAACTAACACTTTAAGTCTTTCCTGTCAGATTGGTTTAGGTAATACTCAATCACAGGCATGTTCATTGCTCATGTTTGTCAACATTTTACCATTATGATTCTAGTTATAGGTCATATTTAACTATGGTGTATGCAGTGGTTGCATCTTTTTAGATACTTCAGTGCTATGGGTTTTGGTTGAGCATACTTGTATTTTACTGTGACTGTAGCTGCCTCGCCGGAAACCTGATTCGTTCTTCACATGTGTGAAAATGTGGCCCAGGCAGTTAAGTGGTTGAGGAGCAGTTGGGGTAAGAATAACCCCTCGGACAGGTGTTACAGCTTTGTTTGTACAACAAATCAAGGTTTCTGGTATGGATCGGGCAGTGACAGTGACCAGCCATAAAATTTCTGGCTGGCAAACTGCATGTAGTTTCATTTAGAGAAAGTCTGGTGCTTTACCTGACCTTCATGGGTTGAGTAATAGGAGTGGGAATCACAGAGTAACTCACAATATGATAAAATAATCTGCAGTAATTGATAGATTGCAAGACAATCATCAAATGATACATCATAATATCTTTCTAACTGAAGAATACAAACTATCCCTAAAAGGCAAAGTGCAAGAATTCTGTATTTATTCACTGCATTGTGATGTAAGTTCCACAGAATTTGACATGAACTGACCCAGAAAGCAAAATGAAAAATGTCTTAATCTAACCATGTTCGATTCCCTGTCATGCCCTCAGACCGGCAATATAATGTGCCCCTTAGGAGAACGAACCACTTCACTAAGTCCTTCATTCCTTCCACTATCAGGCTACTAAATGCTGACAGCAGTCATTTTGAGTAACCGATACATTACAACAAACTCAATTACTGATATGAACTATAACAACATGTTTTTATTCATTGCTGCTAGTTGTTTTCATTGTATGTATGCTCATCTGTTGCTTCTGATATAAAACTATTTTGCCTTTGAATTTTGGAGTTATTTGTATGGAATGGAAAAGCTGAAATTAATTGGGATCAATAAAGTTATCTTAATCTGAATCTGTTGCAGAAATTCCTAAGCATGTGTTACTGTTTCTCCAGGCAGCCATCAGTCCCAGCTTGTGCACTCTGTCACACCTCCAGCTGGGCCATGAATAAACAACCGAGCAAGGAGAGTCTCAAGGACAAGGTGAAGGGGATCTTTGGGCTGGGACCCCCAAGGCCACCAAGCAAACAGAGCGATAGCAAACCGTCCGAGTTCATCATAACAACTGACATAATCAAGGTGTGCAGGAGAAAGTGAACGTCTCTGCACATTCAAACCCACCATGCATTTAAATTTTTTCCTATTATGCTTTGCATGATGTCACGGCCTTGATTTTTTTTCAGGAGCTTCACCCAGACTGCGGCCTGAGCAACCGCGTTCGCATGATGAACCACGTCTGTGATCTTGCCAAAACGAAAAAGTTTGAGGAGGTGAGTCTGCTGTTCCTGGCGTGATATTTCTGACAATGCACTACATGTTCTTTTCTGTGTTTGTCAAAATCTGTGTGTGTTTTTCAGCACGCAGTGGAGGCAGTGTGGAAAGCCGTGGAGGACATGCTGTCTCCAGAGCAGCCACCTGAGGCCAGACATGCTGTCCTACAGCTGCTGAGGTCCATCATACAGGGACAGGTATGTAGGCTCAACACACACACAAGCTGTGACACAAAATGTGATTATAGTTGCTGTCACTTCATAAAGTGTGTTCACTGTTTTATGTGAAGGGCGAGCGGCTTGGCCCTCTGAGAGCCTACTTTTTCAAGGTGATCAGAGACTACCAACCATGCAACGAGGACCTCTCTGATAGGCTGGAAGTCTTCAAGGCCTTAACTGAGAATGGAAAAGACATCACGTACCTGGAGGAGGACATAGGTAAAATTCCATGGGAGAACATTTTGGAAGAGGAGCGGGAGAGAGGGCAGACTTCAGAAGCAGAGGGGGAAAATGGCATGTAGAGCCAGGATATTATCACCTCTGAAGTGGTGAATTAAGGGTTTATTTTGAACAAAACAGATTTGGTGATTGGTGAAAAGATTAACAAAAAAGGTTTTGGTGAGTTTTATTTTGTTTCTGTAGAGTTTGAATGAAGTTTGTTTAATGATGATCTGCAAAGTTACGAAAATTACTATTTTTGTGAATGGAGTCTGGTGGCTTTGAGGTGAGCAACATGGCGGCTGTTTCTGGTTAAACAAAAAGGATTTTACTCCAACAAAATGGTCTATGTGTGTGGGGATCCTTTCCATAATGTTGTCAGACACTCAGAAACTAACAATCTCAGCCTACCAGTTGCAAAAGAAGTGCTTTTAGTGGACGTACTTTGACAGGTGCAGTTGCCTTCAAAGACTGTTGCAGCCATTGTAGCCTATTTCGCAGCTGCTGGCAGAGGCGATCTACTGGACCGATTCCAAAACCTTTTGTACCTATTAGTCAATTAAGCACCAATATATGTAAAAATAGGGCCCGGGTTTAAAAATAGCAGAATTGTCCTTTAAACTGTCTTGAAAACAGTGTTAAAAAGATAGGTTGTATTAGGATTTGTATTAGTTAGATGTGTAGTTTGCTCCCTCTATACTGTATGTCTCGGCTGTGGTTAGTTTCAACATGTGATTGCTGTTCTCTTTTCTGTAAATGAACTGTGTGTTGACACTGGCTAATTTTGCAGTTTGATGCAACAGTGTAACTGGACTTGCATATCTCTGTGCTGATTGTAAATCTTCTGTTGTAGCTGACAAATGCTAGAAATTAAGATACAGTCTAACTTAAGCAACTTTGTGCTTAGACTTGTAAAGGCATGAATCATCTTTTGCACACTTACTCACTGGTATTATTTTGTTCTGGTCTTGCTATTTTTCTCCTGTCTTCCAGCGCGCTTTGTCCTCCTATGGATGGACATAGGTCTCACCTCCGACTTTCTCCATGTTCTCGTAAATCTGGTGAAGTTCAACAGCTGCTACCTGGACCAAAATGTCTCCATCATGGTCCAGTAAGTCAGAGATACAAACAGATATACATGCTTTTTTCAAATCCCAAAAATTGTTATCAACATGCATTTTTCGCTCGTTCTGTTCTGTGCAGGAAAATCTGCCTCCTGTGCAATAGAACTACATCTTCAACAGATATCGAGGTAGGTGTTTGTTACAGATTTCAGTTAAACTGAAGCAACTGTAACGGCGGTGTAACGTGTTTTCAAGTGTCAACTGAAGAACAATCAACACATTCTTTATTCAAACATCTCGTTAGCATACAACAGACCATGCTGACCGTCCATGCTTAGAGTCTCACAGCTCTGACAAATAATGTGAGAAAAATTTTGATCAAATGAACCAAAAAATAAAACACAGGACCTTGGAATAAATACTGAAGAATAATTTAAAATTGATGATCCTCAGAGTTTTAAAAAAAATGTTTTTACTTTGATTATTATTGAGCACTCTGTAAAAATAATTAACACAGTTGATTTATATTTAATATCAGTTTCAGGTAAAGTTTGACTGCAGACTTTTGTACATAGTATAAGCTGATCTTCGCTTGTTTGTGCTACTTGTGTGTGTGATGTGTATAGGTGGCACTACAAGTACTGGATGCGGTGGTGTGCTACAACTGCCTGCCCTCAGACTCCCTCACTGTCTTCATTATCACACTCTGCCGCACTGTCAATGTCAAGGAGTTTTGTGAATCCTGCTGGAAGGTGAGAACACACACACACACACACACACACACACACACGCACACACACACACACACACACACACACACACACACACACACACACACACACTTTTTAATCTTTTCTAAAGGCTTTGATGTGAAAGGGCATCATTCATAACTTCTGATCTTTTCTCCCCTGTGGTTTGTTGTTCTCCCATGTTGTGCTGCTCCCTGCTCCTCCAGTTGATGAGGAAAGTTTTGGGAACTCACCTCGGCCACAGTGCCATTTACACCATGTGCCGCATAATGGAGGAGAGGTATTGTCCCTGGTTTTAGCAGTTTGAGCATATTGCTGAGCATGTGGGTGCTGCTGAACATATATTACATACTGTGATGGGGTGTGTGTGTGTTTCCCTAACTGCCTGCAACCTCCACCAGGGTGTACATGGAGGATGCACCTTTGTTGAGAGGAGCTGTGTTCTTTGTTGGAATGGCACTGTGGGGCGCACACAGACTTCCCGCACTCAAAAACACACCTACACTTGTTCTGCCATCTTTCTACAAGGTAATGCACACGTGCACATACAGTACATGTATTATTTCCCAGTAGATATCTGATAGTTTAATGTCTAATGTCTGTTTGTTAACTTGGCCAAAATGGTCTTATGGCTTAAATTACATGAAAATAAAACCAATGCATACTTGGCTAAACAAGTGAGGGAAAAACATGTTTGCTCTGATTTTAAAACATATTATCAATTAATGACAATTAGTATTTTAATCACTTGATCTGCAAAACGTCACAAAGCCAATAAGCTGCCTGTCACAATTTTCTGAAGCCCAACACGACCCATTTAACATTCTTGTTTTTTGGAGTGCCCCAAATCCCCACAGCAGCGACCTGGGTTTAATTCTGACCTGTGGCTCTTTGCGGCATGACGCCCCCTCTCCCTAACTTCCCTTTTACTGTCATTTCTTCAGCTGTCCTATTAATAAAAAGTTGTTGTTTTGTCCAAATTTCACATTACAATGATAGAAATACAAAAAAAAGCAAATATTCATATTTGGAACCAAAGAATTTTTTTTTTTGCTTAAAATATGAGCAGTTAACTATCAATCAGATCTGTTTTCTGTCAATAGACTTATCATTAAACAACTAATTGTTATTGTTGTTAAAAAAACATATAAACGTCAACTTTTAAAACAACATAATTCTGTCACTTTGCACTATGAAACACATTCTGTATATTTACATACATACATGTGTAGGGCCAAGGCTGCATCTATGCATTTATGTCAAGTGTTAGTCATTATTATTTTCTATCAAGCATTATCCAGTGTGACTTTATCAGTTGTTGCCATGTCCTTAGTTGTAAGTATTGAGAAGAGCAGAACTTGAATAAAAAGATACCTGAGAAATGACTCAATAGAAGGTTGTCTGAATAAACAAGTCTAGACTAGATACAATGAATGTAATACGCGATTTCTCATGACTGTTGCTGTCTGAATTCTTCCACCCAGGCAATGTCAAGTGCCAATGAGGTGGTGTCGTATGAAATCGTCCTCTCCATCACCAGACTGATCAAGAAGTATGGCAAAGAGCTGCAGGTGGTCACCTGGGACATCCTGCTGGGAATCATAGAGCGACTGCTGCAGCAGATCCAGGTACACACATGCACACTGCACATGTGCACACACACACACAGAAAAATCCCAGGTCTTTGTTGACAAGTGGCGTGTCTGATCTGTCTTCACAGACAATAGGCAGTGCGGAGTTGAAAGCCATCGTCTATGAGCTGCTGACCACAGTGGAGGAGCTGTATGAGCAGAACGGTTACCATGGTTCCACAGAGAAATTCTTCAGTCTGGTGGAGAAATGTGCTGACAAGAGACCTGTTAGTGCTTTTCTATCACTGTGTTTTCATCTGGTCCCCTGACAAACTGCTGCTTCTTCTCTAATTTTATTGCTGTGTGTGTAACAGGACGCTTCAGTGTTGACCCTCATCTCGTACAGAGCCCAGTCTATCCAGCCCGCCAAGGACGGCTGGATTCAGAGCCTTCACCGCCTCATGGAAAAATTCTTCAGGTAGGATGCACAAAAACAAGATGGTGATGATATCTAACGTGTCAGTGATCAGATGTTGGGATTTTCTCTGCCCTCCCCCTTTGTTAATCATCACTACGATCCATGTCTCTACTCTGCTGCGTCGTAATCTTTTCTATCCTTCCCTGTTATCTCTGAAAGGAACGAGACTCGCAGTGTGATAAGGATCAAAGTGCTCCATATCCTGTCCTTTGTTCTCAGCACCAACCGGCAGCTCTATGAGGTCTGTACACGCACATTTGCCCTACTAACTGTCAAGTCACTGTAATTGTTATTTTTATGTCTGTCCTGATTTTGTTTTGCTTTAGTGCACTGATTTTATCATATTTCATGTGTGATAAACTCTTCTTAGATACGTGTAGGCTATTAAAATTCAACAATATGAAACTTTCTCTTGTTTTCTTCATCTACTTGACCCAGGATGAGTTGATAGAAATGGTGGTGATCCCCCAGCTCAGTGGAATAGCTGAAGACCGGGACCTTGCTGTCAGAAAACAAGCCACCCAGCTGCTGGTGGACCTCGCTGAGGGATGCAACACTCACCACTTCACCAGCCTGCTGGACATCATTGAGCGGGTACATTTTCACCCTCATAAAGGCATTTCGGTTCTGTTCAGAGTGACATGATATCAGTGTTTTTTTTTCCCCTCTCTGCGTAGGTGGCCAGTCGCTCTTTGGTGTGTTCAGGGCCACAGGAGGTTTCTGATAGAGACCCCACAGCAGAGTCCCCTATGGAGGACGTCAGGACTGCTATACTGGGCCTTCTGGAAATCCTGCAGGTACACATGTGCATATATTGAGGCTGGATTCACAAAAGTGGCATAGATGTTAAGAAGTTATTTAAGAAAAAAATATGCAGTTTCAAATGATCTGAAGAATTATTTCTTTTTTTTTATCTCTTAAAAACTTAATTTGTTTTGATATTTACAAACTTCTTACATTGGCCAACAGCATAAAGAACCAAAAATGTATTATCAGTGATTTTTACTAAGCATGTTTACAGATATTATTGCAGCCTGCTGGATAAGTAAAACAGTATGGCCGTTACTGGTTATTGATTGCTCGTTCCACTACCAAAATTCAAAACATGAGATGGAAACCTCCTGTCACATTGGTTGGTCTTTTGAAACACACATAAAACAAATGGGAAATATAAACTAAAATGTATTGCTTTCTGAAGCTGTTGAATTTTTTTTTTTTTTTTTACATCACTCATGTTTATAAACAGCAACAACTTTTTACCAGAGTGACAGGTGATGACTTCTGCCCCATCTGATATTTGATTGGTTGCCTTAAAAAGATCAACAGTAGCCCCTTTTAGTTAGAAAATGCGCCACATTTGCAGCCAGGTAAAGGCTGCAATCTGCCGCCTTGTCTATATGAAACGGAGGTGTAATATTCCTCCTTTGCAAAAAAGCCGCCACTGGGGTAGGCGTAAACATGTGATGTGACGTGAAGCACGAAGTTGGGTGTGAACAGTGATGAGTGATCTGGTTATTGACGATTCTCTCGGCTGTGATGGTTAGCATCTCAGCGGCTTTCCAGTTGCTCATCTTGACGCCCGCGGATGAAGTGATGAACTGACTGCTGTGATCAGCTGTTTCCTGCTTTTAAAACTCCGAGCTGTGGGTTGCACAGCAGTGCATGTCATCGACACCTCCGCCTATGTCACGCAATTGCCGGTACATCGACGCCTTGGATTTACATAGCAATGGAGGCGGAAAAAAGTGTACCCTCCGAGGCGTCATATTGGCGGACCAAAACAGACCCCCAATATGCCATGGTCTGTCTAAATTCGCGGACCTAGCCGCAAAAAGGACAGCCAAATTGGTGGGTTGCTGTCCAGTATAAAAACAGCTAGTGACGACACAAAGGCCTTTCTTAAAAGTTCAGATATTGTCAACTAAAGAGCTCAGACCGGTAAAGCAAAAAAGTCAGGCTGCTTTGAAAACAACTGCTTGGTGCAGCACTTTCTCTCTCTCTCTCTCTTCTCTTCATGAAACATTTATAAAAGATGCTGGTGCTCAGAAAAAAATGACATATGGACACAGGCCCTATGATGACAGTGTTATGGGAAAAATGCACTAAAACATTTACTTCACGTGTTGCAGTTTGTCTTTGAGTTTTTTGTGAATGTGGAAGAAATGTAATGAATTGAGTGAGAAACCGCTGTCTTCTTCTCCTGGCAGAGCAAACTTTACAGCCTGCCAGCCAGTCACGCTAGTCGTGTGTATGAGTTGCTTATCAGCCACCTGCAGCTTCACTACAAGAACAAGTACTGCTCAGCTATTGCTTCCAGTATCAGACTACAGGTAGGAGCAATTAAATTTTCTCTGTGTGTCTCTTACTTCATTTGTAACACACATGGCCACTGACATTTTTTTTTTCCCTCCTTCAGGTGTTTGACTTCTTCCTGATGATGCGAGCGGACTCCCTTCACCGTCTCGGAGTCCCCAACAAAGACAGGGTCATGAGGTTCAGCCCGTACTGCTACTGTGACACAGGGTGAGGACGCACATACACCGCTTTTGCCACACCTCTGACCTGCATCTGTTTTGCTTATTATAGTCCAGTCAACTAAATATTAACAGAACTGTTAACTGTATCTGTTGTTGTTTCAGGGAGCCAGAGAAGCGTGTGAGTGAAAAGAAGCCTGCAGGTTCAACATCTCCTCCTGCTGGCAGCCCCGCTCCCCCCACCGCTGCTTCTGCTTCTACAGCCTCGATTCGTTCAGCCTACCTGCCCTATGCACCTGCCTTCAGTGTTCTCCTGCAGTGCCTCAAGATGGTATGTATACATAACATTATTATACCTATTGATAGGTGGCATGCATGGACAGCAATGTCTGCCTCAAAATTGTGTCAGCTATTTCCTGTGGAGAGAATACGTTTTACCGATGCTTTGTAGGAAACGACTTTGCACACTTCACAGATATGCTTTTAACATATGATTACAGTTATTTCCATGCTGCCATCAAAGATATCAGACAGGGTTTATTTTTCTCTTGTAGGAGACGGATTGGAAGGTGCTGAAGCTGGTTCTCGACAAGCTGCCCTGGACGCTGCAGTATAAAGTGCTGCTGCTCACATCACCATGCAGCTTGGACCAGCTCTGTTCTACGCTCTGCTGCATGGTAGTGCAAATAAAGACACATGCATGCATATTTATACTCACATGTCTGCACTAGAAGTGGGGATAGAATTGATTCCAAGATGCATCAAGATTCTTTCTTGAAAGATTGCGGCAGAAAAGTAACTTAAAACCCAATTCTTAACATTATGGTTACCTTTAACAATTTTGTCGAACCAATTATACAGAGAAAACGTAAATGACATAAAACGTGTGTTGGGTTTATTTACCAAGATAGGCTACTTCTTCAGCGATTCTTTTAACTCTCAACTAAAGGTACAACTAACATCGAAGTCTTTCGTCAGTTTCTGTAAATGATTAGTTGGATAAAACCTGTGAGTAATTTTAAAGGATATCTCTTTGACTTTGTTGGTTAAAAAAACATTGTGTGCGACAATAGCCATTTTTTCCCCCAACAAATGTGGACCAGTATGATAAGGCAGAGGGTTTTCCTCTGTTTAGCCACACCTTTGACCGTTACTCAAAACAAGTGCATCATTAATTAAAGACACACCATCAAAAAGGTAGCCCAGTTGTAGTGAAAATGCAAATCCCTGCAGTGCTGTGCTGCTGTCCTGAGTCAAACTGAGCCGGGTCAGCAGTTGTATATGTTAAAACGCCACTTGAGTTTCGGTGAAGATGGCTTAATGTCGCTTCATGTCCCTCATTTCTATGTCCCATGCCTGTGTGATTGTAGGTGACGGATCGGCTGATCTCAGAGCGCTTGAAGAAGACCCCAGAGGGGTTTTCACGCACTGATGTTCAGCTGGCGGTGGTTCCTGTCCTCACAGCAATCACCTCCTACCATAACTACCTGGAGCAGTCAAGACAGGTACATACAATTATCTGTAGAAAGTAATGAATGCTGATGGCCAGTCATTTTTATTCCATAGTGCTGGGCTGCTGCAATTACTGAAGGTGTGCTCACAGTATGGCAAAGATTATGAGATTATATTTACTGCCAAAAGAAGTAATGTCATGATAGTCAGAAGAAGAGAGGCCACAAATGAAAATGTTCCTGTGTTTTACTCCTGTTATATAAGGAAATAAAAAACCTGAAGGAAGAGATGTTTATCTATTTATGTAAACTTAATGCTCAGGCCAACATGTTGTGTTCTGTCTATGTAAAATATTATTTATTTAGAGATTTCTGTACACCCATGTATACAGCTCACCTGTGGTGTGGCTACAGGTAAAGTAGTACAAGGTTCCCAGATGGCAGAGTGCCAGTCAACTGTTTGTGTCCTCTGGTGTTCCTACATGTGAGGCTCTTTTAAGACATCTGATGTTTAATTTTATGTGTCACTTGGATGAGTCTGAGAAGAGGTTTAACCAGCCCTAGGAAGAGTTGCTCTCAGTATACATCCAGGCTTAGGAAGCCCTGGCGAGATAGCCTACTTATGAACTGTTCAATGGTAAATTGTTGTGGTTTTATCTTTTTTTTCTTTCTTTTAATTGCTATGGACCCTCTGTGAGTCTCAAATAAGGTTTGAATTGAATTGAATAAAAGCTGTACTGTTAGTAACATCACTAACAAGATGTTCTGGAGCTTACATGTTGGGTTTACCAACTATCCAGTCGGATGTTTGGAGCCCAAAGATCCAAATTAGGGCAACAACAATATGGCTGGTGTCTGTATACCGTATTTACTCTCCACACACATATGTAGAGGCAGACATTTCCATGCTAACAGCTTATACAACTGAAATGACATTAGTTAATTTCCTTTCCCTTCTACAGAGAGAGCTGGTTCAGTGCCTTGAGACTGGCCTCATTTACCGCTGTGCCAAGCAGTGTGTGGTGGCTCTTACAATGTGCACGGTGGAGATGCCTGACATCATGATCAAGCTCCTGCCCGCTCTTATTGTCAAGCTCACCCACATCTCTGCAACCGTTGCCATGGCGTCCCCTATGCTTGAGTTCCTCTCCAGTGAGCACAAAAAGCTTTTCTTAAAACTTCTTTCTGTTCTGTCACCATTGTTGAATGTTCAAGGTCAATGTCAATCCCAGAGGGAGCTCAAAATAAGAGAGCGTTGTGTTGATGTGTTCTTTTCTTTTATTCTGTTTCACAGCTCTGGTGCGTCTGCCCCATCTGTATGCCAACTTTGTAGCTGAGCAGTATGTCAGCGTGTTTGCCATCTCTCTACCTTACACTAACCCTTCTAAGTAAGTGCTTATATACACACAAACACACATTCTCAGATGCTCAGACACACTCTGACATGTGTTTTTCTTTGATTCCCATCAGGTTCAACCAGTACATCGTGTCCCTGGCCCACCATGTGATCGCCATGTGGTTCATTCGCTGCAGACTTCCCTTCCGCAAGGACTTTGTTCAGTACATCACAAAGGTGTGTGCTTTTTCTTCACCGGATTGTAAATCAGAAAAAAAATAGTGTTCATCTTCAAACTCACAACTTAATCAATTTCCCATTCCCACCTTACACAACTACACAAACAATACACACAGAGAAAAAGAGACCTGGAACTATACAATACTGAGAGAAAGAGCAAAAGCATAACTCCCACATGGAGATCAATGTCATCAATGTGCTTTCACCTTTGCTAATGCATTTATGAATGAAAATGTCATACCTCAGGAAATATTTTCTTTTATATGCAGCAAGCTCTCCTAACTCTCTCAAGTATCTTCAGTCCCTGAGAATAATTGACTGTCATTCATTACATAATAGGAAAAGTGTGAAATTTTTTATGTATGTTCTTCTTGCTGAGAGTAAGATTATAAAGTCTTTACCACTCTCACAACTATCTGTTAAATATTTAGCTCCAGCCAGCAGGCAGTTGGCTTAGCTTTGCATAAAAATGAGAGGTAGGAACAGCTAGCATTGATTGTGGAGATCTGTCACTGTGAAATTGCCATACAGGTAGAGACTTGAAAAACGTCCAGCAAAGTCTGGCATGTAATCCCCTTTAAAACCACGACTGTCATTTTTACACTTCAATTTTTGTACAAGTTAAACAAATAAGATATAATGTTTTACTTGGTGAACTCTAGAAGTGCTGCCTTTCTTTGTTACTCTTGGACTGGGCCAGACTGCTCCCCCCAGTCTTAATGCTAAGCTAACTGTCTCTTAGTTGTAGCTTCATATTTAAGAGGCAGAAGTGCAGTATGTATCAATCTTCTCATGTAAATCTTGGCAAGAAAGCGTATAAGTGCATTTCCCAAAATGTCAAACTATTCCTTTAAGGTTTTGATACAAACTGCAGACGTGATGTTACACTAAAACAGTGAATCTAGTCTATGAAATAATATACAGTTTCAAATTATATGAGCCATATCTTGTGACTCTCTGGATATATTTTTGCCTCCAGTCCTCATTCCAAAAAGTGGGGACACTGTAAAATGTCAATATTAACAGAATACGATCATTTTGCTGATGAACGGTCTTTACTGACAACAGATCTACAAAGTGTTCCTTGGCCCATGTAGTAATATCTTTTATATAATCATGTGTTTCATGACACTATCACCAATTAATCAATATTACCAGTGAACCTGTTTACCTGAGGAGATGGTTTTGGAGCATTTCACAACTTTTCCAGTCTTTTGTTGCCCCTGTCACAACTTGTTTGAAATGTGTTACTGGCAACATTCACAATAACATGACTTGGGAGACAAAAATCAATTAAGTTGATGAGTTAAAATATTGACTATATTGTCTTTGCACTGTTCAATTGAGTTTTTGTCAAAAATGATTAGCAAATTATCACGCTCTGTTTTTTTTCTATATCTTAAACAGCGCACCAATGTGTTTGGAACCGGGGTTGTACATTCCAGTTTTGCATTTTGGCATCTTAACTGTGTTACTGCTTTTATCGCTTCATTCAGGGTCTGCGTTCCAACGCGCTGCTGCCTTTTGATGACAGTCACGAGCAGAGTTCATTTCGTGCGCGCAGCACCAGCCTCAATGAAAGGCCCAAGAGGTAAAGCACACCACAGACAGATACATTAGCAAGCGCTGCTGCACCAAGAGGCAGCACCACACACCGACCATGTGACCATTGTTGTGTAAAAGGGTTGGGGTTGCCAAGGTAACAGGGGACTCAGCATGACTGGTACTGTGGCGTGATGGTTGCCATGGTGATCATTAGTTCATATTATTTATTGTTTATTCTTGTTTTTTCAAATTTTGTTTTTGCTTTTCACACTTTGACGTTAGTTTTTTAAAATTCAAAATTCACTTCCCATATTATGACATACAGGGGGTGGACAAAATATCTTGAACACCTGTATAATATAATTTAAAAAGTAATCTAACGCAATAACATGATGGTAAATCTTTGTTGGCACTTTTTTTGTTATCCAGGTGTTTGTGTCCACCACCTGTAGCATATAAAAGTACATACTGTACATAGTGATGGCATGAAGAAAAGTCCGTAGGGTTCACTTTTTTCCTGCTGTCACATGTTGCCATCTGTTCAGTGAATACAGAGTGTACATGTGCACAAAGAGAAATACACACCGTCTTTCACACAAAGGTGTAAGGAAGCTTTTCTCAGCAAGGCGCCATTCTCATCTGTATCTGTGAATGTTTGTTGGTTGTCCGTGTCTTTATCCCCCTAAAATCCCAGGATAATCCAAAATAAATCATTACAACACAATATAGGTGCTCTCGGAGAGAAGAAGGGGCTGAAGTGAGGTTTAACTAACTGGGATGTGTCTATACTACTTAACAGATGTTGGCTGTGATGCATAGTTTTGTTGCAAACGGAAATATGACGAAGAAGAAAAGATTCAGCCATTTTAATAGTTTCAAAGGTGTTTCTCTACGACAATGACTTGGGAGTGTGGATGCACGTGCTTTTCAACCCAAAACAGTGAAACAATTCTCAGTGCATGTCAATTCATTTTTTGAAGACAATAAATATTATAAAAACCAATATTGTTTGAGACCACCCTGCAAACCCTGGATGAGCCGTTTCCTAAAGAATCCTATTTCGCTGCTTCCCCTGTTTTTTTTTTTTTTATTGCTTCTTTGCAAAGAGATTCATTGTAGCTTTTTCACTCTCCTCCCCTGTCATTCAAATACATATGTTTATGAAATAGAAACCGCAGACACTTTAACCATTTTTCTTTCTATTTTGGAGACGATTACAGCAATCTTTTATTTTCAGTAAATTCAGACTTTTGCACTTAACAGTGAATTATTACAAATGATTGGACCACACAAGTCCTCCTCCTCCTCCACTCCTGGAATCTAATTCGAAATGGTGTAAATACTAATCCTGAATAGTAGAATACTAATAATAGTAGTGGAGCCTAATCTTTATTCTGCAAAACTGGGTCAAGTAAATTTTATTTACATAGCCCAAAATTACAAATCACATTGCCTCTGTCCTAAGAGCTTTGTTTTGAGTAAGGAAAAACTTCCCTGAAAGAACGCTTGTAGCAGCGACAAAAGTTGGAAGAAACCTCAGGAAGAGGATGGACCCTTCTCTCAGGATGGACGGACATGCAGTAGATGTTGTGTGTTTGGTTTCAAACAGAATTAATAGGAAATAAACAAAAGAAGCAGCGCAGCATTCAAATGTCAATGTTATGAACGAAGCGTCAAACTATTCGCTACAGCTCGACTCATCTCCCCATTAGTCGACATATGGTGCCTCTGCTAACATCAGTTTCTCGCAATCTTTCTCATCAACTCACAGTGTTCTGTATTGTGTAATCATTCATCCAGTGATCTGTCCTTGTGCTGCTCATTGCCACTGTCAGGTTGGAGTGCTGCATGCCCGGTTTCGTATGAATTATTTCACGTTTAATATTTAGCCTTTACCTTCCAAATCTATTGAAGTATCAATATACAACAAGAAAAAGAGTCTCGTCTAGTATTTAGTCCAGACTTGCTGTGCTCCAACCCTCAGGTTTAACCCAGCATTTCATTCTCAGTTTCATTAATTGTTTTTCCTTCCATGATGTCAGGCCTGTGCTGAGTCCATCCCTACTATTTTACTTCTCCTGTATAAGTCCTTGGCTTCTCTACATACCTGCTGTGTGAAATAATGTTTATTTAGTTGCTCTGCCTGAGTACTCTGTGTGTGTGTTTCCTTTCTGAGTAGCAGAAGCTCTTTTACCCTCTGCTGTAGCTTGTCTGTTTTTCCTTTCAGTTGATGTTTATCCTTTGTTTTGTTCTTCTTTTTCTGACTCCGCTCTCCTGTAATCTGATTCATAGTGTTCACTGCTGTTAATTTTCACCTTGTTTTGTTTTTCTTTCAATTCTTCATTTGACCCCTCCCCTGCCTCCTGTGATTGGGTGCTGCGTTGTGGTTGTGGTTTTGGGGGGTGGTCGTGTCATCCTGGATCCTTCCTGCATTGCTCCTGGCCCCTCCCTTCCCCTGTGACCTCTGACCTTTGTGTCCCTATCCTCTGTACCCTGACCCCTCCCGCTGCGTGGCGTGTGCCCTTTGGTCACCTGCTCATGTTGCTCTGGTGCTTGGGTGACAATTCCTGCTGTCTCCTGGCGTACCTACACACACCACACTCTCCCTCCACACTCCCAAACCACCGCCGCCCTCACGATGACCCACCCCCTTACCGCCCACTGCCACCCTACCGCCAACCCGGGCCCGTTCCTCTCGCCCTTCCACATGGGTGCCCAGTCTGCGGGCAGCAAAAGTGGCGAAGGCAGCAGCGGCGGTAGCCAATAGCAGCAGCTCTCCAGTAAAAGAGCTGAGGGACCTGTCAGCCATGGACGCTTTCCGCTCCCGCAGCATCAGCGTCTCCGAACACGCGGTCCGCAGGTTAGAGAAGAGCCTTATGGGTAACCAAACAAAAAAACAACAACAACCCAAACACTTGTTGCTTTCCTCCATGGGATGGTTGATGGGGTGTAGGGTCATTGTCATGCGGGTCCGTTGGGTGGTTTGTTGCCAGGGAAACACCTGGAGAGGGTGGTGCATGCTGGAGGAAGGTTTGTGTGTCGACCTTTTTGGTTTGTTTGGGGCTGCGATCATACACGTGCTGTTTTACTTTTAGTTTTTATGATTTGCTTTTGCATGCAGTATTTGCAGCAGACATCAGAAAATATTTGATGTTTCTGCATTTGATTTTGCTCTAACACAGATTTTGCTTTTGTTTTTCATTTAATTATTGATTTGTCCTTTTGGTTTGACTTTGTTTATTGTTTGCTTTGCTGGGTGTATTGCTGACTGGTTTTGATTGGCCTAACAACAAATGAATGGCAGGAGGGAGAGGTGCAAAGCATGTGTATCCAAAGTGATGGGATCTTATCCCAAAAAACGCTACCAACAACTCTGCCTCCTGTTTCCGGGCGGGCTTCCTTGACTGGTGAAAGGGACAACAGCAACACAACGGCTTTGTTTGCTTGCTTGACATAATTTTGTTTCGCTCCGCTCACATACATACACTGTCTTGCTATGACCATGGCAATCTCCTAGTGTGGGATTTCAGAACTAGCTGGGCTGATGTAAACCTTGAAATGTTTGATTATTACAGACTGAAATCATTATATCAACACACACATATACACACAAACACCTGACATATTTTCATACCTTTATCTCTGCTTGGCTGACTTGATGTATGATCTAACATTGCAGTTGTCAGCTGTGGCTGCAGTGCCACTATTTTGAATATGTCATACCCTCCTGCCCAACAGATGGCAGTAAAAGCCCAGTAAAAAATGACTGTGTTGTATTAACTTTATCAGACTAAACAACTGCAGTGTGGATCTGTTTAACCTGCTTCAACTGCTAAATGGCTGCAAATCTGCTATTTTCTCAAACAGTTGGTTTTGTGTCTCTTGAACGGTAACAACTGAGTGACGAGTAAGATTGAAGCCTGTTTAACTTCAGACAACATGACCATGTATTAGACATTAGGTGACATTTTTTCTGTGTGATATCAGGAAAAATCCCTTATACACATTTTGATGTGTTCTTTGTGTTTAGCGGAGCATTGAATTGATATAAATGCCATATTACTCAGCTTTAGTTCGAATTGTTAAACTCAGTGAAAGAAAGCATAGCAATGTGCCAATTCATATTAGAAAGCACGCTCTGTTTCACTCGTGAGCGCCTCATGGTCATGTTGTCTGGAGTAGATGTCTAGTGGACATTGACGTAAAAAGTGAATCATTGTCAGCCGAAGAACGGTAAGTATAAAGTGTGTTGAATAATTCATATGCTGGGACTTGGTCTGAGTGAGAGATTTCTTCTTGGTCCTTTTGACAGAACTGAAACATCTGCACAGCTGTAGTATTGACATATTTCCATCTTTCAAGGACCTTAACACCTCCTTTGTGAACACACTAGAACTGGATTTTATACAAAGGATGCAATTTTGTAGAGTTATGAAACCTTGACAATATTAATTTCCAGTTTAGACAGAATCCTGTCAGACAGCCCTCCCTGAAAATTATAGTATCTTATGTAAAATGGCGATTTATACAGGGCTGACCCAAGTAAAGCTAAAGACGTGATGGTACCACCAAGGATGGATGTTCCTCTCGCATCTTTCTTTTTCTTTATTACTCCCATAGCTGTCGTCTACCTCATTTTATTATTTCGTTCTTTATGTAACTTTTCTTTTGGTTCTGTCAGGATGAGACATAAACACAGTCTGCCTGTCTTTATACCCCTCACTGTGATGAACAGAGACTTTGCAGCTGGGTGCAGAGTGTCTTCATTTTGACTGAACTCCATCCAGTATCTTTTCAGATCTGATTGAGCCTGATGTTGACATTTTCTAAAGGTGCCATTAACCTGATTTGCCTGTAGAGCAGGCAGTAATGGTTGTTGTGGATACAAAGAGCCGCTGCTCACTCTACAGTGAATACTAATAAAGAGATTTGGCTGCAGAGACAGTAGCACACAGTTAAACACATTCACTCACACACAACTTTTTCCTATTGGTTTCTCTGCAGTCCTGCGGCTCACTTAGCATCTAAACTTGTTATACCAGAGATCCCTTCTGCCTCCTACACTGAGCTTATTTACATTGAGGGAAATAATCAGTGTGAAGCCACTTACACCACGTCCCAGCATGCATCTGTGTTTGTGTGCTTGAGAAAATGTAATCTGTTGGTTTATTTGGTTATATACACACATATGGATGAATGTGTGCATATAAATACTTGTGTTGCATGTGGTATAGACAAAAACATGAACATTGGTGCGTAATATATATGAAATTCTGCATTTCTCTGTCTGTATCTGTATCTGTATCAGAGCTTGCATGTCTCTGTGTGCACTGATTACAAGTTAAAATCTCTCTGGATCCTGTGCGCCTCCCTCTTTCTCCTCTGCCCTCCTCACCGATGTTTAACCGCCTCTCTGTTCCCTCCTGTAGGATGCACACCTCGACCACCACCTGCAGTCTGGGCTCTGCTGATGAAAATGCGGTGACTCAGGCGGACGAGGGGCTGAAAACCGTCCACCTGGAGCTCACTGAGACCTGTCTGGACATGATGGCGCGATACGTCTTTTCCAACTTCTCTGCCCTGCCTAAGAGGTTGGCAAGGAGTTTTATTTCCCTTTATCAGTGCCTTTGGTGGTTGTGGTGATGTTTTCTCAAGGATTGAAAGAATTTGTCTCCTTAGGTCTCCCATCGCGGAGTTCCTTTTGGCGGGAGGTCGCAGTATGACCTGGCTGGTGGGCAACAAGCTGGTGACCATAACAACCAGCGGAGGGGTCAGAACGCAAGCATTGCTGGGCCTGGACATGGCTGAACGGCTGGGAGGAGGAGGTGAAATGACGAGGTAAACAGTAGACACATACACACAGAAACACATACACACAGAAAATGACCAAAAAAATGCTTTGAAAATTAAAACAGACCCAGTTGCATTTTCCTGGTTAGTGCGGCCCATTTGGGTTATTGTAAAAGCTGTAAATCAGACCTAGTTGCAAACCAAACAACTGGACTGGGAGTGCTTGAATAGATGGGCCTTGGTCTTCTCAAGCAGACTCTGGTGCAGGTCGTTTTTACCGTGAATGCACCCGGACCAACCAAAAGGTTTTTCTAATAGATATGTGATTTTACCACAAAAGCTGATTTACTTACTCTGTTCAGCAATCCTACAGTAATGAATCCCAAATCACTACTACTCATTACTTTACAAGGCTCGTACTATTTATCCGACCTCTACCTGTTAGTCATTATTCATAAAATGTGGTTGATTTGGAGTCTAATATTACTAATAATGATCATAAGTAGTTATTCTTTTTGAGCTCTTTGTAACACCAGAAATACACAACCAACAACCAACCATCAATACACAGCAGAAGCAATAAAGTGGTACATTTGAATTATCCACATGAGTCATGATGGATGATGTTGGTCCTGCAGGTCAGATCCATCTCTACACACCAGAATAACCAAAGAGGCTCCGGCCAAGCTGGAGTCACAGTCAAGCCAGCAGCACAACAGAGCCACACGCATACGAGTCCGCTCCATGTCAGGTAATAAATATTCAGCTACATGGCAGTTTAGACTTTCCCTCCAGACTTGGAACATCCCAGCTGCTCTCTCATTATTTTTAGACAACAACTATGAACTTAGTATTCAAGAGAACGTTCTAATGTTTGTGGGACAATATTAAAACACCTTACAGTATACAAAAGTATAAAGTAGTTGTAGCCAACACCTACCAGCATTTGGCTAACAGTGCAATTTTCCAAAATCCATTTTGAACCATCTTGTAAAGGGCAGATAAAATGAGGCTGTCTGGAAATGAGAAGTAATCAGTAGCTTTTATCCTACAGAGATTTGCAGCCAAGCTTTTATCTTTGCCTGCCTGTTTTATTTCTTTGTGTTAGACTACAACCCACTCTGTTCCTGTCCCCTGATACATCTCATGCAGTTGAAGATTAGTGACATTATTTACCATTACTCTATATTGAGTCATAGGACATTCAAAGGGAAAAGGTATTCAGTCATACTTCTTCGCTGTGATCTTCCACGCAGTTAAGTCTGTCTGTACTTGGTGTGCTTTGGACTTTGAACTGTGTTGGTGGATCTGCACGTCATAAGGTATCACAGCCAGAGCTTGCTGCCTGTATTTTATGCCATTTCTGTGTTTTAATGATATCAATATTTTTGGCTTTGTCAGTCTACCTGAACATGTTTTCTTTAGTTTTTTGATTTTGACAGATGTGCTTTCTATTTCAAACTGTTCTGAATATAATGTGAGAAAAAGAGCAGACAAATGATGAGGATGACCTTCCTCTTTTGTCCGTTACAGGCGGCCATGCTCTCCGTGCTGGTCCCGCTCAGAGCCTCAGTCCTCTGGTGTCTCCATCTGAGAGCGAGTTAGCTGCTCCGCTCTCTCCGCCCTCCAGTTCCACCCTGGATGGTGTGGGCCCTCCGTCCACCACGTCTGCCGCCCCATCTGCTCCCCCACCTCTCAAAGACAACCCCAGCCTGGCTGAGTTCGTCCCAATGCTGACACAGGGCTGGGCAGAGATCTTCATACGGAGACCGTCTGGTATGCAAACTGCACTGAATATCAACAACAAAAGAAAGAAAACCAGGTTATCTGCAACATGACAATAACCGGCAATACAGCAGAGCATTTTCTGACGTACACGATGTACTGTTATATTGAATTTGTTCCTTTCAGGCTGCCCTTGGTTTCTATTTGTCCTGGACAATATAAAATTGATCTTGCAGTACCTCGAAACCTGCACAAGATCATTAATCCAACAGTAAACATGCAGTCTGCTTTATTTTCTCTCTCTTCTTTCATTTGTAGAAGTTTAAAAAAATGTTATCAAATCATTTAAATTAAAGAGCATCCTGATAGATTTGGGGTGTGCAAACTATTCCTTTTGGTACTTACTGTATTTAAAAAAAATTAAGTTTAGTTTTCAATAAAACAACCAATTTCACATTTGATTCAGTGTTTGTCAAAAGAGGAGTGTAGCACCACATGAATATAATGACAAAAAAACTTGAATTTGACTAAAATGCAAATGCAGTTCAATTTAATTTCATGTCTTGTTACTGTTTCATACTGTTCTGATAGTGTGAACTAATGCGAGTGAGTTCTTGGAGGAAAATGATCTAAAAATCTCTGACATGCTACAAACCTTTGTATTTGTGATGCTTTATATGTAGTTTATGGGCTAAGATAATAAATCTGCCCTTGTGTGGTCTTTTTACAGCAGATCACTGGTCTTATGTGTGTCTGTCTCTCTGTTGTCACAGGAAACACGAGCTGGCTGATGTGTCTGGAGAACCCACCCAGTCCCTTCTCCTCTGAGCTCGGCAATATGCCGCTGCAGGAGCTCTCGAGTGTCCTCATGGCCATGGAGGGAGTGAAGGAGCCTCCCACCCAGACCGCCAGCGCTCCTGCCAGCACTGCTGCTCCTGCGCCGGCCCCCGCCCCGGAGCCCCTAACCCAAACACAGAGCAGCATTGGAGGGAAGGCCAACCTGATCCAGCGCTCCAACACTGGTGAGTCTGAGGAGAGAAAAGTGCTTCATCTTGTTGGTGTGTGTTGGTGGTCGTAATTGCTCAGTGAACATAATTTTAAGATCATAAAAATGTAACACAACAACACAGCCAGAATATTTAGCTACAGAGCAGAAAATCATAATGGATTAATAATCTCGTCCGCCTGACTGCCCGTCCTGACTCCCCTTTAATGGACCGAGATGAATGCCAAATTGCAAAACACTCTATTTGAACCTGAAGGTAATCAATAATCCAGCTTGGTTCTGACAGGCTTTTGTTTTCTGCTTCAAATGTATTTTTTTGCCCGGTGGTCTGTGCTTTTGTTCATCTTCTCTTTCTCTGGGGCTCACCTGCCTCCAGTCGTTCATCTCCACATTTTCTTTCTTTACCCCATCAGCTCATCTTTTTTCCTCACTCTTAATTTCCACATATTTCTCATTGCTTTTGTGACTTTTTCCCCTTGTTCTGATTAGTTTGTTTTCATGTTTTTTCGTCCTCACAACCATGCTGGTTTCTGATTGACTGCGGTGTGTTATGTGGCGTCATGTGCCACCAACCTGTCCTCTGGCGTCCTGCCTGCAGTGGGCGGCTCTCTCTGGTCTCTGGGTTCGGGCTCCTCTGCCCCCCTAGGCCCTCCAGCCCCGGGCAGGTTGCACAGGAGCATTTCCTGGGCAGGTACCGTCCACCACGTGTGCCCCCAAACCTCCCCCCTCCCTCCAGAGAACACCTGGTGTAGTGTATTTCTTCTCACTTGCACAATCTAGCGGTCTGCCAGCACAAACTGGAATATCATTATCACATTTATTATATTATATCCACACCCCTGTAAGTTGAAAATTAACAGTGTAAGATCCAAAGACTGTAATATTAGTTAAAAGGAATAGTTTGACATTTTGGGTACTTTTTAAAAGAGAGATACATGAGATGATAGATATTATAGATATATTATGCTTATACTGTTTTGCCAGTTAGCTTAGCTTAGCATAAGGAAAGGAAACAGGTGAAATCGGCGAGCCTGGCTCTGTCCAAAGGTAACTAAATGTATCAGCATCTCTAAAGATTAACATGTTATATGTTATTAGTTTAGTTTGTAAAAAAAAAAAAAAAAAAAAGCAGTTTTTACTGTAATGCCTTGCTATACTATGCTATGCTAAGATAAGCTTAGCTAACCGTCTTCTGGTTTTGGTTCAGTATTTAATGGAATGAAGGCATAAGAATGAAATCAATCTTTTCATATACTAATAATAATCATCATCTTTAACTTTTCAAAGTCAATGTTACAAAGTACTTCACAAAGGCGGCAAAATAAAACAAGTAAGTCATTACATCATAAGGTAAAAAAAAGGAAAAACATCAACAAGAAAGCAAGTAAGTTTCTCAAAATGTTGATTTCTTCCTTTAATTGTAAGTGAAAAATAAATTTCTTCATAATTTTGCAGCCCTCCCCTGCACACCTGTCACAGATAACTCAGTTGTGCAAAAGCCCTGCTGTTTTGTCCTTGGAAATTGTGCAAGTGAAGGAATTGAGCGTTTCTTCTTTATTCTTCAGTCTTCTATTAACACGGGAGGGAGGGAGGGTCTTCGACAAGCGATGCCTGCACACGGATCAATCAGTCCAATGACACCTAAAGATGGATTGTGATTTTTGACTCCTTCTGTAATTCATTTTTCGTTCCTAATCATCTTCTCTAACTCTGTTGTCACTGAAATATACTCCCAGGTCGACCTTTTAACCTTTTGACCTTCTGATGTTGTCAACAGGAAAGCCCAGACCTCATCCCACTAACATGCTCTTCCTTGCCTTACTGCTAGGCCAGTGGGGTGATGGAGAAATTTGCAGTGCAGTTCTGAGGACCAACTCTCAAGTGTCACAAGACACCTGACTGTGTTGGCTTCTTCTTCTCTGGTTGTAGAGAGTCTGATACAGGCCTGGTCTGGGCTGCTGTTGCAGTAGCTGGAGTGTGTTTGGGCCGAGATAACAAGCAAAGCAACCAAACAGATGCATGATGGAAAATCAAGTAGATGAAGCAGTGATGGATAGAAGCTGCTTGCTGTGTTGATCTGTCTTTGTCTCTGATCTCAGTGTTTGTAGGTCGGATTTACTAAAGGCCATGATCTAAATGTCTGTTCATGTGTGTGTTTGCATCACCCAGTTTGAGTTTGTTTGATCAACATGGATGCATCTGATTCTGTTTCATGTCACTGTGATTAATTTGACTGACTTGGTCTCAAATAGAATGTAGATTTTAAAGAGAAAGTGTGTGTGAGGTGTCAAAATGAGTACTGACAACTGTGATGAAATTTTTGATGTTTGTTGTGGGACTCTTACTCCTTGTATGTCTTTCTGGTTGTGTAACTAATAGTGGACGACACTGTGGTGTGTGTGTGTGTGTGAGGGTGTGTGTGAGGGTGTGTCTTAAGTGTTTGTGTATCCACCTGTAACCCACATGCTTGTTGCTGTGTCCTGCTGTAGACTCTGTGGTGGTGCTGGAGGAGGGCTCAGGTGTCCCCACAGCACACACCCCCTCTGATTGGCTGGAGAGTGAAGAGTTCGAGCCAATGATCTCCGATCCTATCTTCATGTCCGCGGACAAGTTCACAAAGACCGCGCCGCCCGCAGCGCTCAGCAGGGTAGGTAGTTGGTGCACTCATGGGGCTTTTCCATATACATGTGCTGGTTTGGTTCAACTTGTATGTTAAACAATACAGACTAATATATATAAATTATTTGGTTTGATTCTTGGCTGAGTAGAGATCATCACCTATGCTCATTTTAAGCAGGTTTTCCCATCCTTTCTCCTGCATAATAGGCAGCAACCTACCAGTGCTTTATTCTGCACTTACAGAACCACACTGAGGTTATATATGTTTTAACAATTAGCTTATCTGCTAAAAAATGCTCACCCATCAGTAAGGTCCTTTTTAAAGTCTTCACTCTGCTGTTTATTGAAATCATCTCCAATCTTTCTCCTCCAGTCCTCCTCCACCTCCAGTCAAGATGATGAAAAGTCGACGCTGGAGGAGGTGAGCGAGGGAGCGATTCCCATCGATCAGCCCACCATGGGACCGTCCACTCCAGGCAGCCAGGGGCCCGAGCTGCCCTTCCAGACCCACACTCAGTCCCAGGGACATGGACTGAACAAGTCCAGCTCCTCTCCGGAGCTCCAAACCTTACCCGAAGCCTTTTCTAAGGCCGCTATAGAGTCGGAGACTGCACCAGGAGACACGTCATGGCCCAGAGCACCTTCAGAGGGCAAGCCTCAGGCCCAGCAGCCTCACTTGGATAAAGAGAAGGTCGAGGGAAGCACAGGAGGGGATGTTAATGGAGGTCAGAGTCAAGGGGGTGAAGGCCCTGGTGTAGTGTCGTCTCAAAGTGGAGGAGCAAGGATGAGGTTGGAGTTTCCAGCAGCACCTGCGCAACCTGGACCCATCTCCCCCAGCGGAGGCCACCGACCCCGTGGTCACACCATCTCGGTGTCGGCCCCCTCCTCCAGAAGGGAGAGAAGGACAGAGAGGGACTCGTACCACAGTCGACCCGGACCCAGCAACACGGAGAAGATCTCTGGACTGAGCCCCAGGTACTCAGAGATTTACACACGCCTCCGACGCCTGTTTCTGCCAAATCACTGACGCAATGTGTTACATCAGTAAACTAATCTCTGCTCCACTGATCACCGTGATCCAGAGAGGCAAAGAAAATTTTAATAACAACCCAGTTTTAAATAGAAAGATTATTTGAGATGATGAATAATCTAAAATTGCAGGTTTGAATCTGTACAGCACTTTAAATGACAAGAGATTATAAACTGCTCCCTAAAACCTGGAATGGAATATAGTCTATGCTGAGCCGTATCTGCTCTTGTTTTTATGACATTCTTTAGTTGTATTTTTATACCGTGTAGAATCCAGTGCCTATGAATCACACATCTGTTATGCGTTTTACATGATGGGTACAAACAATAATCAACATGTAGGTTATAAGCTTTTTTAAACACTTCTTTTTATTTATTTATTTTTTTTATCTCCTCTAGCTTTGTCTTCCTCCAGCTCTACCACTCTCCTTTCTTTGGGAATGAAGCCAACAAGCCGCTGCTGCTGCCCAAAACTCAGGTTAGTTGGCCTCCATGTGTGTGGCTGACCTGGAGTTTGGTCCAGCGCATTTTAAACAGTGTTATTCATAAAGTTTATTCTCTGCGGTAGGTGATTGACCGCGCTGTGAAGGTTCTGGACCAGATGCCTCCTTATGACACCCACAAGATCGGAGTGGTGTTTGTCGGAGCTGGTCAGGTGAGAACACACATCTCATTGCCGTCTTAATTAAATACTACTGTCTGATAGCTCCTTTTAATCTCTAATCTCTGACCCTGCACCTTCATCCTCTCCGCTCTCTTCAGGTTAGCAACGAGGTCGCCATCCTGTCAAATGAGTACGGTTCGAACCGCTACGCTGCCTTCCTAACGGGCTTGGGCAAATTAATCCACCTGAAGGACTGCGACCCCGACCAGATCTTCCTCGGAGGGCTCGACCAGTATGGAGACGACGGAGAGTTCACTTACTGCTGGCATGACGACATCATGCAGGGTGAGTGCAGGGAAAAGGGTGACATTTATGGTAATGTAGTAATTATTTCTTTTCCACAGGCAGTCTGTTTATTATTAATGAACTTGTGTCTGTGCAGCGATCTTCCACATAGCCACACTGATGCCAAACAGGGAGAGCGACAAGGGCTGCTGCAACAAAAAGCGCCACATCGGCAATGATTTTGTCATGGTGGTGTACAATGACTCTGGAGAGGAGTACAAACTGGGCACCATTAAGGTATATATACACATGCATTAGCGTCAGAAATTTGCAGTATATATTTTGTACTTCAATTCTGATCTTTTGTCTCTTTTCCTCCCGTTAGGGTCAGTTTAACTTTGTAGAAGTAATCATAAAACCGTTGGACTATGAATGTAACCTTGTCACCCTCCAGTGCCGCAAAGGTGAGCTGAGATCTCCGTTTTCTCTGACCTTGTTTAACGCCAGCACTGACCTTTGTTCAACTTTTACTCCATCTCTCGTTTTCTTTCAGATCTGGAGGGGTTAGTAGACACGACGGTGGCAAAAATCGTTTCCGACCGAAACCTTCCTCTCCTAGTCAGACAGATGGCTCTGCATGCCAATGTAAGTCCTCCCCTTATCGCTCCCTTGCACAGCTCTTCACACACACTCTCACTTGTCTTTGTCTGTCCACAGATGGCCTCTTTGGTGCATCAGTACAGAGCCAACCCCTCGGACGCTTACGCCTCCAAGTGGTTGGCCAGATTACGACACATTAAGAGGATCCGGACCAGGGTAAGAAAGCACACAAAGGAGTAAATGGTCCTCCTCCATCACTGTCACTACTTTTAGTCATGATATTTTTCATTTTCCTCCTCATAAAATTCATCCATCTTGACGTCTCTGTGCTCTGTCTCAGGCCCAGGAAGACATTCAGTCTCGCTCAACCCCCGGCATCTCTCTGACCCAGGGACACGCGCAGCAGAACAAGTCGTTCCAGCAGAGCACGCCGGCAGCAAGTCAAGAATCCTCCGGGCAGAGGAAAAGACTTGTTTCTACAGTGGACGATTTCACTGATTTCGTTTAAAATATTTTGTCCCGACACACACACACACGCAAGCACGCACACACCTGCCTTAGAGCTGAGGTGAGTTTACTTACACCTCTCTGTGTGGGAGAATTCAGGATGAAACACTGATTTTGACTTAAACCAATTGGGACTTTGTATTGGAAAACTTCTGAGCTTCATGGTATTATAAAGGCTTATTTTGTGATGAAGTATTGATATGTGAAGACAGTCATTTCTGCATATATTTTGACAACATTTTTGAAATGCTAATGCTTTGCACTTTTTAGGTCTAATCATGATGCTTCTGATGTGCAACATGAGATGAGTAAAGTTGTACAGAACACTACATTTGAGAGCAGGGTGTGTTTGTGTGTAAATATGTGTGAAATAAAAACATGAAAAAGATGGATTTGTGCGTGTTGAGTCAGACCAAGAACCTGCAGGGAAGGGTGGGAGAGATCATTTCATTATGCACAGTTCAGCTGTCAAAATCTTTATTCGACTTTGTCAAGTGCAAAAGCAGGAGAAGTGCTACAGCTGCAAAATACAGATATGAGATACGAAGAAGAGCATGGACAAATTGTTTCTGTAACACCATTTTTAAACAAAATGCATCGAACAACACAATGAGACAGCTAGAGGACAAGAAGGAAGGCTTTGGCACTATCTTGTTAACACATTGTACACAGAGCAGGAACATGAAGGACAGTGGAGGCATTAAATGTTGACTGCTGAGCCTCCTGTGGTTTAAGTGTCATATTGTGAACAAAGATTCAGATTAAATAGATTGATAGCTTTGGCTGTAGTGCTTCAGTTAGACTGGAGAAATGTAACACTTTGGGGTTTGCAATGCCAGTGCTTGACCTATGCTTATGCCACTGCAGCACATGAACAATACTGATCATGAAAAGCAAAAATATATACACCACGAAGCACCAATATATACAGAAATGAACACACACAGATGAAGCGGGGTCTTTTTGTGACATTTGCAACGTAACTGGGCAGGAAGAGGGTGTGATGATTTTTCAAAATAAAAACATTTAAGGGTGTTAGCATTTGCTTCATGATGTGTAATGATGGAGTCTGAGTGGATGGAGAGGAAAAAGGACTTTGGTATGCCGACACATGAACTTCCCAGCTTCTGGCTGAGAGAATAAGTAAACTGAAGTCAAAGTCAATGGCCTGATTTAACAACAAAATCTATCATTTACTTAGATTATTGAAAACACCTACTTTGTCCCCAGTTTTGGTTTTCCTGGTTGTTTTTCCAGGTTTTGGGGAAAAGGGTGGGTTCCCTGAGATCTGCCCACTGGACACAGGAAGTACGCATGTTGATCAAAATAAGACATAAAATACAACGCTACTGAGAGCAGACAAAAGCACAAACAACTACTAGCTATGGCTTCAACACCTCGATAATACTTATAAGGATGTGTCTATAATGTAGCTGTTAAAGATATGAAAAGAAAACAGGACACATGAGAGTTAAATATGGCCTTGAATATCAGCTCCATTAGGAAATAAAGTGCTAAGTACAAAATGAATTAATTGCTCGACGTGGTAAAACTCAGAATGCATAAATGATGCGAAAGCTTTGGCAACGCTTATAGTTTAAGATACAGTATGAGTGAAGCTTTCTCTATTGGTTTGGACACCAAGCTTATTACTTTACACCACACCTCACCGACAAACAATCTACATCAGAACAAAAGTGCTTTTAAATCACAACCGTAATGAACACAACACATTAAAAAAAACAAAAACATTTTGAAAAGGTAATCAGACTGGGAGTCATTATAGCTTTATGATGGGAGAACTTGTGTAAATGTTCAGTAAATCCTTTCTGCTTCCTTAACTTTAATCTCCATCACTGACACGCCTACACTACTTTGTTCTGCGCTACTACCACTTGCTACACCTCCTTCATGTCACCATCTTTGTATCATTTCTCCACACTGGACGGTTATTTCTGCACCCTGAAAAACTGGCTGCTGGCACCCCAACAACCTGTTTGTTTGTTTGTGTGTGTGTGTGTGTGTGTCTGTGTGTGTGTATGCTTGAATGTGTTTTCTCGGCACGTTAACGCGTCTGTGCCTACAGTGTTATTTCTATGCATGTGTTTACCTGCGTGTGCGTATATCTGTGGATCCATAAGACATTTTCAGACAGGCCACAAAAAGTACCCATGGTGACCAAAATATAAAAAATATAAAAATATGTAGACAGACAACATAACTGAGAAACTGATTTTCTGAGATACACAAAAAGACTGATTGCATCGTCTGCTTTCAGTTGGTTTGGGTGAGCACGCTTGTGTGCTCCTGTCAGTGCCCCGCTGTGACCTCCAGGGTCACGGCGGGTCAGGTTTAGTCCAGGGAGAAAAAAGGAGTATTTCTTGGCTTCAACGTTGAACTGTACGTGACTGACTAAACCAGCTCTGTTAGCATCTGGTGACCTGCACCTTGTTCCTAACAAAACTGGACTGGGATTTGGACAGATCGCTGTAAAGTCTTATTTTAATGCTTTCTGTTCATCTTTCAACACCCCAAACTGCTCGTCTCTGTCTTTCTACTTGTTTGTCCTGTTACTGTCCCATCACTATTTCCTCTCCTTCCCCGGGGTTTAGAGAGGGGCACCTGGGGACAAAACCTGCTGTCCCCGCCCTCCTCTCGTCCTCAACCCAACATTCACTCTCTCATTCCTTTGCTCCAATGTTTGTCCTCAGGATTTGGGGTGTGCAGGGCCGTGCCGGTCTAGGTTGGGATGCACCTTGTTTTTGAGGGGTGGGGGTTTGCGTTTTCGCTTGCGTGTAGGGATGGTGGTCGTGTGAGCTGGGTGGTTGAACAGGCTGGAGGAAGGGAGGGTCTCTCTCTCTGTGGGGGGGTCCCAGTCACGGCTAATGGGCGTAGGCGCAGGGGTAGATGGCAAGGATGGGGTGGGAGCTGGGGTACATGGAGGTGCAGTGGGAGTTTTGGTGTTTTGGTGAGTGTTTGCTGATGAGTCAGAGGCGGGCTTGTCTACGACTGGTGTAGGTGGAGGTGCACTGACCGAAGGTTTGGCTGATGCTTGAGGAGCGGGTGTATGTGTAGTGGCAGAAGCTGGTCTTGGCTTTAAGAAGGGAACAGGTGTAGCTGCTGGAGTCTTTTTGGGGTTGGCAGCAGTGTTTCCACAGTCCTTTGGAAGTTCACTTTTTTCCGTCTTTTTCCCCTTTTTGCTCCCTTTGTGTTTTTCTTTGCCACCTTTTCGTTCCCTCCACCCAGAGTCCTTGTCCTCACCCCTCCCTCTCTGTCCCGCCTCGCTCCTCCCTCCCTGACCACCACCACCTCCTCCTCTCTCTCTCCCTCTACGCCTCCTTTTCCTCTGGGCACGCTCCAGTCTGCACTCGATGTGGTACAGATCCTCTGTTGCCACGTTGACACGGTCAAGCTGTTGCAGCAGGGCGTCCAGGGTGGGGAGGAGCCTCCTCAGAGAGGCTTCGGTCTCTGCTCTCTCCCTCCAGCTGGTACTTCCCATCACAACTCCTGGACCGAGCCCTAAACCCAGGCCCAGCCCGAGACCCAGGCCGATCCCCGGTGCTTCAGTCAGGCTGCAGGGGCTGGAGGAGGCTGGGCGCCACGAGGCCTCAGAGCCCGCATCAACGCTGTCCGGTGTCGGAGGGGAGTCAGGACCATCCAGTGGTGGCAAGCACAGAGACTTACAGTCACTAGTGGAGGATGAACGGGACGGTGGCAGCTCCATGCCCTCGAAACGCACCTTATGACGAAACTGAGAAGAGAATTAAGGAGGAGAAAAACAGAAGATAAAAGAGAGGGGGAGAGTGTGAGTATTAACATATGAATAGTACCAGAGATGTAGCCCATAATGAACCATCTTCTATCATTATTTTTCTGTATCAAATCTTTGTGAAAATAGGTTAAACTTGTGTGTTTCCTCTCTGAAATACACACAGCAGCTGTAGATATGTAAAAGGAAATGTACCTCCTTGGCCCGACTGAGTCCCATCCACATTTTGAGTCGTCTGAGGAACAGCTCAACCATCTCGTAGTCTTGCAGATCCACAGCTGGACGGTACAGCTCCGCTCGTGCGCGCCGGTAATTCCTCAATAACACAGAAGTGACCAACCACAGCAACGCCAACCGAAGTATGGCGAAGCTCGTGTGGTAAACCAGCGAGGAGGCGGTGGTAGAGGGGCCCGTAGTCGTCCAGCTAGGATGCCATGATAGCAGAGCACGTCCACTGGCACCCAACAAAGACAGACAGGCAGAGCTCACACTGCTGTAGCCATCCAATACAGAGTGGAAGAGCTGGAGTGAAGGAGACAGAGGAGGAAAGGTTTAAAACATCTGATTCCTCACAGTACTTCACCAGGAATATTAGACAAATCAGAGATAGTGAAAGCAGTAAAACAGCAAAACAAGGATTATAAACAAAAGAAAGGAAAGAAAGGAAGGAAAGGATGTTGTATAAAGACGTTTCATATGTACTAGCTAGCTTAAATTAAAATAACGCAAAACTAAAAGCTATGTTAGCTGCTAAGGATGTTTATGAATCATCTGAATGTCAAGCCTGTTAACTTAAATTTGTCTAACTGTTGCTGCTACTGTATACACGCACGTCACTGTCTGTAATAAAAAAATATTGAAAACAGACTGTAAATTTCACTGGTAGCTACAGTGGAGAGAGACAAACACCAGAGAAGAGTGACAGGTTTTAGACCAATAGGAGTTGAGCCACAGACACCTGGTTCAAGCATATAAACAAAACCCCTTACCCAGTGTTTCAGGCAAGGTGACACAAACGTGTGAACACACTTCACTCTGAGAACAGGTCTAATGTGGGAATCCTTTGCCAGCTTACAAATTACAAATACTGATTTGTGTGTCAATTGAAGTTAAACCCTGGGTCAAAACACCCAGCTGTATATATGCTATATGGTAACAAATGGGGATAAAAGCCTGCAGCTGAGATGATGGGGATTCAGACCAACGGTGATTAGGCTTGATTGAATTAAAGGGGACTGTTGGACCTTGGCGGAGGTATGCGCTCTACTGAGTGCAATTTTAGTTAATATCAGGTTCACTTGTCAGATTTTTTTAAATGGAAAAAAAGTGGGAGACATGGGTTACATGTTACATGCCACAATTAGCTAATCTGAGACCATCACAGTCAAACAACAACAAAGATTACAGTTGTGACAATAAAAAGAGACAACTGTTATAGACATTAACAAACGGCATACAGAATGGTTCATAGATACCAGAATTTAATCTAGAGCACTTTAGATTTAACAACATTTTTTTTCAATATATGCACACTGTGCCTACATACAGCTCGGTGAGGCTGTACAGGGGCACAGCGCTGGTGTAAAGCTGCAGAATACGTTGGTCTCTTTTTAAAGTCGCTGGTTTGAGCTGAATTTTAAAGTTGTGTTTGTAAAAAGGTTACAGATGAAGACTGATGGATCAAAGCTACTCTTTCACACAATTCCTACTTAAAATAACCATCAGTCATTATCAAAAAAGGCACGCCAAATTGTGGTAATGACACTCATGGAGAAGACGAAGAGATCACTGATGAATAGAAGTTATTTGGTTCTTGTTGAAAAATGATTCATTATAATGAAATAAATCATAAGATTGTTGTGTATGCATTTTCTGTTTGTCCTCCTTTTCTTCTTTCTAGTAATGTCAGTTCATGAAACATAATTATACTTACATTTTGGCAGGGCTGAGATAATATCTCAAGGTAACATGCTGATTACATAAAAGTAAAAAATAGTCTGTTGGGTAACATTTTGTTATTATATACACAGCAAGACCTTTTCTCTGGCATTATATATATTAGTCAATATACAGTAGATGAAGCTGTGTTGTGCTGTCTGTGCTTAAGTGGAGGTTTATTGGAAATTGTAAAGAGGATTGTAGACATGGCAATGAAACATTTTCTGAACAGATTAAACAGAACCAAACATAAAAGGTGAACAAATGTGTGGGTTGGATGAGAACATAATGTAAACTTGAAGATAATACATAATGTACCAGTGTGTATTGTCCTCAAGTTTACATTATGTTTTGTCTGTGTGTGTGCGTGGGAGGCTTGGCAGGAGAGAAACAGAAGGAAGAGACGAGAGAAAAAGTCTGACCAGGTGTCCTGTGTGCGAGTAAGCCAGCACCAACAGCAGTAAAGCCAGGGCGACTCCCAGCAGCTCCCAGACCGAGCGCCGCAGAGCTCTGCCAAACACGGCCCACTCTCTGAGGAACCGCAACTGGTGGGACGCCTGGATGATCATCGAGGAAGGCAGAGAGAGAGAGAGAAATATGTGTTTGAGAAAGTGAGAAGCAAATACAAAATATAATGTATAAAAATATATTTTCTGTTGGCATTAAATGGAAACTTCCAGTATATTACATCTAAGGCCTTATTTTCCTATCTTTGGAAATAACTTCTAGCTGTTATAACATCGTAGTCTTTACATTACTGTAGATGCTTTTGTCCAAATACTACATATTTCAAGCTAAATTAACATTTTTTTAAATTTTCTTTATCAAATATGTTGTTTCACTTTGAAATATGGTCCGATGTCTCTCCAAATGTTCACTATTCATTTTCTTTTCAGTTGCTCAATAAGGAAGGAATGAAATGATAATTATTTGTGAGATTCCTGACTTTAAACAACTTGCAACCTGGAACAGGGCAGTACAATATTTGAGGGTGACATCAGAAGAAAATGGTTGCCATGTGAATATGGTCTGTTGCCTGTGTTTTTTGTAATTAAAGAGCACAATAAGATCAGAATAACATTTTATTCAAAAGTAAATAGCAATGGCCGATAGAAATAATATATGGAATAAACATCATGGAATGGTTGTAAAGTTGTAACGTCCAAAAAGAACATTTTTCCGGATTTCTACCAAGTGGACTGAATACATTAAACCTTTAAGGTCAGCTAACTTGATAGAATAAATAAGTGAGAATATAATGTGATCTATATTATTCTATGGCATCTACCAGGTCATACTCTATTCACTTTTCTATTTGTTGTATCTTGGGTTATATCTTCCCGTGTTCAACTGTAAATAATTAAGACCAATAAATAGATGATGAAAAATAAAGAGTTATAAAAGAAAACCTCTTACAGGACCAGACTTAGATTTCAAACACACTGCAAATTGTTTGTTTAAAGTCTGCACAATGTTATGGGAATCTATTTGCACTAAAACTGATACTATGTGAAGTGATAAATGTGAAACAAATGTGTTTTTCCAAAATAAAAATTGGGTTAGTGTTAAAAAAGAAAAAAGCTATTCCTGACTGACGAGATCTTCCACCAGCATTAGTAAATAAAGGGTTTTAAATATTGTTGTCTATTAAAACTTTTTCAAGGAATGCAGTCTTAATTAACTCTGCATTTAGTTAAAAGGTGTGCGTTGACATTTTCCAGGACAGCAGGGCCTTTATCATTTGTGCCTACACATGGTCTGAGGCAGCTCTAACTTTGTTCACAGAGTATGAACAAGTAATATTGATAAATCCCGGATTTGTGCATAAAGCATTTGTTTGCATGGTGTAAGCACAGATTTGTGACGACACTCTGTTTGAGAATGAGGCCCATTAGTAGAAGTTTTGTCATTATAAGGACATGGCTGACACTATTCTATATTTTCCTTATTATTAAGCTTAATGCATTTCTAAAACAACTGGAGTCCAAAACTACAACAATAAAACCAAAGATGAAAAAACATTTATTTCTAAAAATGTTTACATTAAGCCATGCTTTCCTTGGCCTTCCCTTTTTACCTTGAGCACCAGTATGAACAGCAGCAGAGCGGACATGACTGTGTACATCTGACTCTGTCTGGCCAGGGGGTAGAAGTCTGTGAAGGCGTCCCGCGGGTGCTTCAGGTACGACGCCCACTGCTGCGTCGCCATGGTGCAGCGGCTCAGGTGCAGCCCGCACACAGATGCTGCCAGAGCCAGTTTGCAGATGCCCAAGAGTCTCCAGGCGGACAGCAAGTACATGTAGCCTTCTCTGAGGAACCCCAAGATCCCCCGCACCAGGAAATACATCACCAGGGCCAGGAGGACAATCTGGAAGACAGGAAACAGCCATGTCAAACTGGTTAGACTGTCGCAAAGTATAGGGGACAGGATTCTTTTGAGCTCAGTGGCGTGCAATTTTTCTGATTATCAGCCGTGTCAGAGGGTTGTCAGGGGTTACCATGAGAAGGAGCTGCAAGTCCAGGCCTGTGATTGGCCACAGAGTGATGACAGGAAGGTCAAGGCTGGACTGGGCACGCTCAGAGACTGGAAACTCAAACAGGAAGGAGAAGACAGCCAGGAGATTTGTGTTGATGTTGTAGAGCGAGAACTCCACAAACACAGAACGGGTCCTGTGAACACACACACACACACAAACACATACTCAATGGACTCAATGGATATTTCACTTCCTGTTTTGGATCCAACTTTAATATTTCATCTTATTGAAGCTGGGTGTTTCCATCACAGGATGTTTTATTTCACAAGAGAGACAAAAGCACCAACTCAGTTCTGTTCAAAGACAGTGAAATGTGCTGTCAGAGACACCACCACCCACTTTTTATTGACTTTCAGCTGCTCCCCTCTGAAAATTTGAAACATAATACCAAATGTGGTATGAACAGGCTCAAAGTTATATTTACACCATCAGTTATTACTCACAGAACAATTGTTGTAACACAGCCCACATTCTTCATACATTCTTCACTGGACTGTTTTTTCATCTTTTATTTTCACGTTTAATGTTTTCATGTGAAACCTTTTATTGACTCCAGGCTGTAAAACAAACGGCACTTCAGGGAGAATCAAACTCCACTACAGATGTATAATGCTTGATTCTGTTTTATTCCATTATTGTGAAATTGTGTGCACACACACATCAAGCCTGATTTCTACTCCCTTGTATCTGGCCCCTTGACTTTAGAACAACCTGGCAAGTACAATCAGACAACACTCCTTTAAACCATAAAAAATAAACCGTAATACATGGGGTGGGAGGAAATATTTCTTCTAAATTTTACAGTGTTTATTAACTTTAATGCCTTTTGTCTATTCATTTCAAATCTGACAAAGAACTAGGATGTTTTTTAGGAAGATTTTTTAGTATTGTCAGTCCCGTCTTTCCATTTTAACTACCTGTAGTCGAGCCAGTGCAGCTGCTGCAGCTGCTGTAAGGATATAGACGCCTCTTCCAGGCTTCTGTTCAGCTGCTGGACAACATCTCCGCTGTTATTCATCCCAATCTGACCTGAACGCCACACCCTAGAAAGAGGTAGGAGGAGACACAGAGGAGAAAAGAGCATATTGACATATTAAAGAACAGATATTAAATAGATACACAATCTGAACTTCAAGTTAATGCCTGCTTTGTTCAAGTCAGGTTTTCAATCCTTTCCTCACCAGTTTTTGTCGCGAGCTGTACCCCAGCCCTTTCCCCAGATACTGTCCCCTGTCGTGGAATGTCCTGCAAGTGGAAAAATAAAGTTTCAAGATCAAAATGATGTTAAATTGTGTTAATTCATCAAGTAATCAGAAAAGGGAGGAATAATGTGTGCAGGAGATTGTGATGTCAAACACTAAAAATATTATGAAGTTGACTCAATATTATTGAAAGAAAGACAAAGGTCCAAACAAAGAAAAATGTATCACAAAATATATTTTTCAAGACTCAATAAGTCAGTGAGTTTTCTGTCCGATCAGTGGAGCCTCAGCTTATTTAAATATTCAGCTCCCACCAGGTTCACAGCGAAGGCAAAGATAGCGACCACATCTCAGTCTCACCTTGTGTGTCACGGATTTGACGGAGCCTCAGTGTGCCGAGCAACACACTTCCTGTGTCTCTCAAGAGGGCAGAGTCATCCAGTAGTCGTGGCAACAGGGACTCATTCAGCCATGTCAGAACATCTTCTCGGCTATAAGGAAAAAAATAGGATTTGAGTATGAATATATAGTTATAGACCCAGTTTGGTTGGTTTACATTTTTTCCATTCTTGTTCTCTTATGGTTTGAACACAATGACACTCCCAAGAGCAAGTGAGAGAAAACTGGAGCTCAGTCCCTGGAGGAGCACAGAAATCTTTTTTTCTTCATGACTTCACAAACCGTGTTTGCCTTAAAGATTTCAGCAAACCTTACAGAAGGCCACCCTATGAAAATGGGATGTTATTGTCAGTGAACCAAACTGACAAAAAAGCTCTGAGTTTACATTTTTTGAAAAAGTATTCCCATTTGGCCACCATAACATCTTTGGGTGCAGTCAAGTGCACAACTGAAGCTCTACCTGTGTGTGTGTGTGTGTGTGTGTGTGTGTGTGTGTGTGTACCTGCTGATGTTGTGGTACTCAGGTGTGTGTAGCGCTCGTTGCAGCTGAGTGCGCAGTCTCAGGCTGTGTGTGGTCGAGTCAGAGTAGTTGAGGATCAAAACCACCAACAGGAAAAACATGTACACCAGGAAATTCTGAAAATGAGAACCAATAATTAACAAACAAATGACAAACAAACAAACAGAGCTCTAAATGTGTACAAAACAGTGCAGATAGAGAGAGAATCCTTGTCTCTGACTAACCTTCAGCATGGTGTGCAGCATGTGGACCTTGCGGGCCTGGTGTCGAGCCTGAGACAGAGCAAAGCCCTGTGGCGGTCTCACCCTGGGGACCCGTTGGACCACCCTCTCCACTCGAGGGAACTCCACCAGCACATCCTGGTCCTCTGGACGCAGACGACGCACACACACTGCATAGTAAACTGCCTCACACAGCACCTGTGGGACAGAAGGCGGAGGGGCCAACAGAGCTGTTAAAATTTGGAAGCTCTTAAAAACTCCAGGGTTCGTTGAATTCAGATTCAGATTGACCAGTTACAATGAAAACAAGAAAACCTCAGTTGAGACAGAAAGAATTAACGTGACCACAGCCAGATGAGGATTTACTCAAAAGAACTTTTGGGTGTGTGCAGTATAAGATTGAACTTCCAGCTTTTCAGGAACAAAGAAAAACATTCTGCTTTTCATCTGGAAGTCAGTGCATTTTAAATTCATCTGAAGTGATTCAAGGAAACAAAAGCATCAGATTATGTGTTTTCTTAACCAGCATCCATTGATTTTTTTGGCCACATGGGGGTAGCGAAACAAGATAAACTCAACTGATAAAGTTGTTATGGGGAATGTGATAGTGTTGCATATTTACACATCCAGCAGTGATGGAGCAAAATAAGCATTCATTTGGAAATGTGTTATGACCAAAATCCAAAGTCCAAAATCAACTCTCTTTTAGCTCTGTTTTTGGTCTCTACCAACTTCTGAGGGAAACATCTGGCTCTTTAGCTGCTAAATGCTGCATTATGTTCACCAGCGAGTCGCTAACTTTGTCTGCTGTTTGGGTACGATGGATATCAGAGCTCAGAGCTTTGTTTGCTAAAAACAGCTTTCTTCTATGACTGAAAACAGGGTTGATGAGAGCAGTGAGAGTGAACCAAAACCAAAACAATTTGCTGAAAGCCGGTAAAACGCTAGAGTTGAGAGGCACTGCGAAGTCTGGTGATAATTCTCTGTAGCTGAATCACTACAGGTAAAGTCTAGCAAATTATTAGTCATTCAGTCTGTGGTTTACATGAAAATACTGATTAGTGAAGCTAAAAAAAATAATGTGACGAATTGTAAATTTAGAAAAGTGTGTGTGTGTGTGTGTGTGTGAACTACCACGTCTGAAAATAAATGTGTGTACCTTAATTGGCTCCAACACCAGGCAGGAGCACAGGAAACTGGCAAAACACGAGATAAGCCACATCATGGCCACATTTTGACTGAACCCGTGGCCCGCCCAAATCGAAACACAACTAGCCAGAGCGATCCCCGCCCAGCTGCCCCACAGGGCGGCACGTCCACACCAGGGAGGAAACCGTCTGGGACGACACACATCTGTCACAACTGGAGAGGGTAGAGGAAGGGTTGGGGGGGAAAGTAAGTTTGTGAAAGGAAATATTGATAAAGATAGTGAAAAGAAAGGACCAGAGAGGAGATGAAGGTCCCAGAGATAAAACAAAGCAGAACGAACAGTCAATAAAAAGTAAAACATGGAGAAAGACTTCTGAGAGTACATCACATTTTAATATTCTATATAAATGTCAGGAATTTGCATTTTAATTATCTTGTCCTTGGAAGGTCATTTCACAAAGAAAAATTAGTTCTTATCTAGTCAAGTACACACAAAGACTCCAAAGCCTGTTCAAAGAATAATGTTACTATCAAATCAATCAATCAAGTAATAAATAATAAATAATGTCTGAGGCACTTTGGACCTGGTGCAGAGACAAGTGTGGCTTTTTAATTGGTGTTTTCCTCTGACAAGGATTTCTTCTGCTTATTAAAAATTCAGGAAGCAAAATGAAAGCGAGATGCATAAAGTATTACCCGGTTTCACATCAAATCAAAACATAATGTTTACTGTCCTCATATTGTAAGGTTAAAAAGACTTAACTATAATGGCCAAAACACACTGCTGCCAGTACTGGGCTCTTTACTGAATAAAAGTAACACATTCTTCTTTGTTGCTCATTTTTTTTTCTCATGTTCACCAAACTTCGTTCTTTACCTAATGAGGGTTACAAGTATTTTCCTTAAAAAAAAGATTCATGTGTCACGAATCTGGCCAAAGCACGAAAAGCAACATCAGAACAGTAAGTGATCTATGAGGAAACCAGCTTTCAGTTTACAGATGTTTCACAATCACTTTGTTGATGTGATGTTTTTTTTGAATTTCACTTTATTGTCTTAAAGATTTCTTTGCACATGCATTCAAATTACAATCAAAAACAAGGACATTTCTTTCATTCTGCTTGATTAAAATAATGAACTAAATTATCAAGAACACTAAGACAAGAAAGAACTACACTTATTAACCATTCAACAACCAACTGTGACACAAACCAAACAGACCAGGGGCCTTATTTATAGAACAGACTTATGATCAATGTAATCAAAGTATGAGTTTAACAGAAATGCTTGTTTAAGTAGTTATTTATAAAACCTTACTTTGACTTGGAAATTATTTTCCTGTGGTAAACTTTGCGTGAGCTTTGTGAATGTGTTGTGGTGACACACTCCCAAAGAGCATGTGTGGCTTTGCTTGTCAGCCCACTATTACGTCTTCAAAACAATACATGTTGTCTGGCTTCAACCCTCATTGAAGCCAGACAATGAGGGTTGAATTGTCAATTCAAACTTATATTAACGCCTCCACACAAACACACACACACATATAACACACCTGTATTGGAGGTGAAGGCAGTTTTTGGTGGGTCTCTCCTCACAGATTCTAGAGAAAGAGGCTCATTCAGCTTCTGGAGAAGAATCACTTCAGTCTTATCTCCCAAAATGCTCGACCTGACACACACACAGGCAATGGAAATAAAATGAAACCCGAGCAAATCCCCAAATGATCTAGGTAAAGCTTGTGAATCCATTGTATTTCGTAAGTACGGTGAAAAATGATCAGATCTCTTGTTCAGACTTCAAACTTACAGATCAGCCATCTCGCTTTCATCTGCCTGAGGGAAGAAGTTCTGTCCGTCTGTCAGGATGTGTTTGATCAGATCCTCGTCTATGAGTGAAACACATCAGTTTGGACTATCATTTGACATGGACAGTGTAATAATACAACCAGTGCTTCATGTATTAATAAACAGACTAGCTGTCACTTGAAAAGTTTAAACAACTGCTTTAAAAGCCTCCATGCTTTGGTTACCTGATGAGGTGAAATATTTGTTGCGTTGGTCAGTCCCCTCCTCGTCGTCGGGGTTAAAGGTCATGTCGACACCCAGGTGTCGGCTCCCCTGACCCCTCTTTAGCCTGGGCAGCCCTGCCCCGTGCCCTGCCCCTCCTACCACAGACACATCACTCAGCAGCTCTGGCCAATCCCTCTCCTCCATCTCCTCCTCTGCCATGCCCCAGCTCTCCACACTGAAAAACACAGCGAGAGATGTTTGTCATTGAGTGCGACTTCAGCAAATAATGTAGTTACTCTAATAGTCTTGACAGTTTCTTCTGTCAAAGCCAGGGAAAGCGAAAACGATGTTTTAATAACACCAGACTGCTGAGACAATTATGGCTTTTGGATTTATAGTTGTTTCTTGACAATAGAGAAATCACAGGGAGGCAAATGTAAAAGCATTTTTCAGTCTCTTGACATGATACTAATTAGGAACTCTATTCCCCCTCTTCTTTTGAGTTTTTATGCTCTTTATTCTTCTATTCTCTCTTATCCTCATTTCCTCTGACAGCTGGCAATTACAGTTCACTTGGCATTCATCTTCCAATAGTAAAGTCATGCATTATCTACAAGTACCTTTTGGTTGATGGAGTGGGTAAATCCACGTTGGTTTCCTCTGAGTTGGTCTAAGAAAGAAAGAGAGAGAGAGAGAGAGAGAGAGAGAGAGAGAGAGAGAGAGAGAGAGAGAGAGAGACGTACACTAATGATCTCACAAGGGACATGCATAAAATGTTTCCCTGCTTGTCTACACCGTTTATTTTTAACTTAGTCACAAGGCCGGAAAAACCAAGGGATTTATTTTAATATTGATTCCACCATAAAGTAAAAAAAGACATCTATAACATATCAGGCATGATTTAATGTTTTATCCTGTGTTTTCCTGTGAGACTCTACCTCGCCATTAAAAAAGAGGAAGGAACTTCCAGCCATGGAGTTGTCCAGGAAGTCATCAATCTCCACCGACTCCTGGTCAACTTGTGGTGGCACCTGCTCCACAGACACACACTGATGTCCACACACACACAAAGAGAGAAAACAATAATAATAATAATAAATAATCAGGTTCATGTTCAACATATGGGAGGCAATAAAAACAGGTGGGTTTGGGCAAGTTTGTGTTACCTTGCTGCGGCTCATTCTGAACAGCGTGAAGACGAGCAGGTAGAGAGGGTAGACGATCAGACAGCTCACCACGCCTGCTGCCACCGTCTCTCCGTTCAATGAAGCAAATCTCGAAACGGCCCATGGGCTGCAGCAGAGGGTGGTGTTCAGATGTGGGACAAAAACACCAGTAGTTGTTAATGTTGGAGGTGGAAGGTTTTTTTTCCCTCCGTTTTTCAAAACCTGGCGTCTACATTACCCACAATGCAATTAGCCAGTGAGTGACATCACTGGAGGCAATTTATCAGATTACATGCAGCTTCCTCTAGAGCCACATAATTTTTCCACATAGTACTCCCCAAAACCTGTAAACACTCAATGTATAAAATGGGTGGTGTTACTCTTTAAATAGTAGTAATAATAATGATGATAATAATAATAATAGGTATGTGGAACGTTTC
The DNA here is from genome assembly GCF_040436345.1 of Pagrus major. NCBI lineage: Eukaryota > Metazoa > Chordata > Actinopteri > Spariformes > Sparidae > Pagrus > Pagrus major. The sequence continues at coordinate 26,411,395 of NC_133215.1, read as the reverse complement.
AGCTGTGTTTGTATAAACGGCTGGCTAGTTTAATTTCGATAAAATATCTAATTTCATAAACTTTTCATATGTTTTGTGTGTAAAGATCTTCATTTTTAAAGTAACCAGTAACTAAACCTGTGCGATAAATGTAGGGCAGTAAAAAGTAAAGTGACATGAAAAGAAAAGACTCAAGCAAAGTAATACTTAAATACTGTACTTCAGTTACATTGTAAAACTGTGAGTTTTGATGGGAACACAAAGACAATTAAACGGGGGAAAAAGAGATTCCTATACCTGTGTCTCTTGTCCACCACGATGCTGTACCACAGACTGTTGGCCAAAAGGAAGAGCTGCAGCAACACGGTGCAGCACGTGGCTCTCTGCAGGCGGGTGAAAGGGCTGCGGTGCGGTCTCTCCCACAGTGACAGCCACAGGTGACTCTCACACAGCGCCCTCTGTAGCTCGCACCGCAGGAGGCGGGGCAGCTGACGAAGCACAGCCTCCTCTGAAGGAAACAGGAAGTAGGATGACAGAGTGAACAAACGGGCATCAAAAATTAGTAAATGCCTGACAAAGATGATTTAGTTTTAGTTTCTTACCTGAGGCCTCTACCTCAATCTCGACCCGTCCATCGGTTCTCTCATTGTCGACTGACAGCCACTCCTCAGCAAGGAAGTAGTAGCTGCTTCCTGTCTGCAGGTCTTTGACCAAGATGTACTGTAACAGCCATGCTGGGGACAAACCTGAGTAGGGGCCAAGAAATGATGGTTATAAGATGTTTGTTTAAACAACAGCTGGTTAAACTCTATGTGTGTGCGTGTGAATAAATAAATAATAATAATAAGTACCTTTGTTGTCATGCCAAATTCGTATTTTCCACACACTGCCCAGGCTGGTATCTGTGGCAATATGAAAGATGTCGAGAGCGTTTCTTGTGAAAGCTCCTCTGCTGTCAAGGTGGCGGTGTCCGCTGCGGCTTTCACGTCCATACAGACTGATTCCCACATGAGCCGTCGTGCCTGGAGAGACAGAAAGAGACTCATTATATCAACCATTACCACAAATACTGAAGTCTGCAGAAACTCTCTGTTTTATCGTGTTTATTTAACCTCAAAGTTTTTGCTATTTAAAATAATTAAAGCACCAACCTGACAACAGTTTTCTTTGAACAGAAACTGCATTTGATAACGGAGGGTTAGTTATTCAGAGACAACACAAACATGTCAGTACACATTTGTGTATTAAGCTTTTTCTCTCTCTAGTTTGACACGTTTGTTATAATTTATGTAAAAATGAAAATGTTAGATGTAAGCATCTACTTTTTTCTCTTATTTTCTTAAAAAAACAATATCTTTTTTCTTGCAGAAAAAGCTCTTACAAATAATATTTTGGCTTTTAATCAGTGTCGTCTTTTCCTGTTTCTTTGACTATTTTCAGGCTAATAAAGTACTGTGTATGTGACTTAAGTGTCTATACAGTGCTGTGAATACCCACTGAGCTATTGAATGACACCTGTGCAGACTTATTACCATCCTTACAGGTTTTTAAATGTGTCCCCCGCCCAAACTCACCGGCCCCTCTGCTCCAGCCGGTCTTGACCTGGATCTCATACTTGAAGAGTCCGTCTCGGCCACAGAGTGGAACCACACCAGCCCGACGTAGATCTAGCTGGTCCAACTTGTGCAAGATGGCTGCTGCCACAACATAGCTTAGCAATCCCAAGACGCACACCAACAGGACGACCAGGCTTGGTGCACCAAAACGCTCCTGAAGGAGAAGGGAAACAGTTTTAGTGTGTGTTTATCTGGTGGATGTGCACAAAAGGTGTTTGTTATTTGTGATACTGACCGGCACTTTAAAGCTGACGGCATTGGCTGGTACAAACATGCCTGCAGCGAAGGCTGTGAGGTGCCTGGTGCGACAAACAGCCCTGCTGGCATTGGTTTCTGCCAGGGGCACCATTCCGTCTGTCCGCCACTGCTTCTCACTCACGCTGAAGTACTGACACAGAGAGGCAAACACCCCGACCTCCAGATGGACACCCACAGGCTGAGAGCGCGGGCTGCAGGCCGTGCTCACGTTTATGAAATAGTCCAGAGTGGTGTCGTACAACCTGTGTGACACAGAGGAATTAAGTTGTAGTCTAATTGTACAGGAACAAAATCCCAAGTGAACTGTTTGACCTCGGAGCCTGACCTTACAAACACAAGTAAATAATAATGTTTAACTGAACAAGGTCTCTTACTCTGGTGACAGGAAGAAGGTGTATTTCCTGTGGTCCAGATCTTGACCCCTGGTCATACTGAGTGTGATACGTTTTCTGTCGGTGCAGTTGAACTCATTGGGTCGGTCGTGTGAATTAAGGTAGGCTGTGATGTACGGCTCCTCTACATCCTCTTCTCTTTTGTCTTTCCCTCTGGCACCTGGGGAAGGAATGCAAAAAATAATGAGAAGGATTAAACTGACTTAATGCAATAACAAATTGTAGAAACAAATGAAAAAAGAAAACTTGAAATTAGAAAACTATTGATCAACCCACTTTTAGGAACCATACTGTGTCACCAAATGACCAAACCAGGCAGTTATGAGAGTTCAATAAGTTCTGTTAATTCATCTATAGAATTTAACATCTCTTTTTTTTGGCCCATATAAGCGCTATATGTTGGCAAGCCCATTCACAATTCACACCCACAATGTCTCATGCTGCAATTAAATGCTGGACTGTCTCATAATTATATATTATATCTGGCACCAATATAACATTTGATATCCGTTCAATTATAAAGAGAGCAACAGCTTCATTGATCCCTGAGAGAAAATTGCAGCATCACAGCCGCTTGGACTCATTGCGACAGTGCAAACAATAAAAATGAGAATAATAAAAATGAAAAGGCTACGAGGGGTCCACACAATGCTACTGCAGCTTCAAAATGACTTCCTCACATGATTTCAACAAAGACTGAACATTAGCTGTGTTTCCATTAACATATTTTTATGCACACTTTAAAGTATCACCAAATTCAAAGACACGTATCATGCTGGCTTGAGGTGGTGTTGCACTTAACAGGAGATGAAAACACCTTTTCCGACATATCAAATATTTAACACACATGACTGATCTGCTGTTTCTGCTCTGAGACAAGAGACAACAAATAGCAGCACATTATAGCAATTGAGATCTTATTTTACCTTCCTCACATTACTACATGAAACAAACAGAAATGTCATATTTCCATTGTGTTTTCTACTTTGTTTTTCTATATTGTTGCATCCTTTTCTGTTGCAAGACCTACTGCTTTTCTCGATGAACCAACTCCTAAAAATCGCATCAGTAGTGGATGAAAGCGAGCATCTATTTTTTGCATTTTCTCAAAATTCGGTTATAATTTGCAACACATTTGGATTGAAACAAGGCCACTGTAATCTTAACCAATGGCTGTGTTTGTTGTACTTACTACATTACTAAATGTATATATGTGACGAAGCTGAGTGCTCACCCTCCAGAGCGGTGAAGTTGAGCTGCACAAACAGCCCAGCCTGTTTGTTGGTGTTTCCCCTGCTGATATTGACGATGACAGAGTCACAGTGGCTGATGTTAACAGCTCCAGCTGTGGGGACCCCTCCAGTACCAGAACCCTCAGGTCCTCCCTCTGCTCCACTACTTCCGTTGTTAATGGCAACCGTGATGGCGAGACTGTCGTCCAGTCCGGAAATGGGAATCTGGGTGCCATTTTCCGTGCGGAACTCCATGGACGCCACCTCAGTAGAGACTGTGTAGTTTGCCACGTAGTTGAAGGGGAAGGGGTTAGAGTCCACCTGGTGAGAAAAAGAAAGGAGGGAGGGTGGAGAAAAATGACATCTGTTGAGATGAGGCTAAAACAGAGAAGGCTAAAAGACATTAAATACAAGACCACTTCAGACAATTTAATCCTGCTTATTCCTGTGTGTGCTAATGAGAGACTTTGGCACTGACAGCTGTTGAGCTGCCAAGTTCTTTGACAGAGATTTAAAGAGACGTTTTAAAGGAGAATTTTTGTTTTACAGGGTAGTTTCCATCTTTTAAGTATGGAAGTAGGTTTCATAAATCTAATAACAATATTGGAATCCTTTAAAGTATTTTATCCCTGCTTCTCAGCTGCTGAGTGGTGCACTAATGTGATTTCACTGATTACTGCAAAAGTTTCCTCCACCCCAGTTGTCTCCTGCAAGTTAAATTATGTTACTTAAAATAAATATTGATTATATCTGAGAGCCCTAACTTTAATGAGTGCAACGCTTTCAATTCTGAAGTAGTAATACTGCTACATAAACAATGTGAAGTCACTCTTGCTACATATGATGTTTTCTGATGGTACCTGAAACAATAGCTGCATGATGCCGTTTCCTGCAGCAGCTCTGCCGAGACTGTTGTTGAAAGCCCGGGGGATGGAGAACCGCTGGCACTCTGAAAAAAGAGAAGAAGAGAAGATAATAATAATAATAATAATAATAATCATAATAATAATAATAAGTTATGAGGTGATGAAAGTCACCTACAGAAACATAACTTTCATCAGCTCATGAGACGCTCACTATGCTAGCCTACCTGGCCTGTTGTTGCCGTGGTAACAGAGCAGGCTCTGGGGATCTGCCAGTTTCCCTGTGGCGGCGATCTCAGCTCCCCTCAGCACGAGCGGCTCCTCATTGAGCACGCGGGCATGCATGAGGATCAGCATGAGGACTGAGGACAGGCTGTAAGCCTTGGCGGCCACTTGCAGGTGCGGTTCCAGGTGTGGTTCCACTGAGGAGGGGGAGGGGTTTAACTGGGGGCCTCCTTGCTCCTCACCAGAAACGTTAAGAGGGGAGGTGAAGGGGGGTGATGAGGAATCCAGGTAGGGAGGCTGGAGGTTAGACTGTGATGCTGACTGGCTGACCTGATGGATCAGATCACCTGGATGGAAGGAGAGGACACGAGATGACGTCAGTTGATGATGATTTTAGCTTTTACCCCAAATGTATGTTTGGTGAAAATAAATTATATAATCTTGTAAAGAATGAAGCACTTATGGTCTCTTATGGTTTTCAGAGCGAGTACTCTAAGTGATAGCGTTATACGCAGCAGCAGTGAGCGTGTATTATCCTCCACTTAGCAATAAACATGCATGATTAAATGACTTGTTGCTAGCTCTACTGATCTGAACGATGGAGGCGGTCATGCAGAGAGGCAGCAAACGCTCTTTCTTACCCATGATGTTCAGGATGTTGTCAGCTATCTCAGTGGGGGTGACGGTGCCCTGTTTAGTGTCACTTTGCAGTATCTCAAGCATGGACTCCAGCTTGTTCAGAGTGCTGTTCTGACACTCCTCACAAATGAACTCTCGACTCACCGCCTGGAAAAAACCCCACAAAACTGATCATTTGTTTGCTTTAACAAACTTTTCTTTCTTTGCCTATTCTAATTGCCTTTCTTTCTCCCTATTCTTCCCTTTCTCCTCCCTCTCATCCTGCTCACCGTGCACTGAGCCAAAGCAGCGGAGGTCTGCTGGATGTCGCTAACAGTGGTGAGATCGAGAGCTGTCAGCGCTCTGGTGATGTTGCTGCGGACTCTGACTCGATGACTGCGCTCATCTTGGGAAACCCGCACCGACTTCCTGGTCTGCTCATACTGGAAGAAGGTAAAAACAGGCATACATAGATTTCATGTATTATCAATGGAAGAATGATTGAACCGATAAAGGTATTAATCAGTGTTGAGTGGCTGGGCCTACCTCATTTAGGACTGTTATAAGAGCCAGCGATAACTCTCTGACCCTCTGGGAGTCTCCCTGCTCCAAAAGCTTTTTGAGTTTGCTGTCTGTCAGCTCAGACAGCCAATGGGGGAGGCTGTTGTACTCTGGGGGCGGATGTGGCAGCACAACCTCGATGGACCTGGACACAAAGCACTGTTATTGAATATGGTGTTTCTAACTGTAACTGTAAGGACAGTAATGTGGTTCAGACAAGAAAGGGACAAGATTAGATGGTAAGATTTTACATTTGTTAATGTTTTTTTTGGATCCAGAGTCAGATGAATTCATGAAGACTTTTCAGTCATGGCTCTAAGGATAGCAGTGTTGGTTTGTTGGTCTGTCACTTTGATCCAGACTGAAATATCTCAACTATTGTATGAATTGCAGGACAATTTTGAGATGGGTTCCAACAAAATTCTGTAAAGACATTTGTGGTTCCTGATCTAACTCCCTTTGTTGATCCCCTGACTTTACCTCTATCACCATCATGAGGTTCACATTTATGGTTTTGAGTGAAATATCTCTACAACTATTTGATGGATTGATATAAAATTGTGTAATCTCATGAATTTTAATACGAGCCATTCACTTTTCATGTTGGCATGCAAACACTCCAACTAAGATCTCAGACATGGTAAATGAACGTCCTTCACAACATCAACATCATAATCAATGCTGAGGTCAGCCTCACAGAGCATGCCTAGAAAGACTTTTAGTCTTTGTAGTTAGCAGTGAATGGGCCCTCCATGTGCTCCAGATCTCATCCTAGCAGCTCATCTTAAAGCAGAGATTCTCTCAACTGCTATTATAGGCTATTAGGCTATTACTTTACAGTCAAGGTAAGCTGAATGCGCATCAATAGCATTATGAGGCGAGTCAAACTGCCTCTGGCTCGTACTCAGACCTCGTTTCGATTTTGATGACAATAGCTGCTTTTCTGCAGCCGTGGTACCTGCTTGGAGAGAGTTAAAAGGAAAGAATACGTAGGGAGAGACAGTGAGAAGTAGAGAGAGTTATTACAGCTGAGGTGCTGTGCACCGCTGCACCCTATGAAACACACTGCTGTGAAACCTCTGATCAGTAATGACAAAATTCAGCTATTGTGAAAACTGATCCCATTTCTGTAATACTGAGGTCACTGTTATACCATTCTGTTGGGAGTGTGAGGAGACAAGAGGAGAGAATATTAACAATGTAAAGAGAGAGACAGAGTTTTTCTTTTGGGTTTGACATGCTGCATGTGTCTATATGTGCATGCAGACGTGCATGTGTAGGGGATCGTTGGGCACAACTGAGGTCACTATAGAGGAATATGAGTACTACATATGAAAAGCATTTTTCCAAAAATACTGCTGATTCTGTGATGCTGGCATTTCAAATCTGATGCCTGCAGTGGACCACAGGAGCATGAAATGACGTGCTTCAATTGAGTCGCGTCGATTATCACTTTCAGTACATGTGGGCCCTTAAGGCACTAAGCTGGCTGTCACCACATAGCTAACCTTTATTAAAGGACCAGTGTGGAGGATTTAGTGGCATCTAGCAGTGGGGTTATCTCACCCTCCCTACTGTGGCTGCTAAAAAAACTGGAAACAGTGTTTTGTTTGTCCGTTTTGGCCTACTGTAGAAAGATGGCGGTTCAGTATGGTGGACTGCTAAAAACATAATTATGAATACTATATTCAATTTCTGCCAATATATTCTCCTAAATTATACAGACTGGACCTTTAAGAGAGGATAAATCCTGCGTAAGGCACAAAACTGTCAGGAACTACAGAGCTAAACTTTATGAATCTCTGTGGTCAAATAAGGCTTTTTTTTACTTTGATAGGAAGATCAAAAGTCAAACGAAAGAACAAAAACTTTGAGATGAAGGGGATTTGTTGTACCACTCAGAAAAACTTCAATAAAGTACAAGCTGAGCTGGCTACAGTAGCTTGGGATATACACATAAAAAAAGCTGAGGACTAGATCTTTTTAATTGGCCTCACTGCTTCTTAACTGAGCTAAACAACTGCGTAAAGTGTAGTTACTTGTTGAGCGCAGTAATGGCAGCTCCCTGGTGGTCCTCCACTGTGATGGATACAGCTACACGGTTTTGGGCTGAGCTGAAGCCTGGCGGCAGGAAGGCAGTGTGCTCTGGGCTGCTGCCTTTGTACACACAGAAGTCCTCGCAGTAGTCTTCTCTGCAGCGAATCACCAGTAGACTGTAAAGCAAAGGAGTCTCTGATACCCCGAGATCACTGTAACCTAGAGGGAAGAAAGTGCAGAAGAGAAAGTGGACAAACAAGAGAGGACAATGTCCTTTGTAAGTTCTGGAGAGAGAAACTTACTCATGAGATTGGATTAATTTGACAAAATCCCTATTTGCGATTCAGATGTTTGATAGCGAGGTGAAGGCTTCCTTGTTCCTACCTGAGCAGTTGAAGTGCACCCGGTCCAGAAGAGTGCGTATCCTCCAGCCTTCACCGTCTCCCTCCCCATATTCCAATCCCGCTTCCCCTCCCCCTGTCAGGTGACACTCGCCGCCAGCCGGGGGCATATTGTGGTGCAGAGTAATGGAGGCGACACCCTCGCCGTCAAGGCTGCCGTCGGTTACGTGCAGGGTAAAGATGTAGGCATCTCTGTGGCGCAGGACGCCCTTGCGCAGCACCAGGTTCATGCCTTCGCTTCCTGTGGTGGTGGTGGAGTAGTCCAGGGCCAGAGTCTCGTTCTGCAGCGTCATGGCACGCCAGCGCTGAGAGACAGAGGGAGAATGATTTTAGTACAAGCAAGCTACATTTGATTTAATAATTTATTAATAAAGGGATTACTAAATTAAATGAGCATCAGTTAGCCACCCTAAAAGCTTTCATTAAAGTCATTTTATTAAATTTGTTTTGATGTTTGTCTTACTGTGTTTGTTTTAATACAGACAAACATTTGCAGTGACTGGCAGTGCCATTTAAAGTGCCAATAATGATTCATGGGGTTGTCCTGAACCAAGGCTGTAACTGAAGGCTTAATACTTTTAGTGTGTTTTTCCAGGGTAGGGGGTTTGAAAAATGGGTACTTAGGTTGAAGATGAGAGGCACATAATGGGCTTAGACAGCTTTGAAGTGATTAGAAGATTGATACCCCTCTTATACAGGAATTGCATTAATCTTCTCATCTAACTCTCGGCACGAAAGTGAATACGCATAAATCCCAACATGTCGAAATATAAAAAAGGTACTTACTATTGGTCCTGACTTTAATCCCTGCTATAAAGCTGCACATTTAGGTGCCACATTTGACTTTTCCTTAGAGTTTTCTATTTATATTAAGGAACCTTTTTTTTCTCCAATTAAGAAAAATTAAGAAGGTCAGACATACAGTATGTTATCTTTTGGAATTGCTAAGAAATTAAACCACACTTTTTTGGGTTCATTGTACTCATCCAACAAGAGAAAGTGTAGGTGACCTGTTTCTCCAGTGTGGGCCTCCCCCCCCCCCCAAGTACATTTCTCACTGTAATTGCAACTTAAAGCAACATTATGTAGAAACTGGCATTTTGTAAAATTTGTACAAAGCACAGTTTCTGAGTGTGACACCACTGTTGTAAATCCAAAACCCAGGTAACAGTTTGTCAGATGTAACGTAGGTGCTAACTATAAACAAAACTCATTACGTCATAACAATGTTATGTGTTGAAAACTTGTATGTTGAAGTAAACATGTATGTAACGCTGTGATCCTACCCTCTCACTGAAGTTACATAGTGCAGAAACAAGTGATAGGGGGGCAGAGTGGCAGAGACTGAGACACCATTCACCCTGTTACAAGACACTGAACCATCAACATGATTATGAAGCTGTTATTTTAAGGTAAAAAAGTTACATAATGTTGCTTTAAAGTTTCTATGTTGTCTAATGAAGGTTCCCCGAGCTCGCCTTATAATTAAGTGAAGATGTGCATTTGTCGTTGCCACTAGATTTTTGCTTAGTTTATCTCTCACAATTCAAATTAGTTTACAAGTGCTTTGTAACTTTTGTTTGAAAAATGCTTTATAAATAAGTAGAACTGAATGACTCTTGATGGAAGCTGCACTTCTTCCAGCTGTTTGATTCCAGTTGATGCTGTATGTACATGTGGGAATGATGTGTCGTCAAATGCAAGTACCAAATTCAACACTACCCCAGTGCAGAATGGAAACTGATGTACAGTGTGATTATAAAAAAGTGACCTAGGTTAAAGTTCAGCTGAGCGCAGTCGGCTGGGATTTGCATCTTGAGGCCCAGTGACACAACAAGTGTTTTGTCTTTCATATGGTTTCCCTGTGTTACTGAGGACCAAACATATTGTCTCTGGCTCCAGTTGTACAATGACCTCATCCTCACACCCACACACTACTGCCTGCATCCCAAATCCTGGTGACAGTCTAAATAGAGGAGAGAGGGAGAGAGGTGGAGCTGGAGGAGGAGACGAAAGGAAAGGATCTGGAAATGTTGATTTCACTCTCCCTTTTGTGGTGCACTGACCTCATTTTGCTGCGAGACAGAGAACTAGATTTTGTGTGCTTTTACAGTTGTGTCGGTCTGCCAGTGTGTGCCATGTGTGTGTGTATGTGTGTGTTTACCCCGCGGTGAAGGCCCTGGCAGTTAGTGCAGGTTCCTCTGAGGTAGACGTATGAGTTCTGGCTGACCTCGTAGATGGACTGGGCCTTACAGGACACACACTCCAGATACACCATGGGAATATGGCCGCTCTGGACGAGCACCTGTCACACACACACAAACATATAAGTGCTTTCAAATGTTAGCAATGCAGGCGGTGGATAGGATCATTCCAGTAAGAAAACTGAACCCAACCACTTAATTACAAAGAACACAAACATTTATTGATCCTTGTGTTGTTTTTCTTACTTTCTTTATGACATGTACTTTCACACTAGATAAACGACATTTACTCTCTTCCAACTTTCAACTTTGTTGGTTACCCTGTGTTGTATTTTATGTGATCAAAGAGAGTAAAGGCTCAGCTTATTATTTGTGGTGGTCGAGCTGCTGATCAAAGAAAAGAAGATACCAAGACAAAGAAAGCTTTGAAGAGAGGAGTTGAGAACGCTGAGAACTTGATATTTGGAGAAAATGGCATGATAATCTTTACTGGCATAATGAAATGACAACAATCTAAATAAAATCTCTCCACATATAAAGCAGCACATGCATATGATGAATTTATTATTATTAGAGCCACATAGAAGCAGAAATTATTGAACCCACTTTCTCCTCACTGTGGCATCAATAACTCATTATTATCGTAACACTCATACAGCCAAAGCCAAAACAAACACAAACACTGCTTGAACGTCATCTCTGCGTTCCAACAGGAGCAGTCCTTTACACACTGCTTAGACGTTCTTCCTGATTGCTACTGTATGTGTCACAAATTACAGAGAGAGCCACTCTTCTGACAGCAGTTTCCTCTAGTAGTCGAAGACCGAGTGGCATATCACTTCCAATATGCTCGAGATGTTAATGGTACAGTCAGTCAAGATAGATGGCACATAACACTGTCCTCTGTTGATCAAGATGTAAGGGCTCTCAATTGTATATTGTATGTATTGTTAATAGTAATTATAATGAAGTGTTGACTAGACAGATAAATTGTGTAGGAGAATGTGTGCACTTACGGTCTGCGTGGTGGACTCTGGTGCCATGCCGTCTTTGCTGATGGTGAGTTTGAAAGTGTATTCAACGCCCGCCTCCAGCTCTGAGCCGGAGATTCCCAGTACGGGACCGCTGGAGCCCAGACCGAAGTTCAGACTGGAGCAGTGCTCTGGGCCCTGCAAGCAGAAATTGGGCCATTATTTTTGCAGTGTTGTGTTTCTGAAACTATAACTTTGACATAACATGAGCACAGGATTTGATATGTAACAGCAGTGCTTGTAGTCACACAGTAATACAGCCATTAGACTTGATTTGACTATTCTAACTTAAGTTCTTTGTAACTTTGCAACAAAGTCACAAAGTCAAAGTCATTATTTGTCTTTATTTCAAGTCCCTCTGCAATTCTCTCTTTACTGGATTACAGGAAATATCTATAAGAGAACCACAGCCATTTCAGCCAAAAGAGAACAAACCACCGTGCTACTCATGGTTATTCATGGGCTACTTGTATCTTTCAGAACTGATTTTAAGCTTTAAATAACATAGCACATTCATAAATTGCATATACATGATTACTTGCATTTTATGTTCTTTCAAGAACAGCTTCCCTCAAAAAAAGACCTCTGTTTTTAATACAACTTTTAATTAGGGATAACTTTATATCAAAGTAAGTTAATAAAATAAAATACAATAAACAATTGTTAGTGATTGATATTAATCAGTAGCAGTCTTATGAAAATGGAGGGTAAACAGCTAGAAACTGTAACAAAACAGTTTCGCTATTTAGCTTAGTCAGTTCTACTTCTTTTTAAATCAACTCTATCATCTCCTTCACTTGCGTTAGTATCCAAGGCCAGGAATATGTAAGAAATGTGTTCAATTTTGTTTCTTTCAACTTTTTTCTATGATTTTTTGTCAGCTTTCAGTTGATTCTACCAGAGCGCTGTTTCACTCTTTGTGGTCGGACTGAGTGTCCTTCTTTCTCTTTATCAGCACTGCTACACAGCTGTGTGTGTGTGTGTGTGTGTGTGTGTGTGTGTGTGTGTGTGTGTGTATGATGTGTGCATGTTGTTTACTGTATGTGTAAGTGGGTAATTGTCGGGGTGGGGAGCAGAGCACCAGCTGTGGAATGCTGAGTTTATCTCTAAACAGTTACATAACCCTTTAAATGCCTGTCTGCTTAGATGTACAGTACACACACACACACACACACACACACACACACACACACGCACGCACACACACACACGCACACATTCCTGCAGTACACACCCATCCTATTGGGTCTGATATTGTGGTCTTTTGCTGCAGAATGTGTTCCCACCCAGCCGAGGAAGTGGTGAGTGTGAAATACACTAAATGAATCGGTGACAACACACACGCGCACACACACAAAAGCGTACACCCGACAGTCCAGAAACCCACTCACAAACAGTCCTGATCTGAGTTCTCCTCCTCACATTGACGCTGCCAAGCCTCTCTGAAGACAGTTACAGTACTCAGGACCAGATGATCATTACGTAATTTTTCCATAGTCTACTTTGCAAAATCTAGTCTGTTCTCCAAACTCTGTCTTATGAATTCATCATTAAAAACGGACCACTAAAATGCTTGAGAGTAGAGTCTGGTTTGACAGTTCAACACTCTTTTATTTCTATCAGAGTCAAGCCAAATATTGAAAATATGTCTGACTACAGGAGCAAGTGAAAACTCTGTTGTACTCTCCTGAGACATTTAAAAACATAACTCTTATCACCTGTGTACTTGATGCATATGGACATTGTAATTTGCTATATAATAAATAATATGAATATTTTATATTAGAATATATAGAATATATATTAGAAGGTACTTTTACAATAAATATATGCTATCTGAACAAAAACTCTAAGCTATGCTGCAATGTAAGAAACCTGAGCAGCTGTTAGTCCCTCTTGTGTTATTTCACTGTATGGTTCTCTGTATTGAACTGTATTGAACTTAAACTCCATTTATTTGGCACAATTACATATAGTATTAACGAGTGGCTCGAATACAAATCTACAATCCTGGTGAGGCCATGAATGTATATTAATAAATGTGCACTGTAGTGTCACGTGAAACATGTTGCAAAGTCTGAAAGTGTCACTAAGTGACCAAAAGAAACTGCCAATTTAAACCTGTTAAAACTCTCGACTTTCTCCTGTCTCCTGAGACACTCACACGCCAGCCTCCAGATGACTGATGCATCATGTAGCCAATAAGATCCAGCAATATATAGTTAATATCATTTTAAAGCCCTTAAACTGGAAATCATGTAGTTTTATGCATTTTGCTCTTTGAATAGGCTGTTTTTCCACCAAAGAACTTGTTATTGATTATTTTATATGCACAGTTAGTGTAAATAAAGAAATAAAGAACCATGATGAGCTTTTGCCCCTGTTACTCTCTGAGATCATAAAAATATAATTTTTTTTGCCAGGTGCCTGAATATTTCCTTAGAAAAACAAGTGTTAAGTTTTCATTTTCAGTGATACTGTTATTGAATTTGAACTTGGACCATGTAAGACTCTATGATGTGGACCCATTGTCTGGCAGTTACAGTACAGGTCATCTGCAGGCTTATTTTTGAATAACAAAATGTAGGCGAGAAAAATAATAAATAATTCTGTGTGTTTAATCTCCTATAGATTAATACCAGAAGCACTTACAACGCTTCTGACAGCGTGGGGGGAAAAAAAATCACCTTATAACCTTTCAACAGAGCCCAAAATCATGCCTGTACTCCAAATGGCTCAACAACAGCTTTGAATTTACTTTGGGCTAGTTTGGGATATGTGTTTTGGATAATTTCACATACATTTCCAGGAATGAGAACAGGTTAACCAGAAAAAGCTAATTTGCCTCTTTTTAAAGTTATAATGTGTGGAATCGACTCTTGCTTCATGTCTGCTCTTACCTTCGAAGTGCTTTGACACCTCCAGTGGTAGTGGAGCAGTGACTGGTTTTCTGGGTCCATGTTGGGGTCGTAGGACTGCTCGGCACTGAGCTGCAGGTCCTGTGTCCTCGACCACACCCTGTAGGTGCCCCCCTCTATGATGGGCATCAACCTGGCAGGAAAAATTAGTTAATATTAACATTAAAAAAGAAGATAAAGACAAATTTTACATTCAACTTAACCTCAAGGAGTTATCAGCTATTTTTTTCTTTCACATTTAGATTCGTTCTGATTTTGTTTGATTTTCTGCAGAGCAGAGGAAACAAAATTCCTCTTCCCATCTTGTCATCGTCCAATCAATTTACGATGATAAATCCAAATTCTTGTTTGTTTCACGGATAAAGTGATTTGTTTACATCACCGGGGTGACACTGATTTGTATGTTTTACCCCCAATCCATACGTGTATAAAAGAAACATACACTGTAACATGTCTGATCGAAACCCCTGTACATTCACTTATGTGCAGCCCAGAGAAGCATAATTTTAATTTACCAAGCACATGCTTCCTTGCAAGCTTGAGAGGGACGTGTCAGAACTGAAATGACTGAATTTACCCATATTTTGGCAAACATGTGTTTGGGACATACTGAGCATAAGTATCAACACCAGAGAAGTGGACTATGCTACAGGAATGGTTTGAGAAGGTTCTACAGATAGCTGCAATGATTAAAAGACTAATCAATTAATTGCCAACTATTTTGATAATTTAATAATTGATTTGAAGAATTCTTTACGAAAAAAAAGTCAAAATTCTTTGATTTCAGCATCTTAAAAGTGAATGTTTTCTAGTTTCTTTACTATTTTGTGACAGTGAACAAGAAATGTTTTGGTTGTGCACAAAACAGGAAATTTGAAGACGTGATCCTGGGTTTTGGGAAACACTGACTGACATTTATAAACATTTTTTGAGATTTTATAGACCAAACAACTAATCGATTTATCGAGGAAATAAATGACAGATTCATCAAAAAAAGAAAATAATCATTAGTTAAAACTTAAAATTCTATATACATTTGTTCACCGCGAACCAATGACACCATTAGTATCTACTGCCACTGTCATTCATTTTTGGGTAGATCATTGGGTTAATTTCATACTGCATATACATCTACTGCAAGTAGATTATTATTAATTATATAACATACTGTATATAATTTAAAACACTGTATATTCTATATAATAATATAATAATTTTAATAAATGAGAAACAAGTGAGAGAGACAGAGAGAGAGAGAGGGTCAAAATGTATTTCTCCTCTGACCTGGCAGCCATGACACTGAGGTGCAGACAGGCAGCTTTCCTCAGCGGCACGTCTTCGTATGACAAAGAAAACACTAAGGTGTAGTTCCCTGCTGCCAGAGCCATCTTCGGCAATGACAGCTGCAGTCGCTGCACATCCACCTCCACCGGCAGGCGGATGACGGGGACAAGCACGGACTGAGAGGGCTGAGTCCCCGCCATAGCTGGAATATGTTGGTCTTTGTCAATATCACAAGAGGGTGTTGCGAGTATCTGCCAGAGGTACTGAGCTCCGTAGCGCACACAGCCTTTCAGGTCCACACTGGCCTCCACCAAAGCGGGCTGGGAGCGCCAGATTGCCATGCGGGGGGCTTGAACCACCTGCACTTCTGGCTCCTCGCACTCTAACACACTGATGTTTACCTCCACCTGGGCCAACACCCAGCTCACCAGGTTACTGCAGTTCACCTGGCAGGAAGAAAAACAAGTCAGTGATATCACAAAATATGGCTCCTGTCAAATGTATTTCTCTCATATTTTACAAGTCAACAAATAAATAATGGATCTACTGAGTACATGGAATAATGCAGTTCAGAGAAACATACTTTGACCCGGTAGTGTCCTGGGTGTCTGTACTCATAACCCACAGTTGTGGTGTTGGTGTGAAGCGGAGTAGAACCATCACCAAAGTCCCACAAGCACTCCACAGGGTTAGATCTGGGTGTGACATATGCCTTCAGTGTCACCGTCTTATTGATGAAAGTGTCCTGTGGTGCTGCATATAGGACGGCGTCTATCAGCAGGTTCTGCACCAGGATGTGCTTGGTGATGTTCTGAGCATGTAGTGAGTTGAAGGCCTTCAGGTAAATGGTCAATAAACCTGCTTCTTCTGGCGTGTAGTACACCTGGAGTAGAGGGATTGGTTCAGTTCAAACCACCATTTGTGCAGCTTAAACTATATTGTTGATATTTAATTTTAAGATTTATAAAGTGATCTGACCTCTTTGCCTATGCTTGATGCCTGGTGGTGGTGGTGCAGATCAAAGGTCCACAGGAAACTAACAGGCTTGCCCGTCACGATGTTGGCCACAAACACTCTCTTTACACCTACAGCGATTGCTGCACAGCTCCCCAGGATGGAAAGTCCACGGACCGGCTCCATCACCTCAATCTGGAGGTGCCGTCTCTTGGAACTCACCTGGATTGTCATATTGCAACACATAAAAACACACGCATTGTATTAGTTTGATTACGTTATCTTGCTGTATTTGACATCAGAGTCAATGTACTGATAATCAAATTGTTCTGATGCTATATGTTCCTGTAGAAAATGTGCATTAAGTTCATTTTATTCTCAGTATCCTCAGTTCAGAGCCATGGGTGGGTGGGTCTGGGTGGTGATGCGGTAGTCAGTGGCAGTCTGACATTTTCAGAAAAATAGCAACTTAAAGGGAAGATTTGTAAACAAACAAACAACAGGGTTTGTACAATTTTTAAGAGCAAAATTCCATCACTTCTCAAGCATTTCCAAGCTACCTAACCCAAAAAATTACAGACCAGAACAAAGCCTTTATCATCTCATCGACGAAATTAAAACAAATTGGAGTTTACAGAATTCCTTTCAGCAAACAATATATATTGCTACTTTGTTTATTTCATCAGCTGGTTATATTAACTTTGGTGATGACAGGATTGTTTCATTTGATTTACATAAATGCTTGTGCAGATTTAAAAAAAAAAAAAGATTAGGTTGAAAAAGAAAAAGAAATCAAGCATTTTTCAAGAATTATATTTGAATACAAGCATAATCCTAACCTTGAAAACATGATGGATAAATTCAAGCGTTTTCCAAATGTTCAAGACTTGTACAAACCCTACTAAAATTATGTACGTTGTGCATTATGTCCTTAAATTTAATTATTTTTCTACTCGTGAAGACCTCTGTAACGCGCAGCATCCAGAGAATTAGAGTTACTTACAATAATAGTAGTGAAAAGTGTCATTAGACTGTCAAATGTGTGAATGCACCCACATGTCAGACCTTCAGTGTTACACATGTATGAATGGCAAAAATAGAAAATAAAGTGTGAACTGCTTAATGAAACAAAAAGCTTTCCTTGTTATACTTCTGACATGGCTGTGATGGCTTTAATTTTAAAATGTTATCTCATATATCATATTTATAAAAAACAACCACCCAAACCATTTATATTAAATGTCCTTATAATATATTCAACCCATAGCGTTTGACTTTACCTTGTTGTGAGCGGTGAGATTCACCATGTATGTATCCACCCTGCTGAATGTGTGGATGTAGGTTTGGTTGGGTTGAGAGATGATGGTGGCATCACCGCTGATGCTGAGGATGAGACTGACGTCTGAGCCCGCTGCCATAGAAATGGTGAACTCCACTTTCTCACCGACTGCTGCGATTTTTTTACTTGCCCTCAGCTCCAAGCCCTGAATTTTGTCCTGAACAAAGAACTCTCTGGAAACAACTTGCCCGCCGACATCATTGGCAGCATTCAGAGTAACATTGGCTGTTTTTGGCTCATGGAAAATCAGAGACGTTTTCCTTCCTGTTTCTGTTCTTCCTTCCAACAGCCACGTCCACGTCACACTGGTTCCTGTCAGTACCTCACCCTGGAGCCACACGCTCACACCGGTGGCGACGAAATTCTCCTCTGTCACATTGGTAGCTGTGAACCTCAGCCCAGAAATGATTTCCTGGACACTGACATTCTTTGACACAACCTCTGAGCTAACTTCATTGAAGACCTCCACAGTAACTAGCTTTAGGCCAGGACTGATGAAGGTGTGAGTCTTCCAGGGTTTGTTCCACTGCAGAGTGTCCCCATTCACAGACCAGCGGTACTGCAGGTTGGAGCCTTCACTGGTGAGTACTGTCAGGTTAGTTGGAGCATTGACTGCGACTGGATTGTTGCTGACCTGCAGGTACACCACTCCGACTGGTTCCCGGAAGTTGATGGTTCTGTTGACAGACAGGTTGCCCAGGAGGTTGGCTGCCTGGAGAGAGATGTCACATGGGCCTGGTGTTGAGAAATTCACCTCCACCGTCTTCGCACTTATGTTGAAGCTCGAGCTGACGGGGTCCAGGTCTCGAATGAGGTTCCAGGTAAACGTCATGTTGGTTCCTTCCTTTAAGGCGGCGTGAAGGTGGAGTACGCGGTTTGTAGCGAAGCAGCAACCATCCAATCCTGTGCCTCCTCCGATCTCCTCCTCTGCTACAATCTGCAGCCCCTCCAGCTCACGTTGGACATACAGGAAGATGCTCGCTTGTGCCGTTCCTACGTCGTTCTCCGCTGTCACAATGATGTTGAAGGTGCCAACAGAGCGGAAGGTGTAAAACATGGTGTGTGTCCCTGGGATTGGGGTGCAGCGGTCACATAAAATCCAAGAGAACCGGACGCCATCTCCCTTCTCCATTTGGGCCTCAAAATGGACTGAGGCATTCAGAGGGACATTTATCAAGCTGGCGTTCACAGTTAACCCACTGATTGGTGCAAGCACAGCAACAGGTAAAATCGTGTGATTCCTGCTAACTGTGTTGGCTGCTGTCAGCGTAATATTGTAGTTTCCAGATATGTTGTAGGTGTGGAGGACATTCGGGCCTTTAAGCAAATTCCCATCTCCAAAGTTCCAGACGTAAGTGACGTTGGAAGCCAAGGAAGATGTAGTGAAAGCGTACGGGGCTCTCAGGGTCAGGTTGTTGTACTTAGTGCCATTATGTTGAATGACAGTTGGTCCAACAGGCATCAGAACCTCAATCACAGCACTGGTGTTACTGGTGGAGATGTTATTGAAGACAATGACTGTCACCATGTAATGACCTGGGCTTTTATACGTTGTCACGACATTTCCAAAACCACTGGTGAGTACAGGGTCTTCCTCTCTACCAAAGTCCCACTGATAGCTGTAGTTAAATTCCGGCTCAGCTCTGGCCTGAAACCTGATCTCCTCCCCGACTGCGTAGTGTGACCTCTCAAGTGCAAGGCTGATATTGGTTAAAGCAGGCTGCACACACACCCAGTTGAAGAAGTAGGCCTTGGTGGCTTTGTTTACCCCGCTGGAAAGAGAGAGAGAGAGATGGTAGTTCCCACTCGTCAGGTAGGTGTGTGAGATCCTGGGGTTGCCAGGGTGTGTCTCGTTAGGGCTTCCGTCCCCGAAGCTCCATTCATAAAGATGAGCCGATGCGTTACCGGACACCCAGGCCTGAAAGTCGACGGGGGTCCGCTCTTGGACACACCCGGAAGGCTCCATCCTCACAACTTGAAAGACAAACACCTGCACTCGTAGGATTGTCCAGCCAGAGCTCACAGCATTTGCGGCGGTCACGTTCACTGTGTAGTTGCCATCTTTCTCATAGACGTGTGACACATGAGGTTCTGATATTGTGTGGGTGATCCCATCGCCCATGGAGAATGTCCATGTGATGTTATTTCCTGATGCAAGGCGTGCCCATACTGTAGTAGGGCTGTGAAGCTCTGTAGGAGAGGAGCTCTCTGCTCTTAAATCTTCAATCTCGTCATATACAAACATCTCGGTCCAGACCTCCGTAGAGCTAATGGTGTTATTTACCGATACGCAGACATTAAAGACGCCACTCTTTGCAAACGTGTGTGCAACGCGTCGACCTTGCAGTGGGGCAGAGCCATCTCCAAAGTGCCAGTCATAATGAATGCCATAGGGCGAGGGCAGAGGGTGCGCCTCGAAATCAGCGGTTTTGCCTGCGAGGAGGAGTCTCGGCTCCGTTTGTATATCAACACGAGTGAGGATGCTGTAGACGCTCATGTTGATGCTCTGACTGATGTTCTCATACCGATTGGACACGGACACCAGCGCTGTGTATATTCCTGTAGCGACAGAGGCAAGAAAGGGAGAGGAAGGAAAGAGAGGTGAAATTAGTCATTACTTCATTTTACCTTAAGTAAATTGAAAAAAAGTCAAACTAGATTGGTAATGTACGTTTCTCCAAACCACAGATATGTTGAAACTTTATACTTCTTTATATTGCAACTTAAATTTCCAATTTAATATTTTGACAACACAGTGCTTATCGTCTGGTTCGGTTTAGGCCCAGAAACCAATCGGGGTTGGGAAAGTGTTTTGGCTTAAAATACCTGGACATCTTGTTTATATCCAGTGCTTTCATATTAACAAATGCCGGAACACCATCTAAAACAATGGTCTTTCTCTTGGCAGTTGTCTCGCCAGCTATAACACCTACTGACATGAAAGTCAGTTCATATACATGCAATGTCAACATGATATGACTCATATTGTAGAAATGTTTCTACACTGTAAATTTTAAATTTGACTTCACCTAAAAAAAAAGTCAGGAAACCGATTACCTTTCTTAGGTTAAGTCACATTGTCAGATTTTACAGTGTATGTACGTATGACAAGTACAAATTTTAACATAACCGTGATTTGCAGAAATCTACAATGCCAACATTTTATTCTGCCGACTGGGCCTGCTACTGTATGCTATTACTGCTGATGCTGCTGAAGATACCTGGCTGAGAGTAGATATAGGTGACGTTGTTGCTTAGGAGGACCTGATTGGGCGACTCTGGGCAGATGAGGGAGGGGTCATAGGGAGGCTTGTTTTCAAACTCCTTATATCCGCCGTCACCAAAAGACCATCTGCATCATAACAGAGACATTGTAAAACCATTACAAGAGGACTTCATGGGAAATACTTGAAGCTTAAAAGAACAGATGCAGTGATAACCGTGATAACACACACACACACACACACACACACACACACACACACACACACACACACACACACACACACACACACACACACACACACACACACACACACACACACACACACACACACACACACACACACAGGAAAGTGGAAATCTTCTCTGACGAGGCGATAGAGGGTTTGGACGAGGAGAAGTGGAAACTCAAAACTCAGGAAGCCTCTCTGGACCGAGAATGTTGACAGTGGAGGGAAACTAAGTGAAAGAGTGCTCCATAGTTGGGAGGGTGGGAATGTGAAAGAGGGAGGGAGAAAAAAAGAGTAAAAGAGAAAGAGTGGAAGAAAAAGGAAAAAAAGTACAGGGGAAACAGCCGAGCAAAGGGGAAAATTCTTGTCAGCAATCTGCTCTAACCACACGGTTATAAATCCAAGGCTCTGCATGGTATGACTGTTGCAGTTCTATTATGGCGCACAGGAAGACAAAAACAGAAAACAGCACACAGAAAGATAGAGGAGAAGAAAAAAGGAGAAGTCAAACACAAACAGATGTGCTGTGTTTTCACCCAGCCTTGAAAACAAAAGAGAAGAAGAGACATAGAGAGAAAAAGACACAGTTTTTTGTTTATATCTTTTGTTTTAAATACACCACAGAAGATATTTATCTATCTATCCTCCTCTCTGTTCATACCGGAAGGTGGCAGCCACAGACATGTCGACGAGCACAGAGGTGGTGAGAGTCTGAGTGGAGCCCTGAGGGACCACATCTGGCACACCCTTCACCGTGAGGTTGGCCATGGCCTGCAGCCGGTCCACGGTCACGTTGAAATGCTCTGTGAGGGTGCTGACGTGGTTCATGGCCGTCACCTGGAAGAGATGCCACATGGCCAGTAAGACAGTTGAAGACAGCTGGTAGGAAGTTCAAGTCTTGTATCGCATATACAGTACGTAAGCTTTAATTGTGACAACATTATGTGGTGCAAACAATCATAATATCACCAAACAAATGACGTGACCTCTGAAGGTTTCTAGTAGATTATTCAGAAATTGTTTTTTAAGTAAGAATGGTAAAAATGTACTGGCTCCAACTGCCTTAAATATAAATGTTTTTCTGGTTTTCTGATGATAATAGATTGAACTTTTGGACTGTTGACTGTGAAGACGTCAAGATGAACTATGAGAAACTGTAGAAGCATTTTTCTGACATTTATATACCAACAATTATTTGACAAAATCCTCAGCAGATTAAATAATCAATATAGAAATTATTTGTAGTTGCAGACTCTCCAAGAACAAAATAAATCATGTTTAAGGGAAGTCTGCTTCTTGGCAAACATTTATATTATCTGCTGAAGGCATGGCAGCTACCAGCATAAGGAGGTTACCCAAGTGCACATTTTTGTTTGTTTCTTTTTTTTTTTTTAAATGTTTTTTTTACATTTATTTCCCTGTCCTCCTTGTTTCTCTTTATTGTTATTTTGATCTAATTATGTGTATGACAAGCTGTGATCTTATCTATCTGATTGTCTGGCTGAATGCTTATTAATGATCTAGAACCTGGGTAACATGAACTTGATTTAACTGTCCGTTTGGTCAAGTTGTATTTGTTTTTGTGATAAATTTGGAAAATAAAAAAAGACCTGATCAAAAAAAAGAAGAAAAAAGGTAAAAACTTTGGTGATTTTATAGTAATACAGGGAGTGTCGTGCCGACCTATTCCTTTCAAACTCACTCATACACTCATATTTTGGGTTGCATGTGCAATACAATCTTTCTTTCAGATGTAATCAACAGAAACTATAATACAATTATTGACACACACGCACACATTAATATAATAAAATAAAAATTATAATAAAAAAAAAAAAATAGCAAAAAAAATAGCAAAAATAGCTTGCAGACATTTTGTCCATGTTTGTTTGTGGCTATCAAAAACAAATGTGTCACATATAATTAAAACACTTGATATTCTGACATGAATGTGACATGATGCAACAGAAACTCACTGTGAGCTTGTAGACGGCAGCGTGTTGGTAGATGACATTGAGCACAGTGTTGTAATAGGTGAAATAGGGCTTGTCATCCACTGTCCATTTAAACGTGGGATTGGTGCCTTCAAGCACTGATGCTGTGTAGCTCTAAAACACACACAAACATAAACATACATATGAAGAAATGATGAAACAAGTACAGTGCAATGTGTATAAATATCAAATATGATCAATGAATGTGACTACCAGTGAAGTAAACACCCACTCACCACCACTGACTCCATCAGCACCCTGTGTGCAGGGTGAGGCTGCACCATCAGACCTCTGAGCGGCTCTTCCAGCTGGATGACCACAGTCAGACTGGCCTCCGTCACATTATTGTGAGCCTCGAGCTCCACCTGTACTGAACTTCTCCTCTCCTCTGTCCCCAGGCTCAGATGCAGCACTGCATACAGGCTGGGCTCTGCGACCTCAACCCCAGACCCTGTGCTCAGTCCAGGCCGACAGAGTGTCGGGCTGACAGAGAACTCTCGGGGACAGTCGGCCTGGAAGGTCACACTGCAGTTAGCACCACGGCAAGAAGCCGTTGTCTCGTAGCGAGACTGGACACGGAGCAGCAGCCGGGTGTCATTGGGCTGCAGGTAGAGGGTGCCATTCCGGGGAGAAGGGTGGAGGATGGTCAAGCCCAGAGGAGGCACCACTCGCAACGGGCATGATGCTGAAGCTGGGTATGATGGCTCAGCTGAAGTCACCTATATACAAAAATATCATTTATCAGCAAACACTTAAATGTACTATGTTCGGAGGAACTTTTAAATGGTTATGAAAAAAGTCAACAGTTAATTTATTACTGATCCCTCTACATGGCCTACATAAGCAAAGAAGACCATCAGCGAGAAGATTGGCTATTAGATATTAATAGAATAGTTATTACAGTTACTATTAACGAATGTCACCAGGTCTGACTGATTTATCTGGGTTGGATAAGTCATAAATTTTAAACAATTTTATATGACGGAGTAACTTCTCCTTTCTGTGTCACTATTTTCTTTGTTTCAGTCAGGGACACACTCGTCATAGGATTAACTATTTATTGCAACAAATGGAAATAGAGTTATGCTTAGCGCTGATGGCTCCTCTTCAGATTCTCCCTGAATTGAAATAGCAGCATGCTAAACCAAAACAGGGAGCACAATGAAGAAAACCCCCAGGGTATTCAAGAGAGAGCCCTGAGCGAGACAATGAATGCACATTTTTAACCTTGAGCCCTGACAGGACTCAAAACTAGAAATGTGGAGGCTGAGGTGGTGGCGGCAAGCTTGCCAACAGCAGCAGTGTGTGGCAGCGTTTGAGCAGGAGGGATATGAATGAGTAGGGAGCCATATTTACATGGACCGCCTTATAGTGAAAGTGGCTGTGGTTGGTGGTGACTGATTGGTAACAACGATCCAATCGGCAGGCTACCAGCTGATTACAGCTGGGGCGTATGACTTCTGTGTCCTACATGAACTTATGTAAAGCTTCATTTTTTCTTTTTACTGCTATGCATTTCTTGTTGTATGTTTGTTCTGTTGTATTTATATACCACTGTTCAAAATCAATAAACAAGACATAATTGAAAAAAACATGTAAAAAATCCCTGTAAATGTCTCTATATAGGACTCTCTGTAAGATATTTAAATATGTTGAAATCTTCCAGATGCATGCTGGGATATGACATTTGACGTCTTACTATCAGGTTGTAGGAGCCAGGTTGGGGTAGACCAGCAGACAGCTGTGCTCCCTGCAGCTGAGTCTCGCTGTGTCCCACGTAGAGCACCCTGACAGGGCAAACTACTTCCTCCAGCCAGCCTCCCTCACCATCCTCCACCAGCGCCTTCACGTCGAGCTCTGGGTCAGGCAGAAGGTCAGCGTCGTGGTTGGCCGAAGCCTCTGTTGACTGTCTGGTTTTGTTGATCCAAAACCACTCTGATTGGTTGAGGGCTAAAACGGGTTGCCGCCATGGTGACTGTGGGATGGATTGGCAGCGGAGAAGTGCGGCAGGGCCAGCGTCGTGCTGCAGGGCGATGACATCACCGGGGGAAACCAGGAGGTCCTCCAGTTGTTCTTGCACCTGGGAGAAACGGGGATCCAGAGAATGTAGGTTAAAGGCAAGTACAGATCAATGTCAGACAGACAATACAACTCTATGTCACAAACTTTTTCTGAATATAAGAAGTGTCTTCATTCTCAAATTGAATTTTAATCTGTCTATTTTGTTGCAGTGAAACGACAGGCCACGTACAACAACTGCAATCCCTTGACTGATCATCCAGACAGCCTCAGATTAAAGCTGGCAGTCATCAACACTTTGCTCTGGGTTTAACACTTAAAAAAACTCTCTCCCTGACTAAATAACATTGGAGTTAAAAGTATATCCTCTCACCAGCACATGTGCAGCAGGTCCTGCTGGTAGAGTGAAGACGACCTCATTCTGTAGGGCATATCGTGGCCTTAGCGCACCAGGGGGCAGATGGTGAGCCTGGGTGCAGTTGGGGCAGGAAGAGGGCTGGCAGGGAGTAGAGAGGGGCAGACACTGCTGCTGGAAGGGACACCACTGCTTTAGTTCGGGGCAAGAGGGTGGATCGCTGCTGCTAGTGTCACTGTGGACACAAACAGCCACCGGAGAACACGATGGACCTCCACAACCTGAAACACAGGATGTAACTAGTTTTATTCACTGATTTTTAATTAAAGTTTGGACATAAACACACAAAAAACAATATTTTCAAATTCCATTTTACTGCACACCCCTCCAAACCATGCCAACATTAGACATAGCCGTAATTTGGCTGACTGTCAAAACAATATAAATTATGTTAAAAGTGAAAATCAGAAATCTCCAGCTCCAGACACATGTATTTTAACAAATGCAGATCACAGGTCAGAAAATGAACCAAATAGTGTAGATGCAGTCAGTGGCGAAAGACTACTGAGATCTTTAACTTCAGTAAAGGTAGCACACGAAAAAAATACTGCATCAAAAGTGAAAGTCCTGCATTCATTATGTTACTGAAGTAGAAGTAAAAAGCAGCAAACTATAATTAAAGTATCAAAAGTATAGGCGTAGCAGCAGTATGGCTCATCATAGAATTATATTAGTATTAGTGATGCTTTAAGGAGGAAGAACAAGAAGACAACACAAACGTCATCACAAACAACATTAACATAAGATCTGAATCTTGAGACTTAACATCTGACGAGCATAATGGAGCAAAACTGCAGATAAAAGAAATAAATCCATCCTTGAATTCTCTAAAAAATAAGCCAAAAAGTGAGGACTTGTAGAACGGGAATGTAAAATATGTGTGTAAATGTGTTTGAAGTGGGAACATTATTTAGTGTGCTTTGAGTAGGGTGGTGCAAACTTCCTGTCTCCATGTACTCCTAATTGCATATTGGCATTGTCTCATTATCTCAACAGTGTCTCTGCTTCACAGAAAACGTGCTCTCATATCTTTAACAAGCTGCTCGCCTCTCTGTAGATTTCTGTTTCTCACATCATTTCTGCACCTCTGTCTATTGCACAGCTTTGCTGCTATGTCTCAGCGGACCAGTTCAAAACAACACAGAAAGCATTTCAGTTACTTGTGTCTTCCGCACATGATGCTTTCTTGTGTTGTAGTTACATGACATGTGTCTGGACGAGGACAGGAAGCGCTCAGAGGGGAGCTGACCTTGATTGCTCTTGTTTCCTCTCTCTTCTGTTTCGCCCTACTTTGTCTCTCAATTCAAACTTTTATTTCATGTTCACCTACCTAACAACTTCAGACAAGTCTGGTCAGTGTGTGTGTGCGTATGTTTTTGTCGAACTGGAGGTGTGGACGCAGGTGGCTTATAGATTTTTTTAACACCTGCTTGTGCTCACCAGGAAAGTGCAGATGGTTTGGACTGTGTTATTGTGTGTGAGTGAGGGTGTTTGACTCACCGGGGAGCAGCAGGTGCAGGCCAGGATAATGACAGTGAGGTCTGTAGGTCTGAAATCGGACGTTGATTTGTGAGCTGAGGTCCTGAGTGATAAACTCAAGGGAGGAAAGACGACCTGCCTGAACAAAACTCAGAGCTGGGAACAACAGCACCTGAGTAGGAAAAAAGTGAAAAATACAGACAGAAAGTTTGATGAATAAGGTTTGAGGAGAACGGTATGGTACGATTCAAATAAGCTGAGATATCTTCCTCACCTCTATGCCACGGCTGGGAGGTTGTGGAGAAGAGAGCGGAGCTGATTGGGCACGGTGCAAGTGATTATGGGAAGGAAACACAGCCAGGCCCACCATGTAGATCCCTGCATCTGGAACACGCACTGTAGAGGCAGAAACTGAATAAAGTCAAGGTGGCAATAGATGAGGGAGGAAAGAGGAGAGAGGTAGTGGAGGCAGTTTACAAGAAAATGATGGGGCAACTGCAGTCTGCACTGTTATAAAGAGATTAGGAGGTGAGAGAGAGCAAACCTCTGAGGACACAGAGCAAACAAAACTACTGTTAAATAGACTAAAGGTGGAACTTTTGTGTTATGTATATGCAAAGTGGCACAAACACAGATACAGAATCAAAAAAAAGAAAGAAACAATTAGACAGTCAGACATACATTCACACACACACACACAACCTGCAGCCCACCACACATACTGTATATGCTCAATTTCACACTGCAACGCTGAGTTTCGTCTCAGTTTTTAAGGCCGTTTTGGTCTGTGGCAGTTTCTGTGAAGTCTGTTCTCTGTCGTACATTTCTGCAGAGGAACCCAGCCTCATTAACACCCTTCCTCTGGTACAGGCTCTATCAATCCAGTCTGACTTCTGCTTGAGCTCCGACTGCACCAAGTGAAGTGTTACGTTATGTGTTACTTTATGAAACTGATGCCTGGTGATTACTGCAGAACATGCTTTTCTTCATACCATTGAAATAACTAAATCAGAAGGCTTTATGCGTTGAATAGAAATATAAAGGCAAACACTTTTGTTTTTGCTCCCATTTTTCATGGGTTGAAATATATAATTATGCACCTGGCAGGTGTGGCATATCAAGATATTTTTTAAACAGGTTGATTATTACACAGCTGTGCCTTAGGCTGGTCACAATGAAAGGCCAGTTTAAAACAACTGTAAGGCTTGACTATAGTTCAGTATAAATCTGTTATTGTTGTTATTTCGTCTACATTCAGCAACACTTATTGCGGCCATCTCTTTTGATTACACTCACCCCCGTCACACTAGCCACTGAACACCTAGATGTGGTATGCATGCATTTGGACATTCAAAATGGTAGCAATTTTGCTGAAGCAATCACACATGCTTCACTGTAGTCTATGATTTCATGAAGTGTGCTTATTTTCTACAGCTTTCATAGTTTAGGAGCCTTTGGACATTTATAAAATGTAAAGTTTTCCTTTACAAATGGAGTAAATTATGACGAATGGGAATACATGTAATTATTACCTGTATTTATCATGCTCAATTCTTTCCATTTCCCCCTGTCCACCTAGTCTGAAAATGTGACCCTGTGGCAGAAAGAAATCTGCAACATTATGTTGAGATGATGATATATTAAGACATGAAATATTCTGCTGCTACTAAAATGCTGAAAATGACGACTCTGGATGCTTCTCAAATATGGAGCAATTTGTATTAATGCTCTGTGCTTCAGGGAGCCAATCTAGTGCCTGTGATTAGTTATGAAGGAGGCTGTTTGCTTTTCCTTTCTAA
Source organism: Pagrus major (assembly GCF_040436345.1). Taxonomy (NCBI): domain Eukaryota; kingdom Metazoa; phylum Chordata; class Actinopteri; order Spariformes; family Sparidae; genus Pagrus; species Pagrus major. Next base: position 26,382,325 of record NC_133215.1, on the reverse strand, counting down.
GCTTGTTTGTGCTGCAACTTAATTTACATAAAATTGATAGTGAAGAAGGTTGAAATTCTCTGCTCTTTGCCCAAACAACTGAGGCACAGAGGGATTTATGGAAATTACATTTACATCAAGACTGTGTCTTGTTTTCATTTTCTTCCACTGATTACGGGTTTCTAGGCATTTCAACTGCTCCGTATTTTCATGAGTATGTGTCATTTTGTGCATGTGAACCTACCTTGGGGGCTGTATTGGCAGACATACGCCCTCTTGGCATTGCATGGGTGTGAACTGGTCTGGCCGCGCTGATCGAGTGACACGCACACGTTTCCGGGGGAGATCGGGGGGAACCGTGGTGGCAATCCCTCCTCACCCTCCTGTGCCTCCGAGCCGTTCACCCAGCGCAGCTTGCCTGGGATGCCGACATCACTCAAGCCCAGCCACACACCTCGCTCCCTACGGTGGGAACAGACACGTACAACACAGATTAACACAACACCTGCTTGACATTTAGCTGAGTAGCTGCTGACAGCTGGAAAATTGGCTCTGTCACTTGAAACGTCCACAGAAACACACACTCACACAAATATTAGCAAAAACAAGAATAATACAACAAACACACGTGTAGCTCAAGAGTGAACGATGTCAAGACTGACAATTATCTTTTTCATAGATGCCCTTTTGAATGTGGAAGCAGTCAGAAAACAACTCATCACACGAACCTCAAAAAACATCAAGTCGTGAATCAATGTGGGTCCCAACAAAGACACATCGAAGTCTGCAAATTATGTGTCATCTTGCCTTCAGCTTTAATTGAATCCCAATAGGATGTTAAAAAAGGGATGTCAGATATTTCATATGTCACTGTGATCACGACTGATAAATTGGATTTTCACCCCATGAGTCCACTAATGGACTGCTTATTTTACCCCCTCTATACTTTTTCTTTCTGTCAACTGGGAAAAAATGGTCTTATCTCACTGTGACGTGGTCAGACTTTTTCTACACTGGCAGTGTGCTTACATCTGTAAAAGTGATGGGGGTTAAAATATACAAGCAGAGAGGGAACAAGAAAAAAGGGTCTTTGAGGCAAAAAACAAGGACTGATAAAAAAAAAAAAAGACGAAAAAAGTGGTCCTTATATAAGCGAGGGGGCGGAGGAACACATGAGTGGAGGAGGAGAGCAGAGGGTCAGGCTTCATCTGCAGCACGCTTTTTCTTCAGTCTAAGAGGGCAGGGCCTCTACCCTTAGATTAACACACACACACACACACACACACACACACCATGAACTCCTCCTCCCAGGGTGTTAAAGTTACAATGCAGCTGTGCTTTTACAGATGTGTTTTTTGCGACCCTCTCCGACCTAAACACCAAATACTGGCGGCTCTCAAATCAGCACAAGGCCTTTTTCATCGTGACAAAGCCATCACCACGACATAGAGTTCATACAGTAAAGATGCATCACTGTTTTTCATGGAAAGAGACTGTTACCATGACATCATGACCTGTTCACGTCTGAACACATGCTACATTATGTTGGACAAAACAGCAATTTCATGCAGTCAGAGAATGAATGAAAAACAGAAATACATGAATAGATGACAAAAAAAATGAACAACAAATAAACCAGAGAAAATAATCAATGTGGTAAGGTTCAAGCCATGAAGTTAAAAAAAAAGTAAATAATGAAATGAAAAGTTCTGCCCTCAAAAACAGCCTCATGTCAGACCAACACACACAAGGAGTCACATTCGGTCAAAAGAGCCTAAAAAAAAAAACACTTTTCATACCCACATCCAAACAATGTTCTTTGTGATTGTCAGTAATTGAAAGTTCAACATCTGTTTTGAGTATTTGATGTCTGTCACAGTGTTTCTTTGGCTGTCACTGCTGCAAACATGGTGAGAACTATTAAGTTTGTCAGGCAAACGGGATGAAGCACTTTGACACAGAGCTGACAGATTGCCTGTTTCTGCAGAGCCTGGTCTCTTCTACTGATATAGCATAAATACTGACATCTATGTATTTATGTATATATACACATATGTATTGACAGCAAACAGTCATCAATAGTATTTGAAGAAAATATTTACTGAAATAGTTTTTCTGTCTGAGTTTGAGGAAAACTGACATGAGAACATACATCCAAAACTATAGACAGGGCAACGCTGTGGCCCCATTTCTGCATCTCATACAGACACAAATACTCACTGTGTGACTTTTTGTGCCAGCAGGTCTCGAAGCACGCCACTCCTGACTATTGCCAGATCCCCACCGCGGTCTGAACACTGATCTCGAGCATCTGTCCAGCTCAACTCCCCTGGAATGATCTGGAAACAGCATGAGGCATGGGGCACCCCATCCTTTGGACAGTGAGGGGAGGCTGGCAGAGGACAGAAACGTTTGCATCGTTTGAAGTTGTACTTGCAACATCATGGAAAGATGAAATCATTAAAAAAAAACAAAAATCTTTTCAAAAAGACTTGACTTCTAGATGAAAAAATACTTTTTGTGGCAAAAGTCAGAATACACTTGTGTGTTCATGGGTATGTAGGTATTAAACAAAAGAAAGCTTAAAGACCATTACAAATCACAGGTATTAACAAATCCAGTACTTTTCAAACAGGAGTTTTTATATTATACAGTTACAGGACTTACTGTCACATTAAAAGATATATCAACAATAATTGAGCTCTGGTGAACAAAACAAACAGGAGAGACTTACAGGAAAAGGGCACAAAAATGGAACCCACATTAATGATTCACTGACTGAATGAATACCAGAAAAACATTAACATGACCTTTTCTTCTAGGACTTTTTTATCTGCACTCTCCATTTCCTTTAAAATCTTAATATAAAAATACATAATTGTAATCAATATGGATGGGAACACATCAGATGTTAGTGTCACTTGCAAAAAGTGCACAGTGCATCTCTAATTTTCAGTTTTTACAGGTGTGAGCATTTGAAAGGGAGAGACAATCACTGAACCGGAAAGGACACACAAAAGATGTTGATACACAGGGACACAAATGCACATCTTATCTAGTTAAGACAGCCTCAAATAACCCCCTGTGACATTTCTTGTCTTTCATATTTACAGTCTGTTCTCCAGTGAAACTACTGAGACACTTTGTAGACACCAGCCCCACATTATCTCAAAGAAACAACCTGGTGCACAGATCAAATAATAGTTATAGATTAACTTATAAAAGTCAACAGATTGAAGAAATCTTAACACACTGTTATGTGAGATTGGACAGGGTGTGAAGGAGGGGCTGATGAGTGCAGAAGGGAGATAGGTTAAGTGTGTGTGTGAGAGTGGTGGTGTGTGCCTGTGTAGGTGTGAGAATGGGAGATAGAGGCACAGTTAATGTATGACTGCTTTCATACACCAGGAATCGACTGATGGTTCCTCTACTCTGACTAACTACAGTATACATCTTAAAAGTAGACTTTACTTTAGAAAAGTCAGGAAACCGATCACCTCAGAATTACCAAGTAAAGGAAGACTATTAAATTTAAGTTGCACAAACTAAAAAGTTTCAACAACTTCAAAAATAAAAACATATTAGTCTACTTTATTTAGTAATTTTGAGTTAATTGGTTTCCTTTATTTTTTTTAAGTTAAGTCATTTTGTCAGCCACCAAGTTTTCATGTAAAGGTGTTATTGACATCATTCAGACACTAAATGTGTCATTCCATCTCCCCCTTCCATCACATTTACACCACAACACCGCTGTTGTTCGAATCATCTGCCCGAAGCATCATAGCTAACGCAAACGCTGCTAACGCTAACTACCACTTAGCTATGCTGGGCGTATACTGTCTGCAGAAATCAGCCATTTTTACAATTTTTTCCACAAACTGGCAACAACCGAGACACTTGATGCTGACAAAACACAGATACCACGTGATACTAACAGCGCTGTACTATAAACTGTTAGTTTACTCTCACCACTGTACGCTTCCTGAGCAACCCCAAAGTTAGCAACTTACTAGTTGAGCATTGTGAAGCATGCAACAGGGAGAGAGGCAGATGTTTTTCCTCAGGATTAGGAAGAGACCAAAAACAGCGCTAAAAGAGAGTGACTATTGGGCTTCTTTTCATCAGGTGGACAGCAACACAACTCCAAATGAATGCTAGGGTTGCTCCGTGACTGCGGGAAACAACTGTTTGCTAAGAAGTTTGACATATCAACTTAAAGGTCCAGTGTGTAGGATTTAGAAGGATGTTTTGGCCGAAATGGAATATAATATTCATAACTATGTTTTCTTTCGTGTATAATCATATGAAACTAAGTATTGTTGGGCATCCATTAGATAAGAATAAGTCTTTAATATCTACAGAGGGAGCAGGTCATCCTCCACGGAGTCCGCCATGTTGCAGTGCAACGTTTCTACAGTAGCCCAGAACAGACTAACCAAACACCAGCTCTTGAGAGGAACTTGAGTGTTTTTTCGCAAGTTTAGCGGCCAACACAGGTTCTCCAACATGCTTGGAAGGGGAGGGTGATTGGAGGGGTATTCAGTTGGTTGCAATCACTGCTAGATGCCACTAAAACCTACACACTGAACCATTAAAATGTGATGATATGTCAGTATCGTGTTCACAACTCATTTCAGCTGCCCTAAGTGGCCTTTTAAAATCCATTACTGAAGGCTTAAAAGAAAGTCAAATCCTGTATTTATTGCTGCGCTTTGGAAATTATATTACCTTTCATAATATAATGCTGATGATTTATCACAGCTAACCAAGTGCTAATTAAGAAGCAGTAATTCACATGAAAAACAATTAACTTACAATCTGCCATCAGCCCCAATGATGGATGGGCCACATGAGTGTTGTTTATGAGACATTCACCCTGTTAGTTTTCCAGGTAAAGCCCACAGAGAGTCACAAAGCTACTGTGCAGATTTATAGCAGCAGGAGAGCCAAACTAATGCATGTGGATTAACGTGACTAGTTTAGAGTCAAACACCATTTCTGTGCTGATAAGTTTATTGACCATCGATCAGCTAAGTAACATTAGCTGCTCAGAGCTTGTGTATTATCTTACCTTTGGCGACTTGGACCCCATCGCCATCCTTTGTAATCTTCCAGTCTACATCCACGCCAACAGCACCCCAGCTGACAAGTGTCAAATCTAAGCTCTTATTGGCCACAGCAAGAGATGGACAGCGCAGCTCCAGTTTGGGAGGAAGTGTCACTGTCACTTCTCCGCGTGCAGAGACCTGAACCTGAACGCAAATGTGAAACAAAATATTAAAATCACTTATGATCGTATAAAAAATAAATCGTTCTTTTTTTAACCTGTACAAAATGATTTCCTATTTTTTCTCTCTTACGTCTTTGTGTCCAGCCCAGGCCATCAAATTGACCAAATAACGTCCTGGAAGTCCATATTTGTGAGTTGCTGCAGTGACCCCTGTTCCTGTAGTGTTGACCCGAGATGAATGGTCACCAAATTCCCAGGACAGTGTCACCGGAGTGACAGAGGAGGCGGCGGAGAAACTGATGCGGTCATGAACACTTTGCAGTGGGAGAGGCTTCAGTGAGACAGAGAAGTCCACCGCGAACACATACTGAGTCTGAGTCCACCCACATTTCTGTGCATAGAGAAAGAGGAGGTTTTAGTGTTAATATGCACAAGAATTTAAAAGATAAATAAAACTTGCCTTGTTGATGATTGTTTAGACATTTGTGGTTTTACTATTATTTTTATGGTTTTAAATAAAAACTTGGTTTTAATGAAACTTATGAACCAAGCTGATTTAAAATAAACAAATCTTGATTTTCAATTGGAGTCTTGGACGACTTCTCTTGAGTTGCTCTGTACAGTGATTCTGCAGAAAACTGAATCTGAGGATGCAGGGAAGTCATTCAAGCCACAGAGGGAAGTTGTTGATACGTTATCGGAAGGTTTCAAGGAAATCCTGAATGTTGTGTTTACAGGAGAGAAACAAAGCAAGGAAAGGAAGCGACACTAAGCTATCTGGGACCAGTGTGTGCCACATACCTCCATAACGTGGGGGTTTGTACAGGCCGCAGAACACTGAGATTCGCTGATGAAGTTCGGCTCTGCGAGTGTGCTGCAGAGACACTCGTGCCTCTTCCCCAAGCCCCCATAGCGGTGTGATGCAGCAAAACACACACTGTTACACTGTTCACGCGTGAAGTTTCCGGGTGTGGAGGAAGAGAAAATAACAAGCTCACTCCGTCCCCCTCCTCCACTGCTGCTGTCCTCAAGACAAGCCGCATAGTTCAGGCCTGTAGAAGAGAGAAAGTTTTGTCACTCAGTCAACACAGCGCATAAATATATTTAGTCTCAAATCTCATTTTAATCAGCATCAGACCTTTTCTGTCCAAACCAGCAGAAAGGATCAAAAGAGGTCAACTGATGAGCAGTGTGTGTGATGTCAGAATCTGTCATCACATGGATTTCATAATAAAGTAACATTTATTAGAAATGCCTGTAGTCGTCAAGGACTTTCTTTCCCTGAGTGTAGCTTGCCATGGAGACTTGATTTAAGTCCCTCAAATACTACTTCTCTCAGGCAAATGAATACAAATAAGGCAGAAAGAAAATTAATGAGATCGTTAAAAAGTACTTTGAGATATGTCATTTTTGTGACAAATGCAAGTGTATTTGTTTCGTACCACAGGTGAGCAGGCTGATGTTGAGCAGGGGATGGCGGCGGAGCTCAGGGGGGTGGTCACAGAGCATGGCATCCGGGCGTCGAACTCGCACACCTTTTTCCTGGAGCCAGGTGACCAGCCGGAAAAGCTTACAGTCACACTCAAAGGGGTTCCCGCTGAGGTCGCTGGAGGAGAGGAGGACAGGGAAGAAGTGATTGGATCAGTAATGTTGAAACAAGACAACACAGAGATTGGGGTTAGTCGCACTGATGCCGCTGTTAATAGAGTCCCACGGGAATGAGTCCTGCAACTTGATAATAAGTTAGCATTTTTGTACGTTGAAGTCAGTGGGTTTTTTTAAGCAGGTTTTCGATTAAATACCTGAAATAAGATTTGTGGTTCACACAAGCTTAAGATATTTTCACGTTTTGTTGTGCAACATAAATACATCAGTACCCCACATTTAAATGATAAAGTTTTACATGTCTTAAAAAAGTAGCTGCTAACAAGCGGCTAAGTGAGACTACAGAAGTGGTCATCATGCCCAACACAGAGACTAATTTACTCACCAGTCCGTCTTTACAGGTGGACTTTAGTTGCAAACTATTCTAACTCTAAGTTTACAACTTGCAGATTGATCAATTTAAAGTAAAGAGTTGACAGTATAATGCAGTGAAGTTATGGGACCGTGATGTAGTTCGTTTATAGCGTTCAAGAATCAGGGATCAAAATACAGGTTAAAAAAATCGTCCAAGCAGATAACATTGTCAGTGCTAAAATTAGCCTACAAGAAGCAGTATTAGATGTCAGGTTTTATGCCATGAAAGGAGCTTCACATTGACTTATGTTCATTTCACTTTTTTATACTTTCTTCACAACAACAACGTTGGAACGACCCCAATAAATAAGCTAATCTTAACGTTTAACTTCACTTAATCAAGAAGACCAAAACATGTATATTTAGACAAAAGATGTAACACATTTAAGCTTTTACATTAAAATAATACTCTTGTTTGCTGGCTTACTAGAGCTGTATGTAAAAATAATATCTGTTAATGGTAAGCATAACACCTAGCGTTAGCTCCTGCTAAAAGGTGGAAAATAGTTAGACATTCAAACAAAAACTAAATGATCCTTTTAGATGTTGTATCTTGTTAGCTAGCATGCCAGCCAACAATAGGCCTACATTTTCGTTCAGTGTTGAAAAAAGTATGAAAAGCCTGCAATTTACAATAACAACGTACCTCTCGTACCTACCTACCTGTGTCAGTAACATTAGCATTAGAAGCTAACGTTAACCATAAATCGAACCATAGCCTAATGGCAATCTTTTAAGCTATAGACTAGTTAAATGAACCTTAGGCAAAGCTAGGCTAGCTTTTCCCCCTTACTGACAAGCATTTCAGTCTACATGGCAGATATCTTGGCTTTTCTTAGAAGAAACAGCACAGCTGACACTATAAATACGTTTATGACAGTTCTGTTCCATTTAAGTGTCCCTGTAAGCCACAGCAGCTAGTGAGCCAACATACACAAAAGGCCTAAAAGGACCTTGAAGCTGGCACAGCTAAACGGCAAAAAACCATGACTAATGTTATCAGTTACACCTGTGCCGTTCCTGCTGTGATATATCAAAATGTCTGCCAACAGAAGAGGTGTGTTCCTTTGGATGATGTAAGAGAAGGAAAGATCATAAATTGGCATAGTGTATGCGGAAATAATTGGGAAAGGAAGAAGCAATAGTGATGGAATACTTGATGAAATGAAGATTAAAGAAATATATGGGGTGAAAACAGACGGGACGGAAAGAACAATAACATTACGTGACATGTGTCTCTCTGTCTGTCACTGACTAGTCAGTTTAGCTGTCCTCAATTACAGACTCTACACAAGAAGAAAACTTTCCTCATCTTAAGACCTGGACTGCTGTAATTACTACTCACTGCCTCCCACTCCATTCCAGAATAGAGCTTCATTCATCTTGTGTGTAGGCGAGGTAACTGGAAACATGCCAGTTATTGAAGCATGTGTGATCAGACGTATGTGTTTGTTCGTGCATATGTGTCTATACTTGTGTGTATAAATATCTTCCAACTCCATTTTATTCACCATTTCACGTTTCTATTTGTTGCAGACACAAGAGACGAAGAGATACAGAGAAAATACCAATGATTTATTACTTACATTTGAGTTAAATTGAATAGGTTGTCGCAAATTGTTTCTTCTACAGTGGTGATTTGGTTGTTGCTCAAATCGCTGTTGGGGAAAAAACAACAACAAATCACTGTCGACATTAAAACACAAGCAGGTCTTTTTCCATCACTGTTGTGACTGTGCTGATTTGTGGAAAATACTATCATACTGCAATTTTTGGCAAGATGAATGTGCTGTGTCAGTGACTACACACTCAAGGCCAATAACTGAGTCATTGGATAAACTGAATATGTGAAACTGCCTCTCCTACATCATGATCCAACTGTAAATTGAGGTAGTCACGCAAAATGACTGAAATATACAACAAAACACATAAATGAATGATTTATAAATCCCACACAACTGAAGTGCTCAGTAACAGACAGCATGCAGACTTTTGGTGTTTCTACCTCCCTCTTGCCCCTGTTTCCTATTTCCTATTTCCACCCGTCTTTCTCTCTCTTTCTTTCTTTCTTTCTTTCTCTTTCTCTCCCTCTTCCATCTCCACTCATAATCTCCTGCTCCCTCCCTCTCTCCTCCATCCAGTAGGCTACATAATGGGGCCGTTGTGTGGTGGTTTTGGAAGGAACTGATGGAAACCACCAAAGTCCTCTCTCATCACACACACACACACACACACACACACACACACACACACACAAACATGTGCTTAAACGCCCATTCAATGGGTGGAAGAAATAAGGTAATGGGTGGAGGAAGGGAGAGATGGACAGATGGAGAGAGGGATAGAGGGAGGTAGTATGAGCCTGGAGCTGTAAGCTGTAATTGAACTTAATCGCGCTGTGATTGGTGTGTGTGTGTGTGTGTGTGGGTGTGTGGGTGGGTGTGTGTGCATGTGTGTTTGTGTGCGCACAGTCTAGAGTACGTATGTTTTTTTTTTTGCGAATGCTCAGTTAGCTTACTCCAGGGATTTCTGCCTACTGAAATCCAGACTAAACCAAGCCTTTCTCTCTCCTGCTTTCTTTTCATCTTAATCATTCTTCATCGCATCTCATCTCATCTCATCTCCCCTCCCCTCCCCTCCCCTCCCCTCCTCTCCTCTCCTCTCCTCTCCTCTCCTCTCCTCTCCTCTCCTCTCCTCTCCTCTCCTCTCGACCTTGAGTGTGCCAGGACCTAATTTTCTCTAGACTTTGTACTCACAGGATTGACAGTGGTCCACTGCAGAATACTCCTCTGGGGAAAACATTGATCCTGTTCCCTTGAAGATACCTGACACACACACACATAGAGAGAGAGAGAGAGAGAGAGAGAGAGAGAGAGAGAGAGAGAGAGAGAGAGAGAGAGAGAGAGAAGAAAGAAAGAAAGAAAGATCAACAGAGATGCATGTAGACAGATTGGGTGTACTGTAGAAATAATAAGAACACACAAACACATAATGGTGTTAGTACTCACAGCTCTCGGAGGCCAGTGAGACGATCGAGCAGGCTGGTATCAAGGGAGGAGATGTGGTTCTTGGAAAGATCTCTGCGGGAACAAAACATTTAAAATTCATGTGAAGGCAAGATGATTGCACACACACACACACACACACACACACACACACACACACACACACACACACACACACACACACACACACACTCCATCATGAGAAGTTCTTACTTAAGTACTTATGAACTTATGGGACTGCACAGCGCTGGGAAATGAAATGTAATGATAGCAAAGAGAGAGAAAGTGAAACATTAAGCTAATTATATCATATACATTTTTGGAAGCTATAAAAATAGTTATTTTGAAAATTGGTGACCTTTTCTAGTTCATTCAGTCAATGTTTTCACCAGCCAAAAGGTTAGTGAACCCACTTCTCCTTCTAAAGTAGCATATACAGTAGGCCTGCACGATATGAGGAAAATCTGCGATGTGCGATAACACTGTTCAATATTGCGATGACGATATAACTTGCGATAAATAAACAAATATTGAAGTTTGCATATTATTAACTATACAGTTAATAATAATGTTTCCACATTAATAGGTACACTGCTAACATAGACCCCAAACATTGAATAGCCAATGTCCACTGAATAAAGAATGAAATAAATTATTTCGAACATGCTTTTATTGAACAAACTGCACATGAATACCCAACCAATTAAGCAGAACATTAATTTAAATAAGACATTATAACTATATGAAATTAAAGTTTAATTTCCCCTGCTCCCTTTAAACTACTTTCTTGTAAACTCAACCAAAACATCTCTTACCATGCAGAGTTGAAATAAATAAAACATCCAGGGGGAAACAACTTAAATAATTAAATAAATATAAATTAAACATGGCACTTTAAATTACTTGTAATGTCTGTCATCACAATCATCAAGGCCCTAGACTCTGCCTAACAAGGTGCAGAGATCTATAGTATGAGGGACAAAACTGAAATAGAGTAGGGCCAGCCCACTAAATCAAGAGAAAATAAAATCAGGAAAAAATATCTACCCGTTAGGGCAAGTTACAACCTTAGTTATTCCCTTAACACAAGTTCTTGGCCAAGAAAACCAGCATGTTAACTTTGTTAGGTTGTTACCACATTCCCAGATGTGCTGATGTGCTCACACAGTACCTGTCATTGTAACACGCTGTAACAGTCAGTTATTTAATGTAGCGGCACTAGGTGGCGCCTCCTTTTGTTTAGTGGGTAATGTAACCTGTACGATGAAGAAGAGCAGGTGTACTTCTGCTCCTCATGAGAAAGGATACCGCTAACAGAGCGAAGACTTCCCTTTTTATTTTGTGAAGTGTTGGTAGAAGAACCTCGGCCTGTGTTCATTTGCATGTATGCCTGTAACATTAGTGCCGTAGAGACCTGGCATGGTGCGGTCAGTGTTATGAATAAAAAACCCCACATGTTGCCTGCCGTCTCTTGAGTAACCTGAGCAACCGCACTAAAGTGGACCATCACCTTCCCCTTCACCAGCCCACGTTACAACGTCGTCTCTCCTGAATCCAAAATAAGTTCATATAGCAGAAGTGCTGTTTCTTTTCACCACAAGGCCTTCGTCGACCATTTTCATCGCTTTTTTCTCCTCCCTCAGCCATCATCACCTGGCAATCACCACCAAACTGATGCCGATTAATTTTGTCCGGGTAGCTAACGGCTAGCTGGGGCTTCATCTGATTGGCCTTTGTAAACAGGGCTCCGTCTGATAGGCTAAATGTTAGCATGCTCATGGCGCATGTAAACAAAATGATTTTTCTTATTCATCGCGTGTCAGGCAGTCTTTTGCGATGTGTTTATCGCACATGTTCATATCGCGATGACGATGAAAATTCGATTTATCGGGCAGCCCTAATATACAGCATTTCATTTTTCATGTTGCCTTTAATTTAATGGCAGCTTGTAGAGAGTGACAGCAAATATGAGGAGTGAGAGGGGCTGACATCAAAACAAAGGTCCTGGCCAAATTTAAACTGGGGTCAAAATGATTGTATGGTGTGTGTGTGTTGGACCGTACGGCTAAAAAGACACCACAAGTAACATGTCATTTCTTTATCAAAGTTAAATCATTAAAATTACGTAAATGGAACGGGCACTCCAGTGATCTAGTGTCGCAGAGGTCGAGACATCTTGACTTTTAGTGTCTAGCATTGGTCAAGCTCCAAACACACTAGATCCTACATTTCCCATGATGCAACTAAAAAAAAGTAAACACGATTCTCCTTGCTAAGTAAATGCCCACACCATCAAATTTGTTACAGAGCCTTTATGTTAAAAATTGTCCAAGCTCAAGCGGATTACATCACTGTGACATCATCGGAGTTATTTCCTCACACTTAAAACACAAAGCCCTCCAGAACCACAGATGGCCGTTTTCACAGGTTCCCCATGATGACAATGCCCCCTTCAGTTGTACGATGTTCAAATGATACTCGTGTCAAGAAAAGTATTATGAAACCATGTGCAGTAAGTTTGTAAAGCCTATCTGCATAAATATGATCCCAGATCTTCATCCTGTCCTGAAATGCATGAACTCAAACAAATAACACAAAACATACTTTTTTCATTTTTTATTGAGTAAAACTATTAAACATTTATTATCTTTGTTAGAAATAATATGTGAAACTTTGCTTTGTTGAGCAGTAATTACTTCAACCAAACTATTTTTTCTCAGGCAGGGATCACATAACAAGATTTCAGGACCAATTTAAGCCCGATTCTCCCCTATCGACAATTCTGTAGCGCGTGATACACCATTATTTTCACACTTTCTAGCGTGTGCATGTTTGAGATTAGAGAGAAGAACATCTGTGAAGATTTTCTTTATGTGGGTGATGCAACCCCATTTCAAAATTGGTTAGGATTTTAAAAACCCCTGTAGTGTGAGCCCGGCCTAACTGTTGATCAGTCCCACAGATTGGTTTGGAGGAATTTTGGCCCATTCCTACATAACAAAACTGCTTCAGGTCTTTCCACAACACTTCTGTTGGATTAAGGTCTGGACTTCGACTCGGTCATCCTAAAAAGTGTTTTTTTGTTTAATCCAGAATTTGCCATTCCATCAACGATTGCAAGCTGTCCTGATGCCGAGGCAATTAAGTAGCTCTAAACCCTGATACTGCCACCGGTGTGCGTCACAGCTGGGATGAGTTTGTTTTTTACCAAACACTCAGTTCTCATCCGTCCACAGAAAATTCCTTCAATAGCCTTCCGGTTCAGCCTTTTACCTTGCTATGCTGCCCTACACACTATTCTTGTTTAATGTTTGAGTGTTTGGAGTGTTTTTTGTTGGACGACCTCTCGCAGGGCGAGTAACAATGATGCTGAATTCCATCTATTTGTAGACTCTCTGCCTGACAGTGGGTCGATGAAGGCCAAACTCTTTAGAAATGTTTTTGTAACCTTTTCCAGCCTGGTGGAGCTCAACAACTTCTTGTTTAATCTCCACAGAAATCTCCTTATATATATATATATATATATATATATATATATATATATATAGATATATATATATATAGATATATAGATATAGATATAGATATATCACACTGACACAAACCTGCGTCCAGACTTTGAGAGTAAAGTTTCAGGTTTACATTCTTTCAATACAACACTGGCAGCCAAAAACATTGACATCTGACACTAACTACCTCTTGAAATAAACTGATAATTCTAGAGGTCATTAGTGGTTTAATTAGGCAGTTTGTGAGTTACTGGGATTAATGTATAATTAAAAAGTGAGTAATAAACCCCTGTGAGTTACGCTATGGATGACAGGACTGCTAATTAGAAAAGTTTAAATGTCACTCACTCACATTCATATATATTCATGTATCGCACTTGCATGAAATCAGTGACATCTTCATTGAGTCTACAGTGCAGCAGCACATGTGAAGATGATGGCAGATTTTTTCTCATCTCCTTCGGTTCTTCAGTTCTGCTCACACACACACACACACACACACACACACACACACACACACACACACACACACACACACACACACACACACACGCAGTAGGTAGAATCATTCACTTACACACCTTCAACACATCCTGTGTCCTTCACCCGTGACAATGACAGCGAGCAGAGGTGAAAGACGAGCCAAACAGTGACAGTAGCAAAAACTTTGATACCTGACATGCTCTGTATTATTTTAGGTCACTATCATATATGCCTTTCTCACTGGACAAAAAAAAAAGAAAAGGAAAATTAACATCTAAACGTGAATGTCCTCACAGGAATGACTTGAAAAAGCTGTCCATCTAGCTAACGTTAAGTCCCAAATAGATTTCCAGACTATTTAGAATTGCAGGAGGATGTATCCCGTATCTTCTTAGTTATTCCAAAATCCTAAGCCGGTCACCATGGCTGACGGCATGGTTTTCCCCTCATAAAAGTTCAATCGGATGTGTGTGAAATGCATTCAACACCCCCAGTTTGCACTCTCATCCCCATTAGCACAATATTCTTTCATAACTAAATGTAAGGCCAGGTGATTTGTAATTCTGTATGCTGTAGTCCTGTTTTAAAAGTTGTAAGCATACATTTATGATTATTGGAATAATATCATGAATTGCAGTTAATTTGGCCGGGATAATCATGGCATGAAACTTTCATATCATCCCATGCCTAATGTTAATGGCCCTTTGATTTTCTTGGTGTCATTTAAAAATGATCTGTAATCACAATATATCACTTTTTAAGATTTTTAAGACAGTACGTACAGCACACAGAAACCAGACACTACCATGTCACTTCCAAATTGATCACCTGATGTCTGTGAGACATGGGCAGACAAACGAGTCAGGAAGTGAGAAACTGGTGAAGGTGAGATGCCAAGACGAGGAAGAGGCAGGACAGAGGCGAGCAGAGTGAAGCGCCTTCAGTCTCCAGTGTCGCAGCAAAGCTTCTGCTGCATGTGAGGACGATGAAACGAAAGGGGGAAAGACGAGGAGCCAGAAGACAAGAAGCCAGAACTTATGTGTGTGAGTGTGAGAGAGAGAGAGAGAGAGAGAGAAACAGAGAGAGAGAGAGAGGGAAAGAGAGAGGACAAGATACTTGCTGGCCTGGAGTTTTTAAAAAATCTAAGACAGGAAAATGTGTATATGAGTGTATGGGAATGGGCTCCCCTTTCTCCTCTCTTTCTTCTAATGTGTGTGTGTGTGTGTGTGTGTGTGTGTGTGTGTGTGTGTGTGAACAGAGCAGGACGCCCATTCCCAAAAGGAAACATCTGTACATTCCAGACAAGCTGTGTAAGAAAGACGGAGACCGAGAGAGAGAAAGAGAGGGAGAGAGAGAGAGCGCTCTCCTCTGCTAAAAACATCAGCAGATGAAACAGGACAACATTTGGACGCTCCAATCCCATGAGCTGATCATTAGTCCGACACCTCAGCCCATGTAATGCTGTCAACATCACTGACAGACGTGTGTGTGTGTGTGTGTGTACTACTCCACTGTATACAAAAAAAATCTTTCGGATCTCATGGCCGACACTGCAGAGACTTGAGGAGCTGAAGTAAGAGAAGAGGTGTGTGTGTGTGTGTGTGCGTGCGTGCGTGCGCGTGTGCGCATGCACGTGGGTTTAACATGACCGTATAATGTGACCTTCACCATATCTATTAGCAATAGGCTCCCGTTCTCTCAGCTACCTCTGGACACACATGGTTTTACTTACACACGCACACAGTAGAGCACACTTGAGGTATAGGCTTGTGCATAAACACACACACACACACACACACACACACACACACACACGAGGAGCACACATATGGTTCTGTTTTACTAACGGTGTGGCCAATGATCTAACCACTCCTTATAAGGCCCGTCTGGTGCCACTTATTCTGAGCTGGAGGATGAGAACGAACACACACACGAACACACACACAAACACACACACGAATGCACGCACGCATGCACACACGCACACACACACACTGAGTCCTCATTGACTACTCTGTGCTCGGGCAGAGAGGAAAAGATAAATCTGAAGAGACAGAGAGATGTAGGAAATGAAAAAGACAAAGAAAGCCATTAAAACAGGATTGATACTGGTTTGACTTCATCCGTGTACACGAAATTGAGAACAAAATAATGTTTGGTGATGAAAACTGTGATGTAGGTCTGATTGTATTGTAGCGCAGATTGATATCTGCTGCATCGTGGTGGCAAAGTGGTCCAAGTCCCTGTAAGTGAAGGCCAGCGCTCCACTAACCCACTAAACACAGACTGCTCTGTGGTCGCTTTCATCCCCCTCAGCCTGCCTGGCTGATTCCTGCCTGCTGCTGCCTCCCTCCCCCAGTCAATTCTCCCAACATCTTTCCCCTTTTTTTTCCCTCTGTAGCTCTGCTGCTTTGTTTATATTCAAAGGCTGGGCAGACCTATAGAGTCTGATGGGAAGGGAAGCAGGACGGGGTTGAAGATGATGGAGTTAGAGGAGGACAAGGCAGGTGTGAAGGGGAGGCCCAGGAGGAACCAGCGGTGAGCGACACTGGCCAGGTCTGGAGAACAATCGCTCCACTGTGGGCTGCCAGTCCTAGCGAGGCCCTTCTCCTGCACACACGCTGCCAGCCGGCATCTCATGCCTGGGCCATAAGTGGACGAGCGGGCGGGAGGGTACTTTCCCTACTGCAGGAAGAGAGGGAGCATGAAATTAGGGGAATGGGTCTAGGAGTAGGGGAGAAGGCGGTGTTGATTGAAAAAGTTTGGTCTGAAAAGCCCAACATTTTGCTTCTCAGTCTGGCTGGCCGGGTCACAAACACTCTCCTCTTTAGAACATTCTGTCCATTTTTCCAGCTGCTGCTGCCTGGGTTGTCTGGTGTCCAGCTGGCGAGTGAAGGGCAGCTGTGTGCAGTGGTTTAACACACTCACTCACAGAACGACGCACACACACTCACACACATGCTGTCAATGCATGCAGGGAAAACAAAAATCCTGTAACACTGTATTGTGCTCATTGCTCACTCTTTTTCTGGTAAACGAAACTGCACGAGTCCCACTTATCTTGAAGTCATAAACTGTGGGCTTAAACCGAAAATGGGTCTTCGGCCTGCAGTACATCTGGGGTGTGACTATATGCAAAAGGAAAAAACAACTAGTTATTACTTCAGGCATGATCTCAATAAAAAAAGGAAATAACTATATTTTTATGTAAAACTGCAAAAAGTCATAACTTTAAATCATATACGAATGTGTCAAATCTGTCTTTCTTGCTCGTTTCTATTAACTTGCACACACACACACACACACACACACACACACACACACACACACACACACACACACACACACACACACACACACACACACACACACACACACACACACACACACACACACACACAGAGAGAATGCCAAGAATTAGAAAACCCTGGTAAATATCCCTGACAACTTGGCAGTGAATGGAAACAAATGTTTGGAGTAAACAATGGCGTAGTGGGACCAGCTTCTGCTTCTCTACAGTGTAACATCTCTTTACAAAATGCCTCTTCAAAGACTTAAAAATCATACATGCTGAAATCTAAACAACATAAATGAATACGGATGGATATTATTTCTTTGTGTCGGCCTCCACTTCACTCTAAACATTCATGTGTACACCTGGCCTCATTCTCACCCTACGTATTGTTATAAAAATAATTTGTGTGTGAAATGGCATATGCTCGGATTTTGTGTGCCTTGTTTATGCATCTGGCCCCTGGACCTTTCAAATCTACAAACGAAAATGTAAAGGACGGCTGCACTCTGCATTTGAACTTTGACATGATTGATGTGTGAACGTCTGAAAAATGGTAATGTAAAACAGCGCCGATCCCACTGGATTCGACTGATGTCACCCTCGTGCCACAGGGACGCGCTAATTAAATGGTAAATGTTGAACACAATTATCATTTCCTTAATGTCACAATTTATTGAGCTGCAAGTATAAACAGCCATTTAATTTTTTTTTTTTCCAGTGTCCTTCAAGTTACGACAAGATGCTGTCATCAAAGGTGAGATAATCAAATGTTAAGTACAGTTTAAATTTTCTCTGTAGTACATAAAATGTCTCCAAGCAAATCTGAATCTGCAATTCAATTCAAATTTCCATAAAGGAAGCACATTAAAATATGAATCAGGGTGTTTCAGTGTTTCCATCAACTAATGCTATGCTAATATTTTCAACTAGTGACGAGATCACATTTGTTATTTTATTTAATGAATATATTTGTCCACACACAACCTTTTTATTCTCATTTTTTTGACTCTCTGGGGACGTGGGGTCTAACTGGGAGTTCAAACTCTATAGGAACAGGAGGTACATATCATAAAACAAGAGTCTACAGCCATGCTTGCAGCTCTGTAAGGCCTTAATTTTTTTAACGTAGGTAAACCTGTTTTAAAATGTGGAGGAAAAGCAGGGTTCAGTAGAAAGCAGCAGATCAGACCACCAGACTAAATCCAGAAGACTTTAAAACATGTTTTAAAATCTTAATCAATACAATTCTGAATAAGACGCATCATTTATTCCAGAGCTGATAACGAAAGTTGCTAAGTAGTGAGACATCTCACTTCTTTCCAATCTCTGTTGAACGACCAGTCAGCAGACAGGCACGAAAGCCACAACAATGGATCTTTTTTATAATATTTTACTTCAGTCTCTCTTTCAAACTCAGCACCGACTGAACGATGTTCAAGCCTCTCATTCAATATTTCTTATAAAATAGACACTACAGTGAGCCGTACATCTGGTGACACTTTTCATTATCATCATTTTCCGTCATCACTGGCAGTTGAAGACTCGCACAAGGTTTGGCAAATGTGAAGCACTGCATTGTGGGATTGTTGACAAAGTCCTGAACATGCCATGGACACTACTTTCTTGTTCCATTGTGTAATTTTTGAGTGCATAACAGTATATAGTACATGCATTTACACTAGGGCTGCACAATTAGTTGAAATATTTTCATAACTGCAATATGGCTAAGTGCAATATCCAAACTGCAGAAGTGTCAATTTCTTTTGATAAAAGTAAAATGTGTGAAAAAAACAGCATTATAATGAAGTGCTGTGGTGCTGCAGAGACGGCCTTTCCAACAAAAGTTCTTCTCCAAACGTAAGAAATCATGTTTGTTTGGTACAGACTCCAACAAACGTCACGTCATGAATTTAATACCTATTTCATCAAAATGAAAACTGTGGTGCAAAAAATGATCATTCCCACTAATTGTGAATCAAATCTCAACTGTAATACCTGTCAAAATAATCACAATGTAATTGTTTTCAATATAGTGCTGCCATAATTTGAACAGTCAAAGAACTTGGCTATAACAAAGCCCATGTTTATCATCTCAGTCGAGTGTGTTAGCATGCCAATTTTTCCTTGTTAGCACTAAAGACAAAGTACAGTCAGTGAGAATGACCAAAGTCTTGGACAAACTTAAGTTTTGATGTGATAGATGAAAAGTTCAGGCATCACCAAAGTGCAACTCATCCTAAGGAGAACATGAATGATTGTATCAGATTTCATGGCAATTTATCCAATAGTTGTCAAGATATTTTAGTCTGGAGAAAGAAGGTAGACCATTGAAATGTATCTGCAGCCAACAACTCAAAGCCTTTTCAGTTTGTGTCAGTTTGGCTTTGTTGGTTGACCTTGCCAATAAAACACAGACACAGTGATGGCACTTTTCTCTGCTGTTCTTTCTCTGTCAGCCTGGTGTAGTGGGGGAGTTTACATGCAAACAGCAGATTAAAGGACGTGTCTATCCTGTGTACACACAGGGCGGAAATCAGGTTTTTGCACATTTGCACAGTTAAACAATGTTTGAGATTCATGAAACATAATCACATCTAAGCACAGCAGTGTAAAACTGACACAAAGACTGTTTGCGCATATTTTTAGCCTTGACTCGACATGTTTTTTTATGCATTTGGCTCCAGGCAGGGAGGCCATGCAGACAGCACTGAAGTACAATTTATCTGCTTGTAGAAGTGTGAAGCTCCACATAACCTGATGCAACAAGTGAAACAGAGAGAGCAGGAAGTACAGTGAGCGGGATTGGGATGGAACAAGCAAACAGCAGAGAGGGCAGACAGCACAATAATGAAGTCCGTCACCCAGCAGTTGAATAATCCTCCAACACGATGGACACAAGCAAAGCCTCAAGCACCCTGATAGCGCAGAGGTCGGCTGCTGGCGCAATCCGCAGTGAAAACTAAAACTACCTCAGCTCCACACCATAAGCTGGATGTAAGTCTGCACCACTTCATGTTTTGCTTCTTATATTGACTCTGTGATGTGTCTGCTTGTTTTTCTGGTTGCATCAGTTTCATGTGTGGCTTTCAGGTCAAACTCAAATGCGACACAGGTCCACAGATATGGATCCTCTGTGCACTATGTCCTTGTTGTAAAGTTTCAGTTACATTTTTCTTCCAACTGTAACAAGGTTGGAACAGAAAACGACATGGGACAGGGACTACATGGGTGTTTCCTGTTTAGTGATGGCAGACAGTGTGCATTCTTGACTTGAAAATGAAAATGCAAAACAGGCCTTTTGAATTACACATGACATTGAATGAAAATGGAACTGCTGACTTGGTTCTTATTCTTATTTGAGTCACTTGTCTCAAAAGACCCTTATTAGCATTTAGCTCATGCAGCACTGAGTGTTATTCTGAAAAAACTTTATGTCTGGGAGTCTGCACAGTGTGAACAGACTACACAAACAGGGTGCGTTTCTGTACTTCTCTCAACACACACACATAAACACTCTTGTCCTGGGTGTTTAAATCTCAACACAGAAGGCAAAATCCAATTATCGTTCTCTTAACTTCTTTCTAAAAGGAACAACAGGGAGACAACAGGGAGACAACAGGTTATCGAGGTGGAGCAAAAGTCAAGTGTTTGCACGTGGTTTGTGCACTTTGTCCTGCTCCCTCCCTGCCTCGCACGACCCAGTCGAAAGGTTAAGATTTTAGATTGGCTGCATGCAAAATTATTAAAAGATGCTTGAAAATCTTCTATTCATATTTTGTCCTGTCAGTAAAATAAATAAAAAAGAGATTGGATTTAACACGGGGGAGCGAGGGAATGCTTCTTTAAAAAACATGTGAGAGCATCTTTGCAAGTGTACTTTCCTCATGAGGGTCCACCAGTTAGCCTTGATTACCAATATGCTGAATGAATCTTTAATGCAGGTATAAAGCAGGAAAGAGTGAGTGAGAACAGGCTTGTGATTCCTTCCACTGCAAATCTAACTTATTTATCTCTAACTTCTGTATCCTTTGTATCCAGCGGCCTTTGAGACCATTACGGCCCACGCCATCTTTTGACCACTCAACCTGATCAGCTCGACCGCCCCAGGGAGGAAGAGAGTCGGAATAAGAGAGCCACGTTAATCCAGCTCGGTTTAAAGCTGCTCCTGGCTAATATCTGGTCGCAGGAAAAGGAAATGGACTAAAGGCGAAATCAGAGACTGTTGTGCCCACAGAGACCTGTCCCCACCACAGCAACTCGGATCAAGCTGTTGCACTTGACAGGAAGACCTTGTTCTGAGCTGACAGAGTGCAGGCTACACCTGCTGGACGAGGAGAGGTGGACTCTGTGTTTGTAACATCGACGCTTGGTGCTCACACACAGTCGAAGTTTATCGACAGTGTTTCCCAGATGTCAAACTTTAAATATGAAGATGCCGACCACATTATCATCACCATCATGTTGCTGCTGTTTACATACACCCTGATGCAGATTCAAAAGATGTAATTTAGTATGTTTTAGTATATTTGTATATAAATAACTGCATTATGTTCTGTAATTTGTTTAGCATGAAGGAGTTTACAAACTTTCATTTCATTATGCAACCCTGTGTTGATTAATGACCAGTAAATGACCTTGTACCTTCATTTTGCAGCCCATGAACATTGTGACTGATCTGACACACACTACAGTCACTTCTTAACTGTCAAACCTTGACTCTTGTAGATGCTGATTAATGGTGTGAAATACATTTAGAGGACTTGCATGAAAAAAATCAAATCAACATGCTTTGAAAAGTAATGCTTTATAGTTAGTCTGATGGAGCATTTAGCTGCAAGCATTTTTCAAGTAACTTTTTAAGATGACAACAAATGGCTTCCTCTGCAAGCAGGAAAATGAATCTCCAGCTGGGTTCATCAAGGACAGCTTCCGCACCTGTATTTCATCCTCTGTGTTACCCTGTTAGTTCCCATTTCGTGTGTCTGTCTCTTTTCAGGCTTTTCTGTTCATGAACACAGCACATCTGGCAGAGCTTTGGCAGGAAGTATTGCAGCCAACTGTGTGATTGATGCCCACATGTGCACAAAAAGCCTCGGAGTATGTCCGTTGTGTTGGTGTTACAGGGTGTGAACAAAAAAGAGCTGCAGTGCTACAAACTTACAAGAGTTAAATAACTTCAAAGATATAGAAAGACTTCAATCTAGTGGATGTTACATCACCTGCGCGCACGCACGCACGCACGCACGCACGCACGCACGCACGCACGCACGCACGCACGCACGCACGCACGCACGCACGCACGCACACACGCACGCACGCACACACACACGCACACACACACACACACACACACACACACACACACACACACACACACACACACACACACACACACACACACACACACACACACACACAGAAATTAGTTCCTTCTTGTGAAAACTAATTCCTTCTTCAGCCTGCTGTGTCCCCACAGCCACCCAAGTGGGTTAATAATGAACCAAGACATCTTAGTTTCCAGCAGTTAATAATCACAAGTACATGGACACACACACACACACACACACACACACACACACACACACACACACACACACACACGAGCATGGGAGCTGTCTCATCTTCCTCTCTCCCCGTTTCTTCCCTCGTTCTTTGCTTCTGTGAATGATGTCATTAGTTACTATTGCCATGGTAACACAACAAATTCTCCCTTGCGTATAGCACGTATGTTCAATCTTTCCTTCCCCACTTTATTAAAGTCAGTGAGTGAGTGCGTCTGTGTGTGTATAGGTGGTTGTATGGTCGGCAATTGACTGGAGGAGGAGAGGGCCAGAGATAGAAAACACACAACAAAAAGCGGGAGACTGTTTCCTCCATCTCACTGCCTTCAAAACATGGCAAAGGAACCGTTTGGTGTTCTTAGGTAACTTCTCTGTCGAAGGCACTTTATTTGAATTACTGCAGAAAGATCACAATATTCTTAAGAACCATTTTTTTCAGATACTAACTAGTGCCTAGCCCTTTTCACACGACACTCGCATTATCAGAAGGACCTCATGTGATTTAGAAATCACCACCACACGTCTGTGTTTCGTGTGGCACATTTGCACGGGATAAGCAAAGTCTCCGTTTTGCTTCTTTTTATCGACATTATCTCCAAGATATGTTGTCAACTTCGGTGAAGTTGGAATGATATTCACAGATTTGAACTTCCGGGATAAATAACTCATACACAAAACGTTGTCAAAACACAAACGATACCTCATTCATTCATAATAGACGACGAGCTGCAACCTAATTTTCATCTGAATGAGCTGGACAAATGACATTGGTCTTTATGTGCAGCTGCTGTCAGGCGAGTGTGCAGGGAACGTCTACAAAAATGAAAAGTTTCCTAATTTCCCCAAAATGACTTCACAAATCTGTGGTCTCCCCGGCGAAATATGACAGGTAATATTTGGTGGAAGTTTTACTTTGCAAATTAAAGACATGGCCGATTCACACGGGATTAAGACGTCCTACAAGTTTATTAAAAATTACCAGAGGTCCACAGGTAATACTTGTCCGGTCGAAATAGGGCTCAAGAAACACTTCTCATTTCCCTCCCTAGCACCTGGTGGTGTCTAAAATGTACATACCACATATTTTCACATAAGACATGGTCTCATCCAGTGTTGCGTGGCATTGCTATTGAAAGTAACTTGTTACACTACAAGATTATTGACATTAAAACGTCACTTGTTACTTTATAATGTTGCCTACTGAGAAAAGTAGCTTGTTAGAATACTTTTGTTTGACCAAGAATGAAACCCTCATGTTGCTGCTCATATTGTCCAGAGGTTGCAAGTCTTCCTTGAAATGTATCGACTCTACTGACATTGAAGAGAATATCCCATGACCTGCATGGTAATAATAACGGGAATAAGAGATGCAACATCCCCAGCTCTTCAGTAATATTTTATATTTGATTTCAAAACATAAAGCCGAATGGGTGCAAGGGCGCAAATATAATAAGTTCAGACAATATGTAATATTTTGTATTTCAACTGCAATGAAAAAGGTTTTATTACTTGAGGAAGATGAGAGTAAACAGAAACCGAGGGTACCTGACAGGAAGCAGCTGAGCAGGCTTTTAGCTGCTAACGATCAGGCAGCCAACTTAGCCAAGACATAGAGTTTAAGCAGCTGCCTCAATGAAAACAAGAAAACATGTATACTCATAACAACTAACGACTAATGAACCAGAAGTTGCCCTCTCTGCTCTGCCATCTAGCTAGCTGAGTTAAAGGAACAAAAACAGTGCCAACGCATCAGAGATTTTCTTTTCTTTTTTTTGTGGAAACATAAGAACTAGGGAAATGTGGTGAAATCCTTACAGTGATGGATTACTAATTTGAATTGCAAAAGTAAGGCTTTACTCATTTACAACAAAAAGTAATCTGAGTACTCCCTATGCGGGACCCAAAATTCATGGTCTAATCCTTGTCAAAATCGTACATTAATTGCATTATTCAAATAAGACAGCACAGTCCAGCTATGCTAGGTCACATGTTCTGGTTGTGGAATTCACAAGGTAACTTCTGGGTGAGGATTTTGAAGCAATCTCCTACATCTGTGGTGCGACAGAACGTCCTAGCACCATAACTTTACTGGAGGCTGAGTCTGCATTTTAAAGCAGTGAAACCTTTGTTGTTTAAACACAGGGTCAGGAAGTACTATCCATGATAAGAGAAGTTGAGATACGATCGGTATAGCTCCTTTGATAGATGTATTAAAAGCTGGGCCCCATTTATAGAATGTGTCGAAAGCATAACTTTCTCCTGAAATCATTTTCGCTTACACACCTAAATTCACTTGAGATCATGTTTTATGTATTTCCTTTTAAACACTGCTAAAACAATCAGGAATGGTCCACAATATTACACACTAAAAAACACACTCTTAAAGTATTAATGAGTAGACAACCACAAAACAGAAGAGTTGTTTTTATCTAGTAAGTCAACAGTAATATAAAACTGACACCAAAACTCTCCAAGTATACTGGGTCCCTCTTACCCCAGTATTGCGTCAGTGCTATATCGGCCCACACTGGGTACATTTTTAACCCAGTGGTTTTGACTGTGTATATGGTTTTTTTCTCTATACTGCCAACGTAAACTGAAAATCTATAAATAAAATGTAAAAGTGGGCGAATTAGAGATTGAGTCTGGTCTGTCCTACAGCTGTGAAGCCTCATGACAGTGCAAAGTCAAAACTGCTCCCTGCAAATAGACATGTTTGAAAAGCACATCACCACGCCTGCAGTATGTCTCTCTCTCTGTGTGTGTGTGTGTGTGTGTGTGTGTGTGTATGCATCTTGCTGCCATGGTAACACCACAAAATTCTCCTGAGCAGGGCCGATAGGACCGTGGTGTGTGTGAGACCACGACTGTGTTTACAGTTTAGATAAAGGGTGCACTGCTGAAGACAGTTGTCAACAACTGAGGAAGGTTCATTTGGAAACTAAATAAATATTTTGCTATTTGCCCAACATACAGTATTGTGTCTTTACTAAGTACAGATTGTGATCGCTAACATTCACCTCAAAGCACAGCCGAGCCAAGTAGGTGAACCTCAGGCAACTACAGCAAAGACTGATGATGGCTGACTCAAGTCTGACAACACACAGCTCGGCCTGACCAATGCCGCACACCTCTTAAGTTCATGTTCAACAAAAAATCAAATGACAATCAGGTCTTCAGCCATTTTTCTTTACTTTTGTTTCCTGGCACCTGCAAAGCACCTTGTGGGGGTCTCCTGGCCTTTATGAAAAGTCTTCTGAACTTGCTCTGTAATCTAAAATGTGAACTCCTCTACAATGTGTTGGATGGAATTCAACTCGGACATGGCCTCTGGGTTGTTTTCTAGCTGAGCTGAGACTTCAGCTTGAGCAGTTCTGTATACGAAGGGTCAAGTCCCTCAAGCAGAAGAACTAGATGTTATCAGTTTGTGAGAAAATGTGTTTTTATAACCTACTGACCGGGGTGACAGATCTTTAAAAGGAAAATAACAGCAATTACATGGAGATCTGAAATACTAAGGGATCACATTCATTTTAGAAGTTCACCAACCCCTTGCCTTCCACTGAGAACTGATTAGCTATTACAAACTCTTTACTCTCAGACACATGTTGACTGATTTTTAAATTTTCTTTCTGTCTGCTGTCCCAGGACAGACACAGTATAGTGGTGATTTGTGCAACAGCAATCAGCTTACTAAAGAAAGGCTACAGAGCCTTTAGAAAGTAAAGAGATCATTCCACAAGCATTTCCCAGAAGTGACTTCAGAGTTACATAAACTGTCTGCATGAAGTGCGAAAAGATTTTTAGTATGTGTGCGGGTTGGAACAGATGGACTGGTGTGTAAGGGGAATGCTTTTCTCCAGCTGCACTCCGCAGCATGTTAAAATACTTCATTACCACTAGATGATTTTGTTTACCAGGGGCTTGTCTAAAACTTTTTCATTTGGGCCAGGTAGGGGCACAGAGGAGAGGAGGGGACGCACCATCACTTCCACTTTTCAATCTTTTCTTGTGGTTTTTATTACTGTCCAACCTTTCAGTTCATCAGATGAAAATCTGTTGCTTATACTGCAACTGAAAGGAAAACTGTGTAACACTACAGTTTTGTGGTTGCCAACACATTTTGACATTAAACAGAAATGTTGCAAAATTTAGAGTGGCAACATTTCAATACTTTCAGGTCTTGGTGAAATAGCCAATCAGAAATCAGATTTTTTTCTTATGAGTTCAATAATCTAGACCCTAATAAATGCCAGATGATTACACACACTCGTAAACACAAAATAAAGACCACAATGCAGTAAATGAGGGTCTCTTTATACAGTAATGAAGTGCATGAAAAATAGCAGAAATTCTGAATTAAAAAGCCTTCTCTTCTCTCTTACTCCGTATGTCTCCGTAGTGATTCACAGAAGCATATGAAGGTCACATTGTGTTGATGTATTTGTTAGAAAAAATGAACATCAAAAGTTTAGCCTTCATCACTTGCCACAGAAAAAGGTCTTCTGATAAAATAAAACTGTCTACTGAAACTGTCGAGTGGTGAAATCTGTCTAATGCCAGCCACACTTTAATTAAATATAGTGGTGATCCCCGCACTGCAATAACTTCTTACTACAAGAATGCACACACACAACCAAGTGCAAACCAAGATAAGCTTCAGTGCATTTTGATTTGAACATCATACTGTCTTTCTTTATTAATTTATTGACATAAAATTAATCTGCAGTTAATTTTTAATCAATTTATCAATTAAAACCTACAACCACAATGCGTAACTATTCTTTACCTTAAAATAACAGCCTCGAAATCATGTTGATGGTACAGTGTCTTGTAACAGGGTGAATGGTGTCTCTATCACTTGTTTCTGCACTATGTAACTTCAGTGAGAGGGTAGGATCACAGCGTTACATACATGTTTACTTCAACATACAAGTTTTCAACGCATAACTTTGTTATGACGTCATGAGTTTTATTTGTAGTTAGCACCAACATTACATCTGACAAATTGTTACAGACCTGGGATTTGTATACGACAGTGGTGTTGCACTCAGAAATTGTGGGGGGCACCAAATCACACAAAATGCTAATGTTGCTTGAGGTAATTTTTCCTGCAAAAATTCTAAATGTTTTTTCTCCAGCTGTAAACTGAAATTGTAAACGGAATATATGAGAAACAGATTGATTTATAATAAAAACAATCATTAGTTGTGGCCTTGATCTGCAAAAAAACTATCAAGAATCTACAGTGAACCTTACTGATACTGACACTGTGAATGAAGAGTCACAGTGATACACAATGTAAATGTCAGGCTGCTGCAGCAATCTCAGACACATAATCTATGTGTGATCCAGACAGGCACTTATCTGGCCATGGCGTGCATACACCTAAGGTAACATGACATTTGTCCATAGACAGACACCACCAGCACAGCTGTAGGCCTGTTACTGATTTACAGCTTCTCTCCTGGTTGATGTTTAAGGGACAGTTTTGTTCAGATCCACTGTTTGTTTTCTCCTCAACAGTCTCAAATTCAAACACAACAGTGTCAATAATACAGTGGAATGAATTAGGGCTGGAAAAATATATCAGTATTATATCGTTATTGTGATGGGAAACTATATATAGTCTTAGATTTCTGATATTGTTATACGTCTTGTCTTTTAAAGGCTGCATTACAGTAAAGTGATTTTAATAAATTTTTTTAACCAACCATCCTGTTCTTCTTGTTCTAATACTTGCCTTTACCCACTTAGTCATTATATCCACATTACTGATGATTATTTATCAAAATCTCTCGAAACTTTTATTATAATATTTATTTATTAAGTGTCTCATTTTAACAGCCTATTCTCATACCTAAAACATCAGTTTGACTGTATTTACTGCAAGAAATGCTGGGAAAAATAATAAGATTCATGGTAGTGACTGGGAAAACTGTACTCTACCATACTACATTGATAAAGATGGCTTTAGGAGGGCATACTATCTTATTATGTGTGTGTGTATATATATATATATATATATATATATATATATATATATATATATATATATATATACCTTACCATTAAGTGCCAGCGAGTATGACCTTTTAAAAAATTCTTCAAATAATGAGTGAATAGGTAATACAGGCCGAGCACTGCCTGCAGCGTTATAAAAATGAACATTGTTGAGTTCTCCGCTGGGTCTTGGCTGGATGTCTCTTCCTGCCACGGTCGGCCATGAAATCAGAGATAATTAAAGGTAAAATATCTGATTTAAATTCCCTGCTTCTGTCTATAAGGTGGCAGCTGCAGACAAGAGGCCAAGTTAGTGAGGACAGTAACGATTCACCTCCACATATGGCTTCTGCTGGTACAGTAGGACCAAGGAGGTTTATCTAGACTGATGCAATTAGCATGAGAGTCTGACATGATTAGAGACACATCCTGCCGCAGGGCCTGTCTGTGATTAACATGGCACCCAACAGAACACTCTTCCTTTCTTGTGCAGATACTCTCACTAAATAGCAAGTGATATTAAGAAGCCCTGCTGAGATGAGAAGGAACAGTTTGAATACCTTCAAAGCAATAACAAATATTACCAATACACCCGCTGGCTTTTATTTTGAAGAATTCTAGCTGAAACACAGTTTTCTAAAACATGAATTTATGATATTCAAGTGCTCGTTTAGCCAGGACTCTAAATTAAAGAAGTTCCAAAATAATGCACGCGGACACCGAGCCTGGTACATGAGGTAAAGTTAAATAAAAGAAGGTAGTGTAAGGGGAAATAAATAATTGATAACATATGTCTTCCATCGGCACAGAACAGAATGTTCTCGCTGCAGCAGCACCAGAGGTTGAAGACAGATCTGCACCACAAACACCACGTTCAGCTTCTCTGCTGACCGACTTTAAACTAGCAAACTGAGACACACACACAAACACAGACACATGCACACATGCAGTGTCACTCTGGCCTTGGACAGAGGCCTGCGCCACACAAAAGAGGTCACCTCGTAAAGAAAGTCCTGCAGTACTCATTTTTTAGGCATCCAAAGTTTGCATGATTCCCTTAAAATACTTCTGCATATTTTTCTCTTTTGTTTTTAAAAGCGTATAGTGATGCACAATGATGATTTGGTGCTAGTTTTTCAATGCCACATTAGTCCGATCACCACATCTGTCAGAGTGCCTACACATGACTGCAACCAGCTAATGATTTATTCATTATTGGCTGATCTGCTCATTATTTTCTTTCTTAATCAATTAATCATTTCTGTCTCTGTTAGAAGATTGTGGAAAAAAGGCCTTTCTTAGTTTCCCAAAGCCAAAGGTCAACATATTCAAGATGCTGGGTTCCTTCAACTAACAGAAGTAAAAAAAAAAGAAAAAAAAAGAAAAAAAGGGAAAGATGTCCAATTTCCATGTAGAAAAGTAATACATGTATATGATTACAAAGCTGGAACCACCACAATGTTTGGCCTCAATGCCTCACTAGTGACTCCAATGATCATAATCAATAACCAAAAAAGTTGCTTATTTATATTTATATTCTGTCAATCAACCAATCGATTAAACAATCAGTGTTTCAGCTCAACAACAACAAAGCAGAGATAAAATGAAATTCTCTCGAGCTTCATGATGCAAAAAACAGTGATGTGGTGTCAATAACAACATTGTTTTAACCTCTATAGTGACATCATGGCAGAAAAACACCAACATGAACAAAAAAAACTTTCTTTCATTGTGATTTTTTTTCACTTCCATGAGTTTCACCTCTTCCAGCCATTAAAACCTGGCTGAATGCATGTGATTTTGAGTGTAGCCTCCACTGTACATCCCTGCCCTCTGTACTTACAGCACGCTGGTGGCCAGCGGGATGTCCGCCGCAGCTGGGGCCCTCTCCAGCCCGATGTTGGAGCAGTTGACGACGCAGGACGGCTGGGGCACGGCCGGCGCGCAGCTGCAGTTAACGGGACACGGGCTGCAAGTTCTGCCGCCGTCCCCCTGCGGCCCGGAGCCCCATGCCTCCAGGCAGCAGAGCGCCACAAGCAGACTGGAAAAGAAGCTAAACCTCGGGACGCAGACGCCATGTTTTCGCTTGGATAAAGTCTGTCCATTTCCACAAGGCATAGCTCACTCACATCTCATCGCCTCTGATGGTGTAAGTCCTCTCAGTGTGGGAAGAAGGAACTAAATACACGGGACAAAGGAAAACACACGCGTCCTGTTTTCCCTCTCATGTGAGGAGACAAAAACAGAAGAGGGATGTAAATATTTGTCACCGTTTTCTCCTCTTACGTCTTCTTTAAACTTCTGGTCGGGTCCCCTTCCTCTGAAAATCTAACGGGGCAGCTCCACAATCCTTTCAAGGAAAAAAAGTTTTGGAGAACTTCCTCTCTCCTCCTCCTCCTCCTCCTGCCACTGGATGCAGTTCCTGGAGCCGCCGCTGGGAGCAGGCTCTGATTCCTACTTGAAGTATTAAAGGTGCACTATGTAGTTTTGGGGAAAACTTTTTAATCAGCAGATAAAAATCTTCATTGAATGATTTTTTTAATTTTATTTTTATGGCTAAACAAACTAAATAAACAAACTCTTTGTTTTCATGGCTTAATAAACTGAGTAAACAAACTGACCTTAAAGGACAACACAGTTTCATACTGTTTTACTTTGTTTATATGTGGCCGACCCTGCCACCTTTCTAGCTTCAAACAGTGTTCTGGGACCTTATTTTCCTCTGAGAACAGCTTGTTTATTCAGTTATGGAAAAGATAAATATTTTTGCGTTTGTATTATTACCTCATTCATATTGTAAATATTAAAATTCTTCTCTAAAACTACATAGTGCTCCTTTGATAGACTAATATTCTCTTCTTCAGAAATAACACCTCTTCAGACTTGTATGAGCAAAACTTTCAAATAAAATAGAAATCATGACAAGTTAAAAATAGTTACAAATGAATGATGAATATAGCATTAGTGTTTATATTCAATCAAGTCTGTTCAATAATATTTATGGTCTTCTTACAATTATAGCAGTCATGATTGGATTAACCTACTAGTGGGCCTGAGGGCAAAAAACCAGGCCCCTATTAACCTTCTGTTTACAGTCATTTGATTTATCACATTTCCTCTTATGGGATTTGGATGCCCGGTAAGACAAGTAGTAATGCAAAGGCCTTTTGATATTTCCGTCAATGTACTGCTTTATTGGTAGCCACATGATCCCAAAACAAATTTGCAGTTTATTATGAGTAAATTAAGGTAGTGGAAACCAACTGACTTCCCAATTAAAGTGAGGCCTTGAGGGACCCTGAGGGTCTGGAGCTCCAGGATACTTGCCCTGATTTGCCCACTCAGTAGGTTAATCCATCCTTGATTAAGATGCCAGGTTCAATTTATTCTTCGATAAATTCCCATGAACGACAGTGTTTCCATCCTGATGGTTCTCACACTAGTTGACTGCCCCCCTCCCCTCTCCCCCGCCGGACAGCTTTCACATTCATAAAGTCGTTCAGGAGCTGAGAACACTTCTGTATGTACACTAGTTGGTTTGCGATCTGCTAATATACACAAAGAACAAGAAGCGAACTCTTGCGTCATCAACACATAGCATAGCAGTCATAGAGGTGCACTTCCGTGTTTTGGCACAGTTGCTTTCACACCTGATGTGAACCGAGTACAGTACATGTGTTCACACTAATCAAACAAACTGGACTTTGGTATCAAGTGTACTCAGGAAGTCTCGCTACTTTGGGCTTCACCTCCTTACACTGGCGGCTTTTTTGTGTTTTCCGACCAGATACTATAGCTGACATTACTTGCTGTTCAGTTAATATTAGCACTTCGTGTTATCCCTCCATGCTGTCCTCACAAGTGCTTCTGAGAGGTGATGGAAGTTTCTCAGCTGGCAGGTCTCTTTTGAAGTTTTATCAGAACGTCTCTGGGCATAAAAAACTCCATATGAGGTTGAGTCAAGTGAACAGCCTTCCAACTTCAGCTCAAGCCAAATCAATTCAGCTGCACATGCATTTATACAGTAGATGTTTTACTGGCACAATAACTAATGTACAATTTTGCCAAAGCAGCATCATTGTGTGCATGTGTTTATGTGTGACAGTATCTCTGCCTGAGATGAGCTACATGTAGGTTGAAGAGCGCTGTACCCCGGAAGCAAAACCTCCACCCTGCATAGATGTACTCAGAAATTACTTAGAAGATGAAACATCAAAGTACAGAAAACATATAAATTTTTCAGGTGAAAAGTAAGAAATCACTATGAAGCTGCCACTTCAGCATCTTGAGGCAGTGATATAACTAAAACATGGCCTTCATCACCCACAGAGATGTGACACTTTTCATCTCACTGAAGTGCAGAAATGACATCGCTCTGCTGTGATTTGATGGTGAAATGACAGTCGTAAAACTTCATGTTTTTTACATTTTAAAAAACAAGCCCTCCCGTCTCTCTCTGCAGTATTTCCTGAGGCCGTGCAGGGCACGTGTTAGAGGTGTTTCCTGGGTATTTGACTTGGCCGGGGCCCACCCACTCTCCCTGCAGGCATCTGGTGCTCTGTACAAAGAAAAGACGAGTCCCACAATAACTGTTGCGCTCTCTTATCCTCATTGGCAGCTTTTCATCGCTGAGTTCATATCTGAGAAGCAAAACGAGTGTGAGTGGAAGAGTGGATGTACCAAATGTTCTCAGACAAATAACAATTTCAAAAAGTATAAAGCAATAGAAGACAAAATGATTTGTTAGAAACAATCCTCTTTCAGAGGGTCATAGCTCCTATATTCTGTTCCAACTCTTAATTGAAGCTGTATGATGTTAAGAGTGTTTTTATGGCTGCACTTTTCAGTCAAATGGAAATATTCCAGATATCTTGTGCCTGATTTCCCCCAAACTCAGGCTCATAATATCTGATATCATTTGAAACTTTGGGATCTTCGCTGGACTAATATTAGTTCTGTAGGTTGGTCCTTGTTAATTATATGCAGAAATGTAAGAGGGAAAAGATTAAAAGTGTTATTGATAAAGTAGAAGCATTTTGACCAGAAATGACCTGAAATTGTGAGATAAATTGAAAAAGAAAAGCAGAAAAAGATAAAAGAGAGATGTGTCAAAGAAAATACTCATAGTGGTTTAAGCATGTATGTCAGATATAGACATCATAAAACATGAAATCCTGAAATATTTCTTCTTTGAAAAAAGATAGACTGTAACTTTGATGCCAGTCTTGTCCGGCATGTTCTCTGTACTGCCAGAATTTCCCTTTGAAATGACACTCGTCTCTTCATTCGGTGGCAGGTGTTTACGAATGAACCTTTAGATCTTTCCTCACCAGAGAGTCTTCATACATCTTATCTTCAACCACGGCCGTGAGCTCTTGAAACCCAGGCGTTGGAATTGAAGTTGGAGTGCAGCCCCTCTGAAAGACACAGAGCCAGTTTATACGTGGAGCTGTTCAGGGGCAAGGAGGGAGGGAAATGACACAATTCATGTCAAGTTTAATTGCGTGACCTATAATTACAGTGAGAGCCTCAACGGGCTTCAAAAACCCAGATTATACAAGACACAAAAGGATCCGTTATCACGGTCAGGCAAAGCACAGCAACAGAGTGCTCCGTGAAGAGGAAACATGGAACATTTAATTTCATATAATATTTTTTAGCTGACATTTCTTGGTGCATGCTGGTTTTCTTCAAGCACAGTTTTGACTAATTTTGCTTTAAAAAAGTGACTGGGACAAAATTGGTCATGTTCCCCCCATCCCCACTGTAAATACAGCCTATGACTGCAAGCCTGACCATTCACCAATATTATTGCTACCAAAACATTAATTTACGATTTGAAACTTAATTCCTCATATTCATTGAATCGTATTCCTGCCTGTGGACAAACCTTTAAAAAAACTTTTGAATGTTCAGCTTGCCTGCTGTGCACTGAGCAAAACAAGACTATAAACTGGCTATATATTAATTGATAAATTAACTGAAAGTGTAACAATTGAAAACTATCTAAATTTTCGTGATATATAGTGGCAAACTATGTGATCTATTCCAGAAATTTTGTATGAATTTACACAAATGTCAACCTGCTGGTGCTTCTAGGATCACCAAAATGAAAACTACAAAAACATCTGGAAATATCCCCAGGTGTCCTTAAAAATATCCAGTGGTGTGAATCAAACTGCAGCCGGCCGTTTGGCAGCCTTGTTGACTTGGAGTAACCCCACCACCACCACCTTCATGTCATGTGAAAGGTGGCTAATAAAGGTATAATTTGAATGTGATATGCCACGTTCGTACAAATGTCAACCTTGGATGTAAATGTGGTTTGAAGAGATGTTAACTTCTAACATGATATCTTGGCGACTGGGCTGAAATCCTTTCATGCCAATACATCCAATAGTTTCAGCCTGGACCAAAGTGCTGGACATCCCTATAGAGCCATGCTGTTAGCATGGCTAAAAACAGCACTATAAGTTGGTGATGTTTTAATTTTTCATGTGCAAGGAGTTTTATCTGCAAGACACAGGAACACAGTTCACTACATCAAGCACCAGTTTGAAAAGCTTGAATCTTATGTGTCCTATATATTGTCAGTTTCTTCTAAACCATAAAGATATACTTCATTATATTTGGATTTTAGCCTCCCAGCCTGTTCTAGCTCATCCCTATTTAAACACACATATCTAAAAATTTGAGTACTGTAGATATTGAGTTGATCTCCTCTCGGTTGACCATAACACACTAGTGGAGCTGGCCCAGTTTGTCTAAATGCATGAAACGTCGTATTCTGTGTTTGTCTGGCTGGGACTGGTCCAGTCTGGGCCAGGGTGAAGGTAAAATGAGCATGGCTCCTGTTTGGATATGGGGAGGGTCCTCCAGTCCGGCCAGGAAAACAGCACTTACTGAGGCCTCTGTCTATGTTATTGTAGGGCTACAGGAAGAGAGGGGGAGAGGAGGGGAGTGGGGAGGACGACGGATGAGGAGAGAATGCAGAAGGAGAGAGTGAGGAGGGTCTGGGGAGGGTGAGGGAGACGGAGACGGAGACGCATGTTAGAGAGGATCTGGGAAAAAAGATGATATAGTGATAGAAAGCAGGAGAGGGTTAGGAGAAAAAGATCCCTCACGTAAAAAAGGAAGTGGAGATGAAGAAAACGTAAATCTTTCATTTTACACGAGTCGGTGGTTCTCATCTTGGGGACAGGGATCCCTGCATGAGGTCACTAAATGAATCTAGTGCAGCAGTGGAAAGTAACTAAAGACACCTGAGGTAATGTTTTAATACTACTTCATACGTCCACTCCACTCTATTTCAGGGGGAAATGTTGTGCTTTTTACTCCCCTACATTTAACTCACGGCTATAGTTTGTGGTGACTTTGAGCACTAGTAAACATTTCTCATTGGAGAAATTAGAAATAAGGAAGGAAATGTAAAATATCAGCTTTTGTCAGGAAACATACATCAGCAGTGACAGTAAAGAGGAAAGAAGCTGCTCTGTAGTCTGGTGGTACGACAGCGGATACTTCTGCATCTCCTGCCAGACGGCAGCAGGGTGAACAGACTGTGGCTGAGGTGGGTGTTGTCTTTTAGTATCCTTGTTCTCTGCAGACATCTCACTTCACCGCTGTCACTGATGCTCTGTAGATGTGTACCGATGATGTTCTGGGAGGTTTTAATCACCCGCTGTAGAGCCTTCCTGTCCTAAGCCGTACACGAACCATGCCAGTTCATGATGTTTACAGTCAGGATGCTTTCTATTGCTTTCATCTATCTGCTACACAACAGTGAACACATTGTACGAGAAAGACGAGAAAGCAGCTCTACTCATTCAGCTTCACAAACACTTGAAGCTATTATTATCTAGCTGATAGAGAGGCCAAACAATAGTATGATATATACTTTATTATAATAAACTCTCCTACAAATGGTATTCTCCAGACGTAACATACACGTTTGGTACAAACCCCAGCAAAAATCTCATCATCATATTTTTCACATTTTTTCAGTGAGAATGAAATAAACATTACTTTTCCCATTAAAAATCAGGACTCATGTCACAATCTAAATAGCTGTCAAAAATATTTGTTTGCATATTGTTAAGAACTTGATAATATTTTTGTATTTTAAATTCAGAACAACTTTTACTTGTTACAGAGTAACTTAAGTGAATGTCCCTCTGGGGATCAATAAGGGGTTATCTTATTTTTACAGAGTGTGTGTGTTCGTACTTTAGCTTCAATGATAAGTTCACCCAAGAATCAAAATTCAGTCATATTCTACTCAACCTCATGCTGATGGAAAGTTAGGTGAAGTTTTGTAATCCACAAAGCATTTCTGGAGCTTCACAGCAAAACAGTGTTGCAGCATTCTCCTAAAAAAAACCCCAAAACAAACAAATGGATCCATACAGCTTCTCTGGTGTTAAAACGGAAAAAACAAGCAGAATAAATCCCCCCTGAAATGGCTCTGTACAGCTTGTCCTGCATAATCCAAGTGTTAAGGGTGTAAATAACATCTGAGACTTGGATTACACCAGAGAAGCTTTATGGATCCATTTAATGTTTTGTTTTGTTTTGTTTTAAAAAAATTTTGTGGTCCCCATCAAAACATTACAAAACTTCACCTGACTTTCCATCAGCATGGGAGTGAGCAGAGTAGATATTGACTGAATTTGCATGAGCAGAGTAGATATTGACTGAATTTGCATTTTGCATCCTGCCCCCCCATCACCTGCTTTTAACCTGGTGGTATGACCACAACATCAGTCAGTGTGTGTAGTGCGAGTAGCGTCAGTGTGGTGCAGAAAATGGACAACACAAGAAAAAGAGAAAGGGAAGATCTGAAAGGGAGTGCATTAAGAGAAGAAAAACCTGAGAGCAAAGTGTCGTTAAACGCTGTTAGATTACATATATTTTCATGAGCAGGCGACATGATGGTGTTTAAAAAAGAAAGAAAATAGCCATAGCCTTCCAGCAGGGCAGCCCTCAGCATATCATAATCACATCATAATATTACAGCCTATCTTTCCTGAGTTACTTCTCTCTGTCAGGTGGAAGCACTCAGAGCTATGAGAAGATATACATACGTAAGTCCAGTCAGACCTCTGAGGAAACACCATGCTGTAAAACAATCACTTCAGAAGTCCACAAAAATGGTAAAGATCAATAATTATTACTGTTGTTGTAATTATAGAAGTGACATTTCTCTTAAAAAGGAAGAGACGTGGCTGCATTTCTCTATTTTGGATGTTACTGGCATAAACAGTAAACATAAAACTTAGTTCAACAAAAGGCTTACAGTACGCGGTCTGGTTTGAATAGAGTGATTGTTGAGTTTGGCCTGGACTGATGTTATTATCCCAGTCTGTCCCTGAGGACAATATGAGTACTTCTTCCACAAAATAGCTGGACAAAATCATTGCCTGGGTAAAAATAAGACACCATACATTTTGATCATATGTACCTATATTGGATTTTCTGTAACAGTTTCTTCCAACAAAATACTGTAGTTACACCTGGCCAGGCCTCTAAAAATGATTCAGATGAAATGATTGTTTGATAGAACTGCTGGTAAAGACCTGCTGAATGTATTGTATTCTCCTCTGTGGTTATCTGTTAATAGCAACAAATGGAAGAAGAGAAGTAAAAAGTGTGAGAAATGGATGATTGCATCACTGCCAACATCTCTGCAATCACTCCCATTGTGTTTAACCAGCCCACCTCCACTTCATCATCCACCTGTAAGATCTAATTCTAGTTTCTCTCAGTTGGAAAAATGATCTTCATTACCCGGTCTCCATCTGGCCTGAGCTCAACGCATACCGGCATGTAAGTGTGTGTTCAGGACTTTCTTTCTGTTCTGCTTTCACTGTCGCTGCTGTGGGCGTATAAATCCCTTTGAGACATGAGACACTGGGCGACCACACACATAGGAAAATCCATATGATATGCAGAGCGGAACAAAAGCTACTACTATTACCAAAGGAATATGTGGTGGTGTTGTGTAGGAGTGCATTATGTTAAAATGTGTGTCTATTTTTCCTTTTTGACATAAATGGAGGAACAAAATTTTTTGAAATACCCTAAATATCAGGAAAAAATCAGACAGCTGGAAGGGGACAGGAAAGAGGTGAAGCGGCAGAGGAGCAACAGAAAGTAGGGCATCAGCAGCAAAATGTCAAATACGGCATGTGGAGCTGGAATCTTACGCAATAAATTAATGATCGATTTCAATCAAACCAGAGGTGATTGTAGAAAGACAAACCAAGACTGTTTTGTTGAGTTTTCTTTTATGTCAAATTTAAATGAAGTTTGCTTTACGATGAGTTGATAAGGTAATTAGGCTCGTCTTAGTTCGGTAAAAGGTTTACTTATTAGACTAAGTAGACTTTTACGTCTCTCAGCTGAAACTACAGGGGCTATCGGACTATTATTTCTTGCGGTACAAGGTGGTATTAGGAGACATGACCGACCGGCAGGGCTAGCTAGCATGATACATCTTTGACATAACGTCAAGTCCAGTTGCCTACGATACAGCACTTAGAATTACCATGACCTGGATGACTGAGAACCTTCATCAGCTCTGCTCACATTCTTATAGTCAACCAAATGTGAACTTTCCAGATGACTACAGAACTTCTGACAGCCATTTGGTAGCTTTTTTCAAGATATTTGCAACATGTAAGATGATAATAAAAAAAGGATTTGCTGAACCTTTTATGCCCAACATTCTCTGCTACACAATCGTAAGCATGCATAAAAGAAGAGAAAGCTGTTTTTTTCTCATCCAGCTTAAAAAAGACTCAGCAGTAGTCAACGAATGTATCAAGGCCACAGCTAAGTGGTTTAACTTCAATATTAGACTTACATGCCCGCATTGGACTCAAGAAAGGTGAGCATGTCACAAATAAATAGACTCGGCCAGAGAGCACTCACAGAGTGCATACCTCCGCCAAGGCTGTGCAGTTATCTAGAGGTGTATCCGAAATATGCATCACAATACACAAAATGAGGCTGATGGCCAAGGTAAAACATAAATTATACAATGGAAAAGTCTTTTTAATTGAATCAAGGCTGGGTTTGATGAGGTATAAAGGAGATAAATTATAACATCATCTTAGTTTTGGTTTTTAAGAAAGAGTTTTTAAGTATGTAACATGGCAATTTATTTGCCACCATGATAAACACCAAACACAGCTCTGACCCTCTCTCTATACTTCTCTTCCCGTTGTGGTGTGTTTTAATGAGGATACGCTGCTTTGGTCTGTCAAGTAATCTGATTCTACGGTCCTCTCAACCTACCTGCTGTCTACCTAAATAGCAGACAGTGCTCATCTTTAATGTCTTAAATTAGGCAGGATACTTGGTGCAACACCTTTGAAGGTCAGATCATGTGCAGGTGCCACATGAGGGGCTGCTGTAGATCAGTAGTGGAGCAGGTTTGATATTAATTGTGTTCAAGCCTCTTCTCCTGTTGAAGTGTCCTGAGGCAAGACATCGAAAACCCAAATTATTTCAGATGTGTGTATGAGGAAATAAATGTAAGTAGTTGTTGACAAAAGCATCTGCCAGGTGAAGGGACCGGTCAAGAACTCAATATGTGGTCTCACCGGCATTGCAGCAGGACAGATGTTTTGATGCTTGATGTTGTGGCAAGAACCACTGAATTGCACTTATTGAAATTATGATAAAGCACTGAATACCTATTTTTAAATAATCATCTTGCTGTTTTTAAAAAAAAAATATGATACTCTCTCTCTACTATCATTTCATTTATCACCACCCTATCTTCACTGATTTACCAGCTTCATAATTTCATCAGCCTTCAGCCCTCCCTCTCAGCAGAGTCATCAGCCACCACCACCTCCTCCAGTGTCTAGACTCCATGGGGGGGGGGAGAATTTATCTTGCTGCTGCTCAGGGCAGCTCAGACACCCCTCCATCATAAAATCTCCCTGTAGAGTCTAAGCACCAAAGACTTTCTGACAACATTTAATTATCACATTTCATCTGCTGTAATAAACATAATCTTTACCTCATTTACTAGTCTCTCCTGATTACAATATGCTCACACTGCATTCTAAACAACAACAAGTCCACAAATGAGTAAATAATACCAATTTCACACAAATGACATCAAAGTTATATTTAAAGGAATAGCTCAGCATTTTGGGAAATATGTTATAAGCTGGAGTTGGGTGAGATGATCGATACAGTACCACTCATGTCTGTCCATTAAATATGAAATGACAACAACAAGATTGGTATCTTAGCTTAGCTTAACATACGGACTGGTAACAAGAACTAAACAGAAAACATTAACCTTGTATCTAGCTTCTTTAATCTGTATAAAATATAGTGTATACAGCAAGTTGCAGTTTTGTGACCCAGTAAGTATTTCTTAGCCGAGTGCTGTGACTTCCTGGAACCTTGTCACTATCAACCCTTTTTTGGTCACTATGACTTGTACCACCAGGAATTCTCTTAATCTCTTTTCCTTAATCAATACAATCATCATTGACTTTTGCCTTTGACAAAACCACAAGGGTAGCCTTTGAGGCTAACATTAGCATACTACTGTTGACAGAAAATTAAAATCTCACCTCCAGGTGTTGCTGAAGAATAGAAAATGTGTTCTGAATATACTGAATTGTTGAACTGCCTGCTTTTGTTCTTTCCTCACTGTAACACATTACCACAACAAGTTGCTTCACCAGGCTAATCTTAATTTTGTTTACGTCTGCTTCCCCATAGACCATATTCACATAGTGGCCACTTTCCTTTGACATCACGCTCAGGGTGGGAACCTCAAATGTGGTACTGCTGTGTTCCAGGTTGCAAATCATATAAATGTAGGGAACCTAAGAAATTGTTATAATTTAACCCCTTCCTGATTGATCAGCAACTGAAAAGACAATTGATAGTGAAAATCTGGAGGGACATTTAACCACTTCCTAGCTAACATAACTGTTTGATAGTGTTATTATACGATAGGAAAGGCATAAATTAATTCTAAAATATAAATGTACATCTTGGACACGTTTATTATTGTAACGTTCACTAGGAAGTGGTTGAGAGCTAACGTTAGCTAATGGGTAATCAAATAAGTTGTTTTACCCTGAAATATGTCCCGATGTCCCTACATTTTTCTACATTTTTACGACTTGCAGCCTGGAACACAGCAGGATAACATTACCCCAGCATTTGAGCTTCCCACCCTGAGTGTGATGTCAGAGGAAAATGGCAGTTGTGTGAATATGGTCTATGAGATCACGTGAGAGGGATGTGAGCCCAGCTTCAGTCTGCAAAGCCGTGAAGCCAGAGTGCTGAAGCCATGCCACTGCCGCTGCACAGATCAGTGTTTGCTGTTTACTCAAAATTTTGTATTTTGCACATTTCGACACTGCACGTTCTTTGGTCCTCAGCAACAAACCTTCCCAGTGTGAAGTAGATCGGATCAACGGTTCTTGAGATATGTGAGTCACATACAGACAGACACAAATTTCTGCTTGTATATGTATATATACAAGCAGCATACATGTATATTATTAGTTTATAATGCGAGCAGGAGAATATTAAGCTGTTTTCCATCTATGTTCTGACAATATGCTCATTCTCCTTTCTTTCTCTGGGCTGCCATGTTTCCCTGTTTTCCTTTTACCTCTCTCACATACACACTGCCCAAAAGACAATAATGCCCTTTGACAGGCTGGTAAGGTCAACCCTCGGGCTGTGTGATAGCTTCACTCCAGGGGATTGTTGTGGAGATGGGCATATAATTTCCACCTTTTACCCACCTGACACTCAGATACTAACTAAGGACTGCATGTGTGTATATTTAAGTGTGTTTGTGTAAGTGTGTGTGGTGTGGGTTAGGTAGTGGGTGGGGGGAAGGGTCCTCCTCTTCCTGTGACTATGTTCCCGTCATAGAAGGAAGAAATACAGCGAAAAAGAGGTAACATGGGAGGATACAGACCAGTGGAAGTCAATGATAAATGTTGCATGTGTGTGCGCACGTGTGTGCGCATGTGTGTGCGCATGTGTGTGTGTGTGTGTGTGTGTGTATGTGTGTGTGTGTGTGCAGTGAAAAAGAGTTACAGGTAGAATTGGACTGCTGGTAACACATTTTCAGATGACTGACATTTAGAGATAATGAGAAATGCAGCTTTCATAAAAGCAAAAAGCAAAGCAGAATACCTTGTGCTGCCCTTTCTGTGATGTGACATAAAAACTGAATACATTACATTTCATCATCTTGTATAGATAAACTCAGTTCTTAAAGGAAACTCCACCAAT
Organism: Pagrus major; assembly: GCF_040436345.1. Taxonomy (NCBI): domain Eukaryota; kingdom Metazoa; phylum Chordata; class Actinopteri; order Spariformes; family Sparidae; genus Pagrus; species Pagrus major. The sequence goes on along the minus strand of NC_133215.1, from coordinate 26,338,949 downwards.
TTAAGACATAAAAATGTGTTGATAGGTATTGGGGAGTACTACTGCATATGCGAAAAAAAAAGGTATGAAGCCTTTTGTGGCTACAGCGGAAGCTGCATGTAATCCTAATAATTGCCTCCAGTGATGTCACTCAGTGCATTGCGGGTTATGTAGTCAGCAGGTTTTGAAAAGTAGTCCACTGGTCTAACATTGCACTCCTATAACACTGTTGGACTCATTATGGGCAGCTTAAAAACAAATGATCAAATTCATTACAGCAGAACCGAGATATCGCCTTTTTTATTCCACACAATTTTCTTCCTTTTCAAAACCTGCTGACTACATTACCCACAGTGCAACTTATCCACTGAGTGACATCACAGAGGCAATTTGTCAGAATAGTACTCCCCAAGACCTGTAAACACACTTTAATGCATAAAATTGGCGGAGTTACCCTTTAATGATTGACAGTCATAGTCATGTATATATAATTTTTTGTTTTATAATATATGAAAAATGACAATTGGTGTCAATATATATCGAGAACATATCATTTTACATATTCAATAATACACTGTAAGGACATTATTACAGAAATTATATATTTCAATACATGTGACTAATTTTAAAGATTAGCTAGTGTTGGTATATATATATATATATATATATATATATATATATATATATATATATATATATATATATAAAATATATTTCCATTGTATAAGGCTGATTTTAAAGATATAGATTTTGTTTGTGACTTTGTGGAAAGAGTTATTGTTACATTTTTTTCCTGTGAATTGTTTCATGTGACATAATGTACTTTTTTCACTTTGAGTTTGAGTTTATTACCTTGCAAAAAGTACAAATGTTCATGATATAAATTAGACCTGTTTCTGCGTTTCTTTGCTTAGAAAGCGATCTTTCCTGGGCTGATAGCGTGCTTGCATTGGAAATCTTATTACGTATTGGTGAGCCATCATTCAAAGCAATTTGAATTCACACCAGCAGGAGCTCCCACACCCTTAAAAGAGCTTTAAATTCATCCTGGGAGGGATGAAGAAAGCAGCAGCATCCTCTGTGGGCTCATCTTACAGCTCACTAGCAACGACTCAAGCTGTCTCCGGAAGAAGCCGAGAAAGGACAATTAATTTAAAAAAGGTCATTCCTATCTTTTCAATAATGAGGAACAAACACAAACAACTAACCACTTTGAAAAGGTGAGACTCAAAGTCATAATGGATAGAAAGGACCTTATTTGCAAAATCAATTGTATTTTTTTCTTGTTTAACTATCATTGTGATTTTTATGTTGCCATTTACATTTAACAAGGACACAGGGTATACAAAATAACTGTTTGTTTTTTTAGCTTTTGGCTGTGATAACATTCTCAAAGGGCTTCACAGGCCATCATTACACAGGAAACACAGCCAGTCCTCCTCTCTATTCTAAAGGTGGATAGTTTCAGAACATGCCGGCGGGAGTCTTATGGTGCTACAGAACAAATTTCCACTTGACCTTGCTTTCAACACACCATAATAGTCATGTCAAGGATGAGATGGATAGCATGCTTAAAGTGAGGTCCAAACACTTGCTGCTGGATTGAATTTGCTTTCACTACAAGCAGAATGACTGTGAGAATGTCATCAGGCCACTGACCTTGCAGCTTTGTAAAGCAGACTAAATCCAACCAGCAGTCCAAAACCACATTTTCTGGAAATAAGCTCTGGGGCAAATTTCCTTGGAATCTGCAACACTAACAGCTGGGACTGTTTATTTTTTTTCTTCCTCAAATATATTTTAAATCAGTACAGTGCTCCCAGCTGCTCCTTGTTGGTCAGCCCTGCTGGTATTCAACCAATTTCCAGATTACCATTCATTCACTATAGGTAACACATTAAGGACTGCTCATTATATTCTAACACCTACCATAATCCTAGTCTCTCTTAGGTAAGGGTCGAGTGCGACTAAAGTGTCTGAATACATTAAACCAGAGAGCTCTGGTAATCCAGATGTTTAATATGCATAACAGGCAACTGCAATGTTCTGGTTTGAGTACAAACTATGTTACATGTAATCATATGTGTTGTTATTTATAAAAACACTAAGATTCACTCTAAGGTTCGCTGCTGACGATGTGCTTTTAATACAACAGCTAAATCCTTAAACCAAAAATAATTTGCAAAAACCACTGCAGTACATACCCTACAATATATTCATGTCTGGATGTTATCTCTGTATAAGACTCTCATGTGCTCAAATACACACTGCAGGTATACGTGTTGCTTTGACAACTACAGTGATCAATCCCAGGTGAGCAGGGGTCACACTTAGAATGTACACGAAGATGTGCAGGTGAAAAGGTCAGTATGAACAGCAAACGAGGAGTGAATTGATTGAAATTTGAAATGTATCTCAACTCTATACTTAGAAATGTCTGACCTGAGCAGTATTGTACAGAAGCAGCCTTTTTGGCTTGGAAATGGGAGCAGCTACAGGGGGACATCAAGTTATAGTCAAATTTATTCAGGCTGTGTGTGATTGTCCTGGATCAGCTGTGGTTTACCTCTAATGTTCACCCGTTCGCCTGTCATACATTAATTAAAGGTACACTGTAGAGTTTGTGTCCACTAGTAGCGCTAATGAGCAGTGATTTTGTTTTCAATTGTATTCTATGGTGGCCCTGAGGGTCAAAACAAAAGGAAATTTTGCAATACACAACATTTTTGGAAAACACAACGTTGCTGTGTTTTGACCCTGTGTTTGACAAGCTCGTACCCTTATCACTGAATGTACACAAAACTTTTTGTTCATTTGCAAGAAAACTCTAAAGAGCACCTTTAAGGGTGCAAGCAGTCAGAGGTTTCAGTTTGCACTTAGACATTTAGCATGTAGCCTGCCACAACAATAACACTAAATGCTGATTTGAATCCTAACTGCTAACAACAAAGTCGACTTTGACCAACAGCCACAGACGAAAAAAGTTTTTAAAAGAAGAGGCTTTCTGTCAGTTGGTCCTGGAAAGTATAGATAGACCTGAACGCACACACACACGCACACAACACGCACAAACACACAAACCTGAAGTGCTGCCTTATTCCCATCTGACAACAAATATGGATTTTCCTCGACTGAGGCATGTTGTTTGATGTCTGCACTGAAAATACTCAGGGGACTTCACTCCCCCCTCCCACTTGGATAAACACATACTGTATGTGCATGCTTGTAATTTACCAAAGCCACCAACCAGGTTTAATTTTTTACATATAAACACATAAATAATGAGGGTTTTTTCCCTACTGATTGATTTTTCTCATTCTTCCTCTGGTCTACTTACATCCACTTGTTTCTATAGCGTAGCCTACATAAGGTGTGTGAATACTCGCTCTCCTTAACAAACCTTGACTACAGTCTTCCAGTAAGGCAGACGTGAACTGGACTCTTTATTGAAGCATCCACTCTTCTGAAAAGCTCTCCATCTCTTCTTCTGCCAAAGACATACATCCAGGTGAGTGAGGCTCTTCAACGATGCTTGTAGTGACATGAATGGAGATCACTGGATTCCAGCACCAGACCCATCTTCCATCTATCCAACAAAAGCCCCACACCCTGGGGGGTTCGCACTATGCTAGGCTTTGTATGGTGTATGCATGGTGAATATTTTTGCATGTTTAATTCTGTGTCTGACAGTATTTTAATGTCTCTGTTTTATGTGGTAATGTTAGATGATTTAATCTGTGTGCGTGGAGAGGGAGAGAAAAGATATTTCAAATAAGCCCTGCAGATCAGGCTGTACAATACCTCTCACTGATTTTGCATTTGGACCTGGAACAAACTCACACCTCAGTGACAGAGACACATTAGTCTGTTTGAAGCGTTCTTTATTCATTCTTTCAGTGTCTGAAAAAGAAGATAAAGCTTTTGGTCTAAACTACAGCCATTGTTGCAGAAGCAATGATTCAGAAATACTTGTGGGAATATATTAGACCACAAAGTTCACATTCTTGATTGCTGAAAATTAATAAATCATATATGCTGACATTTGTTAGTCAAAGTAGTAATACCTCAACATAGATAAGATACTCCATTAATGTTACTTAAGCTAAAGTATTTAGATATATTATATATTAATTAATTAATCTTTCATTCTTAATTCTTTAATCGTGAACCTTTGAGCAAAGTGAAACATAGTACTGAGCAGAAGACTCAGTATAATGTTTTATTTTACTTGAAGGTGCACACCAAGAGTAAGTAATGATTATGTGATTAACAATTACTCTAACTCTTCTCTATTACGTTTCACTTTACTTGAGGGTGAACAAAAAATTAACTTATGATTAAATAATTACTTATTAACAAGTCTACTTGGTAACTACTCAGAAGGCTTATGTTTAACTTTACTTGGAGGTGCACAAAAAGAGTAACTAATGATTAAGTAATTAGTCATTTACGAGTCACCTTGGTAACTAAGTATTATCTTTCACTGAAGGTCCACTTGGTAACTACTCGATCTTGATTCACTTCACTTGAAGCTGAATGAAAAGTAACTAATGATTAAGTAATTAGTAAATAAAGAGTCTACTTGGTAACTTCTCAGTAGGCTCATGTTTCACGTTACATGAAGGTGCACAAAAAGAGTAACTTATGAAGTAATTATTAATTAACAGATCTATCTGGTGACTACTCGGTATTGTTTGACTTTCCTTGGAGGTGCACAAAAAGAGCAACTACTGATTAAAATTAGCAATTAACGAGTGTACTTGGTATCTGCTCTACATTATGTTTCACTTTTGTACACAAAGCGTAAGTAATGAATCAGTAATGAGTAATTAATGAGTCCTCACTAGTTAGTGGCTGATTCATAGTTATCAGGAACAACTGATGAAAAAAGTGGTCAGAATGTGGATTCACAGATATTAATAAAGTAATCATTACCTACTGATGAATTAATATAGCATCACCAAGTCTGTTCTCTCTGCCTTATTCATCATTATCTGCTATATAGTCCTTGAATCCACAGTCCACAGTTATTGAGGGATTAATCATTAACGATTCATTAATTATCACTCATCACATTTTGGGTAGCTTATTGTAAAGTGATACCAATAAATAAATAATAAATCATTCGTTACATTTCACCACTGATGCTGAAGCAGACAGAGACACACACTGCTCCGCTTCTCTGACAATGACACTCTGACTGGGGGCAGCTCGAAATGTGACTCTTTTTTTCTTTCTCTTTCATTGAACTCACACATGATCAGAGACCCATTCATTTCCTCTCTCTCTCTCTCTCTCTCTCTTAACAAATCGTGTCAAAGAAAAAGCAGAGCTGTGTGGGAAGAAAGTTGCGGGGGGGACGGAGAAGCGCGGAGCTGTTGCCGACACATTCTGCTCATCACCACGGGCAGCGGGCGGTCGGGAGCTCGGATCGGACTCAAGCTATCCGTCGGTATTGGAAGATCACCGGACTAAATTGGAAATTAGGAGGTTTGTTTGGGGGAATCTACTTGTTTCAATTTGATCCGACAGAGACATCTTCTCTCCTTTATTTCTTGTGTTTTCCTCTCCACGTTCTTGTCTTGATCAGCGAATTAATCATTAATGTGACATGTGCGTGATTTAAAAATTTAGCTCTGCGGTGGGATCAAGTTATTGAATATAACATTAAGATACCACCAGCGCAGGCATAATCTGAATATTCAGTTTCACAGGCATTATTTTAAAGCTTGTGTTCTGCCGTGCGTAAAAGCCGTGGCACTGTTCCCGGCTATACTCGCGCTTGACGCACGGCACAGCGGGTGAATCCCGTCTTTTCTGAGTCAGACAGAGCGAGACAACCATAATCAGTCTTATCAAAAACGTCGGAGTGGCGATAACGACTATTATACTGTGCTGTTTCATTAACAGCAGCGGCTTCTCGTGCGTAATTACAGACACGACTTCATGTAGCGCTCTCTGTGTTCTCCTGTCTCTGTGGCCAGAGCGCACACTGGCATGCTATGAATCACTCTCTCCCGCTTTGGCGCGTACAAACTTGCACGTACATTTGAGAAAAAATACTGGACTGTAGCTCAAAGCACTTTCTCGTCGTTTTTATTGGATACCTTGAAGTGTGGTGGACGAAACAAATCTACATCTGGACTCCGTGGCACCATACAGCTTCCCACAATGGATCCCCTGGACCAGACCCGCTGGCTATCCCTCTCATCCGACCTCAACTCCTCCTTTGAAGCCACTCCCTCACCCTTCATCCTCTCCTACCCCTGCCTCTTCAACCTGTCCTCCAACATGTCCACTCAAAGCGTCCCCTTTCAGGGCAGCAGCACTCTGATGACAGCAGTCATCTCCCTCACGGTCTTCATGGTGGGTCTGACCGGCAACACTCTGGCCATCTACGTGGTGCTGCGCTATGCCAAAATGAAGACAGTCACCAACATCTACATCCTGAACCTGGCTGTGGCCGATGAGCTCTACATCATTGGGCTCCCCTTCCTCACCACACAGAACGTGCTCTCCTATTGGCCGTTTGGCTCCTTCCTGTGCCGCGTGGTCATGACGGCAGACTCTATGAATCAGTTCACGTCCATTTTCTGCCTGACGGTCATGTCCATCGATCGGTACCTGGCTGTGGTTCATCCAATCCGCAGCACCAAGTGGAGGCATCCCCGCGTGGCCAAGGTGGTGAGCGCAGCCGTGTGGGCCGTGTCCTTTGTGGTGGTCCTGCCTGTGGTCATCTTCTCTGATGTTCAGGTATAAACCTCAGTTCTGGTCCACACTCTTTAAGTGATAATTAGCTACAATTAATAGCTGCTTCTGATTAAAAACAACAACAACAACAGAAAAAGAAAAACAAACACCAGGCACTTAGTTGACATTAAAGGTGCAATATGTAAGAATTGGCCACCTGTCAAATTCATCTTTAAAACAAATCACCAGAGTAACCGCTAACTGCTACTGCCGTTAGCTATTTAGCTCAATTAGCCGTGCAGCTAGCAGTCCTGATTTGAAGTTTGGAGCACAGGGGAAGTGTTGGTGTTTGCACCGCTGGTACAGGGGCTTTGGACCAGGATGGACCAAGGCTAGCACAATTGCCAAACCCAAGTAGATAACACTGCAGCGCAATACAAAGACGTAATGACAAAACTGTTACTTCTGTACATTCTGATGATAATTTAGTTAATTTTTTTTTCAACTAAAATTCTTACAAATTGCACTTTCAATAAATAAATTATTTAAGTAGCCACAGATTGATGGCTCTACAATATGTTTTAGTTCACTAAAGAACAAAAGTAACTTTTCAAGAGTACCTTTGCCAAAAAAGGCAACATCTCTCTTGCCTAGAGTTGGACTAGAATACCACTCTTGTGTTTTCACAGTAAATATGGAGCTACCACCAGCAGACATCAGAATCAGAATCAGAATCAGAATTCCTTCATTTGTCCCGCAAATGGGGAAATTTCTTAGTCACAGCAGCCAAAGGACAGTATCACACTTAATAATAATAAGTAAAAAATAAACAATATAATAAGAGATAAGAGATAAGAAATAGAATTTAACTCGTATATACAAAGTATTTACAATATGACATAGTATTTATAATATGAACAGTGTAAGATAAACAGTTTGGTATTTTTATTTACAAACAATAAATAATAAATATGGGTATTAAAAATTGTCCAATTAGTGCAAACCAGAAAGTGTGTGGATATGTGTAGAGAGACATTTAGCTTGGCTTGGCGTAAAGACTGTAATGAGTTTAAAAAAAAACACATCTAAAGCTCACTCATAATCATGTTGCTTGTTTCATCTATAAAAAAGTGACGTTCTCCATTTTAAAGGTGCTATGTACTATGTACTATTTCATGGCTGGGACCGGTGACTTCACGGCAACTGGTCCTGGTTGCTTTAGATTAAGAGCTGGTAGGCGCTGGTAGGGAGTCTTTGTGCTAAGCTAAGCTAACCTAAGCGTTTCCTGGCTGTAGCTTCATATTCACCGTACAGAGTCACACACAAGAGTTTCTATTAAATATGTAATGTGTAACATTTCTGCATTGAAATGTCTAAAAATGAGACCTTTATGATATATTTTGTTGAGGTGTGTTCTTACCTTTTCTTAGATGTTTCTAACAATGTTTGAACCCAGACAAATCTGTGATTGTATTCAAGATGAGAGACACCTGTCGCTATAACTTCTAGGTAAATGCCAGATGATGCTTCAGAGAGTGAGGAAGGAAGTAGGCAAAGGTGACTTTGATACATGAACCCATCTGTCATGCCAGGTAGTTTTCATCGGTAATAGTGGCTGTTAAACAATGAAAACAGCATGATCCAACGCTATGTCACAACATCATCAAACTATCTTTTTTTGTTTACATTGTTTTGACTGAGAGACCCCGAGTGGCAGAGGTTACATTCTCTGCATTTATAATAACTGTATTTCCCAAAATGACAAAGTATTTTTTTCAAACGATAAACAATACATTTATCCTTTCAGCACTGTTTTCTGTTCATGTCACTACACTTAAACAAATCCGCAGAGACTGAGTGACTGAGTTTTTAAAACATTCCCTTGTTAGTGCATTCAAAGACACTGACATTTGTGTTTCATGGAGACACCTGCCAAATAGCAAACTAATGCAAGAAACAACCTGGCAGCCAACTTTAAATGACACTACCTGATGAAGCACATAGACAGAATGTGTCTGTTTGTTTATTGAAAGCTGCTCTAAGCTGCTGTAAACAATATTTTTATATTACCAATTAAATAAATTATGACAATGTGAAATGTGTGCAATAGTTCCTCAGCTCTACTGAACATTTTAGTGTCCTTTAGCTCATTGTTTTACAGCTTGGCATGCTACTGTTTGCTCTCTACAGCCTGCTGACAACTGTTACAGTGAAGAAGCTGTAACAGAAGATGCGCCCACCAAGTCCTCTTTACCAACAGGTCCAGTACCAAACGGCAAACTGTCTGTGGTTAATGACTCTCTGGTGAACACAGTGGTGCAGCTGAAGGCCAATATATTTCCTTCAGGAGCTGCTGGAAGGCAAAAACAGAGCTGAGCCAGAAAAACAACCCCAACACACTGAAGTTTAGACCACGTGCAGGAGCTATTATATGGAAAGGAAAGTGTTGCAGGAATTTCTTCAACAACAAGAAAACATAAAAGCTTAAAGAAGAAAAGGTAGGAGAAGAATGTAACTAGTGACAAAGCTGCTATGACACATGTTGGTGACGTACGGCTGAAGGCCATTGGTTTGATAATAACAGGACAAAAAGGCCTTGTTGGTAGCATGCAAGCTTAACACGTTTATGTCCTGAAATGTCTTCCACACTGCAAAAATATGCTTCTGTTAAACTTACAGAAGCAGATAATGTCATTTGCATTCCTCCAAACATCCCCTCCTGCATAATTTAAAGCTTTGTACTTGCTATGGGCCTTAAAGTCTTGTTCACCTCCTATATTTAGGCGGATGATGACCAAATTCTTAATTTGCTTTAATATTTAAATGTTTCTCAGGTTATTTAATTTCCCTTCAGGACACATTTAACTCCTGCAACATGATCTGGCCAGAGCCACAGAATGTGTGGTCGACAGCCTTCATCCTCTACACTGCCACAGTTGGCTTCTTTGGACCGCTGCTCATCATTTGCCTCTGCTACCTACTTATCGTTATCAAGGTGTGTATACTGTATGTGCGTGTATGAGGCTGATTGTATAAGGCTCATGTATAAATTCATACTGTAATCTGCATCGACATAATGATCATGCCACTCATCAACATCCTCCCCTTCATTTTCATCGCTCCACATTCTCAGGATGAAAAAATCTTTGGTGTTCTCCCTGCAGGTGAAGTCCTCGGGGGCACGGGCGGGCTTCACTAAGCGTCGGCGTTCGGAGCGTAAGGTGACGCGGATGGTGGTGGTGATCGTGGTGGTGTTTGTGCTCTGCTGGCTGCCGTTCTTCATCATCAACATGGTCAATCTGGTGGTCATCATCCCGGAGTCCAGCGCCACTGCCGGCATCTACTTCTTCGCTGTCATCCTGTCCTACGCCAACTCCTGCGCCAACCCGGTGCTCTACGGCTTCCTGTCGGACAACTTGAAACAGAGCTTCAGAAAAGTAGGATGAACATCCCCTGGGTATAAAACTGTGTAAAGCTTAAAGAAAAGTTCAACATCTTATTTGGTTTCTGAGATGAGAAGATCTATACCGTCCTAATGACTTTCTGTTCATTATGAAGCCACAGCCTGCAATTACAGTTTAGCGTAGCTTATTTTAACAACTAAAAGCAGGGGGAGATAAATAGCCTAATTCTGTCCAAAAAAAAAAAAAAAACAGGAAACGCATGCTGATTAGCACATTTATTCTCACTCCAGTCCTTAAAAAACTGAAGCTAATGGGGGATTATTATGTGCTCATTATGCGCTGTGAGCAGTGACTATGCTAATCCTGCAACCTGCAATCGTCTGTAACACTCTCTTGGAACAAGGGTACACTATTTAAATTAGATCTCCACGTCAGACTCACATGTTCATACTTCCTCTGTCAGCCAGGCCCCAGTTAGGAGCAGCTGACTGCATTTGACTCATGGTGAAGTGTAAAAAGTAGATTTCATTCTGGCATTTCATGAGAGGTGGTGAGTAAAGATCCAAAAAACAAAACAAAACAAAAAATCTGATTAGATGCATTCAAGTTAAAAGGAAGTTTGGTTTTGGGTTACTTTACTTTATTATCACAAAGACAGCAACACAGTATTAGACTCATTTTTCACCTCTCTGCTTGGGTTTCTTTTAATAATAGCTAGATGTGCAGTCAGTGTTAGTGCAGTAATATAAACTTTTTATTTAACCACAGGGACCCAGAGGCTGTTCCAACAGTTTATTAGTGTGCCAAATAGAGATGTATGTTTCTGTACATTAAAGGTGAAATAAGAACGTATTATGAATGGAACCAAAGCCGTGAACGAGAGAGAATTAAATGAATAGTATATCAGTCACAGGATCTATCAAATGCATATTGATTCTTGCCTCTCTTGTTGTCTAGCCTGGTTGTCAAATGCTCTTATCTTATTATGTGCTTACGGTCAATAGACATTCAACACGATGGCTGCTGTTGGCCCTGGAGATTTCTGATGTGCTGTAGTTAGAGAGCCTCTACAGATAATTGTTGCTGTGGCCCTGCAGGTGCTGTGTGTGAGGAGTATGAGGTGCAAGGCCAGCGGTGTAGATGATGGCGACCCTAGCGCTCCACGGACTGAGAAAACCACAGCACACGACTGCGTCCTGCTCTCACCTCGTAACCAGGTTTACCACGACCCCCAGAGCAGCCAGGTAGTCTGTGTGTGTGTGTGTGTGTGTTTGTCCGTGTAGGCAACGGATTATTTGGTGGGGGGGGAATGGGAGTTTAATTGACGAGAAAGGACGGAGCCAGAGAGACGTGATAATAAAAATAATCTATATTTAGTGCAGCACGGACTCAAATAATTGTGTTTTAAGGACAGTGGAGGAATGTCATACACTCACATACAGACACGCACAGAGGCACTGCAGCTCTCTGCATCAGCAGTGAGTCTGATGCAGCAGTTTCCACAGTTCTCCTCATTAGGACACTTCCGATTCAATCAACAGGCAGGTGTATGTATGTGCGCGTGTGTGAGAGAGAGCAGCTAATTGAAGAAGGATGGTAAATTAATGCAGCTGTAGAGGCAATGATTACAGAAAATTCTGAAGGCGCGAGTGTGTGTGTGTGTATGTGTGTGTGTGTGTGTGTGTGTGTTGGGCAGACATGAAAGGAAATAGCTTTGACTCATGGGGCCTCTTAAGTGTCCAATTAGATAACTGGTACAAGAGCAGTGAGGTGCATTAGTCTGACAGAGTGGCTCTGATGAACCTCTGCCAGAGCTCCTTCAACTGTATCAAGGTTAACAAAAGTACGGCTCACAGAGTATATGTTGAGAGCTTGTTCATTATTCTCAGAGGAGAACTTCAAGTCATATCTGTTTGTCACTTAATGTGACGAGACATGCAATGAGAAATACATTAGTAGTACTAACCCATTTGTCTGTTTGCCTGTTCACATGTCTGTTCACAAATCATGTAAGTTTGGTCTCTGGCATGATTTCTATAAAACGGCAGATTGTGATAATAATGGATTGTCTAACTATTCACCGCAACCCCATACTCTGTTTGAGAAAGAGCCTGTTGTAGGTGAGTGGGACTTTTGCCTTTTGCGTGTGAGGCCAGTTTAAATCCAGCACAATAATGGCGGACTCCGTCACTGACAATAAACGCTTCTAATATAGAAAAGTAATTAGCAAATGTAAATAAACAGAAAAGCTACTGCACATAAAAAGCTAACCATAAATGCTATCATGAATGGGGTTTTATTCTAATTTTTCAAGGTCCCATTTTGTAGAAAGGGAGATTTTCAGATATTTTTAGGTTATTTTGCAGGATTAGGTGCTATTAAAGCTATTTGCTCAATCAAACTGTGCCTTCAAACGAGCTGTCAGGACGTCTGTAAGGTTGTGATGTCACAACAATACTGTCACCGCTCTTAGCCACACCCCAGCACAGCTGTGGTAGCAAAAACACTGGCAGAGGTGATGCTAAATCACAGTGGGCGGTTCCTGCTCAGACACGTGAGAGTTGACCAATCAGAGCATACTGGGCTTTTTAGGAGGGGTGCTATAAAGAGACAGGAGCTTTTTTAGTGGAATCCCAAATTAATTGTATGAACCGTGCTCTATACTTATTTTTTAATGAAAAAAATATAGCACTCAGGTAGTGACTACAGATTTAGTTTGCTCCAGAATACTGAAAGGTTGTGATAATGACTTAGCACAGACATGAATCCAAATCAGTACATTTTTGTTGGGAGAAGGACAGGGGAGTAATGAGGAAAAATGCACTAAAGGCCGCGCCAAGTTCAAGGTAATTAATACATAAGTAGCTTATAATATGCTTGTTATTATTCAGCTCGGTAGCAAATATTTTCAGGCTTGTTATGGGTCGGCAGTCTGCTTTAAACATAAAGTCGACTCATCCAGGTAACCCTGAGGTAAAGGTCTATCCACCCCTTCTCCTCTTTTTTAATCATCCCAATGTTTTGCTGCCTCTCTTTCTTTATGTCCCTTCGTGACTCTGCCTCTCTTCTTCCTCTCTCTAAAGATCTCTCCTCAGACTCCAGTCTTACCAACCTGTCACACAGCAGACCTGCACCACTCCAGCCCTACATTTTCCACTTGCCCAGGAATGGGACCCACCACTGTCACGGTAACCTCCACGGCAGCCTCAATGGTAACTTCCATGGTAGCCACAGCTCAACTTCCCTCCATCACTGCGCTGACTAGGCCCTCCTCCTCTGCATCCATAGCTCCTCAGGAACAGTAGCCAATTGAGGATGAACATCAGGCTGATTTAGGAGGTAAAAGGGAAGCTGAGGAGGAAAAACAGGATATGAGACAACAGAGACAGACGTTGGAGAGATGGATCAGCTCATCAAAATGGCAAAAGTAATGTTTTTCTGCAGAAACAATGTAAAAATCTATCTATTAGACTTTTCTTTGACACACACACGAACACTCATGCATTGTATCCATGCTTCATATCAGTGAAAGAGCCTCATGAATATTATTCATGTCTTGATGTGTATCAACAACTGAAATGTATGAGTCATCCATCTCTTTACCATTTTTCTATCCAACGTGCCATCTGACATAAGTGCCTTTCCAGCCGCTCTCTGCAATCATCACGGCTCCTTATGGTCACAGACACATATACACCTTCCTTCTCTCATTTCCTGTTCATCTGTTACACCACGTGCAAGAATGTATTTACTTTTCAGAACCAAAAAAATCCATTCGGGACACAAATGAAGCCAGTGGAGAAGATTTCCTTCGGGTACCCAATATCAGAAGTGCGAATCAGGCATTACTGGGTTCTTTTTTGCAACCACACTGTGATCTAGGCTGAAAAAATAAGGGTATTTTCAGATAAAAATCTTACTACAGCTTTAATCAAACAGCTCAACTGCAGTGTGCACTAATTCAGCATCAATCTCTTCTGTATTATTGTATAAATGCATTTTTCCATTTCAAGCTGCCACAAAATCTTCTTTACCTAATGACAATGGGTAAATTGTGACGAATGAAGATGATATCGATACTGCTTTGTGTGCAAAGTCTGTGGTGATACTTATTGTTTACTGTTTGTATTTTCAGAAAATGGCTTGCTCACTGCTCGTCAGCTTCTCAGTCACAGGAAATGTGACTTGCCTGCTCAGTGTCTTTCTGCGAACATGTAGCCAGCATTGAACAACAAACCTCTGACCTCTTTGTGTAACTGCCTCTTGATTTGTGCGTTTGTCCAATTGCGTGTCATGTACACGTGTGTGTGTGTGTGTGTGTGTGTGTGTGTGTGTGTGTGTGTGTGTGTGTGTGTGTGCATGTACATTTGTGGATAATGTATGTACATGTTTTCTCTCTGCAGAAGCTGTCATGCTGGTAAATCCGAGGTTTCTTGTTGCTATAATGTTATTGTGTGACCATGCTTTGTTCAGCGCCTTGTGTACTGTACAGTAAATACCATTTCTAATGAGACTGGCAGCACAGCACCTCAGCCTCCATCAGCTTTGTCTTTTGAAATGCTTTTATTGCAAATGTGTCCACTTTTATTATGAGAGGTCCTGTGTTGTTTTATGATTGATTGATTGATTGATTGTTTCTGATTGGCTGATAGGTGCCCTCTGACGCATTGTACCAATTACATCAACCATCACAGGTAACCATAGCAGCAATGTCTCTGCTTGTGCAGCACCTGTTTAACTGGTGAAACAGATGTAAACATGAATACATTTGACTGTAAAAAAAACTTAAAGGATAAGCCCACCAATTGTGTTTACAGGTCTGAGGGAGTACTCCTGCATATGTGAAAAAAGTTGTGTAAAGCCTTTTGTAGCTCCAGAGGAAGCTGCATGTAATCTGATAGATTGTCTCTAGGAGTGCAATGATAGACCAATGGACTGCTTTTTAAAACCTGGTGCCTACATTACCCAGTAGGTAATTACAGTAGTACTCCCCAAGACCTGTAGACACACTTCAATGTGTAAATTTGGTGGAGTTAACCTTTAATAAATGACAGTTTGGACAAAGCTTCTCTTTTTGCTGTTAGTAGAGTAAGTGGCAATTGTACAAGCATAAAATATGCTCATGTATTATTTTTGTTAGGATGTCTACAGTATTGCTCTGTTATTGCTTCTGTAAACAGTTTCTGTTTTCAGTCACTGTGTTCAAGGTAATTTAATGAAAGTGGATCAGAATAAAATAACTCTCACTTTAAGGAGTTTATTGTAGAAGCACATATTTGGGTGAGAATATCAGTGAATAGTTGGGCTTTTTCAGCCACTATTCATCCGTGTAAAGAGAAACAAGAAGCTGATCAGGTGAATATTTTGAGTGGAGGCGATGACAGGGAAACTAATGGAAACTGTCCCTGCAAGGAAAAAAAAAATCAAGGCTGTTTATAATGAAGGCTTTTACATGCAAATACAGCGTCAGTGTTGTATATTTTTCTCCAGAATATTTATTGTTGTTCAGATGCTTCAGTGCTGTGGGGTTATTTGGAATAAACTGGTTCAATCCAAAACCAGACATTTCTGCTCACTGCTTGCACACAAACACACACTTGCATCCGAGCTCTGTCACTGTCAAACTATGGAAATTATAGAAGCAGAAGCAGTCTGCACTTTTCATCAGGCTGTAAGACAGACAGCATCAGCTAGAGGCTCATACTTTGTAACCACAGCTGGTAAAGATGGAGCTGCTTTTAATTACTTTATATACTGCTGATTATTTTACCTTTAATAAAACCTAGGAAGTTATTAGTTGATTTATAAGTAAAACCTACAGTATTTCCCTTTATAATGTATGAAGTAGAATAAAATGGAAAATTCTCAAGTAAAGAACCTCAAAATTGTACTTCAATACAGAGTAAATGTACTTAATTGTTGAATATATGTATGTAGATGATGGTATGACTCCGTGTCTTTAATTCACATGTCAACAAGCCATGTCTCACTATATGAAATGATTTATATGCATAGCAACCAGTCAAATTACACATAATGGGTACAGTTAGAGGCACAAACACTCCATTCATTCAGTTTCACTGATAGGATCCTACATGAACAACATGTTTTTGCCATATTTGGAACAGTTATTTTAGTTATTTTGATTAAGAGATTTTACTGTTCATTTTTTAAAATGATGTTTGTTTTTTGTTATACACGAATGAGGATTTATCAGTTCAATCTGATAGAAAACAAAAACACATGACTTTTTGTGTTAGAATAAATAATACTTATGTACTTTTACTTTAATTTGAAGGTTGGCAGTTTTAATGCGTTAAATGCGCAATCTGTAATTTCTGCCACTAGCGGTCGCTCTGTCAAAACAAAACAAAAACCATTTGCAGAGTATTGTGTGGGGAGGGCTCAGCAGAGCCAGCCAGCACTTGAGGAGAGAGGCCGATGCAGAGCCAGACCTTCAGGAGGAATAAACACCCAGAGTCAGAAGAGATACTGCTCAGATCCAAAGCCATTTACAGATGGAAGGAGAGCTAGAGAGGACTTCTGGGGAAAAAAGTGAATTTATCTTTGTTCCCGTTAAACAATTTGACTGCAGGAGCGATCTGCAGAGCTGACCTCCATTGCCAGGTGTTAATGTACTGTAATGTTGACTGCTGACTGGAAATGAACATAATGATATGGAGAGGGGAAAAGAAGAGAGAGAACTGGAGTCTCTGGTGAGTGCTGAGTTTAGTGAGAGGTTGACCTGAATTTAAACAAACAGTCACTAGTTTACAGCTGATGAACAGTAAAGTAATCTGGCTGTTAATGCGAATAAACAAATGATGCTGCAGTCAAAGTATTGAGAAGTAAATTATTCCACTATGATGTTTGTCTAATTTGACCTAATTGTCTAATTTGTTTCAGTACTGAGATTAAATATTCTGAATTTGAGCTTCACTTAGAAGCATTCTTAAAATTTCAGTGAATTGAAGTGGTCACAGCATTGACAGGGGAAGGGGTCAAAGTCATTTATCGTTGGTTATATTTGACCCAAAGGCCGTCTTTGACCATCGGATGTGATCAAAAGATCCAGGGTGAAATAGTAAGTGAAAGCTGAGTTAAGAACATTTGATCACATTTATAAATTGATAACATTATATATTTGGATTATAGCTGCAGATGGAGCGATACCTTTAATAGACCAATGTGTCAGTATATGTTGCAGAATCATCTCTAGTTTATTAATCTACGATTTCCTTCAGAGAAGGAAAGGATCTGCAGAAATCAGCCACTCGTACTGTGTCGTTTTCTGAGTCGGTGTGTGTTTCTTCTTGCCCAGAAAGATCTTTGAAGTGAGCCCATCTTTGTAACGACCACAGACTGGATGTCAGTTTGAGTCTCCTTCATTACTCTTGTAGGCTCTCACACACCACCACAGGCAGATGTACACACAGTTAATAGCATAATGTCATAAATTATACACTGTTGCATGAAATAATTTATATCATCTAGTCCTCCAAGACTGACATCACAGATGTGCACATGTGCGTGCATTTGTGTACTTTTGATTATATATTTTGTGTATACTTCATTTTCTCAAGCACACAGCTGTGTGAGGACTGAGAAAAGGGGAAGATGAGCAGCATGCAAACAATCTTGTTTAATGAACCTTTCTTAAACCTGCAGTTTATGTTGTGCAACACTGAGCAGATGAGGGAAATGTCTCAGGATAGGTTCCTTTGCGAAGAGGGTTTGCATCTTGGCTTATACCAGTAATTTAACTTTAAGACTAAGGCGAGGAGCTGTTTCTGTCAAGTGTCAATGTAATGTCTTTAAGTGTAAGTCTGGTTAAGGCAACCATAAAGAAGTTGTGGTTTTTTATGATTGGTTCATTTGCTCCCTGGTAAAATGTGTTTTGTAAGATGAATATAACTCTTTAAGTGCTCGTCCCTGCAAAGATGCTGCTTTTATTCACTACAAAGCCGCTGGCTTGGCGTGAGGGATTAGTGTTTCCATTACAACAGTGCTATCTGCTTGAAGGTATATGTTTAACTGATGGCACGCTTGTTTTGAATCGTGGCCAAAGGAGCGGCTGTAAATACTCCTACACGCTTTGACCCCACTCTGGAGAGGGTCTATCCCAAGCCCCTCAGGAACAGCGCCGGGATTTGCAGCCAGTTTGACATAGCGGCCAAACCGTGTGGCCATAAAAGAGTTTTCCCATTAGCTGAATGAACGGGGATCCGCCTTCAGTGTGCTTTGTGTGAAAGAGTCATAGGTAATGTTAATCATTAAAATGAAGTAGTGAGCATTTGTTGGTAATAATTTTTGTTTTGTTTTGTTCGACGTCACTTGTATTACAACAGTCATTAGTCTGGTTCATTGTAAAATTTGCTTGTAAACATTTCTATTCGAGAAAATAATGTAATTTACCTTCTGAACCATCATTTTGATCTTTGGTCTAAACAAAATCATTATGACCAGCTTTAGTTTTGACTTGACGCCATATCCCATGGCTATGATTGCTCAAATTTGAAAATGAATAAATAGATAAATAAATAAATAAACGAGAAAAGTAATTGTGTATTTGAGAGTGACAGCAAGCTTAGTGAGTTGCCAACCTCCTGCTGCTAACTATCAACACAATTAACATTTGAGACATGTTGTTTTAGAGGCTATTCTTAACAACATCAATTACATGTTCGATTCCCGCCCACACAAACCCAGAGCAAACCACCTGTAATCACATTTACATGTGAATAAGTATTTTAAGTACTAATTGATGAATCATGCTCATCACATCAACGGTAACCTTTCAGCTCAAGTACTGTAAGACATTATGTGGCAAGTGAGGGCTGTAACTCACTCTAACAAATCATCTCACCCAGTCATCAATCCAACGCCGTCGTTTCTCTTTCTATGAGACTATGATTGAGGTAAAAAACATGTCAGTCAAGTGGCCATCAAGGCTCGTTATGTGCTCCTCTGTAAAAGGCTTCCTCCACGGATGAAGACTTGATGTTAATCACCTGGGATTTGACTGTCACTCAGTATATCTGTGTACAGACTGACTGTTAGGTCCACCGCGTGACACATGATAAAGATAATCACAATGACAACAGCTGAAGCCCCCATTAACATGATCCTATAGAGGAGGAAATGAAGGCAGCTTGAGGGGAGAATGAGTAGATTATATAGAAAGCAGGAAATGTATCAATCTTGAAGCCCCTATGTGTAGGACAGAGAGAGCATCTGGCATTACTTGTATTGAATACCACTGAGGGCGCTAAAGGCAGACATTTTTAATCCCTACAGGCTTTCATTACCAACTCCCTCACACATGACTTAAGTAGTTTAAAAATAGTTTCCCATTTTCTGTCATGCTTATTGTGCATTTAAAGTCACAACAGAGAGTACACACTGTTTCTAATAACAGTAGTATCAACAACATACAGGTGATATATAATATTTGACAGATCGCAAGTTTATTTTTAATCTAAAAACACGTTGCATCAATGTTGGGACTGAAGTTAATGCTTGATGCTAGAAAACAATAACAAACAATCTCGCCATGATGTCCCTTTAACGGAGGATTCCTGGTAGTTTTAAACCTGGGCCCTGTATGCACATGTTTTGGTGTCTGAGGCCTGTGTCTACATAGTGTTTATTTCAGGCAGAAAAGTGCTGGCAGTGCACCCAGGAGCGCTGGGATGAAGTGCTTTTGTGTTGTTGCTTTTGATTGATATCTGTTAAAACTATGGTAACAGAGGGCTGACCACACAGGTAGTAACAGGCTTACAATATGTAGGACAGCACTCACAGGCAACATTCAGTGTACAGACAATCTGCTCCTGAAAATGGCTTTCTGTCTCTGTTTCTGGCAATTTCTGTAAGATAGAGTTACGTCCACTAAAAGTGCTTGTTTTTGCTACTCGCAGGCTGAGGTTGGTAAGTATGAGTCATTAAGGGTCTGTGTCCAAGATGGATACAACCCTCTTTGCATTTCTGTGATTGCTCAAATTTGTAAAATAAATAGATAAATACATTTAAAACAATGCAGCGAAAAAGTAATTGTGTATTTGAGAGTGACAGCATGCGTAAACAGTGAGTTGTGTTATTTGTGTTCCTTCCATGCTGCAATACAGTAAAAAAAAAAAAACAAGTCTAATTAAAACCTCCTGCTGCTAATTATCAACACAATTAACACATGAGACATGTTGTTTTGGAGGCAATTCTCATGTTGCCAACATCAATTACATGCTAGATCCCCACCCACACAAACCCAGAGCAAACCACCTGTAATCACATTTACATGTGAATCAGTATTTTAAGTACTAATTGATGAATCATACTCATCACATCAACTGTAACCTTTCAGCTTAAATAAGACATGTTGTGTTAACTGAGGGCTGTAACTCTCTCCAACACCCTGTTCCATCATTTCACCCGGCCATCAGTCCAATTCCCTTGTTTCTCTTTAAGACTATGATTGATGTTTTGTTTTGGAATCGATTCATTAGATCGTCTCAGCAGGCACGTCTGCCTGGCTGCAGCATCAGCCTTTGGGGCAAGTGTCAAAGTTACGTCCACTAAAAGTGCTTGTTTTTGCTACTCGCAGGTTGCAGTTGTTATTCTAAATGTTGGACAACAAGCGTTTTGTGTTATCTCCACAAGAAATGATTCCTGCAGAGATAAATAATAACTGTTTTTAAACCAGAAGCACAAGTCTCTCTCTGACATCTTAAAAAGAGGTGAGTTGTTCCAAGAAGGCGATGGTGGAAATGTGAGTCAGGGAGTTGGAGAGAGGAGTTTGGTGTTTACCTCGGCGGAACTGCCAGCAAAGATTTATTTCCAAAATCATAGCTGACTATTCAACTGATTTTGGCAACTGTAAGACCTGTAACTGTGACAACATACCCTGCAATAATCGAGGAGAAATGACGAAATAAACACAAACTGAGCAAGTCAATATCAGGCAGGATTGATGCTCCACTCCTGAAATGCCCCCGGCGGGATATGAAGCTGCGTGCAGGACTGTTAGTAACAAAAACAAGCACTTTTAATGACGTAACTTTGACCTAAAGGATTACAGCACAGCCATTGCAGCCATGTTGCGACCGTCAGCTGAGGCGATCTACTGGACCGATTCCAAACGTTTGGTAAGTATGAATCATTTACACACCAAAATATGTAAATATAAGGCCAGGGTTTAAAATACTGGAATTGCACTTTAATAGCTAATCCTGAGCTACTGTATAAATTCTCAAATATCCATTTTTCTGAGCACTGTTAGGACTTAGGACAGCTACTAAATGGACCGTGATATTGTTTGATGTTGTTTCCAATGTCAAGAATGATTTCCATCTCAACTTTGAAGCCAACATGGACAAAAAGTCGTTAAAGTGCTCAGAAAAATAGAAATTTGAACATCTACAATTCTGGCCAAACTCCAACTACTCATAAAGATTGTGTGACACAACTGAAAGTTCCAGAATAGCTTTTTAATGGACCTGGTGGTGAGATCGTTTTGCCTATGAATAGCTCAACAGTCGCTCAAAAGGCAGAAATCCTTGACATGTGTAGTTACTTCAAAATCAATCGCTTTTAGTTTTGCAGAAGTTAAAAAGCAAGTGGGAAAAAGTCCATGGAGACCTTTCCATGGACTCCATGCCATTATAGAAAAAAGATGTGTTTCTATAATGGCGCCAGTTTGTCCACGCTCACCTGGCCGAGATCTGACAAAAGTTGCGTAGTGTAGCTTGAAAATCGATTTTCTCCTGCGTATGATCAAAGTAAAAATAGCTCAATACAAAGCTTTTCTCTTTTTTTGCTCCACTGGCAAGGTCGCAGCAAAAGGAGCACTAGATGAGTCGTTGTGTGAGCTCGGTTCGCTTGACCTTTAGCTCCGTTTTTTTATTTTTATAACAAACAAGCTTGGACAAGCACACAAACATGCAGGCACGAGCACACTATAAAATGCGGGAAAGGCTGGACACGCATTGAATAGCTCCTCTCCACGTGCGACACAGATACTTTTATAACTGTGATTGTGCTGCTTGAGGCCGTGTGATGACTTGTGGTGACAGACAGAGAGAAAGAGAGTGAAATATGTGTGAGAGAGACATGATGGAGTGACGCTGGGTTACACAACAGGCTGGGACAATTAACTGATGCAGTGACTATTTGTCACATGAATTGGAGCATTAGCAGTGGGAAAACACCGTGCAAACACACACACACACACACACACACACACACACACACAAGAAAAGCTCACATAGGAGTATGTACCTCTCCATTTACTCCTCCTTTTATGCTTTCATGTTGTTTTATGTTGCTTTATCATCCTCCTTTCTCTGCGTTATCCTCCCAATTCGAAGCTTTGTCAACCTTCCAACCCACACTGAGCAGCTTTTTGTGCTATTTGCTGTCCTTTCTTCATTTCCTGCTATCCACATCTCCACCCTGATTTCTCATTCATACAGGGCAGCTCTCTCTGTCACTGAAAGAGTCATCATGATAAAGTGAAGAGATACTGTGTGAAGAGAAGGTCAGAGGAGGGCAGAACAAAGTGTGCAGCTGACAGAGAAGAGACAAAAGTTGGAAATATGCTCCCGTTATCCCCCGGGCCCCATTCTCCTCTCCTCCTCTTTTATGTAGTGCAAGAGACAGTAAACACCCTTATTTATATGCATCTGTAATCGATGACGAGTCCACTTCCCTGCCAATCAATAACAAGCCAATCACTTGTCCCCTGGCAAGCCAATCAGTTCAATTTTGATCTGATCCGCTGCATGAGATGTATCGTTTCCCCAAGTTTCATCACAGCCATCAGCGGCCTCGGAGGTAATGGCTGGTTAGAAAGGGAACAATCAGTGAAGCACCACCTGGATCACTCAGTCAAATGACAGACTATCAGACACACTACCAGAAACACATGACAGACAGCACTAACAGCAGTGGTGTAAAAATATTCTGATCCTTTAAAGAGGTCATATTATGCTTTTTGGGTTTTTGCCTTTTTTGTCCATGTTAAAGCTCTGCAAGGTGAAAAAGCCTAAAGTCCACGCCAAAGGGAGTTACTCTCCCACAGAAAACACTGCTCCTGCACTGCCTGAAAAGCCTGGTTTGGAGTCAAGCATTTACTTTAAGTAACAGGCATTATATAAATATATATTTTTATATATTTATTATAAAATATATACACTCCAGTCAGTCAGCAGCAGACATAAAGTTGCTACTGCTGTAGCGGTGTTATTTTAGATCACACTACCTTGCGTGGCATGACCCGCCCTACTCCACCTCTGAATGGCTACATCCTGCCTGTTACTTAATGTGCATGTGCAACTCTCACCAAAGATTGAAGAGGTGAGATGTCTCACTCTGTAGCTAAAACAGAGCGTTCAAGACACAGTGATAAAAGGGATGCTGCAGCAATGTGCCATGTGAGAAAAATAATGTAATAATAAATAATAATAACCTATTCTACTAGGACCCCCAAATACAAGTGTGAACCTGAAAATGAGCATAATATGACCTCTTTAAGTAAAGTAAGTATAGAGTAAAGTAAAAGTACCAATGATACTAAACTGTGGAAATACTCCTAGTAAAGGTCCTGCATTCAAAACTGTAAGTGTGCCTAAACCAAAGCAAAGCACAGGCACGGCGTTGTGATGAGAGAAATAGAAATTCAACCGAAACGGACATAAAGTTCAACATAAAGAAAAATTGAGCTTTAACTTATCTGTGGTTTTGCAGAGATGTACCTAGCCTTTATTCTGGTGATTGGGTTGAGCAAACAACACACAAAAGAGAAATAGAAGTTAGATTGGAAAGCAGGTTGGAGAAATGTAGGCCTAGTACTGCCCACACGTTCCTGGCTTGCTAGCATGTTAACCAATAGCTTGCCAGGTACAGTAGTTCCCCAACTAGCCCTGCAAGTAGTCCTTACGTCACTCAGCTTTTACTACCACCTGTTTCGTTAGGATGCACAGATAAAATTTGCTGTGCCACTTTCTGGTGCAACCAGACCCTTAAACATGGGGGAAAAAAACAAAAAAAACAAAACACATTCATTTGGTTGCTGTAAAATAGGTTAAGAGCTTTGACATTAAACAACCAGAAGTAGTGACACCCAATCCTTTATGCAGAGACTTCATGTCAACTCTAATCACAGTGACAGTTAGTTATTTTGGCATTTGCACTCTTATACTATTAGAGCAATCTTTGCTGTCTAGACGAGAGTGGACCTGAATGTGATTTAGCATGTTTGCGTGTGATTGTGTGTGTGTGTGTGTGTGTGTGTGTGTGACTGTGTGTGTGACTGTGTTTGGGTGTGAGTGTGTGTGTGTGTGTTCAGGCAAAATCATGTCTTTGTTTGTCTAAAAGCTGAAGACCCCCCGGCCAGATTATGAGACTTTGGGGCCGGACAGCGAGGTCTGCTGCGGAAACAAAAAGAGGAGCAGGGGTGTTGAAATATGAAAGGCCACGCTGTCGGCGGTCTGCATTCATCGCGGCACCAGCGTCTCTCTCCTTCTCTCCCCCCGCCTCCTCTCAACACTCTTGGCTGGTCCTTTCTCATCTCTTCACAGCTCTTCTTAGCAATTTGTACTCAGCATCAAGCCGGTGCTCCTTTGCTCCTCTTTCTCGGCCTCCTTGTCTGCAAAACCAGGGTACCAATGAAACAGTTTATTTACAATAATGATGATAAGAAGTTTATTTAGTTCAGCATACTGATAATAAAGCTGCCAATAACAATAGCCATTGTGTAAATGAAAAAGAAACAGATTATGCTCATTTCTCAAAGGTGCACGATGTAGTTTTGGGGAAGCAATTTAAATCAGAAGAGAAACTCTCTTTGTTTTCATGACTGAATAAACTTAATAAACAAACTGACCCTAAAGGACAACACAATTTCATACTGTTTGACTTTGTTTATATATACCCTGCCACCTTTCTAGCTTCAAACAGTGTTCTGGGACCTTATTTTCCTCTGAGAACAGCTTGTTTATTCAGTTATGGAAAAAAACAATATGTCTGAGTTTGTATTATAACTTCATTGATATTGTAAATATAAAAATTCTGAGTTTAAATTTCTTCTCCAACACTACATACAGTAGTGTCCCTTTAAGCTTTTTCAGGGCAGCAACAATGTTGTGTCTTGTGAAATGAGGTTCGTTTTCTGAAAATAAAAACAGACTTTTTAAAAATGGTTAGATATGTTACAAAAAATAGAACTCTTACTAAGACTTTTAATTACACATGACAGCTCATCAGAGCTTTGCCAATGGAAAACAGCTGAGAGTAGAGCTTATTTAACGATCTAAGACTTAAAGGCTCCACACAGCAGAAGTACACTGCAAGGATGATAATTCTCAATACAAGCAACACCTTTTACATAAGACATAGTCATTCAATCCATTATTGACCCATTTTTTTTCCAAACATATGGTTATATTTTGCGTTGCTGTCTTTGTTTTCCAGCCTTCTAGTTTATTCACTTAGTTTTTTCTGTACAGTATGGATATTACATTTGTAAATTTGCTTTATGTAACAATAACAAAGTATAATGTATTGTATTGTAGATGAATGAGAAAAATATGAATATGAAATGAATATATAGAGAAATATTTTTGATTGTTTGATTTATATATTAAAACTGTGTTTTTATGCTCGCTGCTTCAGGACACTTTTCTTCAGGCAGTATCATGCCTGAAGTGTGGTTGTGCTTAGATCCATAATGACGACCATACTCAGTGTTTTACTTTAGTATCTACTGACACTCAGAGGAAATGGACACAAGAACATCTAATGGATGACAGGGATCTCCAAGCTCCCAAGAAGTGTGGTGAACTTCATGTGTGTGTAATGTTACAGCAGCAGGGATTACAACACTGAGTCCATGACTGTCCTCTCATCTCATGATCAGCAGCAGCCTGTTATCTAAACATGTACACAACAGCTGCATCCAGAGCAGGTCATAAGAGTGACATGTAGTCATGTGACATGTTCTGTGATGAAGGTACAAGGGCTGCACTGTATGTATACATAATATTCAAAGAGAGAAATACATTTAGAAACATTTTTTTTAAAGGGGCAATATGTAAGAAGATGTTTTAGTTGAAAACATTCAAAAAGCAACAGAATGTGAATAAATAGCAGTTTTGACATAATGATGTTTATGGATTATGTTGCAGAGATATCTAAGTTAGCATGCTAACCAGCTAGCCCAGGCCCATCCCGGTCGAAGCCAGCAGTTTAGAGCCAGGCTGTCACCATGGGCTGATATCCAAAGAAATGCAGTAAATCTTCAGTTATTACTGAAGTTCTCCATATTAGTTTGAAGTCATTTAGTTTTCAACATGGTGTGAAATCCATGTTCAAGACTTGATTTTGCTTTGGCTTGTCACCTTGCCCCTACTCACCCTGAGGAGATGGGTGAGGGGTGGAGGGTTTGTGTTAGGGAGTGGGTAAGTGTAGGCTGGGGTTCAGGGCTCAGTTTAGGAGGGTTGTGGGTACAGGGAGGGGAGGGGAAGACAGGAGTGGGTGAGGTAGGTAGGGGGTAGGAGGCAGGTTGGGGTTTCAGGGGGAAGGATGCTGATGTCTTCCCTGAGTCCACCCAGCGACCAGGTTCCTCCTCTGATCACTGTAGATTTCAGTTTTCACCCCAGTTTTCCTTCCTCTCTATCTTTCTTTTCTTTCTCCTCACTTGTCTTCATCTCCTCCTCCTGGACCTTTATTTTGGAGGTGTTGGTGTTGGAGATGAGGCTCTCCTCCAGAGCATCACACCTGCTCTTCCACTGCTCTTCACTCCTGTTCAGCTGGATTTCCATCTTGGAAAGCTGGTCCATGGTGTCGACTTGAGCACTGCTTGTGGCCCACCTTTTTCTAATTTCTCTTTCAAGTAGTCTGTCTGTTTCTTTTAGCTCCTCTTGGAGCTGGCTCACCCCCAGCTGCCTGCTTGTCACCAACAGCTCCTGCTCCTTTAGATTGATTACAAGCTCTTGAAAAGAGAAAAACAGTATTTGTTTTTCTTTACATAAAATCGCTGATTCTGAAGCAGTCCAAGCAGCAACAGGGACACAGCTTTTTCTCACTATAATGAGCAACAAAGGACCTCTGTATTGAATCATTTGTTGACAAACCTTGAAAATAGTTTTCCTCCTGACTTTACAGGGCTGCAGGTTTTTTGTTCTCTGCCTGGTATCTAATTGTGTGTACTCTGTACCCCAGCTGTTCTCAAACCCTGATTAAACAGCTGGAATATGAATAAAAAACACCTGGGCTGACTGCTGGACTGTGAAGCACGCGTTGCGGGATCAGCTAACTTAGTTTGTCTTTCTTCAAGCTCATTTGAAGGACAACACGCATATCATCAGGGTGCTCTGGTGTGGTTTGTGTCCCTCTGAGCTCTTGTGCCATCTGGAAGATTCAGATCATTTCAAAACATGGTTGAGATTTTTCTAGTCAGCCTTGTAGTGTCCTACCATTTGTCACTTCAAAAGATTTAAAACAATTTTTTTACTGTTTGAGGATGAACACTGTTTCAGTTGTGTTTTCCACGGCCATATCTTAGGTCTGATTCTCTTTGCTGTAAATCA
Source organism: Pagrus major (assembly GCF_040436345.1). Classification (NCBI taxonomy): domain Eukaryota; kingdom Metazoa; phylum Chordata; class Actinopteri; order Spariformes; family Sparidae; genus Pagrus; species Pagrus major. The sequence continues at coordinate 26,311,294 of NC_133215.1, read as the reverse complement.
AACACAGTAGAAATAATCTCTTTCTTTCAACAGTAGCTACCGTTAGTTTGGAAATGGAGTCCCTTGACTTCAACTTAAAGTTGAGATGAGTTGCTAAACATAACTGGCCATAGCAAATGAATAGCACGGAAAATAACATAAAATAGCATGAGTCTTAAGTTACGATAGTCCTAAACCTACTAAAAAATAGGCTCAATGGAAAAAAAGGACACATCGTCCAGCAGCAAGAGTGAGGCTACATCTTATCAGTACATTCCCAGAATTCACACTGGCTTCTACTTTTCTCTTGTAGAGTTTTCTTATTTTGTTGAAACAGAATCTGGGTGTCCTCTCATGCGCACAGAGCAGCAAATAACCCACTATCAGTCTGTGGAGATAAAAACAAATGCAGAGAAAGTACTGTACAGAAAGCAGCTGATTCTGAGGAGACACAGGATGGACGTCTACGACATGCAACATGTGAATGCTGAATAAAACACCACAGTGAGATGTAATCAGCCCATACATGTTAAGAGTATATGTTTAAGATTTTTCCTTTTCAGCCCGAGTCAGCAGCGTCTCTGTTACGTCGTTTCCCCTCAAATCCATTAAAACTAAAGTAATGAGCCATTCTGAGAATGTCACGGGTAGAAGGTATAGATATTTGTGTTGAAATGTAGGGAGTAAAAGTAAAAAGTTGTAAAATAAATACTCAAGTGAAGCATACATGAAATATCTATTTAAATACAGTAACAAAGTATTTGTACTTCCCACCTCTGAGTGGGTGGTGGTGGTGTTTCACTGAAGTGGAGTTAATATAAAGATGTTTCTAGTATTCTGCTCCTCTCTGTGTAATTGGGGTGGCCATCATTTTAATGAAGTCCCCCTCAGCACAATCACAACCTTAATAATGTGGTTAAATTAAAGCCTCTCTCACGGTGTCAATCCATCTCAACACTATTGTTTTTGTAAAGGTAGAATTTGTTCCCTACACGTGTACACAATGAAGTGGCTGTTAAGTGTGTTTCTGGAAGAGAAAACACTATTCTTCTGACATAAATAACCTTTAATTGAAGCACAAGTTATTGCCTTAGTGGCACATCAACCACGGTCATTGACTGATATTGATTGACTTTCTTTTCTAGAAGTGCTTTTTGTCCCCGTTTAAAAGCTCTTTGTCTGCGATTTCTGCCGCAGCGATTCACACATTATACCTGACCTTATCCACACGAGCCATCCCATGAGCTGCAAATGAAATTTATTAAAAATAGTCTTTCTCATGTTTTACACAATTAGAACAGAGGTCCTCAATCCTGTTACTCCAGACTCACAGTGCTTCTGAGTATCCTGCTTCTGCTTTGTTTGTCAAAGCACTTTTGTAAACCCTGTTTTTAAAGGTGCTATATAAATAAAGTTATTATTATTATTATTATTATTATTATTATTATTATTATTATTATTATTATTATTATTATTCTCTCTGTTAGCAACGCAGGGTGCATTCAGCTCCACGTTAGCGCCTTGTCTTCACTTGCCGTCTCAGTCTTTTCCAGCTGGTATAATCTATGTATGACAAAATGTGTGTCTTGAGCAAGAGAGCAAAGATGAGGGATCGAACGTCAGTCACAGCCAATAAAACAAAGTGTTGCCATAACGATGTTCCATCAGCTTGATTGGATGAAAGCATGGATCTGAGCAAGTGCCAGTGTGGAGTCGACCATGTCAGCACAAACTGAAGAACTTCCTTCCCCCTTGAGCTCTTTAATCTTCCAGAGAAGCGCTCCTCCATCTTTGATGATAATGAATTAGTGCTGATGTTCCTTCATCTGTCCCTAATTAAGATAATAAAAGGGCAGCAGGCCTTTCTGTTGTTTGACTACATCCTGCCCACAGCGCAGCAAAGAAAGCAGAAGGTTATCATGAACATACAGGCAGTGGTGGACTCAGCACACAGAAAGTCGTGACAATTATTATAGTGAAGAGAAGGCACTTAATCACATTTGCATTTATTTTTTTTTTACATGGGAGCAACAGGAGCAGACCCCCCCCTGAGTACACCAGTGCATACAGGTGGTTCATTGCAATACTGCTCACTGAGGGATAAACTTGATATACATAATTTCTTTTCAACATTTTCCTCTAAAATGTTGTTACATTTTGTCTAAGTCTCCATTTATTACTGAACAGTCAAAGCAACGAGCAGAATGAGCAGCAGCAAGTGGTGCTGTGAGTGATTGAAGGCCTTTTAATGCTCTGCAGATTTCTCCTTTTTCATGAAAGGAATTCCTGCAGACAAAAAATGATCTTTATTTCTATTTGATATTCTCTCTAACAAGATGCTAAAATGAAACATCAGACAGAGACAAAGCAGTAAAACACATCCTGTACAGCAGTGTATGCCAGACAGATTTACATCAAATTTCTACTTTTTAGCCACCACAATTTACTTTTTAGAGGAACGACATCAACAAGAAACATTTTACACTAAACTAAATGGAAACCAGGACTGAGATCTACTGGCTTGAAATAAAAAAGTGCAAAATTGCTCATATCTGGTCTTTCAGCGGACACAAAGAAATAACTGCTCTCTGCTCGTGACAAGTGCTTTGTTACTCAGCTAAAAGTAGATCTCTGATTGACACTTCACACAGAGGAACCTATCAATTTGGCTTATTCCACAATGTCCACAATGATTGATCTTTTTTCTGTAGACTGTCTGTGAATACAAAGATCATGTTTTATTTATAGTAACAACAATTGTCACCATACTTGAGGTGTATCATGGGCCAAAAAAAAAAAAAGTTTTACAAACAGAGATGGTACAGCGTTCTCATAGGAATGAATGGACTTTGGGTTGAGTCGCATACGCAGACAGTCAGTCATTTATATTGGCATACATAGACTTTCTAGAATAAAAGGCACAAAAATGTGTTGAAATAAAATCACTACATAAAAAACTTTATTATAGTTTTATTTCTTATACTTTTCTGCTGTACTTTGGTGTATTACAGGTGCAACGTGTAAGAATGTTGGTTGAAAACAGTTTCATGTTTGGACGTCCATAACTTTAGAAGTATCTACCGAATTTAGCATGCTAACCAACCAGCCCTGCCCGCCCCAGTCCAAATCTCGTGTGCTGGCTATGTAAACACAAACAGCCCTCTGGCCCCTGAGCTCCCAGTCTGGACCGCTAGCTGCATAGGTATCTGAGCTGACTAGCTAACGGCAGCTACAATTAGCAGCAGTTAGCGGTTACTCTGGTGATATGCTGCTCCCTGTTTGTTTTGAGTAAGAATTTGGCAGGTTGACAATTCTTACATATGGCACCTTTAATAGTGAAACTAAACTAACTTATTGAAAAGTTTTTATAACCTTGAACTGATCCATCATAACATCACGACAGATTTTCACTAAAAAGTAGTCTTGTATTTTCAGTTACTTCCAGCTTTATTTTTAGAACCTGCTTTATACTGCTAAATTGGACTGTCTTAGCCTGGCTGAGACTTCAGACACACTTTGAGAGGTAGTGTCAGACCATTAGAGCCGCTGCTGCTGTAACCGCAGAGGTGAGAAGTCCAGGTGTGAGAAGACATTCAGTTAGGCGAGTGAGACAAAAACATAAGTGTTATATATTTGAAAGCCAACCGCGTCAATGGTGCAGTGTGGACTCATTAAAATTGAATGACCAGTGTTCACACACAGGTAAGAGAGTTCATAAAAGTTCGAGTCATTATTGGCTGAATTAAAAAAAAAAAACTTTTTTGAGCTCACTGCTCTGTGGAGATAACAGGGACAAAGGTTGCAACCTTGAAGATGATGATGGAAATACACAGAACCTGAGTTTTTGTCATTTGAGATACAAACATTTCACCTTAAAATAAATGTCAAGACAAGTGTAGTTATATAACCCAATGTCACGCACAATGTCTCAAAGGACTTTGCCCACAACAGCAACGTTGAATGAAGTAGAACACAATGGACATTCAGTGTCAGCCAAAGCTTTTGAAAAGAAAGAAGAAAAAGTCCCCAGAAAACCTTAAAGCTGCAGCTTTTTCAGTATTGATCATACAAAAAAACAACTGTGTGGGCTGTGAAAGGAGTAGCTGGAAGCAATGAACTCACGGAATATAATGTTCTGACGCCGTAGGTCCACTCACTTCTGCACATTAAAGTGTGTTGGGGAGTAATACTGCAAAGGCTTTTGTGGCTCCTAAGAAAGCTGCTTGTAATCTGATAAATCGCGACAGTGATGTCACTCAGTGGCTAAGTTGCATTGTGGGTAATGTGGGTGCAAGGTTTTTAAAAAATTTGATCATTTGATTTTTAAACTGTCCATAAAAAGTCCAATAGTTTTAGGAGTGCAGTGTTGGACAGTTTTTCAAAACCTGGCACCTACATTACCCACAATGCAACTTAGCCACTGAGTGACATCACCGGAGGCAATTTATCAGATTACATGCAGCTTCCTCTGGAGCCACAAAAGGCTTTATGTTACTTTTTTCATGTATGCAGTAGAACTCCCCAAGACCTGTCAACACACATTAATGTGTACAATTGGTGGAGTTACCCTTTAAGTGTCTTATAATTCATTTTTCTGGTTTTACAGCCCTCAGCTTTACTGTTTTGGTTCAGTCTCAGCTCTCACTTATTTGTTTTCAGCTGAAACATGATGAACAGACTGAACGCTACCTGCCCAACACCAAACAGCAGACTGAATAAGTTAGCAACTATGTTGTACGATTTTCCCTTCAGAGGTGCTGGAGAGCATTAGAGCTCAAAAGAGTGTGTATACTGGGCTCACATTCATCAGGTAGCTAGAAAAATGACAACAAAGGAATGCTAATGTTGCTCCATGTCAGCTAACTCCACCTTTGCAAACAGCATCGTAACTTTATGATAATAAGGACAATAAACCTTATAGTACTTTTCAAAACTACAATGTGCTTTATATGGTTGAACTATTTAAGCTAATCAGTAAAATCATTTCTAAAACTGGATAACCAATGAAAAGAAGCTAAAACAGGAGTGACATGAGCTGCTTTTTGTCATGGCTGAAGGCGTGAGATAGTGTTTTGTCTCAACCCTGAATATGGTGAATTACAATAATCTAACTGAGATGATATGAAAGCGTGAATGACTGTCTCGAGATCAGGCCAAGAGAGACGATACATGATTGTTTAGATGCTCCTCACGATTGAACTACTTTTCTAACTATGTTTTCAAATGAAAAGTCACTATCTTATATTACACCCTGCTGGCTGCAGGTTTGACATTTGTAGACAAAATGCTTCAAAAAAACAAAACAAAACAAAAAAAAACTACGGAGGATGAAAAAGAATGATTTCAGATTTGTTTTCAGTTATCTCCAGAAAGTGATTTATTTCTGTGTTTATCAGAGGCAAACAGAGAGGGCAAAGGGTGAAAAATTGACATTTTTATCTGTGATGGAACAAAAAAGATCCACTGCTGACAACGTCAGTGTGGTTTGGTTCTTGACAAATTGGCAAGTTAGATGTTAAACAGAATAAAAGAGCTGTGGACAGGCCACGGCAGGAAACTCAAACATATTCTCAAACATCCCTCGTTCTGCTGTACACATCTGCTCTTCATGCCCCAGTCTCTGAATGTTATGCACTCATAAATGACTCAACAATGTTTTCAATATATTGCATGTGTCCTCTCTTTACCTCTTTTGCATCTTGAAATCTCTCCTTTTGTCTTTCATCTCTCCTGTGAGCTTAAGGTGGGACACCTGCCACAGCACCATGTGTGAATGTATATATGAATTTAAATCAACATGTGTTTCCATGTTCTCATGTCTGTTACATGTGTGAATGACGTATGTAAAAATACAGATTGCAGTGTGTGAAAATATTAAAATAATGATATACAGGCATATAATCTACATAAACCTGCAACAGCTCCAGTTCGTGTTGCAATGTTCAATGTCAATAATCATTTTAATGCCTCGTTACTGACATCTTTGTTGCCCTCACTCCGCTACTCTGGAATAAAAATATCTACAGTATCTAAACACACACATTCAACAAGAACTACACATCCATCAATTTTATAAAGCGCTATGTATTAGTTGGTATGCTGTTATCCTTTCCTCCAGAACACGCGTGGAAGAAAAAAATGGAACACCTGTCTTTTCTTGTCCATTAGTTTCGAGTTGTAGTTAGGATTTCTTCTTGAGATAATACATGAGGTCAGATATAGGATAGGACACAGCAATGAGTTTAGGAATTATTTTGGAATAGGAAGGTAGGATTTAGGATCATTGATACTTAAGATAGGACAAGCACTGAGGACATTTTTCTTTTATGAGGGCCAGGGTTTCTAGATATTCCTGGCTGACTGCTGACCAGTAGGTCTGTACAGCATTTCATAAAACTGAATAAGTGCAGTCCTGGTGTCAAGCAAAACTTGACTGAACTGAATTAAGAACACAACACAAAGTGATGGAAGTTACAACATGCACACGAGCTGTAATGAGGATTAGGCCACTGAAATAGCAGAACCACATAGACGGCCTCACATCACAGGCAGTTTGACCTCCAGTGAAGAGGGTTTGACACTCTGACGTGGCTGACAACCTGAGCTGTAGTTCTCTGCAGAGGAGCCTGGATGCTGTTGATCAAGTCAACTGAGCCCTCTGCTGGTGCTGTCATACTGTTACACTGCACTATTTATAAAAGTCCTGTCGGATACCTGCTTTGACTTTGTGAATACCGCCAACATGGAGCATTTATTATGTCATTTTGCACTTCTATATAGACAATAAATTTAAACCTACTCTTTAAAGGAAAATGGACCATATAACCCTGATCTGATGTGTGAGTCTGGTGATATTGTGTATTCACATGCAATTTCAAGGTATTTGGACATGGAACACTAAAAAGTTTCTTTAAAACAAGTTGAATATGAAATGTTTCAATTGATATCCTTGTCCTTTTTCTTGTCTTTTTTTCTTTAATCTTTTTTCTTGGTGGCTATCGTCTTTTATAATGTACCTACATGTAACTACTGCTTGTCTTACCTATAAACGGGGCACTCCCACTGAATACGCAGCATTTTATGGCTTGAATCTAGTAATCTAATACTATAACACAAACGACAGTAAATACAGAAAACAATATAACACTGTCTCGTAAGACTTGTTAATGTGGTGAGACACTACAGAGAAAAGTAATGGTGATTTCTCTTGACTATAAACACTAAATGTAATATGACTAAAAGTAGCAAATACATGTTGAAATAAGAGATCTGAAACTCTACAAACACAGTGTGATCCACACCTATGACGACAAGCCTTTTCACAAAGTTGCTCCACCTTTACTTGGACACAGTTCATGGCACTCCGCCTTGTTTTGTCAAACATCAGAGGACGAAGCTGTGCCAGGTTCTCACCTTTATCAAGGTAAGTAGCATTATATCTGTCCTCAGTTTAGGCAGAATGAAACATACACAGGCTTAGACTACAAATTAATATAACATGGCAGCAGAACCTGAAAGTATAATTGTTTGGAGCAGAAGTCTTACGTGTAGCTGAGGTTTTAAGCAGCTAAACTCTGAGTCAGTCCGCTCTTAAGATTCAGGAAAGGGTCCTCTGTCATTGTATTCTGGTCTGAATGTCAGGTAATCCTTTGCTCTATACAGACTGACAGCCATTTGTGTTGAATGCAAATCAAATATGTATGTTACAACTCAGCTCGCTAGGGAAAAGGAAGAAACATAAAACCAGATGGTAAGGTTGAAATATAAATAATTTATTCGCCAAAGTTTAAACCAAATGAGAATAATACAAGAGGGCGCTGAAAGGCTGGTGGATGCTGCTCAAATCAACAAATAAATATAACAAAAAGGGACTCCGAACTAAACATGGTTCTCAGTTAAATTATCATCGTCATCATCATTATGTATTTGGACAGCGTCATGGCAAAGTAGTACGTGATTCACAGAACAGGTTGGACAAGCCTCCCTCACATCCACAGATGTTTTTCATTCTTTTGTTCATTACCTTTTTTTCTCAGTAAGTCAACTGTATCAGCCCGCATTCTCCGACTGCACGGTGGCCAAGAGAGCTCAGTGCATGCAGCTTAAGATAACTTGCAAATGAAAACAAAAACATCTTCACAACCTGTAGGCAGCAATTAGAGAGATTAAAGAAAGTACTGCAAAGTACGGAAGACAAAAGCTAACAGAGAAACATCAGAAGCTAAACTAAACACAACTGAAAAAACAACAAATACTTTATTAGTGATGATTGAAAATGTTTTTTTGTTAGTTTTGACATTAAGAATCGGCATGAAAGTTAATTCTTGACCTTTGAAAGAGTAGTTACAAAAACAAAGTCCACCTGCCAGCTCTTTTTTACAGCTTTCAATCGCATGAAAACTCATCAATGTTAAGCCTAACCCTAATGAAGATAAGATACTAGAAATTAATTAATGCATTATAGAGTATATATTAATATCATTAAAGTGACAAAAATGTTTGGTGAAACTTTAATAATGAAATAATAGCTAAGCTAGTTAAAAGTGCACTATGTAGTTTTGGAGGAGAAATTCAAAGTCAGAGTTTAATATTTACAATATTAATGAGGTAATAATACAAACTCAGAAATATCTATCTTTTCCATAACTGAATAAACAAGCTGTTCTCAGAGGAAAATAAAGTCCCAGAATACTGTTTGAAGCTAGAAAGGTGGCAGGGTCCGCCACATATAAACAAAGTAAAACACTTGTGTTGTCCTTTAAGGTCAGTTTGAATATTTAGTTTTTTCACTCATGAAAACAAAGAGAGTTTTTTTATTTAGTTTGTTTAGGCATAAACAATCAGTCAATGAAGATCTTTGTGTTCTGATTAAAATTTCGTCCCTTGTATATGTTTGCAGTGCTGACAGAAATAAAGTGCTTATAAATGTCTTATAATCTAACAGCAAATGTGTTTAAGATGCTATTTGTAAGACTTTCATAGACTGAACACACAATAATGTTAATAAGAACTAGAAGAGTATAAGGGCCTTATTTCCTATCAACAAATGATTATTAATATAAAGCCTTACCAGGTGTGTTCTGTTTATGGCTCAGCATTTCTCTATTCACGTGTTGTTCTGTGTTTGCAATGCATTTTCTTATGCTGTATGTACAGTGGGTGATGTTTTCTTCATTTGCTTGTGATTTGTGTTTTTGCTTGTGTTTTCTTTAAAAGTGTAGTGAACTGGTTGCTCTCAGCCCCTGTAGATTTGGCTATGGCCAAGCCCTCACCTCACACACACGCACACCCAAATTTTCTCACACATTTCACAACACAGTCTTTACAGTCATAAGTTTGACAAACACTTAGCAGGATTTAATCAGCCAGCACTCCTGTACAGAATGATAACCCCTGTTTGTAGTAGTTGTTGAAAGGTGTGGTAAAGGAAATTGCTGATAACAAATAATACAATAGAACACATTGATAAGGCCAGGTTTAAAGTCGCATGAGGAAATCTGGCAAATATCTATCATTTCACTGCTCCCGGATTGATCAGCAATTGAAAAGATGACTGATAGTGATGGATGGATAGGGCCATCAGGCCATGTTTTAAGGTCAAACAACATATTTGATAACCTGTTAGCTAATGTTAGACAGCACATTAGCTAATCTCCGCACATTTGGACACATTTATTCAAACCTGGAAGTGAAATGCACCTGATGTAATCGGACTGTAATGTAAGCCTGGAAGTGGTTGATTGCTAATATAAGCTAACGGGTTATCAAATATGTTGCTTTATGTGTAAATATGGCCTGATGTCCCTCTGGATTTTCACTATCCATCATCTTTTCAGTTGCTGATCAATCAGGAAGTGGTGAAATGGTAACAATTAGTCAGATTCCCTACATTTATACAATTTGCAATCTGGAACACAGCAGCTTAATTATCCCAGACTGTGAGGTTCACACCCTGAGTGTGACATCAGAAGAAAGTGGCGTTGGAGGCGGAGCATGAAGCCAAAAAACCAACACCCCTTATAGTCTCTTCCGTCTAAAATCTAAAGATGCAATGTTGCCAAGCCTGCTTGCAAGTGTTGTAACAACCTGCCACTCATTTCCTTGAAATTCCCTACAAGTTGATGAGCAAGTTTTTCGCTTGAGAAAAGGGACAGTGCCTAAGTAGAGACTGGCAACTCCTGGTTTTAGTCCATCCCACAATGTAGCCACTACAACTGATGTTCAACAATTTCACTTTCCTTCATTCAGAGAGATCAGAAGAAGTGGTTTTTGGATTCCAAAAGTGACTTACAAACTTTTTTTTCTTGCTCTTTTAGCAGATATCATGGAAAAGTTTCAGGAACCTCCTCCTCCAGGAATGGCAGCACCGCCATACCCCGGTCCCCCTGTGGGAGTCTACCAAGCTCAGCCTTACATCCAGCCTGGTAAGACAACAGGGACCTTTACCTGTGTCCTTTTACATGCAAGTTTTTCTCTGTAAAAACTCTGTCTCTGTCTTTTACTGTCATGTTGTTCTTATTCCTTGAGTTATTCCTTTCATTTTCGTCCACGAGACCTTATGGTAGCTTGTTTATCATTCTGTTCTTCAAGCCTTTCTCAAGATAAATGTCTCCTTCTTATATCCAGCTGTCCAGCCTGTATACCAGTACTCCGCACAGCAACCTCAGGTCGTTCAAACTGGTGAGCATCTCTCTTCAATTGTTTGTCGCAAGTTGAAATAATTTGGAATTTGCATAATATAGCAAAAGATGCAAGTCAGAGAGCTTCGAGTTCAATGACAGGTAGATGAGGTGGTGTATTTCAGTTGTCAGTGGGTGTTACAGGCTGCTGGGTGTCTTCCTCACAGTGAATCAGGTGGTGATGGTGCAGCCGATGCCGAGAGATGCTCCGGGACAGATGACGTGTCCTAGCTGCCAAAACACTATTGTCACTAAAACTGAGTACAAAAGTGGTCTGCTCACCTGGGTCATCTGTGGCTCACTAGGAATCCTCCTGTGAGTAGAAATCCCAACACACACACACACACACACACACACACACACACACACACAAGCCCGCCTATATAAACACTGAAACAGTGTAAAACATGACTTAGGAATTCGGTGTCATCAACTGACCACTTCTTTTTAACATAACATAAAAAGTTAATTCAACTGAAAATCACTTCAGAACTTAAAAAGCTTTTACATTTTAAATAAGCTGAATGAATATACCACTGAGAGTTCTCCTGCCTCATTATATTACATTTACAAAGAAACATGAAACCAATATTGTCAGACTTCCCAGCATGCATTGTTTTAAAACTCTCCAGAGATCTCCCTTGTTGTAGTCAATAATGGAAACTTGCTGTGTGTCTTAACATTGGGATGAGTCATCGTTGTTTCTTTTTATAGAAATGTGAATCACAATGAGTAGTAGTGTGGAATTCATACAAATACTACCTTTGGGCTAAGGCAGCAAATGGGAATGGCTAATGAAGCTAACTACCAAACGGCAGCTACATGTAGTAACAGTTAGCGGTTACCTTATCAACAAAGTTACCAGTATCCGTCCTTCAGGAAACTCCATAAATCATCTCAATACTGTAACTGGCCCATGTCATTCTCGGATGCTGTGTACAGCCCCTGTCAAGAGGCGTTCATTGGGAGGCTGTTGGTTACCAATAGTTCGAAGTTACTTCAGCAACAATTAAAACTATTTCTCCCGAGTTGAGGCAGAGCAGCTGGATGCCATCAGAGTGAAAACCAGAACATATTTTCTCCATAAAACATGATGAAGTTCACCCAAATAGTGAATAAAGCTGTGTTTTTGTACACTTATCTACAAGGCCCAGCCTCAAGAAACACTCCATTCACATTTCAGAGGCAGCAGGGGAACTGACTGGAGCCAGTTAAAATTATTTACAATGTATACATAGATGTGCACATGATGCAATATTATTTTGACTTAATTCTGTTATTCCACACCAGGATTTGGCCTTGCTGTTTGATCCCGTTTTGTGTGGATTCTTGCAAGGATGTGGAACATTCCTGCCCGGTCTGTAACAACGTCCTGCATATCCATAAGCGCATGTGAAATGTCACTGCAGTGCACACTCCGCTGCATTATCAACAAAAGGTAGTCAGTTCAACCATGACTAAATAAACATCAGTACCGGAGCCAAGCCTCTTCATGCAAACAAACGTCATCATAAACCCTGTGCTCACTAAAAAGGCATATAGCCTCTGCATTACTCTCTATTGTACACACTGTATGTGTATATAGAAAATTACAAAACAGCTGTGATGTCTTCTTTTCTTTCTTCTGTTGATTTCAAATGTGCAATCTTGTTGTAAATGTGGAAATGTAAAACTCATGATCATATCTTTTCTTGGCTTGACCTGTGTGATGTCTCAATATAACTTATATATATAAATTATCATATTTTCATGACACACTTACATAAAGAAGAATAAGAAGAGCTGTTCCTTAGCTATCACATGATAATCGATGTAGGTCATTGTGTTTACACTTCTTTTATCACAATAATACCAACTCACTGCTTGTACCAGAGTTAATGTATGATTTAGTTTGGTCTTTTTTGTGATGAGTTTAATTTTGTCTTAGACTTCGCCTTCCACTTGGCAACTAAGACAGAAAAAACTGTACCCATCGACATTTCTGTAATGGAAATTGAATGTTTCAAAATGTTAACATGCTCTGATACAGTAGGTGATGGTAGGGCTGAGTGCAATTTCACCAATAAACACAAGCAAGGGGAAGGGTGTCATATTTTATTTTGCAGCAGGACCAGACTGTGTTCGACTAGCGGTGTTGCGGTTAGTCCTCATTAAACAATCTTTTGTGAAAACAACAGCACAGGAAGTGGCCAAGGAAAACAAGTTTTAAATACCCCATTTTTGTATTATCCATTTGAATTATCTGCCAAAGTAAAATGCTTCTAACTGCTGGTCGTCTACTTGGATACAGACAACAATGTCCCATTTTATGTGAGCTCTGTCTGGAGCTTGGTGTAGTTCTCCCAGCAGAAAGCAGGTGGAGCTGACAGACTGTGAGATGCAGCCCTTCATCACACATCACCCCTTCCACTTGTCACTTCCTGTTTTATATGAAGTGCACTGTCTCATACCTGGGCTGAATCCAAGTATCCATCCTCTGAACTTGCGACTGAGACCTCTCGGTCTTCAGTGGTGCGTACTGTGATGTGTTCACTGTCATCAAGTCAAGTCTGCGAGGGCCTGAGACTGCAAGGCTAATATACAGTAAGTGCCGTTAGACAGGCCTGAAAACTACATTAATAAAATGCATTTTGATTACCTCTACAGCCTGTACTCCTTCATATTTCCGTATCATGATGTGATTGAATATTATTTCTGGCCTACATGCTTCAAGTAACATTTTGATAAAGTAATTGTAATTAAATCAGTGAGGTCAGTAGAAGTCTGCACCTGAAGGGAGTCTGCAGAAAGTCTGCTTGAGGGCCCTTGTGTACTGGATAAGTTGTTGGTATGGACATCCCGCAGCACTCGCGGACTTCCCGCAAACTCCATGAGTCTAGCGGTGAAGTCCAGACATTTGGATGCAGCCTTGCTCTCCACTGGCAGTGAAAAAAGACCCTTGCACCACCCTTAAAGGACTTCTACCAACTGCACAAACACAAGCCTCTGATGATAAAGCAAACACACCGAGATGACTTAATAACTGATGCCCTTGAGCAAGGCACTCGATCTTACATGTCCTGTGCTGCCTCATGGCCGACATGAAGAAACTACACATCTGCAGAGAAACGACATGTCGACCCAGCCCAACAGGCCTGCCTTTGTGAACTTCCCTTGTGCCCTCTGTGTGATCTGTGTGGGGAGTTCTGAGGAGACCTGTGGTGGGATAAAGCTCGGATTATGGGATGGGCCATATTTACCACGGCCCTATTAGACTGTGACCATAGTAACCACTGGATTAGGCAGATTAGAACTGATGACCTGAGTTAGTCAGCACTTCTCTGCCCTGTTGTCTCCCCCCTCTGTCTTCTACTGTCTCTGTGAGATGACGCAAAGCAGGACAAAACCGCATACAGATACACACACTACACATCAAACTCCAGCTGAACCTGAGAAGTTTCAACATTTTTGGACACTCGTAACTAATGTATTAATACTCAAGGCAGACAGGGACATTAGAGAGTAATGTCTGCTAGCAGCCATTCAGTTTCTCTCTCAAGGCGACTCAAAAAGTCGGCTCAGAACCAGATCTATTAAAAAAACTTGGACCCTGTGAGCCCCATCTGAATTATTGGGAGGTCTGTGATGGGTAACGGTGTAAATGATAACCAGGGCTTCAACTAATAGTTTTTTTCATTTAGAGCACGACCGATATATATCAGTATGCTGTATGTGTCTATGTTGTCTGATATGCACCGATATGAAAATATTGTTAGTTTTTCTTTCAATAGAACATAATACAGATTTTTGGATCATTGCAAAAATATCAGTATTGACATCGGCCCTGAAAATCAAGTATCAGTCATGACCTATTTTCATTACTACTTCATCTGAAGCTTGATTTCTGAGAGTTAACCCCTTTGCACACATGCATTTGTTTTTGTCTAAAAATGAATAAGACCTCAATCATGTACACACTGACTCCAAAACTTTTGTTTTCTGTCAAAAGCATTTAGAGGTATTGTTTCACCTACAGCGTCTCCCCTGAAAGGAATCTCAAGATGTAAACACTGCCTGGCAGTCTGGCAGCTCAACAATACACCTATACACACGGCTGGATCCGGGATCTCCGACACAGCCTCGAAAATGATAGCCTGTAGGCTGTCAGCTCTGACAGAAAAGTGTGATAAAAAAGACTAATCACAGGACAACTATTGACTATGATCCTGTCTGAGTGTCTGTGGATCCAGGTGAAACTCGCACTTTCCTGATGGCACAAGTTGGATTAATGATGTGATGTGTGTGTGGTTTGTGTGTGCATGTCTGATTTGTGGGTCCTACATACCGCCAGCCACTGTTTCGACAAATCAATTGATTAATGGAAATTGGTGGCCTTCTTTCTAATGTGTGGTTCCAGTATAGTTAGCAGCGTATCACACTGGACCACTGACATCCTGAAATACACCTGGAAGCAGTCGGGATAATTCCGCAGCTCCTTTGTCAGCCGGTGCTCTTGTCTTGTTTAAAGGATTGGATAGACCAAGTATTTTATTTTTAAATTCTTTTTCTCTGTTCAAGAAATGAGAGGAGCAAAAAATCATCTTTAGTGCTTGACAACTCCATTTTGTATGATATTGTATATTTTCACGACAAATAGAATAACTAATGTTTCGGACTTAGTGTGCAAGGTTTCTGTGCATAACGTTTTTTTTATTGGATGACGTACATGACGGATTACAAAACGCATCTGAAAAAACCTGACTGAAAATTGATTGTACGCTACGTGTTTAGGAAGCAGCTGGTTAGCTTAACACAAAGACAGGAAATAGGGGGAGACAGCAAGTTAACTAGCTAGCTAACTTAGTAAAGTCTCCAGTGGCTGTCCAGCACATAACCACAAGGCTTTAACAAACAAAGTAAACTGTGTTCATTAGAGAGCTTTAGAGGTGCCGCTAGGCAGAATCTTTCCACTGGAGAGAGGCAGGCTACCTGTGTCCCCCTGTTTGCAGTCTATAATTGCATAGAAAAATAGCTGCAATCAACAAATCAATTAAAGAAGTGTGTGCCATCTAGTGGTGTGATTGCAGATTGCAAACACAAAAAATACCACTCGCCTCATGCTCACCTACGGTGGCCACTAAAAATGCTAAAAATGTGTATTTTTTCACAAGACATTTTGATGTCGCAGTCGGAAAATCACAGGTATAAATAATTATAAGAATGATGACCGGATTATATTTAGCCGTTTCAAGGTCCTGCAACAAGTATAATAACAGTAAAACTTGACTCTGAACCTCCCTCTGGACAATGTAGTTCAGGAGTAGTTCAGGAGAAGTAATGTCTGTTTTGAAAACCCCTTTCTTCACTCGCCTCTTCTACTATTACCGACCAAAACAGTCACTCCTGCTGCTTACATGGTGCGAGGACTCACTATCTGGATTAGACTGTCTTGACTGACACAGCAGGGTGCATGTGTGCACTCCTTTGCTTTACATCTGTTTGACTGTGAGTTTATTTGTGTACCACAAACCAGCTTTGCCTTCCCCTGTGTTCAGCCTCTATCTGTTGCTGAGCTCACTAGCGCTCACTGTCAGCATTAATCTCTCTTACTCTGATCCAAAACGGACTCGATCAGTGAGCACAATCGTTGTTCCCTGTTGTTGCTGCCCTCATGTCGTGTCGCTCTCCAACCCTGCATGAAGCCATCTCCAGGGGAGGAGATTACTCCACTCTAAAGGGAGACTTGGCTGAATCATGTCTTCGGGGGTATTATGTAACACTCTCTACTAGGATGGCCACGTGGCCACAAGGCTCACCTGTGTTTAGAATGACCATCTGACCCCCTCCATCCAAAGCCCCTCTGCAACACACGGACATGCTGAAGAGACCTCCAAGGATGAATCTACATCTCCCACAGCTCTGGGTGTGAGGAAGAATTGTATAACTGGTATGAGGAAGACGTGGGAGTCTGATGGCAGGAAATAACACAGAGATGTGCAAACGAATGACTAATACTGGACTGGCTACAAATTACCATGTTTATGTGCTGTACTTACTTCCTATTTTCTTCCTGGTTAGACAGGTGCATCAGCAAATCATACTCCCCGTGTGTGGGTGAGGAGAAGTAAAGCTGGGATTGCATCTCTGTTGACACCTCCGCAGATTCAGCGTGAGGCAGGGAGAGAGAAACACACAGACGTGCAGACAGAATGAATAGATAGAGGACAGAGGGAGCGAGGGAGAGGCAGAGACGGTGAGAGAGAAGAGTGAAAGAGACACAGAAGATATATTTGACTATGTGGGTGTGTGAAGTATCAAGGCATGCATCATAATTGTGGATCCTTCTTGGAGCAGCCGGACGTATCAGCACAGCAGCAGGACGTTGTTGGTCGCACAAAGTGTGTTATTTTGTACTTTAAAACAGCAGGAGCTGTGGGCGCGGAGAGCCACACAAGAGACATTTTCAAAGACAAAATGGAAACTGTTGTGTTTCTGCTGCCTCAAGGATTTCATCAGCTGGGATTATAAAGGGAAATACTTGTACTAGTTGAAGGGACGCAGACTGAGAAATGATGACGCCTCTTCACTGTCAATAATCAGGATTTCAAGACAAAAATTCATCTGAGGTGAGTTTGGAATTATAATAATTGAAGAGTTAGATCATCTTAATGCTGTGGTATTTGGCGTGTACGTGTGTGTGTGTGTGTGCGCGCTCTGATAATTAGAGTTTCAGACCTTGCCAGTGAGAAAATTCTGGCCACAAGTATTCACTGTCTGAGGGTTAAAACTTAGGATCAGGGTAAAGATTAAAATGAGACTCATTTTAAGGATAGTGAATGCATTATGTCAGCGAGGGTCCTCGCAAGTGTGCACAAACATTGTGAGTGTGTGCGCGTGCACGCTCGTGCATTTCTCTGTGCTTTTGGGTACTGAAACTCGACTTCTCAAAAGCCCAGTATGCGATGTAGTCAGCCCACGCTGTTTCCCGTTCCCATGGAAACCATTGCCCAGTGCTATTCTGTGCTTTGAGTGTGTGTCTTTGTGTGTGTCTGAAAGAGAGAGAAACATATTAATATCGGGTATATAACAGGCATATTGGATCTTAATATTTACTGACTGCTGTTTCTACTGTATGTTATGAGTCATGAGGACGATGTATTTATCACGGCATTCACCTCCCTGCCTCCCTCCCCTCCGGATCTCTCTCCTCTTGTTTATCTCTCTTCTTTAACCCCTGCTCAGTCTCTCCTCATCACTACATTTTTTCCTGTCTCTGTGTCTCTAAGATGGCCGTCAGCCCTATCATCATCTGCCTCCTGTCACTGATTGGCTATGGCTCATCCCACCCGTCGCCTCCTCCTCCTCCTCGGGGATGCAGTATGGATGTGGACCCCCCATACAGAGTCCTGTGTGACCTGGAGGCAGTCTGGGGTGTGGTTCTGGAGGCCGTGGCCTGCAGTGGGGGCCTCAGCTCTCTGGTCCTCGCTGTGCTCCTGCTCGTCAAGATGCGCTTCATTTGTGACCCCGCCAGGCGCTCCGGCCTGGGGCCTCTCCTCCTGCTCCTGGGCACCCTCCTCGGGCTCTTCTCCATTTCTCTGGCTTTCCTGGTGGGGAAGAACCAGGCGCTCTGTGTGGTCCGCAGGGCCTTCTGGGGGCCCCTCTTTGCCCTCTGCTTCTCCAGCTTGCTGGTGCAAGGGGTGAGGCTCAGGAGGCTGGTGGCGGGCAAAACGAGTCCATCGGGCAGCTCCCTGGCAGCCCTCGGTCTGGCCTTGGCCTTGGTACAGGGGATCATTTCTGCTGAATGGGTCCTGCTGACTGTAGTTAGGGAGGGTCACCCGGCCTGCGAATATCCGCCTTTAGACTTTGCTCTTACATGCAGCTACACCCTTGGGCTGCTCCTCATAGCCATGGGGCTTTCTCTGGGGGTGGTGCTGTGTGGAGGAGAGCTGGGAGCAGAGGGAGCAGGTGGGAATGAAGAAGATAGAGAAGGAGAGAGTGAAAAACGGAGATGGAAGTGTAACGCCGTGTGGCTCTTCCTGTCCAGTCTGGCATCAGCATTGCTGTGGGTGGCCTGGTTGGGCTTTTATCTTTATGGCAGCCAGGCGCTGAGGTTAAAGAATAAAGGGGATAGGTCAGGAGGAAAGAAGGATGTAAAGGTCTTGGATGAGCCCGCTCTGGCGGTAGCTCTGGTCATTCAGGGCTGGATCCTGTTGCTGTTCCACGCTATTCCAGAGGCGCACCTGTGTCTCCGGAACCCCCCGCAGTCCAACACGCAAGACTTCTTCGACACCAGTCACACGTCCCCTCCTCCACATTTCGGAGATGAGCTGCCTGCACATTCTCACCGACCCTTCCCAGAAAACCAGGCCTTTTCTATGGAGGAGCACGGTGCAAGTAGGCTTATGTAATGTCTGTGTGTCAGTGTGCATGTCCCTATAAAAGAATCTGTTTCAAAGGAAATGTAATGTCTCTAAAAGTGGGCCCAATGCTGCCTTCAAATAGAAATGATCAAGTCATATTTTTTTAACATGTGGGGTTAAGTACAAAATGTGTTTGCCGTTCAAGTGTTTTTTGGTACGTCATGAGAACGCTGTTGCCTGGCAACTGACAACAAAATTGGATGTTGCCTTGATTCCTATCCAAAATGAATGACTTTGGTGAATGACTTTGTGTTTTCTGCATTCATGTAATGCTGATGAATGAAAAAGGAGTAGACAACAAAAGTAACTAACTTTCAAGTAGTCAAGTAGTAAATCAATACTGCAGTCAAAGCTAGAGGATGAAAAGTGGATGTTATACGGCTGTGTTCAGCCAAATTTATGCCATTTATAGTTTTATCTAACAATCCTCGCAAATATTTGCTTCCACTTAAGAGCTTTTCACAAAGCTGCAGAGAGAAACTTTCACTGAGGGACTGAGAAAACTAAGAGAAGGGATGACGTAATGTTTTATCCACTGTGACTGATCTGTGTCAGTGAATCTGAAATAAAATAGACATGCATACACACAGCCAATACATTGGGGCATGAAAATGAACTATTATTTTAAAATGTATTATTTAAAAAGGTGCACTATGTAGTTTTGGGGAAAAAATCTTTATTGACTGATTTTTTGACTAAACAAACTAAATAAACAAACTCTCTTTGTTTTCATGACTGAATAAACTGAATAAACAAACACACAAGGACAACACAGTTTCATACTGTTTTACTTTGTTCATATCTGGCATATCTTTGTCTCATATCATACCCTGCCACCTTTCTATCTTCAAACAGTGTTCTGGGGACCTTATTTTCCTGAGAACAGCTTGTTTATTCAGTTATGGAAAAAATAATTATTTCTGAGTTTGTATTATTACCTCATTAATATTGTAAATATTAAAACAAGTTTGAATTTCTCCTCCAAAACTACATAGTGCACCTTTAAATTAATTCAATTATATGTAATATGTAATTCAATTTAATATAAATAAAATATTATAATTCAATACATTGATCAAATTACAACAAAATGTTATTTAAGTACATAACATCTAATAAAAAATACATTAAATACATTAAAATATATATGCATTAGTATTTATTGAATATAATTAAAATAAATAGACAAACAGACAGATTTTGCCCAAACTAATCCTGTAGCATAACCCATGCTCTTACAGCCATACTTGTTTTTTGTTGAAGTCTGTTTCTTCTCAAGCAATTTAGGACTCATACTTAAAACTTTCAGACTCACAGTTCAAGTTTTATTTGTGAATATAAATATTCAACATAAATAAACTTCAATGTCCAGCTAATCTTGACAACTATCATATTACCATTGTGCCTTGTAGGTTTGTTTACATAAAAGTGTGGCTCACTTTTAGCCACTGTGCACAATCCAAAATCAAATTAAATCCTATGAAATGCCTGATGATTACCCAACAGGCTCACAGGGAAATGTATGAGTCATTTCACTTTGATTGCTCTCTTGAAGCCAAATGCACAGATGAAGAGCTAAACCACGGTGAGCCAGGATAAACAACGAGTGGAGGCAGTGGCATAATGCAGTCACAGCAGACTTCAGGAGAGTCACGATATTGGTTAGACAATTTGTGGCTGACTGAGACAGAAAACCTGTGCTGCAAATAATAGGACAGCAGTCCAACCTGTCATACAGGGACAAAACTCATGGTGTAAGCTTCAGCGAGTCAACACAGGAGTTACTTTGTGGTCAAGAGGTTGGGGTTAAGAGTTTTGTTACTTGCCCTAATGGACAGTAAACTCCCCATATCTGTAATCTCTGCAGTAGAGCCTGTGAGTTACGTGTTAATATAATGGATAGAAATGATGGCCAAGACCCAGAATGGCATAAACTGGCATAAAGTTTGGAGGAAGAAATAACACAAACTTCCTCATACACGTCATAAAACATAAAAGATTGGATACACAATATTTAACTTACATTCCTAAGGCACTTCTTTCACACATGTTTAGCTTGTAAATATTTTACTGACTGTATCATAAAAGAACAAGAAGTAAACACATTGCACCTCATCAGAGGCCCTGTTTATTGTACACTGCCCGCTGTCCCATTCACTCGCTCACAGTCAGCCCGCCTAATGATGATGTCTTTAAAGCCTCTGACCACGACATCAAATTCACTCCCTATTCAATAAAGTAGTCCTTCATATTTACTGTCCGCCATTTTACTTGTGATTTACTTAATTCTCCGTGTATAATTAATGCTCACTATAGTGCCCTAAAACATTCCTCCAGTCGAACTACAATAGTAGCGTCCATGGCATCGCTGCTACATTCTGCTAACTCTCGCTATGCAATCCATTTGATCAAAGTGAAAATTACAGTCATGCAACGCTACAGCTGTGATGCTGCAACATGATGATGGTTGAATATTGTCCAACCTATCAATTTACTGCTCCCTATAGCGTGAACTAATGAGTGTTGATTCTACAGAGTAGTGAATGAGTGAGCAAGGGGAGGGATTTAAAGGCTCTGCACTCCCAAACAGGTGTTTTCAATGACTCTGATTAGACATCTGCTCATACAGATTTGCCAAGTGGAACAGGCTGCTGGCTCAGGAGAGTTTTTCCTGTTCTAAATTCTAATTTCAATTTTTTCCTTCAACAATCTGATTAATGGTACTTGCGATCATACAGGCTTACCACTCGCTATTTCAACTTCGTTCGAAATGCACAATGTCATAGTCGATGTTTGAGGGGCAGGGGTGTAAAAAATTAAAAGGAAGGGCACCAGTTGTATGCGGAGAGGCACCAGCATACAGACAGCTGTGATACATTTATAGTGAAACAGTTGCAAACCCTGGTTGAGATTAAAGTTTTGATTATGTGATTATAACTACTCCACCTCTGTAACAAAATTTTGGCAGGAGGGGCACCCTGCCCCCCCGCCTTTCTTTAAACATGAATACTTGCACACTTTGTAGGTCACCAAGCCCCCATGTTCTGATAATCATGATGATGTAATACACCCAGCCAACAACCAAGTCTGGAGCCGCCCACATAGCCCTGAAAAGAGGTTTTATCAACCGTAATATTTGAAACAACCTGTGTGGGTTTACTATGGGTGTGAAGGACCTCTGAGTTACCCAACTGGTAGGAAAATTATAGTTCAACCTCGAGTTTGATGCTATCAGTAGCACAGTCTTTGTACTGTTGCATGACACCTGTAACTTGCGTGTGTGCTTTACCTTGTTTCGTCTGTCAGCTCTTCGAACTGGAACATACCACAGCAGCCACGGGAGTGTCCGTCCTGGCATCGCCTTCAGAGGTCACGTCTACCAGCCCACTGAGATGGCTCTGGTCATGAATGGTGGAACAGTAAGTACGAAAGAGACAAAGCATATTTTTATTACTTCTACTTTATTTTACGCTGTCTCATTTTTTAAATAATCAACATCATGAGTGTTATAAATGTTCCCTACATGTTTGTGTCTCTCTTGTAGATGCCCACAGCCCCAGTTAACTACACTGGACGACGGTTATGGTGATGTGGGACAACAGGTGAAGAGGATACACCTGTGTAATGCTGGTGTGTGATGATAGAATATCCTGTTGCCTAACATGAAGATATTAAGGACATCATATATCACACAGTGTGGTTTTGATGGGAGTTACATATGTTTAATGTATTTGTGTTTCTGCACACATGTATGAATACTATTTTTGCTGAGGTTTTCTGGGTTGCCTCTTTGTCGGCAGACTAGACATGAAATCGCAAGAAAGGGAGGAAAAAGTGACGCAGCTTCCACATTTTAGGATATTTTGTCACAAAGCGAGGGCATTTACGGTGCATTACTTTGATCAGCACAGATCAGCACATATAGTCTTAACTCATATATAAATACACTGACGAGGGGCGTATAAAGAGGGTTAAAGTTATTGTTGAACATCAAAAACTACTGTTCATCGCCGTATTGAAGGGGAGTAACTGATTGAGCTGCTGTGAGAAAGTAAAAATGAAAGGATGATTTCAGTGGAGCAAACATTTTGCCTAAAGCAGTTCTAAACAAATGCTGTCACTTAATGACGCCATCAGTGACGTTTGCTTCATGAAAACTACACTTTCCTTCTCTTTCTTTTTGGCATCAAGCTACAACTCAGCAAAAACGGCCTCTAGGTTGTTTATGTAAATTACCTGCATACGCCCACAAAGCTTGCTTGGCCTCTGTGTTACATGCACGAAAGACCCAAAGGACTCGTAGTGTTTTTCTCTCGGTATCTCCGGTCTATTATCAGTGCTATTGGACAGTTTGGCACATTTCACTATGTGTATTGATAAATGTCTTGTATTTAAGAGAGCTTGTGCACAGTTTTAGAGGATCGTGTGATGATTTATGAAGGCTAAAGATGAGTCAACCGCTCATGGAAGAGTGTTATTTAATAAGCATATCATACAAAGCCATTTAATACTGCCAAACCTATGCTGCAGTATGTAGGGTTTACTGGTGGAGGTTGTAATTTTGCACTTTATCAGCGCTGATCATGTCTGGGCATTGTGATATTTGAGATTTTTGATCCTTTGAGATGCATGTAAAAGCACAGTTTAAAGGTAATGTATTTTGTCAAAATTACTGTATTTTGAGTGTTTTCTAGACTTTTGATATACGTTTTGAAGAGAAATAGCAGTTTTAGTGTTGAGTTTCAAAGCTCCATCTTGACACTGGAAACAGCAGTCGACAAAACAATCTCAAGTGCTCAGAAAATGGAAATTTACACATCTGCAATTCAATGACCACTGGGAAAAAACCCTATCTGCAGAGGAAGACCATGTGGTACGATTGAAGGCGCTGGTACAGCTACCTTAAGGGTGGAACACCCTTGTGAACTAGTTTAGTTTGTTTTCACTCATGTTTTCTAATTTTACTTTGGATTCAATCAGGCTATTGATCATAATTTACATTTTGTTTGAGATGTATGGCAACATGTCATAATAGAGTGCTGCAGGGATGACATATTTTTGTAGGCCAACCTGGAAGTATGGGATTTGTGAAAATAATTTTTGGATTATTTTTTAGTTTATGATAATAACACATTTTGTTCACCAAAACCATCTTTACAAATGAACAGCACTTTTATTATTTTATCAAGCGTAAATGGAATCAACATGAGTAAAAAGCTAACAGTAGGCTATAAACAAACTGCACTGGGGTCGCATGACTTCAATGATACCACCACTAAGCTTCCTACTATACTACTCTACCTGTAAAGACAGACTAGTGAGTAGATGAGTCTATGTTCGGCAAGATTAAGTTTTATGTCCCAGACAAGTTCTGTAGTCTCATTTAGCCACTTGTCAGCACATGTAAACGCTTTATTATTCACAAGTTGGGTATTTACTGAAATATTTTATGTCGTAGAATGAAACGTGAACATCTCTTAAGCTTATGTTAACCAGACCTTATTACAAGCATCTAACTGCAAACTCATTGACTTCAAAACGAGGGAACCAGATGTTCAAAAATGCCAAATTACTACCAGGTTTTAGGACTCATTCCTACGGCACTCTATATTCTGGCATGTAGGATCCCTTTAAATTTCAAATTACACTGAATAGAGACAAAGCAATCAGTCATTCATCACTGTGAATTTAACTTGAACAGATTTAAATGCATGTATACAGTTTATATCAGTGGCGCTGCAAAGTTTGTCTAGACAGACTTCTAGTAAGCAGCCGCTGTTCAAATGCACTGGCAATTGAACTCGGAGGCAAAACGACAAATAAAAATCCCCTCATATCTGACTGGAGGGTTGCAGTTTCCATCTCCTGAGCATCACTGAATTCAGTGCAGGATGATTTTTCCAGTTCAAATACAAATCAAAGAACAGTTGCCATGTTCATGTTGTGACCATGTATTCTTGCTATAAGACGAAACTAAATAACCAAGTTGTCAACAACTTTGCTTTTGTGTACACTTGTGTGCTCCGATATTGTACAATGAAAATATTATCAAAGGATTTTTATGTATTAACCCTATATAACTGAGTTTTATTCATGTAAATAATACAAATGTGAAAACCCATGGTATTATTTTCCTTCAGAGATGCTCTTATGATGACAGCACTGTCACTGTTTTATGGCAGCATAACATGAATGTCTGTAATGTGATTTGCACAAAGTGGCTAATACATCAGTGCACATTTTCTGTTATTTACTGTCTGGTCATTGAACTGATTATTTCTTCAGCCTCCTGCATTGTACACTCATGGATCCACTATATAAAGCAATGGACGTAAGTAACAACAGAAACCAGGTTTCCAGGGGACACAAAAAACTAATCCATGCATGATTTTATTTAAAGATTATACCAAAAAGATGCACAGAGTGCATACATGAAATACAATTGTCCATAGCCCCTCTCCTTAATGGTGTAAAAGGTAGCTCCAAAAACATAGCGGGCAGCAAATCACCAGAGTAACTGACAACTAGTGCTAGCTATCCCTGACTGTAGCTGGCTATCGTGAGCTAATTAGCTCATGGCCTAGTTAGCCGTGGAGCCAGTGGCCCTAGAGTTTGTCTGAACCAGGACCTCGCATCATGGTGGGGGGAGTCCCCATAGCCTAGCTCAACTGGGTTCAGCAGCCTGGACACTGAACTGGGACCAAACTCAGCCTCCAAGACCACCGGAAGTTAGTACGTATGGAGGTGATTTACAGTGGCTCCTACCAGGACTTTGACTCAGGGGACGAAAAGACAAGCAAGTGGGGACAGGAGAAGTGTGTACGAGGCAGTTAAGCTCGTCTGAGTTTGTAAAAGAGAGAAAGGGTTGTATTTTTCTACTTGGTAAGGAAAATAGGTGCAAGAGCATTTCCTTTCTGGGCATTTTGAGACTTTATTTTGTACATGTATCTCCCGGGTGAAATAGGCCTCTTGCGGTACAAAGTGTTATTACAAGACAGGACAGGCCGGGGCTAGTTGGTTAGCATGCTAACTTCAGTAGACAACTCTGCAACACAGCACAAAGACGTCTTTGACATAATGCCAACACTGTTTCTCCACTTTCTGTTAATGATAATGTGAGTTCAGTTCTTCAGTGTTTTAAATTAAAACTCTGACCATATCTTATAAATTGCTCCTCTAAAGGGTTATCCTAGCTTGTATTATAGACTGGGTCCAGAAGAATATTATATTTGTGAGGTGTATCTATAACCATTTTACAAAATAATTTGAGTACTGCTCTTATCGTACACAGCACAGAATGGGTTTCTGAGTTGTTTTATCTCATTAATGTCACTACTCATGAAATACCTGTATCATTTGTACTAAGTGAAATGGGGTTTGGCTGGTTTAAGTGAAGACGTGCATGATGTCTACTTTTTCTGTGCGATACACTGAATCGTGAGCCAGATCACATCACAGCTCCATCCATCAAAAATAGCAACAGAGCAGCAGTTCTTAAATCCCTCACCGCATGTGGGAGTGTTTCCAGAGTAAACTGTGCTATATTAAAGTCAGGGCCAACTAAAATACTTGGGCTTTTAGAGGGTGCAGATATAGGCTGGAACTGCAGCTGGCTCCTGTTAGCTCTAGTTGGAAGCTGGGGCTGTAGGTAGCTTCTTAAAACTGCAGGTGAACGCTGACACAAATAGCTGGCATGGGCTATGGTTGGATTCTAGGGTTGCAGATGGCTGTAAAAGGTTGTAGGCAGAAGCAGGGGTACCAGCTGCCCCCTTTGAGGCCAAAATCTGGGGATGTAGCTGGCATAGAGGTGTTAGGTGGCATTAAAGCTAGATGTAGCAGGTGGAGGCTGAGGTCCCAGCTGGCTTGTGAAAGCTTCAGATAGACTCTGGTCTCAGCACTGGCTCTTTGATTTCTGAGGCTGAAGGCAGAGGCGGGGACTGATTCTCTAAGTATTCAGACAAAGCTGAAGGCCGGAGCATGCTTAAAAGTAACTAGTTTGTATGAAAAAGTCATTGGACCAAGTCACTTTTCAGAGCCTGCCGAAAAGTGACTGCACCCTGTAACTCTGGATTGGGAGGGGTTACATTCTCTGTCTTTTCAGCATTAATAGTAGAGGAAACCAGGTGCATGTACAGTGAATTTGGTCAATATCACTCCTTGCAATCCAGAGTTACAGGGTGCAGTCACTTTTTGGCAGGGCCTGCCGAAAAGTGACTGCACCCTGTAACTCTGGATTGGGAGGGGTTACATTCTCTGTCTTTTCAGCATTAATAGTAGAGGAAACCAGGTGCATGTACAGTGAATTTGGTCAATATCACTCCTTGCAATAAGGACTTACAGGGTGCAGTCACTTTTCGGCAGGCCCCGCCGAAAAGTGACTGCACCCTGTAACTCTGGATTGGGAGGGGTTACATTCTCTGTCTTTTCAGCATTAATAGTAGAGGAAACCAGGTGCATGTGCAGTGAATTTGGTCAATATCACTCCTTGCAATAAGGACTTACAGGGTTCAGTCACTTTTTGGCAGGGCCTGCCGAAAAGTGACTGCACCCTGTAACTCTGGATTGGGAGGGGTTACATTCTCTGTCTTTTCAGCATTAATAGTAGAGGAAACCAGGTGCATGTGCAGTGAATTTGGTCAATATCACTCCTTGCAATAAGGACTTACAGGGTTCAGTCACTTTTTGGCAGGGCCTGCCGAAAAGTGACTGCACCCTGTAACTCTGGATTGGGAGGGGTTACATTCTCTGTCTTTTTCAGCAGGGCCTGCCGAAAAGTGACTGCACCCTGTAACTCTGGATTGGGAGGGGTTACATTCTCTGTCTTTTCAGCATTAATAGTAGAGGAAACCAGGTGCATGTACAGTGAATTTGGTCAATATCACTCCTTGCAATCCAGAGTTACAGGGTGCAGTCACTTTTTGGCAGGGCCTGCCGAAAAGTGACTGCACCCTGTAACTCTGGATTGGGAGGGGTAACATTCTCTGTCTTTTCAGCATTAATAGTAGAGGAAACCAGGTGCATGTGCAGTGAATTTGGTCAATATCACTCCTTGCAATCCAGAGTTACAGGGTGCAGTCACTTTTTGGCAGGGCCTGCCGAAAAGTGACTGCACCCTGTAACTCTGGATTGGGAGGGGTTACATTCTCTGTCTTTTCAGCATTAATAGTAGAGGAAACCAGGTGCATGTACAGTGAATTTGGTCAATATCACTCCTTGCAATAAGGACTTACAGGGTGCAGTCACTTTTCGGCAGGCCCCGCCGAAAAGTGACTGCACCCTGTAACTCTGGATTGGGAGGGGTTACATTCTCTGTCTTTTCAGCATTAATAGTAGAGGAAACCAGGTGCATGTGCAGTGAATTTGGTCAATATCACTCCTTGCAATAAGGACTTACAGGGTTCAGTCACTTTTTGGCAGGGCCTGCCGAAAAGTGACTGCACCCTGTAACTCTGGATTGGGAGGGGTTACATTCTCTGTCTTTTTCAGCAGGGCCTGCCGAAAAGTGACTGCACCCTGTAACTCTGGATTGGGAGGGGTTACATTCTCTGTCTTTTCAGCATTAATAGTAGAGGAAACCAGGTGCATGTACAGTGAATTTGGTCAATATCACTCCTTGCAATCCAGAGTTACAGGGTGCAGTCACTTTTTGGCAGGGCCTGCCGAAAAGTGACTGCACCCTGTAACTCTGGATTGGGAGGGGTAACATTCTCTGTCTTTTCAGCATTAATAGTAGAGGAAACCAGGTGCATGTGCAGTGAATTTGGTCAATATCACTCCTTGCAATCCAGAGTTACAGGGTGCAGTCACTTTTTGGCAGGGCCTGCCGAAAAGTGACTGCACCCTGTAACTCTGGATTGGGAGGGGTTACATTCTCTGTCTTTTCAGCATTAATAGTAGAGGAAACCAGGTGCATGTACAGTGAATTTGGTCAATATCACTCCTTGCAATAAGGACTTACAGGGTGCAGTCACTTTTCGGCAGGCCCCGCCGAAAAGTGACTGCACCCTGTAACTCTGGATTGGGAGGGGTTACATTCTCTGTCTTTTCAGCATTAATAGTAGAGGAAACCAGGTGCATGTGCAGTGAATTTGGTCAATATCACTCCTTGCAATAAGGACTTACAGGGTTCAGTCACTTTTTGGCAGGGCCTGCCGAAAAGTGACTGCACCCTGTAACTCTGGATTGGGAGGGGTTACATTCTCTGTCTTTTTCAGCAGGGCCTGCCGAAAAGTGACTGCACCCTGTAACTCTGGATTGGGAGGGGTTACATTCTCTGTCTTTTCAGCATTAATAGTAGAGGAAACCAGGTGCATGTACAGTGAATTTGGTCAATATCACTCCTTGCAATCCAGAGTTACAGGGTGCAGTCACTTTTTGGCAGGGCCTGCCGAAAAGTGACTGCACCCTGTAACTCTGGATTGGGAGGGGTAACATTCTCTGTCTTTTCAGCATTAATAGTAGAGGAAACCAGGTGCATGTACAGTGAATTTGGTCAATATCACTCCTTGCAATAAGGACTTACAGGGTGCAGTCACTTTTCGGCAGGCCCTGCCGAAAAGTGACTGCACCCTGTAACTCTGGATTGGGAGGGGTTACATTCTCTGTCTTTTCAGCATTAATAGTAGAGGAAACCAGGTGCATGTACAGTGAATTTGGTCAATATCACTCCTTGCAATAAGGACTTACAGGGTGCAGTCACTTTTTGGCAGGGCCTGCCGAAAAGTGACTGCACCCTGTAACTCTGGATTGGGAGGGGTAACATTCTCTGTCTTTTCAGCATTAATAGTAGAGGAAACCAGGTGCATGTACAGTGAATTTGGTCAATATCACTCCTTGCAATCCAGAGTTACAGGGTGCAGTCACTTTTTGGCAGGGCCTGCCGAAAAGTGACTGCACCCTGTAACTCTGGATTGGGAGGGGTAACATTCTCTGTCTTTTCAGCATTAATAGTAGAGGAAACCAGGTGCATGTACAGTGAATTTGGTCAATATCACTCCTTGCAATAAGGACTTACAGGGTGCAGTCACTTTTCGGCAGGCCCTGCCGAAAAGTGACTGCACCCTGTAACTCTGGATTGGGAGGGGTTACATTCTCTGTCTTTTCAGCATTAATAGTAGAGGAAACCAGGTGCATGTGCAGTGAATTTGGTCAATATCACTCCTTGCAATCCAGAGTTACAGGGTGCAGTCACTTTTTGGCAGGCCCTGCCGAAAAGTGACTGCACCCTGTAACTCTGGATTGGGAGGGGTAACATTCTCTGTCTTTTCAGCGTTAATAGTAGAGGAAACCAGGTGCATGTGCAGTGAATTTGGTCAATATCACTCCTTGCAATCCAGAGTTACAGGGTGCAGTCACTATTCGGCAGGCCCCGCCGAAAAGTGACTGCACCCTGTAACTCTGGATTGGGAGGGGTTACATTCTCTGTCTTTTCAGCATTAATAGTAGAGGAAACCAGGTGCATGTACAGTGAATTTGGTCAATATCACTCCTTGCAATAAGGACTTACAGGGTGGAGTCACTTTTTGGCAGGGCCTGCCGAAAAGTGACTGCACCCTGTAACTCTGGATTGGGAGGGGTTACATTCTCTGTCTTTTCAGCATTAATAGTAGAGGAAACCAGGTGCATGTACAGTGAATTTGGTCAATATCACTCCTTGCAATCCAGAGTTACAGGGTGCAGTCACTTTTTGGCAGGGCCTGACGAAAAGTGACTGCACCCTGTAACTCTGGATTGGGAGGGGTTACATTCTCTGTCTTTTCAGCATTAATAGTAGAGGAAACCAGGTGCATGTACAGTGAATTTGGTCAATATCACTCCTTGCAATAAGGACTTACAGGGTGGAGTCACTTTTTGGCAGGGCCTGCCGAAAAGTGACTGCACCCTGTAACTCTGGATTGGGAGGGGTTACATTCTCTGTCTTTTCAGCATTAATAGTAGAGGAAACCAGGTGCATGTGCAGTGAATTTGGTCAATATCACTCCTTGCAATCCAGAGTTACAGGGTGCAGTCACTTTTTGGCAGGGCCTGCCGAAAAGTGACTGCACCCTGTAACTCTGGATTGGGAGGGGTAACATTCTCTGTCTTTTCAGCATTAATAGTAGAGGAAACCAGGTGCATGTGCAGTGAATTTGGTCAATATCACTCCTTGCAATCCAGAGTTACAGGGTGCAGTCACTATTCGGCAGGCCCCGCCGAAAAGTGACTGCACCCTGTAACTCTGGATTGGGAGGGGTTACATTCTCTGTCTTTTCAGCATTAATAGTAGAGGAAACCAGGTGCATGTACAGTGAATTTGGTCAATATCACTCCTTGCAATAAGGACTTACAGGGTGGAGTCACTTTTTGGCAGGGCCTGCCGAAAAGTGACTGCACCCTGTAACTCTGGATTGGGAGGGGTTACATTCTCTGTCTTTTCAGCATTAATAGTAGAGGAAACCAGGTGCATGTACAGTGAATTTGGTCAATATCACTCCTTGCAATCCAGAGTTACAGGGTGCAGTCACTTTTTGGCAGGGCCTGCCGAAAAGTGACTGCACCCTGTAACTCTGGATTGGGAGGGGTTACATTCTCTGTCTTTTCAGCATTAATAGTAGAGGAAACCAGGTGCATGTGCAGTGAATTTGGTCAATATCACTCCTTGCAATCCAGAGTTACAGGGTGCAGTCACTGCACAGTGACACAGTGATATTGACCAAATTCACTGTACATGCACCTGGCAAACACAGAGAATGTTATGCAGAATGTAAAGGCAATCCGTTACAGTTAGCCTACAGTTCTATATATACTGCATTATTGTATTCATAATTATGCTCTTAAAAGTACAAGTTATCCAAAAAGTTACTTAAGTAAATGTAATGAAGTAAATGTAAATCCTTATTACCCACCTCTGATAGCACTTACTAATTTCTCAGTATGTTATATGATTGCTATCTAATGTGACGTGGAAACACTCCTGCATTCTTTTCTGCATTGATTTCCTAATCCTCGTTATAAAATCACTGAAACAGGGATATTGAATTATGACTTTATTTATAGATCAAAGCGGTGTAAAATCACATTGCAACAACGATAACAACAACAACAACAACAATAAAAGTGGCAAGGTAAAGCATCTACCCTCATCAATTGTTGACAACTAGCCTACATTATGGAAACATCAGGTTACCTTTTTTTATCTGCGCCGTTCTTTTTCCGTGGCCTCTTCACTTGGGCTACAGGACTGCACAGTAAAAAAAAACTTTCTCTCGGTGCTGCGTCTGCCAGCTGACCCGTAGTAGACCTACGCCCACTTCCTCTGAACTGATGCGCGTTCCCGTCGGGGGCAGTCTCTTCTCGGCACTACACCGGAACGTGTTCACATGCTCGCGCTCGTTGCTACGGACGCCTGGCTCGTCGCTAACACGAACGAGGGAAAAAAGTACTTCCGGGTCAAGAAAAGAACCCGAGTACCCACGTGAATGATCAGAGGCCACAAAGTAAGTAAACCGTTCAAGTTCACATTTTGTATGACGCTGTGCAGCTGTGATAAAATAGTCTCTTTCGTCCGGCTGAGTGTTGAGTTTGGTTCTTTGACTGTTTGACCTATTACCTGCCGTTTAACGTTAGCTGCTGCTAGCTAGCTAACTAGCATGGTTTACCGAGAGCGTGCTACAAATAAACTCAGCTCACTCTGCCTGAAAAGTGTTGCTCTCGCCGTGCTATCACTCATTCAGTTGGCATAACTCAACATGTATTCATTCAAGCAGAGGTACCATGTTAGCTCACGTATGAACACTGTGCTTGTTTTATGTTTCAGACGGATTCCTATAAGGACGTCATCTTTGTTGCTGAAAAGTGTGCAACTAAATCCAACGAGACCGCCTTTGACCAGGTACTCATGATGCGATGCCACAAAGTCTGTAATAAGAAATAAAAGGCCAATATCACCGATATCGATACAATGATATATTTCTATCATTGAAAAACAGGACAGATTTTTAAGGCAGGACTATAGCCTATGATAGACTACATGCAGCCTAATAAAGAAATCCTACACCTCATTACAGTTACACAAAAATGTTATTATATTCAGCCATTTTCATGTTTCAGGTTTAAGGTAGGTTGTTCTTCTCAGTTTCATTAACATAATTCATTTAGATAACAAATCAGTGAACTGGATATATTGTTTGGATGTCTAAATATATTATGCTATATTCAATCAGTTTGAATAAGATATTTATTTCACTGTATATGCCTGGATATTCCCTCTGCCAATGAACTGTCTGGGGGGTCTGGGTGCCAATGTGGCCTTTCCCCCCTCCTCCTCCTCCCTTCTTTGCTGCAGCCCCGAGTACTCTTTCTCGCATTTTTAATGTGTTGAAACAAGCATGTAGTGTTGCCACAGTTGTGAACAACCTAATACACACACCACAGTTCGCAACATTTCCATTTACAGCTGTAAAATGGCTCCTAGTCATGAAGTTGTGCACACAACAGCACAGCAGTGGAGAAGCAAAGAGAAGGCTTACATGTGTTTTAAGACAGGTCTGCTAGATGAAAGACAAATGTGTGGGTACAATGTAGGAGAGAGAAACTGATACGAATCCCTGTGTAGCGATCCAGTTGATGCCAAAATCAATCTTCAGTGCACTGGTAGTATTAATATTTTAGGACCAATCCGCCCACCCCTACCAGAGACTACAAGTAGACGATCAGAGCCTGAGGGATGCAGAAATGTACATTTTGTAACACAAACCCAAACATGGCTGAATCATGAGTAGACAAATTCTACTTTGTCCTTGCAGGTGAAGCGACTGGCCCTGCAAAGAGACATTGATGAGCAGTCCCAGCCCAGCCAACCAACCAAACCCTTGGTTAGTGTTGTCACACTTTCATAAAGCATTCAGTCTGTGAGCCTGGTTTTGCAATTTAATCTATTATTAAAAGGTAATGTCTTGCAGTAATTGTATTTCTCTCACCAGACAAGCCAGACAGCTGTTGCTGTGGAGAGGCCAGTGGAAAGGGTGAAAATGAAGATGGAGGAAGAGAAGAGTGAGGCTGGTTTTGTAAAGAAGCAGAAGAAACTCAAGAAAGAACGAGCCTCTCTGCCTATAACTGAAAACTGTAACTTCAATGATGGGAGCCTAGTAGAGGTGAAAAAAGACAAGAAGAAAGCTAAAAAAGTTGATGCAGTGGTTATAGATCTAGAAGAGGAGTCTTGGGATGGAGGTGATGAAAAGGAAGAGAAGAAGAAAAAGAAGAAGAGGAAAATTGAAACTGAATCTTTGAACAATGCCAATGGATCTGATATCAAGAATGAAAATGACGTAGAAGTTAGCAAGAAGAAGAAGAAGAAGCAGCTGCTGGCTGACGGTGGGAATCAAGTGGAAAGTGCAGTAAAAGAAGAAGAAGTGGAAAAGAAAGCGAGGAAGGAGAAGAAATTAAAAAATGTGTCTGTACAGACTAAATCAGAAAATGTAAAGATGGAGAAAGAAGAGCAAGCTGAACTGGATAAACTGCCAAAGAAAGCCAAGAAAGTACAAGACAATGCGTTATTTGTAAGCACAGAGAAGACTGAAGAGCAACCTAAAGAGAAGAAGAAGAAGAAGAAAAAGAAAGCCATCCACGAGGAGACCACTGAACCTATGGATGAAATAAGTGTGACAAAAAAGAAAAATAAAGCTAAAAGGAAAGAGACTGAGAGTCAAGTGAAGTCAGAAACACCAGGGGGAGAGGTTGAAGAGGTAAAAAAGAAAAAGAAAAAAGGTGCAAATGAAGTGGCAACACCTCAGATAAAAGACAATATGCTCAAAATACATAAAGACACATCCACAAAGAATGAGACTGTTATCGTAGAGGAAGAGGAGACGGTGCTAAAGATAAAAGGAAAAAAACAGAAGAGTAGAAAAGCTTCTGTGGAGGTCAGCGAGGTTGAGGAGACGGAGCCAAACAAGAAGAAAAGGAAAAAGGGAAACTCAAAAGGAGACGAGGAAGAACCACAATCCCTCAAATGTGAAGAAGTTGAGGAGCAGAGTAGGGAAACCCTCGTCACTGTAGCTGGGGACACAACAGGCAAGAAGAAGAAGAAGACTATCTCCATTAAGGTGGAACCGCAGGCGGAGGATGTGAGTTTAGAAACTGGTGCAAAAAAGAAGAAGAAGAAAAAGATTAAAGAAGAGGTGGAAGACCAGCATGTGAGTGTGAATTGTCAGAGGTGTTTGGCACTGTGCTCAGATGTTTTTTATTTTTTGCATGTGGGTGAACCTTGTATGTGTTTCAGGAGTCAGCCCAAGTGGACGTTGTGTTCCTGTCAGAGAAATCTGGAAACAAAGATGAGGTCAACATCAACCAGGTAAACACGGCTCAACCTGATTCATGAGTCCATCACAATTTTAAGTGTTAAATGAGAACATTGAAACTGCTCTCATGTCTTTACAGTAAAACTGAAGCTGCAGCGAACTGGCAGTTAGCTTAGCACAAATACTGGTAACGGGGAAACGGCTAGCCTGGTTCCGTCCAAACAAACAAAAAACAAACGGGTCAAAACAAATCAATCAAATAAAAACCTGGTGCCTACATTACCCACAATGCAACTTAAGTGACATCACTGGAAGCAATTTATCAATTTACATCCACCTTCTCACACAACTCTCCTCTACAAAGCAAATAACCGCATTTCCCAAAATGTCAGACTATTCCTTTAATAAGAACCAGTGTATATTTCTGTGTTTTTATTGGTGTTTATTATTTTTGGACAACTTTTTTCATAGTAACTCTGTAAATTGCTCAGCATGTCTGCTTTTTGCATTGAAGCTGAATGAAGTGTGTTGTGGTTTGTCTCAGGAGAGACGGCAGGCTTTACAAATGGATGTTGACCAGGCATCACAACCTCAAAGACCAGCCAAACCTACGGTCAGTTAAGTGCTTTTCTTATAAAGAAATTAAATCATGAAATGTCTCATTGGCTTTTTCCCTTCAAGTTTGAGTGTGTTACACTTTGAAAAAACAGGGACAGACAGATTTGAAAAAAAAAAGCAGAGAGAGATAATTGATGCTGCAGAGGCATCAGAGATCCTCATTTTAGTCACTGTAGTAGATACTGGATCCTACATTTACCATAAGGCCACTTCCTGAGATCTACCCTGCCTGATAAGAGTCCTCACTTTTCAAACTGAAATGTGGCCTATGGCCAATAAGAAAGTGATTAATAATGTAAATTGCTACAAATTGTCACATAGAGTCCCTTTATGTCTGAGAAAGTAACCCTGATGATGCAGCTGTTTTCACAGACTGAGTAAGCTGAGCTTTATGTTTAGAAAAAGTTTCAAGCTCCTTTTAACTTCTTAGTTGCTAATATTCGTTACTTTGCATTTCAGGGTTTGGGCCAGTGGGGCACCGCCCAGTTCGACAGCTCTGACAAGCAGCAGAAGTTCCTCCGGCTGATGGGAGGCTTCAAAAAGGGTTTCCAGCCGGCTGCGGGGAGCACGGGAAGCGCAAACATGGCACTGGGAAAGGACGCACAGCAGCAGTTGCAGCAAGGTCTTCTGGGAGAATTTGAACGCGCTCAGTCGCGCAGGTTGGACTTCAATAACAGGGGCACAGGACTCGGGTTTTCTGCACCATCCAATAAGAAGTTCTCCATTGATGTCAATGCATCTCGATCAGTTCGCTTTGATGATTGATCAAAGAGTGTGTGTGTGTGTGTGCGCGCGTGCATGGGTACTCTTTAAGAGATGTGTGTGTGTGGATGTACAAAGGTTGCGTCTTTTGTCTATGTGTAGTTTTTACTGTAGATTCCCACAGTTAGTTTTTTTTGGCTCAGGTTCACTGGAACGTCGACATCTCACAACAGACCATTATTATAACTTTTATATAAATGTCAAAGATTGAACATGCAACACAAAATGCCATTTGTACATATTGTATATGTTAGAACATTTTGCTTGAGGAGCTGGACTGTTTTTATGAAAAAGATTGAAAGTGAGCATCAGTCAAATAAACATGCTTTCAGTCCCACTGTTTATAGGTGAGCCAAGATGTCCACTTTACCTACACGTGAAGGAAGACATGTTGGGTTGAGATGTAATAAATCCAGCAACACCATTGCCTTCGTTTTCATAATTGACCATATTCCCACGGCAGCCATTTTCCTCCGACATCACGCTCAAGGTGGGAGGCTCAACTGTAGTACTACTTACAAATCATTATCATTTCACTGCTTCCAGATTGATCAGCAGCTGAAAAACCAAGTAGTTATTCCGGAGACATCAGGCCATATGTAAAACAACATATTTGATGACCCACTAACTTCTGTCAGACAACAGCTAATGTTAGCATTCGGCCACTTTCTAGCGAACATTGCAGTTTGATAGTGTTAAGCTATACGATAGGAAATGCATATATTAGTTCTAAAATATCAACACATATCATGGACACATTTCTTTAAGCCTGGAGATGAAACACACTGGATGTAATCAAACAGAAATGTTAGCTAGGAAGTGGTTGGATGCTAATGTTAGCTAATGGGTTATCAAAATGTAGTTTTACCTAATTTATGGTTTGTGATTTGAGTCCTAAGGTGATTTTCCTGGCAGTTATATGAGCAGTTTTTTTTAGATGAATACAAACCCAAATCCCTTAAATCTAGATCACAAGAGGAGAGACACTGATCGTTTTGATAGTCATTTATTCCAGTCTTGCACATGAATGACATCTGTAAAGTAAAAAAAGAATGAAGTACAGTTCACTTCAAAGAAAGTGGGAACATTTCTGCTTGTTTATTGTTGGCTCATAATCCTTTAGCTTCGATAATGTGCTGGAAAACAAAAAAGAAATGTTCGACTGTCACGTTGTACTTCAATATTCCGTGCGTAGTAGCGCTGTGCTGTAACTCAGATTGAACATTAGGCTCCTTTTAATCACATTTGCTGTGTGGACAACATTTGTCCATCACTTTACTTGAAACTGAATAAGAGTTGTAAAGGAGTGAGAAAAAAAATGAGCCTGAGGAGAATAAAATGTCTTTCAACTAAGTTAATGGTTTTGTCACTTTCATTGACAAGGTATTAAAAAAAACAAAAACAAATGAGCCCGTCATCTGACATCATGCAGAAGACTTTTCAAAGTACAGCATATCCTCTTTATTTCAGACCAAACACAGCTGCTGCTCTTCGAATGCTCTCTGGATACAAAATACAGAGTTCATTTTTGTCTCTACACGACATGGAGTCTGGGCCTTGTCTTAACCAAGTCCCACATTTATGCACCCAGCAACATGACTCGACTGCACCATCCTTCAAGCGACCTGATGATAACAGTTAGTAGCCAAACTAAAAAAAATCCTGCCCCTGGGAAAAAAGACCTTTCTTCACACAGTGCAAAATTCTGATGCTTCTCAACATAATGGTCACTTACAAAGTTTGGCAGCAGCAATGTAACATGAATGAACTGAATCAGACAGTTCTAATAAAAAGGTGTCCATTAGGCAATTTAAAGGCAACTTTAAAAATAACCTAAATTCCTGGTGCATGCACTGAATTTAGTCTTTACAACAGTCGCTACATTGTTTAGAGTAAGCCCTGACAATTGTGCAGTTTGGTCCGACGCTGCTTCCGTGTTTTCAAGCTGGCACAATCAAATGATGACACTATGTGCAGAGAAAAAGCCATTTTAAAAAACACTTAGGAAAGACTCTCAGGAAACATCTGAAAACAGAGCTGGGAGGCTACTTGAGGACAAGGAGGGAAGGGAAGCTGTGTGTTCCTTGTGGAAGAAAGAAGTTTCAGTGCTCTCATGCCTGCAGGTACTCCGGCTGAACTCGCGCCACTTTGCGGAACTCTTTTGAGTGTGTCCGCGGACACTGCATCTCACACCAGCTGATGGGAACCATCTGGGCACCTGATTCACAAAAGAAAACATGACAAAGATGTAAAAAAAATATGAGTCTACAGTGGATACTCTTTTCTCGCCAGTTATTAGGACGGTTACACTTGCACCACCCTGTGTTCAAACAGGATACTATCACTCACTATCACTATCACTGAATCCTCCTGTTTTGTGTTTAGTGCTGTACCGAATGTCATTTTTTTTATATTGAGGTTTTCAAATGATGACAACGCCACACATAAATTATAAAATCCTCAAACTAAATCCTGAATTTGAATACAGTGATTAATTGGATTAATGCAGATACATATGATATTTTATTGTAACAACTAATACTTTGTTTGTTGTTGTTGTTATAGTGTTTAACCCAAAAGAGATATTTTTGTTATTGTGGTTATATTGATTTAGGCCCCAATCCCAATGTCCCCCTGAACACTCACAGACTTAGCTGACATCACCTGGTTAAGTGTTTGAGTGAGAGAGGCTGCAAGGAGCCAAAATGGTGCGATAGGAATGGGACAGCACTTTGTGACATTTCCTTAACCTTGTAGGTTTGGGACTTTTTATCTTACATTTTAAAATATACAATAATGAAAACAGGAGTACACATATACACAATAAACAGTCAGCCATAATGTTTTAAAAGCGTATTACTTTTTTGTTGTTTAACTAACTGTGAGTGATTTAAGTTGACTGAAGTATTAGATAACAATCGTAGATTTTAGATAGTCTAGTGATTTAGAACATTTCTGTTTGTGAACAGAAAACAAATAATCAAATGAAATGAAAATCAGATTTAAGAGTGCCATCATCTGGATTGTCTGTATTGTTTTTTTAAATGTTCTCGGGCCTCTGCTGTTAACACATGATAACCCTGTGTTTGACATTACCATGCTATGAAGTCTGGGTAATTCCCTCTGGCAAAGTAAAGTGGTCATAAAAGGCTCAAAATGTCTGCAAGAGAGCCCTCATGCACTTGATGATTTAACAGTGGGACAGCCCCAAACCCTTACAGACTTACATGTCTCTGAGTCTGTAAGCGTGGACATTTGGATTGGGCCTTAGAGTTAAAAAGCCAAAGGTATATATTAAACTGTGAAGGTTCAAACTATTCCATACAGCTCGAGTAGTTTTATGTAAACAAGAAAGAAAACGCTGTGTTTCATTGAGAGTTACCTGATTCACTGTGTGCCACCACCACCCCCAGTTCATTCTCTGCTGTGGTCAACAGGTAATTTGACTGCACATCACCGAGAGAGATCTGACATCACAGGTCAAGGGTTAACCAACACTACAGAAGTAAACAGCGTACATTCACAACACACAAGTGGCACTGTACTTTGAATTCACTCATAGTAAACATCCAAAGGCTGATGTAAATGACAGAAATGTGCATTTGTCAGGCACACTTTAAAAGGAGCAC
Source organism: Pagrus major (assembly GCF_040436345.1). Taxonomy (NCBI): domain Eukaryota; kingdom Metazoa; phylum Chordata; class Actinopteri; order Spariformes; family Sparidae; genus Pagrus; species Pagrus major. Next base: position 26,270,951 of record NC_133215.1, on the reverse strand, counting down.
TATGTAGTTTTGGAGAAGAAATGTAAACTCAGAATTTTAATATTTTCAGTATTAATGAGGTAATAATACAAACTCAGAAATATTTTTTTCCCATAACTGAATAAACAAGCTGTTCTCAGAGGAAAATAAGGTCCCAGAACACTGTTGAAGTTAGAAAGGTGGCAGGGTCCGCCACATATAAACAAAGTAAAACAGTATGAAACTGTGTTGTCCTTTAAGGTCAGTTTGTTTATTCAGTTGATTTAGTCATGAAAACAAAGAGAGTTTTATTTAAGCATAAAGAAAATCAGTCAATGAAGATCTTTCTCTTCTGATTAAAATGTCTTCCCCAAAACTACATAGTGCACCTTTAATTCTCAAAACACTCGAAGAGATCCAGATAGCAGCTAACTTGATTTCTTTGAAGGTGATTTTGTTTACCGTACCCGAGTCATTCTTAGTTTACTAGTTTCAGAGGAAAACAAAAAAGATAGTAGCAGATTCATGAGCTCAGTAGTTTTCATAGCCAATAAATTGTTTCCATCCGACTCATGAATACATATTTATTTACCTGGGACAGTGTTTCTCAAACTGTGTACCATCTCAGAAAACATTAGGCTCTCCAAGTGCCACAATTATGACCAACGTTACAATGCAGGAGCACCTTGTCGAAAAGAGTATTTTCTGTGTTGTTGTATCCAAGAGTCCAACAATGACTATTTTTTAAAAGCAGAAATCAATGTTTCATCACAAGACCGTTCTTTTAAACTCTCCTGCTCACGAACTGTAAAGTCCTTGGGCATTTCAGAGGTTTCGATGCTGAACAGGTTTATCACCCAGTTGTTCACTTTGGCCATCACTGAGAAATATTTTTCTGGTTTTTGAACCATTTTACCTCCAATTCCTATCTTCCCATCACAGTTTGAGTTTAGCTCATAACTAATCATGAATGACAGCTGTGCGTGCAATGTGCATAAATGTGAATACATAGCAGGCTGACAACAAAAGTAATACAGGAAAGACTAAACTTAATCTAAATTACGTTTCAGTTTAAAATAGCATTATGTTTCCAAATGAACTTATTTATTTAAAAAATGTGTCTTGGACTCCTACGCTTACCAGAAGAGGGTACCATAGTTTGAGAATAGTGGGTCTGAGCCACAAGTACAGGTAAAGGATACCACTTTTGCCAAGACGATGTCTCCAGGTCTGAAGCTTTTGTACGTCTCCACCTGTAACAATAAAAACAAAAGCCTGACACTTAGCATGACATCTAAGACTAACAACTGACAACGGCTGATGATGATTGTAAGAGTCAAACACACCTTGTCTTTCTCTGTTGCGCGCACATCTTCTTTTCTGTAGAATCAGAGGGAGTGAGCTCAATTTTTGGAATGACGCAGAGAAATGTGACGTAAAATATTGTTTCACCAGGGAGAGTTTTTTAAGGGTTACCTGATCGTCCCTCTGAAGCGGTCCTTCAATGGTGTGGAGCCCACATAAAGGATGTGGACTTTGGCGAATCTGGGGTTGATGCTGGTCACCTGTCCAAACGAAAAACAGTTAGGCTCAAGACAAACCAAATCTAAACTGTGCAAGATCACTTAAAGGGTAACTCCACCAATTTACACATTGATGTGTGTTTAGAGGTCTTGGGGAGTACTACTGCATATGTGAAAAGAGTGGAATCAAGCCTTTAGTGGCTCCAGAGGAAAATGCATGTAATGTGATAAACTGTCTCTAATGATGTCACTCAGTGGCCAAGTTGCATTGTGGGTAATGTAGGCAGCAGGTTTTGTAATGGAAGAAGAATGTGTGGACTGAAAAAGGTGATATTTCTGGTTCTGCTGAAACAATTTTGATCATCTGTAACAGTCTATAAGTCCAACAGTGTCATAGGAGTGCAATGCAGACCAGTGGACTGCGTTTCAAAACCTGGTGCCTACATTACCCACAATGCAACTCAGCTGAGGGACATCAATGGAGGTAATTTATCAGATTACATGCAGCTTCTTCTGGAGCCACAAAAGACTTTATACTACTTTCTTCACATATACAGTAGTACTCTCCAAAAACCTGTAAACACACTTTTAAATGTAAAACTGCTGCAGTTACCCTTTAATCTGATCATACAATTGTAGCAATATAGTATCTGATTCAACTGCATACCTTACAGGTGACGATTGCTCCTACATCTGGTAGCAGTTGCGTTTCTGTTTCCCTGACAACTGAGATCACTGGTAACTAGAAAGAGACAAAAATCACACGAATCAATGCACACACACGCAAACATACAAAACCAGTTAAAACAGCCTGAAGAAAAGACTTGTCAACACAAAATATGGTGCATATTTAATCACAGACGCTGTGCAAACCTACTGCAGTTCAGTGACATTAGGAAATATTGTGCAACACCTCTGCTCCGGCACTCCTACATGCCTGATTGTTTCTGCAGCTTTCCCCACCTATCGCCTACCCACCACACCTCTCACCTCCTCTCCCTCGTTTTTCCTGAGCACATAGCCTGCTAGTGAGGAGTATATGTAGCCGTGCCGCAGGTATACTCCTGTGCCAGGAATACAGTCTTCTACACTGCATAGCTTGTCACCTGGGGACAAACAAGGGGGAAAGACAGGTAGAGGTAGTGTTGGAGGAAAGATCTGCACACTATATGTCAGTGTTTTTGTAGCAGAGGTGGACTATCTCTATGAACCTGTAAAATAACATTTTGTGAGGTAAAATATCAACATTTGAGGTATAAGACAATGGCCATACATTTATTAAAGGTGCACTATGTAGTTTTTGGGAAGAAATTTTAATCCTAAGAGGAAGATATTCATCGACTGCTTTTTTTTTATGGCTGAACAAACTTAATTAAGCAAACTCTTTGTTTTCATAACTAAATAAGCTGAATAAACACATAAACACAATTTCATACTGTTTTACTTTGTTTATATTTGGCAGACCCTGCCACCTTTCTAGCTTCAAACAGTGTTCTGAGAACAGCTTGTTCATTCAGTCATGGAAAAGATCAATATTTTGAGTTTGTTTCATTAATATTGTAAAAATTCTGAGTTTGAATTTATTCTCCAAAGCTACATAGTGACCCTTTAAGTGTGTGTGGATTTTGTTTAGGCTGTCATATGCTGACAGAACTCTGTCTCTGTATGCATTCCCACACTTTCCACAACCTTATACAGTTATAAGATAGGTTTACTTTTAATCCTTGATGAACGAAGGTGAAACTTGACCAGAACCAAACACAGTCCTGTCTGCACAGAGAATATGATTGAGATTATACAAAACTGTCTTATCTGGTTTCTTTGAGCCATTTAACCTCAAAATAACATGACATGAAGTTATTTGGAGAGACAGACTGAAAACACCCAGTGATATACTGTCAAGAACTGGTGTTTCCATGAAACTGTAACATCTAAAAGGTCACTCTCACTGCTCAGACAACTGTTCGATTGATACACTTGGTTGACATTTCCTACTACCACCAATAAAGAAAAGTGATAATTTCTCATGGGTGAGTCAAAACAAGTGAGAGAAGGAATGCTGCTGTCCTGCCTGAGGCGATGGGCAGGGCTGGAGATGAAACCTGCCGTGGAAAGGAGAAGTCAACAGCTCACAGCCCCTGCATACATACGCTAAAATACCGTAAAACAATGGGACATAATATCCCTGAACACACCCACGCAGTCTTATATTCACCTGATACAACTAGCAACACACATACACGTTACTGAATATGACGCTAACCACGCTGTATAACGCATGGCAGCTGGGAATAATTAACGGGGTTTTTACACTGACACACTGCAGTAAAAGTAAGTTTTCTAGTAACACAGCGACGTCTACAAAAGCCAGCATGAGCACAAAAGGAAAAAACGGTCCAAAGTAAGGTTTAACTTCATCCAAAGTACTAGAAACGACAAATTTAGGCGACTCACCAGGAACACACAGCTTCATGGGCGACATGTTTTCGAGAAGAGAAGAGCGTCAGCCGATTGGCTGTGACGAAGCGCTCGGGTCGATTCCGATTGGCCGGTCTCACGCTGGGCGGAAGTAGAACAAGGACAGGTTGGTCCGCCATTTTTGTTGGGTCATTGGAGGGCCATAAAAAAGAATAAATCTGATAAAGATTAAGAAAATTAATGTGGAAATATAAAGATGAATAAATGAAAGAATAAATAAGTACATACAAATTTGGAATAATCAAGAGAAATAAATGAAAGAATAAATTATTAATGATGAATAAAAAATGTGAAAATATAAATAGGAATAAACAAAAGGATAAATAAATGTCAAAATATAGAAAGATAATAATAATTCTGATCATTTTCATTCAGATAGGCTGAAGGCTAGCATGACCAATGTGGCAGCCTAGCCAGGTCAGCTAGGCAGTGAATAGCAAAAGCAGTAGGAAACAGCAAAAACAATAGGAAAAAAGAATAAGCAAAATTAAAGGAATAAAAATTAACAAATGACATGACTTAAATAAATAAATAGAAGAAAATGTTCATAACAATTTAAAAAGTAATGTATATGCAAAGTTAAATGTAAACATACAATTTCAAAATATACAAATATATACAGAAATAAATTCTCATTCTATTTGATGTTTTCATATTTTGTTATTTGTCTTAAAACTTCTAGATTTATTTATTCTTATATTCTTTAATTCTTCTACAATTTCTTATTCTATATTCTTTTGTTTATTTCTTTATTTTTTCCACAGTTTTTAAATTAACTTAATTCTTTTATTTATTCCTTTTTATAGTCTATTTCTGCAATTTTCTTCCAATTACTTATTCTTTTTTAGGGCACTGCTGTGACTCCATACTGGCACACGTGGGCACATTATGCAATGCTGCTCCTCGTGGCCGCATATAAGAAACATCCACACACAATTCAAAAGTTCACATGTACAATTACTTACTACTACTTCTACAACATCAACAACTTATGATGAAAGTAATTATAACAGCTAATTTTCTAATTAGTGAAAACTATTATATCATTAAAAGGGATGCTATTTTGGGGCAGGTTTTGCCAATTAATGTGGTATTGGCTTTTTTGTAATTAGCGAGATAATGTCTTTTTTAGTACATTATGACATGTAATTTCTATCTTTGATTAGCATTAACATTTCTAGATCAAGTCATATAAAAGAGCAACTCAGGAGAATGGAGTATGTTGTCTGGTGTAAACAATCATATTCTTACAATCTGTCGTCTAGTGAATTTACAGTGAACTCATGGCACTTTTGTTTTTATTATGCATGTTTTAATTCCCTGTGGTTTCACTATAACATCACCCTCATAATACATGTCTTGTGTTATGGATGTAGAGCACTCTCCCTTTAAAACCAATACATTTACTACTATTTTTCATACAGTATGAGACAGCACCCAACCAATTCCTCCATAACAACATTATTCATGAAGACAGAATGGACAGTTGTGCTGGAAAACGACTTCAGACGATGACAAAAGACTTCATCACATAATGGTTCATAACATTTATTCTTATTCTTTTTCTCACAATGCCACAGCAAATAAAAATCAGCAGTGCAGAGCACATCAACTTGCCCTTTAAACAACAGCCAGTGTTACTTTATAGGTTATACTGTTCCCTCTGAGCTTCACCTACATGGATCGTAAATAATAAGGAATACTTGGAATGACTCTGCTGTGTTAGTCTACTGTATGTTTGCTCCTACTCGCTGGTCCCTAATTTTGCATTTTGGTCAGTGCTTACACCATATTATAGTTTATCATATCCACTGTCTAACAATGAACTCTATGTCACAAAATAAAGACCAATCAAATCAAGCTCTTGATTGTATGATTGTGTGAAAGCTGGTTACTATCAAAATAAAGTGCACGTTTGTGTCTGTGTGTGCGTTACACTGTGATGACAGTAACAGTAGATGACCTTGTAATAACTTGACAACTGAACAGCCCATGATTGATCTGTACTCTAGCCAATCCAGGAGGTCTATTTCTTGACTTTTCCCTGAGCAGCAACAGCTTCCATGGCTTTCTTGACGGTCTCCTCATCTCCCAGGAACTGCATGGATCCTACAGGCTTCAGGTTCTTGTCCAGCTCATACACAATGGGGATACCAGTGGGCAGGTTCAGCTCCATGATGGCCTCCTCTGACATACCTGGGAAACAGTCACAGACATGCAGAGGTTTTAATGCATTTGCGTGGATCAGTAGGATGGCAAAGATTTCTTGTTCATAGAAAATTCTTCCCAAATGCTTTGAGAGTGAAATAAGCTCATAAAACTCAAGCAATATTTGTAAGAAGGCTGCCTGCAGTACAGATTCTGGTTTGAATGGCAGTACAATACAATACAATGAAGACAGACATATTTTATCTGAATACCTTGACATGGAGAACTTGGTCTGGACAATATTTACAAGTTATCTAAACATTAAACCCACTACCCTCAGTTTCATTAGACAGAAGGTTAAAGGTGCAATATGTAAGAGCTGGCCACATGTTGAACTCATACTCCCAGCAAATAGGGGCAGCATATCAACACAGTAGCTAACACAGCTAACTGCTAGCTCAGTTAGCTGTGGAGCTAGTGTTAGTGTTTACACCGCTGACACAGGACCTTTGGACTGCACAGAGAAAGAGGTTTTCAGGCCCAGGGCTAGCTTGTTAGCATGCTTCATACATAGACGTGTTTGACATAACACCAAAACTATAATTTCTCCATATTCTGGTGATAATTTTAGTAAGGTTCTGAATGTTTAAAACTAAAATTCTTACATATTTCACCTTAAATGTGATTATGCCTAGAGACACGGGCAGGCGGCTTTTTATGGGGCTGTGGACTTATTTTTCACTGTTGGATGGGCACAAAACTCTCAGTTGAGGCTTCAGTGGATTTAAAAACTATGACAAAAAAATCTGTCAAAGGTGTAATGCTAGAGAAACTGTTAAAAATCAACTACGCGTCGCACAGACAGCGATAAGAAAGATTCAATCACTGAAATGATCACCCATCCATGCTCATACCTTCCATCCATGCTCGTACCTCCCCAATCACTGGGGAGGTACGAGCATGGATGGGTGAAGCCTTGCTGGTTAGCATGCCAACTCCAGTGCTGTTTTTCCACCAGCACTTTTGGATGTGCTGAGTCAAACCGAGCTGTGCCAGCGATGGACCTGCTCCAGAGTAGGGCCAAGCCGCACCCTGAAGTCTCCACTCTGTTGCTTACCCTCAAGATGCTTGACGATGCCCCGGAGACTGTTGCCATGGGCGGCGATCATCACCCTTTTTCCCTCTTTTATCTTTGGGACGATCTCCTCTTCCCAGAAGGGCAGTGCTCTGGCGATGGTGTCCTTCAGACTCTCACAGCTGGGCAGCTGGTCATCGGTCAGGTCAGCATAACGTCGGTCCTACAAAGGAAGCACAAGTTAATGTTGTCTATGAAGATGTCTGCATTTGTAAAGGAGAAAGACACAATGCTTTGTTGTTCTTCTGTGGGGTCACCTTGCTTATGGTCTGATAGAAGTCATGCCCCTCATCCATGGGTGGGGGAGGAGTGTCAAAAGAGCGCCTCCAGATCTTGACCTGGGCCTCTCCGTGTTTAGCTGCTGTTTCGGCCTTGTTCAGCCCAGTCAGGCCACCGTAGTGGCGCTCATTGAGGCGCCAGGTCCGGTGGACGGGCAGCCACATCTGGTCGATGCCGTCCAGACAAAACCACAGGGTGCGGATGGCCCTCTTAAGGACAGAGGTGTAGCAAATATCGAATTCATAGCCAGCATCTGAGGTAAAGCAGAGACAGGACATGAAAAAGATGTTAAGTGCCAATGTTAAATGTTCACTATGTAGTTTCGGGGACAGCTTGTTTATTCTCATTAATATTGGAAATATTAAAATTCTGACTTTGAATTTCTTTGAAAATTAGATAGTGCAAATTATTTTTTTCACTACAGAGAGGAAAATGTATTATTTAAGCTATATTCCACTATCTGCTTTGTTTATTGCCTCTCTCCCAACGTTTACAAAGTCGCTTTTGCTTAGTCAGGGGCAGTGCTACATCACAGGACTCTGGCAGACTGTTGGCTCTGCAGGATGTGCCCGCAGAGGATTTCTGGGGCACACAAAACCAACAGGAGCGCGTGTCTGACAGAAAGAAACACGTCAGGATTGTAAAACTGCCAGGGCCACTTCCCTCCACACAAGCCCACAAAATCCAGCATCATCCCTCAGATCTGAATGTAGTCACAGGTTTTGACATAATCGTGTTTTTCCTGCGTGCCTTGGATCACTTTTTGTTCGAGACATTACATACAGATGAGTGTATCTGAGTATTGGAGCTGTGAAATATAAAAATGTTTCTTGCTTCATTCCAATAAAATCATCATGGACACATCTACCAGTGGAGGGCATCTTTCTTGTTAAATTAACTTTGATTCACTAGACAATAAATCATATCAAAAAGACAAATAAAAGTTATTGCGTGTATTTGTCTGTAGGCCTGTGGAAATGGTTGAGATAAGGAAAGAGTAGGATATATGACACCAAGGGCCTCCAGACTGTCGTGACTGGGACCATCATGGGCTCAGGGGACAGCGTGTCTCTGACAGATGTCTAAATTCACTCCAGTTTTTCTTAATTTCAACAGAACCACTGAGCCCAACAATCGTTTCGTCTCTCCCACCCTCCTCTCTGTCTCTCCCATGCTGCTGGCTTGTCTTGTGTCGCAGTGGGCCGACTACCTGTTTCCCCATCCGGCAGAGTTGCATAAGCTTGCAACGGCTTAATCCGATGACCGTGAGAGAAAGCCTGATCAGGCCCTGTGTGACTTTATCTGATACCTTTCAGCGCCTGTCCTCCTCTCCTCGCCTCCTGCTCCCCGGTCTCGCTCAGGTCCGCGTCGAACCAGCCGCAGAAGCGGTTCTCCTGGTTCCAGCAGCTCTCTCCATGGCGGATCAGGACCAGCTTGTACGCAGCCATCCTCACACCGATGCCCTCTGCTCTGTATTTCCGGAGTGTTTGGAGTGAGTGACTCTTCCTCAAATGCGGCAGCAACGACCGCAAATTTATCCTGACTTCGCCGCAACCCCAAAGCCGGCTCCAAAGACGCGGGCGCAGTATTTTTGGTAATGAGGAGAGACAGTCTGTGGCAGCTGTAGGTTTTTAGAGTTGGCTGGCGTGCCCGAACTTGACAGATCTCACGACTCGAGCTCTCTTCCTGCTGGTTTCCACCAATCAGAAGGCGAGCTGTGTGCGCCGGAGGAGGAGGGGAGCAGGAGGATGCGCACAGCAGCACGTCCACACGCCCAGCAGTGCGGCCTGCAGGCTGGAGCCAGAGCATCACATGAGGAACTCAACAACTCTCATGAATGAACACTGTAGTAAGTGGGGGAAAAAATACTAGTATGCGCAGCTTCAGATTGCAGTAAAGTGGCTAAATGTTTCCACAAACGTCTCAAACTGTCCAAACATGTACTTTTACACTTTAATATTGTCGGAGCAGAGTTGGGGTTTTTCTGGCAAAACTTCACCTGCTTCCAAGGTGCATGGAGAAGAGAAAAAGTCTAAAAAAGGTCAGAACTCCAGTGACATTGTTAATATACAGAACAACTTTGTTAATAGACTGGGTCATCACCATGATGGATAATACATTTGTTCCATATACTACAAGTGTTGCTGGAGTTTTATACTTTAACCTTGAACATGGAGCACATTCACAAATAAAGGAAGACTGAGGGATATTACAAATATGAAGTTTATTGTTAGGCCTACTAAACATAGAGAAACACTATTAACCTTTGACAGTAATATATTTAAATGTGGTGTCACTTAACATTAAAAGTGCAACACGTAAGATCGGCCACCTGTCCAGTTCATACTCATAACAAATAGGGGCTAGTTGGTTAGCATGCTAAATTCAGTAGCTATCTCTGCAACACAATATATTTTTTTATTTGATTTTTTTTTTAAACTAAATTCTTACATACTGCACCTTTAATGGTCAGAGACATGAAGGACTAGCTTCAATTTTACAGTTGGCTCATAAGGGCCTCATGGCCTTGGACTTCCTGAGCCACGACAGACACAGACTGTGTGACTCATTGGACTTTTCCGAGTTGAAAATGGTCATCCTGGGGTCTGGCAGCCTTGAGGTTACAGTATACTTTAACATTCATTCAAACCAGAATCTGCTGTGCTGAAGTGTTGCCTGATCATGAAACTAAATTCAGAGAGCTTCAGATGTCACCATCCCTGACCTTTGACCTTCCAGTGGTAAGGGGAGGAGGTGAAATTTGCCGCTCATCATTTGTAAGAGAAAAACAAGCGTAAGGAGACGAGAGTCTACAGTCATTAATGGGAACAGGATTTTAAATCTAGATTCATTTGCATGGAGACAGAGAGATAACATGATGCAATAGTCCTGATTGCTAGGTCACCATGATGTCCTGCATTCTTACTTTTTTGTGTACTGCTGATTTCCTTTGATTGTCAGGGAGAATTAGTCACCACAGCAGCCATGCAGGTAGAACAGCACCTAGGCTTGTGTTGTGTTGATCACATATGCATCGGATTTGCTTCTTAGCAACCAAGTACTCAAAGTGTAGTCTGAATGTTATGTGGCTGCAAGCACAGCCTCTCACACTTCCTTTGTAATGATAATATTTAACTGAAGTCAGATTGAGTGTGTTTTTGAGGATTTCTAAAAAACATACTACATCTCTGTGGTGTTAATGAAGACATACTTGTCGCCTGTGGAATATGTTACCGTGACATTACTTAAACACTGGATGAAGACACTTAGTTTGAGGTTACTGGACAAAAAGTATTGTTATCCACTGTTGCTCAATGACGGGCTGATCTTAAATTGATACTACAATTAAGTAAAAAGAAAAGGCCCATAAATGGAAAATGAATCTAGCAGAAGAAAACATGTACATAATGTCCAGCATATTTTGGTCGACTGAATCTTGTTAAATAAAATCATTCTGTCATCCATCAATCTTATCATTCGCTGATTTCTCTTTTCTTTTTCTGGATTTCTTTAATGTAGGGTGTGGACATGTTTTTTTTGTTTTTAATCTGAAGTTAGCTTTGTTCATCCTGTGGAACTGTGAGACTGCACCCTGCTCCCATAATAGCACTTTTATATACAGTTAATTGATTGGGTTAACTATGGTGTCACGTGCATTCCATGGGCGGAACGATTGTGTCCAATCAGCGCTTGAGTTTAGGTTGTTGACAGGAAGATTTGACCGCTGATTGGTGTAAGATCAAAACACTCAACAGGTCCCGCCTCTTCCCGGAAGCTAACGGTCATCTGACTTTTCTCTTTTTTTCTGTGTTTCCTTGTTAGCCAGCGTCAGTACTAGCCAACAAAACAACCGTCCCACTTTCTTACACTCTTCTATTTCGGCTTCTTTTCTCTTTCTTCACTCTCTCCAGGAGTTACAACAACTCCTCGTCCACCTCCGTAACCATGGACGAGACGAGTCCGCTTGTCTCTCCGCTCCGTGACTCCGGTGATTTCAGCTACTGTCCCACAGAGCCCACCAGCCCCCGGGGCGCGTTTGGAAGCACACCGGGCTCGGTGGTTCGCATCTCGGCAGGCAGTCCGGGGCGCAGCCGAGAGAGACAGCCGTTGCTGGACCGGGACCGTGGAAACTCACCGCGGGAGCCCCACAGGAACGAGTTTCCGGAGGATCCCGAGTTCAGAGAGATCATCCGAAAGGCCGAGCGAGCCATAGAGGAGGGGATCTACCCGGAGAGGATCTACCAGGGATCCAGTGGAAGCTATTTTGTCAAAGACTCACAGGGGGTAAGAAGAGAAGCTAACTTTCGTCTACCCAATACCGACCGATAACCTGCAATGCTGACGGCTCCTTTAGCTGTCTCATGACTGATGTGTGAAATCTGAAGTGTGGTGCAGTGACTGCAGGACTGGTCTGATATTGTGTTGGTCGCTTCTAGGAAAGGCCTCTTCTAACTAGCCTGTGATGACTTAGCAAATAGGCTGTCAGGCATGTAAACACAACACGAACCTACTCCAGTCTAAACTAATAAACAACCTGTTCTTGGAATCTAAAAGAATATAACATAACTTTATTGACCACTGAGGTTAAATATGTCTTTGGTTTGTCTGGCAGTTAATAGAAACACACACAGAGAGACACAGAAACACAACATCAACACTGGCAGTATGAATTCCTCAGGTAATAAAATACAATACACACAGTCAAAAGCAAAAAAGGGAAGGGAATTTAAATTAGATCTCTAAGAAGTGAGGAAGCCATTTGCAGGTTGGATAAATTACACCGCCTTATAAACATTCTTTGTTGCCAAACTCATCTTGTGGCACTGATCAGAGTTGGTTGATGTAGGCTTTCCTGGTGACGCACACAGTCTCCCTCCTCACCCAGTCTCCCAACTGGCTCTTGGTTTTCTGATTAGTTTAAAGGCGCACTATGTAGTTTTTAGGGATGAGATTTTAATCAGAAGAGACAGATCATCACTGACCGATTTTTATGCCCAAATAAACAGACGCTCTTTGTTTCCATGACTGAATAAGCTGAATAAACGGTGTCCTGGGACCTTATTTTCCACTGAGAACAACTGGTTTATTAAGTTATGGAGAAATACATTCTTGTTTGAATTATCAAATCATTAATATTATAAACATTAAAACTGTGCCCCTTCAATGTTGCTGACCCATGTCAGCTTGTTCCTGTATTCATGGTATGACAGAACACTTTCAATGAGAGATACTCTTTATAAACAAGCCATTTAGATAGATAAATGTCTAAAAAAAAAAAAATCTCGATCCAGTTGCTCAGCTCCCCCTAAATGGCTTTTATAATCTCTGTGACTGCAGCTGTGCTGCTGGCATGTAATCTGTCAATGAACGTCCACCTCTGAACAGCTGTCACAATGATATCAACAGCAACGCAGTCACTGATAAGATGATTGTCACCCAGTATTAGCCAAGTCCTAAATATCTAATCAAACAGGAGATGCTGAGCAAACACGTCTAATTTGCTGCAGCACACTACTACAAAGCATTTCTTGTCATTCGTCAACCTCAACCACGTCTCCAGGCTCTCTCTAATCATGCCAGATTAATGACAGTAAACTTTGATCAGCGCTGCCGGAGCCGACCATTAAATGTCTTGAGCAACTCACAGACACTGTCCTCCAACTGTGCTCTTATCTAAAGTGCTGTGTTCAGTTCATGTTTAAAAAAAAAAGGAAGTGTGTCTCTCAAATTTCACTTAATGTATTTTGTTCAAGACAAGATAATCCAGGCCTTTTCTGTGCCACTTTCACCACTCTCTTAAGGCTTACAAAACAAATAAGTATTCTAAGCTGAGTGTGTGAGGTTTTTCTCCAAGGACCACCCCTCTACCACCACCACCTACACACACACACACACACACATACACACACACACACACGCACACACACACACACACACACACACACACACACACACACACCTCTGGTTTCTTGAGTCAGTCACCAATGTGCTTAGTAGTCATGTGCTTGCTCCCTGTGAGGATATAATTCTTTTCGATGACCAAGTTCCATGTTGTAATCGGTGTGTGTGTGTGTGTGTGTGTGTGTAAGCGTGTGTGTCATACAAGCGTAATGCGACATGTGATTTTCTATATACAACTTAAAAGTATCTTTTATGACTGTAGGCTGTAAAGACAGTTTGTTGCTCACTTTGTACAGACAACTTCAACTTCGTCAATAGTGACACATTTTCACAGTTAAAGTGTCATTTCAAACCACTCATGCAACGTAATCCACCTCTCCACTGTCTCTTCTCATGCTCTGTATGTTTACAAAAGGTAAAGAATGTCCTTTAATTAAGATATTTAATCTTAAACATAACCAAGCCTTCCTGTCCTCTCCATCCCTAATCTTTCCTTTCCTAACTCCCTTTGGATTCTGAATCGCTCTGCCTGCTCTCTCTCTTTCCTGATTCTCCTTCTCACCTGTCCCCACTCTCCCACCCTCTACAGAAAATCATTGGCGTGTTCAAACCTAAGAATGAAGAGCCCTACGGCCAGCTAAACCCCAAGTGGACCAAGTGGCTCCAGAAGCTCTGTTGTCCCTGCTGCTTTGGCCGCGACTGTTTGGTCCTGAACCAGGGTTACCTCTCGGAGGCCGGGGCCAGCCTGGTTGATCAGAAACTGGAGCTCAACATCGTTCCCAGGACCAAGGTACAGACACTGCTGCCTCCAAGATTGCAAATGCAGGAGCAAACCATCTGGCAAATACATCATCTCTTAATCAATCTCCTGCACTCTAGGTGGTGTACCTGGCGAGTGAAACCTTCAACTACAGTGCCATAGACAGAGTGAAGTCTCGAGGAAAGAGGTTAGCCCTGGAGAAGGTTCCTAAGGTGGGCCAGCGCTTCCACAGGATTGGACTGCCGCCAAAGGTATTGTAATGAATTGTTGTATTACACAGGTGATCGCATTCAATGATGAATTTCTGTGTCACATTGAGCAAATGGACACAATTCATCAAGGGACTGGTGAAGGATAGTTCAACCTGAAAGTCTTGAAATGAAAGATGCGGGATGTTATTAGCTGATGAGGTTCAGTAAAGTTGAGGTTCTTTATTTTGATTAATTCTGACAGTTGGTTCCAGTTTCAAACAAGGTTTTGTCAGCCAATAGTATAACACCGTTGGTATCACGTGGTATCATGGTTTTGTCAGGGGTCAACAGTCATGGTAGATGCCAGTTTGTGAAAAAAAAACTAAAAATGGCTGAGTTCCACAGTATGAGCTTCGAGCACTGCCCTAATGTTAGCTAGCGTTAGCGACAAAAAGTTTGCTAGCTAGCATTACTAACATTGGCTAGTGCAACAAACTGGCAACCACTTGAGGGGGCAGATGATTGAACAGCAGTCTTGTTCGTGAATGTAATGGAAGGGGGGAGATGGAATAGTGGCTGAATGTTATCAATAACACCTTTTTAAACAGCAGTTAAAAAACAAGCTCACCACAAGGTCCATTTAGTAGCTTTACTGGTGCTTTCAATCTAGAAAATCCATCACTTAGCAACAAAAAGACCAAATAATTATGTGTCGAAGGTTTTCGGTGGGATTCTCTTGTGTAGTGTGACTGCTTTTACTCCAGTTCAGTAAATTTAGGACAACCGTATCACAATGTAAAACAAAAAGGTCCCGAACATCCAGAGAAAAATCATGTACTATGTCCAACATAACGACCATGATCTGTTGCTCATCCACCAGGTCGGCTCCTTCCAGCTATTTGTTGATGGGTACAAGGATGCAGATTTCTGGCTGCGGAGGTTTGAAGCAGAGCCTTTGCCTGAAAACACCAACCGTCAGCTCCAGCTGCAGTTTGAGCGGCTTGTAGTCCTCGATTACATCATCAGGAACACAGGCATGTCTTCGCCCCAAATAGCGCAAACTGTGCAACTCTGGTTAGATTAGAATATTTGAATTTAAGTCTTTTTTTCTTTTTTTAGACAGGGGGAATGACAACTGGTTGCTGAAGTATGACTGTCCCATGGACCCTGTTGGGAATAGGGTGAGGATACGCAGATGCTGTTTTTTAAAATGTTGATTCCAATGGCTGAATATGACTTTATTTTATACGTGTATCTTTATCTCTTTAGGACTCGGACTGGGTGGTAGTAAAGGACCCCATCATCAAGCTGGCAGCTATAGACAACGGCCTCGCCTTCCCCCTCAAACACCCTGACTCCTGGAGAGCCTGTAAGCACCTACACTGACATTGTCTTTAACCAATCACTGCATCCCATTTTAATTGAACGCCATGTTCACTACTTTTTAACGAAAAAAAACACTAAGATAGATTCACTATTCCATCGCTGTATTGTTAACTTTCCGCCTCCTTTAAAAGTTGTGTACATATTCATTAAGACACACTCTTGTTGTCCAACCACCAGACCCGTTCTACTGGGCGTGGCTTTCCCAAGCCAAAGTTCCCTTCTCCCAGGAGATCAGAGAGCTGGTCCTGCCCAAACTCTCCGACCCAAATTTCATCAAAGACCTTGAAGAGGACTTGTATGAATTATTCAAGGTACGGAGGGAAACAAATGAAGTATTCAGCAGCATTTTTGTGAAGTAATTATGTGAGAAAGAATCTGAATGCAGAAATTGAAATAAAGAAAAATGTGAGATGGAGTGGAGGTCGACTCAGTTCTGTGGCTGTAATCATCATGTATAATATGTGTGTATTGTCTACTGTGTCCCACAGAAAGACCCTGGTTTCGACAGAGGACAGTTTCACAAACAAGTAGCTGTAATGAGGGGACAGGTGAGTGTTCACTTCTCTGAACCATCGACTATTTAAAAGAAGCGGGCGGAGCCTCCTGGTCTGAAAAGTCCAGTTGTATAAAGAAAATGACCCTACTTCTCAATTGATTTATTGCTGCAGTAAACAGTTTCCTAATGAGTTTATGGTCTCAGTTGCGAGTTTGAAGTCTTCTTCAATACAGCATGATCTTCATTATGTAAGTTATGGTTTTATTTAGAGTAAAATAGATGATAAAGCAGAGTATGCTCTCGAGATTGGCCACCTTGTGATTGACAATTGCGGATCCATGCAAGCCTTTTTGTTTTCACACTCTTTTCTTTATCATTTTTTATCCCAAGATCCTGAACCTGTGCCAAGCCCTGAAGGATGGTAAAACACCCCTGCAGTTGGTCCAGATGCCCCCAGTAATCGTCGAAACAGCCAGAGCACCTCAGAGAGCCAACAGTGAGTCCTACACACAGAGTTTCCAGAGCAGACGACCCTTCTTCACCTGGTGGTAGGAACGACACAGTGAAGAGGACGAGGAGGAACAGCAGGAAGCCCGAGCGAGGAAAGGAGTGTGAGGAGTGTCGATGTGCAGATGGAAGACGGGGCAGAATCTGAGCGCACCAGTGTCTGTCCTGGAAATGGAAATGATCATCACCCTCCCCTCCTCTCCTTAAGGATATTTTGGTTACAAAGAGTGAGTGAGTGAGTGGGTGGAGAGATGAGGCCAAAGGGGGAAGAATTTTCATAACAAAGCTTCCCCTGACTGCCTCCGTGCCTTGTGTGGATGTCAATGCAGAATTAACACCTAAATGATGAGATTCTGAAACTGAGAGAGAGAGACTTCAGTGAGATATCAGACTTTTCTTTTGGACTGCTGGGTGCACGTTATGTTTGCTCACACACATGCGTGCCAGTCAAAAGCCTCTCATATTTTGTTTTTGGATGGGAGGTGTTGCATTCCATGTTTTTTTTTCTTTTCTTCATACCTTTCTGCCTTTTAATATTCACCTGTATAATCCCTCCTGTGCAGTTAGAAGCCCTGGGCGGGTGAAAGAAGTGGTGCCACAGTGAAGATCAGCATTTTATTTTTTCACAAATAAGAGAAGTGTTTAGGAAATGGGCACTCAGTGGTTTGTATGTCTTTACGCAGTAAACACAAGCCATGTGAACTGGTTTCACAGTTACTCACTGCTCCTCCTAAATGTTTAGATAAGGATCTGCAAGTCATCTGGTGTGATGTTGGAAAGCAGAGGCACTTTTGGTTAGAAAAACAAACGTTTTGTTAAGCTTGTGACTGGCTCATCTGTTTTTTCTTCTTTCACTGATAAGATAAATATAGGTGAAGGAGACAAAATTATCCCATCTGCAAGCAGGGGTCGGGCACATCCAGTCCACAAGCTCCTGCTTGTCTCAGCCATGTTGATTTCTGCTAATTTCCTGGCTCATGGGGTGAACCTAAGTAAACAACCAAGTAACTTCCTGCTGTACTGAACTGACATGAAATGTATTGTGACAATGCACTGTATAATTTGTATGTAATATTTAATGATAGATTATAATTAAAACAGATCCATTAATACAGATGACTTGTGTGTTTGTGAAAAGTTTACAAATATGAACAAGTTAGCCAGACCTCTTGTTTTTTTTTTTATTCAGTCAATGAATTGCTTGTTATGATAACAGCTATAATAACAGCTGGTGGTTTTAGAAAGTCCAAAATGCATAAGCTAATAATCAGTTAAAGCTGTGATAATTCTTATTTTTATATAGACAATGGATCAAATGAGAAAGGAGTTGCTTGTAGTGATGAACCCACAGAGAGTTTTCACAGTAAAAACACTGTGATGGTTGAGGACACTGTTGTTTCGAGACGGGGGGATTTACTACTTGTTTCTTTGAGGTAGTGTGTCACCTTAGGGTTACTGTACAGCAGTAGTTGCTCATTAGCACACCTCTGAAGCTGCCGCTGTTTTCCACTGTCCCTCTGACCCGCTGAACTCACAAGGCAGAGAAAACCCGTCAGCCCCAACATACGACCCCCCCCCGCCAAGTTTGAAAGTGTCTTCGTCTCTGCACCACATGTCCGTAACACATGATGCTGGTGGTAGCGTACTTTCTACAGTGTCCCAGTTAAATGCACATTTACCCAATATGACTGAGTTTAGATATCGATCTTTTAATATGAGACTCGATCCTTGAGCAGCAACATTTGGGAAGTATTGATATTACCATATCAATCTGCACCACTAGGACAACCCACCTTCTGCACTCCTCGGCGGGGGGGGGGGCCTTTTAAATAACGATGTTACAATGGTACGTCATCAGTGACGAATGATGCCATCGTCTGTAGGCCCAACCCTTGAGTGCAGGTTTTTTAAATTACGAGATGGATTTTCATTTGGACTTTTATTTCAGAATGAAGTCATAAAAACCAACAACATCCTCGGCTAGAAACACATTAAAAGTGCTCTTAAAAAAATAACATTTAATGCTGTGTTACAATATCCTCCACCATTGACCATGATAATATATCATGAGTTATCTGGCAAGTGCGACAATAACTGTCCATCTGACCTTTAACCTGGTGTGACTTATAAAGTGCACTGCACTCCTGCACATGGAAAATTTCATTTCAGGCCTCACACAATGGCCTGTTTCTGTCTGTCTCCTGCAAAAGTCTGCTTCAGAACAGATACACATTTGAATTTCCTGTAGATGAAGTAACTGTAAGGATGAATCTCTGAGACAACTTACCAAAGTACAGAGTGCATGTTAGGAGAAGGTTCTAACAGTGTTAATACAGTATGACCTTATTTAAAATCAATCCTGTGTTTCATTATTAAGCTGCACTGAATCTCAGACCAGTGTGTGTTGTTCTCCAGTCCATTTTTAGTGGAGGATGCGGTGTAGGTAGCGTTCAGAGTGTCTGGCACACTCCTGTCTTGCAACATCCAACCTCCATGACGAGGGTTTGAAAGGATTATGGTACTCTGGGATGTCTTCCTCAGTCGCTGGCACAAATTCTTCCGGACTGGGCTCTATGTTGGCCTCCTCATCCTCAACAGTGTAGTCTGATAATGGCTCCCCAATCCTGGAAGGCAGAGAAGTAACTGGGGTTAAGCTGAGCTATTTAACCCTAATGTACTATATATAATAAAGTTTGAGCACATTAGGCTGCTTATCAATACTTTAACACATAAACAAATGCAGTTGTTGACGTGTTAATGCATGCCAGTTCAAGACAATTGCACAAATTGAACTGACCAGAGCATGCAGCACATGACAGGTGACTGAGGGAAAGAGAGGAGGCAAAAAAGCCATCTGGGACTCCAGAAAAAGCCTCAAGATAGCTGTGGCTAAAGGCAAAAACGAGAGCCCAGAGGAAGAAGTAGCCAGGTTTGGCTTCCGGCATCACAGGGCTGAGTCAGCAAATAGGACTGCTTACCGAGATAACCAGCTAACGGCAGCTAACGTTACATATAGCAGCATACTTACTGCTTACTTACTGCTTACTTTAGCAACAAGGCTACCGGTACCTGTCTACCAGGACACTACATAAATCACCTCAGTACTGTAACTGGCCTCCGTCGTCATTCTCAAAAGGCCATGTACGGCCCAGGGCCAGTGATGTTAAAATGCTGTTTCTAAGTGAGTACAATGTGTACCAAGTTTACCATCTTGTCAGCATGCTAACACTTGCTAATAATCACTAAACATATAGTAGAAAAGATGGATGGGAATGTCATCAGTGTTGTATTGTATTATTGTATTATTATGTATTATTTGCATGGGACAAATTAAAAGTTTGACCTGAGATACAGTAAGGGATCACCAGAGTTCTTAAGGGTGACATGATTGTCTGCACCTTATTTCATGACAACCCATCCAATAGTTGTTGAGATATTTCAGAAGTGGAGGCCCACCGACTGACATTGCCATCTCTAGTGGCTAGAAGTTCTTACAGTACGCCATTTTGTTAGTACCACACCGCCCTGTAGACTCACACCACCATTTTACCATTATGTGGGACTTCATTCACTCCTGCAAATCTAATTTCTTCTCAGTGAGGAATGTGGAAAGCAAAGCATGACAGTTTTTGCGTGTGTGTGTGTGTGTGTGTAGTGGTATGCAGAGAGAGGAGGACACGGTCTTGTGAGGTCATACTGAGTTTGTTAGGCACATGACAATTTACACGCTGCATGTCAAGATTCAGAGAGAGTCTGGACTCATGTTTGACAGGATCTTGAACACTAACAAGATCAACTGAATGTTTAAACAAACAAAAAACAGACATGGGACAGATTATTAATAAAAAACAAGAGAAAACAGAGAACTGCTCTGCCTTTTCCCTTTAACCCCTCATCTACACATCACTTTTCACATCCTTTCTTTACTTTCTGCTGGCCTCTGTCACTTACCTGAGATATCCTGATGCTTTGAGCCACTTGTGCTCTCTGTGTCCCTCGGCCCTGATGCCCGCCTTATTCCTCGCTCGGACCCGGAGCCCCACCAAGGCCTGGGCCAGGCCTGCCTCGCCCTCAATCTCCTCGCCTTCCTCCTCCTTCGCCGCCTCTGCTCCCTCCCTGTCTGTATCCATCCCTTGCCACACCAGCTTCGCCCGATGTTCAGCGTCTCTGCCTCCCGCTGTTCTGAACAGCCTATGCAGCTGGTGCAGGTTGACCCCTGTAAAGATGTTGGAGCAGCCTGACTTCCTGCTACGTCGATTGGAAAATTGCCACAGCGCAGACAGACCATCCTCAGAGGAAGTGGATGCTGGGGCCTCTTCCATGTTGCGAAGGTGGGAAGCTTACGGGCAGTGATATAAGGACAGGAGGGGAAGGTAAAAGGGCTGATGGGAGAGTAAGATGACCTGAGAAGGTTGGAGAGAGAGGAAAGTGGTCAAACTAAAGAGATCACAGCCAAAGCTTGAACCTTCAGCCAGCAGACACATTTCCATTGCAGCAGCCAAAAAGTCCATGAACGTCAGACACCCTTTCCTGTGTGACAAAGTCTTATCTCATTATTTATACCTCTGTGCAGGAAGTAGTGATGGGACAATAAAAAACTTTATTGCTGATCGTGGTGAAATGTAATTATTGGGAGAGTCTTGGATCGAGATATCTGTGAATATCCACACATGAATTATTTGAAAAGCCGTCTAGCCTGCTGACGTGCAGTCCTAAATTGGTGTCCTGATTTATTTTGAACTGCCTAAGCCAGTCACTGTGGCTGAAGGCATGACGTGCTCCAAACTAAAAAAACAACAGGGGGTGAGGTTACCACCATTTATTTATCCTTTATTTGTGAAGGAGGACCTTATGATTTATGATGACTTATTTAAGAGAAAGATCTTCATTGAATGATTTTTAAACAAACTGACCTTAAAGGACAACACAGTTTCATACTCTATTACTTTGTTTATATTTGGCAGACACTGCCACCTTTCCAGCTTCAAACAGTGTTCTGGGACCTGATTTTCCTCTGAGAACAGCTTGTTTATTCAGTTATGGAAAGGTGAATATTCCTGAGTTTGTAAAATGACCTCATTAATATTGTAAACATTAAAAATCTGAGTTTGGATTTCTTCTCCTAAACATAGAGTCCATTTAAGGATGATTTTCATTATACATCAAGCTGTCAGCTACTTTTTCCAACTAATCATTTAGGCCATGAATTGTCAGAAAATAGTGAAAAACATGCAACACAATTTTCCAAATCTCAATTGGACATGGTCAAAATACTTGGATTGTACAAACAATAGTCCAAAAGCAAAGAAATCAAAATTTAATATCAGAAAATATTCACATTTAAAAAGCTGAAACCAGTAGAATTCTGACATTTTTTCTTTAAAGAGGACTAATCAAAGCAGATGCTGATTATTTTTCTGTTGACTGATGAATCTATAATCCCCACATCCAAACCTGCCTTCAGTTTAAGTGTCCCAGCCTCCTGTATCAATACATTCTACCACACATATCCTTCTAAGAACCCATAAGCCATGTTTTGAGTTAGTTAACACAACTTCTTCTTGAGAGACTTACATTTTGGAAACAGTATTGATAAGCAAGGTGAATGGATGAGTAGAAATCAGATTGCTGCTCTGTCATACAGTTCTACATAACTATACATATAAGTGACAAGCTGGATATAGAATAGAAGATAGTCTAAGTCAACCTCATGCTTCATATGTTTTAACTGGTAATTTAGCTGTTTCTCATGTAATTTTACATTAACAGTAATCTACAGTAATCTACATTAATTCCATAAAAAGTATCCTGGCTAAAACTGTTCACAGCTGTCTACTATAGCAACAAAAACAGGCGTTTACACTAAATACCTCAACATTGTTTTAAACACTGGTATAATGAGAATATAATGAGAGTGCTTACCTCTGGCCTTCTGTAGTTTAAATGAGACAAACCCTGACCATGCACCACAGACGAACAGACAACCTAATTATATGTCTATCTAACCGGGATCCAGACAGCAACCTTCACTAATGCCCAGCCGACCCACTTCCGACCCAGCGCGTCAGTGGCGCTGGAAACTGCAGGGGGAACAATCAGAGAGTAGGCTAATCCATGGATGACGTCGGTGTGGAGGTGCTTACCTGAAAACAAGAACAAAAACAAAAAACCTGACATAACAGACAAACAAACAAACAAACAAACAGTAGTCAGCAAGTCTGAGAGAGAGAGGAGGCACACACACACACACTGCACTGCATTTTTTTGCATCAGGTGTGATTGATTGACTCACTTTATTGGCCCAAAGGTTGCAGTGTGGACACACATTTGGACACCATGACAGTACACAGTCTGAATACACAGCACCACCCTACAGCTCTTACACAGTAGTCCACTTACAAGAATTTGATGCCTGTGCTTTTCTTTTATCCCTGTACACAAAGTCCAAACTATACACTCAGAAGCATTAGGAAGGTTGCAGAAAATGAACTGTGATGTGTGCTTACTGTTACAGAGCAGCTTGTCCTTCACACCTCAGTCTGCTCTGTTTGATCTGCAAGTTAAACTCTTTAACTGGACACATGACATGAACAGACAATGATCAATGAACTGCATGTCTTTATGCATCTCCCAACACTGTCAGTGCGTATACATGAGATTAATAAGTGAAATTATTATTTATATAATTAACAATTATTATATGTAGACTCAGCTTCTTTTCGTTTTTTATATCTGCAATAACCCTACCAGTACTATTTATTCATTCTTTTTATATAATATATTTATATATTTAAACATTTCGTTATACATTTGTTACATCTGTGTTTTAACAGAGTTTTCTACAGTGTTTTTTAAAAAAGCCATGCATGTAATTTCGTTCTGCTCACTACTTTTTTGTTCTGTGCTGAATGACAATAAAGAGCTCTTGAATCTTGAATCTTGAGCAATTGTCTCACAGTGAGGCAAAGCCCCCTATAGGACACAGGGGAAATAGCATGTATTTGGCTTATGGGCCAAAATATAAATAAATTACCCTATCTAGTGAAAAATATATATTTTTAAAATTCCATAACTCATCCAGGACCACAAGAATGATAGGCTGATAACATGGGGTGCATGATTTTATGCTGTAATGACAGTGGGATGAAAAAAAAATAGTTTTAATGGGTTTTGATGGTTCATAATATGTACTACAGTTTTACCTGTCTATCTGTAACATACACAGTGTATTATAGACATATTATATGACCTGAGATTGAAAAATAACAACTACCTTTGGCAATATGCATGAATACAGCCAACATGATCCTAAAATGAAAGTTAAAAAAACATGAAATGTATGTCACATGAGGGTTAACTGGAAAGTCAATGTGTATGTCAAATAAATGCTGATGAGAACTGCCACATTTACACTAAACTCATCAGAGCGCTTGGTTTTCCTACAGCACTTGAAGGCAGCCTAATTAACCCAGAACAATTAGCAGGTGTGTTTGAGGACAGCTACTATAAATCTCAGTGGATCCGCCTCCAGGTCATTCTCTTGTCTCACACACTGAGTCTGACCTCTTTTCTTCCGAAACCAAACATGTGTGCTGTTTTTGCTGGACTGCTGAGGGCTCTTGCTCCCAGGACAGGTGTCATGATTCAGCAGCGAGCGGGTTACATCAACAGCAAACCACCTAAAGATAAAGTTGGTCCAGTGGTGAGTTGGCACATTTCATGTTTAGCTCTGTAATGTAACTCAAAAATGTCGAAAATCACTCTTTTATAATTTCTTATGATAAGTTCTCTCTGAATATGCTAGTGTAGCTAACCAGCATGGCCTGCTGTGCCCTGCAGGAGTCTGTGTTCGTGCTGACTGTGATGACTCTGGCCGTCCTCGGACCTTCTGGATGGATCTTCGCCCACTTGGACGATTATAAAAGCCGTCCATGATGGATGAGCCCTGGAGCGTCGTTTACACTTGTTAAAGCCGGTGTGCCTGCTCTTATAAGTGCCATTTGAGCCCTTTCGAGTTTTTTGTTCACATAATAAACTTTCTCTATTACACATGGTCAGTTTCTATTTATTTTACCTGGTGCAGTTCCTCTCGACACCACCAGGTGTCGGAAGCTATCAACGGAAGTGAAACCTCTTCGCTCATAAATAAACAGTGTCTCCACAAGGCATCCATGACAGGTCGTGTTCTCTGCAGGTACTTTTCACATCACCGAATCATCGCACGGAGCTAAAGTGCTTTTTGAATGCACCATGAAGCCGCAGCATGGGGCCAAAAGGCGCCCATCTGTGCCAAAAGCAGCCGGAGCTGTGGCTGCGCTGTCCCTGCAAGAGGAGCTGGTCGCAGCGATACACGGAGCATTTGAAGTGGCTGTGGAGATCGCAGTTCAGGAGGTGACAAAGCTCGTCGGTCAAGCAACAGGAGACGTCCGTGAAGAGATGCGACGGGAGAACGAGTCGCTCAAACAAAGACTGCAGAGAGCTGAAGCTCTGCTGGAGTCGGCGCGCAGGGAGGGAGGAGGTGGCAGCTCTCCTCCACTTAAAGACCTGGCAGCCTCCGACCAGGGAGATCAACCGCCGCACCCGACATGCGATCAAAGGAGCCCAAATCGTGACAGTGTGCGCGGTCGCAAGGGGGTGAGAGGTGGGGGGAGTCCTGCAGGTCACAGCCGTGCAGACCATGTGAGGGGGGATGTGGTGACACAGCATGTCAGGGATGCTGCTTCACACCAGGAGGAAAATAATGGCTGTGCTGTTGCTTGTGATGCCTTGACTATAGGTAGGCCCATGATCCAGTTTTTATTATCTGTGACTTTGTAAAGTAGAATAAATGGTACCCACAGTGGCTGCATGTTTTGTAGTGACAGTTGCTTTTGTGTTTGTTACTGTACTCATGTGTTATTAACAGGCAGGATGGCTGAAGTGCAATTTTCTGTCAATAAATGTGCACACAGGGTCACTTCAGTAATTTTCAATATGTAGAAGCTAATGTCACTGTTAGAAAAATACCCCAAATTCATACTTGAGTAAAAGTAAAGATATTGTGTATAAGTATTGTAACAGTCAACAACATATAGGCTAGTACCTGAGAAAAAGTTTACAAGTATCTGATATTATATGTACTTCAATATCAAAAGTAATTTTCTGGCAATAAATGTACTAATGTATCAAAAATACAAGTAAATTATACGTGTATGTATTTACTGTATACTACGAGTCAACTGAAAATTGGCCCGGCTGGTTATCAGATCTGATATTCAACATTTTTCTGATTATCAGAATCTAGCAGACAAAATAGTAATTGATACTTTGGCTTTGATGCAGCATACAATCTGTAGAGTAATAACTGAAGCTGTAGTTGAGTAAAAAGTACAATATTTTTTATGTATTTACCTCAACTGTAGCAAAGTAGCAGTATAAAGGAGCAAAAAATGGAAATACTGACTCGTTTATTTCCTTTCCTTCAGTGTTTTATATGTCCGTGTGCATATAAAAGATCTTGAAAGTAAAAAGGTCACACCAACAGAAACGCCTCGTCAGTAGTATTGCCTTTAATTCGGTGACTTTGTGACATCACACTACATCACCATGTCACACATGTGCATAATGTATGCCTAGCAGCTAGTTTGGCGTGTAAGAATTGGTGTCGTTGTTCAGGCATGTGTGAGCTGACCAGTCAGAGGAGGCTGGATATTTGGGAGAGACTGGAGCTAAAACAGAGTGTTTTAGACAGAGGGGGAATACAGAGCTGCAGCACTCGCCAGTATAAGAAAACTGATGTGGTTTTTGAACATTAAAGCATGTAAAGCTATTCCAATAGTAACCCAGAGAAAACTTATGAACCTGAAAATGAGCATAATGTCTCCTTTATTTTCAGTTTTGACTTATTTTTAATCATTAACTTGAGAACAGACTTCAGAACATCAGCAACATTATGGGATCACCATTTGTTCCTCCTAAATTCTATTGTTGTCCCTCTTACTAAATATATACAGTGTACGGTAGTTACAGAAGTAATGTTCTTGTTATAGTAATAATATAGAAAAATGTAAACTGTCCAGTGTTACCTTGCTCACTGCATGTGCCTGTGATCTTTCTGTTTGCAGAAGTCAGTGAAGCGATGTCCCGTGTATGTGTGGTGAGGGTGGAAAGCATGAACCAGCAATGTCGAGACCTGACAGCTCAAGACCGCAGCTCGCCACCACTTCCCAGTTCGGATGACGAGACCACTTTTGGGCAGGTCACAGTGAAGCAAGAGAAGCCAGAAGAAGAGAGAGATGGCTCAGCTTGCTGTTTAGACTCGATCAAAGTGGAGGATTTTAGCCCCGAGTGTATGTTAGCGGTCCACTCCAAAATGATGGAGGAGTGGAAGCAAGAAGTGCTGGATAGTCAGGAGCAAGACTCAAACAGTCCTCTGTCTTGCACCGGGCTGCCTCAGGGTGAGAAGAGAAACAATGAGTGTCTGAAACAACCACAGAATGTCTCTTTTATAGCCACAGATCGAGTGAGGGTAACTAGACTGGGGTTGATTAGAACGTCTGTGATCGTAATATCTCTTGCTATAGTTTTTGTTTGAAAGGGAACGGAGCAAAGGTAGTAAGCAATTTTTTAATCAAATGTCCATTAGCGTTGCAACAATCAGTCAGTTAATGAGACAATCAAAATGAAATGAATCGTCAATTATTGTGATAATTGATTAATCATTTCAGTCGTCTTTGAAGCAAAAATGTCGGACATTTGTCATTGTCATTTGGCTTTTCTTTGTCATTTATGACAGTACATGAAGAGTCTTTGGGTTTTGGACTTTGTTGGACAAAGAAGCACTTTGAAGATGTCACTTTGAGCCCTGGGAAATTGTGTTAAAGCTTTTTTTTCCTTTTACACTATTTTGATATTTTATAGACTAAACGACATATTGATTAATCATGACAATATCAGCAGATTAGTTGATAATGAAAAGAATTGTTTGCTGTAGCCCTGATGTCCATTCACATTGATCAGTTATAAAACCAATACGTAATCAACCAGTTTGCATGATGTCAAACTTTACACCTTCATGCGTTTAGGTATTGGGGCCAAATTTTGGCATTTTGACTTCCAATTTGGTTACTGAACAGGAACGTATTCCTTTAACATTTTAAATGCCTTGAAGTCATCAAGTCATTTGAAAAACTTAATAGCTTTGAATAAATATGGTGGCCAGTATGGCTCAATACAAATGTACTGCTGTGTCTTCTTATGACTGATTTAAACCCACAAAAAAGTTGACTGTAAAATATTAAAATGTGGCAACAACATTGCCACAACACCTCATCATGTGGCACTGAGGTGAAAAAGTTTTCAAATTTCCCTCAATTTACCCCCACAATCTTTTCTTTTACACAGCTCATCCTCCAAACCTGATGGCCAACCTCCCGCAGCCCACAGATCTCCCATCCCTCTCCTCAGAGTTCCCGAACATCTTCCCAGAAGCCCCTCCACAGGTTTACGGAGTCCATGTACGGACCAGCCGCAACCTCGGCCACGTCAACCTTTACGCCTGCAAGTTCTGCGGTCAGACGTTCCACCTGCCCAGCCTGCTGCGGCGACACTCCGGCCAGTGCCAGCAGAAGCTCCAGCAGTGTTTTCAGCAGCCCGTAGCAGGAAGCAGGAGGAACAGACTGCAGCTTTATCCGCCGGGCTGCAGCCCCTTCCGCTGCACGGTGTGCAACCGAGAGTTCAACCGCATGGAGAACCTCAAGACTCACCTTCGCATCCACACCGGAGAGAGGCCGTACACCTGCTCGGTCTGCTCCAAGTGTTTCCGTCACTCCGGGGCCTTGACCAGGCACTTTCGTATCCACACTGGAGAGAAGCCTTACATCTGCGGACAGTGTGGGAAGTCTTTCAGAAACTGTGGAGGGCTTAAATTCCACCAGCGGTCACACAGCAAGCAGCTACAGTGATGTGGGACGCAGCAGCGTTAAAGTCTTCAAGATTACATTTGTGAGATGTAAACTGCTGATTTTATGCAATGCTCAACGGTCATGTTTTGATTTGATCATTTTTATGTTAAAGAAATCATTTTACAGGTTTTTACAGCCTCCCAATTGTCTGGATAGACATGTGATCTATAACGTACCTTATGTACACCCGAAGCTCATGATGGCCTCAAGAATTATATTAATATATGTAATATATATTAATTAGAAAAAGTTTGTCAGTAGCATTTTAAAGCGTTACAAGGAAGCATCATCAGCATTTCACAGCAGGGTTATACTTACTGGCTAATATCAGATTTTTGAGACACAAGTTGCCCGCACATGCCAGACGAACCTTAAAGGTACCCTCCACACACGTGTTCAGGCATGCATACAAATTCTCTGCTGTGTGTCCAACATGTTTTTTTGCAGGAAAGAAAGTGTAATAACCACATTAAAATGCCTCAAATGACACCTACTTCTTCTCCCTCAATAACAGGTTCAGACTGAATATGCAATTATTTTTAATTTCACAAGTGTAATTGCTGTAAAGTCCATTCTCAGTGTATGTGTGTCGTTTTATGAGCTCTCAACCAGAAATCAGGATCCAAACAAGTTATAGGAACAGTCAAGTGCATCGTATTGAGGTTAAATTATTGAGTTAGTGAAACAAGAAGCTTTATTTAAGTGTTGATGTTCTATAAATCCTCTCATTAGCAGAAACGCACCAAGTAGAGAGACAAAGTATAGAGTATAGACTGTAGCTATGTGATCACTTACTGAGTCAGCCATTTAGCTGCATACTGTGCAGTATATGATGGCTCAGTAGTACTTCCAAGTGCCATTTTATTTCTAACTTGTTTTATGATGGTTATTAAAGAACATCAGTTTGTGACTTGTTTTCATGGCGATCCTGTTTTTCAAATGATATGTATGTGTGCCTATCGAAATAAGCATCTTATTTTGAAGAAAATAATTTCATTTTCTGAATAAAATGTATGGAAATTACCCAAAAATTAGACAAAGTATGTCTGCTTTGTTGGACTGTACCAATATACAGATGACTATGGAAGTGCATGGGTTGAAATCTATTATTATTATTCTTCAGAGATGGAAGGTAACAAAGTGCGTTTACTGAAGTAGAGTCACTGACCCCAAAACATACATCCAGGTCCAGAACAACAACAATCTCTGCAGAGTCCCTGTCCACCTCAGGAAGTGTTCAGAGTCAGACAGCAGTCAGGTTTGACATCAATAGACAGAAGATGACTTGGGAGCATGCAGATTGCCAGTAGAGGGCGACAAAGATCATATCATATATCATCACTGTGTAAAACTCATAATCCCACGCTTGTATTCAATGAAATTAAGGTTACAGTTCACAAGATGTTACTGTCAGTGACGAGCATTGTTTCCTGGAGTCTGCATAGTCAACCCTCTCTTATCCACGCAATAACCCCTGATACAGATGTACTATGAAGGTGAACAAAACAAAACATTCCAGTAATATGGATTTAAGAAAACTCGTTTGTCTTTTTAAATGGCTATTAAATGGCTACATTTTCCACTTAACTGAAAACAATGTTTTAGGATCAGTGGACTTGACAGTACAACACAGGTCATCAAATAACATTTTGAGTTTCACTATCTTTTCTCCAAAAACTACACAGTGCCCCTTTAAAATGAAAAATACTTTATATTACATATTTACATATTTTGATTTTTTCTTTGAGGGTGAAATCATATTCGATTATTTTATTATTTATTTTAACAAAGTAATACTTTTTTTGGGGGGGGGGGACATATCAGACACAACATTATTATCTAAAGCATAATATTTGTATATGTCTTGAAACATGTCTTTGAGTTAATTTTAGAAACAGACTCACTTTTATGTTTCAATATAATATCTACGTCCTCCACACTAAAAGGAGCTTACACAATGTACATCAGTTCAACTGAGCAGCCAAAGATCACCCTGCTCTGTGCTCGATTGCATCGGTCATACTCCCTCTTTTCTGTTATCACCTATTCGGCCTGCATTAAACCCGGAAGCGGACGTTCTCAGAGCAACACGAAGCTAACAAAGCTAGCTGGGACCAGCAGCCGTCCACAAACAAAACAACTGCCTTATCCGCCGGGTTTCTCCGCTGACAACCTGACGGTTTGATACACCGCCTCGTCTGGACAGGTTAATGTTGGTGCGGGAGGGCAGGCTGCCCTCATGCTGACCGGGCCGGTTGAATTTGGAGGCGCTTCCTTCCTCCGGGCTGATGATGTCGGTGGGACTCGCTAGTTAACGCCTGAGCTCTTCACAGCACTGCTGCTGCTTCACAAGTTGCCTGTTGTTGGACACTCAGCTCGGGGTAACTAATCTCCTTCATGCCCGGCAGATAATATTAGCGGGAGTAGCAAAAATATCTCTGAAGAGCCCCTCTGTTAGCAAGCAAGTTAACTTTCCTGTTTGACAGCTTGTCACAGGCCACAGTGCTTAGCTCTGATTTAGAGAGATGCTCCTCTCAGTCACGATGAATAGTTACATTTTTAAAAGGTAGTGCAGAAGAAAGATGGTCAGGGATGGAGTACACTCAACAACATGCCCTTGTAGTGACAGATTAGGATTACTTGTGTCGAAAACAAAGTACTAAAGTAAAAGTTAAAGTAGCTTTTTTGAAAACTATATAAGTTACCTGAAAAGATTGAATTTAGTATATTAAATGAAACACACCCCTCCATTCCCTGGTTAACTCTGTGGTGCTTTCAGATCTACTCTCAAGGAATTGTAAAGATTACCTCTGAGAGTAAAGGTTCAATCAAAAAACATCCATGACAAGCTACAGCAGGTTACCTTGAAAAGTTTTTAATGAGATACCATCCATTGCTGAAAATAAAAATAACTTTACATCAGGCTGAAAAAGCTTTTTCAAGTTCCCCCTGTGGTTGAGTTTGAAGTGTGTTGCACCTCTGTTGGGTGATGTCCTAAACCTCACCAGCACAGTTCTGGTTTGTGTTGGTCAGGTGATGTTTCACCTCATTTCAATCTGAATAACACACACTTATGTAAACTGACGTCTCTCTTTTGTAAGTATAACAGAAAAGTGTTTTAGCAGCATCATAGACAACACAGACTGATAAACTCACAATTTACACATCGTATACTTGCTGAAACCAACTGGAAAATGGTTGTGTTGTCTCAAGCTGCCCTTAAAAGTTATAAAAAGACAACATCAGACCTGTCTCCTCATATGCTTTTTTTCCCATATTGACCAATATTGGTTTTATCCCAATTTTTAGTTTGATTGGGACCTTTTCTGCCTGGGTTGACTCAGACCAAAGGCTTATTTTGCAGATCATCTTAATCTGTGCTTTGTTGCTTTTGAAATAGCCAAACCACCTACATATTAGGGACCAAAATTATGTACTGGTACAACAAAATAAAAAAGTAAGGCACACCAGTGCAACCAGTGTAAAATGTAAGTCTGGAGCCCTGCATATAATTGACGTCATGTCACGATTTTTGTCAAGAATTTGTTATCCACTTTCCTAATCAGTAGCTCAAACAATGCTTTGCAGTAGGAAATGGGCGTGAACTTTGACGTTCAAGCCAAAAACCTGCAGACTGACTGGCTGCTGTGTGTATTTCTGCTGTGTTATAGGTTGTTGGATCTAAGCATATTGAGAAAAAATGTCCAAAGCTTATCATCAATATCATACATTTTATTGTGATCTTGTATTGCGATAATTTTATCACCCAGCTATAGCAATCCTGTAAACGTGCCTGCTTTCTTCTCCTCACTCTGCACAGGAATGATGATGCACGGCGTGTCCCAGGAGCCGTCACAGGGTACAGGGGACAGGGCGGAGCTGGTACACACATCATCTAAAGAGACCCCCGGGTCTCCAGATGCCTCTGAGTTGGGGAGCCCACGATGCACACAAAACTTTGATCTCTTCAACATGGTTGTGTCCTATAAGAGAATGGCTCTGTTTCTAGAGCCAGTTGTTGATGCAGTGGAGCTGACCCGCTTCCTGCTCGGGTATGTATGTGTATGTGTGTACCCTGTTTGAGCATCATAGTGAGTAGTGAGATGGCAGGAAGGCATGTTGGAGTATTCACTGTCATCTTCTTTGTTTAATCCCTCAGATGGAAGATGCCTTTTTGCTCTCTGCTTGTCTGTGTATTCCTCAATGTCTTCTTCTGCACTGTTAATGAAGGTAAAACGAGGCATTAATATTAATCCAGCTTTTGTTGCATGTTTTAAAAGACACATGAATCATTTATTAACTGGCAGCTGTGTGTTGTCTACCTCTCTGGTATCAGTGGGTTGGTTCACAGTGGGTGTGCTGGCACTCTGTATGCCTGCTGCCTTGGGTTACCTGCAGGACAGGTGTGGGGGCAGAGCCTCAGAAGCTGAGCTCGAGAAGAGGCGCTTCTACGCTGTGCACCGCCGAGACCTGCAGACAGTTCATCTCACCAAACAGGAGGCCATGCTGGAAGTCAAAGACCTGTAAGATGTGCTCAGGGCTGCAACTCATGATTATTTCATCATTGATTAGTCCTCTGGGGATTTTCTTGATCAGTTGTTTCTGAGATTTGTAAGTCTATTAAATGTTAAGGAATAGGAAAAACTTTTTTTTAAGCCAGACTTAATGTTGTGTTATTGTGTCGTTTGCCCGACCAACAGTCCAAAACCAAAATATATTCAGTTTACCACCAGATAAGACAAATAAAGAGAGCAAATCATCACATTTGAGAGGCTAGAAGATGGTAATGTTTGGTATTTTGGTTTGAAAAATTACTTGAAAAACTAACTGCCAATTTATTTTTCTGTTTATTAACTATTCCATTATTTACTAATGTGGTGAGTGTGTGTGCGCACACTTGTCTTTGGGTGTTTCCTAACCCAAGCCAGATCTGAATCTATATCTGTTTGAAATAATATGTTGAGTTAACGGGCCGTCACAGTTTTTTTTGTAAAAACATGTTCAAAGCTGTTCCACAAAAAGAAACCTGCACATTACAAACTTGTATTGGTTCTCGATCATCAAAACATTGTCTACAGCTCCGCTTTAAGAACACCTTTAAATTAGCCAGTTTTCTTTTTTATACCATCATTAAATAATAACCAATGAAAATGACAAAAATCTTATTTAGTTAATCTTTTCTTTACCTTTTTTGGAACAAGTTTACAAATTGTGTATATGTGACATTTGTACTTGGTATTTCTTCATGTGTGGGTTGAAGTGTAGTTCTTACACTGCTTGTGTGTGCTTCTGTTTCTTCTTCAGGTTGAAGCACCTGGATGACATGCTGTCCTCTGCCTGCCTATCAGCAGAAGCTGTTTATAAGGTCCTGTACTGGGATAATCACACCAAGTCATCAAGGTCAGCATCTACACACACACACACACACACACACGCCTGTCATTATAACTACTTTTGTTGGATGATATACTGAAGTTGCTTACACAATGTAAGCTTGTTGTTCGCTGTGAAGGCAACGCTCTGTTAAGTTAGCGTTGAGTTAGCTACCAAGCTAATGTCAATCCAAACTCATGTTCAGGGTAGGTCAGTAGTTACAGCATTAACTGCATGATATGATAACCTACTTGAAATAAAAACGTACTGAGCAATGAATCATATGATACATGGTCTGTCTGTGAGCTGACATTTGTAATGTCTCCCTCAAGGTTCTACGGAGGGATGTTAATATTGGCGTGTCTGCTGTATGCCGTCCCTGTGGGCTGGGTGTTCGCTGGGCTCAACAGCGCCATCTTCCTGTGGAACAGAGACTTCTGCAGAGGTGAGTTCATCTTGTCTGGGAGAAGCAAACTCTAATTCTTGTTTAAGAAAGTAAAGCTGAAGCAAAGTTTCTTTTCTCTCGTGGCTCCAGTTTTGTTGGACCTATGGAAGCTGTTCCACGTGGGCCAGACGCAGGCCTCAGAGGGAGTGTGTGAAGAACAGGAGCAAGGCAACTTGTTGGACAGGACCCCCACACCAACGAGTATGGAGGTGAGAGGAAGGAACATGGTGGAAAAAAGTGCATGTGGGTTTGAATGCTGAAGGATTAACTGGTTGTGATTTACATTAAAACCAACCATGTCTGTAAGCTTCTTATCCAGTTTATCCTATGCTCTCATCCAGTACGTGTCATGTAAATCCATGCACAGATTTGCTCCATCCATCCATCCAAAGAGCCACTTTTTTCAGTTGTGAATTTATTCGCACAGACAGGGGCTCAGATTAATGTGACTGTATCCGCTCAAAGGCCTCTGCATCACTGCAAGGCAACAGCGAACTGCAAAATAAAAAACACTCAAGGTGGTCAAGGTTCAAGAATATCCGTTAATCATCCGACAGTTAATAACATCCTCCTGTATCCTGAGCTGCTTAGATTGATGAGTGAGGGCACGACCACTCTCCAAGGTGCTGATCCTAGGACGGCCAGAAACTCAAGAGCTGCTTCTCAGCCCAGTATTTATACATTACTCTGTGTGTGTGTGTGTGTGTGTGTGTGTGTGTGTGTGTGTGATGACAGGACCTGTCTCCTGGCAGTGTGGAGGAAGCTGAGGAGGCAGAGCCTGATGATGAATTCAAGGATGCCATTGAGGTAAATACTTCTCTGAATTTAATTATTCACTTTTTTACTATTTTTTAATGCCACAGGTGTTACCCCTAAATCCTAAATCAGTTGTTTTGGTGTTGTAATTCTCAGAATGTTTTTTGTTTTTCTAACTACTACAGCTGCAAAATGTATCAAAATAATATATTAATTGCAATATTATAATAGGATAAGCTGCAATTTTTTGATCAGGATAAACAAAGCAGTATAATAATGTAGTACTGTAGTGCTGCAGAGATGCCCTGGCCTTCAAATCTTGTCCATAATCCCAATATGATTAATTTAGAGCCTGACCAATATATCGGGTGACCGATATTGCCCTGTCACAGATATATTGGTATCAGCGTATGTCTTTACAGAACAATATGGAAAAAAAAATGCTTGGGCTGATTTATAATGATTAAATTCCCACTAAGGTTCACTGTGTCAGTTCGCTGATGTTTTTTAAACAATAGAGTTTATTGTTAATCTGTAAATTATCTTGCCTCTGTGACACATCTTTGTCACAGTTGTTTGATAACCACATTGGAGTGATCATTGCAAAGAATCTGTGTATATCAGCAGATACTGTATATCGATATCTGAATTTTTTACTCCCTAATATAAGTATGCACATCAACCCAAAAAATCCAGTATTGATCAGGCTCTTCTTAACCATAGCATGCCTGTTAGGATAAAAAGAAAGATAACTGCAGCCGTATACTGGTGTGTGTCCACTTGTCACTCTGACAGGTAACAATTTTCACAAGTTGTTTGAATATATTTGGTTTTAAATACAGTGGCTTTAGAAACTATATTGCATTTGATTGATTGCATTACTTATTTGAACATAGTTGTTGGAGTTTACCATCACTGTATAAAAAATCCTCCTCTCTTGACGTATTTCCTGTTACTTCCTGTTTTATCTCTGCTGTCCTCTGAACTCAGGAGACAATGTCCCTGCAGGTAAGTGTCGCCTCCTTCTGATTAAAAGAGGCTAGTGCACTGCCACCAATTACTCACATCATACTGCAGGAACTACTTGACACATGAACAACAGCTTCATGTGTTGTCAGCTGGTGACCTTGTGCTGTAGTCCTGTCTTTGCTCTTTGAAGAAGCTTGGTTTTGGGTGTGTTCCTGTGCAATCACACTGAATGTCAGTATTTGTGGGTAACGTTGTTCTCATCTGTTGCTCTGCTTCCTGATCAGGAAACCCCTTTGGTCTTAGTGGTAAGTGGATTTCCTGCTGCCTCCCACCCATCCATCTACACATCCATTATTATTATACATATTATATTATATATAATATGCATAATATCCATTTTATATTATATATTCATGTGCTTGCTCCCTTGGCACGAGTTACTGTTTGCAATAGTGATAATAATAATCCCATCAAACAGGGTGCTCATTCAATTCAATTCTGCATAACTGGCATTGTTCATGAGACATATTGCAGTAGAGAAATCAGCTTTTCCTTGTACAGGCATCCAAACCAGGTCAGTCAGATGGATTTATCTGCTTGTGTAATAGTAAATGTATTTTATAGTTTGTGATCGGCAGTTTGCTTTTCAATGTAGCTGTAATGGCCTGTAATGGTTTGAAATTGGCTATCTTCTGTTGAACACACAGCCAGCAGAAACAAGTCATCTGTTCCCTTATGGCCCTGTGTGTTGTGGTTGGGTCGGATGGTTTTCTTTGACAAAACAAATCCTCTTCACTTCTTCTTTGTCCTCTTACTCTCTGGTCCTCTGGTACCATAAAGTCGTGGTTGTGCCTTCCGGTGGAATAAATTGTGCCACTCTGATTGCCTGGCCACTGGTTTCTAGAAAGTGGGGAAAATACCTTATAATAAGTCTTGTCCTGTGAACTTGTAGGTAAAAGGCGTGAAGCTTCGCTGGCCTCACGATTTGATTCGGATTCACCTGTCATCGATTCGAATGCACATTGATTCTCAATGCATCCTCAATGTATGGTATCCTCAATTTTCTGTTCACATGGCTAATTTTTCATCATTTAATACAAAGCAGATAACAATCATAAAATGTATTTATACAGCAAATATAAACAAGGTGCTTCACAGAAGAGGAAAAGAAAAATAACCAACAGCAGCTTAAAACAGCACAAAGAAGAGCAACAGTTAAAAAGTAGCAAAAAACACAACAAAAGGACTATAAAACATTGTGGGATAAAAACAAAGCTGAGTAAGAGTAAAGTGATAGAATCCAATTGCTTATTTAACAGTAAAATAAATGTTAATTCTCTTTAAATTTAGAAAGTGCCTTTTAAAATGGTAATTTACAAAAATATTGTTTTCACATAGACGGGCATTTTTTCTCTCGTGAAAACGGCTAATGTGGTTTGTAATGGTTGTGAAGCAGATTTCACAAACACCATGTGTCATGTCCAGTTTGTGCTTAAAATCTGAAAAGTCCCCAGATGTCCACTGGGTGTGTGTTTTTATCACTGGCAGCTGATACCTGCCTTCCCCCGACATATCTCCTAACGTGAGCCTGATGTCCGCCGACAGTACATCGGAGCATTAGAGCTATGTTGCAACCTAACTATACAGCTTTCTTGTGCAGCTGAGGCTGGAAAATCAACATTAAATAGTGGCTGCAAACTCAGGATTACGCTCTGTCTTTGCATCAATGCAGAATTTTCCACATCTGCATTGCAATGCATTGTACAACTGAGGAATTTCCACACCTTAAATGAAAATGTAGGTAGATATAGAGACCACAGATGGACCAGACATAAGCATTCACCTTGTTGCTTGCAATCAGCCTATGAGCATATAAGATGACATTCACCGATAGCAGTGGCCGATGTTTCTGTTGTCACATCAATTTTGCAATAGCACATGAATGGGTTCCTGGCCTGTTACATCCCTGCCGTCATTTTGTAAGGCTGTGTAAGTAATGAAACATTCTCCTCAGTGAGTAGGTAGTTGTAAAGCGTTGTGTCAAAGGCTTTTAAAGATTTTTTTTCATGTAAAGGAAAGTTAGATTTAGGGCTCCTTCACAAATTTGTTTGGGTGAATTTGTGCTCTTTCAAAGATTGTTTTGAATGACTTTAAAACTCAGAATCAGTTATTTTTTAATAATGAAGATTGGAGTAATGAATAAAAAACATCAGCATCAGCCGTCAGCAAAGTTGTTATGTTAAACGTCTGGTCCCTAATAGAGATTTACACGTAGGCAGGTAAGAGGTTCATGTAGTTTCCCCCTTGATCTATCTCCCTTGTAGTCCCAGTACTTTCCATCATCATACTGATTCATATGCCAAACATCTATTTGTCAAACTGGCTGAGACTCCCATCACAATGAATTTAACCCAGTTTAATGTCTCTGAGCTCGGCCGTTTCCTGTCGAGGTTTTCATACTCCATCAAACCAACTCCAGTTACTGTAGCTTACACAGCATTTAAATGTCTCTTTCCTCTCCCACCCCTTTCCTCCCTCCTTCCTCCATCTCCCTCAGGAGGATGATGACGGGCCTCTCGGCGCTCCCGAGTATGACACCATCTCTGAAAATGGACTCCTGAGCCGCAACGAACCAATCCGCAGCAAGGTGTCCAAACTGACAGAGAAACTGCGTAAGCGCTACCCCACCACCAGCACAGGTCGGTTCGCTCTGACTCACCCACTGGTTGATTTCCTCTTATATGACCTCAGATGCATTTCATTTTATATTATATTTCCTAATAATAGCATTTATCCCTCTGTCTTTCTTCAAAGGCAACTGTTCCAGCTGCAATGCCGTCTTCTCAGTGCTGAAGAAAAGGGTGAGACTGAAAACTTGTGACAAGAATTGGGGATATATTTAGGTGTTGCGTCATCATGTTTAATTTTGTCTTTTATTGGCTCGAGCTCTAACACGATGTCTCTCCGTTTTACAGAGGAACTGCAGTAACTGTGGCAACAGCTTCTGTTCCCGCTGCTGCTCCTTTAAAGTGCTGAGATCTTGCATGGGGGCAACAGGTGAGAACGGGAAAATGAAAAAATTGCATAATTTTAACATTTTACTTTTAGACAGATTGATGTAATTTCATGACAGTTGCATCATGTCACATCACAATATCCTGTATCTGTGTCTGTTCTTCACTGTATGATCTTATTCTCTTATTCTTATTTCTCTTTCAGCTCCAGAGGCCCAGAGGGAGACTGTGTTTGTTTGTGCTGCCTGTAATTCCTCTCTCATCAAGTTACAGTGAGATGGCAGGCCACTCTTGTTTTCCAGTGGTCAGCTGGAGGTCATTCACTGTTCGGCCCTGAGCCCTACTCCCACCTTACTGAAACCCTAACACATGCCTTGGTTTTCAAGTCAAGCACCTCTATCTGTCAGGACACCTCCTGTGTTGAACCACGAGAACCTTTCCCATGTCTAATGTCTCGGTTGCTTCCCTCTGTAGCTACTTGTGTTGCTTCTGGGACTTTTACTGTAATCTGTTACATATTTGAAGAACTGGACCTTGTGAATCTATGAGACTTTCTACAGAGCACAATAGCTCAAAAATCAAAGGACCTCTTCCCTTTGCTGAGCAGAGGGAGGTGTAAAGTGTGCAGGGTGGAGGCCAGGATTTCACTTGAATGTTGCCATCTTCAGCCCTGTGTAGCAGTTTAACTGTACTGTAATGCTGAGAGGACTTTTCTGTACGAACAAGGCCAGGACTGTATAGATTTGGCACGTTTTCATATTGTTGATGAATGCGATTGTGTGAGCAAAAGCTGGCAGTGTGAATTTAGTTTGTAATGGAAAATAATGGATGTACGGCCAAAAGAAGAAGCTTTGATTGCCACAATGTGCACAGGCTGGCTTGGCAAACTTGTCAGAATTTTTGCCAGTCTTGTTTACAGTCCGCTACTCCACTTTGACCTGCGGCTCCACAACAATGTCATGTGATTAGTTCTGGCTTTGTGAAAGAATTTGGGGAACATTTTCGTCAGTTTACTTCTGTTTTACTAGTTATATCTGCTGCCACTGCAAAACACGTTATTGGTACGCACATTATTTACCAGACCTCAAGTTTGTAAATGGGCATTTGCTTAGCAAAAAACTCAGATTAAAACTCAATAACTTGAGGTTTCCTTTTTTAAACAGTGTTCCCATCAGCTACAGGACCTTACAAGACATAAGGGGAGCAGATATGACATGCCATAAACAATGATAACTTTAAGGCAGTAAACAGAAAATGCATGGCCTGCAATTAATCACAATACATTTTTCAAGTTGCCAGTGATGGTGTTCTGGAGGGCGGGTGAATGAGGCTTTGTCAACATTAGGACAAGTTTGTTACCCGGCTCGGTGTACTTGTAATGATCAAATTGGATCATTTTGTCATCATTTTTCCCTTGTTGACATGTCAGTTAAGATTTTTTAGAGCGTAGCAGCAAACTAGAAGTCAAAAAAGCTGCTAAAGTTCCCTGGAGCAACAAGCTTTTCCTCTAACTGGATCAAAGTTGACCCAACTGGATTAAAGTTGTTTGAATGGATCGAGCAACCAGCTGAAGTTGTCATCAGAGCCTCACACTCTTGCAAGCGGGACTTAAAAGAATTGTTGTTGAGGCATTATAAGCCAAAATGTGGCTCTTGGTGGTGAAATTGTTTTAATCATGATTCAGACACAGACGATTGTAATTGTTTGCTTTGCTTTTATTGTAATCATAGAAAAACTGTCACGATGAATTGTTCTATTATATCTAATATATTTAATTTAAAACTCCCGAAAGTGCAAGTTATTGTTTGACCTAATAATTCATTCTGTATATATTGCCCTTATTTTATGGATGAGATATGCCATTATTGAAATAAACTCTGTGATGATTTGATTGACTTAAAGTCACAAGTGGTAAGTATGGTGTTTTCGACATTTTTGGGTCCAAAGAAATACAGATTTACTTTCAGCAACTTGAACATTGTCTTTTCAAAACGGGACAACCCATAAAAATACATCAGTTGTAGTTTATTATTTTTGGAAATTTCAAAGAAAGAAATTCAAACCTCATAAATTCAGATGGATGGTTCTCAAAACAAAATGGTTCAATATTAACAATTTCAGATCACCAGATCGAGGATCTGCATCAAATTGTACTCACTCATAGATACCAGATAAATATACCTGACCATCCTCAACAAGGTCCATGCATTATTCCCTGAGAAATGAACGAAATTAAGGACACCCTATCTCACAACGTTAGAGAAAACAAGAAGAAATACCCGAATCTGTTCCTTTATCTGGATCCGCACCAAAGGTTAATGGGGTCTATTCTGGGCTGAGACACATCCTCCATCCAAGTTTAATGGAAATCTGTGCAGTAGTTTTTGTGTAATCCTGCCAACAAACCAACCAACCAATGAAAAAACAGACAGGGGGGAAAACATAACCTTGGCAGTAATAAGCCTGCAGTTATGAATACATTTCACAGTAATGTTTTAATTTTCTTATAAGACACCTTCCTATGACAAAATATTTAAAGCAGCATTGGAAATCATGTTTATGGGAGCCCATATCTGCCAGTTAAAGAAAAAAAAATAAGATGAAAACTAAGCTTGATAAAAAAAAATAATCCCATGGCAGAGGGATATTCAATTATAACACAAATCGAAATTATGAGATAAGTCATAATTGTGATAAAAAAAAGTCAATATATGAGATAAAAGTTAGATAAAAAGTCATTATGCGATTAAAAAAATCAAAATTATGAGATTAAAAAGTCAACATTTATCTCATAATTACAATTTTATAGCATCATTTCTTATTATACTTACCACGGGAACATTTCATGTATGTTCTTTGTTTACATGGCTGAAATGTGCTTCCATACATGTGAGACAGCTGAATTAATATTACCTACACTGTACTTTAGCCCCTCCTCCTCCTCCTCCTCCTCCTCCCCCTGCCCACCCCGCCCTTCCCCCCTCCACTCCTCCAATCCGTCCCCGTGTCCCACTAAAGCGATTTCAGCGCATGCAGGGACTCGTACCCTACGGCTACGGATGGCAACATGGCGACAGAGGTAAGTCTGGCACATTGTCTGTTTGGTTTTTCCTGCCGAGGTGTCGATGAGCAGCGCGAACAATTCAGTGTTCAGTGAAACGAGGCGGGCGCGCGGGCAGTGGACGTGGTCAACGAGGGTGAAACTGTGCCGTACTTGAGTCACTCCTGACGGCGGTGTCCTACATTATCATGCCGGCTCCGTCCGGGAGGGTTCGGTTCGGTCTCCCTGGCGTTTTTAAAGGGAAACCCAGAAACGTGGAGTGTGAGAGTCAGCTGAGGCTTCGTGGAGCAGAAATGGGGCAGAAACACGGATCACCGCGCGATGTTAAGCTGTTTTGGTGAAAGCAGATCTGTTGTTGTCTTGTTGAGACGCCCTGTTAATCCGGTGACAGGCCACTGTAGTGTGTGGACACTGCTGACCACACACACACACACACACACACACACACACACACACACACACACACACACACACGCGAGCAGCGTTCAGCACCATGGACAGCAGCCACGCCGCCCTGACCTTCCTCTCTGCTTTTCCAGCCTCCATCTGTGCTCCCACAAACGCTCAAATAAAGAATATTGATGAGCTCAAATTGATGTTTACCCAACACACACCTGGATCCAATCAACATTTCCAGCACGAACATTATAGATTACAAGTGTGTGTGTGTGTGTGTGTGTGCGCCCTTTTATCAGTCTGCCTCATCTTGTTCCACCTGATCAATCTGTTGTGAGCTGTAGTGAAATGTTGTCCTGTCTCCTGCAAGCTCTACTCTCCGCTTTGTGTGTGTGTGTGTGTGTGTGTGGGACAGATAGTATGTCCAATGCCGGGCTCGGCTCCAACAGACAACAAGGCAGAAATGAGCGCAGACACTGAGCCACAGAGTGATTGATCACATCTCGTCTGCTTCTCCTCTATCACCCTATACTTCCGATTCAGCCTCTGTTTGTACACATTAGGAGCGGACTGGTGCACAGAGATCTGGAGCTCCCTCTGGGGACTCATTATAAATACTTAACTGTATCAAACCTCATTATATTTGTCTGTTTG
This sequence comes from Pagrus major, assembly GCF_040436345.1. Taxonomy (NCBI): domain Eukaryota; kingdom Metazoa; phylum Chordata; class Actinopteri; order Spariformes; family Sparidae; genus Pagrus; species Pagrus major. The sequence goes on along the minus strand of NC_133215.1, from coordinate 26,227,579 downwards.
TCTGTTTGTGTGTGTGTGTGTGTGTGTGTGTGTGTGTTTTATCCTCCCCTAGTTCCACAATCTGCAGGAGTTGAGGCACAGTGCATCTCTGGCAAACAAAGTCTTCATCCAGAGAGACTACAGTGAAGGAACCACCTGCAAGTTTCAGACCAAGTTCCCCTCGGAGCTGGAGAGCAGGGTGAGGAGACGGCAGCATTCAGTCACACATGCATTTATAGATGTAATATGTAACACTTCTGCATTTCAATGTCTAAAACTGACCAGAACTTTGAGCGTTTTTGAGTTGTGCACTTACATTATCCAAAATGTTTCCAACAATGTTCAAATCCTGAGGTAACGTTGCATTTTATTCAGTCGCTATAACTCCGAGAGAGCCACAGGGTGAGGAAGGAAGGAAGTCGGTAAACATGAGAGCCACAGACTTCCTTCCTCACCCTGTGGCTCTCTCGGAGTTATAGCGACTGAATGAAATGCAACGTTTCCTCAGGATTTGAACATTGTTGGAAACATTTTGGAAACATACAGTCAATACAATTTTAGAATATTATCTCCTCCTTGAACGTTTGTGCCTGAGTCAGTTCAGTGGTGGTTGTTTCACAATGAAGACAACAACTCCCATGATCCCTCGTGGCAGGTATTACATATATTTGTGGTCATCATAGCACTTGGTATGATATGACATGATGTCATTGTGGCCTGTAAGTGTGAAGACGGCAACACACAGTAAAAACTGATGCTTTAATTAATCAAAAGTATTTGTTAATGTCATCAATGTGTTGTGTGAGACATTTAGAGATATTAGGTCAGAAAATAACAGAGGTCTTTCTCAAACAAAGTCTTTCTAATACAGTCGTTTGCTGCATGTTGGAAGAGATAAATGTTGCTAAATTGGAAGCAATATGTGCCAATTATTTTATTTACTATGTTTAACCAAGAGAACTATTACAATAATAATGCAAACATTTCTGTAAACAAACTACAACTTTCAACTCATTATGAAACCAGGCATCAGTAACAAGACTGGCAACGTCTATATAGTTATTATAGTTATTATAGTTATTCTTAACGCCTGTCACCATGCCACTTTTGTCCACAGGGGCCGCCAGAATCAACCAAAAAATGAACGCTCCTTGTAGCTGCTTTAACTTTCGAACACCCGTTACACTGCCCATCTCCCCAACTCCTTTAATAAAAACATGAATAATACAAGCAAGAATAATTAATGATTTTGATGGCATTTTCAATTGATTTGAGCCATTAATTAATTAATTTATTTTGGCAGTTTCCGTCCTCCATATGAAGCGACCTGACGTTGTGTTCAGAGTGGTTAAGAGTTAAAACAATTGCATGGTGAAGGGGAGACGTCTCCACAGAACATTTATTATTTTTAGTACCCCAGCAACAGGACTGTTAATGGTAAATCCTGGTGGTCCAGTGGTGAACAAACATGCCATATAACTGAAATGTGACTGGTTGGATTTCAGCCATGCAGGGACCTTTGTTGCATGTCATGTACCGGTACTTTATGTTTTCTGTCTGTACCCCTACTGTCACTATCAAATAAAGGCAAAATGACCAAAAAACATCTGTACCAATCGTAACCCTGCTCCTCATGACTGCGTGTGTCTCCAGATTGAGCGGACACTGTTTGAAGACACTGTGAAGACGCTGAATAGCTACTACGCAGAGGCAGAGAAGATAGGAGGCCAGTCCTACCTGGAGGGGTGTCTGGCCTGTGCTACTGCATATCTTATCTTCCTCTGCATGGAGACACGCTATGAGAAGGTTAGACTGGTGATCTCAGTGCATTATATTGGTTTTGGACAATGATTAACATGTCTGGGAATCCTTACCCATTCTCATTTTTCTTCTGTCTGCGTGTTAGGTGTTGAAGAAGATAGCCAAGTACATTCAGGAGCAGAATGAGAAGATTTACGCTCCCAGAGGGCTGCTCATCACAGATCCCATAGAGAGAGGAATGCGTGTTGTATCCTTTCTCAGTGTTTTTGGTTACATGCACACAAAAGCTATAGCATTTATGTTTTCTGTTTAATTAACCACACACCACAGATAATTCTTGATCCCTAACTACTCTCCCACCAGATAGAGATTTCCATCTATGAAGACCGGGGCTCCAGTGGCTCCAGCTCAGGGAGCAGCTCCGTGTCCGGCAGCACTGCTCGATGACTGGGTACTTCCTTAACGCCTGCGTCCCCCTGATCACTCCCAACCCTAGAGGAGAACTTAGGACAATGATGCTACTCCTGTTTCAACTCTTAGCTCACACAAAGGATTCACTAGCTTTCAACCAAGAGAGGCTCCTAACGCGCTGACACATGCTAAAGCTTTTTTTCACATTGAACGCTTAAAACACACACTTTCGTAGTTTTTTGCAAAGCAATGTGCATGTGCTGACTCAGTCATGTTACTGTAGGATGTCTCTGTGAAAAGAACATTTTGTTAGCAATACTTTGTGTGATCGTACCGTCGTAGCTTCCTTCCTGTCCTCTTTGACGTTACCACAGCTGTGTGTAATATGGTGGGTGAGAGAAGGATATGAGAATAAAAAAGAGGGAGGAAGGAAGTGCAGAGGCGGGAGTGAAGACCACAGGTCGCACCAGACCTCATACCTCAGCCACCGCAGTTGCACCAACGTGGTCCATGTCAGCCACAACTGAAACGGACCAACCAGGAACCTGGACTTAACACATCACCATCAACCCTGCGCACCAGACACTGGCTTTTAAGATTTTAGGAAATATACAGGTGCATCTCAAAAAATTAGTTTAAAAAAAGTTCAATATTTCTTGTCGGAAGAGAAGAGCTCTAATCAGCTAATAAATTCAGAACACCTTTACTTACAACCAGCCTTTAATCTCTCAGTCTGGTTCAGTACACACAACCACAATCATGGAGAAGACTGCTGACTTGACAGGTGTCCAGAAGACACTCACTGACACCCTCCACAAGGAGGGTACGCCACAGAAGTTGACTGGAAGGGAAAAGTGTGGTAGGAAAAGGTGCACAAGCAACAGGGATGGCCGCAGCCTTGAGAGGATTGTCAAGCAAAGCGGATTCAAGAACTTGGGGGAGCTTCACAAGGAGTGGACTGAGGCTGGAGTCAGTGCATCAAGAGCCACCACGCACAGACGTGTCCAGGAAATGGGCAACAAGTGTCGCATTCCCAATGTCAAGCCACTCCTGAACCAGAGACAACGTCAGAAGCGTCTTACCTGGGCTAAGGAGAAGAACTGGACTGCTGCACAGTGGTCCAAAGTCCTCTTTTCAGATGAAAGTAAATTTTGCATTTCATTTGGAAATCAAGGCTTCAGAGTCTGGAGGAAGAATGGAGAGGCACAGGATCCAGGTTCCTTGAAATCCAGTGTGAATGCTCCATGCTTCTGTCTGCTGACAAGCTTTATGGAGATGCTGACTTCCTTTTCCAGCAGGACTTGGCACCTGCCCATAGTGCCAAAATTACTAGTAACCAATATTTCACTAATGAATCTAGAATATATGGAAGTTTCACTTTTTGAATTCAATTACGGAATAATGAACTTTTCCATGATATTCTAATTTATTGAGATGCACCTGTAAGTAGGATGTATAAGTATTTAAGTAAGGCATCACCTCCCCAGAGCCCAGAGAAAGTGTACAAAAAACCTCCTCCTCCTCCACCTCCGATGTAAATCATGCTGTCTGGTAGCAGATGAATGTCATTCAGCCTGTCCATGTACATAATGTAGCAGATCTTCCATCTTTTCCTCTCACGTGAAGCCTATACTTCATTTGTTAGACACACGAACACAGGCACTTGCACAAATCTAAGTACTAACCTCTTGGTTTCCATGAGTGAGACCAACTCTTCCTAAATTTTTGATTATGCAAAGATGTACTGTGCATTAAACACGAAAGTGAGCGGACAAAGGATGGGTCAAAAAGTCTTCCTGAATCTTTACCTGTCGTGTTTGAAAATACACCAACCCTTCCTCGATTTCAGAACAATCTTCCAAAGAACAAAAACTGCCAAAAACTGGCTCACAAATGTGAAAGTGTCTCTTGTTTTGGTGACATTTTGTGCAAGAACAAACTTTCGTACTGCTTGTTGTTTGATACACATGGCAATGAGCTAATATGACTGGTGTCAAATAAATACTGTTTCATCACAGCTGCACCGAGCTCATCTTTGTTATTGGACTGTAAATCTACAATATAGACCTTTGCACATTTTGGCTTGTTGACTTCCATTAAAAGCTCTGGTATTTATGAGAACATTAATGACAATAGGCCATAATTATATCCCAGCATGCACAGCTGCAACTCGAACTCTGAATCTGTCATTATTAAAGGTGCAATATGTAAGAATTTTAGAAACATTCAAAACATTAGCTAAAATATCAACAGAATGTGATAGTTTTGACATTATGAAGAGATACCTACTGAAGTTAGCATGCTAACCATTTAGCCCGAGGCCCGAAAACCTCTTTCTCCCAGCGGTCCAAAGTTCCTGTTCTAGTGGTGTAAACACCAACATCCCCCTGATAGTAAGCTAGCTGCACGGCTAACACAGCTAACAGTAGCTACAGTCATGGGTGTATAAAATATATATACAGTTAGCAGCAGCTAGCAGCTATGCCGGTGATATGCTGACCCTATTTGTTGCAAGTATGAATTCAAGGTGACTTATTCTTACGTATTGCACCTTTAAAGCAGCACTAATCAAAACTTTCATATTAATGATGTATCAAATAACTGCATGTGATCTGGTGAGAGTCACTTATAGTCGTGACAGTGCCCTTCAGCTCTACTGAGCTTTATAGCATCCCATAGCTTATTACTTTGGTTTAACACAACTCTATTGTTTTGTTCCAGTCATTCTGCTCTCAACAGGGTCGTTTCCACCCACAAGTGTCAGCTGTTTTCAGCCAGAGAGCTCTCATAAACCCACTGTTCCTGCTTAGCAATAAACAGCAGACACACACAGTTAACCAGTAGCTGGTGAACCTGGTGAAGAATTTGGCAGCTGAAGAGCCAGATAATTCCCTCTGGGGTTGTTGGAGACCAAAAACACAGTTACATAGACCCAATATCTGTCTTACATTTATCATGTGGGCAGAAACATGACTCCAAATGAATGGTAATGCTGCTCAGTAACTGCTGGATGTTTTAATACCACCTTAGCCATAGCAATTTGTTGGGTGGTAATACCATATATCACTGTTGTGCTATTTCTGGTCAGCTGAAGTTTCATATTCTACAAGACATGTCTGGAGCTTCACAGTAAAACAGCGCTGCAGCATTCTCCTAAACAACTGAAGTAGATAGGGACTTGTTTTAGAACATAAAAAAAAACCCCAAAAACAACTGAAAAAGACACAAAATGGCTCCGTACTGCTCACCCGCCATAATCCAAGTATCCGGAGGCTCCCAGATCACAAATTGATTTGATTTACACTCTGAAATCTTCACTGTGGCTGCAAAGCTAAAAGCGTCAGCATGCACCCTGTCTGAATTGGGTGTACAAGCTTGGCTGCGTGTATACAGTGTAAATAACACCATTTTACGTTTGAAGCTCCAGAAATGTTTTGTGGACTGAGAACCTTCACATAACGCTCCATCAGCACGTAGGGGAGCACATAATGACTGAATTTTAATTCTTGGGTGAACTTATCCTTTAGTGCCATCAATTCCAACTGTGTGACAGCCATCATCGGTGGCACTTTCTCACAACTAACTTCATGTTTGAGGTTTTTCATCTTGGCTGGACAGGATTTTAATTAACTCACTATACAGACGTGCTTTCATATCACCATGCGAAATGTATTATAAATGATTAACTGAAAAGTAGGTACAAACATTTATTTTAAGCATGATAAGCCTTTTTCAAAACATTCTGACAAGTCACAGAAGGAAAGGCGCAGGTGTAAATAATAAAATGACTGATGGTTCAATGCCATTTAGCTTCTTCAGTTTCAGGGTCCTGGCTGTGAAAAAGCCCTATAACACATAAAAATAATAATTTAAATGTATTTCATGCACTATATTCACCAGGCATTAAATGTCGGATTTAAAAAACATTGCTAACTTTATGTTGTGGCAAGCTTCGGTCAGGAAAATCCCCTCATGCATGCTTGACTGGATATTCGACACTACAACAGCTGGGCAGAGGGCAGGATACTGATCCCAGTTTTTCAGTCTTCACTTTCAACATGGAGGGAGTACTGCGTGCTCTCAGCTCACCAGAGCCTCCAGACTGCGGGACGTCCACGCACTACGATATGCATTCTGATTAAATACATTCTGTTACTGCAAGTCACAGGACGTCAAGTCTTTAAGAAAATGGTTGCATGCAGTGCTGGTTAAAGGCTGTCTTACTGTGTCATCGTTACCCTCAAGACTACCATCCCCTGAGATCTGCCAGTGCAGAGAGCACCATCACATACTGTAGTAAAACTGTCTTAAAGGAGGAGGCTTCAAACGTGGAGACAGAGGTGGAGCGGACACCATCGTAAAATGGAGCCAATGCTGCATGAATACAGGGACAGAAGAAGCAAGAAAAAAATGGTGGAGGATATCAAAGACAGGCAGACATCAGATTAAGACAAAGCAGTGCAAATGGCTGAAGCTGATGAAGATGGCAGCCACATGGAAGTAGGATGAGTAAAGGCAGAGGAGAGGTGTGCCAACACAGGGGACACAGGGGGATAGAGGTACTCAGTATCTCTCTTTTGTACAGAAAAGATCTGTGTCAGCCACACACATCAGATCTGGTTCTTACTGGTTCATTTTCAGCTTTTAGGGAAAACCCAGTGCAACAGATGTGATTCTTTGTACATGATAATGATGATAATCTGACAATATTGAATTGTAGCGGTTTATTTAGTGAGCTTACATTGGCACATAGAAAAAAGCAACTATAGCAGTAGCACTAAAAGTAAATAATGAAAAAAAGATGAAGAAACAAAAATATTACTAAAATAATACAAAAAAACTACTCATAGAGTAAAGGAAAAAACAATACCTCTGCCTTAGTGTTTTAAAACCATGTGTTCTGTAACATTATTGTATGTGTGAATCTGATTTTGTGTTGTATTTCATGTGATTATCCTCACAGACCTGCAGAAACATAAACATGAAAGAAAATTAAAAAGAAAACAAATAATAGGTTATTTTAAATGCATATACTTATCATTAAAAAGGTCCAGTGTGTAGGATTTAGAAGGATCTATTGGCAGAAATGTAACAAAACATTTATAATTAAGTTTTCATTCATGTATTATCACCTGAAACTATGGTTTGTTGTGTTTTTGTTACCTTAGAGTGAGCCTTTTATGTCTACAGAGGAACCGGTCCTCTTCCACTGAGTCCGACATGTTTGTACGGTAGCCCAGAAAAGCCAAACTAATCTTCTGCTGTAGTGAGGGCTTCTCACATCTTTTCATGTTTTTAGTAGCCATCATACGGAAGGGTGAGGCAAGGGGTGTTCAGTTGGTTGCAATCTACAACCCCACCACTAGATGCAACTAAATCCTACACATTGGACTTTCAGGGTGCTCAATTAAAAAAAAAAAAAAAATAATAATAATAATAATAACGTGAAAAAATATGCTTACCTGCACAGCGGCCATTCTTGACAGTGTAACCTTTACCACACTGAATGAAAGAAGAAAGAAATTAGTTGATATTAAAACCAAATATTTTGAATCATTTAGATTTTAGAAACAGCAAAGAAGCAAGCAATCAATCAGTAACATTACTGACAGAGTGCTCACAACGATATTTTGATAAAACTGTGTTTGATTGAACTAATCTTGCCTGTGACAAAAAACAACAAGAGACAGACTGTGGTGGTTTGGATACATTTATAATGTCACTATAGAGACTGACTGAAACATTACCCTTGCTCAGAGTTCATGCCGCGGATCCGTTCTGCGTACCTGCGTGTCGTTGGCAAGCGCAGTCGTTTCCCCTTCTTTGGGATAGGCTACTTCCACCACTGAGTTCATTTCACCCGGCTGGAGGCTTCGAGTGATGGAGCTGCCGTCTGGCCAGGAGACCTCCAGTACCGTCACCTCATCGTTTCCTGGGAGTCAAGGGAAGAAAAATCAGAGCGTCACACAGGAGGCAAATAAATTAGCTTAGCTTAGCATGAAGAGTGGATGCAGGGGAAACCTGGGTCTGTCCTGAGTTAAAAAACACTGTTAGGGTGATGGATCTCTGTCCAAAACCACAAATTGTTGTTTTTCTTTGTGTATGGAATAACAACAAATACATGTTAACCAATGAGCTTGGTGTATTCTTTAACTTCGGACAGAGCCAGGTTAGCGGTTTATCCCTGCCCTCAGTCTTAATGCTAAGCTAATCTTGCTATGTAACTCTAAGTTTATTGTAGAAACGTTACATATTATATCCTTAATAAGAGATATATGTTTGAGTATCACATTTTCTTTCAGTATCTGTAAATTACATAGTGTAAAGGACGTTACCTAAACCAAAGTGTGCCACAGGCTCCATCTCACACAGGTACCCTGAGCCTCCGTCAATGATGCGCGTGTGAGCGCCGCTCTGGCTGGTGAAGGCTGTTACCTTGGCTCCCCGGGCGAAAGAGCCAAACTGGGTGCGAGGGACGACCCGCAGCCAGTTGTTGGACGAGCCCTGATGAGGTTGGACAGTTTAGGTTTTGTATCTTAAGGGCTCAGTTACTATAAACAACACTGTAATCAAGTAGTTTTAAGACAATTGTACTCGAGAACATACACTTTATTCCACTGCAAATATCTGAGCTGGATTACTTTTCTGATTAATATTTTCCATACACACATTGTACAACATAACCTTTTGAAATTATGACATGTTATAACATGTTTTTTCCTCTCCTTTACAACCTCAATAATCACCTCATGAACCTCAGATTCATCTTGTGACCCGACCCCTAGGTTGGGAACCCCTGAACTAAGCTACCCAACAGTTTATGAAGTAGTTAAAACTAGCTCTACCTCAACAAGCTATAACAGTAAAATGCTGTGCACACATTGATGGATCAGTATTGACAATCTAATAATGTCACTTATAATACAGCAGTCACAGGGAACACTTTCAGTAGTAGTTTGACTGCAAAATTAGTAGTTTTACTTTTGATACTTTAAAAGAACTTTCATTTTGTGTTGAATCTGGTGGCCCCTGTGGACAAACTTGGTACAACTGCCTTCCATCTAAAGATGTTGATCTGGCTAGCGTGTGCATTACTTCTGAAAGTGAGTGAAAGAAAGACGCAACATATTTTTGATACTAAGTAAAATTTGTCTTAGTGCCGTTCCACCAGATTACAGAGCAGCGTCTTTTGTCAGCATGCCGCCAAAAACAGGCTTTAAATTTGATGACCTTGTGCATTGTATGCATCGAGTAAGTATTTTAACATTGTTGTGTTGGTGCTTTTGTTTAAGCAACACATGCACATACACACCTGTGTGACCTTGAAGACAGAGATGGGCTGCTGGGCACTCTCCCCATGTGCAAGCAGCAGGTCCAGCTGTCCGTCCCCATCCAAGTCTGTCACAGTGCCACCTGTCCAAAACAGACAGCAGGCTTTCACTGCACTGACCTACATAACAACTTCACTGTGGTGTTTATCTGACAGCTGTGTCTCTGTAAATCTCATCCAAACAGAGACGTGGCAGAGGTGTCACATACTCACTTCAATTTCTAACATTTTGAGACTTAAACGGAGGAAAATGTTGTCAAATGTCGTCTGTTCTGAGTTTAGAGGAGGCTGACCTGTTCCTCGCCCCTGTGGCTCTGCAGCGTCTCCAACGTTCAGCTGCTGGATCAAAGGGTCTGCATCGGCTCTCCTCGACACCCTGCAAACAAACACACAAGACTGTAAAAATAGCTAATGATATCAGGATCTTTTTTTACTGGTTTTTAGTGGTTTTTTATTTGAACTTGGGTTCACTTGATAATTGAAATGTCACCTGAACAGCCTGTTGGGGGCACTGCCCCTGTAAGCAATATTATTGAAAAACACGTCCAGCTCCTTGTCATTGTCAAAGTCGGCAGCGATGACTGTGCGAATAGGTGAAGGATCAGCAAATCTTCCAGTAGCAATGTTCTGCACAAGAGAACACTGTCAGCTCTTTCTATGTCAAACTCTTTACAGCTTACAGACTTTTAATTGTCACCCCGGACTCCTTCACTGTCCTGTTCTCCTTCCTTACCCGGAATTTAGAGTCGCTGCCCTGCAGGAAAAGTCTGTGCGGGCCGTTCCAGTTGCCATACACAATATCCGTCTTCCCATCGCCATTGAAGTCTGCCAGTGCTACTCCTCTGCCGTGCTGGTACCTATCCTCCACACCTTTACAAGTTGACACAAGGTCGAAAGCTTTAGTGCTGGATAAAAAATACTCCATATTTGCATTTTTAAATTTAAAAAAAAATTTAAATATAATTTATTTTTAAAGCAACATCATGCAGCTATTTTACTTTAAAATTACAGCTTTAAATCATTTTGTGTCTTGTTTACAGAGAACATAGAAAATAGAAAAGACATTGTCAACAATAAATGTGTTTTTTCAGCCTTGATGTCCATTATTTCTATATATTATCTAGATTGGACTTATATAGTTATTACTGCCACTGAGTTTTCTATTTTATATGTTGGGTTCATCTACAAATGACCTGCCATAGATGTGCATTTCTTGACTGTTTATTGGGGGGCTTGTAGCGACCTCTTTACTTATTTTTTACTTAATAAGGTGGGGAAAAAATATTATTGTATTTTGCTATTTTGTATATAAGTTCCATATTTGTCTATTGTTGCTGTTTTTGCAGTTCAGCCTGGGGGACTTTCAGCATCCACTTAAAGCAAAATCATGTAGAAATTGTCAGTTTGTGCGATTTGGCTGTCGCTAACTGAAGCTGCCGTTAGCTAGTTAGCTCGGTTAGCCATGCAGCTAGCAGCCTGAACAGCTTTCTCTAGCAGGGCAAAACATATTAGGTGTGAAAACACAAGTATAAACTTTGAAAAGACAGGAACTCAGTACTCTACTCAAAAACTACATTTATTCAAAAGTATTTCTACTCCTGCTTTCAGCTTCTTCACTTCCTCTACAACTACTCTCACCTGCCTGTCTGGCCATATCAACAAAAGTCCCATCTCCATTATTCTTGAACAGGAAGTTGTATCCGTTTTCGTTGTCACAGAACACATCCGACCTCGACTCACTCAGGATCGGTCCAACCACCACCCCGCGTCCACCTGCACAACAAGCGAACCGCTGATTCAGCACACTTCCAATACATCACAGACTTCACTCCTCCAAGCCGACTCCTGACCTGTTAACCTGTTGACCCCGGCCTCTGCAGCCACGTCCGACAGCGCGACGACGCCCGCGTTCACATCACTGGCAGCATCGTCCATTTCCAAGAGAGCGTGGGGACCGACATTGCCACTGGCGTAGTTGGCCACATATATTGAGTAACGGCCTGTTCCCTGCAGAGCAACAACAGGCAATAGAGTGAGGGGAAGGAATTGTAAACATTGAGAAAAGTACAGAAGTTTTACTAACCTTTCTGTCAACACATGCAACCGAGCGTCCTGCCATGCTTTTAGCAACTCCACGACGCACATTGAGCTCGTCGCTCAGAAGATCTTCAAAGCGGCCGTTCCGAAACTTGAAGAGCTTGTCTGAATAAGTTGCCTTTCCTGCATCAAAAAAAAGTCAGTGATCATGAGGAAAAATCAGTCAGCGGGGGCAAAAATTTTGAGGACACATGAGAATGAGAATGCACACGTTACCAGAGTAGGCATTGTTTGTGTTGAGGAAGTAGATCTCCTCACGTCCGTCTCCATCAACATCACAGGCGGTAACTCCAATAGCAGCCCCTGTTCTGTCCCTCAGGGCGTAGTATGGAGAGTTACTGTCATCAACAGCAATGTTTATCAGCCTGTTTTGAGTGCGATCGTACTTCAGCACCAGGTTGGGCCCATTGTACCTGAGAGAGAACATCACATGGGTTTGTTTTGCTCGAAGAATTTCTGCAAAGACACAATTAACAGAAACTGTCTCGCCATCACTCTCACACTCACCCTGCCACAACCACCTCCAGGTCGCCATCGCCATCCACGTCTGTCACAGCCATCCCATAGTTGAGTTGTGTGGGATTGTGCAGACTGTCGGGAGGAAGCATCGTCTGCGTTACTACCTGAAACATGGGCTCGGAGCTCTGGGCGTGGGACCGATGCCAGAGTCCGACCAGGAGGAGCAACAGACCTGAGCCCCACATCACTGCCACCTGGTGGGACACAGCACAGAGCTGGGGCAGTTAATTCAATACGCCGATCAGGGCTCCAGGGTGCAACTATTTCTGACACCCATGCACCCAAAAAGTGCAATAAAACAACTGAGGTTGTTGCCATTTGTTGTTACGTGTGCTGTGATTAAGAAAACCATGAAGAAAAACATGTATTTGCACCTTTATTGGTGTTATAATGTGTTTAAAAATGTAATCAAAATGTATCACTGTGTTCACCTAAATTATATGATTGTGCACCTAAATGAAAAAGTTAGGCGCACCAGTGCAACCAGTGTAAAATGTTAGCCTGGACCCCTGCAGATGAAGCACAAGTTTAGTATAGAGCACAACAGAATCATGAGCAAACATAATGTATAAAGATGCTGTACAGTATATTCATGACATGATAGACAGCATAGAAGTATCCTTCAGTAAAGCAAGAGTCAGCTTCCAGCATCAGATTCATTTAAAGGTGAGGTGGACCACATTGATTTTACACATTCTGACTGTTTGTTTATGTATGTTGAAAGGCCCAGAAGTTTATGAACATGCATTACTAGTTCACCGAGTGCCCCAGCGATAAATATCCCTTTAAATGACAAAAAACATTTATCTGAAAGTATTCAAAGTAATCATCAGATCAGACTAAAGTATAATGAAAAAAGTCTCCAGAAACATAAAAATGATTAGAAAGCACAATAGAAGATTTACAATTTGAATTTGAGGTATTTATTTCAAAATCCGCCAGTGAACACCATTAAGGTTTCCCCATTTTGAGAATAATTTCCAGATGCTTGCACACACATACTGAACATAAATCTACTGTATGTGGTTGCATACCTCCTATGGGAAAATCAACAGTTTTGAAACCACAGTGCACCATCTGCACACAACTATACTCTATTATTAATGACATTTCCTATATTATTAGAATTATTATTCCCTATTTATTATTAGAACTTTATCTTGTTTAATTGCTGATGCACGACACAATCTTTTGGTTTGATGCCTATTCCCCATCCCTGCTTGTTCCTGAGCACAGTGTTATGCAGAGATAACGTTACTTTAAAACCCGTCTTACCTGACAACAGTATCTGTATGTAGAAATGAAATTATCCGACCTAGATGCACCGATGTGAGTTCACTCAGCGCCGTTTGTTTGAAGCTGCACGATTTACACAATATGCTTTCAAAATTTACGAAACAGCTTGTGTAACGTGTATAAGATTGGCCAATCAGCAAAGGACTATGTGAATAATTGAAATGTTGACCAATAGCTGACTCTGCGCCCATGAGATGCGGAAGTCTGCTCTGTTTTGTAGGCGCTGCTCTACAAATGCATTACAAAAAACAACACATTAAAGCGACGGCACATTATAAACCCTCGCCGGGGTCGAAAACGTGACATATATAGAAAAAGGAATATTCTGATAAAAACTACTTCGACACGAGACAAACGTGCTCGCCGTCAAGAATGCTTCAGCTGAAGCGCCAGACAAAAACAACATCTCCCAGAATACTTTGCGTGGTCATACGCCTGCGTCAGTTGTGCGACGAAGATCTGTTGCTAAACAAACCAAACACGGGTAAGCTGAGCTGAGAGTAACATTTATTTTATATAACTTGGTTTACAAATGATTTAATTCGGAAATAACTTAACATAATTACATTTTGATTGTGCATTGATAAGAACTTTCTTCTCGTGTCCTCAATAAACGATCATTACAGTCTTAGAGAGGACGTTTTGTTAAGCTAGGGTTAGCTAGCTAAATCTGCATGCTAACTGCGGATAAAAGCAATGAAACGTTAGTCGTTTAAATGCTATTGGTTTGATATTCAGACAGTTCTGTCGGAGGAATTAACTAGTTCATGTCACTCATATATAATATATACATAGGAGGCATTTATTTAAAAAGTGTTTTTTAATGTTTTACGTGTAAAGCAGTACAACGAATAATAACCCGAACCTTGTAAGCAGAAGTCCCGTTAAGAGGAGCAGCATTTTTGTAATGCAGTGATGTCATAAAAAAGTTTATTATTTGTATCTTTTTGTCTCCCAGCCTCTGATGTATTGTCCCTGTGTTGCATTTTAATTAGTCTTTTTTTTTGGGAATAAAGAATAATTTGTATTATCATTAAAGTAATTCAAATCTGTTAATGGTTTATTAAAATGTATTACATGATATTATGTATTGTTTTTTCACTGATTCGTCCTCCGTTTCCTCTCCTCTGTGATCCAGATCTGTTAAAATAATTTAATAATGGAGTCTGAACAGCCAAAAGAAGACGGTGCTCCAGCCCAGCCAACACCAACACCTCCATCTCAGTCAAAGAAGCCAAGTCAGGCTCTTTACGTTCCCAAGCAACGACCTCAAGGCTCCAAAGACAAAGCTCAGACTCAGGGAGGAGATAAACCAAGACCCAGGCCTCGCTACACAGACAAGGCAAGGAAAAACGCCAAGAACAAGAAGGACAAGGCTGGAGCAGCGGATAAGGGAGCTCCTGTTGGAGGAGAAGAGGGAGGTAAGGTACAGGATGGTGACAACAAGTCCGATGTGAAGGAAGAGGGGTTACAGGATGCAGATGTGCAGGTAAATGGGCACTGTGACTCAACCGGTGGGGAGGCAGAATCTTCCTTGCAGCTGGAAGCAATGGCCCTTCAGGACGAACAGGAGGAAGAGGAGAGTTGGGACACCTTGTTCAATGATGATGGAGACTGTCTGGAACCACACCTGGTTGAAGAGGTGAGAGCTTGATGAAGGTCACACAATAACCTGAATAACCTTACCAAAATGCCTGTATACCCGTTTGCCAGTTTACTTGTGCACCTAGCTAAAACGTATGTCCCCCATCTCTTTCCTTCCTCTCCAACCTGTCCTTGCTCTTCTCAACTCTTTACCCTTCCAGCTGGCTGTGAAGGAAGGTAGAAAGAAGGAATCAATCCAGCAGGCCAGGTTTGATTACTACAACATGGACCAATATGAAGATGACGATGATGACATTGACCTCAGCGAGGAAGAGCTTTCTCACATCTTAGAGATCTACGACTTCCCCACAGACTTTAAGACAGAGGATCTTCTCAAGTTATTTCAGTGCTACCAGTATGTATAATTCATTGTACTACTGCTAGCCTTAAAAACTACAATGTACTTCAGGTTTCTTGTTCTTGCAGCATTTTCAAAATTGGAGTCCTCACAAAAAGACCTTTCAGCAATTATAGATATTTATTGCTTCTAAGATCCACAAGACTCAGAAGTATCAGTTAAACTCTATCTTCCTTTTTCTTGTAACAACTTCTTTACTGCTTTTGTGTGATTTCCCACTGTCACTCATTTCAGACAAAGAGGCTTTGACATCAAGTGGGTGGATGACAAACATGCCCTGGCCCTCTTCTCAAGCCCCATACCAGGTAGGTGAGGCGCTGTCTCACATAAATGTGGTTTTGGGTGTGGACCTTACAATACATTATTCTTTTTGGTAAATATAATGGTTGTGATACTTTTTCCTGCCACAATGGGAGGAAAACTCTTTAATAAAGCGGTCAGTGCACATGAGTAGACCCCGACCAACCAACTGCTTGAAAAATTCAACATTATTATCATGAAGTAGGTATTAAGCTGCAGTGCTGGGCTATTATTTGATATTGTAAATTGTTAGGGGAAACATCTCTGAATCTCTTTATAACATCATCTTAGAAATGTACTTTTTTGTATTCAAATAATACCAAACAACAAGTTGACATTTGCAATGTATTTATTTTCCATTTTCAGCCCGTGAAGCTTTAAGATCCAAACATCCAATGATGAAGTTGCGACCTCTTTCCAAATCCTCCTCTGCCACAAAGGCCAAAGCCCGTAGCTGCTCAGGTACAGATACAGCCGTCCATCTCGCCAGCTCATTATCCGTTTGTTGTCAGTAACTCATGCCTTTATGGACTAACATGCCCTGTGTCCCTCCTGTCACGCAGACTACCTCCTGCCTGCTAAAGAGAGACCTCAGACTAGTGCAGCACTGGCTCGCCAGCTTGTCATCGGCGCCCTCGGTGTGAAGAGCAACGTGACGAAGGAGCAGCGTGATGCAGAGAGGAGGAAGCTGCAGGAGGCCAGAGGTGCGTTATTCAAAGAGATGTATATTCAACGTATGATTGAGGTTTTTACAAGCAGAACTAGAGATTCACAGTATGGGTTTTTTTGAGCCATTACCAATAACCGATAATTACCTGCTTCTCACGGCCGGTGCTGATAAGATATCTTATAATTTAACATTTTTTAAAAAGAAGTTCCTAAGCTGTAGTTATTCACACCTCAGGGTAAGGAAGGCTCAGATGTAGTCAGCGAAGATGGATGATTTAATATTCCACAGCTCTAATAAGATTTAGTGTGTAAAAAGCTTCCACATCAACAACAACACGTTTGGCTTTGTTGTCTACAATGTGTGGCTTTGCCTATGTGCTCTTCTTCTTCTTTGTCTTCTCTTCCTCCTCATCCTACTCTACCTCCTTCTTCTTGCCCCCTTCTCTTCTTCTTTCTCCTCTTTTATTTTCTTCTTCTTCTTCTTCCTCCTTTTCTTCTTAGTTTATTGGTAGAGTGCACACCTACTTTAAAGGTGCATACTGCCACGTACTGTATTAGAGTGTGTAGATTCTGTGCTTGTTAAGTCAATGAAAGCAATTTTTTAAAATCTAGATAAGCCTATATATATTTTCTCTAGGCCGAGAATATACATTTCCTGACATTGGGATAATTTACTTATTTTATAATTTATTGTCGCAATATATTGTGCATCCCTAAGCGGAACCCTTTAAAGTCTGTCTTCCTCACCAGTTTAAGAAGCAGACTTCTGAAATACTGCAGATCCTCATCTTGGTTGGACTGTTGCTGTGAATAATGGGTTTAATATATGCAAATTTCCCTGATTAAATAAGTGTTTAACTCACACAACACCTGACTGTCCTGGTTTTTGCATAACAAGGTTGCCACCACAAGTGGGAGCTGTTTTTCTACTTTACAGAAGTAAATGGAAAGTGTTGTTGCAAGTCGATGCCAAGAGAAGTTGCTCTTCATCCACTGCTGTGCAGATCATAGCTAGTCTATAATCAGTACAGCAGCCATTTCCCTTCACAGATGGAACATAAGTATATAGGCGCAGAAAACCCCAAATGGCTGTCCACTGAACAGCCAGTCAGGAAGTCAGGGATTTGAGTATAGAAAACTAAAAACAGCTCCTTTGTTCTCTGCGAGCTTTTTATTTAAGGTCACAACACGCACAGTGAATGTCAGAGCAGAAGTGCATCATGTGCTGAACACTGTGTTCTTGGATGGAGCGCCACGGTTGGTCATGGCATCCAGAGATGAATTTACAGACAGCACAGCTCTTCACTGCCCTGCACGTGACAAAGACAGCTATACACATTTAGAACAACATGTCACATAACTGTTATTTAGTTTAAGGCTTTCGCTGATTGATGTATTCAACTGTGTCTCTGTGATTTACCTTTCAGAACAAAAGCGCCTGGCAGCCAAACAAAAGGAGGATGTTTGGGAGGGGAGGTGATGGGAGAGAAAACTACCCCGCTCATTCTGTTTTGGTTAGATTCCTTGATTCAGCAGACACTAAAGTCTGCTCTGTTTTTTCTCAACTGGCCACTCCTTCCTACAGCCACAATTCCCAGAAATGTATTTTTTTTCCTGCAGGGTAACATCTGATGTGAGCATCCTGCCACTGTTCCCTCACCTTTATGCTCATACTTGTCCCAGTTGCCTCTGTGACATGACCAAGGCTAACACACCTGTTTTCATATCTCCTAACATTGTAACCACAGGCTGTAGTGAAGCACTGAGTTGAATCATTTATAAAGGGTAACCCATACTTAGAGAGAACAATGTTTTGTGTAGATCTAAGGCCTCATGTTTGTCTTTATATGGAATTATTTTAATGTTTTTAAATGTGGGGCAGCAAAGCTTTCTGTTAAATTCAGTCCTGATGATACAGTACATTGTACTGCACATGAAGACATTGTTAAGTTTAGGCTCCGTTTGAATTATTGGATTAAAAGTTGTGTCATAAAAAATAAAAAAAAGCAATATTGTTTATAGTTAGTTTGATGACCAGCCCGTGGATTGTCTTATTAAACATTTTCTGAAAATTGAAAAGTCTAAAGCCAAAGCTGCTGCTGTTCTGGTCCAGTATGGCTGTTCTGTCTGAGTCTTTTTGTCCAAGCAGGACTGATGATGATGATGATGATGATAAAGTAGTCATCAGATTTCAACCAAATAAGCTTTTAGTTGAGAGATTTTGTCTTCATGTTGCTAGCCATGTTTGGTTTTGTGAGAGACTACTTTGTCCCTATTCAAAAACAACCACTGTAATTTATGCATCCATTAATGGAGACATAGCAAAAACTTGTCCTGTTACCGTTTGGAGAGATTGTCAATAACTGGTGAATATTCCTGTACTGGTACATTTGAAGAATACATCCTGAAAATGAGTAGCGTGGCTGCACAGTATTAAATCTAGGGTCAGTAAACTTGAGTGAAACTGTTGAGCAGATGTATTTACATTTTAATTTGTCAAACTGAAATGCTTTCATGAAATAAACTGTTGAATATATGTTTTTAAAAAATTAGGTCACCATTTTCACCGTAACAGCAGTTTTGATGATCTGATTGAAATTAAAGCAACATGTAGAAATTGGCATTTTGTGCGCTTTGGCGTTTCCCAAAGTTTCTGACTGCAACACCACTGTCGTAAATACAAATCCAGGTCTGTAACAATTTGTCAATGTGGGTGCTAACTACAAATAAAACTGTTATGTCATAATAATGTTATGTGTTGAAAACTTCTTGAACTAAACATGTATGTACTGCTGTGATCCTACCCTCACACTGAAGTTACATAGTGCAGAAACAAGTGATGGGGGGAGGGAGGAGTGGCTGAGACAGAGACACCAAAATGATTTTGAAGCTGTTATTTTAAGGTAAAGAAAGTTACATAATGTTGTTTTAAAGTATAACATGATCTATTGAGAAAGTTCTGCGACATTTGGGTTTTATCACAACTCTTTCAAACTTCAGAAAACAAATGTGTGGCTAGCAATCTCAACATGCAGTTCTTTATTTTTGGAAAGCTCAGATTCCTGACTGTAAAAAGCTTTCACTCGACATAGAGAGAGATGATGTTTATTTAATTAAACGTTCAACTTCAACTTTGGATTCAGAGTCAGCTTTTATAATTCCGCTTCCTGAATCAAACACATCCAGGAGGCTCAGGAGACCTTAGTGACAGCTGGAGGCAGATGCCGCCTTTGAGGCTTAACCCAGCTGACCACAAACCATGTGGCGCTGTGTCTCCTTCACCCCCTCAGCCAATAGTTAAGTCTCGCTCTCCTGGCTGCATATTTGTTTTTTCACTGGAAATTAGTGACCTTTATATCAACTTCAAGCTAAAAAAAATGCTTTAATAGTTGGCAACATATTGACACAACACATGACAATATTTGAACCCATGTTTGAAAAGGTGATCATTTATACTAAAGCATGTTGCTGGCACACATTATGTAGTAATAGTAGTTGTGTGAGATTTTACTCTGCTATATCCAAATCAGTGCCGTGCAAGAATGTTTAGCTCATTAACACAGGACGACTGAGACACAGTGCCACGTGGCTCATTGCGGGCTAATTAAAGTGCAGCAGCCTCAGAGGAGGCACCATTACATTTTCCGTTTTTGTGCTCATTTCTTTTTAAATGAGCGGTTTACAATGAGCATGACAAATTAATATTCATCAAATACAATCTCTTCATGTATCTCTCTCCAGACATTCCTTGTTTCCAGAGGTGTATTTATACAACAGGAACAGTAGGAGTGACTAATTAATGTTGTTTGTTGACATCATACATTGTTAAAGTTAATGAAAATGCTTCAAATCATGTCTTTTAAGTGTTTTTATGGACACAAGGGCAGGACATTAAGCAGGGATTACCAGTGAGAGAGAGACTATTTTATTGAATGAGGGAGGTAATATTTTCCAGGGAATGAAAGTAAAGAAATGTAAAGGTAACTACACCAACTATACTATCTACTGCTTTCGTGACACAAGTAAATTATTGTGGTTTGACTCCTTCTCACTCATACTTATCTGTTTAACTTTATGCATATCACTGTTAAGAATTCAGGTCTTTGTCTTAGTTCTGCCTCCTGTTTAACCCTTTCTTATTTATTTTTTTGTCCTGGTTTTGTATATTTTTGTTTTGTTTTTTGTATTGGTGAAGCCACGTCTCAACTGGTGGCACACCATACGCCATAACTTAAATTCAGGTATTCTATTATGCTGTTGTAATATATTACTATGAGGTACTACTATTTGAAAACTATATAAGAGTTAAGGAACTGCATACTGATATACTTTGGTTTCATCAAGCAGTGACGCATAGTCAAAAGCGGCTGGCTGGCTATGTATTTATTAATTTCTTTTACATGAACTATGATGAAAAATACTGTTTTAAATGAATAGTGTGTACCTATGTAAAATATCAGATAGAAGCATATCATGCATATGCAACTCCTTTGGTCAGCCAGCTGGGGACCAGTGGTTGTATCATGGTGGCCGTGGTCTCCTCTAGTGGCAGCTGCTCACAGTGCACACGTGACTTTCTCTTTCATGACCTAAATGACTTCCAGTGTTGAATAAAACCAAATGTGGACAAATTGTCATAGTGAGTCTGCCAGAACAGAAGTGGACCTCCCTGAACTCTGTTGTTCTTGCAGCTGAACTACATACGCAGCCGGTAGCTGCTCTTTACCATCATCGTGTGAGATCTGAGGCCTGCCTATAATCTCATGCTTTGCTGTGGCTTCACTAGGGGCTGATGTGCTGCAGAGCAGCCTGCTGGGTGCCTCACACACAATCATTAGATTAACTACACAAACACAAACCACTACTGAGCAAGTAGTGGGTCTAAGTGCCAACTCAGCCCTAGATGTGCTGCACAGAAACACTATTATGTCATGGAGCAAATGAGATGTGAGGCATGGTCCAAATGAAAGAATAATCTGATGTCCCGCCACAATAAAGGACTCGGGTGGGGGAGGGTGGTGCGTTTTCATAGCAACAAACAAACACACCTTACGTATGTCACCCTCTTCTTCAATGCAAAGCTTTGCTATGACACACTACTGATCACCGCCTGAGCAATCAGTGGTGTCTCTGCATTATTATTATTATTATTATTATTATTATTATTATTATTATTATTATTATTATTATTATTGTTATATCACATTTAAGTGCCAGGAACAATGTACAAAAAGCATTAATCTCATAACAAGATCATACAAAGACATGTACTAGATTTAGCTAAGCTACTAGCTAATTTCCATCTGCCATCCTAGACTATAGACTATACCTATACTAGAGTATGTTTTCTTGGTCTGGTAGCTTATGGTGGCTAATGTTAACTAATATTAGCAAATTTTGCTAATTTTGCTGTATAATGGGAATTACTGATTTGGTTTGTTCACTTCTCTACTTGTGCTACTGTTACAGTAGCATAGCATTAGTAGTTTAGCATTTATAATATACTATTTTGTCAAGCTCAGGGTGGGAAGCTCAATTGCAGGGATAATGTTATGCTGCTGTTTTCCAGGTTGCAAGTTGTATAAACATAGGGAATCTGACATGCAAACCATGCAGCTCCCATAGACTTCAATACAGCTGTCACCACAGTCTGCCACCAAGGCAGCTATCCTTCTTTTTAGGTTCCTTGACTAACAGCCAACCGCAGCACTTTCCCAAGTGCTGCCAATGTCACTAAAAAGGTTCTATCACTTTCTTTACGTACTTATCACTCATGGGATTTTAATTTGCCATTTTACGTTAGGGACGTGAAAATTATAATCTACACAAAGTCATAAAAGGGAAAAAAATAAGGCCAAAGTAAGACACATATTTTAAGTATAGCCTATGTAATGTGACAATGGGCAGCTGTGAGTGTTTCCAGTGTGTGTATGTGTTCACCAGTGGGAATGAGGTTGGAAACAACCATAAAACTCCGGTTAGCTCAGGCTCCCTGGGAAAAGATGGCAAACCCAGTTGCTGTTTAATCTTTTTAAATCTTTTTTAAATAGGCTGAGGGAGGCAATGGAGTCCACACACGGCCGTGAACTGAATTGCTTTACAGAGGTACCTTTTAATTTTGTTATTTATCTTACATAAAAAGATAAATGGCATATAAATAATGCATCTTATGAACTATGTATACTATAGTCAGTTAAATGAGGGAATCTCTTTTAACTTATCGGACTCTGCAGTCAAATAACCATACCTCAAATAACCATACAGTTTGTCAATCTGACGTTTATTCTTTAACTACCATTACCAAGTACTGTTAAAGCTGCAATACCCTGGTACAACCAGATCTCATCTGATGTTAGCGATGTTGAACAGGTAGAGAACAAACAGGTGGAAATATTTTCATCATAAAATTGACAATACAAAACACAGCCACACAGGGACAAGTTTCAATTCAAAAGTACATTAAAATTCTGCATAAATTAAGAGACCTAAAGAACAATATTCCAGAGAGGTAATATAAAACTGTACATGACAATACATTTGCAATACATTACAATATTTATTCAAATAAGGCAAAATAGCACCATGAAATAATAATAATAATAAAAAATTCTCATTCAAAACCAAAAACCACACAGTTGTAACAGGAAATACTGCACTTGTAATGTGAACAGTGAAAGCACAGGAAGCACGCACAAGGTTTGTAAGCTGGGTTGATATTATATAGATGACAGTCTGGTGATGTGCTGTCAAAGTAAAGGACTTGTTGTTCTCATGTGCCTTCATGTCATTACTTTGTTTACTGTGGTTTATGTTTTGATCAAGGTAATTAAACTTGTTACAAAATTCGACACATTTTTAAAATTGTTAACTACTCTATGTTTTATCAAGGTGACATGATGCTTGAGATGGCCTCGTTTGGTCTTTTTCTTCCTTTTTTGTCTTGTCTTTCTACATTTATCCTCTTATCTTTTAGACTTTCTCACAAGAACAGTCACTGCTGATGACAAATCAGTCACGGGATACTAATTAATCATTTTTAATTCATTTGCATGAAGACCCTCTCATACCATCCCAGTTTCCCACCCTCCTCCCTGTGACCCTCCTCCCTCTGACCCTCGTCTTTTATCTACTGACAAGTCATTGTCATTCAACCTTCTTCCCCATGACGTTGAGGTGTGGTGAGGAGTTGTACAGTTGTTATGTCCTTAAATATGCATGTTCCTTAATTCACAGGAAGTTGTTGGAGATCTGGCGTTGGTGGTCAAACAAGTCCTCCGCCTCGGCGCTGTAGGCATCACCTGATGAGAACAGACAATGAGGAGAAGTGGAACACATGGCAACAAATAGGGGAAGTATTGAGATTTGGAAATTGAGAGGATTTATGTGCACTGAAAGCGTCTTCACACTGTACCTGCGTGGCAGCCAAACATGTAAACTCGAGCTCCATCGTACTTGCATCGACAGCGCATCACGTTGTTCTGGAAATCAGACTCAGCCATGTCTAAGGAAGGGTTGACCTCCACCTGTAAAAGAGAACAGACTTGAGATGAGATGCTGCCAAATTCAAGTCAATCATCCTCCTCACAGTTGTGTACCGTGCCTTGCTAAACAGATAATTTATCAACAATGAACACAAAGACTGAAGAATACCCAAAGACTGTCAAATATGAGTATGATTGAAATGTTTTCCTATTCTAGAGCCGTTCTTTTGCTATATGTGGAAAATTGTCTGTGTAATTACAGTTAAAAATGATTTTTTTTGCTTTACAAAATAAAGAAAAAGACAACAAAAAAGCAAATAAGTGACAGAGCAACAGAAAAGCAGACAACCAGCTAGAAACAAGAGGCAAAACAAAAACATAAATAAAACAAACTGTCTGGCGCCTACAGCAAGCAACACCCAGTAAACCCTATTCAGAGGACCTCAGATTCCTACTGGTATTATATGGCCCAGTAGCCAGGTGCCTGACCATGCAAGACTCTAAACATGATTAAAATAATCTTTAGTTGGATTCTGAATCTGATGAGAAACCAGTGTAAAGACGTCAGGATTGGTGTAAAATGAGACCTTCTCTCAGACTTTGTCAGAATCTTGGCAGCAGCATTTTGTGCTGCTTGGTAGCAGTTTAGGGATGTCTTGCTAAGATAGGTGAAGAGGGAGTTACAGTAATCAAGATAGGAAGAAATAATTTGAGCAGTATCTTTCTGCTGGTGAAACCAGGAGTGGACCAAACAATTTACATGTTGGTGAAGACCCCAGGCCTTCCATAGAAACACCTATATTATGGACGGTAGGTTTACCAGAGGAAATTGAAGAGCCAAATTTTTCCATTGGATTCAGGACAACGCCATCTGGGGCAAAAATAAGAATTTCTGTTTTGTCAGTGTTTAGCTGTAGACAATTACCAGCCTTCATATCTTTTACATAATTGAAGCAATTTAGTAAAACAGTTTTAAAACATTATGAGGCTTAAACTAAATGTATAATTGAATGTCGTCTGCATAGCAATACTAGGAGATACCATTAAAATGGAGAGAGGTAGCAAGTACAATGCAAACAGCAATGGTCCCAGACAGAACAAAACAGAGATTGAGTCAATGTACTGTCCTCCCCATTTTCATTGCAACACCTGTGCAAACAAAGTGTTTCTCAGTCTCCATGGCTACTCATCTTGGTACTAGAACCACTCGCAAACACAGTTATAGCATCCTAGCATGTCTTTCTTGTTGGAATACAATACATTAGCACATGCATTGTATTTCCCTGTATGCAGATGATATTTTATTATAGTTGTCAGAAGTATAAGTCTCCCTTAAGCATGTATACTGAGCTTTCAAAGGATTTCAAAGACATCTCTGGATGTGACATTGACTGAATTGGTTAACATCCTAACTAACACTCCATACTGAAAAAAAACGATCCACCTTTAGCCTGAACCATCAATGATTCCTTTATCTATCTGGGGAAAAAAGATTCACCCCACAACACAGAAAGCAGTCAAAGACAATTTTGAAAATAGAAACTCTCATATCAACAGGTACCTTTGCAGAATTTAATATCTACAACAAAAGGCAAATATTGACCATGGCTAAAATTGCTGTTGTTTCTTATGTAGGTTATTAAAGCCCCTTTTACACAGATGCCTCTACACCGCCTTCGTTTTTTAAAATTGAACCAAGCAGCGTTGGCATAACGCCGCCCAAGTCTGTTAGTACCTCAGCTGGCAGGTCAGAAGTGGAACAAACTTTATTTTGACGTTAGACAAAAACTGCCCAGTCTGTTGTGGTAATAAAATTAGAATATTCTTGCAAATGTTTTGGAAGGTTTCCTATTGTCTTGCTAATTCCTATGTTGAATGATTTACTACAATGTGTTCCAGACCTGGCTAGTTGTATTTATCTTTGTCTTAATCTTATATGTATGCTAAATATTAAGTCAGGGCCAGAAAAGGTTGGCTTAGCATAGCATAAAGACTGGAAACAATATAAAACTGCTTGGCTGGATCTGCCCAAAGCTTAAAAAATCTGCCCACTGGCCCCTCTTTGGGGGGTTATGTGCAGAACAATTTCTTGGTTGGGAGCCTGGAGACGAAGTAAGTTTCCATCTAAGTCTAAACTGGGAACTCTGCTAACAGTGTCTTTCAATAAAGCAAGGGAACAAGTGAGAAAGTGACATTTCAGACAGTTGGGAAACAACTGGTTTTCCACAAGGCCAACTGCAAAGCCACAGGATTATTGTTCTGTCCTTTTCTATATGGATCATAATGTATAAATTGGGGGTTCAGGCGCTGCATGACATCACTTTCCACTGTTATCTCGACGCAGGAGAAAAAAGGGCTAGAGATGCAGATGACAGTTTGGGGTTTGGATTTAAGTTGCAGCCTATCATTAGGCTGTAGCCATGGTTGGTTGCCATGGTTTGTTGTTTTCCACCCTGTCTGTCTGCCCGCACCATATATAACAAAAAGCGCACAAATGAATTTTCCTGATGCACACATCAAACAGATAACCTGACCACATATTCAACAAAGCAGCCCAGTCTCATTTTTTTATATACTGTATAAATGTTGTGGTACCAATTATATTTACAGCTAAATATATAATATTAATAATTCTTTTTCATTACCTTTTCAGCCAAATTTGGTGTCAAGAACTTCATATATTTTTATGATTGCATGTTGAGAGCAGCCAGTGATTTCAGCACGTACTTTATAGTCCCGGTGTAAAACACTATATTAACTTGGTGGCAGCTGATGCCCTTTTAAAAGCTCTTGTAATAATGTGAAACAAAGGGCCCAAAGCCTGTTTTACAGAACAATGAAAGGTCGTCACTGTCATGTAAAAGACTGTGAGGTTGTGCAGCTGATTTTTAAATGACGGAGCAATCAGCAGCAATCAAGCTGAGGTGGACGTGACTCATTGGTTTAAATGTATGGTCCTAAAAATGGCTGCCACCCTGCCATTCTCGGTAAAGACTCACCCAGCTGCATGAAAGACAAGCGAGCATCTGCGCCCTCCCTCCACCTCTCAATTCTTACACAAATTTATGAGCAGCTCAACTACTGTCGAACCGCAATCGTGGCCGCAAAGTGCTGCTGGGTCGCGTCGTCTTGGCAGAGGCGTGGATCTCTGCTTTATGACATGTATGTGGGTTTACCTCTTAAGACGTGGCTCATCACACAGTGCGGACAGACCACTCCTGCATGTGCTGTACTTTACATACAGCCTACAGACACGCATGCAAGACAAACATCTTGATTTTATGTCAGAAATAAGTAGAAACTGTAAACATCATCACTTTGTTGCCACTGAGCTGTCAGGAAAAAATAGAACAAATGACACAGAGGACAGATTAGTAGGTCACCGCAGCAGATTGGGTGTCTAGAAGCCAGAAGTTGTCGAGCCAACAAACTCCTCTTTTAAACATAAAACCCGGTCTGTACAAATGTAAAGTGCTGACAGAGCTGCTCCACTGCCAATAAGCCTGTACTTTCTGAAAGGGTGGACTAATAGCAGGTCTACTTTCTATATAAATCCAGACTAAATTCACTTTCCTTAAATACGCACACACCCTTAAAACTACATACATGCTGTACACCTGAAACAGCCAAGAGCCATTTACTGAAATTATAGTCTTTTATCGCAGCTTTTATCTCATGTGCGCCTTCAGATGTTGAAACACCGGCCCCTGTGTTTTTTTCTCTTTCATGCCCGATCTAAGAGGTTGTGTAAGCACCTAAAATGATGCCATTTCACCGTGAAGATCGAAAGGTGGATTATTTTTTTCTCTGCATTATTTTTGCAGAACAATGGCAAAATTAACTCTTCAGACAGCTGAGCAGACTGTGTAAAACACTCAGCTGACATTTCACTTGCGTAGATGTTTTTTTTTTCCTCCTCACCTGGAAGACGTATTCACCGGGTCGTATGTCAGTAATGTCGATCCACTGGCAGTCAATGTCGTGGCGATAGGTGTCCCAGCAGCCAACTGAGATACCTTGCTGTCCCATATTATAGCAGGCATAACGCTTATGGATACCTGGTAGAAAACAAACAGATTGAACCACATGAGGAGAGAAAAAAAGAAGACTATGATGTGAAAAGTTTCTCTGCTGTCAAGTGTCTGAGCCTGAAATTATCTGGTCTGTTTTTGGGGAAATTTCAAAAGAATAGAAAGGATCTGAGCTGCATAAAACTGTCTGGGTGTTTATGAAGCCAAGATCAATTTAGGCTTGGCCTCTGATCTCACAGCCCGCCGCTGACTTTGAATGCTCATTATGGGATTCAGCTTTGCACTTTTATGTATTCTTGATTCCCTTGTTTGTCACGAATGGGCTCCTTTTTCCAGATCTTTCCCTCAAAAAGCAGATTTATGTTGCATGAATCTGTCATTTGTCTTACCGTCAGGGCAGTAGGTGTCCTCCAGACAGAAGCTGGCTTTGTGACCTTCGGCCACCTTGGACCCATTGAGGGTCAGCAGATCGTAGTGGGTGAACACCTCGATGCTGTGGTAGTGCCTGAGAATTGGATCAGGATGGCAAGATTAATACGTGAAGGAAGTAAATAAATAAAGAGAGACAGATCGCCATTATATGTTTTTGTCTTTCACAAATTCTCACCTACATCATCCTGTGAAAAAAAACTCTGATGTTTATTTAAAATGTCGCAGCCATAAATCAAGCTACACTGTTGTGAAGCAAACAAACAGACACAGACAATTAAAAAAACACAAGTGGGCAGATGGATATCTGTTTAGTGTCGCTCTTTCTCTCATTCCCAGACCAGACTTTACCCCAAACTGCGAGTCCAACCATGTGTTTGCTGCTCGTGGAGGTAGTGATTGGGTTGCGGCTGGGAGGGACACCGAGCTGTGCCTCCCGTTTTGGGACACAGAACCACAACCGCTGAGATAAGAAGCCAGGCTGCTCTGAGCGCAGTCATGGCTGTGACTGTAACAACTGGGTGACCGAAGAGGAGGATGTTTATTGTAAACATCATTTTGGAGAATAAAAGATTGTGTTCATTGCATGAAATGACAGACTTTTATGCGTGTTTGGTTATTTATAGTCCACATCTCAAAAATATCACTGCACCCAGTGATCTTAATTCTCAAATTCCCATTCATCTTCTCCTGCAGACATTCAATTGTTTGACCTCTGGTTCCAACACCCTAAATTGCTTCTTTTTCTTGTGCCACTTCATAATGATGCCCAGTCTTGTGCCATGGAGGAGGTTATACAGCATATTTTTCCAACCGAACCCTGCAGCAGCTCAAATTACCACAAAGTTACTCCCTATCTGGTTGAAGGCGTAAAATGATCAGCTGCTGGTTGCAAATGAAAAACCTGAAAGCTCCTCTAAGAGACACAGCTGCTTGGGACAAAACACTGCAAATGTCTGGTTCAGGTTATGAAGCCTTCCTTCTCTCAGTCCTACCTGTGACACTGGTGCCACGTCCAGCTCTCTCTGGTGGCTCGGGGTCGGAAGTCAGCGCGGCCCATGTTCATGATACGGGAGGAGAAGCGCAGCAGGCGGCGGTGTCCATAGGGCCATTGCATTCTGGCAGCAGAGGAGGACAGGCAGTTCTCTTCGTTAGCGCAGGTCAGCAGGTGGAGGGGTCGGTCCTCCAGGTAGGCCGTCTCTTGGACGAGCTGGGCATCTAGTACAAGGTCAGGAGCAGCTGTGGGGGTCAAGACTCAGAGTTAATTACGCTCTCACTGAGCAAATAATACGACAGCGCTCAAACGTTTTTGCTGGTTTTGACTCACTTTCTACACATGTGACTCCTGCAGCTCTACCATCTCCTCCTCTGGGGCAGTAGACATTGGTGTTTCTGCGACACTGCTGGATGGACATCTCAGTGCCGATGCAGTGAGTTCCACTCAGAACCACCTCAGCAGCATCTGAAGAACCGGGCCAGTACCAGGTCTCCTGCACAGAGACGCAAGAAGAGAACAAATTCACACACCGAATCATTCCAGACATGCAGAAAATATGTCAGAGCTGAAGGCAAATAGCAGCCTCTGCTGTGCACAAAGAAACCCCCTCTTTTATGGGAACTATCAGTACACATGATCACATTTTCCACTCTTTTTCACAATTTTAAAACTGCCTGTAAAATGTTTCCCAGCAGCCCCCCCCTCAAAACACACTCAGGCTGCCCTTTCCATGCACAGTTCTATTTTCAGTTTGTTTGCTCTGTGAATTTCTTCCGATCTCTCTTCGCCTCACTTTCCCTCTTTTATTTTCGGTGTGCTGGAAGTGGACGTTTGAGAAGCCTGTAATTACCTCAGGCCTCGGTAATAACACAGCACAGACTCACAAACAGTAGGACGGAAAGGGGAGAGAGAGAAAGAGAGAGAGAGAGAGGTGGAGAAGGAAATACAGAAGCACACAAAACAAAAGCCCAGGGACAGAAGAGGAGAGGAAGAAGCAGAAACTTGCAAAAAGCATCAACAGATTCTATTCTGCTCTTTACCTGATGAGCTCTTGAGGCGAAACCCAAGCCCAGCTGTCGACAGACCACCATGGCCTCATTGATGCCCCAGTTCTCACTGCAGACCGAACCCCAACGCTTCACCCCTCCGACCTCCATCAGAACCTCCACACGGCCCTCTGATGACTCCCTGCCTCCTGCCAGACGCACCTGATTGTTCAGAGGAGAAAGTGTTTCTTTGTCAGTCCTATGATAAACCTAATGCCTTTGTATGCATGTGTGTGTTTTTGTGTGTTTCCCACCGTGGTCTGCATGCCGGTGTTGGGGACGTTGCAGCGGACTGCCACGTCCTGGCTGTGTTTGCAGGTGTAAAGGGGCACCTCTCTGTAGTGACACTCCATGATGGACTTTTCCCTGCCTGTGCACTGCACACTGTTCATATGGATTGGACCAGTACCTACAGAAGAAGGGTGGGGAGCGAGAGTTGATTGATTCGCATGTGTCTTACCAACCATAAGCCACATGCAAAACGACAGACTACACACATGGTACATAAAAGACTCTAAAACCTGATGGATCTTTTGCCACAGATGTCCGCAGAGTGGGATTAAGAGCCCAGACATGATCAGGGCCTCTGATGTGGCTCTGAAACTGAGCTTAGCCAGAGAGCTTTCAGTCTAAATGACTCTATACTGTGCACCAGGGCCTTGCTTTATGAACCAAAATAGATAAATGGCAAAATGGAGGAAAATCTTTGAACACATCTCTGTTTGTGGAGGTGTGTGAGGCCCAGGCTAAAGCCCTAAAAAGCCCTATAATTTGGCCTCAAATAGCAAATGATGTCATCGAGTCTACCCATGAACCCTCACACCGCTCCTGCAACACACAGATTCATCTCTTCTGTGCTATATGCTCGCACA
Source organism: Pagrus major (assembly GCF_040436345.1). Taxonomy (NCBI): domain Eukaryota; kingdom Metazoa; phylum Chordata; class Actinopteri; order Spariformes; family Sparidae; genus Pagrus; species Pagrus major. The sequence goes on along the minus strand of NC_133215.1, from coordinate 26,196,359 downwards.
ACTCTGGCAAAATGGCCCGAGACATTAAAAGCCACAATGCTCCATTTTGACATTTGCCATGTTCATTATTCACACATAACTGCACCATAGCACCTACTTTAATAGAGCCCTAAAAGTAACACTCCAGTGGTTTCCATGAATTACTTCATTAAATAAAGTAGAGAGAAGGAAATGCACCCACCATTATAGGACATGCTATGTGCTCATTTGGGCCGAAAGATAATGGGAGGAAATTAACGTGATTACAGAGTCACTGCAGAGGTATGGCAGAAAAAAAAAAAAAAAGACAGTAAATGAGTGTGTGAAAGTGGGGTCCATTTCCTCTGAAAATGTTTAACTCCGTTACTGCCAGACAATTTAGTGGACTATATTTTCATGCCCACAACAAAAGCAGTGCCAAAGTAATCACAAGCCTTCTGAATGTTTGGCCTGCTCACTGCTGATTGCCTGACATCCTGGTTTCAAAGCTGCGCTGACATTTCACATACAACAGGTTTATTTTGACAGCAACACATGCCGTTGTTTTGTTCGCTGGTCATGGGTAGAGTCCCTCAACAATCAGCTTCTGCGATAGAAGTAGAAATCAGGCTGTAAACAGTTTCCCTGGGTTTATTTGTCTGCTGGGGCGCATGGTTCTTGGAGTGCTGCGTTTAGCAACAGACATTTAGGCTGAGAAGTGTTTAGTCTAAAAGATCACTGAGCTCAACTGATCATGCTCAGAGTGCATGGTGAACTCGGGCACTGATGCAGAGTCCGTAACATTCAGCACATAACTTATTATCAGATCAGTAGCCAGGGGTCAATTTTAGACTCTATGCTTTTATGAAAGAGGAAATCCGCTCAAGAGGACAAACCCAGTTATAGTTTGGTTTAAACATGACGTCACTAGTCACGGTGAGTAAATGCATCACTGGGAAGCACCAGAAAGACTTCAAAGCGCAGTTTGACTTTATGTACACGATGTGTGTGGCTATGTTTACAGTATGTGTGCCATCTTACCCTGGCCCAGCTGAGCCTTGGTGAGGGCCTCTTTGGCTGTCCCAAATCCCAGCTCTCTGCACACAACGCTGGCTGCACTGATGTCCCACAGGTGGTCACACACGGAGCCCCACTTCCCCTCTCTCAGCACCTCCACACGGCCCTCCCCGATGCGGGGCCCCGCCTTCAGACGCACGACCGGCTGGAAGGAAAACAATTGATCATTATTTTATGATAGCTTTATAGTCTTTATGTTATGTTTCTCTTAAAAGAAAATCCTATGGGTGTTAATACTTGGACCAGAAGATATTCTTTTGTAAACTCATTCTATTTCCTCTGTCTTTTGCTTTAGCTGAATGAAGACAAAACATTTTTTTCTCAACGTAGCCGAACGGCACAAGCAAAATTCTAATTTTAAAGTAATAGTCTGACATTTTGATAGACACATGTACTTGCTTTCATGCTGAGAGTTAGTTGAGACGATTAAAACCACAGCCAGGAGATGGTTAGCTTAGCTTAGACTGCTAGCCCATCTGTCTAAAGCACACCTAAAAAAGACACTGTAAAACTGCAATTTGACGTTTTTACACTTGGAATCAATTTTCTTATCTAACAGTAGGCAGGAATGCAAAGAAGCATTTCCCAACATGTCAAACTATTTCTTTATGTCCCCCCTCAGCACAGACTGTTTTCCTGATGTAGCCCTAATTTAGCATTCTTGCTCTTTTTAGCCCTCTGTAAGTGTTTAATGACCAGACGTTAAATGTAGGAACGACAGTCATAACCATAACTATTTTAACATGTGGTCTAATTAGTCTATTTTTACAGGAACAGTTTGGATTTAATTTAACATGTATGGAAAAATGAGAGAGTTTGATGAGAAGGCTGCAGAGCCTTTCTTCTGTCTGATTAGATATCTCATTCGTTTGATTTCTACACAAACAGACATGTAAAAAAAAGAATTACATGCTGTGACTATGTCTTGGCTGGGGGCAGAGAGAACATCAGGCCATATTTCAAGGTAAAACAACATATTTGATTAGCTGTTAGCTAACGTTTCACCACTTCCTAGCTAACGGTACTATTTGATTACATCCAGTATGTTTCACTTCCAGGCTTAAATAAATGTGTCCAAGATGTGTGCTGATATTTTTGAATTATTATATGCTTTTTCTATTGTATGGTGTAACACTGTCTAGAAGTAATGTTAGCGAGAAAGTGGTTGGATGGGTTACACCCCGCCTTTCCGAAACCCCGCTGTTCCGAAAATAGACTTCCATTTTTCGTAATCGCGGGGTTTCCCATTTTTTCTAAAGACCCCGCTATTCCGAAAAGGCTATTGGGGAACCCCTGGCCCTAACCCTAACCCTATTGGGAAGTAATTGGAACTTGAAAGTCGGATTCAGAACAGCGGTGTTTCGGAGTGGAGGGGTTTCGCAATGGAGGGTTTTCGGAATGGAGGCCGTCCCCCGGTTGGATGCTCACGTTAGCTGTTGTCGAACAGTAGCTACAGGGTAATCAAATATGTTGTTTTACTTTTCAATACGGCCCGCCGTGTGAATATGGTCTATTCAATTGGGGCAGAGCCTGACTAGCTGTTTCCCTCTGATTTCAGCCCTTATGCTAAGCTAAGCTAATTGCCCACTGACTGTAGCTTCAACTATTTAGCCAATACATATTTTTAAGTGGCCGATTGTATAAATCTACCCAATCTTCTCCATGAAAATTAATAAGCATATTACCTAAAATATCTTGCTATTTCTTTTATTTTCACGCATTTGCTCATAATCTGTTTCCCCCTTCACACTCACTGTCACAGCAGGTGGTGCGGGTGCTCTGCCGTAGCGTGCAAACTGGGATCCAGGGATACAGCGGACCACAGCGTGCATGCCACCGCTGCATGGGACGTCATTCCTGGGGAGGGACAGCTGTGCCTGGCACTGCGAGAGAGAGACCTCCAGACCCTTACACTGCACCTTCTCCACCCAGTAGGCCTTCTTGCTGATCTGTGTCCTCAGCCTGGTCGGGGAAGGAAGTGGAGGAGAAAGGGAAAACAGAGGTAAGAGATGTACTTGTGATTTGTCACATGACTCATGATATGATACCCGGTTATAAAGTTATGTTGTTCAAAGAGAGGACTGTACCTGGAGGATGGATCGGCTAACTTGGAGTCCCAAAGTTTCCTGAAAGAAACAGAACATCACACTTTGGATTAAACTGTGCACCTTTATATAGACTAAACAACCAGCTGTGCTTCACACTCCCACAGTCTGCTCATGTTCTCCTCCCTCCTCCCAGTCTCCTCTTTCCTCCTCAATCATCCTTTCTTCTCTTCCTTGACAACCCCACTCTGTCTATCAACCCCTAAATAAACAAATTGAATGCTGTGAAGGAGACACAACATGCTGGAAAGGGCGTGTGTGTCTTTGGATAAACATAGCCCTCATGTAAGAGACAGGCAGATTTACAATAACGGATCACATAATTCCCTCTTTCTCCTTTCTTTGCTCTCAAACCACCACTTTCATGTCACGACTATTTTTTTTTTAGATCTTCCATTTCTACATTCAAGGGTATTACTGTTTCAGTGTTTGTCTATATGTCTACAGTGGATGTCTGGTTTTGGGCTTCCAGGTGGAAAAAAACCTAAAAATACGAATAAGCCACTATACATTAATCCCTGCGAGAAGTGTTATTGAGGTCTGCCAACTCCAACAGGGTTTCTTAAACTGTGTCTAGTTTTATGGATATTACCTTAAACTAGAGTCAAATCCTAAAGGGAAACAGTGTGTATACACAAAATGAGGCCCCGTATGCCTCGGCACACACGCCCGCACACGCACACACGCACGCACACACACACACACACACACACACACACACACACACACACACGCAAGCACACCATTCTAAAACCTTAAAAAAGTACAGAAGAAGAAGAAGAAGAAGAAGAAGAAGAAGAAGAAGAGGAGGAGGAGGAGGAAGAAGAAAAAAGCGAGTTCAATAAAAGAATGATTCACACACCAGGCAGAGTCTGGGAAGTGTCTCAGTGTGACACACTCACACACACACACACACTCCAGCTGACCACTTGCATCGACCAGTGTGACCACAGACAGGTGCAGCGTGACTGACGCCCTTCATGAATGTGCCTGAATTAAATGAGTCAGAACACCAAGTTTAGACAGGAGGACGCTTTACCGTACAACCATGATGCAATTAAATATTTGGCAAACTAAAACGGGAGATGTTTCCTCTCCAGGAGAACCCCAGTATCCTGGTATTCCACGGGTTATTATGCACTGTCCCAACACTCGATGAGAAATGTGTTTGAGGCTGGGAAGGCTTCATAAGGAAACCCACAATAGCAGGCCTGAGTCAGACAAACTATTGAACATGTGCAACACAAATCATTTACAATCGGGCCAGACAGTGAACAGCAAACTGTGTATTTCTTTTACTATGAATGGAAATTTCCATCCTCAGATAAACTTACACGGTTACATATCATTATTTTGGGATGTTTGTTGCTGTCCAGCAGCGGAGAAATGTAATTTAGGCAGCCAGTCTGGTCAAGACAACTGGTCTCCTACCGTGGATAAAGTTTCCTCTTCTACACTGAACACATTCAATTTGGTAAAATCTGCAAAGAAAGGCTAAATCCTAGGCTCTCTTTGCATTGTACCTAGACCGAAAATATCTTAAACCTGCAAAACTGATTTTCTTGGCAACATTGACAACATGACCTGTAAAGTGGTCAAACAGTGACTTATTTACACATCCAGCAGTCACGTTCCAACATTATCATTCATCTGTGGCCGAGTTTCTCCACCTGATGGATGTGAGTTCACTCTCTTTAAGCTCTGCTTTTGGTCTCCACCAACTCCTGAGGGAAAAATCTGGCTCTTTAGCTGTTAAACGCTCGGAGCATTTAGCAGCTAAACAAGCTCCCCCAGCTCATCGCTAACTGTGTCCGTCTCTTGTTTAGTGCTGAACAGATAGCTTACAGTGGATTTATCAGAGCGTGACAACAGCTTCTGCTGGAGTCCAGGTTGAAAGTGAAACGGAAAATAAATTTAAACTCTACAGATGCTAAAACAGCCCGTAGAGCTAAAGGGAACTAAACCATTTTACATACATAGCCTACATATTGATACGAAAATATTGATTAGGTACTTCCCATTTTGTGTATCATTAGACTTGTATTGCACTACATTGTAGAGAAAAATATATAATTGAAGTTACTAGTTTCTTTAGTTGCTACTAAAGTTAGTTGCTATAAAATTTGACATGAGATAGAATATTACTATTTTACCTCATTGTCATCTGCTTTGAAGTTTTCCCTTCCTTTATCCTACCTTTCCTGTTCATTCTCCTTTCTTTCTTTCTTTCTTTCTTTCTTTCTTTCTTTCTTTCTTTCTTTCTTTCTTTCTTTCTTTTTCTTTCTTTCTTTCTTTCTGTCTTTCTTTCTTTCTTTCTTTCTTTCTTTCTTTCTTCCTTCCTTCCTTCCCACCACCTCAGGGGAATGTAAATCAGTACATATGTATTGTATGCATGCATGTATGTGTAAGTTATTTGTTTGTTTCTTTTGTGTGTGTGTTTGCACACTGTAAAACGTTTCATAACTCGGTGGTAAATCAAAATGAGGGAGACAGACTCTGAGGGGGTGTTGGTTCATGGTTTGGAGGAGGGGGAGGAGGGGGGAGTGCTACCCATATAATTGCCTGCTCTGCTTGGCAGTGTCTGCTGTGCGGTCGAGCAGTAGCATGTTGGTTCGCACACACCAGACATGGAAATATGCACTTACATATCAGCTTTCCCAGCCTTGCCTCTGTAAAAACAAAGCCCTTTAAAACCCCAGCGTCGTTACCCAACGTTATGACTGCATGCTGGGAAACATGGAGCGAGTGATGTAAGTCTGAACCCTTTGTGAACTGGGCAACTTTTATAAGCATCGCCTAACTTCACACGGTGACAAAAAGCATGTTCTTATTGTTGTCATTGACACATTTGAGTTGTCCTACTAAGAGTTGAAACTCAGACAGTGGATGTTGCTCAACCTTTCACACAGGTTGGACCTGAGTTATGACTTTCTCGCTCTTATAAGGAGTTTTACAGGAAGGGAAGGGAACCACAGCATCATGCTTCAGGCGCAACAAACAGGTTGTGACCACAGCACTGCTGAGGACTTTCTTACTTCTCAGGATCTTCAGCGCGGTGCCAGGTTTTTTATTCAACTCTGACCACACAATGCCATAAGCCGCACTGGAGAGAGGAGCTGACTGTCAGGAAAGCAGAGATAACCTGTTATTATACTGCATGAATGCAAAGCTGCCTAACTGGAACAATTGGCTCACCAAGGAGACAGCAGGTTGCCACACTGACTCCACAACAGCCTCCAGACAATCCCATCAACCTCCATGGAACGAAAACTCATAGGGGTGATAATGATGTACTTTCCATGAAATGTGGTTTTTAGTATAATTACCACAAAGGCATAAGTCTTTTAACTGAGGAGGAGTGAAGGAGCAGGGGTTAAAGTCAATTGAGCTGAAGAAGTTACTGTGGGCCTCAAAGAGAGTGTTGATGTGATGAAACACGGGAGCTGGAAAATGGCTTTAGCTCTTGCCTTTTGTAAGCACAGCAAAGTGGGGGAGTATTTAAACATCTGTAAAAATGCGCTGAGCAATTTAACAGGCTGAGACAAAGCCAGTCACACCAAAAAAGCAACCACACGGCCAGAGAGGGGAGTGCTGACACAGCAAAGGGTGTGCAGCAGGTTCAGTCGAGAGAATGTTCTCGATCAGAGGATCCCTCAGACCATAATTACAGTTGTCCCAGTGGACACAAACCCCAACGAAGAGCAGGCATGAACCACAGCCAGCACAGTGGGTAGCACCAGGAGGACGTTACGTGACTGTTAGCATGTTGGGATCAATATAAACAAGAGCCTGAAGCCGCGCTGTGCAGATGTCAGGCTGTAGTAAGGCACAAAATACTAACATTGCTACAAGTTTAGCAGTAATGTTTGCCATGAACACCATCTTATCACTGAGTTATCCAGCTAAGGCTGAAGGGGATATCAGCAGGTATCTAATAAACCAAGGTATAGCACAAGTTAAAATTTGGACCCAATGATGGCATGTACTACAAGGAACTTATACCTGATAATGAAACAGTCTCTACACCTGTTATATTCATTCTTAATGCCCGTTACCAAGTTTGATTCCATGCTGAAGCTGAATTGAGCAGTCTCACAGCCTGAGCAAAGAAGCTGCTCTGTAGTCTGGTGGTATGGCGCTAAAACAAAGTTGTTGTTTTTTTATATCGCTGTTATTAATCTAACATCACCCCAAATAGATACGTTACCTCATCACCATGCATCTGCAAACAGCTGTTTCTAAAGAAACATTTTTATTAAAAATGTGTTGCCCTTTTCTTTCACTCGCTTCCAGGACAAATGGACATGCTAGCCTGATCAAGAACTTCTGGCACAAGGTGGTGGTGGTCATACCACTTTTGTCCACAGGGGCCGCCAGAATCAACAAAAAAATGAAAGTGCCTTGTAGCTGCTTGAAGGGATTATTGAAATTTTCCTGACAAGAACTTGAATGTCGTTGAAACCAGGTTTCATGGCAATCCATCTAAAAGTTCTTGATATATAATTTCCTCAAAAACACAAATATCAACCTCATGGTGGCACTAAAGTAAAAGTCAGGAGATAAAGTCCTTAGAAGACATTGTTTGTGAAGTCTGTATCAAAGTCTGAGACTGCGATCTATTCAGGAGCTTTTGCGATATGAGCCCAAGTGGGCTTCATCCTCTGGGGACCATGAATGTCTGTACAAAACTTTATGTAAATAAAAGTGGTGGACTGACAGACATTGTCATCCAGAGGGCAATGCTGGTCATGGCCATTGTTGCTTGTCATTGGACAAGATTTTTTTTTCTGAGAAATTCTACCTCGGGAAACATTTTCAAAAATACACCCAACATAAATATCTACCAGATGCCAAAGATCCACCTCTTGCTTCTGGTTCTTTCTGTGAAAAAAAACCTTCTTCTCCTCTCAGTTGTTTACTGCCGGACAAAAATGGCTACTGCGTTCGTCTCCCACGTAGCTGGGTGGAGACTTACAAAAAACAAACAACATTCCCTGGCCTGCTCCAGTCTTTACACAGGCTGCTGGTTGGGTTCTTGGCACTGAAATACGGTGTTTCTCCGGACAACTCTGAGGTGTTTTTCAGGGTTGTTGTCCACATTAGCATGGGATTTAGAAAGTTAGCACAATAGAGAACACGACTTGGCCATGTGATTACATCTTTGCTCCTTCTTTGAATTGAAAGAGTTCCTTACTTGAACAACAAAGAAAAATTGGGTAAAAGTTTCTCACATCACTGCATCTGAACAGCACGGCTCTGAAGAAGCCTTAAAGGATAAGACACAGTGTGAGAGAGTTATTCATCGCTAGTTCTGTGGCTGTGGTGGTGAACAGGGCAGCTGAGGAGGAGCAGCCTGTATCCTACAGCAGAGCTGAGCCGAGCAGGGCACAAGGGGTAATTATTGGCTGCATGGAGAGACAGATGGTACAGGGCAGGCCAGCGGTCAGTACAGTCGTTCTGTTAGCCAAGCCATAAAAAGACCTCTGTGGGCAGACAGATGGACACATTCACATGTGCACAAGCCTATGTGTGTGCATGTGAATCTTGTACATTGTTTATGCAGCGTCTCGTAAGATGCTGCGCAACGAGGGTGGAGGGAGGGATGTTTTAGAGTGTGTGTGTGTGTTAGTGAGGTATTGGGGTTTTGATGGTATGTGTGTAAGGGCTTTGAAGGTTTGTGTAGGTGCTTGTGTGGGTATTTATGGCTAAAGTTAGACGAATGAGTTGGATTTATAGAGACAAAATAAGCCTGACAACCTGACATTATTAGTTGAGCAAATGATTTGTGTTTGAGGGACAATAAAAGAGTTATGAAAAGATATTAGAAATAGAAAGCTGGAGTTTGTTTTCCTTTCCGACCTAGCCTCTGTGCTAGCTCTCATGATTAAATGGGTTTTCTGCCTATATGTTCAACTAAATGTGCATCTATGACTGTAAGACCTAGTAAAACATGCTCATGTGTAGCTGTGACTGTTGATGAACTTGCGTTATGATTTTCAGCTTGCGTCACTTGAAGCGTCAGTGTTCGCGTGTTCTTGCGCAGACCATTCTTCTGGCCTAATTTTGATGTAGTGATGTGATATATGATCTGGAGTCTGCAGAGGATGTTTTTTTTTTTTAACTTGGCCGTTCCTGTTTCTTACTTCCAGCCCTCCTGTGTTTGTTAAGCGGAGCAGAGCGGAGAGACACTTCTGAAACGCACTATGGCGAGTCTGTTGGAATCACAAGCATTGTCTAGAGCAGCCAGACTGCAACACAGGCGCACCCGATGGTATCAAGCCATAAGCCAACCTACTGTTGAAATTTCTCCGTTTTGATAACACTTACCTTTCCATCATTGTGTTATAACTGTGTCCTGTATCAAGAGGATCGTCAAGCTGGAGGGAAGAATCTGACTAGGAGCCCAGGGTCATGCTGCTTACGTTACAGCAGGCAGAGGACTACTCTTTATCGTATGATGAGCTCTTCCTCCAGCTTAAGCTCCATGGACTCGGTTGGGAGCCAAACCAAAGATTGCTGCACCATATCCTTACAATTCTTGGAACGCTGTCTGCAAGGGCAAACGCTGTTCGGCACACTCCTCTTGTGCTTGTCCTACTCATGATATCCAGGTGTTCAACAGGTTTGGCATTCTGGATGAGCAAGAATTCCCATCACTGGACACACGCTCTAATCTTTCTGTGTCTTCCATGCCTCGGATGAGCTGCATGTCATCTCTTTTGCCATCATGGGACTATGATCGCTGTTGGAAATCATTTGCTTCCGTGATCGATCCAGTCAGTGTGTGGGCTTCTTCCCAGCCTTGTTACCGAGCTATGGCTGCTTCTCCACGGGCTCATCACCGAGCTTTGATCACCCAAAAACATGAAGTACATCATCAGCATCAGCGGCGTAACCAGTGGAAGGAAAACCACACTCACTGACAGACTGATCAAGAACCTGCCCAACTGCTGTGTGGTACATCAGGATGACTTCTTCAAGCCCCAAGATCAGATTGAAGCTGGTGAAGCTGGCTTTAAGCAGAACGATGTCATTACTACTCTGGACATGGACGCCATGATGAGTACGATCTATGCACGACTGGAGAACCTGGTGATGTTTGAGAAATCTCATGGCGTTACATACTGATAGTGTCCCGAAGTCTGACCATCAGGAGGATTCACATCCTTACTGTGGAGGGCTATAGACCTACGGACCTTTGATTGAAGTGCTGAACTAACCCCGGCCTGTTTGATGGCCACGTCTGGCCCATACTACACAGAGCAGAATCACAGAAATGATTTTAGACTCTGATTAGACTTTGCTGGTATCAATGTTTATGATTTATTGTTATGTGACGTAACTGTTTTTAGTATTTTTTTTTTTCTGTCACCTTTTATAATAATAATAATAATAATAATTATTTATTATTCCTGAACATGTTCATCTAATCTTGTTTGGTGAAGTTCTTCAGGCTGCATCTTTGCATGAAAGTTGCTCTACAGTTATTATTTGTATTTATGTGGAAGTGCTGCTGCACACAGTTTCCACTCGCGGGCTCTTAATTGTAAGTGATTAGACACCCTGTAATGAGGGTTTCACGTAAAGACACACACCATAATGATGATGATAATCTGGTAGTCTGGATCTGACATTAATAATATACTCACTGAGACTATTTTAAAGGTCTCTGTGAGGCCCAGTCAGCCAATGGGGCAGACAGGCCTGGCCTGACGGGCCACAGCGGACTTGTCATGCCAAGTGTGGGTGTACTAATGACAGCGGTTGTGGTTAACCTCTACTACGGGGGGTGGGGAGCAGCAGTCCAGGCATGGGGCCGCCTAATCCGTGATATTCCACCGCACTTTTCCATCCCTTTCATAACCACACGCGCGCGCACACACACACAAACACACACACACACACACACACACACACTTTCTGTCTCCCTCCTCTTCTGCCACTCTCACACATTCACCTGTAGGCGTTTTGGTCAAACGCTTCTGCATCCGGGAATCCTAACATGCCACATACGACACGGCTGCTGCTGAGGTCCCAGCCATTGTTACACACATGACGCCACCTCCCAGCATTCTTCACCTCCAGCACTCCTTCCGTCACCAGGCCGCCATTGTTGCCGGTCAGCACGGGCCGGAGACGAGCCTCCTCCAAGTGAACCGATCCCTGCCCACGAGAAAACAAGCAGTTTTTAAAGACGATTTATAACTCAGTATTTATCCTAAATAAAGACGTTTATTTGAACTCCTTCCCTGCCAGAGGATAGAGATGGATCTGTGTCAGCCTCCACCCACATCAACCAGGCTTTTGTCCTGCATTCTAAAACAGGATTGACTTGAGTCAATAAACAGGACTTTGTTTAACTTTACAGCTGCAGACAGCACGCAATCGAGACAAGAATAACACGATAAGATGACACACCATGTCTCTAATCACCACTCTCTCTAATCATCCACAGTATGTACTGTAGGCAACAGGAAGGAAACTAGCAGAAAACACAGTTTGTTTAATGTGACTGGGTAAGTGTCATGATGATCACAAAATGGTAAAGAAAGTGTAAACTCTGCAAGTTGAAAGGGAAGAAAGCCAAACACAAGTGACAATTTCCTTTCATCTGACTTTCTTGTGTGTTTGAGGAGTCTGAGCTGTAGATCTTCTGGTGGTTTGGTCCTAAACTTAAAGTCCTGCTGCTGCCTAAGAGCTGGATCTGGAGAAGGTCTGGTTTTAGGTTTGCCTCTAATTATACATATCCTCTGGCCTGTGGCTCTACAAATGACATTTATGTATGGGAGTCTGAATAAAGCTAGATTGGGTTACTTTTTTTGGTGTGTACTAGAGGTTGTGTGTCTATGTGTGTGTTTTTACCTGTGTGTGTGTCTCCACTCCCATGTCTGGATAAACAGGCTCAGGTTCGACATGGTTCCCACTGAGCTGCTGATTCCTGTCGCTCCGCCGCTCTGGCTGGGGCTGCCTGTCTACCTGTCCCCCTGCATCTCGTCTCACTGCTTGTGGACTGGTCCTCGCCGTCTCCTGTCTCTGCCTGTAGGATGCGCCGTTTGCCAGACGTGGAGGCAGATCGTGACCTTGTGGCAGAGGTATGCTGACCTGTGAACTTACTCTGGAACCGCCTCGATTCCGTCGCAAGATCTGGATCTCGTGGCCATTTTCCTGTGGGGAGATGTTGCTGCGGCGAGAAGACGTTGGGTTGCGATTGAGGGCGATCTCATGGCCTCTTGAGGAAGAAGAGGAGATGCCGGCTGGGGCTGGTGGTGCAGCTGGAGGAGACACAGACTGTGGTGGGTTTCTCTGTCTTGGCTGGCTTGGCTGTTGCCTGGAGGATGACGGAGTCTCGTCCAGGGAGACAGGTGGGGAGTCAGGTCTCCTTTCTGGGCTGCAAATGACCCCCAGGTCCTCAGCGTGGGTGCAGTCATTGATTCCCCAACCATTGGATTTACAATCTGCAATGGAAGCCTCTGTGCCCCTGCAGCGCACATTGTCCAACCAGATCAAACCTAACGGTCAGTGAAGAAAAAGAAGCACATTAGTTGTTTTTTATCAGTTAGGTGTTAAAAGCTAAACACCATCAGCTGGACATACCTTGTCCCTGGCCAAACTTGGCACTGTGCGCCCATGTAAAGCCACGTTGGAAGCCCAGCTGTCGGCACACCACATTGGCCAGGTTGAGATCCACCTCGTCATCACACACCGTGCCCCATGCACCATTGTAGAACACCTCCACACGTCCCTCGTTTGCACCGCGCCGACCCACGCCTGCTAGACGCAATTGCACCCCCTGGGCAGACAGCGGAGGGGGGTGGATGAGAAGCAGGAGGAGGAGTGCGGAGAGGGAGCTGAGGCACAGCATCCTGGAGGGAAGAAAAAAAAACGGGGTGATGGGAAAGAAATGAAAGCGCTGCAATGATGGGAAAAGAGAGGCAGAGCAGGACTGAAAACAGAGAAGTTGCATGTAAAGCTGCAGCCCCTATATGCACGTGTTACCACAAAAATCCCAAAAATCACACAAGGCCATGAAACTCACATTCCATACTCTGACAAAACATATAATTAGAAACTTCTCCTCTAACCCTAATGGGACATTTCACTTGAAAATGAAAGATTGATAGATGTTTTTATCCTTTAAAATAATCAGTCATTCAAAGGACAGTCAGAGGCTTGAGAAACACTGTGAAAACGTGGCCCAGTCAGGGCAGAGGGAGTAATAACCCCAGCTAAAAGTAGCCTCTCCATCCAGCCAACGGAAACTTTGGCTTTCCGCAAACCCTCAGGCTTAGCTGCATGCATTTAGCCAACAGACACAAAAGCAAATAAACACCGTCGTAAAAATGTTCTCACACATAAATAAAGCAGCAGGTCTGCGCCTGTGAGAGATGTTTTAGTTAATGAGCAATTATTAATTCATCCTAGGGCCACCCCTGAAACCTGCTTCTCACAGCAGAGAAACTGGAGAGATAAGGAGCGTGAGGAGAGGAGATCTGGAGGATGAAATTCATCCACACAGGGGTCAGGCAAATTCTGCTTTCCATATACCTACATATAGTACAAGCAAATATGTCAATAAAAGCTCAGACTAATGAGGGGGGGGATTAATGATGTTAAAGGAGAGATACATGTGGATGAGTTTTGGCAGCTGCAGGGATGAAATCAATGATGAATTCTGGAGAAAAAGTTAAAAAAAAACAAAAAAAAAGAATAATGCTGAAGTAGAACTCACCTATCTGTTGATCTCAGGCTGGAGTCACTGGGAGAAAGAAGGGAGCAAGCACCGGAGGGAAAGAAGGCAGTGAGTTTTCTCCTGCTGTCTCTCTATTCTCCTCTTTTCCCTCCCTCTTTCTTTTTCTGTCACTCCCTCAGATCTGCTTCTTCATCCATCCCTCCCATTTTCTTCATTTATACAACTTTTTTTCCCTTCCCTTTTCATCGAGTCACGTTTGTCCCGTCCATCAAAGAAAATGTGCAAAATGAAAACTGACCACCAAAATCAATTAAACCAACCGAGGAAAGATTATACAAACACAAGAAATGAATTTGATCTTTTCTTTCTCCAGATGTCAAATCAGACTACTTAGATTTAATGATTTTGTAATAATTATGATTGTGCATCCAACACAGACTTGTTAACACTTGTTGTTGCTGTTGTGCATCAGGTAGTTCACATCAAACCGGCCTCTTTCTCACAGGCTGGTCACATGGTTGGGATACCACAAGACACGTGAGCTCAACTTATAAAAGACTGTCATTTCATTTTTCATTTTCAAGGATTTTTTTCTCCTCATTTTAAACACTTGGGTCAGCCATCTATGTTTGTTTTACTGTTTGTGTATTGAATGTTGAATCAGAGTCTTACCCAATCCTCAGTCTCATCTAATTGTAGACCTCAATGTAAAAAAAGGAGAAATCACTTTCCCCTCTGATGTCTGAAAGACTGTGAGGGTGTGCGTTTTCATCCCACACAATGGCAAAATCATATGCACACACACACACACACACACACACACACACTGTTCTGGCACCATCCCATGCCCACAGTTAGTGGTGTCATGAAATAAATACTATGTAAGAGCAGAGCTGCCTGTCTGAACTCTTTCTCTTTGCATAAAGTTCAGTTTCATAAGATCCTCAGTCGTGGCACCTCCTCACTTAAAGGAAGCTCTCTCTAAGAATAGAGACGGATGGTGGCTCTATGTTTAAATGAAGTAGGGAAGCTACTCCCAAAAATGAGGCTATGGTGCTCTACAGTCAATGAACTGAATCTAACACTGATAAAAATGTCAAGCAAAGTCTTCTTTTGAAGTGTTTCCATATCTCATTTGTTGGAATAGCTTCTTCTTCATTATTATGTAGGTTTCAGTGCTGCTCAGCAGAGAAGAAACATGAATGAATAACTGGTCTTTAAAGGAAAAGTTCACCGCAAAATGAAAACTCAGTCATTATTCTACTCACCTCAATACTGATAGAAAGTTAGGTGAATTTTCGTAGTCCACTAAACATTTCTGGAGCTTCACAGCAAAACAGCGCTATGATGTTCTCCTAAATAAGTTAAGTAGATGGGGTCTTGTTTTAAAACATAAAAAAACAACCAAATAAAACACAAAAATGGCTTCATACCACTAGTCCGACGTAATCCAATTATCCAGAAGCCCCGAAATCCCAAATTGAATAAAAAAGACAAATTACGACCATGATGTCTGATCGAAATGGTGCACTCACCTCAGATGGGATGCATGCTAATGCTTGGCCACTACAGTTAAGATTTCAGGGTGTAAATATTGTCTTTTCAAATCAATTTGGACTCTCTGGAGACATGGATTACACTGGACGAGCAGTATGGAGCCATTATATGTGTTTTGGGGGTTGTTGTTTTACATTTTAAAACAAGTCCCCATCTATTTCAATTGTCTAGGAGGACGCTGTTCTGCTGTGAAACTCCTGAAATGTTTTGTGGACTACAAAACTTCACCTGATTTTCCATCGGCATGGAGGTGAGTAGATAATGAACCTTTCCTTTAAAACTCCTAAATTTATCAACATGCCATAAGTATACAACTTGCAGTAAACATTTACAGGTCAGTTGATCCTCCACTAGATTTTCATTCTGCTTTTGTGGTGGAAGACAGCTCACTGTGATCAGGTGGGTCAGGAGACTAAATACTGAAGCTCAAGAGCTCGCTCTAGTGGAGTAAATCAATATTGTTGAACATCAGTCTCATACATAACAAATTAAGAAAATAGGCTAAACGCAGACAAAGGAATGAAACATCTTCACAACTTTGGTAAATGTCACAAAGAAGTGCAGCAAAATATTGAATCACAAGCGATATAGGGAAATAAAGTCATCAGACAATACATGCAGCCAAAGGGAACATACATTTAGAAAAAACAAGCAAAATCAAGTAAATATAAATACATATATGTAATAAAAGACTTCACTGCAGTGCATCCAACTGAGGTCAAGCGATGTATTTTAGGGTCACATTCTCTATTGCTTGTATCATTTCGATTAACTGCAAATCAGCACATATTCATATCGTCCAATCTTCTTAATGTGTGATCAAATATAAGGTATATATACATATAGGGGGGTATGAAAATGATGTTAGCACGTTGTCAGTGGTTGTCAGTTTTTAATCATTTGATGAACTGAAATATTACACCACAACACATCACAACAAAGAGACAAAACAATCTGGGATTTTTAAACAGCAAAACCAAAGCAAATTCCAAACGAACGCTGAGTCGCCCTCTTCAGTATCCTGACAGCATGGATATTGTTGGGTATCGTTTACGGTGAGTCATGCACTTGTCTCTCTCGATGAACAGCGAGTGAGTTTTACAGTTTATGTCCTTCTCAAGAGTAATACGTGACTCCTCCAGGTGTGACAGGGAGCCTCTGGCCTCGCTCAGCTGCTGGTGCAGAGACGCCAGTGTGGCATCAAGCTGCCTCACCTCCCCTTCCAAGCTATAGACAAAGGAAACAAATAAAGTGAAGTTAGAGGGAAAGGAGGTAGATGAAAGAATGAGATGAGACAGGCTGTACCTGAGCTGGGGTTGGTCTCTGCAGAGCTCCATGTTGGGTCTGAGGGAGCGCTGGTAAAGCCTGGACTGAGCGACTCTCAGTGGAGCCTCTTTGTCGTGGATGGCCTGCTGGAGAGCTACGATGTTCCTCTCCTGAGCACCGATCTGCTCCAAGATCTGCACACACGATCAAGAAACATGAAAAAAATCAATCAGTTAGCTACTCTGTCTACAGTGGTGGGATGTAACAAAGTAGAATAATTAAAATACTGTACTAAGTTATATTTTTTCACTTGAGTACTTTCTTTTCATGCTACTTCATACTTTTACTCCACTTTCTGTCAGAGGGAAATATTTTGTTCTTTTTACTCCACCACATTTATCTGACAGCTTCAGTCATTGATAGTTTACAAATTAAGATTTTTACATACAAAAACATATAAGAGCTTATTAAATATGATGTTATGGATTAAAGTACTGTACCTATCAATATATACAAGTAGAGCTAAAGTGATTAGTCGATTGACAAACTATTTTGATGATGGCTTGAATCATGTTTCATGTGGAAACATTTCATGGTACGGCCTTTTCCTTGTAATTATTTTAATTTTTTAAATTTTTTTTATAATTTTGCAATTTATTATTGACAACTATTGGTTGCACAGAACAAACAAAATGTGCCTGTTTTATCAGAATTTCCTGTCTGTCTGTCTGTCTGCTTGCCTGCCTGCCTGCCTGCCTGTCTGTCTGCCTACCTGTGGGAGCTTCATCTCCAGCTGGGTCTTGGCCTCGATCAGCTCCACACAGCGCAGGCTGAAGGCTCGGTCTACTCTGGAGCACTGGACTCTCAGATCGTCTGTGGTGTCCTGCAGCACTCGCTCCACCAGCAGTCTGACAAACACACACACACACACACACACACACACACACACACACACACACACACACACACACACACACACACACACAAACAGCTTCACTGAAAACACTGCCATGTTTAGCTTCCATCACCCTAAGATAAACCTGGATTGGTGCAGATTAAACAGACTGACCTGAGACTGTTGGTGGCCTGTTCCTCCTGCAGCGCCTTGGACAGGTTGTCTTGTGTAAACTGTGTCCAAGATGTGCAGTTACACACCCTGCAGCAGACCAGGAGACAGGTTGTCTTAAAATATGTACAGGGTTTCTTATTATCTAATGCTAGAGTTATTGTATGTATAGGTTTTGAAAAACACAGTCAGACTCACTGGTCCTGCAAGGTGGCTGAGCTGGGGTGGTGCTGTGTATCTGGGCTCATGTTACTGTATCTTCCACTGCGGTCATCAAAGTTGTAGGCCTGGTACTTATCGGACCAGTCCAACTCTAACGTCTGCTTGGCCTCTCTGTTCATCCTGACACATAAACAAAGACTCAAACCAATGTAAGAGCTTCATCCTGACACATCAGGACACATGAGGCAGTTTAACTTGCAGGGGACAGGCTTCGACACTCACTTGATCTGACAGACAACCTGAGCTGTAGTCCTCTTCAGAAGAGCCTGGACACTCCTGATCAAGTCCACTTCCTGCAAGACACACAGTCACACTCCATGTTACTGTAATGTGTGTGACACTGAGCCCCCTGCTGGTGATGTTTACCATTACAATGAATACAGTATCAGACACTTGATCCTGAGAATATTACTGTTAGAGAGCAACCGAATGGGCTGCAAACAATATTTAGGCTACCTTCAGATTATGTTTTGATTGCTTGATGGACCATTTGGTCTATAAAACTTTAGAAAAAAGTGATAAGTACTACTCTCAAGCCCAAGGTGATATCATCAAATTACTTAGACCAATAAATATTTAGTATAATATAATTTAAAACAAGGAAAATCAGTGAATTCTGACACTTTAGAATCTACACCAAATATCCAGTTGGCATTTTTGCTTGAAATGGACTTGAAGTTATAAATTGATTTTTGATTGATAATTTTCAGTGGCCCTTCTGACCCCCTATACAACATGTCTGTGTGGCCCCTGCTCACAGGCTACAGCATGCTGTGTCTTATAACTTTATCGCTCACCTTTAACAGCTCCTCCTCCACAGAGTCCCGGACCAGGTCTGGTCCCGGTCTTCTGGCCCTGCAGCTCAGATTATCGGTGGCGATGGCGTACGGAGTCTCGGTGGCGTCCAGCGCCTTCTCCAGCCTCTTCTTCTGCGCCAGCAGCGCCTCGGTGTCGGCCCGCAGCTGCTCGATGTGCCGCTGCAGCTCAGACTTCCAGCAGTGGATCTCTTGCAGTCTCTCTCCCAGAAGACGTGTTCCGTCGGCCTGGGTCTTCAGAGTGTCCGCCTCGGTGTCCTGGTACAGAGTCTTGGACTCTCGCTGGATGCTCCTGGCTGCTCTGCCGTCGGCACCGGCCTGCTGGAGGATGCTGTGGTAGTTGGAGAACCACTCAGACGGGTTGTATTTAGCGGAGCGGTACCCGGCGGTGGCTGAGCCTGAGGACGGCTGCGGGAGCTCCGGCCTGACGGGAGGCTCTTTGTCCGGGCCCCCCTGAGCCACAGCCCTGCTGTCATAGTGCGGCCTTGACACTAAAACCTCAGAGCTCATTTTCTGACAATTAAATATCAGGTGCAAGAAAAATAAAGTGTTAAAATCAGATTTTGGACTAAATTAAAAGCAGCTCCAGAGATGCACAGATCTCACTGTCCTGAAGCAAAGCTGTGTTTGTTTGGCGTTGCCTGGTTACACCTGTTGGCAGGATTCTCACGTGACTAATGATTAAATGAGCTGATAGCAATTAAAGCAATGTTATTATGCTACACAAGAGAATATATTATAGTGATATCATTAATAATAAAAATATCTGGGGTCCAATCAAGCTCAAATGAGTCCTGTTTTATCCTTTATTTATATATCCAGTATTCAATCAGGTAAAAGCCGCACTGAGATTAAAAGTTATTTCTAAGAGGTGACCTGGCCAATACAGACAAACACATTCAACTGTTGCACACTACAAATGAGTGAACCCAATATTCATGTGAAATACAAGATCAGGGAGAAAAGAAAGAAAGATCAACTCTTATCATGCTTGAAAACAGAAGAGATATACATTTCAGGGGACATTAACCCGAGAGTACAATTCTCATGATTTTTTAAAATTGAACTAAATTCCCCCTGATAATCAACTATGAGATGGCCATTGAGCAGCAGCATACAGAGTTCAGTGGTATAGATTTCCACAGCCAGTATTTAGACGTACAGTACAGGTGTGTTTGTGACTACTGCTGTCTTCTTCTTTTATGTCTTATAGTAGACTTACAGGAAAATTCTCCAAGAATATCAGTAAAGCACATATAGTTGTCTGTGTACTGTGTTATGGGCACTGTGTGCATATAGAATTTATATAAAAATGGAAAATCCCCCCATAATATTCTTGTTTTATCTGGTTCATTTCTCCATCACGTTGACAGTAGATATCAGACAAGATGTATTCTGACAGTCATATTGAGAATTGTTACATCATTAAGTACTGACACTTTTTATTTATGTGTTCAGTTTGCTAAAGGTACAACGTTTTGGATTTTAAGATTTTAAGATGACTAATTCATTCAGAATATCTTGATTTTCTTCAGTCATTAAGTGTTGAAAATGGCTTCCTGCTCACAGCATTGAAACTAGGAATACTGAATACAAATGTGGTTTCTCAAAATTTAGATTTTTTAATTGAACTTATTATAGTAGGATTATTATTTGGAATCTTGTCATTTTGTTTTGACACAATATTTCTGTTTTTTTTAAAAATCTCAGTTGCCCCTGCAGTACTCCAGAGAACCCCTAGAGGTTTACTTGCCCACATTTCCAACACTGTGTTGGAGCAGATTGTGTGGTAAATATACAGTCGTTATAAACCATGATATGGGCAAATGTCAGACTCATCTGGAGTCAGTGAAGAAGGGGAACACAGAGTTTAGCTAAATGCTAACACAAATGTTTCAGTGTTGAGTGTAATAAAGCTGAGCATTTCCAGAGACAGTTATCAGGCCTTGAGCTTTGCCTGTCTCCAGAGACATGAGGTGATGAGTCAACAAAGTGGCAAATGCTGTGTCATTAAAATTCAGTGTTGCAGGCAGTCACAGGCAGTGTTGCAATGGCTGACATTTCCCTTCATTACCATGAACACACACACACACACACACACACACACACACACACACACACACACACACACACACACACACACACACACACACACACACACAGACACACACACACACTAGTTGAGTCAATCCCACATACATTCCCTGCTGCCAAAAACAAAAATAATCCCCAACAAACGCACTTTGGGGTTCATTCAATAGCCCAGAGTTACAACTAACAGTTGACACTGTGCTGATAATGTGTCATTCCACCATTGATTATTAATGACGTGTTGTTTCAGTGATGACTCCACTCTGTTTCTCAAAGTTTAGTTTATTCATTCACTTTTACAAAAGGTGTAAATACTCTGCATGAGGGATATTTAGATAATACAGTCATTCATACATTGTATTCACGCCACAACATCGCTGTTGCTCATCTGCAAGTGGTTGCCAGGTTGTTGCACTAGACCCGACAATCATTTTAAAACTATCTATTCACAATTATAATTATGTTTTAAGGAAAATAGATTCTTTTATTCTGCACCTTTATGTATAACTTTTTAAAAATGATTTGTCTAACAAAAACCAAATACGTTATCAATATGAGCTTTACACTTTTATATTAACATTAAGCAATCTTGATAAGGTAAATGAGCCTGTGTAAAATCAGAATAAAAATCAGTGAATACAAGTTAAACTACCTAATTTATGTCACGGTATAATTAGATGTCAGTTATGTTTGGATAATCAGAAGGACAACCCTCGTCCAGACAAGAGAAAGGTTTGACCAAATGGTACACGGACATGTGTTGGTCAGCTGTTGACTGAGCGTATACAAACACTGCTCAGGTGTGTCTGGTGTGGAACTCATTGCAGTAGATACCTTCTGTCACGATGAGGTTTTGATACACAGACTCTTGTTGGTCTTCGCATTGCTTGGAGGGGCCCATGTTTGAGTAAACTGCAGCTTCTTCAATTTCATAAACCTAAAAGAGAAAAAAACAGATGTATAGATAAACAGGTACAGCTGCACTTATGAGAGCATTGTAACATCAGAGTTAGTTATGTAATACATTTGGCTCCCGAGTGCTAATTTGTCAATAATAGTAAAAAAAAAAGGTAATTATTTGAGAGTAAACATGGTGATGTCAGTTGATCAATTTGTCTTCCATCACATTTGTCCTCACGAAGACATCTTTACGTCCTATTGACTTTTTATTTATTATCACTATCAGGTTAAATATTATAACCTGTATACAGATAAAGAAAACAGAAATGTAGTAGATAATAGAAAATAAGAAAAATACTCAGTTACATAAATAAAAGACCTTTTTGATTTTATGTAATGAAGCCATTTTCTGCACAATAATCTTTTTTGTTTAAACAAGTTGTGGCTTCTACTTTATTGTCTCTAGGATGAACAGAATCAGCAGCATGTTCTTCATTGCTTGCCACACTTTTATAATTTGAACCGTAATGATCATTATCGTCTTTTGGAGCCACTTGTGAGATTTGTTTTATTGATGTTTTCTTACAGTAGTCACATCCCTCGTTTCCCCTGCTTCATTCTTCTTTGTTATTTTCCTGTTGACATTGACTTCAGGTCCTGGAGACACACAAGTATACAACACAACATAGTGAGTCACAGCTTTATGTGCGAATGACTTTGTGAGTTTGTGCATGTTGTGTGTGATGCATACCTCTCAGTTTGCATTTATAAACTACGACCAGGGCAAGTGCCAGTATCAACAGTACAGCTGGAGGCACAGTGAAAACCACAGCGTGCATGGGTATAACATCTAAAAAAATACAGAACAGAGAGAAGAACACTTCCTGAAAACACATCAGCAGCACGACTCTCACGATCATGTTACATGAAGACATTGGCCTCACTGCTGGTTCAATGCACGATATGTAATTTCTGCTCTCAATCAAAACAAAACAAAAGGACAATACAATACGTACAATATGAAACTTCTGCTGCTGAAGCGCTCTGCTCAACTGCTTAGAGCCGCCTAGAGATTCTGGATTAGAGCACGACCCTCTGGTAAATAGACATCTGGAATCACTTCAGATTCTGCTATGATCAGGAACTGTTTACTGGCGTGAGGAGAGCTCAGAGATTACTTTAAAATTTTGGGGATTAAAAAGTAGATCCCTGTTTATCATCCTGCAGCAGTGATCCGCGAATCCGTTTTCAGGTGTTTGTGTTAGATAAGGTTGACTGCCGACTAGAGCTAGAGGGGAAATGCACTGAATGCACCAAGAGTTGTCTTTAACCACACTGACACACACACATCCTCAGTGTGTGCCGTTGCTCGCCAAAGTTAGCTTACGGCTAGTGTAGAGTAAAGTTAACTGGCTGTTTGGGGCAGATAAACACTGCATGAGTAACACAAATAAACACAAATGTTCCTGCTGTCACACTTGCTTTAATGTCAATGTAAACACCATTAAACCACCAGCACTGCTGATGAAAATCTATCTTATGTGACTCAGGCACAAATTGTTTCCCACTTCCCTATTCTGGATATAGTGACAGGCGACTACATGAAGCACATCACTACCTTGAGTAAACTTGTGTATTTCTCTGGCTTTGAACATTGTTAAAAAAACATTTAGGATAATATAATTACACAAAATATATAACCAAGGACTAGTTACATATTATGTCTTTAAATCACATGAGTGCAAACACACACATACCTTTGATATGTTTGCCAGGCATGTGTGTTGATTGTGATCCGACAGTGATGTTAGGGGTCACAGTGCTGCTCTGCTGTGGAAAGACTGTCACAGAGAACTGTTTATTTCCACAGAGTTTTGAATTAAAATATATTCAGCTGTTTTTTATTCCTGTTGTTTTCAAATCTTACCTACTGATAGTTGAATCTTGGTGTAGTTACCAGGTCTCCACTGTGGGTCTGACCCACACCAGTATGTCTCAACATCACCTGCTTTCAGCTCTGTGATTGTCACTGAGAAAGAGCTCGATGAGGGATCAACTTGTAGTGTGAAATTGCTTTGACTCCTCACCATGTCTGTACAGTTGTTGTAATGGGCTCCCCTACAGAGGAACTTCCTGTTATCCCTGTGTTGTGGTGGATAGGGACACTGCATAGTTACTGGACGTCCCACGATGCCGCTCAGTTTCTCTGACTTCACACAGCACCACTCTGTTAAAGCAGAAGGAGTTTTGAGCAAAGTATTTGCACATCTAATAACACATCTGCTATTATTCATTTTTTAAAACCTTCTTTGGCATTTTAAGCCTTCATGATGATAATGATCGGCCTATTTATTTACTTGGCTCTACTTTCACTTTAACTTCAGAAGGGTAGCTATCAAATCCAGTTTTGGACACGCCACACCAGTATTTTCCAGCATCTGTAAGACGAAGGTCAGAGATGGTCACTGTGAAGACTTGTTTCTTTTTGTCATCGCGGATGGAGTATTTCTTCGTCTTCGCTTTGGTCGTGCTAATCAGAACATCACTGTCACTGGCGCAGTCATTCCTGCACAGGTACTTTGCATAAGACATAAGTCCCCTGTCATAGGGACAGGACACTGTTACTATTGTCCCTTCGTATCCAGACACATGGATCGTCTTTGCTGCGTGTGTCACACAGCTCAGAGGAACTGTGAAGAGAAGATAACATGAAATAGAAAAAAAAAAAGTCTGGATACAGGTCCTAATTTTAATCACAAAAATAAAGAAGAAAAGAAAAACCAACAAAGAAAAAGACAAAACAATGATCTACCTCAGGTGTGGAAAACTGAAGAACAATGAACAAGACAGCACGGTGTGGCTACTTTTTGAGTTCTTCACCCTAAATGAGTTTAACTCTACCTGCGTTTAAATTACAAAACTTCTAATCATTTTAATTTCACAGATGTGCATGTGTGAGCCTCGGTATGATGTACATGTTGTCCTATAGACATAAATACTAGATGTATTCTCATAAAAGAGTACGATCAAAAAAGTTTTCTGACAAGTCCATTGAATGTGTTTATGTAATTTGCAGAACTTACTGCAGAGGATGAACAGCAGATTTTGAAGACTCCACATCTTGATGTTACTGCAGCGTGGAAATTACATCTGAAGCAGCTGTGATGGTGTGGTTATTATTTCTCTCTCTCTCTCTCTCTCTCTCTCTCTCTCTCTCTCTCTCTCTCTCTGTCTCTCTCTCTCTCTCTCTCACACACACACACACACACAAACACAATGGTGTGTTCAAAGGTGTGAATATGACACTATATGTGTTAACTGAAACAAATACTGAAATCTCTCTGTCCACCTTACAGACCAACTACTTTATCAGCCTAAACTATCACACAGTTTCTATGGCCCGAAGCTGAGCTGAAGTACAAATATAATATGGTATCACTCCTTTCTTTCTCTGGCATATAAACCTACTTTGACACTGTTATCAATAAAAATACAAACATTGCCTTTATTTCACCAATGGTACCACTTTAAATTAAGGTCCTTATGGTTGTAAGAGTTAATTAAAGCTGCTGTAGGTGTTTTAGCTAACTTCCTGTCCATTTTGCGGTTGGCAATCCCCTCCCTGCTCTCTACTTCACCACATGAAAGTGGAGATTATTAGATACTTTATTACGGACTTAATGACAGTAGACTATGCTTTTTGCAGCTACTAGATCTAAGATGAGAACAAGGCCTTATTAAGGTTAATACATCCATATAAGGGCCTTATTACCTATTAACTCGGTACAAGCTTATTAGGCTTATTGTAAGGACCTTAGTGTAAAGCGTTACCAACTTTTTTCACTTTTGGACAGAGCTGGACTAGCTCTCTCAACCTGCTTTCAATAGCCATGGTAAACTAAGCTAACGTCTCCTAGCCTTCATGAAAACAAACAAGCGTATTTACTAAAACGTCAAACTTTTCCTTTAAAACAACCTAAATGGATGACTGCAGATTTCCATCACACATTGAGTTTGCAAGCTTGAATCTCTACAGTAAAAGACAAAGCAGGAGTAGCTAACCATTCTAGTGGATGATACGTGCATAAAGTGTTTAATTTAGTAACCTCAGCGTGAATGCAGCTTCCTGCTCTGTGTCACCTCGGTGTCAGTATGGTGCTCTGATGGTTGTTTGACGTGTGAGGTTTACATAAGACAACAGTGCACTCACAGTGTGAGGTTGTCATTAAAAATGTCACCCGGCCTCTGTGTGACAAATTGAGCCATAATGTGCTGACCACATGCACAGAGCACAACACTACCGAGGTACAACATGTGTTGCACTGTGCAGTTTTATGGAAGATATTTTAATCAGAAGAGAAAGATCTTCATTGACTGATTTTTAAGCCCAAACAAACTAGATAAGCAAACGAGTCAGTGACATATACACCAGAAAAAAGTGTTTTTTCAAAAACTTCAAATAACAGGCATAAAAATGATTGACTTTTGTTCTACTAGCTCTCATCTTTATAGAAACATATGTTATTTTTAGATTTTCAATTGGAATCAGAATTTATGTGACAATTTGTTGTATTAGTGCCTAAAATCGTCATATGCTGTGACATGAAAATAATTGTATATAAAATGAAAATGGATTATACCTTTCTTAAGTTACTCACTTTATCAAAGTCCTTTATCATAACTAAACTGTGATCCATTATAGTTTTGTGAAAATTAATTAAATTTGTGTATTATTTTCTAAATCATTGCTCAATGTGAGACCTATGTCGTCAGTCTTTCAACGTATTTTCTATTTATTGTGACAAATCTTGCTATAAAATTATAAAAATATTTGTGACTCTTGCTCATACTATTTTCTATGTATTCCATGAACATTTTCACGTTTTATCATTAATAAAGGTATGTTATTTTCACAATTTCGAATGTCACACCAAATGATATAGTGTCACACCATATGATCATGTCGCCATGTGTCAATGCAAACCATGTATTAACCTACCTATTGGTGAGTACTGATCACTCATATGGCAGGAAATATTAATTAGGGTTATTCTCTGCATTTCATAACTGCGTTCCTCTTAGTTGCACTGCCTACAGCGTTCTAGTCCAATGATATTTTAGATATCATGTATTGCCAGGCTTCAAGAAATCTGCCCCAAGGCCTTTTGAATCAACAATGAAGGCACCCTCTAAAACCCTCCCTCAGACCTTCCTATTGGTCAGCGAATGGAAACAGACCGTTGTCGTTTACTTTTCTTTTCTTTGCCTCAGCAACTCCTCTCTCCTTGCAGGGTCGGAGTTCAGTCTCTCCCTGTATCTTTTTGTCCTCTCTGCACTTGTCATTATTTGCCTCAAGCTGACAAAAGAAAAGGGAATGTATGGTTTAAGACGAAGACAAAACATTGTTTAGACTTAAACAGCATTCTAAGGTTTCTGTGAAGGGGTCTGCTGTGTCTGTCTGATAGACTAGAAATCTGTATCACCGAATAAAACTAAACTAAACTAAACACAAACTATTGTGGATAATTACAGCTTTTATGTGATGATGGATGCAAACAAATGTTTAAAAGGACAAAACATACATTGGACTTTGTTATTTATTGTTATATTTGCAGGAAATTACAATTCGTATCATATGGTGTGACAATCAAAATCATATGGCGTGACAGGCAGACATGTCACACCATGTGATGAAGTGTCACACCATATTATGTTTTCTGCACTTAGCACAACCTTGAGTCTTGTAGCTACACATTAACATGCTAACAAGATGCTAGCTATAACAAAGCAACATAGATTTACATGTAATTATGACAAAAAAAATAAAATTTCTTTTGCATTTCTATGAAAAATGTGTCACACCAAAAGACATCCGGAAGTGGGACTTTTGTCAGAGTGCCAACAAAATCTGATTTATTGAAAACATAAAAATGATAACTCACCTCAGAAACCTGTCATTGTCTGGTATTGATAGTACTGAACAACCTTGCTGAAGAAGGAGCTCTCATTCCCAAGGATGTCAAAACAGTTGCCCGTTGAAATATCCCAAAATAGTGTCACACCATATGATTTTGATTTGTGTGACAAAATCTTTTTGATCAGAACTGACTCAAAACATTATGCTTGGACTTTGAAAAGAGTAGGCTCACAAATAGACATCTGTATTATTTTTCTGTGTTGTTTTGAGAATTTTTGCATTTATTTTTCTTAGCTTTATTCAAGTTCTTACTTTGAGAAACAAGTGCCGGACAGTCACACCATATGAGTTTTGTTATGTTTGGTTGAAAATTCTGAAAAAATGAGTGATGAACTGTTTTAATGTTGAGTATGTTCACATAAAGCATAATTGCACAATATTGAGAAGGTTTTTGACAAATATATTTTTTATTTATACATGTTTGACACTGAAGACAGCAAAACTGCCATGTCACGTCACACACCCAAACTCTCTTTGTTTTCATGACTGAAAAAACAAACTGACCTTAAAGGACAACACAGTTTCACACTGTTTTACTTTGTTTATATGTGGCAGACCCTACCACCTCTCTAGCTTCAAACAGTGTAC
This sequence comes from Pagrus major, assembly GCF_040436345.1. Lineage (NCBI taxonomy): Eukaryota > Metazoa > Chordata > Actinopteri > Spariformes > Sparidae > Pagrus > Pagrus major. Next base: position 26,168,047 of record NC_133215.1, on the reverse strand, counting down.
TGGGACCTTATTTTCCTCTGAGAACAGCTTGTTTATTCACTTATGGAACAGTTACATATTTGTGAGTTTGTATTATTACCGCAATAAAATAAATAATACAATTCTGTTTGAGTTTGAATTTCTTCTCCAAAACTACATAACAAACACAAACACCACAACAAGATGAGCTAAGCAAACATCTTTGCTGTCATGATTCATCACCTCACTGCAAGGAAAAAGTGTGGGCTGATTAATAATTATTAATGTGATATCTAGAAAATGTTCTATTGATTCTTCCTTCTGTAGATCAACTGCCTGATACTGGATTCAGTGTAAAGGTAAACAGCACCAGCAGAGGGCACACGGTGACACACAATAATGAGTGTGTGTGTGTGTGTGTGTGTGTGTGTGTGTGTGTGTGTGTGTGTTTTGTAGGGAGTGGATGTGTTCAGCAGCGCTCAGGCTCCTCTGCAGAGAACAACAGCTCAGGTCAGTTTGAATTCTACTACTTGAGAAAAGTGAATAATAATCTTCTGAACTGTGCGTGTGTGTTTGTGTGTCAGTCAGGATGAACAATGCGGCCTCAGAGACGTTAGAGTTGGACTGGTCTGATACGTACCAGACCTATAACTTTGATGGCCCCAGTGGAAGATACAGTAACATGACACGGAGCCAGTTATATACAGTTCAGTAGTTTAGTTCAGTAGTTTCCTACATGGGGGTCGGGCCCCGCAAGATTAATTTTAGGGGTCTTGAGATGATTAATGGAAGAGGAAAGAGGAAAAGGTTCTGCTACACAAATGTATATTCATATTTTTGACTGTTTAATCTTTGCTTTCTAAAGAAAATATGAGATATTTTGAACTCTTTGTGTCTCAAATAGTTATTTAAATAAAACCATCTGATAAGTTTAGAAGGAAATGTCTCTTTGATGGAACGGCTAACACCTCAAGTACATCTGCATTCTTTCTATGCCAAAGTAAATCGCTTTTTTCAGAGGCTAAACACTCAAAACCTCATAAACCTTGTACAAAATACAAATGTGGTGGAAATGTAGAAATTTTATGGGTTTAAGAGAAAAGTCTCTTGATGCCATGACCCAAAGCCAACAGGAAGTCAGCCATTTTGAATTTAGTGCTCAATTATGCCTATTTACATGTGTTCAACTTGTCCTACAGCCTTAACTAAAATATAAAATCTTAATTTGAAATGTAACAAGAAGCTATATTAGTCTAAATGTAGGCTACATGTTGTGGAGTAAACTGTGTAATATTTCTCTCTCAGTAGCTTAAAATGGAAATACTCATGTTAAGTGCAAGTGTGTCAAAACTGTACAAAAAGTGCAGTACTTGAGTAAATGTACTTTGTTACCTTCCACCACTTTATTTCAGTTCGTCTCGAACTGACAGTCACTGACAGTGTGACAGTATTGTTTTTATGTCCTGTTTATATGGTGCAACAAACATTACCGATGAGTCGCTCCAATAATAACAGATCTACAAAGACTGGTTTTATTCATTTATTCACTTTAACCTTAGATACATATATGTTATAAAGATATATACATGTTATATTAAGCTGAAAGGGTTTTCTGACAAGGAGTGCAGATGTGCTAAACAGTTTGATAAATTGACAAAAAGCAATCATAACGAGTGTAAAGGTAAAAAAAATAAATAAGTGCAAATAATCAGATTACTTTAGCTTTCAGTCAGAAAAATGAAAAGGTTGGAACACGGTGGTATGCAGTGTTGGGCAAGCTACTTGGAAAGTGTAGTGAGCTAAGCTACCAGTTACTCTACATTAAATTAAGCTTCACTACACCGAAGCTACCCCCCAGAGAAATGTAGCAAGCTAAGCTACAGCAACATGGCAAAAGTAGTTTAACTACATTGAAGCTATTTTTTTTTTTATATTGGAACAACTTCATTCCAAGGCAAAGCTATCTCAGTGATCAATAAAACTGTCAATCAGCTCACGTTCCATTTCCATGGAGGCCATTTTAGTTGGGTGGACCCTCTACAAAAGAAATAAAATTCTACAATTTTGTATATTGTATTATTCAACTATCAATGCACACTTAATTCTAACATCCATGGACAATCATGCACCTTACTACCATAGCAATATCCACCTGACTTGCACTAATGTACAGTGTCCTACACTGTAGCACATTAACATAATTAAACAGTGTATACTCAGCAAATAGTATATTATAGTTATAGTTTTCGTTAGGGTTCTCTAGGCTGTATTCTAGTTTCAGCTTTTATATTTATATTTTATATTTGAGTTAGTCTATTTAGTTATTTATATAATTCAGCCTTTTAATTGTATTTGTTTCTCATTGTTTTTGTATTTTGAATCATGTCAAGTGGCTGTAACACTTTAATTTCCCTTTGGGATTAATAAAGTACTCTATCCATCTACCAGTATCCCATATAACTGGCAGTTTCAAAAGTGGTATTTTTAGGCCCACTCTGTACTAGTAGCTATATCTACATACATTTTAAGCTGATAATTTTGACTAACCACCATACTTTGATTTTGTGTTTCTCTGTTCCCTCATTTCCCCACCTCTTACCTCCTATATGTAACGTTACTGTATTTGTTTATTATTTAAGTTTGTCTTTTGCAAGTTGTTAGCTGGTGTTTGCAGACTGCACTGACTTGTGATAATTAGCTTGGTTGGCGATGGTTGTGTTAGCTTATTCTGGAATCACCTGAATGTGTGTTCTTAAATTTGTGTTCGAAGTCTTGGACGTTGAGAGCAGCTTCTTCTTGGGGTTGCACAGCAAGCACCTGAACACATAATTTTTCTCTGTTGTTTCATTCAAACTCATGTATTTCTCGAGGTACGGCCACGGCGACTCCCTCGGGATCAATTCGTCTCCGTCCTCCTCACCCTCTGCCATCTTTCCATCAAGTATCGTAACTCACTCAAGCAAGCTAACTTGTCTGTATTCCCCTGCAGCAGAGACGTTGTAGCCAGCCCAAGGATTGGTCCGTGATGTCACCGTCATACGGAAGTGCTTCTGTCGGCTCCACATACACGGCCGTGTATGGCGGTGGCGTCACTGACTGATCCTTTTATTTCAGACCGCAGCAGAAAGCTCCGCTACGCTGAGCTTCAGAGATGTTTGTAAAAATGTAGCTTGTGTGGACGCTACCGCACTACTTGGTTAATAAAAGAGCTAAGCTACTGAAAAGCTATTTGATTCAGAAAACAGCGACGCTACCACCACGCTACTGAGAAATGTAGTTAAACTAGTAACGCCGCTACTTGTAGCGACGCTACTGCCCAACACTGGTGGTATGTGAGTTTGTGTTGTTCAGCTGTTGAGACCAAACAAACAGGATCATACGGGTCCAAGCATGACCTAAAGATGTGAAGTTTCCTCCCAGGTGTGCATGCTGTTCATCTCTTGGCTTTCATGGGAAACTGGTCACAGTATCATTTGTTCTGTTTTGGTACACAGAGTCTTCACCTGCATCGTCAGAGTGATCAGAGGAAGCGTCCTGCCTCCAGTGCACTACGTCTTGATTTGCATAAATCTAAAAAAGAAAAAAAAATCACCCATCAATAAACAGATAAGAGGGTGGTGTTACACAGATGTGAAATCAAGATAGTATGCACACATTTTAATACCCACTTAATGCACCACAATATCCAGCACTTAAAATGGTCTAATGATCAGCTTCATGTTTTTATGCTCAGTACTCTGGTACAGATAAACACATTTTAACATTGTCAGGTCAGATTGCTGTGAATTTCTTTTTTTTAAGTTTAAAATATCCCTTTGACCATGAAAATGCTTCCTAATAGTCACCAATAACCTCCAGACCTTTAATCTGGCACCACTGACATAAAAACAAGAGTAAGGCTCTTATGTGTATTTACTACAGTTTTTACCATATTCACATTTCCCCAGTTAGAACTAAACGTAAGTGCAGCTAAGTCTGATGGGGACGTTTTAGTTTTGCTAGTTTGTGTATTTGGTCATAAACCAAAGTTTTGGACAAATTAAAATTCTGACCTGATGATGGCGCTAGATGAAAAGTTATTAGGATTCATCCTCTTGAGATCATGAATGCACAAAAAGTTATGGCAATTCATCTGATAGTTGAGATATTTCAGTCTGGACCACAGTGGTGGACCGACCGACAGGTGGACATCAATCATAACCTAAAGCGATGCTGCTAGCAAAAAATAAAAAAAGCGAAAAAGAAAAAAGGCATTCACTTCACCTATCAAAATCTAACGGACCTGAAATTCTCTGTGCACATTCACGCTCTGAAAGGGATGGAAGTGTCTATATAGTACACCAGACTGCAGTGAATTATCAGTAAGATGTTGTCCCACATGTTTGCAATAAGCCTCTTTTGTCTACCAGCAATTCTTTGTTTACTTACGTCTTCTCCATCCATCACTTTCTCTGCTGGCGGTGCCTCGGTTTTGTTGCTGTTGTTGACGACTCCGGCTTCTGGAAACACACAGCAGAACAAATGGTAACACTGTTTGTTTGCTTGTGTAGAAGGGTGGAAAAATAGCCTCTATTTCAAGTGAAAGAAAAACTGACACCCCCTTATTTTTTTCATGTATTTTTACATTTAAATGGCTACTTAATAAATTAGTCCCTCTCACATTTAAGGGAAATGTTGCTGTTATTTTCTCGTCACAGTAGGTGTCGCTGTAAGACCAGACACAGTAGAGGACAGACAACTCAAAGCCGTGTTGCCATGTTACAGGCAGAATAAACATGGTGCTCTAGTTGATCGCAAGCAGATAACTTGTCTCTGTTCCTTACTGCCTCATGTTAAATGTGGTTAAGGCAACTCAAAATGAGCCATCATACTTTCTAGAGGTTACATAAATATTCAGATGTAGCTGAATCTTAACTGCGTGAAAAGAATACTTTATGTTTGATTTTGAAGTTAAAAGGTGCAGTAGTGAATTCATAACCACATTTTGGTGAAAAGTATTCAGTTTGGAGTTCATGAGTTTTCTGTAAAATACGGTAAATTTGTAGCAGTTTTGTGGACCGTTAATTGTTGTTAGACAGACACCACGTGATCAATCACGTACCTTGCACTTTGTGACATTTGTATTTATAAACTAAGACCAGGGCAGCAAGCGTCAGTATGAGCAGCACAGCAGGCATGATGAAAACCACAGGGTGGGGGACAGTTGCATCTGCAACAAAAAAAGAACAGAGTAAAAATATACACTTCCTGAAAACACAGCACTGTGAAGCACAAATCTCAGACAAATCTTAAATATAATCTTAAAGACAAAACAGTGGAAGTAGCACCAAATATTAGAAACTGTGGTTTCATATCATTTCATGTATTCAGTGTGTGTTTTAAGATGGAGAACTGTCGGTACTCCACATGTGACCCCCCCCCCCCCCCACACACACACACACGTACCTATGATAAGTTTGCCATGTGTTGATTGTGATCCTACAGGCTCCTCCACAGTGGTGGGAGCGATCAAAGTGCTGTGAGAGACTGGCAGAAAAAAAAGCTTCTTTGTACGCTCAACAAATATTCTTATTTCTAGCCATGTTAGCTGCAGGGCACGACATCTTGTACAGATATTTACAGTCCCTAGAGGATTAATCCTAGTTATTTTAGTGATACGCTGACTTGCAATGAAATATCTCAAAATCTACTGCATGGATTCACACCTTGTAAAGACATTTATGGTTGACTTTAGGGCTGACATGAAATCACATTTTAGCTACAACACAATTAACGCAGCAGAAAGAATTCTTGATCATGATATTTTTGCGATATCTATAGAATAAAAAAAATGCTTTCAAATTAATCTCCTAAAAAACTCTAAGATAACTTTCAGCTAGCTTTAGTTTGTCTTCTCCTCTGACAGAAGCCACAAACTGTGGTAGTGACTTGCTAGATACTGCGTCTTCTTCTTGCTGTTATTCTTCCTGTTTTATGGTGAGTGGCAACCAACCAATATATAAATATGTATATGTATATATATATATATACACACACACACACACACACACACATATATATGTATATATATATATACATATATGTATATATACACATACACATACACATACAAACCCTTTTTTATAAAATATCTCAACAACTGTTGGATGAACGACTGCATTTTTTTATAGACATGTATCTTCCTCTCAGGATTTAATGTATTATTAAAAAGATTCTTTGACTTTTCATCTGTTGCCATCAACAGATCACATTTTCAGTTGTTATCACAATCTTGAAGACAAACACACACACACACACACACACACACACACACACACACACAAACACACACACACACACACGCACACACACACGTACCTATGACATGTTTGCCATGTGTTGATTGTGATCCTACAGGCTCCCTCACAGTGGTGGGAGCGATCAAAATGCTGTGAGAGACTGGCAGAAAAAAAAGCTTCTTAGTACGCTTAACAAATATTCTTATTTCTAGCCATGTTAGCCGCAGGACACGACATTTTGTACAGATATTTACAGTCCCTAGAGGATTAATCCTAGTTATTTTAGTGATACACTGACTTTTCACTTATGCAATGAAATATCTCAAAATCTACTGCATGGATTCACACCTTGTAAAGACATTTATGTTTGACTTTAGGGCTTATCTTCCTCTCAGGATTTCATGTATAATTAGAAAGATTCCTTGACTTTTCATCTGTTGCCATTTTAAGCCTTCATGATGATAATGATGGGCCTATTTATTTACTTGGCTTTACGTTCACTTTAACTTCAGAAGGGTAGCTATCAAATCCAGGTATGGACACGCCACACCAGTATTTTCCAGCATCTGTAAGACGAAGGTCAGAGATGGTCACTGTGAAGACTTGTCTCTCTTTGTCATCGCGGATGGAGTATTTGTTCGTCTTCGCTTTGGTCGTGCTAATCAGAACATCACTGTCACTGGCGCAGTCATTCCTGCACAGGTACTTTGCATAAGACATATGTCCCCTTTCATATAGACAGGACACTGTGACTATCGTCCCTTCGTATCCAGACACATGGATCGTCTTTGCTGCGTGTGTCACACAGCTCAGAGGAACTGTGAAGAGAAGATAACATGAAATAGAAAGAAAAAAAGTCAGGATACAGGTCCTAATTTTAATCACTAAAATAAAGAAGAAAAGAAAAACCAACAAAGAAAAAGACAAAACAATGATCTACCTCAGGTGTGGAAAACTGAAGAACAAAGAACAAGTCAGCACGGTGTGGCTACTTTTTGAGTTCTTCACCCTAAATGAGTTTAACTCTACCTGCGTTTAAATTACCAAACTTCTAATCATTTTAATCTCACAGATGTGCATGTGTGAGCCTCGGTATGATGTACATGTTGTCCTATAGACATAAATACTAGATGTATTCTCATAAAAGTGTACGATCAAAAAAGTTTTCTGACAAGTCCATTGAATGTGTTTATGTAATTTGCAGAACTTACTGCAGAGGATGAACAGCAGATTTTGAAGACTCCACATCTTGATGTTACTGCAGCGTGGAAATTACATCTGAAGTAGCTGTGATGGTGTGGTTATTATTTTCTCTCTCTCTCTCTCTCTCTCTCTCTCTCTCTCTCTCTCTCTCTCTCTCTCTCACACACACACACACACACACAAACACAGCAGTGTGTTCAAAGCTGTGAATGGTAAACTAAGCATTTACTAAAACGTCAAATGTTTTCTTTTTAGGCAACCTCAATGGATGACTGCAGATTTCCATCACACATTGAGTTTTCCAGCTTGAATCTTTACAGTAAAAGGCAAAGCAGGAGTAGCTAAGCCTCAGAATTTTATTTTATTTTTTAACTACTTAAGCATTTCATTGTATATTGTATATAGTACTTTATTGTTTCTTATTGTTTTTATATTTGCCCTTCTATCTATCTATCTATCTATCTATCTATCTATCTATCTATCTATCTATCTATCTATCTATCTATCTATCTATCTATCTATCTATCTATCTATCTATCTATCTATCTATCTATCTATCTATCTATCTATCTAACCATTCTAGTGCATGATACGTGCATAAAGTGTTTAATTTAGTAACCTCAGCGTGAATGCAGCTTCCTGCTCTGTGTCACCTCAGTGTCAGTATGGTGCTCTGATGGTTGTTTGACATGTGAAGTTTAGATAAGACAACAGTGCACTCACAGTGTGAGGTTGTCACTAAAAATGTCACCCGGCCTCTGTGTGACAAATTGAGCCATAATGCACTGACCACATGCACAGAGCACAACACTACTGAGGTACAACATGTGTGTTGGATTTTTAAGCCCAAACAAACTAGATAAGCAAACTCTCTTTATTTTCATGACTGAATAAACAAACTGACCTTAAAGGACAACACAGTTTCACACTGTTTTACTTGTTTATATGTGGTGGACCCTGCCACCTCTCTAGCTTCAAACAGTGTACTGGGACCTTATTTTCCTCTGAGAACAGCTTGTTTATTCACTTATGGAACAGTTATATATTTGTGAGTTTGTATTGTTACCGCAATAAAATAAATAATACAATTCTGTTTGAGTTTGAATTTCTTCTCCAAAACTACATAACAAACACAAACACCTTTAAACTGTCTGTCATATTAAAGATGAGCTAAGCAAACATCTTTGCTGTCATGATTCATCACCTCACTGCAAGGAAAAAGTGTGGGCTGATTAATAATTATTAATGTGATATCTGGAAAATGTTCTATTGATTCTTCCTTCTGTAGATCAACTGCCTGATACTGGATTCAGTGTAAAGGTAAACAGCACCAGCAGAGGGCACACGGTGACACACAATAATGAGTGTGTGTGTGTGTGTGTGTGTGTGTGTGTTTTGTAGGGAGTGGATGTGTTCAGCAGCGCTCAGGCTCCTCTGCAGAGAACAACAGCTCAGGTCAGTTTGAATTCTACTACTTGAGAAAAGTGAATAATAATCTTCTGAACTGTGCGTGTGTGTTTGTGTGTCAGTCAGGATGAACAATGCGGCCTCAGAGACGTTAGAGTTGGACTGGTCTGATACGTACCAGACCTATAACTTTGATGGCCCCAGTGGAAGATACAGTAACATGACACGGAGCCAGTTATATACAGTTCAGTAGTTTAGTTCAGTAGTTTCCTACATGGGGGTCGGGCCCCGCAAGATTAATTTTAGGGGTCTTGAGATGATTAATGGAAGAGGAAAGAGGAAAAGGTTCTGCTACGCAAATGTATATTCATATTTTTGACTGCTTAATCTTTGCTTTCTAAAGAAAATATGAGATATTTTGAACTCTTTGTGTCTCAAATAGTTATTTAAATAAAACCATCTGATAAGTTTAGAAGGAAATGTCTCTTTGATGGAACGGCTAACACGTCAAGTACATCTGCATTCTTTCTATGCCAAAGTAAATCGCTTTTTTCAGAGGCTAAACACTCAAAACCTCATAAACCTTGTACAAAATACAAATGTGGTGGAAATGTAGAAATTTTATGGGTTTAAGAGAAAAGTCTCTTGATGCCATGACCCAAAGCCAACAGGAAGTCAGCCATTTTGGATTTAGTTCTCAATTATGCCAATTTACATGTGTTCAACTTGTCCTACAGCCTTAACTAAAATATAAAATCTTAATTTGAAATGTAACAAGAAGCTATATTAGTCTAAATGTAGGCTACATGTTGTGGAGTAAACTGTGTAATATTTCTCTCTCAGTAGCTTAAAATGGAAATACTCATGTTAAGTGCAAGTGTGTCAAAACTGTACAAAAAGTGCAGTACTTGAGTAAATGTACTTTGTTACTTTCCACCACTTTATTTCAGTTCGTCTCGAACTGTCAGTCACTGACAGTGTGACAGTATTGTTTTTATGTCCTGTTTATATGGTGCAACAAACATTACTGATGAGTCGCTCCAATAATAACAGATCTACAAAGACTGGTTTTATTCATTTATTCACTTTAACCTTAGATACATATATGTTATAAAGATATATACATGTTATATTAAGCTGAAAGGGTTTTCTGACAAGTAGTGCAGATGTGCTAAACAGTTTGATAAATTGACAAAAAGCAATCATAACGAGTGTAAAGGTAAAAAAAAAAATAAGTGCAAATAATCAGATTACTTTAGCTTTCAGTCAGAAAAATGAAAAGGTTGGAACACGGTGGTATGTGAGTTTGTGTTGTTCAGCTGTTGAGACCAAACAAACAGGATCGTACGGGTCGAAGCATGACCTAAAGATGTGAAGTTTCCTCCCAGGTGTGCATGCTGTTCATCTCTTGGCTTTCATGGGAAACTGGTTACAGTAGATATCATCTGTGTTTTGGTACACAGAGTCTTCACCTGCATCGTCATAATGACCATAGGAAGCGTCCTGCCCCCAGTGCACTACGTCTTGATTTGCATATAACTAAAAAAGAAAAAAGAAAAAAAAAATCACCCATCAATAAACAGATAAGAGGGTGGTGTGAATTTCTTTTCACAGCATATGGGATATTTCAGTCTGGACCACAGTGGTGGACCTACTGACAGGTCGACATCATCATAACCTAAAGCGACGCCGCGAGCACGGCTACAAATGTTTTCAATAATAATAAATAAATAACGGCATTAATTTTACAGTAGACATTCACGGCCACCAGAGAAAGACCTTCCATGGGTTTTGTGACCACTTAACTTTTCCGCCGAAATGTCCTCATGTGCCCAAGATTCATCAGAATCTAACGGACCTGAAATTCTCTGTGCACATTCACGCTCTGAAAGGGATGGAGGTGTCTATATAGTACACTAGATAGTGTAATGGACAGACTGCAGTGAATTACCAGTAAGACGTTGTCCCACATGTTTGCAATATGGTGACTAATGAACGCCGCAGCCTCTTTTGTCTACCAGCAATTCTTTGTTTACTTACGTCTTCTCCATCCATCACTTTCTCTGCTGGCGGTGCCTCGGTTTTGTTGCTGTTGTTGACGACTGTGGCTTCTGGAAACACACAGCAGAAGAAATGGTAACACTGTTTGTTTGCTTGTGTAAAAGGGTCTTCATGTATCTTTATATTTAAATGGCTACTTAATAAATTAGTCCCTCTCACATTTAAGGGAAATGTTGCTGTTATTTTCTCGTCACAGTAGGTGTCGCTGTAAGACCAGTCACAGTAGAGGACAGACAACTCAAAGCCGTGTTGCCATGTTACAGGCAGAATAAACATGGTGCTCCAGTTGATCGCAAGCAGATAACTTGTCTCTGTTCCTTACTGCTTCACAGCTTCACAGCCACCCAGGACTGTGCAGCAAAATAGCTACTGGCCCAGGTACCCCTAGGCTTGAGGCCAGTAACATTTGCTTATGTGTATATGTGTGCATGCCTGTGTGTATGTGTGCATGGGTTCTGTGCATGCATTGACTATGCTTTAAATCACGTACCTTGCACTTTGTGACATTTGTATTTATAAACTAAGACCAGGGCAGCAAGCGTCAGTATGAGCAGCACAGCAGGCACGATGAAAACCACAGGATGGGGGACAGTTGCATCTGCAACAAAAAAAGAACAGAGTAAAAATATACACTTCCTGAAAACACAGCACTGTGAAGCACAAATCTCAGACAAATGTTATTACAACCTTAAAGACAAACACACACGCACGCACGCACACACACACACACACCTATGATATGTTTGCCAGGGATGCCATGTGTTGATTGTGATCCTACAGGCTCCTCCACAGTGGTGGGAGGGATCAAAGTGCTGTGAGAGACTGGCAGAAAAAAAAGCTTCTTAGTACGCTCAACAAATATTCTTATTTCTAGCCATGTTAGCCGCAGGGCACGACATTTTGTACAGATATTTACAGTCCCTAGAGGATTAATCCTAGTTATTTTAGTGATACGCTGACTTTTCACTTATGCAATGAAATATCTCAAAATCTACTGCATGGATTCACACCTTGTAAAGACATTTATGGTTGACTTTAGGGCTGACATGAAATCACATTTTTGCAACACAATTGACGCAGCAGAAAGAATTCTTGATCATGATATTAGAAATGACATAAACATAAACATAAACATTATAGCTGCAAAGCACACACTCTACAATTCACTCTTTCAGCTCTTCTTTAATTTGATGAAGAGTTTTGATAGTAATCGAATTACATCTAATACATGTTGACCTACGCGATTATTAATAGTGCATAGTTTCAGGAATCCAGAAGAAGTGAGGAGGGATTAAATCCATTATGTCATGGTGACATGATGCTAACTGAAGCTGCAGGATAGTTGGCATCAAACCTGTATGTAACTTAAAGAGACATTCAACTTCACTGTCATATATTGAGCTGTGTTCTCCATCTATTGCTCTTTTAATAATCTTACCTACTGATAGTTGAATCTTGGTGTAGTTACCAGCACTCCACTGTGGGTCTGACACACACCAGTATGTCCCAGCATCACCTGGTTTCAGCTCTTTTATTGTCACCGAGAAAATGCTGGAAGCAGGATTATCTTGCGGTGTGAACCTGCTCGTCACCATGCCTGCACAGTTTTTTCGGTGGCCTCCCCTACAGAGGAACTTCCTGTAATTCTTGTGTTGTGGTGGATAGGGACACCTCATAGTTACTTGACCTCCCACGGTGCCGCTCTGTTTCTTTGACTTTACACAGCACCACTCTGTTAAAACAGGACATGTGAACAATCATTTTTTAAGAATCCAACACCACTGCAGCCTGTATTTAGGTCGGATTAGAAATGATGTGCATGGCTCGACTTTTCCTTCAAATATTTAATATACAAGCTTCTGTTGTTTCTTCTTAATATCTATTTGACAGAAAACTGTTTTCTGCTGTGTAGAGTAATGGTTTACTCCTGTAGGATGAGGTAGAATTATTTTCTCACCTTTGACTTGCAGGTCAACAGCAGTGAAAACATCCAGGCCTGCGTCTCTGTGGACGCCACAAAGGTACCGCCCAGAATCTGTCTGGGTCACGTTGATAATAGTCGCTTTGAATGTCTTCAGCCTCCTGTCATCATGAAGTCTGAACTTTCCATTTTGTTGGCTGGTAGAGTTGATTAACGCCTGCTGCAGACATGTGGAGCTCAGGTTTCCTCTGCAGATGTACTTCAGGTTGTTCTGGTCCACAGACTCATATGGACAACCGAAGGACACTGTAGCTTCCTCGTTACTTTGGAGTTTGATGGATTGGTCACAGCAGGTGTCTGCCAGTAAAATAAACAACATCACAGACTGTCACAAGTACAGATGTAAATATTCAGGCTCTTTATTTGAGTAAAAGAAGCAAAGTCACAACGTAAAAAATGTACTTAAGTAAAATACATTAAAACACAGTAGATTAAATGTGAAAGTGTCTCGTACTTAAGTACAGGTTTGAGGTCACTAGTTACTTTTCATATTACATACTGCATTTTAATGAATAATGACCAACTAATTAAGTAATATTTAACATGATATTTTTACTTTTACTCAAGTATGATTTTTGGTCATTTTAATGTGTCTTCTTGTGGTTGACTGGGGCCACTGGTGAAGTGCTGTTTGTCTAAGGGCGAGGCATGACAGTGTTGTATCATTGCCGGATTATTTTACTGATGCATACTGTATAAGTGTAATCAGCATAATGTATGGCCAATGAGGAGCTATTTCCTTTAAAACTAATTTACTTTTAGGCAGTTTAATCTAATCATTGCATTCAATTTTATAGAATGATCACATGTTTTGTATGTAAAAATGAATCTGCAAATCAACTATCTGTTAGACAAATGTAGTGTAGAGTAAAAAGTACAATATTTGCCTGAAATGTGGTGGTGTAGAAGTTTAAAGTAGCAGCAAATGGAAACATGCAAGTACAGAAAAGTACTTGAGAGCTTGATCAAATGTACTTATATACATTTCAACGCTGTAAATAAGTCTGTTTAATGTTCGTCTCATAGCTAAAACACATTGTGTAGACAACCCGCAGCAATTAAACAACAAGGTCTGGATAGGCAACATGCAGTGAGTGAATGTAACTAAGTACATTCACTCAGGTATTGTACTTAAGTACAATTGTGAGGTACTTGTACTTTATTTGCATATTTCCAATTTCTGCTACTTGATACTTCCTCGTACCACATTTTGACGGAACATATTGTGCTTTTATTCCATTACATTTACTTGATGACTTTAGTTACTAGTTACTTTGTAGATTGCAGGCGTCATCAGAGCCAAAGTCGAATGTTTTAGAAAAACACAGATTCCAATAATCAAAAAAATGCTGAGTATCAGATACAATAATTGGCCAGATCAACAATCAGACGACCCTAGTATACAGTGCATATGTAAGTATTACTTTTACTTGTACTTTTGATATGTAAGTACATTTATTGCCAGACAATTACTATTGATACTTAAATACAGTTAATATCAGATACTTTCAGACTTTTACTCTAGTACTATTTGTATGGATGGCTTTCACTTTTACCAAAGTAATATTTTAAAACAATATCTGTACTTTTATTTAAGTATGACCTCCAAGTACCTTATACAACACTGGTAAAATTGCATATTTAATTTTACTTGACACTGTGGGGTTTATTTTTATTTACTTACCTTGTTCTACTTGCAGCTTTACTTCAGTGTAGATATCTTTTCCATTCCTTTCCACCCCGCACCAGTACTTGCCAGCATCCGCATGACTCAGATCAGAGATGGTCGCTGTGAACACTCGACTTGTTTGGTCATCTTTGATGGAGTATTTGCTCTTCTTTGCTCCTGTCGTCATGATAACAACATCCTCGCTGGCGCAGTTATTCTTGCACAGGTACTTCACATAAAATTCATATCCCTCTCCATAGGGACAAGGAACATCAACCTCTCCCCCTTCATATCCATAGACACGGATCAACCCTGCTGCTGTCGTCACACAGCTCAGAGCAACTGCAAGGAGTAGACAACACAACATTTATCAAAACAAGCAAACAAGCAAACAAACCAACAAACTTGGAAATTGTCCTGATTTTCTCATTTTAGGTCTAAGCAGCTTCTTGTCAATTTGTCACTGGACATATACAGTCTGTACATTTGAATCTGTTGTCATATCATCTTTTATCTTATCATAGACATAAATACTGGTAGCTGTAGTGAAACTTACTGCAGAGAGTGAACGACAGGCTTTGAAGGCTCCACATCCTCATTCCACTGCAAAGAAACAGAAACACAACTAACATTAAAAAGGCTAAGGTATCAAATGTGTTGCAAACTCTCACTTCTGCATTTAGATCACCAACCTTGACCAATAGCATAGTTACATCTATAAATATCTATCAAAGATGAATTTCCTGTCGTGTAAAAAACTGACTGTGTGGCACAGAGGGAACAAACTACCCTTCACCCCAGTCAGGGGAGTGGTAATTAATATTTGCATTAATTGATTTTATGGCATCCTTGTTAACATCTGAAGTACAAACAGTTCCTTTAAGTTCATGGTTGGTGAAATTTGCTTTACAAGTTCAATCAGGTGTTCACATTGCCGCCACAAAGGGGCACTATATCCAACCTTATACATTCATACAGTGACACAATGGTACATAAATAAAACTTGTAAATGAACTTTAGTCCTCATGTAATATTAATCATAACATGGTATCTGCCTGACATCATTCAATATTTTGTCAGTCAAAGTAGACCACATGAAAAACATACTCAATACTAACAACTTGTATTTGTTGTTTTGTGGCGGTAACATCCTTCAGAAGGGCGGTAGACCTTTACTTTATAAAATCGACAGCTAAGAGCTATCATATCTCACTTAACATCACACACATTGTACACTGCTTCACACCCTGCCCCTCACACTTCCTGAGTCTGCCACTCACTGAAGCCAACGCCAAAGAACCAATATCTGCAGTTCCTCGAATGGCAGGCTTCATATTCAAACCCACATATTAGAACATCCAAGTTTACAGGAGAAATACACGTTACACATGATACACGTGTTTACAGCCTGGTACAAAACACAGTTTTGGTCTCTATTGCTAATTTTTCCACTGCCAATTTTTATAAAACTCACTTGTTTAATGTATATTAAGTAAATGAAGTAAATAACTAATTAATGTCACCATGAAACAGCTGATAGAGTGCTAGTTCCATCAGCATAGTGATGAGTTTTCTGTAAAACAGGCAGCAGCCAATAGCATGGAGTAAACGTCACGCCCTGCCCCAATCGGCGGCTGAGATGCTGATGCTGACTCTCCCCAGACTGGAAGCTCCCAGTGGACATGGTCTGACCAGGAAGGAACAACGAGAAGAAGATGGTAGCTAACTTTGCAAAGGGAATACGGTACTGGGTTGGGTTTTTTGCCAGGTTTGGGAGACTGGCAACCCAGGGCTCAAGGACCACTTACCAAGCTAACAGCAGATAACTACCAGCAGTAAGTGCTTTAGCAGCAAAGCTACAGGTATCTGTCTATCTACAGGTACCAGGAAACTCCATAAATCACTGGCCTCCATCATCATTCTTGAAGGCTGTGTACGGTCTGGAGCTGTTCACTGACAGGCAGCTGGTTATCAGAACGTTTGTTCGACAGTTACTTTAGCAACTAGGAAAGCTATCTGTCCAGAGCTGCTCCAGACAAAGCAGGCTGAGGTCAGCAGAGGGAAAACCAGCAAATATTTTCTCCATTAAACATGATCCAGTGTCACCCAAAACACTGAATAAAGTTATAAAGTTGGGCTTCTATTTATACATCCATGGGTGCAGGATGAGTCATCCACATTTGAAATGATTTTCCAGGAAGTTACAAACTCCAAAATACCATAAAAAAATACCCTCAAAACAGCCTTTTTGCCACTGTTGGGCCTGATACTGGTGGATAGGTGAGATATGGAGCAAGACATATGTGATAAAAACACTTAAACAGCGATTGTGACTTCATGGGAACTTTAAGGGTGTGGCCGCTTCTGGTAACAGCTAGTCACTGGCTGTCATCAAACAGGTTTCATCACTATGACATCATGCATCATTTATTTTTTTTAATCAGAGCTTCAGAGCCTTGTACTGCGAGACAACTGTTTTCACAGGGTGAGTAGGAATTCTTGATCTACTAATGTGGCAACAAAACCAATTCATTCATTCAGTTTTGAAATCCATTTAGCAATTTATTAACGCAGGATGTTTTGAATTGTGTCTCTGAATTTACTTGAGCACAGAATACTAAACATTACCAAAAACATTTTGCTCCTCAGACAGAAACATTGAAAATGTCAAGAATTATTGCAGTTGTTATTCTAGTAGTAAAAGAAGTGTAAGAACCGCAGTTAAAACATTTCTGTTTGAATAAGATGATCTTCAGTGTGTACTTCCGTCTTTGTGAGGACAGCTACATAAGATATCACAATTAGCTGGGACCCCCTGTAGAAACCAGACATACTTACAGCCTAAAATATTGTGCCACCGCTACAACTACTGACCCCACCCTGGCCAGTGCATTATAAAATGCCAGTGGCGGTATATGTGGGTGAAAGCATGTGTGTATTTTCCCTGAGCTCAGCCATTCCCTCGACTCCAGCTGACCGCTCAGCTGTGCCTCTCGCATACTGCAGCACAAACTGTTTCCATATCTCGCACACTCTCACACTGAAAGGTTAACATTAGGACCCCTGTGCAGAGGGATAAGTGCGTCCCGAATTAGCGAGGATGCCAAGGCGAGCTGAGCTGTTGCCAGGTTGGGTTGCCAAGGGGTTTTGGGTGTTGTACCGCGGGTTGGGTTTCTGCAGTGTGGCCTGTTTGCATGTCGGCAGTGTGCAGGACGCGTGTGTTGTGGTCTTCTCAAACTACAGCCCAAGACAGACAAACACACACACACACACACACACACACAGGGGAGGGGACTGTTATATATAGGCGACCCTCTCAAGTCTTTAGGGCCTATCTTAAACCTTAAAGCTATGTGCCATGTCTCCCTCTACGTCTTACTCGCTTGACTTCTCTCTCACACACTTTACTCACATCAGAGGAAATCTTTTAACTTCACAGAACTAACTGCTACATCTACGGCTATGATTTATTTGCAGAATTCATAAAATAAATTCAGTTTTAACATTTTGAACTTGCATGGACTTTGTGTCAATTCCTGTTGCCCTGGGCGAATTCAGGCCTACCCTTACCTTTCCGTTTACTTTGTATGCAATCTCGCCGCCACTAAAACTTGCTTTGCTTTCTGTCTGAACACACCTTAAAAGTCAGGATAACTCAGCTTGCTGCCTTGATTTTGATCTTGATTATGTGTAGAACAGAATTGCCAAAAGAAGCTGTACCATGCAGTGGAAATGAGGCTCCTCTCTCACTGTCTTACTTCAGACTTAAACCACAAAGAAACTTTCACTCACCTGCATGTTGACAATTATGCATGTCAGGAATTAAGGAATAACACAGTGGAAGGTTAACAGTGATTTTATTCTGTAGCACACTTTGCCACTGCAAACGGAAGTGTGTGTGTGTGTGTGTGTGTGTGTGTGTGTGTGTGTGTGTGTGGGAGGGGACATTCCACACATTCTTGCTCTTCCTGAGGAAAGAGGAAAGCGTCACACACACACAACTGCTGACAGCAGGCGGAGGGAGAGGTGGGCATACACCCCTCTAAGGTCATTCACACATCCGCCTCTTCTTTCAGCCCTCAACCCATCAAGCTCTCAAAGTCTCAGCCATCCATCCATCTGACAGTAGTTTTCATTTTGACAGGAACATTTCGGCTGCTGTCAGGCTACATCACTTTCCTGTAACTTCTTGTTAGCCTGCTTAAATTTTGTGTGATATTTCAGGCCTCAAGAGTCTGCTTTCATGAAACTCATGGGGAAAAAACATTAGCACATTAGCGACTTAGCTGGACCTGATCGTCTACATGGAAAAAATAATTGCTTCTCTTGCTTTACTCTCGCTCTCAGCTATGAATGCATGAACACACACACACACACACACAGGCAAGAGGATGCCAACAAGAACAGTGGCTCGTCAAAGCTCCATGGGGGTAGCTACGCCAGCAGTGACGCACTGCTGCTCTCCTGCCAGCTTATGGTCACTGAACACTCATAATGGTTTTTTCTTTTGGGTAGTTAGGTGGACAATATGTCTTTGTTTATGTCCATGTGGACCGAACGAGAGGCTGGTAAGTTTTGATCCTTCATTTTTTTGGTCCTACTATTAACTTCAGTTGCCATTTGTTTTTAATTATCTGCATCTCAACCACACTGAGCCTCGCTGTGCACAGAGTGTGTGACGCATCGAGACAGGGTTGTTGATGGAATATAAGGAAAGGCCCCTAAATTAAAGGAAAAATCAAATAAATACCTTTTATGAATTAAACAGAAAGACAAGCTGAAGGACGGCTTTTTATTTTCTGTAAATATATAAACCCTTTGAATTCATTAGCAAAACACACAGACACACACTTAGTACATAAAGACTCACAGAGCTGCACACTGTTCACTTCTGTCAGAAGACTCCTAAATTTTACAGAAAGCTTTTTACAAAGCAAACTTTCATTTCAAGAATGATCACACAAGCGGTATCGTCACGAGGATAAAAACATTAACCAGTAAGGCACAAAATTAATTTAAGCTCATCGTTCATTCATTCATTCACTGTCTCACTCATGCACAAACACATTTACACACAAAGCACAGGCAGCACATTGGCTACTGAAATGTTCGAACTGTCTTTTCTTCTGCAAGGCAACAATAAGTTGCACAGCACTGCAGAATGATGGCCAGTGGGCCATTTTCTGTTTATTCCTCTGTTCCTCTTTGCGTCTTTCTCGCTGACCTTTCTTAAGAGGCAATCCACCCTGTGTTGCCCAGAGCCATGGAGAGATCTCTCAGTCTGTGTCTATTTGACAGGGGTTTTTTCCCGCTTTCTGCGCTCTTACATACAGCTTCAGGAAGTCCTTGTAGCGAGGCGCGCAGCCAAGCCAGGCTTCGCCAAAATGAACAGAGCCAGTCAAAAGGAACTCATCCCCTCCAGGATGCACACCGCACTGTGCTGGAACATTGATGCGTCCACTCCAGCGCCGTCCTTTGGCTCCACTCCAAGCAAACACCCTGCTCTTCTGTCGGAACAGCCGACTCAGAGTCACCACGGCAGCAGCGTGGTCGTTAGTGCCCGGTGCCACTGCTTGAAAGATGCCACTGCCGGCTACAGAGACAGGAACAGAAGAGATAAAGAGGACATTTAATCAATCAATCAATCAATCAATCAAGGATAGTGTGTGACTACGTAACTGAAACTTCTGAAACAAAAGACACTAAAAAAAAAACAATAATACCAATATTATGTGCACCATTACCACTACCTCTCAATATCATGTGCAATACTACTCCTCATTATTATTAACGTTTAGTATCATGTGGATTATCCTGTTGATTATCAGTTTCAATATTACTTCTCTTTTGCTACCTTCAATACCACTGCCAATTTAACTGTCAAAATTTCTGTTTTTGGTCATTTTTAGTTAACTTTTGCCTAAACTCGTCTTTCTTAACAATTTCCCTCGGGATTAATAGAGTTCTATCTTATCTTAACTGTTGGAAACTGTCATTACAAATGAAAAGTTCAATTAATAAGGAATAAAAGGTCACATATTGACAATGTCTTTAAAGAAAGGTAATATGTGTTGTCAGTTTCTTTGTTGCGAGTTACATGAGAAGCTATCAGTCCCTTGTTTGTATGGCACATATGTAGTGTGAGCCAGCTGCCACTTAGCCTAGCTTAGCATAAAAACAGACTCCCTGAAGTCTCTGCTGGTCTAAACAGTCGAGATATAACATCTTACTTGGTGAGCGATTTGTTTCCTTTGAATGGAGCCAGGCTAGTTTCCCACTGTTTCCAGTCTTTATGTTAAGCTAACATGGTTCTGGCTCTAGCTTTATCATTATCGTAGGGACATGAGAGCACTAATGATCTTCTCATCTAACTCACGACAGGAAAGGGAAAAAGTGTATTACCCAAAATGTCAAACTATTCCTTCAGTGTGTACATGTGTGCTTGTGTTTATGTATTTACCAAAGTCACTGGTGCACACAGCCATGAGGACCTCTTCATCAGAGCACGGCTTGCAGGTGACTAAAATGGAAAACATGAAACATTAAATACGCTCACAATAGGAACCACATTTGTTCTTATTTCCATGATTCATTTTCTTTGGTCATTAGCTTTTGTACCATCCTGTGACTTTTGCCACGCTTACTCTGTTTCCTGTTCTCTCTTGCTCTCTGCACTGGTGGTGCTTACGAGACCAAAGAGAGACATCAAGAGAGTATGTGAATGAGGACAGCAGGTGAGGGAGGAGACGTAATCACAGAATTACCCCTTGACCCTGTCAGCTATAAAAACAGCTATAAACCGTCCAGACACACACACACACACACACACGCACACGCACACACACACACACACACACACACACAGGCTTTCTTCTGTCTCATTAGGGGAGCAGTCCAGCCTTTCTCTCCACCCACCGCTTGACTCATATGGGTGGGCTACCCAACATTCCCTGTCTTGGTTTTGGGGGGAGGGATGTCTGTTCTTGATTGACAGTTGAGAGACGATTGGCTAACTCTTTTGCTTGCCCCTAACGTGACCTTTTGATTGGTCTGCTTGTTTTTGTAAGTCTGGCTGAGACAAGGGAGAGTGGGAGTGAGGAAGTGGGGGAGGTGTGGGTGTCGGAGCATGTAGGTGAGATGAAGAAACAGGGGTGAAACAGAAACGTGCCCTTTTGTCACTTTCACTTTATGTCAGTGAGAATGGAGTTGCATGCATGAGCGGTTTTTGAAACATTTGTGTTTTGGTGTGTTTACATTCATTCAAACAGTACTGGAAGAAGTATTAACAATGCAGCTACAAGGGACTTTCATTTTGTGTTGATTCTGGTGGCCCCTGTTGACAAAAGCGGTGTGAGCACCACTGCCTCATGTCTAAAGATCTGGATCTGGCTATCATGTGCATTTGTTTTGAAAGTGAGTAAAAGAAAGATGCAACGGGTTGGCGGCCGACGTGTCCTGGAAACCTAAAGCGTCAGCTTTGGACGAGTTGGGAATGAGACTCAAAAATCTGCGTTTCATACAAATAGGCCCTTTAAACACGTGTTTGCAGGATACATAGCGATGAGGGAATGTATCTATTTGTGGCTATATGTAAGATTAATAACAGCAATATGTTTTTGGTTATACAAAGTCAACTTAGTTTTAGCGCTGTACCACCAGACTACAAAGCAGCTTCTTTCCTCAGACCGTGAGACTTCTCAATTCATCCTGAGCACTCCGCCAAAACTTGAATGATTTACCCAACCTATTTAAGTCTGAATCCGACCTGGTGATGGCCCTTAAGAATAACTATAATAACTAGAGTATGTAGAACTAACCAGTTTTCTGTGTTTCATAACCAGTTAAAAGGTCCTTGTAGTAAGTCCTGCATTCAAAAGTATTAGCAGCATAATATACTTAAGGTATCAAAAGTAAAATCACTCATTATGCAGAATTCCCCTATTAATGTTATATGAATATACCATTGGATCATTATTATTTATGTATTAATATAAAAGTGGTATTTTCATGTTTGTAGTCGGTCAGAGTGGAGCTGATTTTAACTATTTCATACAACGTTGGGTAATTTAATCTACAACAGTAGTAAATCCCTCTGACAGTTACACTTAAGTAACTTAAGTATTAAGTAATACTTAAGTAAATGTACTTTTGCTTAAGTATTGCTTAAGTTATGCTATTTTCCAACACTTGTTCTTCAGAACAACCTAATTTGCTTATACTTTGCCTTGTATATATGATTTTTCCAATAACAGATAGTGAATACAGTTTTTTTTCAAAACGTTTTTTGTTCACAACTTAAAGCAACATTTTGTGCGATTTGGTGCCCCCCACAGTTTCTGAATGCAACACCACTGTCGTTAATACAAATCCCACGTCTGTAACAATTTGTCAGACGTAATGTAGGTGCTGACTACAGACAAAACTCATTACATCATAACAATGTTACGTGTTGTTATATTGCAGTCACAAGTGATGAGGCTGAGACAGAGACACCATTTACCCTGTAACAAGACCATCAACATGATTTTGAAGCTGTTATTTTAGGGTAAAAAAGTAAACATTTGGAAATTTGCGAAATTAGTGGTGAGGGTCGGAAAATGGCCATGAGTACTGTAAACAACTTGCGGCAAGAGAAAATGTTCTTATAATGCTGTATGTTTGAACTTGTAAGTGACCAGTGAAACTCTGATTTGAACTTTAAAAAACTAGAATTAGGCAAGTAGATACCAACATTCAGTGTCTCTGTTCACACAGAAAATCACAAGAACCGTTACTTTTTCTGGTGGAACAAGTCTCAGTGCCTATAAAAGCCAACAACACAATACAAATAATGAACAATTATAATACGATGATAATAATAATAATACATTCTCTTACCTAAACCAGGGTGCAGGTATGGATACATGTGTGTCCCGGGCCCCTGACTGGGCACCAGCTCGTACTGGAAAGCCGTGATCCTCCGGCTGATGTCTGTCTGAGGGACGGCCTCCACAAAGAGAGCTCCCTCTGCCAGGCTGAAACAGTGCACCGTGCCCTGAGCGTGGTCCTTCTCTGCCAGCAGCAGCGTCAGATCCCCGGCACGCTCCAGATACACATGAGAACCCTGAACACGAAGGACCAGGAGCGCACATATGAGCTCCATCCATCTGACACATCATACAGTAGTGGTTATGTTCTGAATGTTCATTTCTTAATATTGGTGTCATAATGTACCTGGGAGTACGTGTGGGGTTTGATGCACACATGGAGACCTGCCATGTGTCCAGATGAGGGCTCTGTGTTTGGCCGCAGGTTGACAATGATGGCTCCTGTGGGGTAGAGCCACTCCAGAGACCCCTGAGAGCAGCGTAGGTAGATCTGCTCCACATCTCTACGGTGAGACTCATGGCTCAAACCACTGCAGACGAGAGGGCGGATTATATTTTCACATTTTTAATAACAGGCACGCAGTTTGCTCTCTGAAGATTTGGATCAAATGCCTGAAATCGTCAAGCAACCAACAATAAGGAAACTTGGATCCAGGACTTCAGAGCCCTAAAAATGTTCCTGTATAAAAATCTATAGTGCCAGAGTTATGGAAACATGTGCAAGGGATTTAATGATACTGCAACATTCATTAAGAGCAACTCTGGCACAGCTGTCTGCCAACAAATCTCTCACTTTGGACGGATGCGGTCGCTTGTCTCTGATGTGCATAAGCTACCTCAACACCAGGAACTGATTGGGCTATTAAGTCGTTAGAAGTCGGAGGCCGGGAAACTTTACAACACACAGTGCGAAGTCATTTTTTATGACTTGGGGACTTGGAGGAGTGTTCAAAGGCCCCATAGAGCCATATTTACTCAAGATAGGAACCGGAACAGAGACATTCCTCTGATCACAAGGACGTTTCCATAATCTTAAAGGTGCAGTATGTGTTTTTGGAGAAGATATTTTAATCAGAAGAGAAAGATCTTCACTGACTGATTTTAAAACAACCTAAATACACAAACTCTCTTTGTTTTCACGACTGAATAAACAAACTGACCTTAAAGGACAACACAGCTTCATACTGTTTTACTTTGTTTATATGTGGTGGACCCTGCCACCTTTCTAGCTTCAAACAGTGTTCTGGGAGGCTTATTTTTCCTTCCTTGTTTATTCAGTTGTGGAGAAAAAACAATATATCTGAGTTTGTATATTCACTTAATTAATATTGTAAAATCCTGAGTTTTAATTTCTTCTACAAAACTACACAGTGCCCCTTTAAAGTGAGTTTTAGCACATGGAGAATCTTGTCAAAGTGGTTAGATAAAGGCACTTCCTGTGAACATTTAATTGTTTTTACCATTTTTTTTCATCTTGAGAGGACAGATTGTGGAGAAAGACTTTAATACAAATGCGAATTTAATACGAATTTACGGAGATCTGACGTCATAAGAAGTAGTAACCACAAGCGGTGGCACAAAGCGGCCAAAAGCATCCTGCGCTACTTTTCACCGCAGATCTGCAGGAGGATGTGAAAGTCACTCATTCTACTCTGACCTTCCACTGCCCTTCCTGAGGATTACATGGAAATCTTAATCAAACACCCATGCGTCTAATTACCCCTTTGAGCCCGCTGAAATCCCCCGTAATGCGCAACAGAACCGGTTCAAAGAAACAGCCTCCCCCTCACACACGGCTGAAGCTCCTATCATGACTCCCACACAATTTAATATCCACAGATGAGAGTTCAAAGTACATGAAAGTGCAAGATCACTTTACAAAAAAACGTTACGATTTTGTTATTCCTGAAGAAAATGACTCTAACATGCTGATAACATTCCTGAATCGTGCGCTAGGTGTGTTTTCTTTGTCTCCAGTGATGACAGTACACTCTCCTTCTCTGGTCGGTTGCTTGTTATCTGCTCCTGAACTCATCCTCACCTTCCCCGCCAGCTGCACTGGTCGCTGGAGTACTGCGCCACCGCCCCGCACAGGAGCGCAGCGGTGATCCAGTGCGCAGCCCACGGCCGGAGCATGGTGGCCCGTCCGCCCCGGCGGTCACCGGATCCCGCACAGCAGACCAGCGATCCCGCGCGCTCTGCTGCTCCCGAACCGCAATATCCAGCCGCGAAATATCCCCCAGAGATCCGTTCGGCGCGCGCGGACTACATGGCGGGTTCAGCCGAGGCAAACGATGCGTCCGAGGCAGGAAAACATTTTGACAAGAGATGTCTGAGAGACGGAGCCGTGTGTGTGCGCGCGCTGCAGGACGACAGACTGTTAAAAACACTTCTGCTGCGTGCGCTCTGCGTCACATCACCGGGGGCGCGTGCCAGAAGCGGAGTTGACTTGAGTGACACGCGAGCGGCCGCTCCAAACCACCCCCACATGTTCCCACTGAAGGATGTGTGTGTGTGTGTGTGTGTGTGTGTGTGTGTGGAGAGAACGCCCTCGAGCTTATCATTTCAGCCTAAAAAGTGCCATCAAACTTTTACGCACGTGAAATCGGACCACTGATTGGTAAAGAGCACTCACCAGAGCCCGAGACAGTGATAATCAATAATTGGAGCAATGTTTGAAACGTTCACAATGAAAAGATAGAAAGAAAAAAAAATACAAACAACAAATAAAAGTCACACAAACGGTCAACTTTTTAGTTTTAATTCACTTCCATTCGGCCTATCAGCTCCTTGTGCTCAGTTAAATCCGCTCAGTGCCAGAGACAAACAGTGCAAGCCTGTGTGTGAGTGTGTGTGCTGGCTTTGCAAACAGATGGATCATATTAAAGCAGTGAAAATGAGAGCAGCATGCAGGTTTGGAAGAGCAGCATCCAAAGACTGCTGCCGCTCCCTCAAACCTTCACTAAAAACCTCTGCAGTCGGTAAAGATATTCGGGATTATTCATTTGGGATTGTCTGTTTTATAACCACTTTTTCCGTGTCAGTCCTGTGTTTCAATAGTCGACCTGCCTCTTGGGAAAAGAGAAAGGCCTTGACAGAACAAATAGTCACACGTGTGCTCCAAACGTCTGTTTGGTTCTCGGGCGGTTTTCCCGTGAGAAAACAGTCGGAACAGCAAGCATGTTACTGACTCGTCACATTCCCCCACACAGCCAGAGCTATGTAACGCATTTCGAGAAATACCGAAACACAGACTCCCCTACACACACACACACACACACACACACACACACACACACACACACACACACACACACACACACACCCCACTTCCCCTCACTCACTCACTCACTCAGTGCTGTTGAGTAAGCCTCTGTGTTGGGATAGCCAGTTAAAGTATCAAAACTCATTCAGAGAGATTTTTATATGAACATTTTATAATATTAATAAAATATTATTCATTTCCCTTTTTGTGATCGCTCTGGACCTCACTGTGCTGCAAGCCAAAGGAAACCTTCGTTTGACTGCAAAACACTCAAAGTGTGAGTGAATGGAGTCTGTAAACACTTTCTGACAAGGCAGTGATGTAGGGATTTGTAGGCTAACCAGGAAGTTAGCATCGCCCAGGTTCCCTCTACAAAGCTGATGGGATTTTTGAATTGGATTTTGGAATATCGCCAAAAATAAACACAAGTTTATGATACTAACACGTTTTGTTCAGCAAGATAACCTTCACAGATGAACGCCACACATCGCTAGAGGTAAAAAGCTAACGTTAGGCTATAAACAGACAACATTGCAGTCGCATGACTTAAACGTTACCACCACTAAGCATCTTACTATACAATTACTATACAGGTTTTCTGTCAGTTGATCAACCTACAGGTTGTAAAGTTAGAGTTAGAATAGTTTTGAGCTAAAGTCCACCTAGGGAGTAGACGAGTCTCCATGTTTGGGATGATGACGTTTAATGTCCCTGACAACCTCTGTAGTCTCATTTAGCCACCTGTTAGCAACCACTGTTTTTAAGACACGTAAGCGGTTTATAATTAATTTAAGGATGAATTTTATGACATAGAACAAAATGTATCTTAAGCCTGTGGTAACTACAGACCTTCTTTCAGGCATTTAACCGAAAACCCATTCAAAAAACCCATTGACTTTGAGACGAGGGAACCAGATGTGCAAAAATGCTAACCAATTTCCGTGTTTTGGACTCATTACTGCATCAATCTATAAACAGTTTATAAGTTGTAACTAATGGCTTCGATCACTATTTGTTAATGCTTTATAGATCATTTAAGCCAGTAATGAGGACAACACTCTGTTATGGGAAAGATCCTTGACCTTTGATTTATTGGATCATATTTCCACTTTACTCCTGTAAAATGGCTGCAGAGGATGCTGACCAAAAAACTATTAATTACTTCATTCATTAAAGGTGCAATATGTAAGAATTTTGGTAGAAAAAACATTCAAAACTCAACTAAAGTTAAGAAATTGTTTTTCAGGCCCATTTTTAAATGAACAAAAACATGTTGCACCTTTAAGCTTAGGTGCATTGACAATCCCTCGATCAAACGACCTGACAGGCAAGGTGATTTTCTACACTTCCCTTCTAATGCACAAAACATATTCCCCCAGTTCCTGGAATTGAAAAAGATGTAAATTGAAGCCCAAAGATCTGGAGTTAGCCAGGCGAGTCTGACCTGAGTCTAATCTTGTCACCACAGCCGAGGAAGTCTGAGCTGCTGATGTGCCGTTTGACCTCATGTGCTCCTTCACCATGTGAAGTATTTACAGAGCAGCAGAGCCTCTGACCTGCTCCCCTTCTCCCCCCCGCCGTCACCTGGCTCTTCTCAAGAGGCCTGACAGGAGGAACGCTCCGTCTGTCCACACACTGCTTCCTCACGGAGCCACACACACATTCCTCTATCTCTGATTTCAGTCTACATGACCTTTATTTCCTCACAACTCGCGCACAGCACGCTCCTCTCTCTTTTTTAAAACCTTTATTTACCCACAGGGTCCAACGGAGGAGCTCCCAACTGGATCTGTTTGGAGGGTTAAGAGCCTTGCTCAAGGGCAGCTTCACAGTCGTTGTTGAAGGAGGAGGAAACATCACTCAGCAGCACCAACAACTTCATACTGAAGAAAGCAGTACAAAAGCAGTGAAAATGAAAATGAATGAAATGTAATTCAGGCAGACCAGCTTACTGCACAGACCTATAGCAGACACATACCCTTGTTTCCTGAGGAAGTAAAGCAATACAACCTGCATAAGACCTAAAACATGCAGATGCACTGTTTTGGGACCATCTCTTGAGAGGGAACACCACAGCATCTATCCTACAAGTCTCTCTGAGCTGTCTTTGTCATATGAACTGTGTGCTAGTATCTGCCTGTTTACATGGAGGATAAAATGTGCAACATTTCTGCATTGGTATGGGTTGCAATTGTATAAACATAGGCAATCCAACAAATTATTGTCATTATGGAGCTTCCCAATTGACCAGCAATTGAAAACATGACGGACAGTGAAAAATCTGGAGGCACATTAAGCGATATGTCAAGAGAAAACAACATAATTGATAAGTCATGACCCAATGTTAGCATTCAACAACTTCCTTGCTAATAGTACAGTCTGATTACATCCCATACAATATCTTCAAATCAATAACAATGTATCTGCAATTTAAATAATCTGAAAAGTAGTTTAACTTGAATTTCACAAAGCTAATTAGCTTTCACAGGAGCATCACCATTTGATTAAGTTTCTGATTTACCTTGTTATATTATAACAAACTGAATAGAACAATAAAGTAAATGATTGTAGAAGGAGAGAGATGTTGAAACAAAGGAATGTGGTAAAGTTCCAGGTGAATGAAAAAGCCTTGAGTGTGTGACCTCTGTCAGCTCTCTTCACCCAAACACACCCAACTTTTATCTCTTTTTCTTATCAGCTGCACTGCCAGAGAGCATACGGCTGTGTAAGTGCATATGTGTGTGTGCATTTTGTTTCTACGTACATGCACGTTTATTTGACCAGCGAGGGCAAGCAGGCTCCAGGGTCAGGGTCATTCATTGTGTGTGTGTGTGTGTTATCAGGTCTGATGTCTGCAGAGAGACAGAGTGTAAACACTGAGTAAAGCTCTGTTTACGCTCTTTCTGAGTCTCTTTCATAGATTCTCCATTAGAGCTCGCTCTGATCATCTACCAAGTGCTTCATCACGAGGGCAGAGTGGGTAAAGCAGACAGGATGTATGTAGACAGAGTGCGGCCTTACTTAAACAAATCACTTTAGTTCGTTACATTCTTAAATATATGGTCTCCATTTGGTGGACATTTATCCAAAGCACCTTATAGCTCAATGACTGCGTATATGAGAGTGACCACAAATAACTGTCAGGCCTGCTGTTCACTCAAATATTTAGCAACAGTCATGGTTAGCAGAGGTGATAAATGTATTCAGCGTGTGTCCAATAAAAAGTTATGAGGGATTAAAAAGCCCAAAAAATGTACTAACACAATGCTAATGTAAATATATGCTAACATGCTGACAATGAAATGTGAACTGATTTTAAGCAAATGCAATGTTTATCATGTACACCATCTCAGTTTATCACGTTAGCCTGCTAACGTTTGATGATTAGCTGCAAACATTAAGTACAACTGAGGCTAATGGGAATGTCATTAGCATAGCATGAATTGATTATTGAATGAAGGTATTTCCAACACTCACCAACTTTTGACCTGATAGTGGAGCTTGAGGAAAATTCAGTGGATCACCAACGTTATCATAATTTATCCACTGGGAGCCATGAATGTACAAAATTATGTGCAAGTTGTTCTCATAGATGTTGAGGTATTTCACAGAATAATGGTTGATCTGAAGGTGGAGGATCACCGAAGTCATCAGGATACGTCCTCTGGGGACCATGGATGTCTGTGCATAGTGTCACAGCAATGCTTCTGATAGTTGCTGAGATCTTTCAGTTGGGACAGACCAACTGACCAGAGCTAGCCTTGTAGCATGAAAAATAAACCCAGTCACCACATACTTAAAGGGTAACTCCATGAATTTTATACACCAGAAAGGTGTGTCCTTTTGAAAAGGAAGAAGAATGTGTGGAATCAAAAAAGGTGTAATTGCTGGTTCTGCAATGCTTTTCCAAACCTGTTGCCTAAATTACCCACAATGCAATTTAGCCTCTGAGTGACATCACTGGAGGCAATTTATCAGATTACATGCAGCTTCCCCTGGAGCCACAAAATACTTTTTTCTTTTTACACATGCAGTCGTACTCCACTTTACACTTTAATGTGTAAAATTGGTGGAGTTACAATCAATTCAAATCTTGCAAATCAGAGCCAAATGATAAACAATTATTAATTGAAAAGAAAATAATCTGCAATTATTTTGATCATTTAAGTTACTTTTTAAGCAAAAATACCAGACAGTAAACTAAATATCTTTACCTTTTAGACTGAAAACAAGCTATTTGAATACTCAACCTTGGGTTTTAGGAAATGTCTCTTCATAAAGACAAAAACAATGAATCAACTAACCAAGAAACTAATCATCAGATCAATCAACAATTATCACTGGTCGCAGCCCTACTGCAAAGAATGACATGTCTCAGGAAAACACCGTCTTGTTTAAGTGTTTGTGTATAGAATTACAGAGGGGGAAGAAGGGTCTAGATGGAGAATGAGTGCTAAGTGGATGTGATATTTTTCTCAGCCCCTACACAGCACTGTACTGTGGGTGGCAGAGGCCTGGGGGTTTTCACCTCAAACCCCAGGCTGAGTCAGGCCAAACAGTCTTACAATTTATCAAAAACAATGAATTCAAGCCAAACTTCTAATATGGTGCAGTGACTCTGTGCCTTCACACCACTGTGCAAATGTACATTCAGTCTATGATAACAAACAAAGGTAGTGAAAATAAAACTTTGGCAGAGTCGAAGACCTCTCTCCAGTTTTTTTTACTGCAACTGCTGTTTCCTTACAAACTGCTGCGGCCAGATTTACAGTAAGGCGGACCACGTCGCCGACCCAGGAAACAACGCGGGAGATTTTGTGGGGAAAGGTCTGTTTACCTTTGGGCAGAAAAACTCCACAGTCTGTGAGGTAAAATAAACTTTTTGTGTGTGTTTATGTATCAGAACTGTTCTCTCTTAAAGAGGTTATTGTTCTTTAGATTTCATAAGAGACCCAGGGAAAGAAAAACAAATACGCAGTATCCATGGTTGTACATTTGTAGCAGATGTGTGTGTGGATCTGATTTTGCACGGTTGCATCAGAGAAGACTGTTAAGAAATCAGTGAACGACTCAGGCTATAAAACATCTCACCCTCAGTAAGTTGAACCTTCTGCGATGACACGCTGATCATTTCCTTTAAAGTTTAAGTATAAAGGTTAGCATATACCAGTCTCAGTCCACACAAGATTAGAAAACACAATATCATTTTATTCCTCCAATGGTCAACACTGGCAATCATCACATCCTCTGGCACGATAAGAGTAAAATATAAAGGCCTTTAATATGTAATTAATTTACCAAAGCATCCCTTCTTGTTTTCTTTCTTGCCAAATCATTCAACTCTGGGTCAGGGTGTGGTGGCCTCTATTAGCTTAAACATCCTTGTTTGAGCTTTTAAAAGGAAAAGTTGTCAAAATATTGTCTTTCTTGCCTATTATTTGATGAGAATATCAAGGCCACTCTCATATCTGCCGGTTGAATATGAAGCTATATCCAGGAGCCTTTGCACAAAGACGAGAAACAAATGGAAACAACTAGCCTGGCTCGAATGAAAGGTATCAAAGTCTGGCTATAAGCACCTCTGAAGCTCAGTTTAATCCACACAAAAACTGAAGTGTAAAAATGAACACAAACTGCACCCATATTGCTATTTTTTTGTACGTATTAATCGACTACTAACAATAATACTATCAATGACTTACAAGCACTGTGTGGTTCTATCTGACGTCACTCAGGCAGAAATAGTAGTATCATCCGGCATTTACCTGAAAGCTACTGTATTGTGACAAGTGACCAAATGAAACAGGTCGTTTCCTTGAATAACATCTCAGTTACAAGTATGAATAGAGACTTCAAACATTCTTGTTCACTGACTTTCCAGAGGGCATTTAAAAATATTACATTTCTTTACTTTTGCACTTCTTACATCTTTTAAATCTACTGTATTTCTAGTTTTATTTACATGATTGTATTTATTTATTTAATCTTTTATAAACTGTCTTATTTCCTGTTTCTTTTTCTAGTTTATGTATTGTTATGCTTTTATGTAAAACACTTTGAATTGCCTCGTGTATAAAATGTGCTTTTCATATAAACTTGCTTTGCCTAAACAGACGTGATATGAAGTGTTAAATACTGAGTTTTAGAGCTATTGGTAGGCTCATTTTGTAACCTTTGGAAAGAACCACGATAGATGTTTCCTCTTGTTTCCGGTCTATGTGCTAAGCTGTCTGCCGTAGCTTCATATTTTATGGCCAGATATGAGATGGTGGTTTCAGTTTTCTCCCAGTGCTGTAGATCAGGTGTGAGGCAGAGAAATCAGGGCTGGGATGTGTCGTTCCATCAACTCTGCCAAGTAAATCTTGAAGAACATTTCCACATTCTTTCCCATGCATAAAAACATCTTTTAACACTTACAATAAATAATAACCATCTCTTTCCTTTGTCTTGGTAGTCTCCATTCCAGTGTTCAGTTCACGTTTCCTGTTATCACCTGCCTGCCAATCCCACAGTCCTCTGCCTTCCTCTCAGCTGCCTGTTAAATCTGCAGGAGTCCTCCTGTCTTCTCTGTCACCCTGAGCAGTCAGTTGAAATGGAAGTAATCTATTCCTTCCTTTAGCTGCAAAGAGTTGAGGTTTTCCTCCAGGACGCCTCCTGTCATGTCCTACACATTGAACAACAATATGAGTGAAGCAACAGGAACAAAAAGCATGGTGGAAGGTCAACACTAAAACACAAGAAAGCATCTAACTCTTGTATTTGCTTTGTCTTTTGAAGGTGCTATTTGTAAGAAAAGTTGATTTTTGAGTCACATTCCCAACGCTTTGGGATTGTAGGACGGGTCGGTCACCATCCAAAAATCAACCTCTCTTACAAATAGCACCTTTAAATGAAGGAATGAAAGTCCTTCATGTCTTCAGTATTCTCTACTGTTTGTTTTACCTACTGAACTACAGTCAAAGGTTATTTACAGTACACTCAGTTTAACAAAGTTCACATGAATTGTATAGTTGTTGATTATATTTATTTGACATCTAGGAATAAAAAAACATGTGATTGAGTCCAGGTGTGAGTGTGTGTGTGTGTGTGTGTGTGTGTGTGTGTGTGTGTGTGTGTGTAATATAGAACAAGAGAGAGGGAGAATGATTGAGTCCAGGTCTCCTTGTCCTCTGACTATAATTACTTCTCCCAATTCCCATAATTGAGCAATTAGTAGCCCCCGTAGGTGGGGTCACTCTGGATTTGATGTCTGAATCTGGCTAGGTGGTAAATAGGCAATTAGTGATTTGGCTGCCAGAACAGCCGTGTGTGTGTGTGTGTATGTGTGTGTGTGTGTGGTATTTTAAATTAATAGAAACTGAACGAAAAGAGAGCACAAAATGTTCAAAACTCGACAGTGGCAAAAACATCAGACGTTTGCACAAGCATCATGTGATCAAAGATCAGGCTGCTGTCTCTACCCATTTCCTGACTGCCCTCTGTGTGTGTGTTTGTGTCTGTGTGTGTGTTATGTCCTGTGCCGGGCACACGCCCTTGATCATTATGTCGTTAACTTAGATTACAGACCTGAGGGACAGGCGGCCAGAAACAGCAAACATACAACACACAAACACGCTTTCTGCTCACCAGTTTAACACAGATAATGAAAGGGGCGGAGGCATCTTTGTAGTGCTGCACTGGGATTTTTGGCTTCGGTCTTTGCTGGAGGGATATCAGGAGAGAGAGAGACAAAAAGCACATATCATTGTTGGTCACAGCTTCATAGAAATCCAATTCACTGGAATAAAGTGGTTGTGACCTTCCGTTTGAATCTTATCTTATGTAGCTTAAAAAGCTCATCCTTGGCTTGAGGACCTTGTTTACATTGAATCACAATAAACCCGTTGTACTTAGTATCCACAGTGGTTGCTCTCACCTTGGATTCCTCATACGTGTAAAAGCCTTTCTGGATCTTGTTCTCATCGACATCACAGAAGGCCTTCACCTGATGAATGAATCAGAATGGTGGTGAAAGTGAAAAAGGAGACGTTTTCCACCAGTTCTACCCACTGATAGGCAGAAAACAGTAAACAATAGAAATAATTTGGCTGGTGTTTCACATCTGACTGGCAGTAACGTACCTTCTCCTGATTGGTCGGGCTGAGGCAGCGGTACAGCTTCCGGCCCTGTTTCCCAGCATTCCATATGGTGAAGCTCTCCCATTGGCTAAGAACTCTCTCCTGCAGGAAGTCCACTCGCAGCTTCCAAATGGTTTCTCTGGAAACAGAGGAGATGAGTACAGGATGAGAGGGTGGATACAAAAGCAGGAAGTGTACACGCTTTAAATGAGAGATGCTGTCAAGATTGTTGGATTCATTGAGTGAGAAAAAGACTTTTGAACTGAGGAAGAGGAGTGGACAGATATACTATACGCAGTGATGGGATATAACTAAGTACATTTACTCAAGTACTGGACTGAAGTACAACTTCAACATACTTTACAATATCAGGCAGGTTGTTATAATGTCATGGCTGATGTTAGGGTGTATATTCCACCATCACCTCCTTCTGGTGACTGAACTGACTATGGAAGATTTCACTAACCATGACTGAATGATATTTAAATGGAAACGATCGCTCAACCCTTGTGTTTAGATCATTTGGCTAAATTGTCGATGTGTTTACAGCCTGTCTGATCGTCTGACTGCTCGTGTTTTTCTCTCGCCAGACTGTTTTAGTGAAGTCGCCAAGTCCCTGGATCTCAGTAATTACTTTGTTGAGCACGATGCTGAAAACAACTGAAAGAAATTAAAGATACAACTTCAGAATTACGACCTAAACCGTATTAAACTGAAACAATCCTCTCTCCTCTTTAAATACATTTTCCAATAGAGTTCACTGTATTTAATAAAAACTAGACAGATTTTACAAGTGGATGGAAAAAATCATGCCTGTTTTAAATTAGCTTGTTTTCCTGTTGCATGCACCTTGACTGATATGCACAGCTGTGCACAGGCCTCACACACACACACGCACACACACACACGCACACACACACCTTTACACTCAGATACGTCTTCACACTTTTCACCCCTTCCTCCTCTCTCTCTCTCTCTCACACACACACACACACACATGCACACACACACCTTTACACTCAGATATGTCTTCACACTTTTCACCCCTTCCTCCTCTCTCTCTCTCTTACACACACACACACACAGGCATGCACTGATATTGAGTAATTATATGGACACATGCACAGGAGGTGCTCCACTCTCATCTCCT
Source organism: Pagrus major (assembly GCF_040436345.1). Taxonomy (NCBI): domain Eukaryota; kingdom Metazoa; phylum Chordata; class Actinopteri; order Spariformes; family Sparidae; genus Pagrus; species Pagrus major. Next base: position 26,132,091 of record NC_133215.1, on the reverse strand, counting down.
GATGTGAGTCTAACAGTGGGCCTCACATGACAAACAAACCCAAACCCACCACCATGGAGGAGCGCGGGTGGTCTCCAGAGTGTCCTCTGTACATTCTCCATACAGGCTTTGATTCTTCTAAGACATGGCAAAAACATGGCAGAGACTTACTATAAACTCTGTCTGTATACACATACTGAAGCCTTCATCCTCCTAATACCCTGCAGATCAAAAGGCAAACACACTTTCACACACTCTGGTGTAGATTCGCATACGCACGCTCACATTTATAAACACAGCCCTTCTGTGTTAAGAAGCCTCTCATCTCAGTTACTCATTGGCACCATCTTAACTTCTTTTAAACACACTTCTCACCTCACCAACATGGCCTCTACAATTACATGTGCGTGTGTGCGACACAGAGAGAAGATGATGGTTTCATTTGACTAAAGAGAGGAAGTAGGTAGGCTGTGGATGAGGAGGGGTGACAAGAAGTAGGGGAGAGTGGAAAGTAGGCTTGAAATAGGCATCCAAAAATAGACAGATGATAGATGAAGACAGAGAGGAGGATGATCGGCAAAGGAGTGCGTCAATGCGGGCAGATATACGAGGAGCGGACAGATGCAGCGGAGGGAGGAAGGAAGGAAGGAAAGACGGGAGGAGGGAAGGAAGGAGGGATAACAGGAAAAGATGGGATGAAAGGGAGAGAGCTGCGGGGGGAGGGAAAACAAGAAAGACCCTCTCCTTTTGGTGTGTTTTACGTTTTGAGGCACACCTGCAGACTCTACATGACCTTGCTGAAGTGCAGGCAACAGCAGGAGTGATAGGTCCTTCACACACCCACCCACAAACCCACCCACACACATACACACACACACACATACACAAGCATCAAGCTCAGATTCCCTCCCAACAGTGTGTGAGAGATACTGAACATTCCAAGCGGAGAAGAAAACAGGTTGAAATTCCTGATTAATATGCTGGGAAAGTGTCAGGAACTCCAAAAACATTCTAAAAATCTGAAGATTACGAGACATGGGTCCGTGTGTGTGTGTGTGAATTAGTGTGTGAGAGTATCAGTCCCTGAGAAAATCTGGGATGCCAGCAGGCAGCTGTGAGTAGGTGGAGGATCAACGCTGTGTCCAAGTATGTGTGTGTGTGTGTTTGTGATGGGGACTGACTCTTTCACAGAGTGTGTGGCAGCCTGCTCGTGGTAACGGTACACCAGCTGGCACTGATCGACTCTGGCCACGCCCCCTCCTTGGCGAATACTCTGGTAGAAGAAGAGCAAGTCCTCCGGTACTCCCTGGAGAGGGAGAAGTAAAGTGTGACAGGATCAACATCAGTATTACAGTTCTATATTAGAGCCCGATTGATGCATCATATGGCCGTTATTATTGGCTGATACTGGCCCACCACAGATACATTGTATTGGCAAACATTTTGTTGGATATGCACTGATATGAGATAAAGTTATTTATAATTATTAAATTCCCAGTAAAGTTTACTGTTTCTGTGCACTGATGTCATTTTAGACAATAAAGTTTATTGTTCACCTGTAAAATATCCTGCATCCACACACTGAAATCTGAATGTTGGTTCAGTCCGTTCAGGTAAGAACATAAGATAAATGAAGTCAAAGAGCAATTGTTTAAATGAACGTTTTAGTATCCTGATTATTGTCTGAATTGCCATTTTGTTTCATTCACTCAGCCTGACATTGTTCAGTTCAGTTCAGCTCAGACTTTTATTGTCCCTCGAAGGGAAATTTGACTTACAGAAGTGGGTAAAAACACAAACATAACATACAAGAGGACATAAGACATCCCGATAGAATAACAACCAAAAGAAAATAAAATGCAAGTGTTCAATCCATTGGAATGGTAGCGATAATAAAGTGCTGCCTAACAGTGCAGTTAAGGTTTTAGAGCAAAAAAAAGTGCATTTTTTCCACTTGGAACAAAGGAAAGTTCACACCTATTGCTCTATTGCTCCTCCAAGAGTGGATAGTCAGAGCAAGCCAAGATCGACCTTGCCATTTGTCCGTCTTAAATATCTGACATAGAAAGCTGCTGTGTGCCAATTATTTTGCTGGCAGTTTTTATACGATATTGGACAGCCGATTTTTGTCATGCCCTGAAAGATTACCATACCAGGAGATAAAACCATCAGTGTGTCCATGATTTCTCTGTGGGAGGAGCAGACATTTTGTTTTGTTTTCCCCAAACCAATCCAGGCCACTGGAAAGTGATGTGTTTTGCGGCGGATATGAGCAATCAACTTCATGTTTTTCACCTTGATCAATAACAATATGTTGATTTAAAGGGGAATTCCACCAATTTTACACATATTTACAGATGTTGTGGAGAACCACTGCATTCATGAAAACAGCTGCATCAATCTTATCTGTACTTGTTTTCTGTTACTATTTTTCACGAATGTCACTATACAGCTAGCTATATAGGAAGATTCTTACGTTCTTACTTAGCTCTGGTTGGTCAATTGTTTCTCTGATTGAGGGAACAGCTGTCACAAAGAGAGGTTTGGAGCCAGGCAAACATTTTAAAATAAAGTGAGCAGAAAATGGAGCTTAACTGAGGGTGGATTGACACTTGGACTGTGTTAAATTAGGGTAAGCAAGAAAGACATAAACGAGAAAGAAACACTAACACAGAGTGAAAAGTCTTTGGGAGCAGTTTTGGGTGTGAACTCTGACCTTGCCTCCCTCGTCAAACGGTCCGACCTTCAGGAACCAGCTCCTCGAGCAGAACCATGTTGGCATGACGACTGTGGGCCCATGAGACGTGTATACCTGAGACACAAGAACAGTTCAGACTATGTGCACAACATTTGAACATATACAGGCTATAAATCACATAATAATTGTCATATACTACTGTATACAGTGTTCATACTGGTCCCTGTGATGGGACCAAGTTTTGTACATTTTGCTGTCAAACCCTTGAAGATCAACGATGAATTTGTCGAAATGCTCCATGGAAATGTTTACTCAGAGAACTCAGGATACAACATGTCTATTTTTAAATGTCTTGCTCTATTTTAAACATAGTTGAGCCAACATTAAGTGTGTTAGTAATGTGTTGGGTCACTGCAAGTCAAAAGATATTCCCTCATTTGGTGCACTGACAAGGACAGGTTAAATAAGATTATAGACACGAGAGGTTAAGAGGGAACTACAGGACATGAGTACAGCTGATAATACAGTATTAGATGCTGAGAGTATAAATAAAGTTTTATCATTTTCATATAAAAATCGCTTCATGTTAAATGCAAACAAACAAACAAACAAACAAACAAGTCTGCACTCGGGCTTCCACAATCAAATCCTGAAAGAGTGTAATTAGATTCATCCTCATCATGCTCCCCCTCTCTCACACACACAAATACACACACCCGGTGCAGGAAACAACGTTTTATTTCAGCTTTAACAATAAAATAAATTCTTGTCGTGGTTAGAGACCATAACATTAATATCAGCTAAAACCTCTCCCGGATTTGGCAGACAGCTCGGGGATTTTTCCCAGTTGGCTTTCAGGAACAAACAGTCAAATCTGCGTAAGTTAACTTTGAATTCTGCAAACAAAACAGGTTAGAGTGCAGCCACATGAGCTCTCTTACAGAAGTGCGCGCTTCCTGGAGTGTGCAGGGGAAGGATACGAAATTCCACCCTCTGGCACGTGATCATTGACTAATGAGTTTGTTTTGGCCTCTCTTTCTCTTTCTAACCACAACCTCTTTAATACACCAGGACCACTTTACGGCCTCTAAAACTCTTTCTCGTTATACCCCCACCTCATGCCTACGCATCTCTCCAGACCCCCACCCCTTCTTGTTCCTTATTTTCATCTGTGTGTGAGTGAGTGTAAGTTTTTTTGTTCAGCAGCAGTGTTGCGTTTTGAATCGGAGGGTCATTCCAGGTGGATGTTTCTTCGTCACAAGTGTTCCAAATGCTGAGCTTATATATCTGTGTGTACATGTGCATGTGTGTATGATTGTTCTTATTGGAAGTGGAACACTACTGCATAACTGAAATGCATCACAGATGAAGAAAATTGTGAAAAACATCTGGATTCAGCCAGTCGAACAGCTGGACAGAATCGAGTGAGTGAGTGTGTATGTGTGTGTGTCCACCTACGTACCACTCCTCTCCCTTCTGTTGTAATATTGCAACATTTTGCAGATGTATGCTGTGGCCAAAAGCATGAATAAGAGGAATAAGAATGAGTTCTGGGAAACCAGGGGACAGAAAGGGGGAAAAAGTCAGCGTGGATGGGAGAAGTAAGTGGGGTTGGGCAGGTTTAGGATAACCATATCTAATGTACTACAGATGAACGCTCAGGTTCCAGCTCTGGATCAGGTTAAACAAGCACCACCCTGTGTAAATCTCTGGTTTAACTCCGTTCGATTCAGTTTCTTTTACCCAGAAACAGAAAGTAAAGGCACATAAAGTGAAGCAGGAGAAGGGGAAGGGAAAGGAGCTGCTTTTAAGCCCGCAGAATCAATGTATGATCTCATTCTCATGCTCCATGAAACTTAATATCATATAAATATCCTGGAATGTCTGCTAAGGAGTTATGCAGACGGTGTGTGTGTGTGTGTGTGTGTGTGTGTGTGTGTGTGTGTGTGTGTGTGTGTGTGTGTGTGAGAGAGAGAGTGAGTGAGTGTGTTTTAGAGAGAGCGGGTCCAGGTTGTCTTGTATCCTTGGTGACAGTGTGTTTTGTTCAGTTGATTTCCATCTCTACATAAATAGAAAAACTGCCAGTGGTTTACTTTTTATATCACTCGCTCCCTTATCATTTGGTGATTAATGGGACTATTTTGTGTGGTCAAAGTATTTAGTTGTAAAAGTTGAAAGTGTAAAGATTTTCACTTAAAAACACCTTGTGTAAGATATGGCTTACTTCAAAGGTCACTCCAAACAAATAGGGGGCAGAATATCATCTAACTATAAAGGAAAGAGTCGCTGTCCATCTGCCTGCTGTATGTATCTACTTCACACATGGCAGGGTGCTGCTGAGGACCCAAGGAAGCCTGGTGTCAAATTTGGTGCAATTTGGACATGTGAAATGTTCAATATAAAAGCTTTCAATAAACAGCGAACACTACTCTGTGCGACAGCGGCAGCGCAGTTTCAGCGCTCTGGCTTCATGACTCTGCAGACTAAAGGGCTCACATGTGATCCCCCCTCTCGTGATCTCATGGGGAAGCAGATGTAAACAAAATGTTGCATCAGTGTGGTGCAACAACTTGCAGAAGGTTACATGAGTCTGGAAGAGTTAGGTGACACAGTCAAAAGGGGTTGTCTATTCTTCAGCGAGAATTGGAGGTGAGATTTGTTGAAGTTTCTGTCTGCAGAATGCTAGCTAACGTTAGCCTAAAGTGCTAAAAAGTTCATCATTGCTTGGCGAAACTGTCAGCTGCCCTGGGATGCCTCTCTCATTTGTTGCTGTATTCTGGCTCGGAAAGTACGGATGTAATCATGCAGATTTTAAACCATAAATATCAAAAACGTTTGCTATTATCTTGGCGGCCCTGATGGGCCTGTGAGCAGTTCAGTTCAGGAGTTGGCCTGGGCCGGGACCTTGGATCAGAGGAAGATTGTGGTGTTTACACCACGGGCAATGGAGCCCAGCTCAACCAGGATCAGCAGCCTCCAAGTGAGCGCGGCTGGACGCTGAACTGAGAAAAAACAGAACAGACAGGTCCCAGTTTGAAGACGGGTGATTTACTACGCCTCCGACAAGGACTCTGACTCCAAGAATGAATTAGACGGCAGGCAGGGACAAGAAAAAAAAGGAGTTAAGCGGGAGAGGAGTGAGAGGAAGTACGGTCTTCACATCTTATTTTCACATCTGACTCAGTGACCTGAGGATTATTTTGACAGAACCAGAGGTGATTGTTGGAACAAAGGAAAGACAGACAGATTCTGTGAATTTTGCTTTGTTTCTGTCAAGTTGGAATGAAGTGTGTAACAAAGCAAATCTTGGAGTGAAATTTGAATTCAGATGGTGTACAGTTTTTTTGTTTTCTGTTTAGTAAGGAAAACATTCTGAAGGTTTATTTTGTTTATTTCTATGGAAGAAAAAGCTAAAAGAGCTTGTGAAACATAGAAAACTATCCACTCCAATACAAATCCCAGCTGAAACAACAGGGAGCTGTCAGATAATCACCTCTTGTGATACAAAGTGGTTTTACAAAACATGAGGGGCTGCAGCTAGCTGGTTAGCATGCTAACTTCAGTAAACATCTCTGTAACACAATACATAGACGTCTCTTCACACTCTGCTGATAATGTTAGTTCATCTTTTGAATAATTTAAATTAAAGTTATGTTTATATTTTCATATTGTCTGATGTTGTCATATAGTATTTCATATCTGTATGTTTTTTTCTGATATAAACTGTCTAAACATCAACATCAGTTTTGCCAATCGCAGTGTAATATTAAAGTTTAATTACAGCCAACACCAGATGCCAGAGTAGTGACAATGTTATTAGTTTTATTATTTGAAATGGTCTGATTAGGTGATATTACAGGCAAGACATGTCAGATGACACTTGGATCCTGACCATTCAGAACTTGCCATCTTCATTTATTTCACATCTGCGACGGCAGGAAGCTCTAACTCCAGCTGCTCTGGCCCAACAGCAGCCATTTTTCTGTTCTGGTCCATAAAACAAGCTGAGGCCGAGCTTTTAAATTTTGGCGATGGATTTATTTACAGTAACTATACTGTTGTCTTTAGTGATGCTAATACGTGGCAACTTTCACACAGCAGTATACTACAATAAGCACTGTATCAGTTGAAACAAAAACACTATAAAATGAACTTTTCCACTGCCAACAGTTTCCACTATGGACTACCCTCAGCAGACAGCTGGCAGTGTGACAGTCTGTTTCCTCTGGTGGGACTGAGATGGACAGAGAGATGCTGCGTCCTCCGTCCAGCCCGCTGCCACATTTCCGTGGAAACTGCAGACAGCAGGTACGTATCCTGTTTCTGTCTGACCTGGTCGCTGCCTGGCACATGACCTCTTCCATACACACAAACACACATACACAGACATAGCATGTGTGCCCAGACACACACACTGTGCCATGCTGGGGGTATTTACCTGTGTGATGAGCTGATCCTGACTGATTGTGTTGATCCAGCGGGTGTAACGCTCAGTAGACCCCTCTGGAAGCCTCTGTACTTTACAGCCAATCAGCTATCATGAAAACACACATACATGTACAGTATATATGAGCATGGCATGCTTTTTTCTGTCAGAAACCACTGGAAACATTTACAGAAATTCTGGAAAATGCTGCCATACATGTAACTAGAATCTTTTTTTGTCATGGGTTGGTCTAACGCTTTAATTCACTTCTGTTTTGGACAGTATGACCTCAAAATAAAGGTACAGCTTAACAGTCTAACAATCAAAAAAAACACATCAATGTTTAAAGGTCCAGTACACAACATTCAGCCAGGTCAGGAAACAACTGTTTGCAATGTAAAGATGTAGTGGAGTAAAGACATCCTGAGCTGACAGTGATGTCACACTCCCTCTTTGTGTCTTCTGTTTTTTGTTTTGGATAGCCGGTCCGGCCCGCACGTGTACGTTAGTGCATGTGAGCCCCCTCCCTCCAGAAGCTTTGGACCACTCAGTTTATAGCTACAGCGAGCAGGGTTGGGGACAAACACCACAATCAAGACTGCATTTGCATGAAAATAGGTCTACCTACCCTTCAATACTTCAAAAGTAGCCCAATTCCACAGGAAAACCGCAGGAAAACCGCAGACTTCCTCGCAAAGCAAATAATAGCCAAGGCGTACATCCTCTTGCTCGCTTAATGTACTTACATCGTCACTTGACGTTGTCACCAAAAGGGTAACTATATTCCGTTATCTCCTGTGTTGAGGGGATGTTTTTTTTTCTTTTTTTGGCATTTCTAGTGGCCACCATAGTTTCTCCTATACGTTTGGTGAGACTAGATGTATTTGGTGGTTGCAATCTCCAACCTCACCACTAGATGCTGCTAAATCCTCCCCACTGGTCCTTTAAATAATCAATTAGTTGATGGATGGAAAACTAATTTACAACAAATGTATCAGTTAACTGTTCAACTCATATACATAAATACAAAAATACCAAAAACTTGCTCGTTCCAGCTTCTCAAATGTAAATATCTGCAGCATTTATTTGCCGTGTATGATAGCAATGTGAATATCTTTAGGTTTTGGGCAATTTTTTTTGACAAAACATGACATTTTTAAAATGTCACAGTTGGCTCTGACAGCTTGTGATGGGAATTTTCCTGACATTTTACAGGTCAAACAATTCATTGATGAAAACAAAGGTTAGTTAGATCAACATTATGTAGAAATTGGCATTTTGTGTGATTTGGCGCCCCCCACTGTTACACCACTCTTGTATACAAATCCCAGGTCTATCAATGTGTCAGACGTAACGTAGGTGCTAACTACAAACAAAACTCATTACGTTATAACAATGTTATGTGTTGAGAACTTGTATGTTGAAGTAAACATGTATGTAACACTGTGATCCTACCCTCTCACTGAAGTTACATAGTGCAGAAACAAGTGATAGGGGGGCAGAGTGGCTGAGACAGAGACACCATTCACCCTATTACAAGACACTGTACCATCAACGTGTAGTATATAGTGATAGTATAACAATAAAGAGAGGCTTACATAAAGAAGAGGGAGTAAACACAGAACTGAAAAATAAAACAGGACCACATATTTATCCAGCACCATAAAATATTACAGTCATAACAGCGGGAGTCAGGTTGTTTGTGCGGGGCAGCAAGCCTGCTGTCTCCATGCTGTCTCCCTCACTTCCCTCACACACATGACCTTTAACCTCTGACCTGGCAGGCCACAGAAAGCATCAACACCGGATACTCACACCGTTATGCATGCCAACTGCATAGAGACACACACACACACACACACACACACACACACACACACACACACACACACACACACACACACACGCTCACTGACTTGATTTTTAGGGAGGGATTGGTCAGAGAGAGAAAGGGAAGAGGAGGGAGGGACGTAAGGAGAAAAGAAAGGGAGGAGGGGTGAAGGCAGAGTGAAACAGAGGGAAGGAAGTGAGTAAGCAAATACTTGAGGGAAAACTTACAGAGTTTGGGTGGAGGACAGACGCCTCATATTGCAGACGAACTCTTTCAGGCAACATAACATCATCCTGGAAAATGAAAGATTATCAGTTAACACACAGATGACATGTTAATTATAGTAAATATAGTTTAGGTTTCACCATTAACTTATATGTGAGCTGCCAGTATCTACAGTATCTATCTAGAGACAGAGAGCCCACGAATAGCTAGATAAACATCTATTTCAGAGTGATAGGTAGGCTGTGAGCAAGCCAGCTTTATTAATCTCGACAGGGAAACTGCAGTTTTACAGCAGCTACTTCACATAAGATATAATTAAAATGCCGACATAAAATAACTTATTCATAAAATGGAGACACAAAAACATGAATAAATTAAGAAACATCACGATTGTAATACCCGTATACTTAAACTAAAATAAACAACACATTATTTTCCTGGACTTTGTGTGAAGAAAGAAGACAGATGTTTATGAAAGAGTATTTGAATGAAGAGACACAGATAAGTTTCACTTTGAGGTTTCAGAGGAAAAGGCGCACCAGGATATGAACAGTGTTGATCAGCAGGACAGAATTAAATGTACGAGAGCAAAAAGAAGTTGACTGTTTTCTGAGAAAGCAATCTTATTTTCATTGAGTTTTCATTTAATTCTGGCAACAGTCTATCAGCAGAAAAATAGTCTTTGATATACTGTATGACTCAGAAACAAAATAAAGATGAATGTGAGATCACAAATTCAGATGTTGTGGCCTTCGATTTGCAGTTTTAATAACTCAGCCTTCGGACAAGCGACCTCAAAGCACTGACAGCAGACATCCACATGAACATACACATATTAAACACACACACACACACACACACACACACACACACACACACACACACATATATATCAAGTACGTCTCTCAGGTCATTAGTCATGTGTTCTGACAGGTCTGACAAACAGTCACTGAGCTGCTGATGTGTCTACGTACAGCCTGTATATTTGGACAAACCAACATGATCTAATTAGTTTTGACTCACTACTGTATGTGTTATGGAAAACATCTGGAGAATGAAATGAAACATGCTCTCTCTGACACACACACACACACACACACACACACACACACACACACACACACACACACACACTTACCGCATCCTGAAAGCACAAGTACTGTCCACAGCTCTGAGATATTGCCTTATTCTTGGCATATCCCACTGAAAGAAAAAACAAAACTGTATATTTATGTGTGTGTGTGTATTTTGTGTATTTCTATTATGATATTCAATCATTACACATGTGGCAACATCAAAAATAACCTAATCACAGTCACATACATGAGGCAGGGAGCCCATCACAGTGATCACAACGCTGTTTTATTTCTGTCAAACATTATTGATCCCTGATTAGTCTTCAGGATATAAAACTAAACTATAAACTTTTGAAACTAAACAAATCAAAGCTTCTACATAATCACTAAAGATGTTTTCACATCATTTAGATTTTTTATGAACAAATAAATGCTAACAAAGTGAATTTTATGCATGCAATATACGTAGGCTTTAAAAAAAACCCTGCTCACTAAAGTGACATAAAATTACAGTGTAATTTAATTCAAACATCTGATTATTTCCCATTGATGTTTTAAATGAAAGACTTGAAATGCAAAACAAAATTAATTTACTGTTTTCTATTTAAGATTTAAAGTATTTCCATTCCAGCTTTTCTATTCCCCACTTTGAGTTTAACATTTGATGTTTCCCTCGTCTTTCCACTGCCATTTTCAGTTTCATCTGTACAATTTAAGCTTCCGGTTGGAGCATTTCCATTTAAGGTTTTGCATTTTAAATTTCACCTTTTACATTTTCACTTTGAAATTTCGAATTATCATTTTACATTTCAAATTTTTCAATTTCCTTTTTCTTTTTAAGTTCAATCTTGGCCTGATTATTCCTAGTTGGGTGGTGAAATAATAAGATTATTAATTATTAGTATAAATCTGGACTTTTAAGTATAATAATGACCAAAAATATCCTCCATGCAGAGGATGCTTATTTGTTAAGCATCCTCTGCATGGAGGATATTTATAATATTTGTGACTACACAATTTCTGCATTTCTCCACCTGTATGAATCTGATACACTCTCGCTCAGTGTTGACAAAGATTGCTTGCGTTTTTGCACCCTTACATGTACTTGTGTACACGAGCATTGTCCATAGTGACTCTAGTGAAGTTTAAACAGACGTTGGAGTGCAATATCATCAGAGCAGGGTGTCTGGTGCAGGTACATAAGAGCACAAATGTCCACAAATGAATGCTGGGGCCAAACCAAAACAGTGCTTTAATAGTCATGAGCAAAACCTTTAAATAAATGCTAAAATCAACTGGAAACCAACGAAGCAGTGCAAATATGTCCCATGTCACATATCCTACTTGAATGGATCACCAACATATGTTACTCATTTCCTTCAGTCACTCACTGTATTACAAGCATGTTTGACAAGTTAATCTAAACTCAAGGTCCACTTACTAGCTTTTTCTCAACTATAGTCCTTCCCTGCAAAAATACTAACTACAGTCTATTGACAGATAACATTGGCCGTCTGTGAACACCAGACCCAAACTGGTCACAGGATCTTCTGGGAAGATGTCACTAGAGTCTGGGCATATGGTTGAAAGCTTGTGAAAGGCTTGTGAGCTTTGAGTATCATGTGTTGTGCTCAAATTTTGGCAAAGTTTAACTGATTTTAGGACCATTTCTCCTTAAAAACTGTCTGATCAATTCCTTTCATTTGTCTATTCTTTAGGTCAATATCTGGCTTCATATGTAAAAATGAACTGCTGAAGTCATAGTCTGACCAGATTATCCAATCAGGAGCTGGAATTGATTGCTGATCAGCAACCTAAAAGTCTACTGACCTCCTCGGGGTTGTGCAGAGTCGTGACCAGAGATCACTAAAGAGATGCCCCTCGCCTCCAGCCTCTCCCTCCAACCCTCCACCACTTTCCTGGAGTCATCCTTAAGGACCCACACATACACAGAATTTGAACTTCAACTGAACTCTCATATTCTGAGACAAATGAACTTCTCGCACTACTAAATGCGCCAACAAACCAACTCACAGTGCTTGCGTCGTCAAAGACAGACAGCTCCATGGTTCCAGTGAAGTCTTGGTGTAACACGGCCTGCAGACATTCATCCAGCCAGCAGGATGCATTGTACATTGGCATGACAATACTCTGATCTCAGAAAACACAGAGAGGGATTTTACAGTCAGTGCAAGCGGCAAAAAATAAAAATAAATAATAAATAAGAGAAGTTAAATTGGAAAATGGATGAAACTGCTGCTTGTGACACTTCTTAAAGATGATTTGTGATTGATTTCTGGGACAAATGATTCAACAGATAGCTTAATTTAACGGTGTACCAGTGTTTAAAAGAAGACCTTTGTTCTTATATTATCTCAGTACATCACTGTGTGTGGGAGAGTGTCAGTCTGTCACCCACCACATCCACTGCCCTCCTCTCCTCCTCCCCCTCCTCCTCCTCCTGCCCTCCCGGCGGTGTTTCCGCTTCATTTTCGGTGGTGCGGAGTCGCTTCGCTGGGTTCATATATGAGCCACCCCCGGTCCCTCTGCCCGAAGAGTCTGCTACTTATCTGGGCAACGAAACAGCCGCCGGCCGAGGTCTGAACTCAGTTTAGCAGACTTAAAATGTGATGCAACTATAGCTGAAAACAATGAAGTTGAGTCGAGTGATGTTCAGAAGGAGTCGGTGACGAGCAGTAACCCACGCGGGCTACACGTGAGAAAAATGTCAGTTACAACAAATGTTTTAACTGTTCTGTAACTTTAATGGATCCAAGTCAACAAAAACATATTTTAAAAGGTCTTCTGTGCATTTAAGTGTCGGTAAAGGCGACAAACTGAGCGAAACGTGTAGTCAAAACTCGCTGCGTGGGGAACTGATTCACGACTTCCGCAAACAATGAATCCCTGACGCTCATTGGCTCGTGCAAAACACGGACAGACACCTGATTCGCTGGAGCCGACTGTCAATCATCTGGAATAGTGACGTCTCCTTTTTTAAACTTTTCTCTCATTTTCTTAAAGACATGCATGTCTTAAAAATAATGACTGAACATTTCAAAATAAAAATAAACAATGTGATGGAGTTTACATACATTCATTCACATGAATAAGCCTGTAAGATTTTCAATAAGCATCATTTAGATATTGCTTGAAATATTTTTTTCTATATGTCTGGAATTTCATGAAAATTCATATTTTGATAGTCAGCAAACATAATTTGACCAAAAAACAAGTTTCTCATGGAGATCAATTCAGTTTTAATGTGATCTAACTCTGGTATGTTGTTTATCTGATAACATGAGGTGATATGTGACAACTACAAGGTCATGGTCAGGTAATGAACCATCAAGCTATAGTGTTACCTGTGATTTGTTGAATCAATTCAATTGAAGACACTGATTTGACTACTGACATCATAACAGCGTGACATGTATTGAAATATATATATAGAATCAAATCATTTTCACTGTTGTTGAGCACATTTAAACAGTTAAAATGACTAAAACAACCACAGTTTAATATAGTTTATAAATGCTTAAACTAAAGTTTCCATTAATAAGTTATCTTTGGTTTATTCAGAAGGAGAACTACAGTGTGATTGAACATTTTAACAACATTTTATTTTCATTTTTCAAATACATTTCAGATCATTTTGGGATTTTTAAGACAAATACTAACTGAAAAAAATGTTCCCTTCATATGTCGGTACCTGTTTTGTTTGAAACAGTGCAGCTCTCTGTAGCTTCCCTGATGTGCTGAATAGGGAACCAGATCAGTGTGTTTTTTTTATGTTAACGTTGGCAGCGTGGGAGGTTTGTCTTGGTGAGCAGACAGAAAAACAGGATGGGCTGAAATATTGTTTTCGACCGTTTTCATTTTCTCTAGTGTCAATGTGTGTGTCTGTGTGTGTGTGTGTGTGTGGTTCATTGCAGTCTGTTTAATGGTATGTTTTGTACTACTGTGCCAGCTCCAGGTGGTGTATCAGTATCAGTGAGTTAAAATCGGTGGGTAAAATGTATTTGAATCTACTGTGACTAGAGGTACTGTAACAGCAAAATGAATAAACATCACAGCACTGAATTTAAGCAGCGGTACTCCAACAGTTTAATTCAGGAACTGAGTCAGGAATCAAGCAACATCACTCCTGGATTATGAAATATCCAAACTCTGGAGTACAGAAATCACTTTAATCCTCCTTTTAATCCTTTAATTGTTCTCTTTTGCTGTTGTGATAAATCAATTCATGAGCACCAAAAAAGACAAAAGCTGCTTAACTTCTTACCCACTTCCTCTTTACTGTAGCTAAAGTCCCCATGATATTTTTAATGAAGTCCTCAGTTTCACTTCACGGACACACAATCCTGCTTAATCAGGGCACCACTCAGGCAGGATGTTGTTCAGAGATTGCGCTGCAGTATAATTGCTCCCACATTGCAGCAGCATCTCCACCAGACTTTGCTTAATTTATCACTTTGAATGCGTCTTTAAATTGGACGGATGCCTCACTGCAGGCCAGGAACAACAGCTCCAAGGGGGGGGGGCAACATACCAAGGCCAGGATCAGGGATTATTCTCTCATGCTTGAGTGCATGATAAATGGGATCAAGAGAGAACTCGCCCTGGCTGTACAGATGCAATAACGTGCACACACGCCTGCTTAACAGGATAGTTTATAGAAAGACTGCGTGTGCTCCTATGAAAACAGCTAACAAAGATAAATGATGTTAAATGTTTGGAACACTGTGAGAGTCCACAGACACCTTTCATTGATCCCTGCAGGAGTGTTGCACCGGGCCTGTGAGGCAAAACAGATATTAATTTCTGACTCATAGAGATTAATAGTTTCAGACAGCCATGCATGATTAACTAAGTCGAGTATATTACTCAGGTGTTTCACTCCCAGAGGTTCAGGTTGAGGTTATGAGTCCCTCTGAGTCTGTTCAGACTGTGGCTGTGAAGCTCCTCCACTTCGTTGCACTGCAGGTCCACAGGGTCTCTGATACACTTTTGCAATAGAACAAAATATTCTGTACTCGCTCTCACAACCGGTCTCACAATCTATCACCGCCGCCTGTTTACTCGCCTCCCTCCACCAAATCAACACCACATGGCGACGTCGCATTTCAAACGTGCACATGAGTTGAGTTACTGTATCTGGAGGTCGAGACTGCAGCTGTTTCGATCTGCGATCCGATTGCACTTGTTTTTGCTTGGGCCGAAGTTACAGACATTAAAGAGATGGGAAGTGTGCGAGTGTGGTGGGAGATGTGGGCATGGTTGGATTTCCTTCATTCATGCAGTTTTGCTTTGGGATTTGCACCTATTTGACCTTAGGAGAATTTGTGGTGGTTTTAGTTAGAGCCTGACCGATTTATCGGTTGACCGATATTGTCTGCTGGTATTGGCCTATCACAGATATATTGGTATTGGTATTGTTGATATTGGTCGATATGAAACTGTGCTTGGGGTGATTTATAATTATTGAAATCTGAGTGAATTTTACTGTTTCAGTTCACTGATGTCATTTTAGACAATAAAGTTTAGTATTAAACTGTAGAATTTCCTGCCTCATTTACATATTTTTGTCTCAAGTGTTTGATAACCCACATTTGAGGTTAACAATGTGTGTATATCTACCGATATATATCGATATAGGACTTTTTTACTCCCTAATATCAGTATCAGTATAAAAACTGCATATCGGTCAGGCTCTAGTTGGAATTTATCTTGTCCCATGCACCCGACCCATGCACACACACACACACACACACACACACAGAGAGAGAGAGATAGTAGACACACAACATGTTGACAGGGGCCATTATCAGTCATTCTTTCATTTTAAAACTTTTTCAAGAGCCAGAAATTTCCACAACAACTGGCCGTACTGCCAAGAAGATTCCCCCTTGACTTTAGTAGATAACAATGTATCTGGAAAATTGAAAAAGCCCAATTTCCATGATCCCAGGGACCAAAACAGTAGTTTTATGTGCTGATTGTCTTAAGAGCAGCGTGAGTTAAAGGTGCAATATGTAGTTTTGGGGTAGAACTTTGATTCAGAGGAGAAAGATCTTCAACAAACTCTTTGTTTTCATGACTGAATAAACTGAATAAACAAACAGAACTTAAAGGACAACACAGTTTCATATGTTTTACTTTACATTTGGCGGACCCTGCCACCTTTCTAGCTTAACAGTGTTCTGGGGCCTTATTTCTCTCTGAACAGCTTGGAAAAGAGTTGTATTAGTACCTCATTAATATTGTAAATGTTCAAATTCTGAGTTTGAGTTTCTTCTTCAAAACTACTTTTAATTTTCTCTCTCTCTTTGATATGTACCTGCTAAAAATGCTAGATGTGAAAGTCAGTGGTGGAAGTATTCAGATCCTTTACTAATACAACACTGTTTAAAAAAAACAAACTCAACAACAGGTCGAAGTCCTGAAGTTAAAATCCTTTCAAGATACTTGTGTTTTACTGGACAGGACGGGTGTGTAAAATTGTAATCTGTGAAGTGAAGTGAATTGAAGTAAAATGTACAATATTTGCCTGAGATGTATTTGAGTAGAAGTATAAAAATGGATACTCTCAAGTACCACAAATTTTTACTTGAGTACCGTACCTGAGTAAATGTACTTCATTCCAGCACTGTTAAAAGTATCATTTCTTCAGTGCGAGAGTTCATCAGTTTCTTTTCTTTAGAGAGTGTTAGGCGTTCCCATCATCAGTGAAATCAGCTGCTGCTGTGTTTGGCCTGATTTAAAAAAGCACACACACACACACATACACACACACTGACAGCTGGATGTGGTGTTACTGTGTAACACCTCATTACCACTGTAGTACAGCTGTTGTTTACGGTGCTAAGTCTTGGAACATAAAGTGTGCTGACTGCTGTCCGAGTCACTCACAGACATGTAGTTGTGTAAATTTTGAATCACAAGTGTGAAAGATCACCTCTGACTGAATAGCTTGAGAGCAAAACGGCAGGATGCAGACTGTGTTAATACTACCATCTAGTGTTGAATGAGCAGGACAGCTCGTATCAGCTCCATGCTTTCCTCGGCCATAACATACAGTGCTCAAACTCTGGCCTTGGTTCCTGTTATGTTAGTGTATGTGTGTGTGACTGTTCTTGGTAGAGTGTGGTCAAAGAAAGAAATGTGCCCTCGGCTGAATCTGCAGCTCCCATCTACTTTACAACAATCTTAGGCTTATTGCAGAGATGTCTGGCAACAACTTTACTGTTTGGTTCAGGCTCATTAGTCTCATGGCAATGTGTTTGGCAAGAGCAGGCAGCTATTTTCTAAAAAAACACATTATACACCACCTGCTCAGCAACAAACATCAGGCAGACGCAGTTAGTGACTAAGTTAGCTCGACATCAACTTTAAATCCGATGATATGTCAGTAATGTTAGCAAAACAAAACAAAACAAACAAAAAACTGTTACTGTTGGTAACCAGATTAAATATATCCTGCGACTAAAACATATTGGGCTGTTTTTACAAGCCAGGATGTTGCATAGGCCCTATAGGACACCCCCAGCTGGAGGGGCGTCAGTGAGGAAGAATAACTTTTAAGTCATTTATTTCAGACACTCAATCTACTTTAAAAAGTCAGCAACGCTCACGCCTATGCATGTGTTTCATTGCTAAATAAACTCAGTGGTTGTACTGCAATACCAGATGAGATGTTATTAATACCGATGCCATTATTGATTCTGCTCATGGGTCAGATTCTCTCCCCTATTGATTCCTGATCAACCTTGGTCAAGCTGGCTGTAGACTGAGAGATAGTTGCAGCAGCAGACTGTCTGACTGTCGACATCTAAAATGGATGAAATGAAAGAATATTTGAACGGCACTTGTTTTCATCTAAGTTTTCGTAGTTGAAGAAAAAATATGCTCAGCTGGCCTGCTTGGTGCTAATGTTATAACATAGTGTATTCACAGCTGGTACCGCATAGGGATTCGTTCATAGAGTGTTAAATATGTACATGGCATTACTGGAATTTAAGGCCGTGTTGCATAAAAGCAATTTGTAGACATGATTTTGCCTTCATTGTTTCCAGAAAACATGAACCAGATCATTTTGGAACCGGTTCCCAATGAATCATTGACTCAAGACTCAGTTCTCGGTTCCCATCCCATCTGTGATAAACAGATATTGCTGTGTACACAATTTTCTGTATCTTTAACCGATGAAAGAAAAAAATGATTAACTCATCAATCAAACAATTGAACACTTGAGAAATTATAATGCAAACACCATTCATTTATTGGTATAATATTCCATAATACTATAGGTATCATTCTGTTAAATACATATGTACTAAGCCTGTGTGTATCTATAGGCAGGCATTTCACATTCAGGTCCAGGTTCAGTGCAGTGATGACCAAACATCTCGTCTCGTCAGGTCCTTTTGATCCTAACACAGAAGTGAACGAGGAGCCGAGGAGAAGAGCCTGACACACCAGTTAATCATCTGTAATTCACCTTCTTACTCCGCCTTTATCTCTTCATCCCTCATTTTTACGCTCAAGTCATTGATCTTGTCGTTTTTTTCCTCTGTCGACTAAATGCCTTTCCATTCACTTGGGTTGAATCTCATTGAAGGAGGGACAGAGCGGTCTCCCTGAGGTCCTCCTCAATGGCGCCAATATCAACCAGCCGGGAATGGATTGTGGGTCAGCTGTAGAGACAGGCACGCGGGTCCGATAGGGTACAATCAGTGATCAGTTTAGGTCCAGGTTGAGACAGTTAGGTCTAGCTTAGGCTGGTTTAGTCCAGTTTTGAATCCACCTGGATCCTCTTGGGGCTACTTGCCTTTAAGGACAAACTAACTTAGGACCAGATGCTTTTGAGCTTGCAGGGTAACAAGGCAATGCAAAATAGATATAATTATGTTGATGTAAGAAGGGAAACCTAAGTCAAGTAGTTCTTGAACTGTCTCTGAATCTCACAGTAACACACTCCTGGGGCCTTCTCTGGCGATTCAATTGTGCCAATAAAGCTCAAGATACTATTTGACTCAGCAGAGAAAGAGGATTTATTTGATGAACTCATCTCAGGTGCTCGGTTAGAATAGCATAGTTTGGAGTCTCGGGGGAGTGGGATGCATTCATGCTTTCGTCGGTGAAGCAGCAGCGGTAAGGATCCTTGTGAATCTCTGTGGACAATCAGAGTATGTGGCTTCATCCCAATCTTCTCAAGGAACAGTTCTGTCTCTGTGGTCAGAGGGCGCTCCGAGTCGTCACTGATGATGGGGAAAAGGCATCGAGGGGACTGTTCAGATACACCCTGTTAGTTTGGTGGCGTGTGCATGTTTGTGTCTGTGCACCCTTAAGTGCGCCTGAGTGTGTGTGTGTGTGTGAGAGAGAGAGTTAGCTTTTCTTCAAGAGTTCAGGTTATATAGCAGCTGATGTGTCTCTAGACAGACACACGTACATCCAGTCCAAGTTTGATCCGCTTCAAGTGTGCACAATGACATCAGACCAGGATCTGCAGTCCAGTTCAGGCTCATTTAAAATTAGTCTCCTTGTAGTCAGCATAGATGAATCCAAAAAGAGTCCGTTCTCCCTCTGCAGGCCAGAGCATGAAAGATGCAGGCGTCTCAGAGGAAGGGGTTGTGGCTGTGTGTCTGTGACTGCGACTGAGTGCGGTGTGCCGGTCGGGGAGAAAGGGGGAGCAGCGGCTGCGGGAGGTTGGAGGGAAGGTCCAGGAGTCCGGCAGGAGGTTGTGTAAGAGAGGAGGGGAGGACGGGTGGCTGGTGGTGCAGAGGGAGGGGCAGCGACGGGCTGTAGGAGAGCATGTGAGGGGGCAGCGGGGATGTAGAGGAAGGTCGCATTTGGTTGAGGGTGAGGCGAGGCTGGTCGCAGTGGAAGGGGTTGGTGGGAGACGGAGCACTCAGACCTGAGAAGACAGAATTGGGGGGAAAACTTTTTTAATGACATCACAATAATGTTCCTTCTTATTCCTGGAAATTGATGGAAAATTATCCTGAACACATATCAGTCCAGCCCAAAGTACATTCAAAGCTGTAGTTGAACCATTTGGAGTACACGCCTACATTTATTAATGCAAAATAAGCCCGCAGATGACCTGTAACTGCCTCTATTAGCTGGAAAACACAATGGGTCCACATCAAATAGTCAAATTATAAAACAGTATCATTGGAAATGAAATGAACACTTAGCACTTGTTTTTCTGGGAGGAAATTTCCAGGCGCTGGGCAAAGAAATGAAATTTTATGATCTCAATATACCCCTGCCTGAAAGCAACAGGGGCAAAAACTCACTGTAGTTCTTTATTCCCTTATTTACACTAACTTTGTGCATATGAAATAGTCAAAAACAAGTTCTTTAGTGGAAAAAACAGCCTATTAAGAGAGCAAAAAGCATAATAGACTACATAATCTTGCATCATTTTCAGGTTTATGGATTTAAAAACTGTAATAAAATATATATTGCTGGATTTGAAATCTCATTGGCTACATGATGCACCAATCATCTGGAGGCTGGTGTGTAAGTGGTTCAGGAGGGAGGAGAAAGAAGAGACAGTGGGCAACTTGTCTACACAATCAAGCATTGGCTGTTTTAGGCCCTAGGGCGGGCTTAGAAGCTCATATCTGCTCAAATGAGCTGTCAATCAAATGGCTGCCATCTCCGGTGTTGAGGGATAATGGCATCTGCTGTAAAATAGTAATAGGAGTTTTTTGATCAGCTAGGCCTTTGGGAGTAACAGAAGATGATTAACTTGTTTGTTTGTTTGATTGTACCTTGCATACCTTGTGGTCTTATCTTGGTGGTTGGCATGAATTGAATCCAAGCTTTCTAACGATGTATGGCATGACTATACACTTTAATTAAGCTGTTAGCCTTTTTGCTCAGCTGTGTTTGTAAAGTTTGGTGAGCTACCCGCACGGCCCATGAGGGGGTTGCTGACTTTTAACAGGTTTTTAAGTACAGAATGTGAGTTCTTGAATGGCTGTTTGTTACCTGAGAGGAAGGGGTTGTTGTGCGTCTTGCTAGGCGGGTTGGAGGGTATCAGAGCATCTAAATTGACCAGCGAGGCTCCTGTAGGTCCCAGAAAGGCCTCGGGGGTTCGACACATACGTGTAGGTGGGGCGCTGAGTGGGGGTGCTAGCCGGGACAGGTCAAACATCTCTGGGCTGGCCGACTCCCGTCCGTTTACCTGGGGTTTCACCGGAGGGTCACTCCCAAACGGATCAGGATTGGAATCTGCTTCAGCAAACGGGTCAGAGTTCACTTTAACCCCGAACAGCTCTGCATCTGCATCAAGACAAAGACAAAGGATTATTAAAATAGTTATTGGAGCATATAATGAAATATGATGATGTAACATATTGTGCACAATGTAGTAGTTAGCTCAACAACTCCTCTGGAGGGATGAACACCATTGGTCCAAAGGATATTTGGTGTTTTGATGATGGTGGTGGAGAGCGCTGACAAACATGTTGCTCCAAAATATCACTTATCATAATAAGGTTGAAATAAGGTGCCATTGAAGGCTACAGCCTATGATTCACATGGCTTTTAGGACTTTTAGTGATCCCTTTAGCTCTGCAAGGAAAGTAATAACAAGGACTACACATTATAATGTGATCCCTTACCACAGATGTAAACAAACTAACTATGTGTAATGTGGAGAGAGGTGCTGCGTTTGTAGTTTGTTTTTGTACATTCTAGTACATTGTAAGGTACATTGTCCTTATTTTGTTCAACTCTTTAATGTTGTCAAATAAACCAAAATCTGTTTATTTCAAACCAGTTTTAAATAAAATGCAATATGCATTTGCCAAAGGTCATATAGGCATTCATTTCAGTGCTGTTGTATCAGATCCCATTAAAGATATAATATGTAACATTTCTGCTTTAAAATGTCTATTTTACTCAAGGTGCGTTTCATTTGTTTGACTGTAATTATAATATCCGGGAGAGAGAATCAGAGAATGAAGCCGGAACTTTGCGACACAAAGTGTATGTTGTATTGTAATATTTTGCTTAACAACACATACAAAATGTGGATTAATAACACCTTTGGTCTTGTAGATCATATTCACACGGCAGCCATTCAGGGTGGGAAACTTGAATGCTGGGATAATGTTATGGGGCTTTGTTCCAGGATGAAAGTCATATGAACGCAGGGAGTCAGACAAATTGTTATCATTTCACAGCTTCCTGATCGATCAGCAGCTGAAAAGATGATGATAGTGAAAAATCTGGAGGGATGTCGGTCTATATTTCAAGGTAAAGCAACTTATTTGATAGCCTATTCCCTAACGTTAGCATTCAGCCACTTCCAAGCTAATGTTAGCATTGGATTACATCCAGTGTGTTTCACTTCCAGGCTTAAATAAATGTGTCAAACATGTGTGTTGGTATTTTAGAATTAATTTACACCTCTTTTTCAGTACTGTGTAACACTATCACGGTAATGCTAACTAGGAAGTAGTTCAACGCCAACATAGTTGTTGTTTAAGGAAGTTAATGGGATATCAAATATGTTGTTTTACCTCGACGGATGGCACGATGTCCCTCCGGATTTGAACTCTCCATTGTCTTTTCAGTTGCAGTTGTTGATCAATCAGAAGCGGTGAAAATATTACATTTGTCAGATTCCTTACGTTTATAGGACTTGCAATCTGGAACACAGTTCTATGACATTCGAGCTTCCCACCCTGAGCGTGATGTCAGAGGGAAATGGCTGCTGTGTGAATATGGTCTATAGTACTGTGAATTTTCAGTAAGTTATCTTGTAGTCAGCCTACCAGCTGTACATGTGTTCATGCTGGAACAGGATTTTTTCTTTACAACCACTTTCAATGCAGGGGACTTTGCTTCTGTATGATCCCAATGTACAGTTCAATCCTCAGTACTTCTGTCTGTCCTGTACTACCCTACCTGTGGGACTAGCTGGTTGAGGGGAGGACACTTGAGGAACCTCTTGTTTAGGCTTCTCCTCTTCCTGTGCAGCAAACGGATCTACTCCATCACCACCTGCACGTTGACCAGAGTAAAATCTTTAATTTAGGACACAGAAATCGTCAACATACATGATGAGACCTGTGTTTTTGAAAGGTACCTCCGTCTGTTGGGCTGTCCCACGCTTGATCAACAGGACTGGAGGAGACAGGCGCTCCTTCCCAGGGATCTGTGCATGAGTCGGGGCACGGAGCCCAAGGATTGGCCGCGTCGGAGGATGAGGGAGGGCCCGCCCCCGCCCAAGGGCTACCAATCACAGGAGTGCTGGAGTGGACCGCTGTGAGGAAAGGCACGACTCAGTGTGAAGCATTAAAAACATACAAAGAAGACACGATGAGTGGCTGACAGTAAGTCGAACATCTCGTTGGCCTTTGTGTGCTTGTGATGAACCACCCACCTACGGAGTCCCAGGGGTCAGAGGTGGCGTTACAGGTGGGTTGGGCAGAGTTCCAGGGGTCACCAGGCGGAGGTGGGGCCTCAGATGAGGCGCCAAATATGTCCACCAGGTCCAGCATGGCTGACTACAGAGGGGGCAGAAAACATTTCGGTAAATATGTGGCAAATATTCTCAGGTTTGCAACCAACAATACAATACCCCTCATCTCACCGTCCTCCTAAAAAAGAGTTAAACGTGAAAGGCTGTCTCTGGAGCCACTATTTGGTTTGTCTCTTCTGGGCTACTGTAGAAACATGATAGTGCCCCATGTCGGACTTCACTGAATCTCCCTCTGTAGATATATAAGACTCATTCTAAGACAACAAAAATGATTCTTAGTTTCAGGTGATTATACACCAATGGAAACACAATTATGAATATTATATTCCATTTCTGCCAGAAGAAGAGTATGAGGTCTTCTACAGTTACTGTGACCGTGATGCTGTTGCTGAAATGTTTATCCTATGAACCCCATGTTTGTCCAGATTTAATCATTTTATTTTTTTCAGATACACTGATGGATAGTGTTTCTTAATGGTTTGAAAATTCTGAAAAAAGAAAAGACAACGTCACAAACTCATTTGAAGCTGATGTTGGTCTTAATTCACCTACCAGAAAATGGTTAGTTCATTGTACAAAATACAGACTGTTGTTTCCCTTGAGCCTCTACAAGCACAATTGTTTACAGTATGTTCCACTGCCACTTAACTGAATACACACATGTATAGTGTCAGTCTGAGTTATATAATCATTCACTGGTCTGTTATTGTGGAGAGCCAGTGTGTTGCTAACTGTACGCAATGAGACTGCGTGACATAATGCAGTGAAAAGCGCTTGAAGTATTTCAGAGACAGTTTGTCGGCTGCAGCTGAACTCCACTGTTTACTCTGCAGCAGTTGGCAGAGCAGACAGCAGAGCAGTCTGATAACAACATTTTGTTTACTGCTCAGCTGCACATATGGCATCACTGTAACAGCACTGACACATTTTACATTTGAGGGATCCTCACTTTGTGTACATACAGTACAGCAGAGACCAAACATCTGTCATATCTCACACGATATGTTAACATATGTGAGGGTATCGTAAAAACCTTTCAGACTGACTGTGCAGTATGATGACATGTTAAGTGGGTATTTGGAAGTATGATACCATAAAAAACTGCTCATGGTGAGTCATCGTGATATTATCAGGTAGTTTTATTTTAGCACATAAATAAATACCTGAAAAAATGGCATCTATTATTATTACTATTATTTATTTATTTTTTTCTTACTTAAAATGACATTTACCACACTTCACTTCACATGTCAACATCTTGATTACAACGATGTGCATAAATCAGTGCCATCATTTAGACAGAAACAATGGCTACATATGTACCAACAGAAACATCCACACGGCCTCTCTCATCTACCTTTCTTGGATCTCTCGACTCTTTTAAAAACCATTTAATTGCATTCATGAGGGGACCAGTAGCAGACTGGTGTGTTTGAGGGGCAGGGGCGAAAAAAATAAAACAGGCACCAGCTGTATGTGGTGGGGCACCCTTGCAAAGAAAAACGTTACATATTTATAGAAAAGAGAGGGCACACCTTACATTTTGACCGCTGGAAGGGCAACCTAGAGGGCACTTTATCATGTTTCATCTACAATATGGGCATGCAAGAGGGCACTTTGTGGCATTTTTTTCAAACATGGGAGCACTTGTGGGGCAGGTCGCCAACTCCCTGAATCAACCAGTAGTGTGGACGTACCTGAATGACTTTGTGACATTACATCTAGGTTGGAAGCCAATCATGGTCCAGTTAGCAACTTAGACCAGAATGATGTGGAAACTTGAAATCTGAATTGAACATGCTGAGAATTAAGTACTAAGAATATTGTGTGTAATAGATTCTGGATTTTTCACTGATGAAGAGGGAGCAGACGTAATTGACACAAGAGATGATTCCAGGTTGAGTATTTTTATATTTTTATGTTTTAATCCATGTCTTAGTTTAATCTTGCTACATGAATTGTAACGCACTAAATCAAGCCAAATCAGATAAAAGGCCAAAACTGATGATACAGGACATGATGACCTATGACATCAACCAGACCTTGTAAATATGTCAGGAATTACATCAGTCAGAAGCTCACCTTGACCTTTTTTCCCCTGATCTTTATTCCCTTGCTTTTTTCTGTGAAGCACCTGAAAGCTCCACGATTTCCACGATGAGCAAAGTAATATAACCAATTACACACCATGAAGACCTTTACATAAGACAGCTGGTGACTCTGATAGGCTCTTTGACAGGCCAATGAGTAAAGGAGCTACACGATAAGGAGTATGCTTTCAGGGAAATGTCATGCTGAGCTCAAGGTTAGACAAGACAAAGTCATTGTCATTCAGCAGGCATCTCTTTCTCCTCTCTCTCGGCTCTCTAGTGTTTCTCACTCTAACCTCCCTCATTATGCTGATCTATGTCTTTTTGTCTCGTTTCCCTCCCTAGCCCACAGTCCGCACTATAAACTCCACTTCATTCTCTAAATGTCTGCCAGCAACCACCTACAAATGCACCCGCCCACCTCTCTGTGCAAACACACACTCGTGTAGCACGCATGCACCCACACAAGTACTGTACAGCACACACACACACACGTTTTTAAACTCACCTCCTGTGTCCCTGACTGGCTCTCTCTCCTGCTCTCATCCAGGGCCTTCTGCAACAGAGACTCGTCTCCTTGACGACAGCACTGCTCCTGCAGGGGCGGCATCATGACATCATCAACATTATCGCCGCGGCATTGAGCACGGACGCACGTACACACACACACACACACAAACACACACACACCAGCGTTAGTGAAACAGTCGTTGGTTTTGGCCCAGTAAGATGAGGGCGGCACTGGTGGCTTTTTTGGGCTGTTGAAATATTTAGTTGACAGAGAGCAGAAGCTGGTCCAGAGCAAAGCAGAGAGAAGGAATGTTTCAAATGCAGAAGTTTAAACATTTAGGCAAAATCTGAAGAGCTTGAGAGCCACTGGGAGACACAGCTGAGGTCCTGGATGGACGTAAGCTGGCTACAGAAGGAAAAAGTTGGGAGGAAAGTCGTTAGTTGGCCACAGAGACGCACTTCAGTTCAGATGTAATTAACAACAGAGGATTAATAAATGTGGATACTGAATGGTCAGGAGCGAAGCGTGTTTCTGTGTGTATGTACCTGCTCAGGCTCCTTTTGGCTAAGACTTTAGGCAATCTGTAGCTGTGTATGTCTCCATCCATCGCTATGGTAACAGGGGAAGGAAGGGCTAGCTAGATGAAGGTGGGCGAATGTTCAGATTTTTTTGTAACAGAATTTTCATCATTGGAATCAGCAAGACATATGAGACATGTGGTTAGAGTACAAAGGAGGAGTGTGTGTGTGTGTGTGTGTGTGTGTGTGTGTGTGTGTGTGTGTGTGTGTGTGTCGTTTTACCTTCTGACTCTCCTCCCTGCTCATGGCTAAGGCCAGCTGGAGCTGCAGCTCCTCCTCGCCACTGGTCTGCGGTCGGGCCTGCTCCAGGTCTGAGGCGGCGCGAGGGGACGAGGACGAGGCTGCAGATGGGAACAAGTGAGGGAGTTTGAAGGAGGACGCAACGATGGCGCGTGTGGAGGAATGGTCAGACTGACGCAGGGGTGCATGAGACACGGGGCACAGGAAGTGTGGGGCTGATTTGAATATTTTCAGGCCGACACTGCAGTATTGATAATCTATGTGGTGGATTGTTCAAAGTGCTGGGCTACAGCACAAATTGCATTTCACTTGGGATCAGCCTGAGTATGAGTGCGTATTTTTAACACCAGATCCAATTATTCACACATTGCCAACACATAAAATAAGCTGGTCAGTGCTTCGTATAAGATTAAAGGAGATACAGTCCATGGTTTTATAATAACAATGTATCAATGACAGCGTGAAAGGAGCCGCTCATAATGATGAACCTACAGAGAATTATCACCTGAATCTGCAGCTTCCTTCTGCTTTATGAAGCCTAATATTGAGTTCCAGCTCATTGTTTTGCTGCCTAGTCTGCAACTTAACTGTTTTGGCTCACCGTCACTCGTAGGTGTCATTTACACTAGGGACATGTCCCCACCACTTTTTAAAAATGCTAATTTTGTCTCCATCACTTTTTAAAAGCCAGTGGGTAAAATGAGCCAGCCCCGGTTTCGAGGTAACCATAAACAAAAGTACTCATGTGACCACGAATGGACAGAGTCATAAGCAAACCAGATAAAAAAGAAAAGATTATTTTCATGCTGAGTAAATTCATCATGTTTCCAAAGTTATCCATCCTGTATCTTAAATGTAATAGATATGTTTTGGACATTGTAGCATGTTAATATAAAACTTTGTAAGCTACAAACCAAGGCCATAAACTTAGCATTGCATTAATTAGCTTAGCGTTATTGTTCATTTGATAATAGATGTCAGAATCTTGCTACAATAGCCTAAGGTCTGGAAATGTACTAAGGTCATCGCATCTTTTTGCCAGATTTTATGGTACATAATCAGACAGTAAATGGATATTCAGCTGGGAATCGAACCAGCAACCTTCCGATTTCTGGACGACCTTCTTCACCTCCTGAGCTACAGACGCCTGCAATGGTGACTTACAGTACAGTACTATTTCCAAAAGTAAATTAATGTCTCCCCTTTTTCCTCGACCCTTGAATTCTTGTGAACTGCTTGTTTCTCTAATGTTAAAAAAGTGTGCATGATGATTATTATGATGAGTGATGATGAGTATGTTCTGAAAAATGATTAGAAACTGCACTAAACGGGTGAAATCATGAATACTGCAGTGACAGGCCACAGGGGCTTTCCTTTCTTTTTTCCATTTCTCTTCTCTGAACTAATCCGCTTACCTGAACAGCCAATCAGAATGACTTCTCTCACTGACATGTGCGGGACACGCACTGACTAGAGCCACAGACGCTCACTGACTGCACTGACAATGCCCGACAACTGACTGTCGGCCTGGTGTGTAGGGGCTTTGAAAGAAGATTTTGTCATCTGAGTTCTTATATTCCCTCCACTTTTCAACACAAAGTGACGTTCTTGTCCCTGTTTTTCTGGGAAGCAGC
Source organism: Pagrus major (assembly GCF_040436345.1). NCBI lineage: Eukaryota > Metazoa > Chordata > Actinopteri > Spariformes > Sparidae > Pagrus > Pagrus major. Next base: position 26,103,299 of record NC_133215.1, on the reverse strand, counting down.
TGTGTGCAGCTCTTCAGTGGAGGTTGGGCGGTTGGCCAGCTGTTCAACCAACCAGTTAGTCCTAATCCCTGAAGCTTTTTCTTTTGCCAAACTGCCTTATGGCAGGGAAAAACACCAATATGACTGCGGTTCTCACCAGGCTATAAAAACAAGTAGTTGTGAGTGCCTCTCTGGTCTCAGGGGGTGCTAAAGAGCCCATTACGGCTGCTTCGCGTGATTGTGGTACGGCACCACATCTGAGGCGAAGAAGATGCTGCCCTAGGAAACTTACATGGACAAGCAACACAAAGGTGAGATTTATGCTCGATCAGAAGTGTTTTCAAACAGTGTTTTTTGGTTTTGTGGTTTTCAAATATCTCCCACGCAGCAGATGGGACAGACATGAATGCAGCTATTAAAAAACAGCACCTTCCATTGTATTCACGCCACAACACTGCTGTTGTTCGAATCATCTGCCCCCTCAAGTGGCTGCCAGTTTGTTGCACTACCTAAGGTTGCTAATGCTAGCTAATGTTAATGTTGCTAACACTAGTTAGCTCACATTAACATTGCTAACTCTACCTAATGTTGACAATGCTAACACAAGTTAACGTTAATGTCACTAACGCTAGCTAGTTAACATCAGGGCAGTATAATATGCTGGGCTCATAATGACGAAATCAGCCATTTTTATGTTTTAACACACTGACAACTACCAATAATAGTGATTACGTGCAAAAAGCTTGTCTGTGCTGCCACAATGTGGCAGTGGCAGCAAAATCTCTAAATACCCACAATACTCACAGTTGAAGGAGGATGGAGAGCCTCTGGAGCGGCTGAACTCCTCTCCGTACAGCACAGCCATGCTGGGCTGGCTCGTTCGCCTGCCTGGGTGGTAAGACGGTGGTATACCTCCATACACACCCCCGCCGCCGCCTCCACTGCCGCCCCCAGCCATTCGCTCTTTGGTCTTAAGGGCTTGACTCCTCTCCTGGCGGAGCCGCTCCTCGTCTCGGAGGAGACACACCAGTTGCCGTGCTTTTTCTCTCACATTGGCCCCCTGGTCTCTGCCGTCACGGTCGACGTATTGGAAGTCACGTAGCGTCTGAACCACACATGGACAACAGACATTTCCATGACCTTTTAGAGATGAACATGAGCTGAGCCTCAGAAAAGTAATGACATAACTTTGTAATTTTATTCCAAGATTCTAGTAAAAATGGAAGTAGGGCATGCAATAAACAGGTAACAAGGTTATTTTCTCAACTGGTTTACTTTTCTTTTCAATGTTTGAATGTATTTTTACTGTTATTTTTTACTGAATGTAGTGTAACCTTCACTGATTATACAGTTTTTTTCTTTATGTGTGCCAAGGTGACAACTTCCAATGATCAAATGAACAATAAACAATAAACCAGCTCTGCGCCTGAGCCGATCAGACTGCTGAGGTTCTCCTCTTGTTGCGGTCCAGTACCTGAATAGTGAATGCGTTCTCTCGGCACTGCTGGGCCACTCTTTCTGATCCTGTCTTCAGCAGGTAATCCAACAGAGTCAGGGCCTGCAGGCAAATGCTGATTACAACACTGATACCCCAAATTTAGCATTTATTTACATCTCCACACTGTGTAGTTGAAGAAAAAAAACATAAATATCTACCTTTTACACTAGACAAGAAAAAAAACCCTGTTTTTATTGATGGAGTCTGACAGGCTGAAGGAAAGAAGCTGCTCTGTAGTCTGTATGTGCAGCAGAGGATACTGATGTATCTCTTGACAGATGGCAGCATGGTGAACAGACTGTGGGGTGGGTGTTGTCTTTTAGTATGTTGTCTTTGGGCTCTGTGCCGACATCTCACTTCACTGATATCACTGATGCTTTAAGTTTTGCAAAAATGTAGTCACAAACCAAATTATTGGAGAAAAATAATTTTGACCAGATGTAGTGGATGAAGTTAGGAGATCAAAGTTATTACAATACATCCTCTGACGACTTTTAATGTTTCACAACACGTAATAGTTGTTGACATATTTAAATACAGAGCTAACTAGACTGGCACTTCGCCAAGGCCCAACAGTCTCCTTCAATTCAATCAAGTCCAATCCAATATCAAACTTGATAGCCCTGTATCACTCAAAATTTTGAACCACCCATAACTGCTTCGCCATAATTTAAGAACACCAGATTTAGGATCTGCATCAAATTGTACTCACTCAGACATTAACAATATATTTAATGAAAAAACGCCCTATCCCACAATTTTAAATAAAGTGAGAAAGAATTCCTGGATCCACACCAAACGTTCATAGGGTCTATTCTGGGCTGAGATCCATCCTCCATACAAGTTTCACCAAAATCCCTTCTGTAGTTTTTGTGTAATCCTGCTGACAAACCAACAACCCAACAAACAAACAGATATAAGTTAAAACATAACCTGCTTCACGGAGGTAAATAGTCAACCTCACGGTGGCACAAAAGGAAAAATAAGAGTATCAGCACGGCCAGTAACCTCTCGGGATCTTGAATATCTGCTCTAAATTTCATGAGCAGAACATCTGAGAGAAGACATTTCACTCTGAACCACAAATGTCAACCTCGTGTTGGAACCAGAGGAAAAGTCCAAAGATCACCCAATCAAGTCACTGGGGTTCATCCACTGGGGAACATGAATGTCTGCACGAAATGTAATGGCATTCCATGTAACAGTTGTCCGGCCCTGCCGCCAGCATGGCTGAAAACTGAAAGCGGCTGAATTTTTTCAGAGGCAGACAGAGGTGTGAAGTGTGTTTGCGGAGGGAAAGAAGAATAGATGTTTAAGGGGAAAAGGTGAGGAGAGGGAAGTAGTAGTGAGTGACAAGCGGTCAGAAGGAAGCTTAATAAACCAAACTAAAGTCAGCTAGCAGAAAGGTAGAGAAACACATACAGACAGGATGTATGTCTTATTAAACTGAGTCGTTGCATCAGACAGATGACAGTGTCTTTCATTAGGTTACCTTGTAGACATGTCTCCAGTTCTTGCCGCTGTCATTGAGGCGTTTCCACACCATGCCCATGACCTCGGCAAACGCCACCACATTGAAGGTCAAGTCAGCGATTTCTGACATGAGAGACGAGGACGGGCCCCATGGATCGTTGGAGGTGGCCTCGCGGACCTACACATCACCAGAGGAGGGGCAAAGAGGCCTATTTGTTAACAAAGTATTTAAATTTCATTCATGTATTGATGGTTTTCACCCCGTACCAATCTTAACATCAATGTTAGTTTAAACTCTTCCCAACACATAAAAGCTCCTACACATCTACAACATTTGTGGAGAACGAAGATCATTTAAAATACCTTGATCTCCGCTTCTGAATAGTTGTGCACAATATTCTTCACCTGCCGGCGTAGGGCTGAGGTTGTCATGGTGACAGGTGATGGAGGATGTGGAGGGAAAGAAAGTGACAAACAAACACTCGACAGATGAAGAGAGGTGGTGAAAGGGGGATCGTGGACTGGAGGAGGAGGAGGAGAGGAGCAGTAGCTATGGCGATGAAGGCTCCTCTTCTCTGTCAGGAGTTACAGGACGCCCCTGTAAGTAAGAGATGGAGACGATACATGAAAAGTTTTCTCATGGTTTTCAGGTAATCTGTCACACCCCAGTTAAACAAACTCCATATCGATTCAGTGAGTAATGTTGACTACAACTTCAGCCACATTTTACTCTCTTCAATTACATTTTGGTAAACTAGCACCATCGAAACTATGCCGAATTATCTATTAGCAGGTGCTGTTTGCGATGTATCCCTGCATTTAAAGAAAAGTATCACTGGATTACTTTGATGTGGCAGAAAACAAAAACATGAAGATTCTAAGGCAAGTTCTGGAGTTATAAGGAGGCTCCTTTTTCTATGATTTCTAGCTCACAATAACAACACTAACGTGCTAATGTTACGCAAGTATAACGTTTACCGTGTTCACCATCTTAGTTTAACATGCTAACATTCGCTAATCAGCACTAAACACAAACTACAGATGCCATTGGTTGTGCAGATATATAAATGTAAACCACTGTGCTGGGCAGGTTGAAATTTTGACCTGATGATGGAGCTAGATGAAGAGTTAAGGGATCAGCAAAGTTAATACGATCCACCCTGAGAGGAACATGAGCCACATCTCCATCCAAACTGTAAGGCTATATCGCTAGCATGGTTAGAAACAACAAGTCAAGGTAAAAAGCTGCCCTCGTTGATTTATTGCTTTGCTATTTACATCAATATGAAAACACCTAGCAGTATAAACAATGACTGATGATAGTGACTGAATGCTCATAATTGCGGCCCACTCAGGAAGTAGGTCATACGAAAGCTCTGGCACTCAGGTGTCTGATGAAGCTTCTTGGTAGCTTATGTTATTCAGGCCAACAGACACACACACACATACACATATATACACACAACCCATTTTTCTCTTCCAAAGTCATATTTCACAGAGGACACAAGGGAATTGATCATTAAAGATTCCTCTGATACTTCTCCCTCTGCGTGCGACTAAGCCAGCACTGGAGCAGAGCTGAACTAGGGTGACCTCACTAAACTAAACCTCCTCTCATCAGTGATCGTCTCACTATAAAATGTCAGATCGTTATTGATTGAGGAGGTGAAATTTTGAATGATAACGTAAGGTCCTGGGTGTCCCAACGCATCATCTGCAACTAATAAAATCACCGGTGAACTCTAATGCATTTCTTTAATTAGTGATTATTGTGTGAATACAAATGTTCATTTGCTTTAGAGTTTTTTTATTCAAGACTAAACCACTATGTCTTTGAGTAGCGAGTTTACCTACAGAGACTGAATATCACCTTAGATTTTGGATATTGTTATATCCTGTTATGGCACAAGTGTTGTCTTTTCCTGGCTTTAAAGGCTGTATTACAGTAAAGTGATGTCATTTTCTGAACTTACAAGGTACAAGGTAATTTATTCATCATTATCCAACACAGGGGTTGCATAGTGAAATGAAATATTAAAATTAACATTAACAGATTCTTGTACTAATACTTGTCTTTACCCACTTTGCCATTGCATCCTAATTTCTGATAATTATTTATCAAAAATCTCGAGTTGAGAGAGCCAAGGGGTAAAATGAACTGCCCCAAAAGTTAATTTTAAGGAAGTACACTTCACATTACTCATTTCATGTTGGACTGAAGCACATGGAGAGAGTGGTAAGCAAACCAGAGCAAAAAAAGATTATTGTCATGGCAAGTAAATTCATCATGTTTCTGAAGTTACCAATCTTGAATAAAACAGATGTGTTTTTGACATTATAGCATGTTAATTAAAGTCAGCGTAAGCTTCAAAACAAGGTCATAAAGTAAATGGATCTGAGCCACTGTGTCAAACAGTTTGGTCAAAATGGAGGTTGTGTGGAGCAAGATTTGCCAGTGTGTACACACGCACGCACGCACACACACACACACACACGCACACACACACACACACACACACACACACACACACACACACACACACAAATATGTTGTACATAAAAGCACATTTAGACATACATTCTCTCTGTAGTTAACAAAAGATTACAGTCTAATCTTTACTGAAATTGTTAAGTTTGCATGTTTAACAAACGATCATAATCATATGGTTAGAAATATTGTTATCAGATGTTTCAAACTCTCTAATAGGGATATGAGTATTAATAACGTGATGTTTTTTATTTAGCTTTCATTCATTTCATGCCACACTGGGATTATGAGACAAAGGTTTCAGTTCAGCGCCTGTACTATGGCTGTGAATATGAGAACATTATTACCAGTCGGCTCGCTGTAATCATTACTTACAATAATAATTATGTGTAACAATTACTGACTTTTTAAAGATTCCTGCGTGTTCTTTTTTATGGTTGATTTATTTTTAATGTCACTGTCCACTGCTGCCCCAAAGCAGTTCACAAAGCCTGCCACAGTGAAACAAGTCACAGGATGCCTCATCCTGCTGAAAAGCAAACATCAGCAGAAGCACAGAGGACCTGAGATGCACACAGCAGGGATCCAGACAGAAAACTCCGAGAGGAGGACGAGCCTGACAGTGTTTGTTCATGTGAGAAACAGAGACAGTGAAGGGCAGGAAGAAGAAAGTGAAGCTCAGCAACTTCAACCGGTATCACCTTTCTGCATAATCATCTTCAGCTTTGTGTTTGGACACACACACACACACACACACACACACACACACACACACACACACACACACACACACACTCTCTCTCTCTCTCACACACACAGGTTATTAAAGGCTGGCGCTGTCAACTGTATGAGGTGTTTGAAACTATTGCTCTTCATCCCTCTATCCCTTAATCTGACCCTCACACCACAACAGATAATTCACTTTGTGGGAGTAATGTGATCTTTTTCTGTGCTCTAAAATAAATCTGAGAGGACAAGGGGAACGAGTCATCAGCTGAAAGAGTGCGCAAGTATGTTGCTGTTCAAATTCAAAACACATCCACCCTTGTAACAAAGGAAGTTCCCCTTTTCTGCATAATTGTGAGCCAAGTATGTGCTGCTTCCACTGCCCTCACTGTAACTACTGTCTATATATTTTATTTTGTTTTTTATTTTATTAAATTCTAAATTAAAAATATTTTATATATGTTCTGTATGTTTAGCATGAAGGGGCGACCCTTTTGTGCAGCCCTGTGTTGTAAAATGACACATAATTAACCTTAATTATGTAATACTATAGAAGCATCAGACTTTAAAGGACCAGTGTGTAGGATTTAGTTGCCGCTAAAAAAAAGAGCCAGTGTTTGGTTTGTCTGTTCTGAGCTACTGTCGAAACATAGTGCAACATGGCGGACCCTTTGGAAGAGGACCTGCTCTGACTGAAAACATAATGATTCTTAGTTTCAGGTGATTATATATGAATGAAAACATGATCATGAATGTTAAGATCCATTTCCTTCAATAGATCCTCCTAAATCCTACAAACAGGACTTTTCAGTTTAAAAGTAAAAGTATTCATAATTAAAGGTATAATTTGTGGAAGATGGCCAGAATTTGAAGGTAGCTCCAAAAAACATAGGGGGCAGCATATCATCTGAATAATGAGCAATTGGTACTCTTTGCTAGCTGTCCTTGGCTGTAGTTAGCTAATTAGCTCTTTGCTCATTGTCAGCTGTGGAGCCAGTGGCACCAGAGTTTGTCTGGATTGGGACCTTGGTTCATAGGGGGAGTCACCATGGGCAACAGGGCCCAGCTCAACTGGATTTGGGGATAAAGTACAGAGGTGATTTACAGCGGCTCTGACCAAGATTATGGGGACGACAAGACACAGCAGGCAGGGACAGGAAAGGTGTGCAGCAGTTGGACATCAGCAGCGGGTATAAACGGCGTGTAGAGCTGTAATAATTTCACATCCTACCTAGCAATGAGTTAACAAGGCAACTAAGCTGGTAAAAGCGAGGAACTTGAATTCAGAAGTAGTACAGTTGTATTTTTCTATTTAGTAAAGAAAATAGAAGCAAGAGTATTTCTTCCCCTCTTGACATTTTTCGTCCTTAAAATTATGTCATCACTGTTGTTTCTCAACTCTCATGTTTGTTCATTTTTTAAGAATATTTAAGAGTAAAATTCTGGCCATGACTTACAAACTGTGCCTTTAACAACCCTGTCAGTTGAGCTGTAAGCAGCACTGAAATGTTGTAGTTGGTTTAGGTGGAGCTAATTTTAATTACTTCACATACTGTAGTTTAATGTGTAATATAAATGATGTTCTGTAAAATCTCAATCCGAAAATTAGTCACTACAGCTTTAAGTCATTTTCTTTCTTAAATGTAGTGAAATAAAAACCTGAAACAACACTGCATTTGTTTCAGTTTGTTTCTTTGACATGCTAATAAGCTACTGAAGTTAAGATATTATGAGAAATGGTCTTAGTGCCACATGTGTGGTGAACTTTATATGTGAATCCACAAAACTCTAACATGTATGAATCCATCCCTGAAACATCATGAACTTGTGCCCAAACTTTTTAATTTCGGGGGCCAAAATGGAGACCTAATGGTGGGCCAGGGGTTGAGAAGGTGCAAAATGATAATGTTAATAAACATCTTATTAAGCCTAACAAGGGTGTTACTACCTGTCATATAACACTTATTACAAGGGCTTTAATATAAAGTGTACCCAATTTGAGATGCTTTTCACTGGAAACATCTGGTGGGCCAAACTGATCGTTATGCCGGGCCAACTTTGACCCAGGGGCCCCACTTTGGAGAGCCTTGAACAAAATATTTCTGGCATATTGTACAGCTCAGTTTTAATGTGTACATTGGAGGAAGACTCATGCAGCACACACACACACACTCACTCTCACACACACAGTGATGAAGTCATCCGGGGACTAACTGTGGAGCTGCTGTGTGAATAATCCAACAACTCCTTGCACACACCGACAGCCCCCGTGTTGGTTTTACTGGGATATGGGCACACGCTGTGATTCACGGCCACAAGCTCTACATTCAAATGACTCATCTGAGCGTAACAACATGAATTCACTCCGAGTCACAGTCACTCGGTCACCTGATGCAATCATCAGCTTAGGTCGTGACGCTCAACTCCAGAGAGACAGCCGCTCTTCACTTGAAACAAGACGACTCCATCACACCGGCTGATCCGTCCACGTTAGTGATCGGCTGCTTGTAACTTCGTGAGCTCCCGTCTGATGCGTCAAATTGCCCAAACACAGAGATCTTACGTCACCCCGTCGTCCACGTTTATGCATGCGCATGCGTGCTGTGGCAGCAGGTGTACTGTGTTTTTCAGGTGGCGATGGAGAGGGGAGGGGGGGCGCCCATGGTGGGTATGCATAATGCATTTCTACCCCACCTCCCTCCACACACACACACACACACACACACACACACTCTTGCGGTGGATTCCCTGTGCGGGTTGCCATGTGTAGCACAAAATCCAGCGCGAGGCCAACTACCACTGGAGTAACATGTAGGTCGGCAGCACAGCTCAACACACTGTAGACTGCACGTTAATATTATCATTATGTTATTATGTTGTGACTGTCATCTCAACAACATGCAGCAGCCTACCTTGCCCATCGCTCATCTCCCGCCGTGTCCACAGAGCATCCTCGCCTCTCTGCCACCACCTCTCCAAGTCCCCGATAATGTGTGCCCTCCGCTGGGATCGGGTAAGCAGGGCAACCACAACGATCCCCCACCCTGCACCTAGATCCGGAAAACGTGAGAGAGGAGCCGAGCAGTGCGCGTTAGAGGAACCGCTGAATGGGAATGTCAGCGGCTAAATCCCGGCCTACCCTGGGTGACGCGAGCCGCTCGGGCAGGCAGTCAGCGGTGAAATCCGCATAGGACAAGGATAAGCCACACACAGCACACGGCAGCTCGCTCGCTCCCTCTCTCACTCAGGCAGCAGCAGCAGCAGCAGCAGCAGCAGCCCTCATCCACACACGCACACGGCACCGGCAGTATGGCAGGTCACGCACAGCACCGCAGCGCACCGCACAGCGCACGGCAGTCACAACGGGGAGCGTAAACGGAGAGGCAGGCACGGGGGCGAGTCTTTGCAGAGTCAGCGGTACTGGTCACCCCAGTGGTGGAATGTAACTAAGTACATGTACTCGAGTACAAAGAACAAATTCGAGGCACTTTGCCTTTTCATTTGGTGCAGCTTCATACTTCTACTCCACTACATCTTATTTTGTTTCACAGCTTTACTAGTTACTTTTCACAGAGTAACGCGTAAAAGCGTGTATCTCCAAATTTGGTGAGTTTGAATTCAATTTTGTTTCTGATAAACTGACGGATCGAGTGTTCCTGTAAAGGTACAGAGCTTTCTCCTGCTTCTTAAAGGCGCACTATGTAGTTTTACGAAAGAAATTTAAACCAGAAGAGAAGGCTCTCCACTGACTGATTTTTTATGCCCAAACAAACTAAACAAACAAACTGACCTTAAGGGACAACACAGTTTCATACTGTTTTACTTTGTTTATATGTGGCGGACCCTGCCACCTTTCTAGCTTCAAACAGTGTTCTGGGGACCTTATTTTCCTCTGAGAACAGCTTGTTTATTCAGTCATGGAAAAGTAATTTTTTCTGAGTTTGTATTATCACCTCATTAATATTGACAATATTAAAATTCTGAGTTTGAATTTCCTCTCCAAAACTACATTGTACCCCTTCAAGCTAAATAAACTCCTCTTTCAATTAGATGGAAAATACAGTGTCACAACACTAAAAAACTGTTATTCTGACATTGTGAATAGTTGACTTTTTAGAGATACAGTACGTGTTTCTCACTGGACAGCGAAGCTACAAAAATGATTTTTGATAGAATATTATACATTAAACCAGCGGTTTTCAACCTGGGGGTCAGGACCCTCAATGGGGCCAAGAGTTAATCTGAGCTCACCTTTAAAATGAGCTCAACCTTAAACATCTCCAGCAGCAGAATGAAACACACATCCAAAAACATCAGATATAATAGTGAAACAATATTAATGAGCATTTTACTGCACAATGAGTACAGTGTGCTGATAATACTTACATACTTATACTTAAGTATGGTTTAGATATGCAGGACTTTTACTTGTGGTGCAGTATTTCACAGTGTCTTATTAGTACTTTGACTTAAAAGCTGAATAATTGTTCTGCACTGATGATGAGTGTGAAAAAGTGAATAATACTGATCAAATGTTACTCCAGATCCACTGTGCCAGAGGAACAAAGAGTTTTATTGAACAATATTAGGTAAAAACAGAGATTTCTATGTGACACCTTTTATTACATTTAGTGTATATATTGAGTCGGCTCCTGTGCCTGCCTCCTAATAGTGTGTGTCCTGTTCATCTCCCTCATTAGGCTCATCCAGCAGGTCACACATGTTGTCCACCAGGTCCTCCATCAGAGCATAAACCTGCCAGATAGATAAAAAAATATATACATATATAGATTAATGTATTCAAAGGATGTAGGACTGTGGGAGAATCTAAAAGACTACTCGAGGGACTCAGGAGAGACAGATAAAAATAAAAGAAAGGTAAAAATTAAAGTAACAATGGCTGAGACGTTCTGACTATTTATCACTAGTATAATATTACTAGTTTAATCACAAGTATAGATCAAGCTGTAAAGAAACTGGATCCTACAGTACCCATAATGCAGGAGGATAGTGTCTAAATGGCCACTTCTTTTAAACCTCAACCTCCTCCTGTAATGCAAGTCACAAACCTAACCTGAGATAATCTTGATGACATCTAAACAACAACACACTTTGGAAAACTCCTCCAGACATTTACATCCGCCAAGGAGGTTATGTTTTCACCCCTGTCTGCGTTGGTTTGTGAGCAGGATTTCACAAAAACTACTGAACGGATGTCCACAAAACTTGGATGGACGATGGATCACAGTCGAGAATGGACCCCATTAACGTTTGGTGCGGATCCGGGTAAAGGGACATATCCAGGACATTTTTCTCACCTACTTTGTAAAGTGCAATATGTAAGAATTTTAGTGTTCAAAAATTATTTATTTTTCATTTATTATTTATTTTGCCAGCGGTCCGAAGCTCCTGTGCTAGTGGTGTAAACGCTCCCAAGGTAGTCCGGCTAGCTGCACGGCTAACTGAGCTAACAAGCTGATGGTAGTTGCAGTCATGGATGTATTAACAGCATACGGTTAGTAGCAATAAGCAGTTGCTCTGGTTATATGCTGCCCCTATTTGTTGGGAGTATGATTTCAACAGGTGGCTAATTATTACATATTGCACCTTTAACATTGCGAGATAGGGCGTTTTTCCGATATTGTTGTTAATTTCTCAGCGAATAATGGATGGATCTTCGTCAAAAAAAATCAGGCGTATTTAGGTGGAAGCACAAACAGGGTCGGTTGGGCCTTGGTGGAAATATGAGCGCTACTGAGGGCCATTCTAGTTTACGACTGTTGTCACAGGTTGAGTGGTACGCCTCATGATGGAAATTGGTGTCCTGAAAAATCTGAAAAAAAAAACAACAAAAAAAACTGCATGAAAAGATAATTAAAAAGACTTGCCTTTTTGTGCAGGAGCCTTGTGTAAATGACCATCGGCTCTACATTGTGGTCATTAGGACTTTGTTGACAGATGCTCTCTGGACGGGTGTCAGTCAGCGAGGCCGCTTCCTGCCCTTGCTTCTTCCTAGTGTGTTTCCCCGCTTCATCCGTTCTTTTGCCCTTCGTTCTGCTGTCCTGTGCACAGGATGGACAGACAGAAGACGGACAGAGTTAGACAGAGCGAATGAGAGAAAGATGTTGGTGTGAACTGGCGATGAATGACAGTGGAGTATCCAGTGGGGAGTTGACACTGTGTTGGTTGATAAGTGGATGCATGCGTCATACGTAATTAAAATGACCTCCCACATACCACAAGGTGTTTATTATGTCCTGTGCTGCTTGACTTAACATATAGCTGTGTGTGTGTGTGTGTGCGCGCGTGCACCACAGATGGCTTGGACTAGTCCGAGTGCTATTAATTCACACCCTGGGCACACAATTGGAGAGCAGGTGCACGTTTTCACGCAGTGCTCAGTTACCATGGTACCCTGTGAGTAATAAGGCTGTACCTTACCATGACTCAACCATCACACAGAGGAGAAAATCACTCAGCAAAATATGGACAAAACTGTGTCTCCAGCCTATTTCTAAATTTAATATCAAATACTTTTTTTGCCTTTGATGGCTGACAATAGAATCACTAGAAGAGAGATCTAACACGTCCAAGAAGACCAAAAAGGTTGTTTTTTCCACCAGGACACAGCATCTTGTGTTTATTTGAACGTCACAGTCAGCCTCCTCATTAATGTTCTCAATCTTTGTGCTGACTATGAAAAGTTGCTGAAATTCAGATTTGTGAATAGGACGATGCAAAGTGGCTGTCTATAATGAGGATGGGTGCAGGAAAACAATCATCCGCATTCAAATGAACGGCTGCTATAAGTGACATTTTTTACTCATTATCTCACCCGCCCAGTCACACTGCAAAAACATGACTGGCCACACTAGCATACTATAATGATTACTCTGGGGGACAAAACACGGATACACACACACACACACCAGTGAACACACACTTGCTCCCAGGAATTTCTGGCAAAAAATGTGAAATCAGAGACTGTTGTGTCCACAGAGAATGAGGAGGAGAGGTGGACTCTCTGTGCTCACACACTGTCAAAGTGGATGGACAGTGTTTCCCAGATGTCAAACCTTTAATATGAAGATGCCGACCACATTATCATCACCATCATGTTGCTGCTGTTTACATACACCCTGACACAGATTCAAAAAATGCACTTCATGGTGATGTTCATATTTGTATATACATAACTGTATATATGTTCTGTAATTTATGTAGTACAAAGGAGTTTACAAACTTTCATTTCATTATGCAACCCTGTGTTGTATAAATGACCTTGTACCTTGTATCCTGAATGTGCATGAATTAGTCTAGCACACTAAAAATATTTGTTTCACAGCTACATTTTGTGGCAAAGGTGCCCCTCCATGACATCGTTTTAGAAAACTATCCTATATGACATAACACTGTAGGTGTATGCATTAATGAGAACCAGGCAGTGGGCGACTTGATTGCAGTGGTGATTCATGAAGGCCAGCTGAAGTGATGTGTTGTGTTTTACAATACATGATATTTCATTCATGCTCATAATATAAATACTTTAGAATCTGCTGCCACTAAGTGGCAAAATATTGGTCCCATCTCTGTATTGTATTGAGTGAGCTACAGGAACACATTTACTTTCCCTTCACCTCCAGTGATTTTTTCACTTGTCGCCGACTTTGACTATCCTTTGTTAACATCTTTAAATCTTGACCTCACCCCATTCCTCTCCTCTTTAGCAGCTGCTCCCCCCTTTTTCTCACTCTGCTCATCGTCATCGTCTTTGTTGTCAGCCAGATCTGCGATGTAATAACACAGTAGTGAGCAGCATAAATCCGAAAATCTTCCAATGTCTAAAGAGAAAGTCTAAATCTCACCAGCATCATAGATTTGGGATTCCTCCTCCTTATCGATCCATGTGTCTTTTTCTGGAAGGCCCAGCAGGTTTCTGAGCCACATGGCCTCAGTAACCATCATGTCCAGCAGTTTCCTCCACAGCTGCTGCCTGCAGGGGGCACCACACACCACCATAACCTGTAGGTTTACTACACTGGGTTTGCAATTGAGGAGCGTGGGTGTGTGTATAAAGGAGCCAAGATGCTACAACAGAGATGCTACATGACTCATGTGTGTTGATTCCTCACCCCACAGCTGCTGCTGTTAGATGATGTATCGGTTCAGTAGGTTCACAAAGCTGCAGAAGCAGAGAGTTGAGCTGGGCCAGGCTCTTTTCCTGAGCTGACTCTGGCTCGGGCAGAGACAGCACAACCTTACGTAGGGGAACAGTTGAATGGACAAATATGTTATGTCTCTGATGCCTCATCATGATATAAAAATGTACAGATGGGTACACAGTGCATTCAACGACTATAACCTGCTAAATGGATAAATCTGCAAAATTTACTGCGACACATACTCTATTGAAGCACCACATATCGTCTCTACCTGTCGGAGTGTATTAACAGAGAGGTCCCAGATGTGTCCTGGCTTCACCTCTTGCCACAGCCTCTTCAGGTCCTCCACTGGCTGATCACGGTACTGCAACTAAAAATAATGTATGGAGCAGTAACAAAAGCATGAACATGTGACCACAAGACTACAATGAACAGAACTTACTGTCACTCTTCAGAATGAACTGACACTGTTAGTTATGCTCCTCTAACAACTGTAATGCATGTCATTATTTTTATTCTCCCCACAAGGGAAGAGAAGAAATATGTGTGCCACCTTTTGTGGCTGTTATATGACCAACAGCTAAGAGCTGTAATCATCCTAATATCTGATGATGACAGATGTGACGTTGAAAAGAAAGGTCACCCAATATTCCAATTACAGGTGAGATGGGCTATAATAAGAGATAATATTTTACCTTTGATGTTTGGTTACACTTTCCAGTGTTGTTTCCAATCATTCCCTCCATGTCTACTGCTATCTGCCATATTTACCTACCCCAGGTCAATAGTATTCCCTCCTAAGGTTTAACAGAGGTACTGCCCAATCTCAATCCTTGCATCTTCTCAAGTACTAATAAACTGGTGTTTTTCCTCGTTATCGTAAACATGCGTGTGTTCAACCTAAGGTATAACCAACCTCTTAGCCTGCTCACTCTCAGCATCTACCACCCTATATCTAAAGTATCTGTTGGAGAAAGTATGAGTACTCTACACAGTGCTGAGACAACCTTAATTAAGGTGACAAATGATTTACTTCTTTCTTGCAGATAAAGGTGAAAGCTCCATACTGATCCAGCTTCGGTAGACTTGACTGTGGCCCCCCCAAGTGGTTGCCAGTTTGTTGTAACTGACGTTGCTAACGCTATTTAGCTAACCCTAACGTTGCAAACCGCAGCTAATATTAACGTCAATAACTCTAGCTGATGTCAACATCACTAATGCTAGCTAGCTAACTAATGTTAGGCAGGACAGCATGCTGGGCCCATCCTGTAAAAATCTGCAAAATAATTAAGTTTCTTCTTCTTCTTGTCTAATGTAGCTGAGGAGACTTATTCACTAGCTCTGTATTCACTAGATCAAACTAATCAGCCTACCAATTAAAGCCAAGTTTCTATTGCACTGCCATGGCAACATAAACTCTTTATATTTCCCACCGTACAGTGCAGAGCCAATAGTGGCTAATTTAAGATATTAGTAGTTATGATCTATTATAGGTTAATGAGCTGTCATGAATTATGATGGCAGTACTATAACTGCGGAGAACAAAACGAATGGGGCCCATCATTAAACACAGGTTGCGAAGGGGCAGCCATAATGGGCTGATTGAAGCCCTGCCTACAGTCAGAGAATTGTCAAAGAGGAACAACACATTCGTGGGGCATCTCACACTGAATGAGGTGGTGTGACTATAATTCAGACTGAAGTAAATATGAACAATGAAAGATGTCTGATACATCGGTGATACATGAAACTGGGCCACCCAGAAGTACGATTAGCAACGTGTCTCAAACTACACGTGAAACAAAAATTACACATTGTATGGTATCATGCTCTGTAGACAACACTGGTTATATTTATATTTTATTCAAACTCCAAGGAGGGTTTGCACAAAGTAAAACCACAATGTCACTGATCACTAAAAGAGTGGTTAAATTGCTTCTATCTGTCAGATTTACCTTGGGGTTTTTGCTTAAAAACTCTTGCTCTTCAGTGATGTAGAGTTCTGCAGGAGAGCTGGGTCTCTCTGGGCTGTGGACCCCCTGCAGCATCTCATACATAATCGACCGACACAGTTTCACTGTCACTTTCTTTTCCAGCTTCGTCTGTTCATGACAGACACACACAAGAAACACAGACAAAAACACATATGGGTGTCTGTTTCTGCAAAAACCTTGAACAGCAGATACATAGTTTAATTGTACAGCACCTCTAGGAAAAGTCTCTGGTCTGCAGTTTTGTCCTGGTACAGAGACACTCCCCTTAATGTGACCTGTATGGAGGCTCCTCGCAGCAACACGGGGTGAGTATTGAGCTGCCACTGTTCAGTTTTGATGCCTGGCGTCTCTGATTTAAATATGAACACCATCCGCTGGGTATCACCTGGTAAGATCACATCTTGGATGGGGGGGGGGGAACAAAATGAAAAGCAGAAAGGCAGGTTGAGTACTGGTTGAAAGACACAGGGTGATGGGCTGACACAGGGACAAACACTGTGTGACGTAAGAGTGGTGCCAGCAGGTGTCTGATGTTTGTCTTATGTTTGCTTGTACCAGAGGGGGAGCTGAAGTAGAAGCACTGAGACTTTCTTTGTGACTGCAGGTGAGGAAAGTGGCGTGGCACGAGAAGCTGCTGCCAGCTGTAGTAGATAGCTGTGCTGCCCTCATTGTGGAGCTCCAGGTGGGTTGTGGCAATTTCTCCAGTCAGGGTCTCAAAGATTACTGTGGCACTGATTCCTACTTCTCCCTGATCCATGAGCATAGGAGAAAGAGAGGTGTCACAAATCAAAGCAAGTGTTAAAGGCAGCAAAACAAAGAACATGCGTCTGTAGTATGTTTACCACAACAGCTCACCTAGCATAGCATAATGTCCATTTCTAGCAGAGTCATCTTATAGTCATCACTCTGCGGCTTTCAGTTTCTGGTTTTAGTAGAAATAATGTTTTCATACTCTAATTCTAAAACATAATTATACAAATATTTAATATAAATGGCTGTTTATACTGTTTTACATGTTGTGAGGTGAGAATGATCTTTAAATATGTAGAATCCCCAATTACTAATTATTTTTCATCAGAGCATGACAGCCAGAGTGACGCTTTGCGCAGGAAGTCAGTCAATTAAAGGAACTTGGGATCTCCACTTTACATCTTAACAAAACAACATGTTGGGTGTTTCCTCTTTGACTGTGGCCCACCAATCACTTCCTGATGTTTTAAACACTGAAAGCCTACCTATGATTGGACAGCTGCAGGGACTCTTAATACTTGAATACTGGAGGATGTGTTGAGTTTGATTTATGTTGCCGTACAGGAACACTTCAACTTAAATTCGGTCATTATTCACTCGCCCACATACCAGTGGAAAGTCAGGCAAAGTTTCACAGTCCACAAACATTTCTGGAGCTTCACAGTAAAACAGGGTTGCAGCATTCTCCTAAACAACTAAAGAACAGAGGGATTTGATTTAAAATGTAAAAGAAGACCGGAAGGTTCTGTACAGCTTGTCTTTGGGAGCCCCCAAACCCCAAATTCATTTGAAGAGATGTTTTCTACGCCCTTTTTTAAGCCAAAATCTTCACTCTAGAAGCCAAGCTAGCAAAGCTAAAAGTGTTAGCACACACCTCATGTGAAGTGGGTGCACAAGCTTAAAGGTCGTCAACGGTGTAAATAACATCTTTTCATATCAAGAGCTTCTGGATACTTGGATTGACCTGGATAAGCTGTATGGAGCCATTGTAGTGGGTTTTTTTTATACTATACGTAAAACAAGACTACGAAACTTTACCCAACTTTCCAACGACATGGGGGTGAGTAGATAATGACTGATTTTTTTTTTTTTGGGTGTGCTGTTCCTTTAATATCAAGCACCGAACAGGCAAAGTGCTGAAGGAACTATTGCTGTGGAAATGGACATTATACTGAATTTATCAAGACAACAGGTAAACATGGAGGAAGTGTTGTCTTTGAATGAACTGGGAACATAGGATGATAATAATTTCTCTAATATAAGCCCAGATTTCTCCGAGCTGAGTAATAATATCTGAGAATGTGCCGTACAGACGTCATGGTTTGAACTGTTTAAAGGACGTTCTGTACCTGGTTAGTGGTAGAGTTTCCAGTCCAGGGAGCAAGCAGACCACAGAACCTCAAGGCAGGAAAGGGTAGAGCACATGACCGAACATCATCATACTGTGCCAGTGGATCACTGAGGAAGACAGGGAGATAGTAGGAGATAGTAGTACCAAGTCCACAAGTTAGACAATATGAGTACGTTATTATTGTCAGTGTCACAATTTAGCTGCTGCAATTAACGATTATTTTCGTCATCGATTAATCTGTTGATTATTTTATAAACTAAACGATTAACTGTTTAGTTTATAAACGGGTAAAAAAAAAAAAAAAATGTGAAAAATGCTAATCCCAAATTTCCAGATTCTTTAAATTGCTTCTTTTGTCGAACCAACAGTCCCAAACCCAAACACATACTGACATAAATGACAAGCAGCAAGTCCTCACATATGAGTAGCTGAAACCAAATGTTTGGCAATTTTGCCTGAAATATGACCAAAAAGATTAATCGATTATCAAAAATAGTTGGCAATTAATTGTCTTTCTTTCTTTCTTTCTTTCTTTCTTTCTTTCTTTCTTTCTTTCTTTCTTTCTTTCTTTCTTTTTTCTGTACATATACATACATATATATATATATATATATATACATATACATATATATATATATATATATATATACACACACACAAACACACACATATATACATATATATATACATACACACACACATATATATACACACACACACACACACACACACACACACACACACACACACACACAGGCCCAGTTTTCACTTATTCAGATTATAAAAAGTTGAACTCTTGTTAGAAAGTATGGCAAATACAATTTTTTTCCTCACAGGTTCTCCTTCGTCATCTCCTTGTACTCCTTCTCCTCTTCTTCCTTCTCCAGTGAGGGACTACGACACACTGTTACAAAAGTGCATGGCTTGCCAATCACCGCCAGTGCATCGATAGCCTGTAATCAAAGTGACACAGACAGGTCAGCTGGTTCCTGTAAATGGAAAGCAATAGCCACAGTCATTTTCAGTCCAACTTCAATAGATATGTATGTATGTCCATGTCTCATATCCAGGCAGTACAGCTGGAGAGGAAATAAGGTAATATTCAGCATTTTCTGATTATTGGAAAAAAAGTTAATTTTAATCCAATTGCTGATAAAATAAATACATTATAAAGGTTAAAGTTGCTGCTTTGGCTCTGATGCTGACTGCAATCTGTTAAGTAACTAGTAACTAAAGTTATCAAATAAACGTAGTGGAGTTAAAGTGCAATATTTTCCTCCAAAATACAGTGGAGTGGAAGTATAAAGTAGCAGAAAAATGGAAATACTCAAGTAAAGTACAAGTACCTCAAAATTGTACTTAAGTACAGTACTTGAGTAAATGTACTCAGTTACATTCAATCAGACAAGTGAATGAAGGGTACTGGAGGGAAGATTTCTTTCTTTCTTTGGTTGTTGAATCCCAGAAGGGTAGTGTTTTTCTGTTGCACATTCTGTCTGTTACATACTTTTCTAAATCTAACAAGCAAAGAGCCACCAGGACAAAGTCAAGCTGCTGTTGTAAAACACCTCTATCTTCTTCAAGGTGTGATATGTATATGTAGCATTTTAGTTGAAAACATTCCTAAATTTACTAAAATGATCAACATAATGTGAAGAAATAACAGTTTTGATGTCATGATGAAGTTTGCATGCTAACCAGCCAGTCCTGGCCCATCCTGGTCAGAAGGTAATGTGCTAGCAGCGTAAGTGACAATTTGATTTGAGAATGAATAAGACAGGAGGCCAACTCTTACATATTGCACCTTAAATAATTTTAAATGTCAATGACAGGGTTTTCAGGTCATAAAACCAATGATCTGTTGCTCTTTACAAATTCAAATACGATAGTCTAACAATAGCATAGCCGTCAGTGTTGAAAAAAAAAATGTAATAGAAAAATTTAATCGACTCTTGGATTTGGAGAATCGCGACACTGCTAGTTCCTCCTGTATTTCAAACTTCTCCACAGTTTTAAGTAGCACTCGTGACTTGATTTTCTTTCACAGCTTTCTCTCCTTCCTTCCATTGGGCTTTCTGCCTCTCTTCTTGTCCACCACAAAGCAACAGACAAGTCGGCTGCTGACAGGACAATCTGTCTCTGTCTGTGTGTTAGTCAGAAGGCACTTCAGAACTCAAATCACCTCAGCATCACATGAGCCACCAGCATGACAGAACACATTGCTACCAAGTCCTCTTATGTCACACGTATGTATGTGCGTGTGTGTGTGTGTGTGTGTAAAGAGAGAGAGAAATAGTGGGAGGAAGTCATTTGAATAAACCTTCCCATCATCAGCACCTGTTACTCGGTGTGTTAATAAGATTAATTGGGAACTGGCTGTGCAAAGAAGTGCAGATTTGTCTAAGTGTTTACCCCAGAACCTCCTGCCCCTGCTGATAAAGTCATTGTGATGCAGAGAGAGCAGTAAGGCACGTTCGGTCCCTTTTCTTGGGCTCTGTTAGTCCACAAATCTCAGTAGTACTACTCTATGAGTGGTCATGCTCCAGATTTCATAACTGTACCGTCGCTGTGTTAGCATGTATTTAAACACAGAGTGTATATGCTGCAGTGCTTCATTAATCTCATTATGCATCTGCATGATTTGCAGGTAATCAAATATATCATCACATATTTGCACAACAGTATGTGACCAGCCTTCTGCGTGTGTTTTCGCCCTGGTGCCTGAATGCTTGTGTATATGTGTGGGCGTGCGTGTACATTTGCTTGTCTGCCTTGCCACCGTGATGTAGTTTATTCCGTGTACAGAAAACCAAGAACAGTGTGGCCGATGCTGGGTGTTCACAAGCTGTTCTGAAGAGACTGATCATGAGCAGCTCCAGCAGCTAGAGACACAGTGTCCCGAGGGTGTGAGCAGCTTCAGCGTGATGTGTGGTTGGACAATTGGTCCAATGATTCAGCTGTTTGTGTCGATGTGCAATCTAGATCTGAAATTACGAACATACATTTACAAGTATGTAGTTGGCATTGCGTTATTGACCTTGCCAATTATCAGATCTGATATTAAGCATTTTTCTGATAATCAGAATCTTTTTTTTTATTCGATGGCGGGTAAAAAAAATAATTTATGTAGTGGAGTACAACATATGTCTCAAAATGTAGTGGAGAGGACTATAATTTTGCATATTCTGCTGATAATTTTAGTTGATTTGAAATGTTGAACTTTTACACTGAAATTATTACATACTGCACCTTTTTTTCCTGAAAGCCTCACAAAGATGGCACTCCTCAGAGTGATAAAGTCAAATCTGAAAAGTGATTGACATTTTTTAGTCTTCTTCATTATTTTGGTAATCCAGTGATGCTTGTCTATACATCCACAATTGTACTGCAAGCAGGAACTGCTAATAGCTGATTCAGCACAGTTTTGATGGTGCCAATTTGCCAAAATATTATCAAATACAGCCTAAAGAGGTGGGGTGAAGTTGGCTCTCTTTGATAATTTCCCATGCTTTTTGGAAATGTCATCAAGCTACAACTTTCTATCATAACAACCTGTTTTGTACTGTAGAGTAAATAATACATCACATGTAGTAATTATTACTGATAATGCTGAGCAATCCTGGTGGTTATACTGTACCTCAAAACATACTGTACACAACCCTGTCCTGCAATCTCTCGTTAGTACATGAACTTGAAGTGCTACTGAGCCATACCAGCATTCACTGTTAAAGTATTAATGCTTGTGTTACCTTTTTGATGTCTATGTCCTGAACGACCTCTCCAAGTTCCTGGCACTGGTGCTGCAGGTGCTCACTCTGGTCCAAAGTCTGAGAGCCTAGATGCAGAGTCTCAGCACAAATTACTCCTGCAGGATGAAAAGTTTACCACATTGAGAACACAGTAACTCTCAGTGTCTTTTCTTGTTTGGGTGCAAGCATTCACATCCAGCTCACATTGCATTACCTTCTTTGAATTTTAACAATCTTCTTTGAAGATGTTTTGGGATCGCCCTCGTTGCCTTACTGTGTGAAAGCGGCTGGATTCTGAAGATCACGTTATCATGTGGTCTCGCGAATCCATCTTTACAGGCTTGTGACCAAACCAGAATGGTTATGTGGAAAATATTTAGTCAATGCTATTTTATATCATTTAGATGAGAGGTTCCAATTTAAATGGTTATGTGGACACGAGATAAAGTGATGCAATAAGATGTGCTGAAACGCTCCAAAGCATTAAATCAGAACAGAACATTTGGTTCAAAAGTGGTTCCACCCGCTGTGAAGCATCTAATCTGCCAGAAATATAACAGAAGAAGAAAAATATGTTTGTTTTTTTGCAACTTTATTGAGAAAATGCAATTTATTGATTCATTTGCTCTGCCTGTTAATACAATTTTCAAGATGGAACCACATCATGACCTGGGAACAACATTTGCGTTTCTGGTTCAGTGGATTGTGGCTTCGTTCATTTTTTAACACTTGTTTGAACAACATGTTGTTTCAAGCCTTTTTGACCATCGAGGCGTTCTGCAATCCTTAAATCTTCTAAAAAAAAAGTCACACGACCACTAACCACTTCTGTTTTGCCACCACCAATGTTTCTGTCCCTCCTGAAAGCAATGTTGCCTAATGCTAACCCCACATGTGGCGAACATGCACAGAAAGAATATTTTTATTCCAACCAGAAAGAAAGCATCAGATAAAACATTACATGGTTATAAGGCATTAATATTTTCCTAATGAATGGATTATCACAGGTTTACACCAGGGTTAGGTGTTTGGGTGGTTAGATTAGGCAATTTCTATTCAGACTGAGCTATTATTCGGAATAATAGGGTCCATGTAAAGGCAGCAAAAGTTGTTCAGACCAATCGGCGTCCTATGAGGAACTTCTGGCATCTATGGGCGTGGTCTGGGCGTGATGAGTTGATCAGTGAGAGAAGCAACTGTTCTCTTCTAGAGGTTAGCAGAGAGGTTAGTGCTCTCCTACTGTTGATCTGATTGGTTGAAGTTGAAGACTGATAAGTTGTGATCGACAGATGGTTCATCCAATCACCTGCCAAGTATTTTTTGAAAACAGTTTCCAAGGACGACTTCCCCAGATGATGTAACAAACCATCTGGCACGTCAGGTTACTTGATGCCAAGCGTGGTTATTAAAAATGTGTCATCAGAGGGAGAAGTGGATGTCTCAACTGTCACTTCACAGAGCACTGTTTTTTTTTTTGTTTTTTTTTTGGGACACCACTAGCTTTCAGGTGAACACACAATCAAAAGGAACAGAGTCAAGAACAAGGCTGAAGAAAAAAGATGGGACAAGGTGTACTGTAGGCGTCTGTGTGTACCTGATTCCTGGTGTGTGCTGCTCGGCTGTGCTACGTGTGTGACAGGTTCACATCTGCCCCTCTCTGTCTGAGTCAGAGCGGCTGTGATGGCTCCCATTTCATCTTCAGAACGCTTGGGGAGATTCCCAAACTCACTGCCCACACGGTAACCCTAAGACATCGAAGAAAAGGCACGACTGACTGAAGACGCTTCAGAGAAAATGAGAACAGAGCTTTGGAGCTTTTAGTTATTGAAGAACTATAACAAATATGAGATACGAGTCCGACAGATGACTAAAGACAAAGTGGACCAGAGAAAGCAAATGTGTGTCATGCATATCCAGAGCGGATGAGTGGCATTACTTGGGTTAGAAATTCCCTCTGCTCCTGAGTTTCTCTGAAATGGTCGGCTTGGTTCATCAGTAAGTTTTCGACTGGCCTGTGGAGTACGTCTTCAACGATGACAACGAAAAGAGCAGCAGATAGAACAGAGACAGCGATAAGACCTTAATGCAAAGTAAATCAAATATATATCTTTTTAAATTAGCAAATAGCTTGCTCTTTAAAGCAACATTATGCAACTTTTATACCTTCAACTTCAAAATCATTTTCATGATGCAGTGTCTTCAAAATACAAGTTTTCAACACATAACATTGTTATGACGTTATGAGTTTTGTTTGCAGTCAGCACCTACATTACATCTGACAGATTGTTACAGACCTGGGATTTGTATTTACGACAGTGGTGTTGCACTCAGAAACTGTGGGGAGCGCAAAATCACACAAAATGCCAATTTCTACATAATGTTGCTTTAATTTGCCTGAAATAAGAAACCTCTTTTTGAGATTATGCATGTATGAGGTTTGTTAATAAACACCTGATTCAGGTACAAGTGTGTTTTCTATTATATAATGCTCGTTGTTGTTTTGGTCAGTTGCTAATGTTAATAAAAATTCAGGTAAGAGAGTTTATTGTGGCGTCTCTCATATTTCCTGCTGTTGTATACAGGTTAAGGCTGTAATAACGATGCTATTTTGATCCCTCTCTGGTGCAGGTCGCTGTGCTCTCTAATCATCTCACCAGATAAGAAACCCTGCTGACGTCTGCGCTGTGCCATATGTGTGTCCCAACGCTGCAGGGCATTACCCTGGGTGTTTCCGTGGCCAGAGGGGAGCCCACGCTCATCCTCCACAGCCTCAGAGGGAGGCCATCCTGGGGTCTCTGATGGTGGATCTCTCTTGGACTTTGGTATTCGCGTTAACAACTGGACAGTGGAGGGAGGATGTAAGGAACCAGAGGTGATTAATTAATTAATTAATCTTCAAGTGCAGTTGTTAGTAGAGCTGCAACGATTCATTGATTAGTTGTTTGAAAGAAAATAAATCTGTAACTATTTAGTTTTAATGAATTTTCAAGCAATAATGTCTAATATTTAGTAGTTCCAGCTTGTTAAACGTGAGGATTTGCTGCTTTTCTCTGTCATTTATGACAGACCAGGCTTTGAGTTTTGGGCTGTTGGTTGGACAGAAGAACACATTTTGGTTAGGGACATTTAAGAGATTAACCAATTCATTGTTGAAAACAATCAGCAGATTAATCAATAATGCTATTTGTTAGTTTACAGAGCCTGAACTGCTATTGTTTGATATTTTTTTTAAATACTGTATTTACAAAATGAATTGTCTTTTTAAATGTACACCCATTACAGTGTATGTGTTCTGAAAGCACCTCTGTCATCCCTTTGGCCTCCAGATAACTTCTGAAATCCTCTAAACTACCCAGGATGCAATGTGGAAGAATCATGCCTTTCTCATCAAACCGAAGCCATTCTGATCCTGAAAAGAGAAGAGCATGGAAAACAAAAAGAAAAAAAAAATACAAGAAGCAGAAATACAAGCAATTTTAGCCTTAAAGGAACAGTTCACCCCAAAATGAAACTTCAATCATTATCTACTCACCCCCATGCTGATGCAAAGTCAGGCATTTTCTTGACCACAAAACATTTCTGGAGTTTCACAACAAAATGTATTCTAAATCTGCACTGTGGCTGCTAAGCCAAAAGCATTAGTGTGCACCTGGTCTGAAGTGGGTGCACTATCTTGACCGCATGTAGAGGATGTAAGCAACGTTTTATTTAAATCAATTTGGGATGTCAGGATTTCCTTAGCGAGTATTACGCTGGATGAGATGTATGGAGCCATTTTATGTTTTTTTTTAAGTTGTCTTTTTTGTTTTATAAAGTTCCTATCTACTTCAGTTGTTTAGGAGAATGTTGCAAACACTGTTTTGCTGTGAAGCTCCAGAAATGTTTTGTGGACTACAAAACTTCACCCGACTTTCCAACAGCATGTTGGTGAGTAGATAATGACTGAATTAAAAAATTTTAGTTGAATTAATTTTTTTAAGAATGCATGATATGACTGCGATGTTATTATCCATGAGGACAAAGGAAAACAACTAACCTGCGCAGTCCGGAGGTTGAGAGTCAGGGTCCAGGTTCAGTGGATGAGTTGGTTGTGTCTTATGTGCACGAGCCATGAGCACTGGTTTTTGACGGCCCTTGGGTGGCCTTGGTATGTGAAGCTGCAGTGATAATCACATACTCAGTTACATATACTACCGCTTTAAAAGGAAGTACCTTGATCTCACACACACATGATTTATATTGCATTTGGGGAGCAAAATAATCTTCCAATAAATAATGGTAATTAGTGCATATGGATGGGGTAGGTTTACTTTCTTAAGGTCGGGGGGGTGAACAGCCAGAGCCTGGGTATCCTCGCCTTTAAGAGTGGAATTCTTGGACTGGTCATCACCCAGAATGTACACCTCCTCTGATGGTTCTGGTTTCTTGTGTTCTGGAGGAAAGAAAATGAAACAGAGTGTGTGTTTGACTAATAGGTTATAACAAACTGGGTGCTAAAATACTGAAAAGTATAGTCTCTCTCTCTCTCTGTATCTCTAAAAACAGATTATAATGATTCATGTTGTTATTAGTGATGTCCTGATTTTAACCTTTAAAAACTGAAAAGAGGTACTTCTTCATTGTGCAGAAGCACATCAGTGCTCACACACACACACACACACACACACAAACACGCACGCACGCACACACACACACACACACACACACACACACACACACACACACACACACACTGAGCCAAAGAGAAAACCCTGGAACGCTGACATGGTTATGCAATTCTGTTAATTTCTTTGTCCAACCGTGCCTGATTATCGTTTCCATGGCCACAGCAACAACCATCATGAGTCCTTGGCTTTTTGTAAGTGTTTCACTTTGTTTCCTGCATGTTTTCAATCACAGACTCGGTTCAGTTTGTCAGATGAGTGCTTTGCTTCACTGAAGGCAAGAGATGCCCTTGTCCTTTGAGGAAAGAAATTGCTGCAGCACTTTTATACAGCAAACAATCTATGGCCATGATACTGACCTATTTTCTGACTTAAACTTTGTTTATTCCTTCCTCTGGTTTAAGGCATCCACAGACGCATGGAGGCGTTGCTTCCTGCTCTGACTATATGAAAGGCATCTTTGTAGGCGAGCTGTATTTACTGTTACACTGCTCTCAAATACTGTTTTGAAGTACATTTAATGCAAGGCTACTTCTACTTCACTTATTGTACTTTTCACTCCACTTACACAACATTTATTAAATAAGTTGACGAAGGTTCTCAGTCATCCAGGTGTCTCTCTGTCTGCTCTGGATCTTTTAGAGGTTTTGACAAAGGTCCAGCTTATTTTATTAAATAACTTTACCAGTTCCTCAGCATATTCTGATTACAAAACAGAATATAATCAATACATACTTTGATGTATTATTGCAGGTTAGGATCAGATAATACTGTATTGAACCCTGGGGGGAATTCTCAAACTAGCCTAGTATCTAATGAATAACATGTTCAAGTAGTTAGTAGTAGTTAAAAGTATATATAGCTTTATATATTAATCTCACATGCATGACAAATAGCCTACATTTACTTGGATATAAGTATATGTAGGCTTATTTTGATGATAATGCCGTCGTGCTTTTACTTGAGCACATTATTGCCACAGGGATATCAGTTGAAAGAGGGAGAGCAGGTCAGTTAGTGTCAGCAGTGAGGCTAACACTTAATGTAACGTTAGCCTCCAAACAGAAAGACAGAGTTGAAGTACAGAGACGCATGGGTGTAGCTGACCTGGGTGACTTGGGAGTCTTAACTCCTTCTTCGGTGAATCACCGCGGCTCATTTGGTCTAAAAGTCGTTAAAACAATATTTAGCAGCAAACGTTGTAGCCTCACCTAGCAATAGTTATCTGTGCTAAACGAGCAAGCTAGCTGCGCTCTGACTGCTAGTGCACCGTAACCATGGCAACGGACGCTCCAAAACGGCGGAGCAAAGAAGGACTCTCTCTCTCTCTCTCTCTCTCCTCTCTCTCTCTCTCTCTCTCTCTCTCTCTCTCTCTCTCTCTCTCTCTCTCTCTCAACATCATCATCAACAACAACAACAACAACTTTTTTTTATTTCTGTGTCATGCCAATATCTGTCCCATCCCACATGGGATTACAAGACACCATCACAATATGCAGAACAAATGTGATCTTCAGGTTTTATCAGTATAAATCAGTATATTGTATATAAAATACATAAATGCATGAAATAAATGAAAACCCCAAATACTGTATCATCAATTAATTGCGTGTTAAAAAAGAAGAGAGAAACAGCACATGAAATCGTGACGTTCAAGTGCATTGTATGATGGACAAATAAATGTAGATTATCTTAATAAAGAGCTTGTTTCTCTCATCTCCCGTGCTTTCTCCAGGTAACTGGCTAGTCTAAATGTTTCATATGTAAAAAGCCATCTTAATCGTTGTGCATCATACAAAATCAATAGGCCTATCTATTTATAATTATCTCCGTAGCCTATATGTACAAAAAAATATATAATTTTCTACGTCAGTCAAACAGCAAACTAGAACAAGTCTTCCACACTGACATACCGTCCTGTTACAACCAGAAGTGGTAAAACAGCCTCCTGCTTAGCACATAAGGATGTTTGCTTTTTACTTAAATTATACAAAGCATAGTTCTCCCTCATAAAGTTTCCTCAAAACACGATGCTCTCCTAAAGAACACAGTCCCTTCCGTCAATCAGCATGACGCGGTTCAGGAGAGCCTATTAAGACAGCTGACATCAGCCCGAGCAGGCCTATAAAACGTCGGATCACAGACTCTGCTCACTTTGTTGTGGAACGATGGAAGTGGGCAGCATCTCCACCGGCGCGCAGATCACCTCCATCCCTGCTCCGCACCAGCTCAGCTGCCCCTCCATAGACGGTCCACAGTTTCATGGCAATATGGACGGGCAGTGCGCCGGGTCCTCCAAAGTCTTACTGGCTTACAAAAACGCGTCGCAGCACCTGAGTTCGTCGGGACTCAAAGCGGGCTTGGGGTTACTTAAAGTGGCCACGTCTCAGTGGAAACAGGAGAAGAAGACGCGCGCAGAGGCAGCCGTAAGACAGCTGTCCACTGTCAACAGCAGCTTTCCCTGCAAACGATCCCCACTGGATCAGCTGGCAGCTCTGGTTCTCCACGGTCAAACCCGGCAGCGCCACATCGGCCAAGAGCACCGACAGGACCACCTTCACTCCACCAAGCCGCAGAACTGTAAGCGCATCGTGGTTCTCGGTGCGCCACGGGTCGGCAAGACCTCCATCCTGAGAAGATACCTCCGGGACGGATTTGTGGAGGAGTACAGTCCCACCTCAGAGGATTTCCTCAGGAAACTGTTTCGTATCCGCGGAGAGACGTACCAAATTGACATCCTGGACGCGTCCAGGGAAAGGGACTTCCCAGCCAAGCGGCGGCTGTCTATCCTCACCGGTGAGTACTGGCTCAGTCATCTCTGTCCTGCAAACTGTGTAGTTTTTTTATTTGTTCATAACAGAAGAAACAATGCAGGTGATAGATGCATGCGTAAAAGGTGCATGGATATGTCAAGAAAAATAAACTATCGGAGGAAGATAATTAGGGCTTAATTTATTTTTGATTTTATTTAAGGAAAAATAATTGATTTCTTTTCCATGATAATTTTTTTTGCAGGTGACATTTTTCTGCTGGTATTCAGTCTGGATGACCGGAGCTCTTTCGAAGAGGTTTGCGCCCTGCGAGCGGAGATTCTGGCTGCTAAATCCAAGCTCACCAAATCCTCTGTGCCAGAGCAGTGCGCACAGCCGCCGGTTCCCCTGGTGGTCTGCGCCAACAAAGTGGATCTCCTGGAGTCTGAGAGAGGACTATCAAAGGCAGAGGTGCTCCGAGTCCTCGGAGACGACTGTGCCTATTTTGAAACTTCTGCGAAGGACAGCACGAATCTCGAGAAAGTCTTCGAGACTTTGGCAAAGCGAGGCGGGCTTCCGACTGAAACTGGCCCGTCTCAGCACCGCAAAGTCTCTCTCCGCTCGTACCAGGAGCTGCGCACGGGCCGTGTGCCGGGCAGGGGGAGCCAGGCCCCGGGGCGCGATGATCCCTGCGGCGCCCTGCACCCACTGGCTCGTCGGCCGAGTTTTCGCACGGATCTCCGACAAGTCATTGGGCCACATACGGCAAGAAAGCCCGGCAAAGCACTGGAAAAATGTCAGATCCAGTGAGAGACTAATAGAGTTTGAGTGTTGTGGAGCAAATTAAACAAAAGCATCGATATTCATTGAAATATAATGCATTTTCGCTGTCAAGTTACATGGACTTGAGTGTATGTTTTCAAAATAAAATATTTTTTAATATCACTATGGCTTGCTTATTAACATCTATCTATCTATCTATCTATCTATCTATCTATCTATCTATCTATCTATCTATCTATCTATCTGAGTGTGTATTGTTTGTTATCCAATCACTCAACTGTGAGGGAGAAAGTGGGAGTATGTTGAGTCAGGAACCTTGATCATTTGATTACTGTATGACTATTGCATAATCTGTATTCAGAAATCTATTAGGTAGCAACTCTCTCTCTCACCCACTCTTTTTTTCCTCTTCCTCTGTGTGTGTGTGTGTGTGTGTGTGTGTGTTATGCATGGATTCGTGATTGCCAGAGGTCCACAGCCTGAATCCCACACATCCTGAGCAACCACATCAAAGTCAGGGTTTCCAGTTGGCATATACCTTCCCATCCCACACATCTCTATAAATGACTTCTCATCCTGTGCGCCCCTCATGCACGTCAACCACGTCCACACAAGTTATGTAGCTTTCACCTCCAGGATGGCTGTCAGCTCATTGGGTGTTCTGTGCAGAGGCCTCTGTAACAGGCGGAGAAGAGAGTGGATGTGAGGCAGGGTGTTGGTCTGCTTACATCTCTCTAAGTGTAGCAGGGTAGCACCAAGATATGACATGTCAGGATGAAAGTCCTTTCAACAGACGACATGAATTATAATGTGAGAAAGAAACAGTTGTACTGCAGTGATTGCCCTGACACAGTTTAAGACACCTCACACACATCCATGGGCGTCAGAAGCATTTAAAGAGGGTGGGACAACTTTAATGGAGTGTTGTTTGTCATTTCATGTATTCTGAGGCCTTTAAACAGGCAGTTTGATACTTAAGTTAGTGGTAGGCCTACATTTTGCAATCTTATCCAGAAAAAGTTTTTGAAGATAATAAAAAGCTAAACATATATAAATTGATTCAGTGACTCATTCATAACAGCTTTGTGGCACAGGCTTATAATACTGTAACTTTTTGGCTATAAATACACATTTGCTAACATTTTAAATAGAAAATAACTTAAAATTCAACACATAGAATCAAAAACTCAAATGAAATATCCAAATTATTGTGATACAATCATTCACCAGCAATGACTTTTCTATTTAATAAATTCCAAAACCTCACACTGTTATAATATCACCTAATGTAATGGTGGCACTGCAGTAATAGTTTAGGGTTTAGGGATTTAGGGATAAATCTTTATACAATCTTTATATCTT
This sequence comes from Pagrus major, assembly GCF_040436345.1. Classification (NCBI taxonomy): domain Eukaryota; kingdom Metazoa; phylum Chordata; class Actinopteri; order Spariformes; family Sparidae; genus Pagrus; species Pagrus major. The sequence goes on along the minus strand of NC_133215.1, from coordinate 26,071,570 downwards.
TATATACATACATACATATATACAAACTGTGTAAAAAGTTAGGTTACGCTAAATTGTCCGTAGGTGTGAATGTGAGCGTTAATGGTTGTTTGTCTCTTCATGTCAGCCCTGTGATGAACTGGCGACTTATCCAGGTTGTACCCCACCGTGACCCAATGTCAGCTGGGATTGGCTCCAGCCCCCTGTGACCCTGATAAGGATAAGCAGTTTCAGATAATGGATGGATGGATCTTTATACCCTCTGTCCCTTTTTGTTTAGTTCACTTGTTTCACTTAATTTTATCCCTTTCCTTCCCTCCCTGTTTTTAGTCTTGTTTGCCATCTCCCTTTCCTCTCTCCTGCCATGTTTCCCTTCTTCCTATCTAGTTTACTCTCTCTGTTTGAGGCTCTTTGTGGTGACAGTGTCTGACCCACCTCAAGTCAGCTGCCTGGCATTGGCACTTCAGTGACTAGTTAACGTTTGCGCCGTATTTGCGAGGATATGTGCATGTACTGACTGTGTCAGTCTGCCTCGGTGCAAGGTGGCAGTGAAAAGGAGTTTCATTGATTTGGGCATTCTCTCAATATGCAAGTGGGATGGAGACAGATGGTGCGCATTTTCAACATTTTCAACAAGTGTGTGTGTGCGAGTGTGTGTGTGCCCATTTGTAACAAGCTAAATAAAAGGACACTGTCTCTTGTGCACTGATAAATGGTCTAATAACACCCATCCCACGCTGTCACCTAAAAGTGGTAATAAAAGTGCTACCTCTCACCCCTCTTCTTTACGTATGTAATGTGATAATCACCGCATGTCACTGTCCTGCCCCCATGTGTATTTTTTCTCAGAAAGGAAAACGTGAGAGTAGTTTCTCTAATCTGGGAGCCCTAATTGGGTACTTAGGTAAAGGTGTGTAGTCTGGATATGTGAGTCATGGTGCCTGAAAGCCTCAGAACATTTTCTGCACCAATGTCAGGCCAGGAAAACCTAATATTGAGTATAAAGAGCCCCTCCTAATAATGCATGCAGGGAAGCTCATATCCACTTACACGCATTATTAAATGCATAGCCTGATGACCTGTAATCATCTCACCTCATTCCTACTAGCTACGACACATAGGCTAAGCAGTATACAACTCTAGTGAGGTCAGGTTTACCATTCGAAAAGTTTTTTATTTTTATTTTAAATTTTTAACATTGTGTCCTTGATTGCAGACAGATAAAAACAGGCCTCTCATTTGTAGCAAACAGATTTTTGATCGCTGAAATGACAGTTGTCCCGTGCAAGTGATATTAGCTGTAACTTTTCGCTAATTATGCTAACGTTAACTGAAAAGGCCTCTGTTGGCTCACTGTAATGTCTCCAGATTCTTGTTTAACAATGAGAAAGCCCTAAAAGTGGTCAAAAATATGCAGTTGATGCCTTCATGTATGATACTGTGCTGAAAGATTGAAGCTAAAGCTGTCAAACCGGTGAGGGAGAGTGGCAACAGGGGAAGGACCCACATGCTGACAGGATGATTTCAATGATTTAGAGATTCAGTAGGCTTACAGGCAGGTCCAGGTTACGGTTCAGCTTACAGAAGCTCGCAAGCAGAAAACTTGAGGCATGAAAGCCAACATTGTGGCGGCAATAATGGCAAGAAAATGCACGGGAATCAGTGAAGAGAGAGGTGACTGAATGGAAGGACATTGAGGAAGAATGAGCCAGAACATGACAGAGGTGGACATTGTGACAAAAGCTACACATCCAAGGACAAAAGTCAGCATTCTCACCAGTTGATGATATAGAACAGTGTTTCTCAAACTTTTCACACTTTGTACCACCTCAGAACATATTAGGCTTTCAAAGTACATACATAATGACTGATGCTGCACATCATGCTGCTTAAGTAGCTAATAGCACTTGTGCACGGTACATTGTTGTCAACTTCAGTTTCAACAGGGCTGCTTTAAAATACGCACCTCTTTCTCCGCACCGGGTAGTTTCCTTTTTGGAGCCATGTTTGTAGTGTTTTTGAACCTTTCATTTGACCTGTGCTTAGGCCTACTATGTTGGCGGCACAGTGTCACTTCAGCTTGTAACTACTGTAAGTATGACCGTGTGGTGTGCATAAACCTGACCACAAGAAAAGACTTATTTAAATGACATTTCAATGTAAGTTCTGCAGCATTTTTAACAGCTTAAAACAGCAAAAGTTTTTAAATTAAAGGTTGAGATCATTCATTGACTGATTTTTAAGCCTAATCAAACTAAATAAACAAACTCTCACTGTATATGTATAAGTCTTTTGTGGCTCCAGAGGTGGCTGCTTATGCTTTTTCTTGTGGGTCTGCATACAGAGTATCCCTCTTACTAGAGCTGCGTACACACCACTTGAACATGTGGATAAATCCAAAGCTCAACAGGCCTCTCTTAGTTACAGCTGCTAAGCTATGATCGGACAATCACTAATTGTTTGTCTGTAAAGATATTTGTATCCTTCATCATGTAAAAGTGTTATGTTTTGGCCACAATAGGCCTTCTCAAATGTAATACCATCAATGGACTGACTGATGTTGAATGGCTGTTTGTTCATGTTTTCTGTCTCTGTAAGTGTGTCAGTCTGAACTCAGCCTTGTTGCTATCGCGTGCTGGGAGGTTCACATTGCAGGAAACTGCAGCACTACTGCAACTGGCCCCGACGACTATTGCTGCACGTGTAGTGGTACTTTTCATCTAGCTCTTTGTTACAATGGTCACTGCGCACACAAGGACACACACAAGGACACACACACACACACACACACCCTCATATACAGCCAAACACTTATGAACAAGTGCTCCTGCCTCTGTTTGCACGTGTGGAGGATTCACATATGTTCCTGATGTTCTGTCTGTCGGTCTGTTTCTCTGACACACACACACACACACACGCACGCACGCACGCACGCACGCACGCACACACGCACACACACACACACACACAAACACACACACACACACACACACACACACACACACACACACACACACACACACACACACACTACTGAAACGTGATGCTGTTTTTCCACTCAGCCTTGTTCTTCGCCAGAACAACTGTTCTGATCATAAGCGGCCAGTTCTACAAACCCAATTTCTTTGCATTTCCTTGCTGACACATTGTGGATGCTTGGTGTTGCACACACAAAACTGTTTATAGGCCACTTCAGTTGGACAACGAGCAGAGTTTGGAAGGTCTGCATCAGATGCAGTCAACTCCTCCTCTACTATGATTTCAGACCTCCTGATGTTGAATGCACACAACCAGTAGGATTAGAACATCCGCTACTGCTGTCATCACATCATTTCCTGACTTTCTGTGAGTTCAAATACAAGGTGGGACATGATGATGTCTACACCTGGCGTATGGAAAGTTGTTTTTGTCAACAGTCCAATCAGTCACTAGTTCACTGCAGCAGGGGCAAGATCATGCCACATAGATAAGGATGTAGGGAGGCAGGCAGCTTGTCACGCAATGAGATGACAGAGAAATGAAATGACAGCGATGGAACAAGCACACAAATGTGACAGGTTGAAAGCTGGTACACTCAGGCTGTTACAAGTTGAGAAAACAGTAAATTTGTGGCCTGTAATGATGTTAAAATTGTAAAAAATGTATGTTAAATTCATGATCGTTAACGCTGTCACTGTTGTACTCTGCCACAATTTGTTAACTTCCTGCAGAAGGGCTGTCTGTCCACCATGGTTGAATCGAGCACGCGGACCCTGCCATTTGGCGGACCCTGCCACCTCTCCAGCTTCAAACAGTGTTCTGGGGACCATATTTTCCTCTGAGAACAGCTTGTTTATTCACTTATGGAAAAAAAAAAATAATTGTATTATTAGGCTACCTCATTAATATTGTAAATATTGAAATTCTGACTTTGAAATGTTCCTTTCCAAAACTACATAGTGCCCCTTAAAGTAAGTTTGTTTGTTTACTTAATATCAAAACGTGCCCGTAGGGGCCCCAAAGTCCACCTGGTCTAATTTAACCGTTTGATCCGGCCCTGATAACAATCAATCATGTGATTATCAGTCAAAGAGCTTGAAGGCTGTGCTTGTGTTACACTTTCTAGAATACTCACATCCACAGACCTGTTCAGCATACCCAGGGAGCTGTGGACAGCCCTATACAAAGCAATAGGACCCCCCCTACAGGCAGGAAGAGCACTACAGGGAGGAAGTGAAAGTGAAGCTACTGCAGCAGCAACACGTCTGATCACCTGCGGGCTGGGAAAACAAAGTAAGAAGCAAACTAATGGTATTATAACAGTTTGTGTAGATTAAGAGTATTTGTCAAGGGAAGTAAAGTGTGTGTGTGTGTGTGTGTGTGTGTGTGTGTGTGTGTGTGTGTCTTGTACCAGTTTTGTGAGAGCAGTGAGCTTCAGCCACTCTGTGCTCAACAGAGCGAAAGTGAGAGCTGTCCCGGATGTTGTTGTGACTGTGATAAACTCTGTCCTCCTCTGAACAGCCTGCATTATATGACCACACAGTTTCAACAATCAAAGTGTATGTTGGATTGCAATCGGATTGAATATATTCTGCCTCTCTTTCTGTCTCTCTTCCTGTCTCTCTTTGTCTCTCTCTCTCCTTTTAAAAGGATTTCAGCAGAGTTGAACTTACAGAGATGACACCAGGATGGATCCCAGGTTTAATTCTGCTTGTGCTGTTCACATTATGTGATCAAATCCACGGCCGTTATCAGCACAAAGGTACAGCACACTACGCATACATCATGAAGACTGCTTTCACAGGGATGCATCAGATTTTAATAGACACGCAGACACAGTGACACAGATGTACAAACAAGGGTGCAGTACAGTAGGTATGACAGTGGGGAAGAGTGAATGAGTGTCTCTGGTTCATTGGTGCGTGCTGCCATGCTTCATAATGTCCACTAGAGGGCAGACAGAGTACACAGAGTTTGGTTCAGATGATAAAAGTTTGACTTTACAACATAAAGGTGGGTGATATTAAAGGAAGCAATGTCTCTGCAGGTTTATCATGAGAGGAGAGCTAAAAATAGAAAGCCCTTCAACTGACAAAATAAAGTCAAAGGTTTAAGACCAGTCAAAAACCTTTAAATTACCCTTAAAGGGGCACTATGTAGTTTTGGAGAAGAAATTCAAACTCTACTACTAACAGTAGGATTACTGTATGTATATTTTTGAGCCAGCAGATTTGGTGACATTTTCAGAAGACCCTAATAAATTCATTATTGAACCAAACTTCATGACAAATTAGTTTGTGTTCCTCTCATTCCATGACAGAGAGAGCTGTAGAAATCATTGGAAGTAAAGACTGCCATCACATACATGTTCTTTACAAGTGGATGTAAACTTTTGCCCATGACTGTATATGTACATACATAGTTGTCTGTGGTGACTCACCCTGTGATCCCAGGTCCCCATCCAGGCAAACTCTAGGGCTGCTGGCTCCAATGCTAACTTAGACGTGAGCTAATTTGGTGATATGCTGCCCCCTTTGTTTTTGGAGCTACCTTAAAATTCTAAATGCCATATTCTACAAATAACGCCTTTAAAGCTGCTGCATGTATCAGCACTCCTGATGACTTTGAATGAGAATACATAGAGTTACAACCAGGATCCAACCACACATTCAACATATTTCAAATCAAAGCAGTCAAGTGTGATTTCATCAATAATTCTTGGCAAATGATTGGAAATATGTAAACAAACACACCTCCTGAAACAGATTATTTTATTTATTAACACCATTTTTTGTTTATTCATGTCACAGGTTCAACACATCCAAAAGACTTGACAATCATCCTTGTTGGAAAAACTGGAACAGGAAAGAGTGCTTCTGGAAACACCATCCTGGGTACAAACGCCTTTAAAGAGGAAATGTCGCCTGAGTCTGTGACTGCAGGCTGTCACAGAGAAGAGGTGAACGATGGCGGCAGGAACGTTGTCGTCATGGACAGCCCGGGGCTGTTCGACACACAGAAAACACAAGCAGAAGTGAAAGCAAAAATTAAGGAGTGTGTTAACCTGTCAGTTCCTGGACCACATGCCTTTCTGTTAGTGATCAGTCTGAAGTCAAGATTCACAGAGGAGGAGAAGGCAGCTGTGAAGTGGATCCAGGATAATTTTGGCTCAGATTCCTCCATGTATACCATAGTCCTGTTCACACATGCTGACTCCTTAGAGGGTAAATCTGTGGGAGAATATGTGAGCGAGAGCAAAGATCTACAAAGACTGATAAACGAGTGCGGAGGAAGATACCATTCACTCATCAATGACAAGGGACGAAGCAGAACCCAGGTCAGAGAACTCCTGGAGAAGATAGACAACATGGTGAAGTCCAATGGTGGAAAACATTACACCAATGAGATGTACCAAGAGGCCCAGAGGGAACTTGAGGAGGAGAGGAAAAAGTGGGAGGAGGAGGAAGAACGAAGGAAGAAGCAAGAGGAAGAGAGGATCAGGTGGGAGGGGGAGGAAGAAGAAAGGAAGAAGCAAGAGGAAGAGAGGATCAGAGAGGGGTCTGGTTGGCACAAAGGGCTGAAGTCAGTTGTTGATGTGGTAAACGTAGTTGTTGATGTGGGAAATTTACTTGTTAATGTGGGAAGATTATTCAAGAGCGATGGACAGGGGGGAGAAAAGGGGCCGAGTGAAGTTCACGAGTGGAACACCCAGTATAATATTAGAATGGATTGCCCTGGATGCAGGAAGGAGCCCATAGAGAATGCCGCTGTGCAGCGTCTAGAATATAGTGACAAGCCCCCGGAGCCAGGTAACCTCCAGGTTGTCAAGGAGATAGATGAAACACTCGCAGACGGCGTTAAATTCATTAAAAAAAAGTGTAAGCAGTGGTTCGGTCGGTGATAAACAAGATAAATTTGAAGAAATATTAGCTGAGCCTGAAACACTTGATTACCTCTGCTAAGATGCCTGCTAGCTAAAATCAACAGAAACACAGGGTTCCCAAGCATCCCGGAAAACCTGGGAGTCAGCTGACCCATTTACCATTCACTGAAAACACATAGAAAATTAGACAAGAAGCGAAATCTTGTTTTGCCCTGGAAAATTATTTCAACAGTCTCCTGCTGTCCTTTAGCTGGGACAGAAGTACTAGGCTAGATCAGTTAGCAGTGTGTTAAATAAAAGAAAATGCTGCATGCTACTTATCGGTGTATAAGCTCGATTCCTACATTTTAAAGCAACATTGTGCAACTTTTTTACCTTAAAGGTCCTATTTGTAAGAAAATGCCAATTCCTACATAATGTTGCTTTAAGCAGTATCAGTGGCATATTCGATGCTAGTATTGCTATCAGAACGACCCTAGTTTTTATAAGGTTTACAGATTAACGGTGCTTTATTCCCAACTTGTTTTAATGATTTGATTCAGTTTATGGATGTATTAAGGAGAACAAATTCAGTTGTTAGAGTTGACATGTTTGCTAGCTTGTTTCTCAACATTAGCGAGGAGCAATGGTTTCAAATCTGGTTTCAAATCTGTGTTGGGCAAATGATGTTTTCACTTTTAGTGCTCCCCTTAAGGTGATCAAATATCCTTAAAGACATTCCACCTTGATGTCACTTAATGCCACATTATGCCACTAGTTAACTGAATTTAAAGTAAAATATGAAAGCTGTTATGAACACTGTTAGGCTCATCTGACAGAGGTTAATAAAATACAGGCAAGAGACAAGTTCCCTGTGCATGCACCGCTTCCAGAGGTTTCCCAGTGGAATTCATCAGAGTATGTAGAGCAACAGGCTATATTTCTATTTTTGGAAAAAAGACAGAACTCGAGAGAATAATAGCCTGTTTATAGACTTAAAACCCTTTCCATCAACACTCCAAGTCAGAAGATGGTGCTAGTTTTCAACTGCCTACAAACATCAGAAGAAGAAGTCAAACCCACAGCCTCTTCACTACTCACACTTGGAACAACACCATCGACCTCCTGTGAGCCGGAAATCGAAAGTAAGACACAAGAGAATGTATTTGTAACATTTGGAGTACATTTAGACTTTTTTTTTGCTCAGAGTAGTAGAGTGTGTGTGAGAGAGGTTCTGACATAGGCTTCTTTTGGGGACAAATTTCAGACTTGAGAGTAGTTAACTGGGGACAGGAAACTGTGCCCCACTTGAGAAAAAGTAGATTTGCACATCAGTAATAAAGGTTGAGGTAAAGATGAGGCAAGTAGGAATGCAGGAAATGAATGTAGGTCAGTGTAGAGTCCCGAAGGTGGCGTAAGGCAAAGTGTGTGTATGTGTGTGTGCGTGCATGTGCGTGTGTGTTTGTATGTGTGTGTGTGTGTGTGTGTGTGTGTCTGCCTTGAGAACCTGTTAACCCTGCCCCCGTGACTGTGCAGCCTCTAATGTGAATACACGTGTACACACATTGTAATCTGTCTTGCAGTAATATCTGCATCACGTTTTCATGCACTTTAATGAGTTTTGGAGAGTTCTGTGAGAGCTTAATCAGCTTAAGCTGCCTTGTTCTTGACAGTATGAGAGAAAGTGAGAGCTATCTCGGGTATTATTGTAACTTGAATAGGGTTTGTCCATCTCTACTTTCCAAGGGAATACTGCATTATATGACCAAAAAATTTAATGCAATTTTTATTATGTTGTTTTCATTCTAATTGTTTGTTCATTGCAATCTGATTTAATAGATTTTAATGTTTTAATTACATTTAAAGTTAAACTTACAACAAGATATCCCATTTTTAACGTAAAGGATTAACTCTTACAGGTCACTTTTGACGAAATCTGTCTTATTCTTCTGCTTTTGAAAGTAGATCAGTACTCTATGTTCTGCTGCTCAGCACTGTGAACCACCAGCTGAAGGGAAACTTAAACAGAAACCAAAACTTTGTTTGTTGAAGTCAACAGTCAGAATAAGGTTGGGGAGTTTCCATTGAAAAGTACTGATCAACAGTTACAGGAGGGACAAAGTTATAAAGTAAAGCAGTTAGCAAGATTTATTTTATGATTTTCATTTTAAATCTTTTCTTTTTTTCTTTAAGGCTTCTGCAGAGTTAACAGTTACAGAGATGACACCAGGATGGATCCCAGGTTTAATTCTGCTTGTGCTGTTCATATTATGTGATCAAATCCACGGCCGTTATCAGCACAAAGGTACAGCACATTACACATACATCATGAAGACTGCTTTCACAGGGATGCATCAGATTTTAATAGACACGCAGACACAGTGACACAGATGTACAAACAAGGGTGCAGTACAGTAGGTATGACAGTGGGGAAGAGTGAATGAGTGTCTCTGGTTCATTGGTGCGTGCTGCCATGCTTCATAATGTCCACTAGAGGGCAGACAGAGTACACAGAGTTTGGTTCAGACGATAAAAGTTTGACTTTACAACACAAAGGTGGGTGATATTAAAGGAAGCAATGTCTCTGTAGGTTTATCATGAGATATCCAAGATATGGATATAGTCATGACCTGATATCATCATAAATATAACTGCAAAAATGCTTTAAAGGTGCACTATGCAGTTTTTGGGGAAGAAATTTTAATCAGAAGAGAAATATCTTCATTGACTAAATAAACATACTGTCTTCATTTGCATGACTGAACAAACAATCTGACCTCAAATGACAACACAATTTCACACTGTTTTACTTTGTATATGTGGCGGACCCTGCCACCTTTCTAGCTTCAAACAGTGTTCTGGGACCTCATTTTCCTCTGAGAACAGCTTGATTATTCAGTTTTTGAAAAATTGAATATTTCTGATTTTGATTCTTACCTCATTAATATTCTAAATATTACAATTCTGACAATGAAAACTCTAAAACTACATAGTGCCCCTTTAAATACTGTAGTTAGTTAAAGCTATCTATCAGTGCAAACACACACACACGCACACCTCCTGAAACGGACTATTTCATTTATCAACACCAATTTATTATTAATTGTCCACAGGTTCAACACATCCAAAAAACCTGACAATCATTCTGGTTGGAAAAACTGGAACAGGAAAGAGTGCTTCTGGAAACACCATCCTGGGTACAAAGGCCTTTAAAGAGGAAATGTCGCCTGAGTCTGTGACTGCAGGCTGTCACAGAGAAGAGGTGAACGATGGCGGCAGGAACGTTGTCGTCATGGACAGCCCGGGGCTGTTCGACACACAGAAAACACAAGCAGAAGTGAAAGCAAAAATTAAGGAGTGTGTTAACCTGTCAGTTCCTGGACCACATGCCTTTCTGTTAGTGATCAGTCTGAAGTCAAGATTCACAGAGGAGGAGAAGGCAGCTGTGAAGTGGATCCAGGATAATTTTGGCTCAGATTCCTCCATGTATACCATAGTCCTGTTCACACATGCTGACTTGTTAGTGGGTAAATCTGTGGAAGAATATGTGAGAGAGAGCAAAGATCTACAAAGACTGATAAACGAGTGCGGAGGAAGATACCATTCACTCATCAATGACAAGGGACGAAGCAGAACCCAGGTCAGAGAACTCCTGGAGAAGATAGACAACATGGTGAAGTCCAATGGTGGAAAACATTACACCAATGAGATGTACCAAGAGGCCCAGAGGGAACTTGAGGAGGAGAGGAAAAAGAGAGAGGAGGAGGAAGAACGAAGGAAGAAGCAAGAGGAAGAGAGGATCAGATGGACGGAGAGGAAAAAGTGGGAGGAGGAGAAGAAACACTGGGAGGAAGAGCTAAGAAAAAAGAGAGAGACAGTCAAACACGAGACGAGCACGTTTAATTGGCGTGACATGGTAGTATTTGTTCAACTGCTAAAGGTCGGTGCAGATTATTATAACAGTAACCCTGAAGTCGTCAAGGAAATAAGTCATGCAATTGTTGAAGGTTCTAAATACATTAAAGATGGTGCTAAGCAGCTGTTCAAGCAATTCATGGAGGGACTAAATAATGCCAACTGAACCAAGTACTTGCGTTTACTGAGATGATAGCCTAATAGCTGTTTCCTAAAGTCACCGCTTAAAGCTCACAGACAGTAATTATTAACTGCTTTTGCTATTTTTATTATTTGGTGCTGTGAATAGACTGACAGCTGTGATAACACATTATTAAAGTTGGCAGTGACATTTGGAGTTTATTAAGATGTATCTGTTCAGTTGATTTGTCAGTACTGTCTAGACGGCGACTGAAAATGATCTTTTTAAATAATGAAGCTCTTTGTTAACATCTGCACCATTCCATTAATGTATCTTTGATTTCCCTTTAGAGTTGTGATTAATTGTCAAATTAAACAAACTTTTGTCTCACTTATTCTGTGGATGTGGTTGTGTAATAATGTTGCATATGTGCACGATGAGTGCTGAGCATTTTTTCTGTTCAAGAATTTTTAGATTTACGTTGCGTGAAAAAAATATGTCGCAGTTGTTTTTTTCTACTATTGAAATGAGATACGTGCTATATACAGATGTTTTTCTATGTCATTGTGTCAGCAAAAAAAAGGTCAATAAAGGTTTGAAGGTCAGTTTGTTTTGTCCTGGCATTCATTTATAATTCCATTTATTTATTCGTAAGTGTTACAACAAGGCTATGATTTCACAGAAGAAATGAGTAGAGCCATAATTGTAATTTTAAACATACAAAGTCACATTTAAAGCAACATTGTGAAGAAATTCGCATTTTGTGCGATTTGACGCCCCACAGAGTTTCTGAGTGCAACACTGCTGTCGTAAATACAAATCCCAGGTCTGTAACAATGTGTCAGACGTAATGTAGGTGTTAACTACACACAAAACTCATTACGTCATAACAATGTTATGCGTTGAAAACGTCATTTGTTCGAAGAAATGCTGTCAAAGTGCCCCCCTGGAGGCTCCTATGGTAGAGAAAACATGCTAAAGTGCCCTCTAGGTTGCCCTTCCAGTGGTCAAAATCTGTGCCGTCTCTTCATGATAAATATATCACGACTCTCTATGCGCTGGTGCCCCCCTGCATACAGCTGGTGCCCTTATTTATTTTTTCCGCCCCTGCCCCTCAAACATCCACCACTGGTAGATATTTAAGAGACGTCAACAATTGAAGGATGTGATGTCATTCAAAAGGTTTTCTTGTTCCCTCCCTTTTTAAACAATGTGGCCTTATATGGTTATAATAAGATGACCTAATGTTTATCAGCTAAACAGCTTGAATGCAGTTTCCATGTTGCGGTCACACTTTCTAAAACATACCAGCCATAGCCTGACACAAACCTGTTCTACATATTCAGAGAGCTGTGGACAGCCTCTGTGGGGGATGCACATTTTTTAGATGTAAACCAAAGACAATACAAGGAAATAGGAAGCCCCCCGTGCATAACTTAGGCCAGGCTTCCAGAAGTTTCCCAGAAACCTAACGTGAGAGTCAAGCCACAGAGCTTCTATGTTCACTACTCAGGCCTGGAACGACACATTTGGCCACCTGGGAACTGGAAAAGGTCAATCCGCAGTAATGGCTGAAGGTAGGACAATCTACGTGACTTGATGTTAAAACAGAAAGAATGATCCTTTGATAACTATCAGATGTGTGACACTGACTGTGATACTGTGACACTGGGACGAGCACAAGAAGGAGATAGGAAAAAAAATGCAGACCTTGATGAAGTTCTCAGTGACTGATAGTCTATTTTCTTTTGTGTCTCAATGGTATCATTTCATATCACAGAAATACCACTGCGAGAAAAGAAGCAGAGAACTCTACCTCGGACTGATGGGTGTGGTCTGAACAACTTTGACGGTATGCTCATTCATTGCCTCTCTCACTAAACCTCTCAGTATCATTTGACATATGCCACTTTCTAACAATGAACGCTTTAGTTAAATTAGAGACTTTATTAATGTTAATACGTGGTTTATTGTTTCTGAAATCAGTAACAAATTTTGGGTTGCCAGGTTGTGAAAAGTCCTTCTTGAGTGTTGCTGTCGATCTTTGTAGCTGCTCGGCTTATCAAAAAGTAAAGTAAAATGGGGCACTTCTTAAAAGATTTCTTGACTTTTGAGTTCTTGCAACTTATGATCATGGGACTGGAGTTGTCACAAAGTCATGAATGAAATAGTTCTTCCACTACAATTAGACATAAGAGCATGGTTATAAATATAATAAATGGGTCATGAACAAGTTTAGGTTCCAGTTGCCCTGTAACTATTTTGCAAACAGGACGGTAAGCGATTGAACGCTCTTCCTGAGAGATGAAAGCTGCTCTGACATCAATGTTTCTCACCAAAACACATTGTGTGTGTTTCCTTTCTCAAAAAAAACAAACAAAAAAAAAACTTGCAATGTCGACTTCTGTAATATTTTAAATGAATCAATTTTATGTATTATAAGAAATGGATACGAGACTGCCAAGTCATTTGAATGAAAATCATTCACAATTTTGGTGTTTCCAGCTTTGCTTCCGCATTGTGCGGCCTACTGCCAACAAGCTTTAGTGTTTGTCCTGCTGGCCCCGCCCGTGTGGTCCCACTAACAAATACCTTTTCTCGGCTCTAGCAAAAATGTAACTCCATGTTTTAAAAAAGGCATAACAGACAGTGTAATAACCCCCCCCCCCCCCATTTGATGTTTGAGGTGTCCTAGAAACATTTTTACAGGCGTCTGTTTTATAATACTTTTTAGGCCACAGGGTATTTATTTAGTTCCAACTAACAGTGCCTTACTCTCACCAACATTGCTCAATAGTGCTACTAGCAGTCAAAGACTCGCCAGGGTACGCTGTATGAAGTCATTACGGAATTAACTTAATGTAAATATACAAGTTTTGTTCATTTCAAGTTGACTAAACTTATAATTTTTTATTTTCAGGCCACTTTCAGAACGTTTATAAACAAATTCCTCTAACTTGAAGTGTTTTGACTTTAATGACGAGTTGGATGAATGTACTGGACAGAGTTCAATCAACTAATTAAAATAAGCTTCTAAAGAGACATGATCAGCCCAAAATATTTACCGTCTACCTTTAAAGAAAAAGCTTAAAGATGAATCGAGTTATACTAGAGGGAGACACACAACGTCTATAGAGGTCTTTCACAAGCCAGGCAACCCGGGTAGTGCCTATAAATCAAGACTGCAAAGAAAAAGAAGAAATGATTTACTTTTGCCTTGTTCTCAATATTTAATTTTACCTTTGCTGTTACAGCTCTAGATTTGTCTGGAGGGTTGAGGATTGTCCTGGTGGGCAAGACCGGATCAGGGAAGAGTGCATCAGGAAACACCATCCTTGGGAGAGCCGCCTTCAAAGAGGACCCGAGCCCTGTGTCTGTGACCAAGCACTGTGAGACACAGAGCGGGGAAGTGGACGGGACTGTGGTCCAGGTCATTGACACTCCAGGTCTGTTTGATACAGGCATCACAGAGGAAGAATTAAAAACCAGAATAGAGGAGTGCGTCAAGATGTCGGTGCCCGGCCCTCACGCCTTCCTGCTGGTGATCCGGCTCGGAGTAAGGTTCACTGAGGAGGAAAGGAATGCTGTGAAGTGGATCCAGGATAATTTTGGAGATGATGCCTCCATGTACACTATCATGCTGTTTACATGTAAAGATCAGGCCAAAGCTGACAATGCTCTGAAGGAGTGCAAGGAGCTGCGGAGACTCTCGATAACGTTCGGACGCAGATACCACGCCTTCAACAACAACGACGCAGACGACCGGGTGCAGGTCACAGAGCTGATCACCATGATCAAGGAAATGATACAGGATAACGGCGGGAAACACTACACGAATGAGATGTACGAGAAGGCCCAGAGGAAGCTGAGAGAGGAGGAGGAGCAAAAGAGGCAGGAGGAGGAAGAGAAGAAAGAGGAGGAGAGGAAAATGTGGGACGCAGAGAGGGAGAAGGAAGAGAAAGAGAGAGAAAAGAAGAAAAGGGTTAAAAGAAAGAATATACGTGTGGCGTCGGCTGCCGCTGTGTTGTTGGTGGCAGCTGGGGTGGTTATAGCGGTGGGAGCTGAGATGACAGTGGCTTTGGCTCTTGGAGCTCCGGTGCTCATCATGGGAGTGTTATGTGGTATAGTTGCCTTTTGCATATGGAAGGACATAAGATGCAAAGGCAAAACAAGTGTTCCAGTATAACCAGTAACAAGGACATGTCCATCAACTGCAGTATTAGTATTGCACAGATCACTACTGACTGCTAAGAACCAATCAGTGATGTTGTTTTTAGCTTTTTCTGCATTCTGCTTCCGAGATGATTTGACACAACACTGCAGTAACAGAAGTATGTGAATTTAATGTGAAGTAAACGGTATGAAATGCAGTTTTTGTTTTGTTTGTTTTCTTTTGGCTCATTTATTGCTTGGAGTTTATACATGAAACCCACACCATGACTTGGGGCTGGGTCTAGGCATAGGCATTCTTGGCACATGCAGAGAGCCTTATTACAGCTGGAGGGGTTGCAATACATTTTAAAATGTTTTAAAAGTATAGAAGGATCTCAAGTCTCAAACTTTATTTGAATGTTTATATATTTATTTATACATGACAAGACACACAGTAGCTATACTTTTCTTATACGTGCATGACTAACCAACTGTGTATGAATAAATAAGCTAAAATATATACCTGACTAAATTAATATTTAGTAGAGTTTAATAATAATAATAATAATAATAATAATAATAATAATAATAATAACCATGTGGCATTTCAGTAAGTTTGTTTTCACCAAATATCAACATGTGTGTAGGGAGCCCAGAGAAAATAGTCCGCCTTTAGTAATCTGTCCATTTAATCTGGCACTGTTCAGGATTTATACTTAAACAGGTGTTTTCTGGTTTATGAGAAACCATTTGAATTTGAATCATAAAGTCGGTAAATACAGTTTCTAACTTATGTGATAGCTGGTCAGATTACATATTCATGCAGGTTTATTCCTGTTCCTTATTTAAACTATGATGCACTGTTGCCCTGTCTTTATTATTAGCAACATGACAAGCTCACTTCCCCAGGAAATGAGAGACAATGGTAAATATCCGCCGACCGATCGCATTTAAGTGAGTGAGCATTCTTAAGAGAGCAACCTCTCACTATACTGCCACTACTTCACTGTCAGTACACACCATCTACAACAACATGACCAGGAAAGGCCTCACAGAAATGAACTATAGGTGGGTCTGTGTCAGCCACATGTTAATTAAAGTCATTTTGCTTTATTATCTGGTGATGAAGCTGAGTCCCATTTCTTCACAAACTGTTTTGTACAAGTCAAATGATTTTTTTCTTAACATTTGTATCCATCGCATCAAGATTTTAACCCATGATAGGCGATCTCCTCTCTCTTTGACATTATCTAAAAGTAAAGAAACCCCTACAGGCTTGTTTCTTTGTCCAATAGGAAAGTAGTTTGGCCCAAGTTTGCTCTTCTATTCTTTATTAGCAAATTTCAAATTCAGTTGCAAGACTCAAAATCAGAGAGGGTAATGAGGTGTTATATATTCAGTACTTTTCTATTTTCAAAGTGTAACAATTAAATGTTGTCACATGCAGTATTTCCCATTTGTGATGACTTATGTATTCATGTGTTATATGGGTTATCTTTCAACTGTTGGAGCTCGAAAGAATAGTATAATTTACAGGTCAGGACACTCAGACGAACAGTTAATGTCTTTTATGCCTTTTAAAAGTCTTAAAGGTGCAATATGTAAGAATTTTGATTTAAGACATTCAAAAATGAACTAAAATTATCAACAGAATGTGGATAAATAACAGTTTGGATATGATGTGGAAGATGTCCTTGTATTGTGCTAGAGAGATATATCTATTGAAATTAGCATGCTAACCAGTTAGCCCCTTGCCAGTTTGTAACAAGAGGTGATAGTCCGATAGTAAACAACACCAAGCTCAGCTAATGCGATTGCTAGCTGCATAGTTGACTGAGCTTACTAGCTAAATAGCAGCTATAGTTAGCAGCAGTTGGCAGTTACTCTGGTGATTTGCTGCCCCCTATTTGTTTGGAGTATGAATCTGACAGGTGGCCAATTCTTACATAGTGCACCTTTAAAGTGGTTATTACATTTAGCAGGATATTTTATGCACTCGAGCTCTCACATGTCTCTCAAGGTTCTGGGATTAGGCTCAGTTTTGTTGTCTTATTGTTGTCCTATCAAAACAATAAAACTGGAGATAAACTTGAATAAAGTAAAATACAATAGGTAGCACTGAAGGACAAACAAATAAATTAAAATAAATGTATTATATTTACAAAACAGATACTCAGTTATGTGTGTATACCATATATAGTATACTGTATAGGTAGAAGCGGTTAACTATCACAGTTGCAATTGACCAAAAAACATACTTTATTGTTAGGTTTTAGTTGGTAGTTACACATTTCTGCTACTACTCCAATACATTTGTAGGAGATACACTAATAATAAATGTAATTTATTAATCACTGGATTAATAAAACACTCGTTAATGGGGCACCACCTCCGTTATTTTGTCTATTTGAATAATCCGGAGGTAATTAATCAAATTCGACTGGACAAGTTTAACTTGTATCAATTTTAATCAATTTCAGATCAATTTATTCAATCTCATATATGAAGTAGTGAGATTCTACACATATCCATCGGTTCTCCACATTAAAAACAAACCTGCACAGACAACGACATAAGGTTAAATATGTTTATTGACTAAATAAGTCAGGTTAAATAAATGAAATGGCAATTTAAATGAATAACAACAGGTAACAGGAAAAGTGAAATAACTAAGTAATGGGTTATTAGTGGAATATAGGCTGATGGTGAGATCATGAGTTAGGGTGAAGCATTTAAATATTACGGTAGTAATTTTAATACTAACGAGACCCTAAACGAATTTCTCTTAAGCTACAAGATCAGAACCAGAGCCATATACACCATCTCATGTATCATGTGTGAATCCAGCTGTTGTGAGTGATGGAGAGCCTACTTTCTTAGCAGAATGGTTGAGTCTGCGGCGGCGGATTCCCTCGGGTGATCTGCGGCTCTAGCAGTCAGTCCCGGTCCAATGGCCGGGTTCAGCTCGTCCGGTATCAGTCGGTTGGGCACCTCGGTCCGTTGTCTTAGGAAGAGGGCAGCTGGTCCCGTACCGATCCGGTGCAGATCTTGGCTCAATGCCCAGCGGGATGATACCGCTAGCGAGCGCTGGGGGCTTGTCACAGAGTCTGTCTTTCGTTGGAAACCGCTTGCACGGTCTCGGACACAGCAAGTTGCTGTAGTGTCTTGATGATGATTGTGATAAAGATGTTCTTCTTCGTTTCTTCGAGTGGTTCTGGCGAGAGGCTCTGACTTTGTAAACTAAATTTAACTTCTTGAATAAAATAACTGAGGATGATACGTTGATCAGGCGGATCTTCCGTTGTTAGTTAATGCAAGATAATCTAACTTAAGTTCACTTCTTCAAAAGCAGGTTACGATACTTAACGGTATAAAACAAATTAAAACAGAACTTCGTTCTGGTACAAACTTAATAAAAGAAGCTAATCAATACTGCGAAAAAATATAAAGTGAGAAAAATCAACGCGTGAGCACTTCTGTTGAGATCGCTGTCTTGGAGCGTGTTTCAAAGTAAAGTAAAGAGCTTCAAAATAAGTTACAAAAGAAAAACTTAAACAAACTAAAACTAAAAACTGAAAATAAAAACTACTTTAAAAACTGAACTGAAAACTGAACAAAAACCGAACTGAACCGAGAGACGTGATCTCTCCGTTTTATTATTCGCAAATCGAGGCGTGTCTAGGCGGGGCTTACCGGCTTTTGTCTCCAAGATTTAAACGTTACAAAACAGTGCTTCACCTTCTCACAGATTCTCACCATGGCTTAATAGATGTACGTTGTCTATCATGAAAATGATTATGACGTGATTAAACATTAATTATACATATTCAGCTTAATACTTGTTAAAACAAAGACATATCAGAGTCATTTACTGGTTATAACCATGAACATATTAAACAGAATATTTCTCGTCCAACTGTATCAGGACTCACCATCAGGAGGTGCTGTGGTTCCACCGAACACAGTACAGATTAAACATTAAAATTTGATTTCAGTCAATCTTAATCGTAGAGAAACGGGAGAAAGATCAGTTTTATGAGCTTCTCTTACTGATTCTTAATGTGTTAGAATTAAGATTGTGAGATACTGACTTAATGGTTAATTAGAAATGGTCTGAAATCTGGAAGAATACAGAGGCCATTTGAATGGAATGTGACCACAGATAAGGATACCAGGCATATGTCGTAAATTACAGACGGGAGTATCACATAGAACAACTCAGCAGAAGGTGTCTGATGTCCACTCTGGAGAGTGTGTTCGTGGATCAGAAGTAAGAGACAGAGAGAAAGAGGGAGAGATCAGACATGTTACTTAATTTCCAAATGTAAAGACATTGTATTAACACATTCTGATGACCAGTTCGTTCGTCCCTCCTGGTGAACTGGCACAGGACTCAACATGACCTGTGTGAGGAGTATTTATCTGTTTTGAGGGGAAAGAGAGTTCAGAAATGGGAGTTTAGTTGTAAATTAATTAAAACTGTCCTCATTTGAAGTCTTTATGGTTCAGAGAAGCACTGTCCTCTCTGCCAGGTCAGCCTGGAAGACGCCTCCTTCCTGTAAATCTTCTTCATCCAGATGAAAAGGGTTAACAAGAACAACAGGGCCTCAATTTAATGCAGAGGCGATGGCATAAGTTCCTACACATTGTACAGGAAAAAGAGTTTTGTTTGTGGTGCGACCGCATTGACAAAATTACATTTAAATGTGTTCAGCATCAGAGATAATGACAGAATGAGTGATGGAGAGTGGCAGACAGGAAGTAATGGCAAAGCTTTGGATTGTGCAGTGTAACAAACAAAGCTGGAAGTTTGGAACAATACAGGATAAGTCCTACACAGCATTTTATAATTCAGCTGTGATTTATTTCTAATTATCATATATTGTTTCACTAGACTGGAGGGATACAGATAATAACAGTTCCTAAATAATGCTACATTTGTGTTTTTACTTGAGAAAAACAGAGGTCAAGGAAAAAGTATTTTCAGGAACATGTAGGCCTATTGCCTAAAGTGGGCCTACTTAGGAGATACAATACTGTACTTATAGTGGACTTCAGCAGCCTGAAGTGGTTCAGGTTTACAATGTTGATATTGGTAGTGCTTTTAATGTAGTGATGTAAAAGAAAAAAGAAAGAAAACAGACATTTCACAAAATACAATTATTCATGCTGAGAGATAGAAGAGAAGATCGATACCACTTGCCTGTGTGTACAGAAGGCCTATTTATGAGGCTACAGCCAGCAGCTGGTTAGCCTTAGCAGGGACTAGAAACAGGGGGAACAGCTGGGCTGGCTCCGTCCAAATCTGATTAAATCCACATACCAGCACCTCTACAACTCACTAATCTGTTTATCCATGCACAAACTGAAGTATAAAAGCGACATGTGGTGTTAATGTGCTGAAAGTGGTATCGATCTTAGTTAAAGTAAAAAAAAACTTTAAAAAGCAGTAAACACGATCAGTTTAAAACTTCATTTTTAAAATTTCAGTTATATATATATACACACATATATGAGACTATATTTGTAATTTATGTAGTGAAAAATTAGGAATTAGATCAATAAATAAACCAGATATTGTGCCTTTGCAGAAAAAATACCAAAACAGTATTGCTTTTATGGATGAAGCACTCATCGTCTCCTGATTAAAATATCTGTATCTGTTTAGTGTTTTCAGATAAGACCTATGATGTTTCTGTCAGTGCCAGCTTATGCTATGAATTCACCCTGACTGGGTTTATCTCAAACAAGCACCAGTGTGGAGCCTGGAAGCTTCCATGGGTATTCCTGCTCTCATAACTGGATTATTAGAACATCAAACAACACTTTTTGGAAGTTGTGGTCACATTGTTTTATTCTTGCAAGTCAAACATTAAACATTATATAGTGTTGTCAACACACAATGGTATCCTGGATAAGAGTGTACATTTAAAAGAGATGTCGTAGCTGTTTCAAGGCAGGCAGGCTGTAACTAAACTGCATGAATATACATCAATGAAGTGATGAAATGCAATGAAATCTTACAAATTACGCAAATGTGCATCTGAATTTGAAAAAGCAATTAAATGACCTGACTTCAGAACTTTGCCAAAGTTTCATGGCATGCTTGACACAACTTAGCTGTCTTTTGTTTTAGGTTTCATCCACCACCCGATGGCTTTAGAGATCCCTGCGCCTGCAAACATTAAAGCTGACCCAGTGGATGTTACTGCAGGGCCTCTAACTGCAGCTGTGAGGACTGCTGCCGCAAGCAAGTGATCAGCTGCCTTGTCCACAGTGTTTCCCCACCCTCTCCGCCATTCATCCGATTCCATTTTTCTCTGGGCCTCTGCGTTAATGCAGCTGCTATAATGGTTACCATTTAACTGCACTATCTCGTCTATCTTTTCAAAGAGATCAGCCACCTGAGTGAGATTTCCTCTGCATGTGTTGTCAAACACAACGTACCCAGCTGTAGACCTCCTGATGAACTCTTTGTGCTCAGAACTTTGGTTTAAATAAGCCTCAATAGACTGATCCTTGAGCTCATCTCCCCGAGTGAAAAGCACCAGTGTGTACTTTGAGGCTTCCGCACCAAAGTTGTTATTTATCCACTTGACGGCGTTTTTCTCCTCCTCTGTGAACCGTACATCCAGTCTGACCACCAGCAGGAAAATATGCGGTCCTGGCACAGACATCATGATACATTTCTCTATTTCACTTTTCAACTGGACCTCTGTAGTCGATGTGTCAGAGATGCCAGGGGTGTCGACGACACTCACAGTTCTTTCATCAGAGTGGCAGCTCTTTTTCTGACACGTCTTTGTCACAGAGGACAATCTCATTCCTGTGACAAAATCTTCTCGTCCCAGGATAGTGTTCCCTGTTGCACTCTTTCCTGACCCAGTCTTCCCCAGCAGGACAATCCTCAGGTCTCTGTTTACTGGAGAGCTGGAGTCTGTGGACAAAGAGACAGTGAAACAGCTTGTATGAATTCTGGGGTTTTAGGTCAGCTTATAAGAAGTGCATATGTCTGAGTCACATGTCTGTAAAAATACCTTCAGTTAAGCTTAAACCCATCTTGTTGTAGAGAAAGAAATACCAGGAAACAGAAACAGATCTTGCAGCTCACAAAACGTCTGCACTTGTGTGTGATAGTCAGACCTCCCTCTCTCCCCTTTTCTCTCCCTCTCCGCCTCAGTCGTTTCCTGAGAAATGAAACTCTCTCTTTCCTTCACAGTGGCTTCCCGAAAATTAAACCAACCTTCCAGAGAGCAACTGGAATGGCTTCAAAACATCATTAAAATTGCTTAGATGGAAACTTTGACATGCTGAATCTAATCTCAGCTTTATGACACACTCTTGAATTAGACTTGGCATTTTTAACGCATTTTGTGTTGCCTTTTGTGGACAGAAACCAGAGATCTAGTCAACAACATGAGTTGACAATTTTTTTTTATTGCTGTGTCTCATTCACTGATAATCAACGTTCAAGGTTAATTTACATTGGCACTTTGTAATACAGCATTTCACAGTGAAATGCAGCCTTCAGAACACACAGAACACAACCAATGAAGCCAACCAATCAGAGGCAGAGCAGGGCCCATCAGGGAGCTGGGGGGGATAGAGAGGGATGCCAGGTTAACAAGGGGGACGGCGTCCACCCTCATCCCCCCTGAAATCACGTACCCCATTATAATCATACTATACTCATTCATTATACATGCATTATAATGCATTGTAAATGTAGGTTACCAATGTTTCTGTCCTTACAGCTCTGAGAGAACATGTCTTTATTTTCGTTTCTTATCAGATAAAAAATGCATTTTTCCCATCTCTTAGATAAACTCATGTGCCTGCAGTTTGATCATGTGGTCAAAGATCAGTACACAAAAGTATACAAGTACATTTTTGTGTTGTGTTTCTCTACATCGTCAAGACCCTTCACTTTACTCTGATGGGTTAACACTGTGGTGTCATTAAAAGAAGTTTCAAAGGTTTTTCTTTTGAGATAAGACCTACGGTGGTTCTATCAGCGCCAGCTTCCTCTAATAAATTCACCCTCACTTCATCAAACATCAAACATCACATCTTAAGGTTGATGTTGCATTGTTTTATTTAATTTTTACAAATCAAACAGAAAAATGACAATAGTGTTCTCCACATTAAATAACAATATTGTACAGCATCGACAATTAAAATGTTTGTCATAATAGGCTCATTTACTGGTCAAAGCAGCAAGGCAGTGCTAATGAAATCACAATAACATTCTGACAAGAAAAGAAAATTGAAGTTGCACTCATCTATGAAATAGCAATAAATAGAATGAGTTTAGAAGTTTGCTTCACTTTCATCATATAAATCAGATTTAATATAAAAGGACTATTGACTGAGCACCCCAAGAATAAACCCCTGATTCAACAATAATGGCTTATTTTAACTTATTTCTTCTCAAAACATTTCAAGTTATGTCATTAATGTCATCTAATAAAAACTGATAAATATTATTTTAGAAAAGAGTTCATTTGCATATTAATTTTAGCTTGAAACTGCAGCTTTTATCTCGGGTACATTATATAATAATGTAATTTATTTAAGGTCAACATGAGATGTTTTATATTTATGTTGTGAAACCAACCGGAGTAATTGTGACCCCAACAAAGAAAAAATATGTTTTAATCTGTGTGCTCTGCATCTGTGTCTGTGACTGATGATGCCCCTAACCCCCCCCTGTGCTTTTGACCTGGGTCCCACAGGACATTACATACATACGTTGGTATCTTTAAAAGCACTGGTTTATAGAGACAAAGAAAACAATGTTATGAAGTCATTAGGAACGACAGAGGAAGAATGATAGAATAAAGCACCTGTGAGATATGATCAAAAAGTATACCTCTGAGGTTTGTGGTCCCCCTGCCAGGAGGGTTAAGGTTTAAGGGTCATGGCTTTACACAACTTAGCTGTCTGTTGTTTTAGGGCTCACCCACGTCCCGATTGCTTTAGAAATGCTTCCAACTCCAGCCACTATTAAGGGCCCAATGGATACAGCAGCTGCTTCCTCTGCTATTATAGCAGCACCAGCTACAGGAGCAGTGGTGACTGCTGCTGCCACAAGCAACTGATTACCTACAGCCTGCAAAGTGTTTCCACACTTTCTCCGCCATTCATCTGATTTCATTTTTTTCTGGGCCTCTTCGTAAATGCTGCTGGTATAATGGTTACCATTTAACTGCACTATCCTGTCTATCTTTTCAAAGAGATCAGCCACCTGAGTGCGATTTCCTCTGCATGTGTTTTCAAACACAAAGTACCCAGCTGTAGAACTCTTGATGAACTCTTTGAGCTCAGAACATTGGTTTAAATAAGCCTCAATAGACTTTCCCTGGAGCACATCTCCCCGTGTGAAAAGCACCAGTGTGTACTTCGAGGCTTCCGCACCAAAGTTGTCCTTGATCCACTTAACAGTATTCTTCTCCTCCTCTGTGAACCGTACATCCAGTCTGCTCACCAGCAGGAAAATATGTGGTCCTGGCACAGACATCATGATACATTTCTCTATTTCACTTTTCAACTGGACCTCTGTAGTCGATGTGTCAAAGATGCCAGGGGTGTCGACGACACTCACAGTTCTTTCCTCAAGTTGAGCGGTTGCTCTTTTACAATTTTTTGTCACAGAGGACGGAGAGATGCTTGAGGCAAAAGCATCTTGTTTCAGGATAGTGTTCCCTGTTGCACTCTTTCCTGACCCAGTCCTCCCCAGCAGGACAATCCTCAGGTCCCTGATTACTGCAGAGCTGGAGTCTGTGGACAAAGAGACAGTGAAACAGCTTGTATGAATTCTTTGTTTGGGACAGATTACATAAGGAGTGTAAAAAGCCTGAATAATTGTCTACACACAAGTAAAGACACTGACCTTTGGTTGAGCTTAAAGGCATGTTGCTGTCGCGAAGTACCACAAAACACAGGTAAACCTGAATTTCAACAACAGAGTCCGTCTGTGTGTTTCTCAGCTTTATCCTGCAACTTGTCAGTACTTATGTTTGGTAGTTACACCTCCCTCTCTCCCCTTCTTTGTGTCTCCGCCTCAGTGGTTTCCCAAGAAGTGAAACTCTCGCTGTCTCTCTCCTTCACAGCAGTTTCAAGGAAACTGTTGACATGGCTTCAAAACATCATTCAAATTGTTTCCACATG
This sequence comes from Pagrus major, assembly GCF_040436345.1. Classification (NCBI taxonomy): domain Eukaryota; kingdom Metazoa; phylum Chordata; class Actinopteri; order Spariformes; family Sparidae; genus Pagrus; species Pagrus major. Next base: position 26,046,392 of record NC_133215.1, on the reverse strand, counting down.
CTGAGTCTACATCAGGTGTTTCACACAGTTTTAAAGAAAACTAGCTCATTTGCGTCGCCTTTTGTAGACAGATACCAGTGACCTAGCCAACAATATGAGTTGACTAAATGTCCTACTTTATGTCCCATTCACTGATAATGATCAACGTTCAAAGTTTATTTTTATGGGCACTGTACAGCATTGTGCAATGAAATGCTCCTCCATTTTGAACACATGTTGAAACTGTAAAAATGAGACAAAGAAATTTAGAATACTTTTTTTTAATTGTCTAAAAATAAGTATGAAAAGAATCAGAAAATATAGAATAAAGAAATAAAATAACCCACTGCACACACACACACACACACACACACACACACACACACACACACACACACACACACACACACACACACACACACACAAACAAACAAGTGTAACATTAATATGAAAAGAAATAACGTACAGTAGTGGTGGCAATAAGGTAGGAGACTGTTGCAAGGGTAATAATAGAGCAACGTGTCAGGAAAGAAACAAAAACTTTATAACAAACGCAGCACAGCACAAATTCACAGATGCACTGTATTTTTATGTATACAACATGTATTACGTGTCCTAAGGGGCAGCTGAGGGACGAAGACACAAGTCAGGATGTCTGAAGACAACATCCCTGCAAGCCTGGACCCTCACCAGTTTGAACTCAGAACCAACAGATCCACAGAGGATGCCTTATCCACTGCCCTCCACTCAGTCTTCACACACCTTGAAAATAACAACAGCTACATCAGGATGTTGTTTGTTGACTTCAGCTCAGTATTCGACACAATCTCACCATGAAGCTGACTTGAAAACCCAACAATCTGAGTACAACACTCTGCAGGATATCGGACTTCTGCACAGGCAGACCCCAGACAGCTTGGATTGGCAGTCACACCTCCTCTACGTTCAACCAACAAACAAACAAACAGACACAAGTGAAAACATAACCTCCTTGGTGAAGGTAATAATGAAGTAATGAAGTGAAATAATATTGAAGTCAGTGTGGGAGTGGTCTCTTGTGCCATCTAGTGGCTCTACAGGGCAACTTTTCATTTACCCTCCTGCATGCTGTCAGGGTCCACATAGCTCAATACATTTTTTTCACCACAATAAATTGCTATCTGTAAAGGCCATTTCCACTGCTTTTGGTGGTTTTGCACTATAATATGTGTCATGTTGTGCTAGTTAGGCTCCAATCAGCTTTTACCTACTCCTCTTTAGCTCCGTCCATTGCCTCAATCACTCCGACTCCAAGAAATAACAGCATGGTAGCAATAAACAGTGTCTGTAACAAAGTGTCCTTGTGCTGTCATTTTTTCCATAACTATCTGTGTTTGTGTGAGTGAGTGTGTGTGAGTGTGAGTGTGTTTAGTATGCAGTATTACACAGTGCTGCCCTCCTACACCCCTGTGTATGACATACAGAGGGACAAGCTGGCCACTCATAACAGAAGAAAGACACCAGCTACTCACATCACACGGCTACACCACCAAGAAACACGCAAAGGATCATCATCACGCCATCTGTGGACATCTGACCGCTTGATTACGGATTGAAAAGTGAGTTTTATTTGAGAGCATTTTTGAGATTTTTGCCTGAAATGTGAACTGGTGGTGAATTGCTTTAACTTAAGAAAACAGGTGCAATTGGAACAAGTTCAATGATATTATTTTTGTATACTTTAAATTGCACAATTATATGTTGTACTGCTCTTTAATAAGATCTATAATTACTTAAAATGTGCTTTTTAAATGTAAATTGTCTGAAAACTCTGTCATTACACAGGTGTTACTGAGAAGACCGGCACTCATCTCAACAACTCTCAATCACTGGATATCTTACTGAATATCTGTGGCAAGACTTTCGCTTACTGAGTGAGAACTCAACTCTCAGCAACCTCCTCATCCAGAGAGACAAGAAAAAATCAGGACTGAGGTTTGTCAAACGAACCTTTATTAAAGCTTCTTCAGCGGCCATGGCATCAACAGGTCTTCAGCTGCTGGGCTTGGTGTTGGCTGTGCTGGGTTGGGTGTTTGGGGCGTTGGTGTGTGCCGCTCCCCTGTGGCGCGTGTCTGCCTTCGTGGGTGGAGAGCTGGTGATCGCCCAGGTGTTGTGGGAGGGACTGTGGATGAACTGCCTGTCTCAGACCACAGGCCAGATCCAGTGCAAGACCTATGACTCCACCCTGGCCCTGCCCAGGTCTGCCCAAGCTGCCCGGGGCCTCACTGTTCTCTCCCTGCTCCTCTGCCTTCTGGCCCTCACTCTCGGGGTGGCAGGGGCCAAGTGTACTCACTGCATGGGTGACGGTAACCAGGCCTCCAAGGCTCGGCTGGCTAGGATAGCAGGGGTGCTCTACCTTGTGGCTGGCCTGGCCTACTTGATACCCATCTGCTGGACTGCCTACGCCATCATCCGGGACTTCTACGATCCAAACATTGCGGCGCCTTTGAAGAGAGAGCTAGGCCCTGCTCTGTACCTGGGCTGGGGGGCCTGCGTGCTGCTCCTAGTAGGGGGCGCTCTTCTGCATGTTGGCTCCTCTCCACCAGGAGGAAGAACGCTGCCTGTTTTCGGAGGAGCAGCAAAGGACAACCCAGGAGAGGGGAAGCAACAGGAAAAATCTTTCGTATGAGATCATTTTAATGGACATGTGAGGTACAAATAAACACAGAGGTCACAACCTCATCAGACTGACTGCAAGGTAACGATATATTGAATATATATACAGACATACAAACATCTTATAAAGCAGAGTTGGTATGTCTTTCTTTCAAGGAGCATTTCACCTGAAAATGAAAATTTAGTCTTTATCTACCCACTCTCACACTGACGTTAAGTCAGGTGAAGTCCCTGAAACATTTCTGGAGCTTCACAAAAAAACAGCGTTGCAGCATTCTCCTAAACAACTGAAGTTGTTGGGAACTTGCTTTAAAACATAAAAAACAACCACAAAAAACAACCAACCAAACAAAAAAAAAACCAACCCAAAAATGGCTCCATACAGCTGATCTGGTGTATTCTAAGTCTCTGTAAGCGCCGAGATCCAAAATTAATTTGAAAAGATTTTTTTTACACCCTTGGCTTAAAAAAGCCATATCAATTTGGGATCTCAGGGCCTAAAGACTTGGATTACGCTGGAAAAAATGTTTTTTTACACTTATAAATCAATAAATCACAATAAATTCCCATTAACTGCAGTTGTTTGGAAGAATGCTTTTGTGGACTCAGAGCTTCACCAACTTTCCAATAGCATGAAGTGAGTAGACGGTGACTGAATTCTTTATTTTTGGGTGAACTGTCTCTTTAAGTTTCAATGTGGATTTCATTACATGTTGGTAAATGATGGTTTTGCATTTATCAGTAAATAAACATGATACACTTTAAACTCATTAAAAAGGTTTCTAATAGAATTTACATAATGTAATAGCTTTGTGTCAGAGTGGGAGGTGACATGAACTGTGGGAGGATTTAAGATGTTTAGAGGTTTACTAATGTGTGTGACTTACATTTCTCAAATTCCACTCTGCCTCTGCTTGTGTTTGTGTGTGTGTGTGTGTGCGTGCGTGTGTGTGGGCAGTCTGTGTACAGAAGGCCAGTGTACATAGTATATCTGTGTATGCTGATGTGTTCACTGACAATATGTGAGGGCAGTCAGAGCTGATGCTTGTTTATTTAATTTTTATGAATCTTTCTGAGTATTTGGGGTTTTCCGACCAGAATTACTCTTTATATTTTATTTTTCCTTTTTTTAAAACAAAAATGTATTTCTTTATTCTTGTTTACATTTGTTTGACTGTGTAATTTTACTTTACCTTCATAAACACCCCTATTTTGAGGTGGTTTCTATTGCCTACATATGAGAAATGATAGTTTACTTTTATGTAATATTATTATCTCCAGTAGTCGTAGTTTTGTAATTTAGTTAAAAGCAGCTAGTGGAACATTCAATTTGTGTTGATTCTGGCGGCCCCTGTGGACAAAAGTGGAATGAGCAGCACGGCCTCCTGTCATAATTTGGATTTGTTTTGAAAGCAATTGAAAGACCAATACAACACATTTTTAATACTACTTTTCTTTATAAAACGCAGCTGTATTGAGGGTGTATTTCAATGAGGTAATGTATCTATTTGTGAGTATGTAAGATTAAAAACTGTAATATGACTTTAATGAAAAAAGCACTACAGAGCAGCCTTTTTCCTCAGGCTGTCAGAGCCCTCAACTCATCCTCAGCACTCTGCCATAAAAAATGATTTTATTTTTATGACTTATCCGACCCAGATAAGTCGGAACAGATAAATAATAATTTGAGACTGTTCATAAACAGACATAAACAGTTAAATGTTCTTGATCTGATCTAAACTGTATTTTTGACCTTGTGTTCTCTTAGTTTACTAACTCTCATCATTGTATAGAAGTCATCCCTGGGCTCTGGCTGGGTGAGGATATTTAGAAAAGGTTAAGGTTAGGATGACATAGTCTAGATCTAACTTTTGCCACACCTCTAAGTTGACTTAATAACATTACACCTTATAAATTATTCAGTACATAAGTGTGACATTGTATTTTGCACCTTTGCTTTTTATTGACTGTCTTCTGTATAATTTATACAATTTATAACCACTTGTGCTTACTAAATATATGTTTGCATTCCACTACAACTGTTTTTTTATAAGTAAGATGTAAACCCTATGTGATGTAATGCACTGTGTGTTTATGTGCAGAATAAATACCTACTGTGTCCCGCTTTCTCTCTGTCGTGTTTCTCAGGACTACGAAACACATACAGATGACATCTACCAGAGATGTGTATGCTACCTGACACGTGTTTCACTTTGCTGGAATGATTAAACAATGAATAGGCAATGTTATACTGTATGTTCAAGGCTTGTGGAAAAAAGCAACACTTGCACACTCAATCCAATTTAATATTAACATAAATGGACAAGAATTCAAACCATAATTTGTGATGGTGACAGCAGACATAACACACTTGGGGGCAGTAAACACTGAGCAACGGATGTGCTCTCTAACATGAACTGTCACATGTCATGACTGTCATGACACCCACTGCAACACTGATTATTTACAGGCAGTGGACAAGACAATGAAAACACCCATAAGCACTATGTATTTTAATTACGTTTGAGAGACAGTTTGCCATACCGTTGCACTTAAAGGGTAACTCCACCAATTTTACACATACAATTTGTTCAAATGTGCTTACAGGTCTTGGGGAGTACTACTGCACACGTGAAAAAATAGTAGCATTAAAATCCTATTGTAGCTCCAAGGAAGCTGTATGTAATCTGACCTGATAAATTGCCTCCGGTGATGATGCTCAGTGGCAACGTTGCATTGTGGGTAATGTAGACACCAGGTTTTAAAAAGCAGGCCACTGGTAGCTGTACTCCTGTAACATAGTTGGACTCATTATGGACAGTTTTAAAAACAATAAGTAGAACCAAATATCACCTTTTTTATTCCACCCATTCTTCTTCTTTTTCAAAACATGGCACCTACATTACCCACAATGCAACTTAGCCACTGAGTGACATCATGGGAGGCAATTTATCAGATTACATGCAGCTTCCTCTGGAGCCACAAAACACTACAAATATACTACTTCACATATACAGTAATACTCCCTGAGACCTGTAAACACACTTTGATGTGTAAAATTGGTGGAGTTTTCCTTTAATGTGTGCCATATAAGGGCTTTTCACATTACGTAGTTGACCCTGGGATAACTTAACTTCTCTGCACACCTGCATTGTTAACCCAGGCTTAAATTAAACCAAGTGCAATGACTGATTGATGATTCACACTGCACTTCTACTAGGCCTAGGTTAACTACTATTCAAATCAAATCAAATCAATCTTTATTTATATGGCACTTTTCATGCAGTTTTGCAGCACAAAGTGCCTCACAGAGGTTAAAAACAAACAAACAGAGCAAGACAACATCATAAAAACCCCAAGCCTCCCACACCCATAAACATACACACAGATACACAGTTACATACACACTCACGTACATACATAGACATACTGACATACATACACCCCCACACACACAAACATACACACACCCACAGACATACACTAGTTATTGCTAAGGAGACATGGCTCGGCACAAAGATCAGAGGTGAGGAACAGCTACCTTTGGGGGCCGTGCACACCGAGAGGAATCAAGGTCCATGACTGCAGGGGCGCCACCAAAAGGACCGCCCCAGCCCAGGTAGACAGGAGGCTCCACACCAAGACGTAAAGCTCTCCCGCCACTCCGGCCAGGGCCGTCCTCGGGACAGCACCCCCAACGGTGGACCAGAAGCAACTCCCGGTGTGGTAGGCCCCCAGGAGGAAACACTGGAGAATCGAGGGGCTAAAACAGTAAAATAAGATAAAAGGTATAGAAGCTAAAACTGAGGGAATAGAACAATATAATGTATAAAATAGACCATAAATAACGACTAAAACATTGAAATAAAACATTGAGATAAAACAAGTAAGTAATAAAACAGGATTGGCTTAACTAAGAATTAATATAAAATAGAATAATAATAATAAAAAATAAATAAATAAATAATAAAAAATGTCGGTAATTAGAAAGAGTTAAATGAGCTCAATTAAATGCCTGATTGATATTGTCTGTTGAACTATGTGTGACTACTCTGTGTACCTTAGAGCTGTTTCACAACGGCACCTTTCAGCCCTGTGTTAAATTTTCTGGAGATAACCCACAAAGCTGCCCGGGAGCAGGGTCAGCAAGCCCTAGGCCAAAGTCAGGGTTGGCCCACTTTGAAATGTGCTAGTATTGTGCGAGTGTGAAGGATTTCTCAGTTTGGGGCTAGGAAGGTTCGAAAAATGTTTTTAGCCCTGGGCCATGTGAGCCCTTGATTTTATGACTGTTGCACTCTCTGCTAAAATACATTGCTGTTTTTGTTTTTCATGTACATTTTGGGCATGGCGATTTGGCCTCTTCAGAGCACCGTGACGAGCCTCCTGACACTTTGAAAACACCTCTTAAAATATGGCCCACCAATGTTGTATGTTTGCAAGTGTGACTAAAATAAGGCTTTAACTGCTTCTTAGCTGTTGTTGGTGTTACAGAACAATTATGTTGTACAACCTGGAGAAGTTTCAAACGTGCCAATACATGTCCATGTCTCTAGCTGAACTGCTATAATCCCTTCAGAGTGATCCAGAGGTTGTAGGTGTGTGAGTTATGTGTGTTAAAAAAAGCTTCAAGGACACAACTTTTATTGGACACATAAAAGATACTGACGACAGCGTGGTGCCGACAGTCAGCCAAGAAAAGAAACATATGTCCAACAGTGTCTCCATGTAGTCTTGACTGCATGTTGCTCTGCTTACTGTGCAAGAGATTTAGACTTGTTTAAAGGGCATAAAGGACTGGACTGTCCCAAAAGTTCCCCTTAGAAAAGAACAGGCGTTAGGCCAAAGGTTTTTTGTCAAGGCAACTGGGCGATGCTAACTTCCAGGTGGGACTTTAAAAATACGTCATCCCTACAGCACCCTATGGGAAAAATTACATCTCCCTTCAGATACAATAAGGAAACAGCCAGTTTTATGAATCTGTTTCTTTTAAAGAAATGAAATACTTTAAATAAATCAATAAAATATGCTAAAAGGAAAAATACAACAACATGTAAAGCTCCAAAAATGTGTTAATTTCTTTCTTTCCTTCCTTTATTCTTGTCTCATATGTATATATTTGCTGTAGGCAATGTCTTCTTCACTACATGACATTTTTTGTTGAGAACTTAACTCAAGTCGCTGTAATAACCCCTGAGTGTGCGTGTGTGTGTGAGCCTTGTAATGCTACATGGACACGTTACAATAATCGTACCAAAACGACTTTTTAAAGGTGGGGAAGAAATTTTAATCAGAAGAGAAAGATCTTTATTGACTGATATTTTTTTTATGCCTCAACAAACTAAATAAACAAACTCTTTGTTTTCATGTCCTTAAAGGACCTTACTTTGTTTATATTTGGCGGACCCTGCCACCTTTCTAGCTTCAAACAGTGTTCTGGGACCTTATTCTCCTCTGAGAACAGCTTGTTTATTAAGTTATGGAAAAAAATAATATTTTAGTTTGTGTTATTACCTCATTAATATCATAAATATTAAGATTCTGAGTCTGAATGTCCTCTCCAAAACTACATAGTGCCTCTTTAACGGACTCAAGTCTCTGCTTGGTTGAGAAAGTCGGCTATTGTCCTCTTAAAGAGACAGCGTGTGTCCGTGCGCTCTCGCAGCTGCAGGAAGGGTGCGTATGACTTTAAAACGCCACATGACAGTTCGTGGTGGGGAAAGTGGGCTGTGTGTGTGTGTGTGTGTGTGTGTGTGTGTGTGTGTGTGTGTGTGTGTGTGTGTGTGTGTTGCTTTTCGGGGCTACAGCATTCTCAAACCCCGCTGTCGACCTTTGGATCTCGGAGCCGCGGGGCGGGTAGGCAGCTCCTCCACGCACGCTGGCAATTGGCTGCTCTCTTCTCTTCTGTCTTCAGCTGCTTCCTCTCTGCACATCGTGGCCCAAACACGGAGGAACACACACACACACACACACACACACACATACACACGTTCTCGCACGCGCGCTATGTGGCGTGAGTGCGCGCGATGCTGCTGGAGCCCAAAGTCCCCACGGTCCGTGGCGCAGTCTCTTATCGAAATGTTTGAAGATTAACGAGGTTATCCGTGTCCTGTAGAGCACAGGCTACTGCCAGCTGTACCCTGCGGGCCAGGAGGGCGACAGAGCGGGCGGACAGCGTGTCTAGTCGGGCTGGGAGGACGGAAGTCACCGCTGTAGCTGCTGCATCGGACCGCTGTACATCACGGAACCATGACCGAGAAGCGGATGTCGCGGTGGTATTTCGGAGGGCTGGCGTCGTCCGGAGCCGCCTGCTGCACGCATCCTCTGGATCTCATCAAGGTGAGGGGCCGAAGTGTGTGTGTAGCCCTCCGTCCGGTGGTGTGTGAAGGAGTGCAGGCCTGAACACCGGGCTACAGCTGGAGCAGCAGGAGCCACACATGACGGGCTGCACTACCACCTGACCTATCATCACATTACTATATATGTCTGTTAGATATCAGGAGCTCAGAGAGCTTATCGTGGCATGACATACTCATACTGAAGTCTCCCGTTTTCTGTGGAGTCACTTGAGGTCAAAGGGAGGACAACACAGTTTCATACTGTTTTACTTTGTTTATATGTGGCGGACCCTGCCACCTTTCTAGCTTCAAACAGCGTTCTGGGGACCTTATTTTCCTCTGAGAACAACTTGTTTATTCACTTATGGAAACTAAATATTTCTGAGTTTGTATTATTACCTCATTACTATTGTAAACATTTCTTCATATTGCCCTTTTAAAGGTGCACTTTGTAGTTTTGGGAAATAAATGCAGAAACTCAGAAAGGTAATGTTTACAATGATGATGAGACGTTTATAATTTCCATAAGTGAATAAACAAGCTGTTCTCTGAGGAAAATAAGGTCCCCAGAGCACTGTTTGAAGCTAGAAAGGTGGCAGGGTCCGCCACATACAAACAAAATAAAACAGTATAAAAGTTGTGTTGTCCTTTCAGGTCAGTTTGTTTATTCGGTTTATTCCGTAATGAAAACAAAGAGTTTGTTTATTTAGTTTGTCTAAGCATGAAAATCGATCAATGAAGATCCTTATCTTCTGATCAAAATTTCTTGTCAAAAACTACATAGTGCTCCTTTAGAATATAGGGCACATACTCACCGATATCAATGATGTGTAAAATAGTATAGAAAGTAGTTGTTAGATTGCAGAGAATGGTCCAAAATAGCTGTAGTTTCACATTTAGTTATTCATTTAGATGTATAACTTGGTAACTAAAACCTCCACCAGCAGCCCGTTAGTGCTCGACAGTGGGTGTGTTTCTCAGTGGGGTCATACATGTTCATTCTTGTTAATCTTTGCCACGCTGCGCTGCACACAGCAGTCAATCACACCATCTCCACCCAATGCCAAAATCCGTACTCAGTTCACTTCCACCTCTCATTTAGTTGCATTGAATACAACAGCACATGACCCCATCACACTAATTGGTGGTCATGCAGTCATGTGGTGCGTAATTATATAGACATGGCTGGTAATCACCACATCGCAGTTAAAGTCAGGGCTTCATTTCTCTCCTAACCTGCTTGTTAGCTGGTGATGCCATATCCAGTTATAGTAGCATAAGACTGAGGCTTGTTGATAAAGGTTCTCAGTCATCCAGGTCATGGTAAATCTAGCTGCTGTATCGTAGGCAGCTGGACTTGTTTCAGTTTCTTGAAGATGTTTCACCTCTCATCCAAGAGGCTTCTTCAGTTCTATCTAACTGGACGGGAGTTGGCTGGCTTTTAAACTCTGTGTGGGAGTGTCCTTACAAAGTCGTTAAGGACACGTGTGACCTCTGAGTTTCAGAGTCGTTAGGGCCACTTGTGAGTTGTTGGTCAAACCGGCCTAGGCCTAAGCCTCTTGGATGAGAGGTGAAACGTCTTCAAGAGACTGAGGCTTCTTGTAGATCTACTGCAGCTTCAGCTATCTTTTCATCAAATCCGTAAAAAGGGTTTTTTCTTTCTTTTTTTTTTTAACCTTTATTTGTTTAGATTTTGGCAAATAAGCACCTTTTTAAAAGTGTGCTAAATTAGTGTTTAGACGTTCCTGTTTGCAATGTAGCCCTGGCTTTACAGACAACTATCACTAGATTATTTTAATACTGATGAAAACTGAAAAACGTGATGATTCACAGGCAAGTTCTGTAGTTATACACTAGGTGTTCTTTCTATGTTTTCTAAATGGATTTATGGGTGTTTATCTGCAGTCAGAGATAATGATATCATTGGAAAGTGTCACACTGATTCTTTCTATCGTATCCGTGTTATGACTTTGAGAAGGTGTGTCAGTTTTGATGCAAATTGAGCACTGGAGCGTGAAGGGTTTTAAGATATCTTGAGCTGTTTGTGTTGTACCATCTGGGAAGTTGTCACTGGAAGCTGTTTGGGAAAGGGCAGCCACTTTCGAAAAATGCTTGACAGGCATCTATCAAAGTCTACTATGGTCTAACTTCAATCAATCGGATCCACAGTTGGAGAGCACGACCGGCAGAGCCAGCTGACGTCACACTAATATTCAGCCGGTATGGAACAGAGTTTCCTACATTAAGTTGAGCGCAGCAGTTCAACTCTGTTCCTTAGTGCTTCATTTTGTAGTTGGACCCCTTCACATTGAGCTGTTTTTGGTGACCTTTAGTGCACAAGAGCAGTTATTGCGGACACTATTTCATTCTGTGATAAAAGCAGCGTGGTATTTATTATAAGAAGCAAACAGCACTTATTTAAACAGGAGGAATTCAGTATTAAAAGCAGTGATTTATAAAGTACTAATTGTACAGCGGTCAAAAGTTCACCTGATATGGATATGAACAGCTTTAAAATTAAGGCTGAGACTCAGTGCTTGAACCACAAAGTCATTGTTTAATCTCCAGATCATTGTGCTGGAGTACAGAGCTGGCCGGACAAAAGAATGTGTCACTGTCCAAATACTTAGAAAAGACATGTTATCTTAAAGCGGTCAAACTTCTAGTTACAGTTGCGGTTGGGTGAGGAGTGTTGCTGGTGTTTAATGTAGCTGACGCCGTGTTTGGTCCCCTATCAGGACCGGTGCTTTCATGAGAAGGTGCTCGAGCTGGTGAAGTTGAGTGTTGTTGATTACAAAATAATATAAAACATTAAAAACATGCTCTTAAAAACTCAGAACTTGAGAACATGTGAAAGAATACTTTAAAAACTAGTGTTCATCAGTTGGTGACTACCTACAGCGCAGTGGATGCACAAACTGTTGGCATATAATTACCATGTTGGTAATGGAGAACTCCATGAATTTTAAGGAAAGCTATCATTAATTTGTAGAAATGAGAACGTGTGATGAAAGCTGGAGACAGCACTGTGTTAATCATTGTCACCTCCTGTGACGGAGTAGATCAGTGCTTACATGGTGTACACTGTTCATATTTGCACAACGTGTACAGTGAATTTCAACAGCACCCATTTCTCTGTGTCGCAAGCTTTACAAGGCAACGCCAACACCACAGTTTGTCCCATCACTGCTTGAGAAAAGAAGGCTCGAATGAAAGGATGGTAGCATCCTGAACGAGACAGTGTTAATTTCTGTGCAGAATGGGCACTTTTTTCCATTAAAACGATAAATAACGTAATGCAGATGTGGGTAAAATCACATAGAAAATGATCAAACTGATGTTCAAACCAATGAGGCTGTTAGCATTTGGTTTGTTAAGAGTGATCCGATCACAGGCAGACAGCTTTCAGCATGTCACTTCACACCTGACATTAAATAGGTCTCGACACAGATTCACCTCTTGTGATCGGGTCTCACTTCCCTGCTCTACATGCAATATACACCTACATCACTGGAACAAACCCATATAATGTTTTTTACACAAAGAAAGAAATATCTTTGTATGATTGCCAAATTAACAAAAAGGCCCAAATAGTTCAGAATTTGTTGTAGACAGGGTTTCACAAAGTTTATAAGTTTCTCCAAACGCAACAACTCTCAAAATGTAGCATTTTTTTAAGGGAGTTCCCCATGCACATCATAGAAGACGCCTATATTTGTTAATGTTTGCTGTATTTGTAAAAGTTGACGTTTACTTTCAATATGTTATCTATTCTTTAATAGATTTGGTGTAAATGGTAAAATCAGTTGGAACAATGTATTCCTTGTTTGGAGGTATGACGCGCTACAGACACAAAACCAGACAGGCTGGTATTTCTGTAACAAAAGGACACTTTTTATAAGGAAATCTTGATGTATTGTATTTAATGCTGAATTTACAAGACGGCACCAGTGATTGAGGATTTACCGCAGTGGTTTCACAAAGTTCGTTAGGTCACGTGATTTGTAAGGGAGTCTGGGGATATATCCGTTACTAGTTCAATGGTTAGTTGAAACTGCGTTCACAACTGTCTGCTGTCAACATCTGCAGGTTACGAGAGCATAAACATGTCATTTACATTGAAGTGTACTACGTGGAAATCAGATTGTTGTGATTGCTGTTGTGGCTTTTTTGTGTTGTTTGGCGGAGGACGTCGGTTTCCGTGGTCCTTCGGTGTGGCCCAGGACACGTTTGTACACACTGCCAGAAGAATGTGGCCACATGCGCCCCAGACCACCTCCCACTGTGGTGATCAGATCTCAAATGTGCCCTCAATATGTCTTGAAGGTGTTCACAGCTGAACTTTGAGCTGTCCACTTGTGATTGGATCACTCAGGGCCAATGACCTGTGCTCCACTGTTAAGTATTATATGAAATCAAGCTCGCGGAAAAAAACTTCTGTAACTCATTCTGTTAAATTTTAATCAGACAATAATAGCAATTAAACAATAAAAAAAATCGCCTTGTCCACTATTGTGCAGCCTGATCAGTCCATTTGTTTCATGCTCTTGTGTAAGAGGCTGTAACCTTAGTCCAAAATTGAACATTATTGCATCTATTTTGCTCCAGTGAGCACACACAGTTCGCCTTCCAAGCCGAGCTTCTTGTGGTGATTCAAACATTTTTTACCCGCAAAGCTTATAAAAGACACGAGAACTCAGTTTGCTCTGTTTTCTGTCACTGCACAGTGAGGCAGATGGGGACTTGTGCTGTACACTTATCACATCCCTGCAAAAGTAAACAACAGCGAATTTAGGACTGAAGTGTAATTTAGAGGAGACAGTATGTGAATGTGGTGTTTAGCAGGAAAGAAGAGCTTTACCAAACACACGTATCACACGGCAAAGATTGCCTCGTCATGTTTTATTGATTTCCTCCTTTGTGTTAACCCAGGCATTGATTACACCATCAAATAAGCTGCTCTATCTATCGCTGCTCATCTGATACAGCAGAGTTGCCAAACAAGAAATGTCTGCTTCACCCGAAAAGACTTTTAAGCCTGTCACTTATCAACTCATCTGGGTGTAATATTTCACCAAGGTGTGAGAGAGCTGATGTTGCTGTGCATGTGCGCCTTAGCTTCCTGATGGCTCAGTAGGACATTGTCTTAACACATTTCTGCACTGTGTGGTTTCCTTAATCAGAGCATCAAGAAATTAGCAGTTGCAGTCAGTCCTGCCTACATTGAGATTAAATTCCCTGAAGTAATTTATTTTGGCTCAAGAATAGACTGTTCTTGACTGTTGTAGATTTTGAGCCATGTTCACTGTCTCTGGAAGGTCTTTTTATTTTGCACTTTGTACATCAGACTGAAATATCTCAACAACTGTCTGTACTGACTTAAACATGTGCACACATTCATGTTCTCCAGAGGAGGAATCCAAACGGCCTTGCCGATCCCCTGACTTACCTCTCACACCACCAGGATGTCCAATTTTTCACGTATCCAGTTGGATATTTCAACATTTACTTGATGCATTGCTGCAAACTTTTGTACGGACATCCATGTTCCCCTCAGGGTGACTCGTAATAACTTTAATCCCTTTTGAATAGAGCTGGGCAATATATACGATATACTGTATATGTACAATATATATTGTTATTGTCATATGAGACCATATATGTATCATCTTAGATTTTGGATATCGCTATATTGTGATATGGCATAAGTGTTGTCTTTTCCTGGATTTGAAGGCTACATGGCAGTAAAGTGATGTCATTTTCTGAACTTACCAGACTCTTCTACCTGTTCTAATACTTATACTTATATCCCCATTGCTGATTATTATTTATCAAAATATCAGTATTGAGGCCCAAAAACATATACATTTTTATGAAGTGCTTCTGAGGAGATTTCAAAACAGAGATATATATTGTGTATTGCCATATAGCCTAAAAATATGGCAGTATTATTTTAGGGCCATATCGCCAGCCCTACTGTCACCCTCTCTATGCAGAGCTGTGGCAGTTTGACAGCTCTTTCAGCCATGAGATCATCTCACCCAGATGCAAGAGGGAGTGCTTCAGATGTCCTCACTCTGACCGGCCAACTTTACCCTGTAGCCTTTTTTGAAATTACTCTTGTATTATTTATTTACTTATTCTGTCCTGATGCTGCTGCTACAACCGAAATCCCCCTGCTGGAAATCAATAAATGAAAATCTTATGTCATCTTACATTGATAAATGTTGTGCTTTGAAGTTGCCTTCAAACTCAAATACTGATTACAACAAAGGACAGAGGCCACATTGTAGGGCTGCTGACCTCTGAGAGGGACAGCACACCAGGCATGCACGCACACACGCACACGCACGTGCACGCACACAAACACACACACAGTGGTTAACACAATAATGAAACGGGTGTAATGTAACTCCCTGCCAGACATTACTCTCTTTCTCTATCAATTGTACACATGAAGTTCAGTTTAGTCATTGTGGTGAGCACCACTCAGCCTGTGAAAACATTTGTATGACGTCCTCTGTGACGTGTGGAGTCACGGTATCTTGACCTCTGCTGATTAGAGTTTGGGCCCTTTTTTTGTTTTGTTTTTCCTCCAACTTTATTAATAAATCACTGGAGGACCTCTTTAAAGGGTGACACATTGTACTCCTTTGACACATTCAGTTGCCCAAATGACAGCTGGTGTCTGAGTTTCCCCCAAAAAATAACAAAAAGATAAAGTTGCTGTGTCAGCCCAAACAGGACTAAGGATTCTCTTTGTCCTTACAGTAGTTGTGTGCATTCTGTCTAGCTGGTATAGAAAATGACACCAATGCTAATACATGACTGTATGTAATGTCATTCCAGGTGCACCTGCAGACACAGCAGGAGGTGAAGAAGAGGATGATGGGGATGGCCCTTCATGTGGTGAAGACCGACGGGGTGCTGTCTCTTTACAATGGCCTCTCTGCCTCGCTTTGTAGACAGGTATGTGTCTGTGTAATGTCCCAGTCTGTTCTTGAGCCTGTGTGTGTTGTAGTATTGAACAGTTTGTCATTTATATAAAAAAAATAACCTACATTTAACCAGGTGGGTCCCAATGAAGGACCTTGCTGTGGTTTGGAGGATTTCATCAGCACTATGAAACAGCTACTCACTGTTTTCTTTTTAGTTTGACCGTTTTATTGTTAATCTCATCTGCAGTGACAGTCTGTGTCTAGATCGTCTACTCTAATGGATGGTTTAAGTATCCTTTACATACAGGAAGATTTCATAGAGTATACTGGTGTAGACACTGAGTGGTATGAAAAAAAACCTTCAAAATAAGATATTCTGCATTAAAATATCTAAAAACGACCAGGTCTATGTTATACATGTTGTTGAGTTGTGTACATACGTTATCCCAAATGTCTCCAACAGTGTTCAAATGCAGAGAAATCAACAGGTTTACTCTCCGTCACTTCTTTCAGGATAGGGAAGTTAACGAACAAGACTTAAGTCAACGTGAATAATACTCCTCTCCTCTCCTCTCCTCTCCTCTCCTCTCCTCTCCTCTCCTCTCCTCTCCTCTCCTCTCCTCTCCTCTCCTCTCCTCTCCTCTCAGATGTCCTATTCACTCACCAGATTTGCCATCTATGAGACAGTGAGGGACATGATGGGCAGCACAGGCCAGGGCCCCATGCCCTTTTACCAGAAGGTCCTGCTGGGAGCCTTCGGAGGTGGGAACACACACACACTCTCTGTTTCTCTCCACTCTCCCTCAAAAACATGTAAACATGCAGTGTCACCAGCCTTGGATTTTTTGCCAACAATGTTTTTCTGCCAACAGGTTTCACCGGTGGGTTTGTTGGAACGCCAGCAGACTTGGTGAATGTCAGGTAACACCCCGTGATAATATTTAAATTCTCATTAACGTATTCAGAGTTTAAATGATGCTAGACAAGCTGTGGTTAGGGTTTTGGTCCAGGCTGGAGCATTGCAACAAGTACTGAAATGTTTCTGGTTCTAGGATGCAGAATGACATGAAACTACCACCAGAACTGAGGAGAAAGTGAGTGTTGTAACTTTCTCAGTTTAAAATGTTCAGTTAAGACATTAAGACTCTAATTTAAACCTGAATGTGTTTTTTATTTGTCTTCCAGCTACAAACATGCCATTGACGGGCTCTACAGAGTCTTCAGAGAAGGTAAATCTCAAGCAATGCAGTGTATGTGTTGTCATGTAACTCACACAGTGGCATCATGTCTGACCTCTGACCCGTGTCCTGTCCCGCAGAGGGCGTGAGGAGACTGTTCTCAGGAGCCACCATGGCCTCCAGCAGAGGAGCGTTGGTCACTGTGGGACAGGCAAGTCACAGTGCTATGGGATAGGCCGATATTTATGATCAGGAGACTTTGTTTTAGATATCACAGGTATAACATTTGTAGGTGAGGTGTCCATTTAAAGGTGTTATTGATAACATTCAGCCGCTAAATATGGCTTTCCATCTCCTGCCTTCCACTGCGTTCACGTTACAACACAGCTGGTTGAATCATCTGCAGATACAACATGATACCAACAGTGTTATACTATTAGCTGACAAACCTTGTTAGAAGCTGGAACCATAATCATCGTAATAATGTTTTTAGGAAAAGAGATGATGTATTATTAATAGATGTATTATTTTTTTAAATGATTTGTCTACATAAAAATGCTATCAATATGACCTTTAAATACCTGCTCGTGTTAAAGAGACCCAAGGGATTCTCCGGCCAGTGAAGAGCAATTATTCCATCTGAGCTAACACAATTACACTTTAGATTGATTCTTCTTCCTTCACTCTTTCTTTAAGAGACATCAGTCACGTCAAATTCAGAATTCATCTAAAAGTCCTGTAATAAGATCATGGACTTGAGTAGAATTAAAGGTACATTCATTCATCAGCACTAAATCAATCTCCTAGATGAATAGACTACTAAATGGTTCCACTGAAACAATGCATAATGTATTATGCATTAATCTACATAAACTCAACATTACTTAACTTTATATGGAGCCTGTGTAGGCAAGCGTATCCAAAGGAAATTGAGTTCAGACTGTAGCACTGATACAACTGTTCACATCCAATTAGTCAAAAGATTAATCCATATAACTGTAGGCCACACACACACAAGGACAGAAGAGAATACGCTGTATGTGCATACAGCCTGGGTCTGGAGGTGTTCATTGAGCAGCTGCTGGTTATCAATACGTTTGTGAGCAGTTACTTTAGTAACAAGTAAAGCTATCTGGCCAGAGGTGCTCCAAGCAAGAGAGGTCACCACTAAAATTCCCTGGCAGCGCCAGGGAATTAAAGAAAGCATTTATTGGATGAAAAATCAATATATGTCCCTGAGTTCAGGATGAGTCATCAATTTTTTAAAATGATTTTCAAGGATGTTACAAACTCTGAAATACCATTTAAAAACTACCTTCAAACAACATTTATGACACAGTTGGCCCTGATACTGGTGTGTAGGTGAGATATGGAGCAGGACATTTGTTAAAAAAAAACTTGAACAGCAATTTTTACTTTATGGGAACTTTAAAACTTGAGACTAAATTTGCAGGTGGCTTCCAAAAGCAAAGATAAAACACGGAACATATTCATGTAGTCAGAAAATAGTAACTACATCAACCCAGATTGTTAGTGTCACCATTAAAATGTCACAGATCTTCCTCCTCCGTTTATTTTCCCCTCCTTTAGTTGGCGTGTTATGACCAGGCCAAGCAGTTCGTCCTGGGAACAGGCATAATGGGAGATAACATACTCACACACTTTCTGTCCAGCTTCATTGCTGTAAGTATCCGGTTGTATTTGTGTGCCCTGGGAGTCAGTGTTAAGTTTATGGGGCTCTTCTGTGCAGTGATGAACTGTTCCTCTGCAGGGAGGCTGTGCCACATTCTTGTGTCAACCTCTGGACGTGATGAAGACGAGGCTGATGAGCTCAAAGGGAGAGTACACGGTGAGTGGATCCATCTCTTTTCATTGCTCCCCGAAGCCTTTAATTCCTCTGTTTCTGTCTATCCATCTTTTCTCCTCAGCGTTCACTCTAACCCGGTGTGTCTCTCTCTTCTCAGGGGGTGACGCATTGCTTGCGAGAAACTGCCAAGCTGGGCCCGCTGGCGTTTTACAAGGTAAAAACAGTCCTACACGCAATAAATTAACACCACTGTGGTTACTTAGTGCCACTTTTAAGTAGATGTTCTTTATTACAGTTTTTTTTATTATCTCAGTTATTTGAATCAAATACAGGATCATCCTCTGATACATTGTTTCACACTGCGCAGTTAGAGTAGAGCTCGTGATTTCTGACAAGAAACGTTGCTGTTGAGTTTTTCAGATGAATTTTTGGCTTTTGAGCACCACAAGACAAGTGCCATCAGGATCCATTGTATTTTAGAGAAGGCCGATATCTCCAAAACTCTGTAACTCAAACCAAATCACGACAGGTACGAGGAAAACTACTAATCCAATGCCATTTTCTTCGTCGCAGGGTCTCGTCCCCGCAGGGATCCGCTTGGTTCCTCAAACAGTCCTCACCTTCATCTTCCTTGAGCAGCTCAAGAAGTACTTCGGCATTCGCATCATCTCCTGAGCGCGCCCTTTGACCGGCCTCTTCAACCACCCACCAACACTGCCGCTCACGGCGCCCCATCATTGCTCTGCTCTTGGCATTTAAAAGAAACTAAGGGAACAAAGGGAGTCATGTACAGTTTATCACAGGCTTGTGCATGTTTCCTTCTCCTTTTGCGCTACCTCTGTCTCACTACCAGGAGCCAAATGATTCTGACTATTATGAGAACTTCTGGAGGGGATGAATACTGGAATTAACAGACCATTTCCTTCTGTCACTACAGATGATCAGTGGGATGCTAAGAAAGAAGATGCCATGTAAAGGTGCTGCACTGGGGTTCTTAGAAGAGAGGAGATTAGAAGTAGCTGTAGCAGATGTTTAATGTAGTTCTCCAGTTTAATTTCAGGTACGGTTAGTAAACGTACGTATGAGATGTTTTTGAGATTAAGTGTTAATTTTGTGTCAAGGAACAATTCATCTGTCAGGTTGACGACAGACTAAACGATGACTTCAACTAATTCCACAACAGATTTTCAGCGCCTTCAGAGCCCTGTGTGTAATGACTGTGGCTTATAAAGTTTGCGCCAGGAATGTGTTTCCTTATTCGACCTTTACAACATTTTATTATTGTCATACAACCTCGATTTCAAAACTGTTGGGACGATGAATAAAACATAAATAAAAACAGTTTACCGACAATGGTTTTACGAAGTGTGCAGAGCCCAAAGTGGGGCTTGTGGGCCGCTATAAGGTTCAAATAGGCCCACCAGATGTTTCTAGAGAAAAAAAAATATATAAAGGAGAAATATGTAAGAATTTTAATCGGAAACATTAAAAAAAATTAACTAAAAGTATCAAGAGAATGGCCTGTCCTGGTCTAAAACTCCTGTGCTAGTGGTGTAAGCACCCACACTTCCCTGGTGCTCCTGCTGTTTTACACAACGTCCCAACTTCAGAGGTAAAGAATGCAAACGAACACAGTGTAGCCTCGTCAGCAGTGCCATTCTTTTCCAAAAGCCATTTCTTGACATGACTGAACAAACGGTTATTCAGTCGGATACTAACCATTCCCAACAAGTGTGGTGACCAAATGTGATGCACCCTGAATTTAGCATAGTTGATTTATTTGTTTGCTTTTTCTTCCCTAAATTAACATTTTAGAGTTTGTAATCAAATACGAGCAGGTTAAAGATCCGCTAAAAGGTTTAACTTTTGCCGGATTGTCCTTTACTTCATTCCGATCCTCTTTCATCATTTCAGTCGTAAAGCTTTTGGAGAAGAGGACCAAGCTCGTTTGTTTCGTGTTTTTTAAATAAGGCGGGACTTTAGGGGGAAGCTGTGAAGCAGAGAGAGTCGATGGTTGAAATCCTCATGGAGGAACATTTTGCCAGTGGTTCTTT
Organism: Pagrus major; assembly: GCF_040436345.1. NCBI lineage: Eukaryota > Metazoa > Chordata > Actinopteri > Spariformes > Sparidae > Pagrus > Pagrus major. The sequence goes on along the minus strand of NC_133215.1, from coordinate 26,025,446 downwards.
TCGTTTTCCAGTCCCAGTGAACTTCTGTGCGACCACTTGATCTCTTAAAGTTTTTATTGTTTTGAATAGAGATGCCTGTAGAGAACTGCTACACTGTTAAGGTGTATATGTAGCATTTCCATCCTTAATGTCACTGTGTTGTTTACCTGAATGCGACGACTCAGGATGCCACTCTGATTAATGAGGCACTTTACTGACATACTGACTCACCTGCTGCGTAGAAACACATGCTGCATACTAACACATATTCTGAAAGTAGAAACGAAGATGTTTTCACATGTTTAGAATTAATGTTAGTGGTTCCAATTTAGGGCAGTCTGTAATGTTTTGTGACTGTTTTTCAGTCCAATGATAAGTTTCATGGTTCACCAAATACATTATTCTGATCTGTGCCTGCTCTGTTGACAGAGCCCTTGTCAAGTCATGTTGCCTTACAGTAGGTGTCCTCCAGGGGGCAGTATAGTAACGTGCGTATTATGCCAACAACCTGAATGATCCTCTCTTGAGCATCCCGCCAAGCCCTCCACCTTCATCCCATACATTTATAAAGAGACAGCCACATACTGAGAGATAATGACTGTGTATAACTGCATGTTCGTATGTCCATAAGTGTTCCTCAGTAATGTGAGGTACTGTAGAGCAGCCATAGACAGTAATGTTAACCCCAAACTTTATTCATACGCACAGAAATGAAACTGGAGGCACCCACATTTGTGGGTGTTGTGAACTTGTTTTTTGTAGATCACTGACTAATGATTTTTGAATTAAAATACTAATGTGAAAACTGAGTTTTTGTGTTCTTTGACTGTCTGCTTTGTTAAACGGTAACTCCACCAATTTTACACATTAAAGTGTGTTTACAGGTCTTTGGGAGTGCTACTGTACAATAGTATAAAGCCTTTTGTCACCGCAGACGAAGATGTATGTAATCTGATAAATTACCTCCAGTGATGTCACTCACTGGCTAAGTTGCATTGTAGGCAATACGTACGAATTTTAGTTGAAAACATTCAGAAATCAACTAAAATAATCAACAAAATGTGAATAAAGAGACAAAAATAATGTTTCTGTATTGTGTACAGAGATATCCTCTGAAGTTAGCATGCTAATCAGCTGGCCCCGGCCCATCTCGGTCTAAAGCTCCTGTGCTAGAGGTGTAAACACAGACCCTCCTCTGGTCCTGAGCACCCAGCCTGAACCACAACAGCTAACGGAGCTAACTAGCTCAGGGCAGGTACAGTTAACAGTTAGCAGTACTCCGGTGATATGTCACCCCCTATTTGTTTGGAGTATGAATCTGACGGGTGGCCAATTCTTACATATTGCACCGTTAATATGGAATCATATGTAGACAAATATGTATAAATAAATCAGGGAGGAATTAACAGACATAAATATATAAAGAAATTCATAAATACAGTAAATGTGGGACCTGTTCAGGTATAACGTCGGCCATGTTTACCATCTCAGTTTAGCCTGTTAGCATGTTAATATTTGCTAATAAGCACAAAACCAGCTGAGGTTGACGGAAATGTCATAAAACAAATATTGGACATTTTAGTTAAATATTGGTTGGGCTAAGTGATAATTCAGGGCATCAGCAAATGTAGTACTGTTTATCCTGAGAGGAATATGAGTGTCTGCACCAAATTTCTCTCCGTCCAATAGTTGTTGAGATATTTCAGGAAAGTGTCAGACCGACTGACAGACCAGCATCACCATGTTTAGAGCCAGGCTGTCACCATGGGCTGATATCCACACTAGATGCTGTAAATCTGCAGTTATTACTGAAGTTCTCCATATTACTGTGAAGTCATCACTTGTTGCTTTGCTTTGGCTTGTCTCATGCCAGGGTTACCCTGTCACCTTGATACTCACCCTGATCACTTTATCTAACTCTCCACATCACAACAGCCAATCAGGCTGCTGTTCTCCTCACAAGCAGCTACACAGTCACATTCTGGAAAACCACTTACAAACACTTTCATATAAGTGAGGAACTGCTGGCATAGAGACTGGCTGCTACAGTGTGTGTGACTGTGAATGTGTATGAGTGTGAATGAACAGATACAGAGAGTTAAATATTAATTTAAGACCCTCAGGAACAGGATCCATCCTGCTGTTGCTGACCATGAAACTACTTCCAGTCATCAGAGAAAGCAAAGAAATGAATGAAATGGAAACAGATGTAACCAGTTTAACTGATGTTTGTCAGTATTTTAATTATTTATTATATTTATGTTAATATGATTATATTATTATATGTTATTATGGGATGGGATGAGTGGAGGAGATGGGTGAGGGGTGGAGGGTTTGTGTTAGGGAGTGGGTAAGTGTAGGCTGGGTTCAGGGGTTAGTTTAGGAGGGTTGAGGGTACAGGGGAGTGGAGGGGAAGACAGGAGTGGGTGAGGATCTCCTCTGATCACTGTAGATTTCAGTTTTTGCCCCGGTTTTCCTTCCTCTCTCTCTCTTCTTTGATTTCTCCTCTTTTTACATTCAGTTTGTTTCTCCTCGTCTTCATCTCCTCCTGCTGCTCCTTTAAATTGATTATGAGCTCCTGAAAAGAGAAAAACAGTTTTTATTTTACTTTACATAAAAAAAATCTGATTCTGAACCAGTTAAACACAAGCTATTAGAATCCAACAGCTGTGAAGTGAAGTGATGGTCTGAGGTACATACAAGTGTATGTAAACTTTTGACCACGACTGTATAAGAGAGGTTCTGTATTTCTCAATGTGGCTTACTGGATACAATAAATTATTAATGATGCATTAAGTTAATCCTGTATGAAAATTAATCTGCTTTCTAATGGTTTACTATGTTTTTTTTTTAAGCTTTAGACAACAATATGAAGAAATAACAGCAAATATTATGCTGGACTAGAGAGGCACAGTGCTGAAAAAAGTCTGTTCAGGTCAAATAAGAAAATCTTATCAGGTTTCTGTCACTGGATCTTCTGTTCATGTCGGTACAGTGAAGTTGTCACAGTGGCAGCGAAGACAGTCGTCGTAATCAAAGTTGGTCCAAAGAGTTCACCTTGAAACAATAGTTTGATTTCAGAGTTCAGTACTTTCTGATGTACTTACTAAAACTGAACGTGCAGCTATTATCTGTTGAATCTTCCAAAAATCGATGGTTAGTTCTCAGCAAACAATGTTGTTGAATGCAAATGTGTTTTGAAAAAAAAACAAAAAAACACCCACAGACGTGTTGATCTTTAAACTGTCACAGGGAGTCAACAGAGTTCTGCTCTTCATAGTAACAGGAGACAGTGGAGGTGACAACATGTTTTATTGTCTGACCACACTGTAAAATACATAAAACACGTGTAATATAATATCTAGAGAGGTGTTTGTCTCTATCAGAGGTGTAACATGAATGTGCATGTGACATCATCTGATTCTGTTTTATGTCTAAACAAACTAAACAAACTTTCTTTGTTTTCATGACTAAATAAACTGAATAAACAAACTGGCCTCAAAGGACAACACAATTTCATACTGTTTTACTTTGTTTATATTTGGCGGACCCTGCCACCTTCTAGCATCAAACAGTGTTCTGGGACCTTATTTTCCTCTGAGAACAGCTTGTTTATTCAGTTATGGAAAAAATAAATATCTCTGAGTTTGTATTATTACCTCATTACACAGTGCCCCTTTAAGCTTTTCCAGGGCAGAGCCAGAGTATAACACAATCGCTTCCTTTTATATGATTTTTACATGTGGACACCCAATGGACTTCTCAGTACTTCTTAGTACTTTTCCACTGTGACTGTGAATCAAGCTTCACCCTCCTTCATCAGAGCAAGGACATATTTTAATGTTCACCCCCCTAGTCTCTCACAGGCCTAAGATTCTCAGAATTACAGCCTCCCAGCCTGCACCATGTAGCAGCACCATCCACCGTTAAATGGTAGCAATCAGCCGTAATGATGAATGTGTGACTCTGCCCCTCTGCCTCGATGAACTTTGCTGTCCGTTCCTTTATTAACACTATCCATCACATGCACAGCATTAATGACTGTGACCACCTACCTCTACCATCACATGCATGTGTGGGAATTCATGAGCCGCATGTCTCTGCATCCATGTGTGTCGAGTGATGAGGAGAATCAGGCTGTAGGACGACTTGTGATGCTCCGACTTCAGGAATGTGCTTTAATTTCAGGAGGAAACATCATCTCAACCACGCTCATTAACCACCAAGCACTTCAGGTTCTGTGTCTATAAATATCTCGTCCTTTCATAGACAATGCACTGAAATTACGGGTCGTTACAAACACGTGCGTGCAAGGAGAATTAAGACTAACCTCTTGAGTTATTGAGAGTACTCTGGAAAAGAAAGCATGTTGTCAAGGACAGTCGATATCGTCAGCGCACAGAAAACTGATCTCCAGGCAGAGAGCAGGAAGTATTTCTACGACTTCTTTTTAATTCATTTCTTTGAATATGAATAATGTTCAAAGCACCAACTCCGACTTGTATTCTGTATATCCTTCCTTGACGTTTGTGCACAATATTCTGTACTGCGGCCTTTTTATTTATGCAAGCAGTTGACAGAAACGTTGCCCTGTGGGATAATTAAATACCAAATCAGATCATACAACAACAAAGAGATGGGGCAGGAGCGAGAGAAATCCAATTCCAGATAAAATAAATGTAATGAAGAATGTAATACATTTCTCTGATGCGGCATTCGATCTGCAAAGTAACTAGTAACCAAAGTTATCAAATAAATGTAGTGAAAGTGCAATATTTGCCTCCAAAATATAATGGAGTGAAATAAAAATACTACAGTATAGTATAATACAATTACCTCAAAATTGTACACTTGAATAAATGTACTTAGTGACATGTCATCATGTAAAAAGACATCACATTTCCAAATCTTTTCATTCCTGTTCTTTAACATCATCCTTCGCCCACTTACCTGCAAGACCCTGAGAAAAAAGAGGAGTGAGAGAAAAGAGAGAAGAGATTAAACCTCACAATAGAGGACCTTGTTAGTGGAACAAACATTCGTTCCATTCCATAAAACAACAAGGGTAAGAAGCAACATTCATTAACGGAGAAGCAGGTTTTCTTTCTCCTCAAGGTTTTCGATTTCATCGTGTTCGTGTGAGGTGAGGTGGTGAGAGCGGTTGATAAAAAGTTCAGCTATAGAGGCAGCTGTACCCCCTCACCTTCAGCATTAAATAACACAAACTCTCACAGCCGTGACTCTCCTGACATCTAGTCACATTCATGCAGGTGCACAGCGCTGACAGTATAACTAAGCCTAACAAAAGGCTTTATACTACATATGCAGAAATACACCCCAAGACCTGTATACACACTTTATTGTGAAGAATTGGTTGAATTACCCTTTAAGAGCTGTGATAATGATACAAAAATGACAACTTTTATTTACAGAATATTTAATCAGATATCCCTCTTCTAACACTGAGGCCCAATACCACGGCTACCTTGTAATGACTTTAATTCCCATCACAACAAAAACAAATCTATTCTGCATGTTCAAATTATCTAATTAAAAAGAAATTGATTGTCTGTTATCTAAAATTGATTGTCTGTTATCTATGAAGTATGATGAACCTGATTTTTTCAGTCATCAGTGACAGTCAGTGATTGAAACAATCAGGTTAGCATTAGCACACCGCTTCTCCTGTCTGATCAGCGGTAAATGAAGCAGACTTTTTCATGACTTCCCCACCACAGCGAGTGTGCAGGAGGCAGCGATCGATAGACTACCTGACAGAGATGTTATAAATCTTAAGCCGGATTTCCTTTAACATCATTAAGATGGTTAATGAGGATGCTTTGCACGGCCAGGCGAACACACTCTGAAAGCTTCAATCAGCAAGGAAAAAGCCTGTTGGAACACTGGGCAGCTAAACCCTAAAGCATATTTAAGAAGATGGTTACAGCTTCTACTTTGTTACTGAATGCATATTCATTATGACTTCATGAGAGAAATAAGCAGCATGAACCAAAATAACAATTTGGTAGAATCCAAAATGATGGACCCCACTCATAGCAATCTTGAAGGTATGGTGTGTAGGATTTCAGTTCGTCCTTACTTTTTAAGCTGTCCACATCACTTCACAGCAGTTTTTATTGTGGAATGTAGTTTGTCGTTTTTTTCAATCTATCTAATTTGACCACTAATGAGTGTGCTGGACTCCGAAATAAACAAATGTATCCATGTGGCTGGAGTGAATCTGACAAATGTCTGCCACTGTTGACAAGAAAAAATGCAACAAATTGTAGCCTCCTATGTAAGACACAGAGGGATGAAAAAGTGTGCCCCTCATTAATGATGCGAAGTAGTTCAGAAAGGTATAGATATAGAGGGAGAAAACCAAATAACAGACACAAACACAACTGGAATAGTGTGTGTCATTTATTGTGAGAATGGAGTATGAGAAATGCCAGGGAGCTGTGTAACTGAGTTATTTCTTTTTGTTTCACTCACACACACACAAACCAGAAGACATACTTCGCCTCACACCTGCCTCTGCCAACAACAGTGTAATGAATTGGGTGTGAAACAGGAAGAAAATTCTCTCTCTGACACACGCACATTACATTTCTGCTGGGAGGAATATGTGAAAGATCATAACTCAGCCTCTGACTGTGGGACAAATGGGGGCTGAGCTGCATAATGCAGATGTTTGCCGCAGTTGAGTGTGTGCTGTGTGTTTGTGTGTGTGTGTGTGTGTGTGTGTAAGCAGGCAGGGAGTGTGGATGTTAGTGTGAATCAGAATGAGTTCTCCTCTGATCAGTGGGGTTAAGATAAATATCAGGCTTTGTGGTTTACGACCCGGGAGATAATCCCTCTTGACCCGGCCTCAAACGCTGATTGCTCTCCTGTCACCAAATCAAAAACAACTGTCAAGGGCTCTAAGACAAATGTCTCTGTGCCATGTAATTACCTGTCTTCTCTTGTGTGACACATTCAACCCTGAGTGTGTGTGTGTGTGTGTGTGTGTGTGTGTGTGTGTCTGTGTGTGTAGGTTGGTGGTGAATTAGTGTGTTGTAGGTGTGGGTGAGTGAGACCATCAGGATGGATTAGAGAGATTGGGAGAAAAGAGGAGAAAAGCAAATTTACCTCTTTGTGGGTGTTATATATATGTGTGTGTGCATGCTTGTCTGTAGTTGTGTGGAAGGATATCGAGGCCTGATCTATGAATATCATCTGTGTTCAATTAGGTTTCTGTCTTCAGTGTGACTGAAATGACGTGTGTCTGGGAAACTTTCATCAATAACTTCATGACGTTGTTTCTCTGCTTTCCTTCCCTCTATTTCACTCACATGTCCTTCAGTGCTCATGATTATTTTCTGTTGTCATGTGTGGCAGAGATGTGAGGTGTGTTTGCACATTGTCGGGTAAATAGCTGAAATAGCAATTTATGTCACATTTTATTTATTAATAAATGGCTAGATTAGTTTTCAATACATTTTTTGTTGCATTCAATGGCATTTTAATGTATTTATTAAGCTATTTATGTATTTCTGATTTTGTCGGTTTCAGTCCTCCATATCTTGCATTGCACATTAAAGCGCTATTACAGCCATGTCTCTTAGAAATGTGAAGCGATGGGGAGATATGTGCCAACTGGAAAAGACAAACGCAGATCATTTGCATATATGCATATGATGATTCTCATTTTCTGTCTGTTTTGTTTCAGATTCACATTTACATCAAAGGCACTCAAAATTAACTGGAACTGGCAAGAGCTTGAAACAATGATTTAAACACACCATTTCATTTCCCAGGAGGATACTTCGATGTATAAGGGCTGAAGCTTTACTCAGGAATATTTATTTATTTATCCAGTATAGGGTTTTGCAGATCACCGATGCTTTTTAATCTATGTTTTGTATCATGTTTTTCAGGGTGTCTGCCTGCTCACCCACTCCTGCTGCTGAGGCCTCATCCAGTGGCTTCCTATGCTATAGGGGGGATAGTTGAAAAGCTGTCTCTTTCCACTTAAAAAAATACTGGAAATAATGCTGGGCAATCAAGACATGCAACCATGCATTAACACCCCCACTGAGGCACATACTCATAGATTCACAGCATCTACAGAGAGACACACTTGATGTTGTGTTTAATTTTCCTGCCAATTGATCCCAATTTTTCAGGGAAATTGAAGATAAGTTAATCAAATGGAACAGATGGTTACAAAGAGTCTCATTATTTGGAAGACGCGCAGCTGCCATCTGCACAATATTGGCAAATCAATTGTCCATACATCTTCATAAACTGAAAACATTACCACCAGCTTCTGTAATGTCTGATCACAGCTGTCAGTCTGTTCACAGCAGGATTAATTACTGACTGTGAGTTGTGTAGTGACCAGTTTAATGAAAATGTAACAATTGTTAGATGTAAAAAAATGTACTTTTATCCATAAGAAGTTGTCAAAATAGTGTATTAACATTAGATTCTGTGCAATTTAAATACTTGTTCTATTAAGATGGCAGCTCTGATGTCACTGAGCTTTTCTTTTTCTACTTATTCAGGCTCATGAAGTAAGTCATGAGCCTGAATTATGAAGAAATAAACTATTATTTATTTCTTCATAATTAAGTCAGTCAATTAAGTGAACTTTGGATCCTAGTACCATTTTACATTTTTACATCTTAACATTCCCATGATAATTCATAATTATGAGTTTGAAAAGTCATTATCATCAGATTTAAAAAAGCCAAAATTTAGATAAAAGTCACATTTATAAGATAAAAAAGTCAACATTTATCTCATAATCATGACTTACCATGGGAACTTCTTTTTTTCATCGATTCATTTTCTTTAACTGGCAGAAATGGGCTTCCATATGTTTGCTTTTGGCTCATGGCCCACCATTAACGGCTTAAAGGCACTGGTCTGTGTTACGCACAGATGAGGCTGTGACAGCTCAAGTTCAGAGGCCATTCTCATATTGAATTGCATTTTTCATGAGAACCACCTGAAGTATGACAGAGAGTGAATCAGAAGTAGAAACACAATAATACCTCGCACTGAGATTAATGGATTCTCATTTACATCTCTGGGACCCGGCAAAAATAAGATCCAGAGCTATCAGACAGAATGCTGAAGCTTTTTGAGATTCAAAGCCTGTGGCGGTCATGATGGCCTTGTCAGCGAAAGGTCCTGCTATATGCAAAGAAGCCTAACAAGCCTCACACCCTTTTCTGAATGATGATTATGGTGCTAAGTTTTTTTTTTTTTTAAATGAAAATGTTTTTATTTATGAAGATTCAACCCTCCTCCAGCCAGATCAGGGTTGATCAGGCTCTCCTCAAATAGAGAAAATTCTGTGTTTTCACAACCACTTCCACCCCATGTTGAACAGGATTATCTAAATCACTTATTTGGAGGTTAAAACAAAGGTAAACACGACCCAAATGTGCATGTGTTTGAAATCCTGTGTGATTTCACAACTAGGCTACATATTGTTGAACCATGAAGGTAAATCTACTAAGTTTAATTGATGATTTATACACAGTTTGCACAGTACCTTCCATATGCAGCTTCAATTTGTCTCCCTGCTCATTTATATGAATAATTAAACCAAGGAAACAGTCAGGATGGAATCAATGAAACTTACTTTTGCAAATGTTCACTCAGGAACACTGCTTCATTCAAACTCCTGTTGCTTTCTTAATTAAGCCAGTCAGGCTGTGCCTCATGGCGCTTATCTATTCATGTTTCCCTGCATCCTTCTATTATCTTATCAGTTCATCCACAAATCCACAAGGAAACTGCCTTCTGGTCTGCATCACTGGTGCCGACATACAACCCCCCTAAGACTTTAACTAGACTCCGGTTATTGATTATCAATACTGCAGGGTTATGCTGCTAATCATGAGGCGCTGACCCTGGATTAAATGTCTGTGCATTGATGCATCACAGGGTGTTGGTTATACATGCAGAGTGGCATGAAACAGAACTTCATAGGAGACAGGGATGCTTGTTAAATAGTAAAAGAGCATAACTCCACCATTGAAACAAAAACATGCTTTTTCCCCCCTTTTCGATTGGCTGAACATCCTACAACACTGGGACATACAGCCAGTTTACAGAGCTGAAAGTTTGATTGTAGTCAGAGAATAGATAGTAAACATGTAGTGGTGGACTCAGGATGTTTTAAGGGCAGGGGTGAAAAAATAAATAAAAAGGGCACCAGCTGTATGTGGTAAGGGCACCAGCATGCAGAAAGGGCACCCTAGAAGGCACTTTATCATGTCTTATCTACCATTGGGGCATCCAAGAGGGTACTTTCTTCATTTTTTCAAACACCGAGTCTGAGTTCACCAGAGCAAATATGGTCTCCAATATCATTTCTCTCACGAGTCTCACTGCTTTATCAGCATGCAGCCCTCACTTTTATACTTAAGCTGAATCATTAGCCTACAGGCTGATATTTGACTTGATACTGTAATACTACATGGGGAAATTGCTTTGGAAATAAAATCTTTACTTGCAAAAACCCAAACAAAACAAAACAAAAAAACATAGGAAGCTAAAAGGCAGATATTAAATGCACAAATCTAATGAAATGTGTAGACGATAGGTCACTCAAAGCTTAGATTTTAGGTGTACCTGTAAAAATATTGCTTCAAACATAGAGCGGGAGGAATAAAGATATGTCCTGTCTCAGAGCGTATTCAAAAAAGAAAAGAAAACTGAGATGTTGGTGTAAAATTTGTGTAACGGGAACAGAGTTAAACAAAAAATTTGAAATTAGAAATAGCTTCAGATGAATTAAAGCCCAACAACACATGCCCTGTATAATTTACTGGTAGTACAAAGAAACATTTCTCGTGCCCTGACGACCACAGTAGAGCTGCTTAATGGACATTTTGACTTGACATAGCAGGAAAAGCACCACAAGTATCATTAAAAATGGTTAATTTCAGCCATAATCACTGTTATTAATTACACACGTGCTTGACGAGCACAATCTCTATGTGTACAGTTTTAAGTCTTGTTTGTTTTATTTTATTTCTTTAAAGGTGCACTGTGTAATTTTAGGGAAGAAATTTGAATCAGAAGAGAAAGATCTTTATTGACTGATTGTTTTTATTTTTATTTTTATGTCTAAACAAACTAAATAAACAAACTCTTTTTGTTTTCATGACTGAATACACTGAATAAACAAACTGACCTTAAAGGACAACACAATTTAAAAAAAAAAAAAAAAAGTTTATATTTGGCGGACCCTGCCACATTTCTTCTCCAAACTACATTGTGCCCCTTTAAGTACACCATCGAATACTTTAAAAGTCCATCTTGATTTTTATGTTAGTATGATTATGGCAGGTTTACGCTTCAAAGTAAACTAATAATAATATTTTTGAGGTTTTTTTGAGCCACCACAACTCTTCACACATCATTATGGCACTCATCAGATCTTCTAAGCTGTTTCAGAGTTGGAGCCATTCATCCTGCTCTTGTCACCAGTTTTGCTGACTCTGCCTACCTGCTGCTGACTGCAGCCTGCACCTGCACCTGTGAGCAGCCTTTAAGTGACCCCTGATCCTCCTCCTAGTCCCACCTCTGCAGTTTACAGCCAATGTCTTTACTGCTCGTAGAGCAATCTATTCTTTTTAAAACGTCGATAAATATCCACAATAAACAGTTTTATCACTTCCTTTAAAATTCCTGTGGACTGAGGAGCCCAAAACCACCTTCCATGAGTCAGAAAGGAAACATATTCATTAACTGATTCACATTCAGTTCGGAGCAGCAGTCGGGCTCTGACCTACGTAAAGCTGAACACATTCAGAAAAAATGCTACCGGAAGTTGAGAGGAGTGCATTTCAAAATAAAGGCACGAAAACACGATGGTCGCCTACAAAAGACAGATCAGCATGATCATGACAAACACTCAGATGTTTGATTCCTTTAGACTACAACCCTCCCTCAAATACCAATCTCATAGATGAGCAGCAGTTTTTACTGTCGAGTCCTCTGGCTTTAGATTGTGAGACAGAAGAAACGGTCAAACCTGACCCCTTCATGGAGAATTGATCCCGCTGTGGAACAGGTTAACATTTGACTCGTCTGTCCAAGGTTCAGCAGAGAGCGCCTGCTCCGACAGCTTCACGACTGGTGCTGCAGTCACATTCCTGTGCTCTGGACTGATCTGTTCAGCATCTGTTGGCTCTGCTCCTGCTTCCCTTCATTCCTTAATCCATGTGCTGCAAAAACAATAGAAGTCACACTGAAACATGTAACATTTCAGTGCATCTGTTGTGTCGAGGCTGTTTCAGTTCAGATAAACTAACAACATATAGTCCGTAGCATTCATGATGCATGTGCAGGCTTTGCTCAGACGCTCTGCAGGTCTATTGGTGCCTGATTGATTTTACGGCATTGACATATTTGCATTATATAGCTGATGACATTTCACTTGTCTTTCATTCATTTAGAGGTGGAAACTAACAAAGTAGAAATACTCTGTTACTGTACTACTGTTGATACTGTTAATGTACTACTGTTCTACTTGGATATTTATTTTTCTGACAACTTTTTACTCCTACTCCCTACATCTTAACACAAATATCTGCACTCTCTAGTCCTTACATTTTCAAAACAGGCTTGTTACTTTAGTTTTAAAGGCACAATACGTAAGAATTTGGCTATGTGTCAAATTGATACCCAAACAGGGGGCAGCGTATCACCAGAGTAACCAAAGTGCCCTCTTGGATGCAGCTTCGGTAGTTAAAACATGACAGTTGTCTGACAGTTTCTGCTCGCTGGTGCCCCCCCATACATGTGGTGCCCTTTTTATTCTTATTTTTTTGCCCCTGCCCCTCAAACATCCTGAGTCGGCCACTGGCAATTATTAATTAATTAATTAAAGTTTTTAACTTCGGTTTTTACACACACTCACTGATTACGCCTTTCGCTTGCACGCGTTGCAGCGGTTCCCCCTTTTGAACTGTATTTTGAAACTTTCCACCGGAAGTCAGCCTCCACATGGTGACTGCGCTGACAGTAGTCGGAGCGCAGAGCACCAACAGCGGACCATGAAGCCCCTCTCAGTCAGACGCACGTCAGTCCACTGCAGCAGGAGCGAGATTTAACTTAGAGAAGTGATTCATAGAAATCTGCAGAGATTAAACACAATAAAAGTGAGCCTTGTCAAAGCTGGACAAGGGCAACATTGAGAACTTGCATGTCCAGGCTTTCCTTTTTTTTTTTTTTTTTTTCTTTTTTCCATTTTCTTTCTTTCTTTCTGCCTGTCTTTTTCTTTCTTTCTTTCTTTCTTTCTTTCTTTCTTTCTTTCCTTCCTCGTCTTGTTTGTTTTGCCTGACTCACTGTCCGGACACGGTCATGGTGCTGGCTGTGCTCTCTGGACTGTACCTGCGGTGATGGACCGGGTCGGGAGATGAGCAGCGGGCGGTGTGGGGGTGCCAGGGGCGCAATAGGAGGTCTGGACGCTTAGGTAAGAACTGTGTGTGTGTGTTGGCTCCACACCTGTGTGTGTGTCCGTCCCTCTCTAAGAGCAGCCTGTCGGTTGGCAGACGGGCTTCAACTTTCTGCTCATGTGGAGAGCTGAGTGTGTTTTCTTCTCTCTGTGGTCTGAAGGCATTACATGGAGGAGAGCGCAGCCTCAACTTTCTGAGGTGACTGTAGTGTTTCCATCCATGGTCCATGTTTGTTGGTGGGAGATGATGAGGCACTGGGTGAGGTGATAAGAAAGACATGGGGTCTAGGAGCACGTGTTTTTGCTTTTATTTCGTCTGTTCCCTGTGACAGCGAAGGCCTTTCGAATAGAGCACAGGATATGAGTGCATGTATATTGTGCTGGCTGTTACAGAGTGTTTGCTCATGATGAATGAGAGGCACATGATCACTGGAAATTGAATTATAAAAACGTTTAGAGTGTGATGAATATCTCTCCATCCCTCTCTCTCTGTTTTTGTTATTTTTGTGGCTCAAGTAAATTCACTTAAAAAGTACTGTACTCAAGTACAGCTTTGTCAAACTTGTACTTTACTTGAGTATTTCAATTGTTATGCGACTCTGCTTCCACTCCACTACATTTGGAGGCAAATGTGTGAATAAGAAAAAAAAACTCTGAATCTGATGATCAGAAAAATGCTGACTATCAGATCCGATAATAGGCCAGTCACTATGTGATACACTTAAGTACACGTATCACCAGATGCATAAAGTTCCATAAAATGGAAATACTCAAGTAAGGGACCTTGAATTTGTGCCTGTAGCCTACAGTACTTGAGTAAATGTACTTAGTTACTCTCCTGATTAGAAATTCTGATAAATGATGATAATGTTGTGAAGACAAAAAATAAAATACAGGGGGAGTATTTCATCTCAGTTACACAAAGAACGTGTTTGTTGAGTTTTCTGTTTCCACTGATGGAATGTAACTGAGTACATTTACTCAAGTAAGTACAATTTTGAGGTGGTTTTACTTTTCATCTCCTGCTGCTTTATACTTCCACTCCACTACATTCGCTCCAGTAGTTACTTTGCAGATTACATGCCGCATCAGAGCCAAATATGTGTATAATTTACTTTTAATACTTAAGGACATATCATATCAGATACTTTAAGCCTTTTTACTCGAGTACTATTTGTATGGATGGCTTTCACTTTTGCCAAAGTAATATTTTAACACCATATCTTTACTTTTACTCAAGTGTGACTTTTGCATACTTTTTACATTACTGTTATTTTGTGATAGTGACATTAAAGGTGTCAAAACTGGAGCAAATATTTCTCATTCACCACAAACAGCATTCCTTTCTTGAACCCTCAATGCCTTGTGTTGCCTCGTGATCACCGTCTAAAGGCTGCGCTGGGAAATAATCTAGAATTAGCACACAGTAGGAAATCTCTGCCGGTTGACATCTGCAGAGGAGATTTATTGTAGCCCAACGCAGCTGCAACCCTGTAGTGTGCCTTCAGGGTCTGTGAGTGGCCCTGCGGTCATCAGCAGTTGGTAAACAGTAGCCTATAGTGGCCACATTAGCCGTACATCAATGTTATATCTCTATAAGGGACTGCTTGTGTGCAGAAGACTGATTGAATCATGTGGGGGAAAACATAATTGTTTTGATGAGTTCACATATTCCATGATCACAGCCTAATTGTTTTTATTATTAATCTGGTGACATGTGAGCATTGTTACATCTAAATAAAATGCACCAAATACAATGTATATAGTCCTTATAGACGTTTAATTTGCAGTTCATGTCCCTTGTCGGGCTTGTAAGGAGTAAAAAACGTGATAATAGGACTGAAGACTAACATCAAAACAGACATAGACAAGCCGCCACTACAAACAGTGATAATAATGTCATCAGGCCAATCTTTGTGAAGTACGTCAGGAAGATCACAAAATGATTCTGTGATTACAGCTGCAACAATTAGTGGAGCAATCAATCTGCAAGAAATTCATTGGCATCTATTTGGATCATCAGTTATTCCTTTAAAGATATAATATGCATTAAGTCAGCACGTCTCCCCTCCAGTTCCAGTCGGCAGTCAGTATTACAGAACATGAACACGCGAAAACGTAGGTCAGCTCTGCGGATCGCTGCTGCAGTCAGGTTGATAAACAGGAGTGAAGATGAATCCACCCTTAATCCCAGAAGTTTAAATTAATTGGAGTCCCCTCTAGCAGCAGAAGTCACATGTTGTCATTTTTCAAGCAAAAAGACTTAACATGAGTTTTACATTTATTTTAAAGCCACATGTTTACATTTGAGTTTGTAAACATGAGAGCAAAACAGGCTTGTACTTTGGTTGAGGATGGGGTCAGAACCAAAAGAGCATGTTGCCCATCTGAAAGTTACCAGAACCGTTGCTAAAAAAGTTACATAGTGCACCTGTAAAGAATATTTTTTGTATTGGTGCCTCTGCATTCTGCACCTCACTGACAGGTTCCTCCTCAGAAAGCTGACGTGAACTCTCATCCCATTAAAAGATCGTCTCCTGCTTTAAAATGAGATGAGAGCCGCTGATGTGATTGGCTGTTACCGAATCCTGTCCCAACTTCTGCCCCAAAGTTGGTGCTTGTACCAATCTCTGGAAACCTGAGCCTTTTCTATCCCTCTGTGTCCTTTTGCTCCCGATCTGTGTTTTTGTCTGCTCTCCAAGAAGTAATATCCTAAGTTGTCCTGCCTCCGGGCTCCGTGGCTACCCCAGACATCAGACCACTCTTTTGTAATGGTATGATGGCCAGAGATTTGATTTGCCTGGTCAGGATGGGCACATGGAGGGAACGTTTACAAAGGAGAGATATTGATTCACGGACGTTGGTCTTCAAACATGAAAGCAGGCAAAGTAAGCTAATGTCTTTTTTCCATTAACTTCCTCCTCCTGACACGATCACTATTGTCAAAAGCCCAAGGTTTCAGTGGATAAACTTTTTTTCAATCAATACGCAGACAAAGACAGAGACTGAAACAAGACTGAGCAAGGCTCATTCAGCAGGACGATGGTTGGAGTCTGTGGGGGCCATTGTTGGAAGAAAGTGATCGCTTTGATCACTGACTTTTTGTTCATTGATATATTGGACCACTTACTTCTGGAAGATACTTCCTGCGCAATTAAAAGTCAATGACAAGACCAATACGCTGTAATGCAGCAGTATGAAAATGACCAAAAGCGACTTTGCAGGTGTTTAATGAGGACCAAAATACACTCAAGGATACCGGGTACTTCAAACTCTTTCCTAGCAACACTAAAACTCTCTAGAATATATTTTCATGCCACTAAGGGCATCAGTTAGTCATTTAGGGGACAAGGAGGGGACTTTGTTTTACAACTGTTCTAGCACTAATGTCATCCAGGAAATCATTTATAACAGAGCTGTTGTTGAACTGGAACTTGTAATCAAAACTGAAAACGCTTCACCTCTAGACACAGCTTCCTGTTTAAATAAGTCAATGAACAAATGCATCGTAGCACCTGCAGTGGAATGTGTTTCCTCTTCTTTGTGTCTTTTCGCCTGGATGAAGTCAAGTCTCTACTCAGCTGTAAATTAAAGCACATGATCCACAGGGACATGAGCTGGGCCACAGACTTTTCATTCATGTTCTTGCTACAGAAGAACAATGATGTAAATACACAAACGCTGACATTTCAGTGCTCCCCTGAACTTGACAGTAATCACTGTCACCGTCTTTTTATCTGGAACATCACACAAGACAAACTTGGTAGAGGCTTGGTATGTGATAGTACTATCTTTAATGACGTGTAAGCAAAGACAGCTATTTCCAAAATCTGTGATGTATCCATTTACACACAGTCCACTACAGTCAGCCCAACGCTTCTGACCAGAACAGACTCAAAACAGACGGTTACACATAGGAAACAGAGGTCAGTTTCGGACATGTCCAGAAAGAAAAGGAGGTTTATGTAAACACCGGTCTTGCATATTTCATGCATATTTTCTTTTGAAGACTCCTCTCTAGGATCTCTCTGTTAATTATTCATGAGCTGGGTTGAGATATACAGGGAGAGGCAAGGAGCCTCACATTAGTCACTCCCCTGCACACAACATCACCGACACACACACACAGGCTTGAACATACCTTACACATGCACACATTCAGTGGCAGCAGCAACAAACTTAATTCAAAGATTCCCTCCCTGATTTTGTTATCCATCCGAAGCGCTGGGCCGCTCCCAAATCTTTAAATTTCCTCCCCACTCGCTGTTGATGTTGTAAAACTCAAGTATGAGGAGATTCTGAACTTCCACTGTGAGCTGGGAGGAAATGTGGGGATTTCGGGTGTTAGAATGAAATTGTACACTTTCTGCTGCGGTAGGGTAGGATAAAAATCTTGATCAGCTGGTGTTTGCATTTGTTTGAAAAATGTGAGCGAAAGAAAGAAGCAACATATTTATTACCTCTGCCAAGAAGGTTATGTTTTCTTCCATGTCCGTTTGTTTGTTGGTTGGTTGGTTTGTGAGCAGGATCTTGGTCCAGAATAGACCCCATTAACTTTTGGTGTGGATCTGGACAAAGGGACGGATGCAGGAATTTTTTCTGCCTTTCTATACATTGCGAGATTTCACAAAATGTTACAAATTTCTTGTGGAATAATTAATAGATCTTGATGGGGAAAAAAAGGAGGTGTATTTATGTGGCAGGTATCCATGAGTGAATACAGCAGTACTCTACATGGTTAAGCAGTTATGGGGGGTTAAATTAATTTTACATTAATACATTTACAGTGATACAGGGCTTTCGAGTTTGATATAAGATCAGGTTTGATTGAATTATAAAGGGGATTGTTTGGCCTTGGCGGAGGCCATTCTAGTATTAATATTATTTTTCCTTTTTAAAAACAGCTTGCAGGATGCAAGGCTATGTGAGTGATGTGAGGCTGTGTTAGTTAGTGAGACTTCTCATTGAATCCTCAGCACTCCGCCATCATATTTAATTTGTTATTAATTTTATGACTTATCGAACCCGGTGAGGCCAATAATAATAACTATAATAACTATATAGAAATAGCCGTTCTTCTCGCCGATAGTCTCGTTGGCTTATATGGGTAATATAGAGGCATCAGTATGCATTACATTTGCCGTTTAACTCATCTGAAGAAGCCACAGGATTCGGTTCCTTGTCATGAGTGAAGTAAGCGATGTTGTGTGACAGCGTGGGATGTTGACGGGTGTATCGTGTCTCTGTGTGTATGTTTTTTATTCATGCCTGTTCAGAGAAGGTCTGCTCTATAAACACAATTGTTTATTTAATCAACATTGACCCAGGCTGGTTTGTGACGCATGCTGTGGTCACAGACACACACACGTATATATTTAACCACACACACGCACACAAGGACACACACACACACACGGACACACACACACATTAGGAACAGATTGCCCCTGCCTGGTTAAACAGAGACATTTTATCTGTCGGCTAAAATCACGTTCATTAATATCCCCAGTCTGCTGCTGATGTCATCAGTGTGAGACCCCCCTGTGGCTAATTCATCCAGGAAATGGCCGCAGGGCAGTGGGGCATGAGGCCTGTGTGCACTACAGATGTTGTTAATTGCTGATTTTTCTCTATGGATATAAATGTTAGACTTCCACCATGTCATAGTAAAATACATACATAAGTAAAGGTCGACAACATGCAGTGCGCACAAAGAATCTCTCACACACACAGGAGGAAATACAAACTAACATTTTACTGCATGTATGACTGATTTTTATAGTTTGCTGTTTTTGCAGTTTGTGTTCAAGTAATAAATATATTTTTATATTTTACACAGGTGCAAATCAATTAAAGGTGCAGTATGTACGAATATTTGTTGAAAACATTTTTCAACGACATGTCTATGAACTGTGTTGCAGAGATATCTACAGAAGTTAGGGTTAGGGTTAAAGCACTGTGCTAGCAGTGTAAAAACCAAAACTCTAGCTGCATGGCTAACTGATGAAAACTAGCTAGTTAGTTAGCAGCAGTTAGCAGTTACTCTAGTGATTTGATTCTTACGTATTACACCTTTAAACTTTGATGCAAATTATTTTATTTTATGCAACTCCACAAAGAGAAAGCAAAAGCTGTCTCAGTTCTGGAAGTCTGTTTGAAGTTATGAGTGAGTTTGCATAGTTGCATTATACAGGACATACTTCTTCACTTCTTTCTGGTACAGAACAGGAAAACTACCATAATTTCCTTCATACTGACAGCAACAATAGTGTTCTCTGATAATTGTTTGCTATACATTTAGTCACATAAAGTAGTACTCAGCTCAAGCTAAATTGTTTATCCAAAGATTTGATAGTTTCTTGTCTTGTGAAATCATGCTGAAGCTGTCTCCTTAATGTTCTCTACCTGTTGGCAATTTCATCATTTCTATTTCATTGCATTATGCGATTTGTACATAGGATGAGACAACAGCATCTATCAACACTACACTCAGAAACCTGGATATTTACTGGAATATGTATACTGACATCTTTGACTTCACTTGATTGTGTCCCTTAATCATTAAGAGCTTAATTATATACTCAAAACTCATTATAAATTTAGCCCTATTGCCAGACAAAACGTCAGTATCGAACAATTCTGCAAAACCCTGGATTACGTTTTTATGCTTCCGCGCTGGCATCAGCCATGGGCAAATTTTCACGATGACTCGAGGGTGAACTGATGAAGGTCAGCCTATCCTCACGAAACACATTTTTGGCCATAACTTAAGAGCATATAGGTCATTTTCAGGTCTATGATGGAAAACAGATTCCAATATCTTGCTTTGCTCCCACTCACCTTCCCAATTCTACATTACTGCTCTCTGCTTTGTTACATTAAAAGCAGATTACTATCTGAACTGGCATTGAAAGCAGGCGTTGGACAGAACTTTCAGGAATTGTTCTACATGGCGGTCTTTCTTCGGGATCAGCTATTAGCTTTCATAAATCTGTTCTGTGATGTGTGCACTTTCATTCATGACTATCTGGATGAATTTAATCTTTATGCTGCTCTGTGAGGTTCTCAGACTGACAGTGAAATTTAAAACCCTGAATTAGTCCATCACATTCAGTACGTACTTGCGTCTCCCTTCACTCGCTGACATTTAGTGTTCCTGGTCTCTTATCTCACCCATTTCCCCTCTTAATGGTAATAATCCTTTCTTTTTACAGCCAGTCTGATAAGGGAGCCATTTAAACACACTCCCTTTGTTGTTCAGCTGTATGTCTTTCTTCCTCCCCTTCTCTTTATTTCATTATCTCCTCTCGCTCTACATTAACCCCCTTTGTATCCTCCACAACATCTCCTCCCACAACACTCTCCCACTCCTTCTGCAGTGCTCGCTCTCAAAGTGTCCCAGTCCTAATCTCCCTATTATTATATTTTCTCCTTCTCTTTCTTGAAGCGTAAAATTAAACCTCTCCCACCTCTGCCCATCCCACTCATTGCATTATATGTGTGTCTGTGCGTGTAGATGCGTTTGATCTGCTCAGCCGCTCTCGCCCGAATCCTCTCGCTCGACTTTCATTTGACCCCGCACTTTCTGTGTTTCACCGTGAACTGTTTATGTATCTTCAGACAATTCTCTCTAAGCTCAGAGACAAATGATGTCTGATGAGCTCCACTGAGAATAAAATGTGTGCAGAGACAGAGAGTGATAAAAGAGAAAGAGAAGAACAGATAGACAAGAGGACAGGAAGTCTTGCCTCTAGAGGAAAAATTGATTGATTGATTGATTGATTGATTTAACACTGGCTATTAAGTGTATGTGTGTGTGTGTGTGTGTGTGTGTGTGTGTGTGTGTGTGTGTCATCGTGAGTTTGTCAACGCGATAGTAGTGGGGCTGGGTGGTATGGCTCTAAAACAATATCACAATATTTTTAGTCTGTATCGCGATACACAATATATATCTCGATATTTTGAAATGTCCTCAAAAGCTCTTCATTAAACCTAGGAATGAGTGACAAAATCAAATATCACGATATTTGTTTCCCCAGAAACCTGGATATCGATACTCCAACAATATTGTATGGATGACTATTGGTACAAAATATTAACACAGTGAGATTTTTGATCAGTAATCATCAGTAATGTGGACATAATAACGAAGTGGATAAAGGTATTAGAACAAGTAGAACAGTCTGGTAAGTTCAGAAAATGTCACTTTACTGTAATGCAGCCTTTACAACCAGGAAAAGACAACACTTATGCCATATCACGATATACAATATCTAAGACGATATATATAGTCTCATATCTTGATAATGATATATAACGTATATATATTTGCCCACCCTTACATGATAGGGTTACAATCATACAACAGGCAGACACTTCACAGGAGTGTAGCTGAGATCAAAATGAAGGAAGATGGGAGTAGGAAGTAGTTGTTTTAAAGAGGAACTAAACCCCAAAACCACTTCTTTCAGCAAAATAATGTTTATAGGTGCTTAGTACTGTCGCTCATTGATTCAGGTCAATATCTGCAAACTATTTGAATTCTACATATTATGTCATGATATATATGCACAGCGACTGCCCTCTACAGGTTGAAACATGGCTGTTGCAGTCGAATTTTACCATTAGCGAGTCTCGAGACTGGCGACTGCTTTCATCACCAACCTCCCCTCCCTCCCCGCCCCCCCCCCCTCATATAAAACTAACGCCCCCCCCCCAGGTAATGGTAACAGCCCAGCTACCAGGATAAAATGTTGGCTGTCAATTTTTCTTCAAACCCCTGACGTGTTCACACCATAATGACATTCCGATAAAAGGCGTCACATCACGTTCACAACACGTTTATGACCTGACTTCACAAGGTGGAGGTGATGGCGGTGAACTTACAGGAGAGAAAGCTGTGTATTGCAAGATGGTCCCTAGTTCCTGTTTAGTGTTAGTTTGCCTTCATTTCAGTCACACGAACTAAATAAACCATAAACTATAAAGACAGAGCAAATTGAGCAAATTTGGCACACAAACTGACCTTAAAGGCCAACACAATTTCACATTGTTTTATTTTGTTTATATTGGCGGACCCTGCCACCTTTCTACCTTCAAACAGATAGTGCCCCTTTAAGTCTAAAGTGTGCACTGAATAGACAAAAAATCATGTTAGTTTACCGAGTAAAAGTTTGAATTTATGCAGACAGCCTTTCTCACAGCGCTGGAGTTGCCCCATGTAGGTTTTTTACTAAGTGCAGCAAATTAACCAGAGTCAGGCTGGGAGCAAAGTGAAGTGAAGCGATCCGCTGCCTCTGAGCTGATCTATTATACATGAAGAGCTAATATATAATGTGATCTACTGTACACAGCTGGGAGGAAAGTCAAAGAGGGGGGGAGAGAGAGAGAGGGGAGAAAGGGGATGAAAGAAGGATGGGGTTTGTCTGTGACGCTCGTCTGACACTTGGATGAGTCAAACAAGACATTTTGACGCCATCAACACAGATCTGCTGTCGCTGCTGTTTTCTGACTGGATGAATCCCAACTGACAAACTCGCCACGCCACTGACTCATTAATTACTTTGCATAAATAGACAGTACAAACTGGATGATGAATTAGCTCACTGTCTGATGCTTTTTCAAATCTGTGTGGGGATATAAATGTTTTGCTTTTAGCCAAGTCTGTCTCTCAGATACACACACATTCCCACAATTGAAGGAATGAAAGATATGACTGTTAATGTGTCCAGACTTGTCAGTGCGGAGGCCACACTGGCAGACCGGTGATGTCCCTCTGAGCTTCACCGAATGAGGTTTTGTCTGGCTCGCGTGTACTGATGCTTTCTTAGAAGTGCGTGCATGTGTGTGTGCAGTTATGTGGATGACAGTAGTGCTTGCGGTGACCGTATTTATAATTAGACAGGTGAACATTTACCCTCTAGGATATCACTTACCCCTCTGTGTCTGTCATCGACTCCAAACTAATGTTTTAGTCATGCCGTCCGTCTGTTGTTGGGACAACCATTATCCCCACTATGTACGGGACAGCTGAAGTTTATCCTGATGTCAGTCCACTCTGGTGCAAACTTCCCATCCATCGCATCAGGAATTAACTGATGTTGGCGCTGACGATTGAATGACGCGTTACATTCAAAAATTCTAAATTGCAACGATAACAACAACTCTCAGCACATTCAGATGAAACGTTGAGTGGGTTTTAACTGTCGAGTGTGTTTTAATGTAATGCATTTGGCTGAGTAGTCAACAATGATGAGACTTGCAAGCTTTTATTTATCGTAAAAAAAAAGAAACTGTGATGAGTCAAAGCACACTAAATTTGGCATTCCATTACAACACAGCTGTTGTTCGAAGCATCTGCCCCCTCAAGTGGTTGCCAGTTTGTTGTAGTTAACGTCGCTAACGTTGCTAATTCTAACATAGCTAATGCTAACATCGCTAACCTAACGCTAATGTCGCTAACATTAACATCGTTAATGTAATGTAAACTTTACTAATGTTGATGAAGGTTCTCAGTCATCCAGGTCATAGTAAATCTAGCTGCTGTATCGTAGGCAGCTGGACTTGTTTCAGTTTCTTGAAGATGTTTCACCTCTCATCCAAGAGGCTTCTTCAGTTCTGACTAACTGGAGAGGAGTTGGCTGGCTTTTAAACTCTGTGTGGGAGTGTCCTTACAGAGTCGTTAAGGACACGTGTGAGCTCTGAGTTTCAGAGTCATTAGGGCCACTTGTGGGTCGTTGACCCAACCGGCCTTCATGTGGGTTTCTAAGGCTAGGTGAGCCCAGGTGTGAATGGTTGTTAAGCTGTCTGGGGAGAGAACTCAGTACAGCATTGTAGGTGGGTGATAAGTAATGTATTAGGCCACCTCCTCTGTTCAAAGACGGTCGTTCAAGTTTGACATAGATGGATTCTTTTACTCCTCTTTCAAACCATCTGTCTTCTCTTGACAAGATGTTTACATTTATATTACTCTGTTTAAGCCTGGGTGTTTTTTTCCTTAGGATGGACAAGTTTCTGCCTCAGTGTGCTGGATTCAGACAAGCCTTATGTGATACCCTGACCAATATTATGTACCCTGGAATGAAATGGGTGTGGAATATACTAGATGAATGGGAATGTGTTTGACAGACAGCAAACGTTACATATTAAGTCACTTTTTCCTGGAGCTAGACAAGGAGTGTCAGTAGAAATTGACTTTCTCTCTGAATCCGACTTTTACATGTGAAAAAAGAAATCTTCCATGTTTTCTCTGAGACATGTCAAAATATGAGAAGGCAGAAAAAATATTTCATGTTCTACCAAATATAATTTATCATCTGAAATGTCTTTTTTCTTTCAAACTCATCATCAGGTCTTTTGATTAAATAATTTGTGTGAGTGAGACTGACAGGATGAGTCTCACATTCACCTGATCGGGTGTAATTGTGACATTTCACCAATCTCTGTTCATTAATGTGTTGATCCTCTGATTGAGGAACATGCAGCCCTCATCAGAGCAGTGACACCGTGACTCATTCAGCAGAGAGTGACAGTGGCAGAAGACAGTGAGGAGAATGTAAAAATGATAAGTTTTATTTAAGGGAAACTCCAAATAAAGTTTGTTCACAAGTCTTAGGGAGTACTACTGCATATGTGAAATTAAAGGTTGTATAAAGCCTTTTGTAGTAACAAATTTACTCAAGTACTGTGGACTACTTAAGTACAAGTTTTGAGGTATATGTAAACTTACTGCTACTTAATACATCTCCTATTTTTAAATATATTTATTTTATCAGCAATCAGATTAAAAACAAACAAACACTGTGATCATCAGATCAAATGCTGAATATCTGATCAGTAAATATGTGAATATACTGTCTTTATAATTTACTTGTAATTGTATTTTTGATACTTAATTAGATTTAATATCAGATACTTCAAGACTTTTAAGCAAGTATTCATATGGGTGACTTTCACTTTACCAAAGTAATATTTTAACATGATATCTTTACTTTTACTCAAGTGCGACATTGGAGTACTATGGTACTGGTATGCACTGAATGTAAATTATCCAAAATTATATCATTAAAGTAACGTCAGATAGTACTGAATTTACATGTGCAGACACACATTAAAACAACACAGAAACAGGGACAGGGACAGAAGATATACAGTTTACATATTAACCAAGGTACAAAGCTGCTTCACATGGCAATAACTGACATCTCACTTAACCCCCTTATTGTAGCAGAGAGTTAAGAAGATCTTTATTGGCTAATGTTGAACTTTTCCAGTTTAAGGTGTTGGATAACATCGTTTATTAACTTCATGTAAGTGGGAGGTTGAGGCTGTTTCCAGCTCAGTAAGCCAGCACTGGATCAAGTTCTATCATGTGTCCCAACTAGCGACTTCTGTGTATATTGCATGATCAGTGGTGTCTGTTTTCTTGGGTGTTATTTTTACAATCGTACAAGCGTATTAATTGAGTTATAATTGAAGTCATTCCTTACAGGATCTAGGCTTGTTCACTAATTCTACACTCTTAGAAAGAAGGGTTCCCAAAAGGGTTCTTGCTGAAGGGTTGAGGCTATAACCGGAAATATTTTCTTCTGAAGAAATAAAAGGGTTCTTCAGGGTTCTTTGTTAGATTGAGTTTTCCAATTAGAAATATTTCCGTCCAAAGAACCCTCTTTGGAAGAAAGAGTTCTTAAAGGTTTTTTTTTTAAATGCAGCCTCTCTTGTTGGTTTATCCTCAGACTGTCTTCCCTTCTTATCCATCGTTGATCCAAGATTTTTAAATAAATATTTGACTTAAGTGTCTGAATGTTTTATCAATTTGAACATTGGGTTCTATATGAAACCTTAGAATATAAAAGGGTTCTCAGTGGAACCAGCTCAGTGGGTTGTTATTAGCACCCTTAGAAGGTGAAATGGTTCTGGATAGAACCCCCAGTTACCCCTTTTCAACCAAAGCAAACCTAGTGCTGGTTCAACGTTGGTTCGACCTGTGAACCTTTTCTTGAACTGGTTTGCTTTTCCACGGCCATGAGAGCCACCATAGAGTCTCATCTTTCAGTCACTGTATACATCTCCAATTTCCCCGCACTGCTAGGAACAACAATGTCAGACTACATAGACTCTTTACAAGTGATGCTGCTGGCTTTGCATGCCTAAATTGGTATCCAAACATAACTGGTTCTCGGACCACTGTTGCTTCGATTGGTGAAAATTATTTAAACCTTTTGTTTATTCTCCCGTGGATAAGTCAGAACACGCTACACTGGATCTGGGTTTTTAAAAATAGTGGTCATAATAAGCAGTTTTAGTTGGTCCTTGGTCACGATAAACCCAGCCCCTGACGTAAGCGCCTCTTTGTTCTAGATCAGTAAAGTGTCGTTGCCCCTCTGGAACCAGTTTCCAAAGGAAAGTTCTTTGGCAGTCAAAACGCAAATAACTGGTTCCAAAATTGGCACTGGCTCCGAACCAGAACCTGAACTTCCCCAGAGAGTTCTGGGTGGAACCATTACACCATAGAAAGGCTTTCTGTAGAACCTCTGTAGGGGGTTTCTGGCTGGAACCTCCACAGATAGTTCTAGGTGGAGCCTTGATAAAAGATTCTGCTAAGAACCAAAAAGGGTTCTCAAATGGGGACATGCCGAAGAACCTTTTCTGGTTCTAGTTAGCTCTTTTATTTCTCAGAGTGTAATAGTTCCCAGGATTAATAAAGTGTGCCTAAGCAAGGGAAATTGGAAAAAGGAAGAGACAGTATCAGTCAGAGGAAGTGGAATATTATTGGTATCTAATGTATTTTGGGATCAAGTGTGAAGTGGAATGGGAATGATGAATGGGATACAAGCTGAAAATATTTATCTAACTCTTTCTTATTAAACACAAGATGTTCTTGCACATGCGATGCACCTTTTCTGAGAGTCTCCAGGTGTTGACCGAACGCGAAAGGTAATTTTTGTCCAGCTTCCAGCCTGACAGAATTGCACAAATTAAACTCTTGTTCCCACTGTAGCTGCTGCCGTGTGCTCAGGTTTGGTTTTCATATGATTAGAGAGAATCCTGGTCCATAGTGAGCGCTCAAGGACAACAACACAGAGCAGCAAGGATATTGATTCTTGAATAACAACAAGTTATCTAATTACAAAACTAAATCACATTTGAGGTCTATTGTGTTAGTTTTACCCCCTCCTAAAGAACAATGTCACCCAGATCAGCTAAACAATCAGCTTCAGCAGCACAGCTGACCATCGTCATGATCATCAGTGTGTAGAGCGCCTCCCCCGCTCTGATCAATATGCTGTGGTTCTTAAGCATGGTGGATTGAGAGGCTGATGAAGATCTGCAAGGGCCTCCTGCCTGTTTAATCTCACAGGTCCCCAATGTCACCGTGCATTAACCTCTACTGTGACTACAACACCAACAAGCAGACATGCACAACATTCTGCCAAAAATCACCTAGTTGTCTGTCAAATTCAGTTGGGCCACATTTTAAAACCAGGAAATGAAGAAGGGCCAGCCTATTTAAAATGGTTTTCATTGTCAATTTTACGTTTCAGGATTGACAGACATTTTCAGTAGAGCACTTGCCAACTTGTGACTGTCAACAGCCAGATGTCTAAGCACAGTCCGAACTGCTTCTCATGAGAAAATGTTGATTTGTGGAAGATAGCAGATCTGTACATCCTTTCTGATTGTTACTGCACATGGGCAACTGTCAACGGAGGTGACAAAAAGTAGCTGGCACACGTCAGTTTGTATTGCAGCAAAAGTTCACCCAAAAATGAAAATTCAGTAAATATCTACTCATCCCCATGCAGATGGAAAGTCAGGTGTAGTTTTGCAGTCTTACCAAGTAGTTTTGCAGTCCACCGAGCTGTATGGAGCCATTTAATTTGTATTTCTGATACAAATACGTATCAGAGGTTGTGTTTTCTCACGCAGTGTTGGTAAACATAATTTTGTTTGGATGTGGAAACAGCAGCTACCTCACAGCTGGAACCACACTGTTGAAAATCGTTCTTTATAGTAAGGTCTGTAGGAGACAGTTGCAGTTCAGCACAATGGAAAAATATTATTTTAGACTGATTGTTAGTCACACAGCCATGAGTATGACTTTGAGTCATAATGGTACATCTGACGCACACGCACACATTTTCAGTCAGTCTTTTTTTAGGAGACTATTTTTATGCCTTTGCGTGGGGTTAAACATGTGTGTGAAGCATGCACATTTGAGAAAATGTAGCTTCTACATGTTCTTTAAGAATCAGCTTAATCAGCCAAACGTGAACACATACAAAGAATTCGACTGGTCTTTATGTCTCTCAATGAACTCACACACCAATAGACATACAGCAGTAGTCCAACACAAGCTCATTGGTTTTGATGATATTGAGCTTCAGGTGGTTGTCGTCGCGCCACGTGATGAAGCTCTCTATCAGTGTTTCTCACTGGAAATTATTCACTAGGATCATACATGTCAATACAGTCATAACTTCCATTTTGCTGAAAAAAAAACACATGATCTTTTATTGAATTACTTAAAACTCTTAAAGCTTGGACAGACATTGATATAAACTGCAACTTGACTTGGTTGGTAGAGTCATACAACACCAAGACGGAAATGCAGTGCAGTTTAATTTGTCGATTGCTGTTGATTATTTTGTTTCCTCATAGTGATCATGTGTACATGAAAATCTGACAGTTAAATTTTTTTTGCATGCTTATTTCTTGCCAAATTGGGTATGTATGACAAGATCGTCCATCCTCCAGTCGTCCAATCGTCACGGAGAGAGAGTCACTGTACGTCAGATGTATAGTTCCTTATTTACGCTAACTTTGTTCATATGAAATAGTCAAAAACAAGTGCTTGGGTGTACAAACAGCCTATTCAAAGAGCAAAATTCATAAAACTATTGTGTAGTTTTATGCATTTTGCTTGCTTACTTGCATAATATCCAAGTTTAGGGCTTTAAAATGTAAGAAACTATATATTACTGTATTTGAAGTCTCATTGGCAAGATGATGTATCAGTCATCTGGAGGCTGGCCTGTAAGTGGCTCAGGAGGGAGGAGAAAGAAGAGACAGTGGGCCACTATTCTACACGCTCACTCACTGGCTGTTTTAGGCTCTAGGACGGGCCTAGAAGCTTACATCTGCTGAAATGAGCTGTCAATCAAACAACTGCCATCTCAGGATCTCCAGTGTAGAAGGATAATGGGGTCTGCTGTGAAATGAGGAGTTTTTGACAGATAAAAGCATGAAAAAGCATCCACTGTCACAGTTTGTTTTTTTGTCACCTTTTAATCATGGAACACTGTGTTTTTGATTAAAGATGTTACTAGGCCTGTCACGATAATCAATAAATCAATTAATCATACGATAAATTAAAATGAGCTCGATAATTTTGCCGGCCTCGATAATTTCCATTTGCATGCTTGTTTGTTTTCCTCGTGTCTCTCACTAGAACCCTCTTGTCAGTCACTAGCCCCATTCACGCAGCCGTTTGCATGCGGGGTTCCTGCGCCAATTCTCCGCATCCGCCTTTGTGTGAAAGTTTCAGATGCGGTGAGGGGTGAAATTTCGCTGCGCCTCCGGAGGTATCAGAGGCGCAGTATTGGCGAACCGAGCCGGCGGCACGGAGCGAGGGCGTGTTGATCTGATGGTGTTGGTGTCTGATAACTCTACAGATCCTTCACTCAACAAAATAAAAATAAATGTCCCACAAAGCAACGTTACAGGACCAAACAACAGGAACGTAGTAACTGGTCGTGTCTTTGGCAACTTATGTGAGGAAAAAAATACCGCAGTTATTCGTGGAGAAGTGTCTGTCAGCCTGTCGGTCCGACCGACTCTTCGTCACATTTCTGCCCGAAAAACAGCGTCTGTCCCCGGCAAAAAACTTTAACTCACCAAGTGTTTGTCGCGCGACGGTCAGTTACTGTTGTCATGGTGACGGTCAGCCCTCCCGACAAGACTCAGTGAACTTAGTGAACCCCGAGAGTGAAATAGTCAGACAGCGTCCAGTTTACTGATGGCGATTATGTAATTATGTAAATGATAGAAAAACGTAACTTTGTCACTTTCCAGGATGTTTGGTGTGTCAGGATCTCAATCACAACACATTATAACAGCATCCATATGATTATAAACAGACAGCTGGTACATGTTTAGATTAACAGGAGGACACCGGGGAAACACCTTGAAAAAAAACACATACGTCATCATCATCACGTGTACCGTCACACCTCCGCATCACTACAGACAATGGTGCTAACATTGTTGCTGCAATAAGGAACCGTGGCTGGCCATGGCTCAATTGCTTTGGCCACAGCCTCCATCTTTATTTATTTTGGATATTTAAAATGTCTTTTTCACATTCCAATGTTAAATATTCTTTAGAAATAAAGGTTTATTGATCTTTGAAAGGGTGTACTTGCATTATTATGCCATTATCATTATATTAGTTGAAAAATGGTCTCAAAGCGACAATATTATCGTTTATCGCAATAATTTCTAGGACAATTTATCGTCCAGCAAAATTTGTTATCGTGACAGGCCTAGATGTTACTGAAATGGATCTACCGGACATTTGCGAATAAGAGAAGACGTTTTTGTTGGAGCTTGATGCACTACTCAAACACCCAGCCACTTTTATTTTATCTTGAAATGGTTTGCATAGATAAAACCACGAGAATCTAAACTTTCTAATAATGTATAGCAAGACTATACACTGTAATTGAGGCGTTTGCCCATTTGCTTAGCAGTGTTTGTAAAGCTTGGCGACCTAGCGAGTGTCTGTGGGAGGGCCGCTGACTTTCAACAGGTTTTTTACTGAAACTTGCCAACCAGCCATAATACGTAGCATTTAAATGCAAAAACATGTACACATGCATGCTTAAAGATTTACAGTCTCAGCTTAAGGGCATTGTGCGTTTACAGACAGGATGATGAATTTTCCAAATGCAAACAGCTTCACATGGCCCTTCTTGATTTATTTCATTTATTTGGAATACAAGACAAGAAAAAGGGGCTTGGTTTGAGGCACTATTTTATGTTTTCTTTTTTTGTATTATCTACAGGCCCATAAATCTTTGATTTTTCCCAGATGACCCAGCTGATCAAATTACAAAATAACAGGAGATTAGATGCTTATTATATGCCAAAATAACAGTGTTTTTTTTTATAAAAAGTGCTTCAGCACCAGGAAAGGTGACCACCTCCTCTGCTGACTGTGGATCAGCCGCTCATCACCTCCTCTGTCAGCCCTATCTGTGTGTGCACACTTGTGTGTTCATCTGTGTGTGTGTGTGTGTGTGTGTGTGTGCATTCCCTCACTTTTCCTCTCCATAATTGATTCCCCTCATATCTTCTTGCTTCTTAATCTTGTGACAGAAAGCGCCTGAGGCTGGCTGGAGAGGGCCGAGGCATCATGTTGATGCCTTAGTGAAACCACTCATCTCAGCTCTTTCCGTTCCAACACTGACGCTATAACGCTATGACTGACATCTATTAAAGTCTGCCAACTGGTACCCAAAGGAGCGCTCTGGACCAGTTTTTTCATATTACTGTTTCTCTCTGTCATTTTTGCTTTGAAGCAGAAAGACAGCGAGAAGTGAGTGCTGTCATTCACACCTGCTAGATCTGAGGCTGTGTCAGAGACTTCTGTCTCCCTGATACATCTCCTTTTCTTTGGCTCTTAGACACACAGCAGTAATTTTATGTGATGGTTAGGTGTCAGGCCTGTTTTTGATCCACCCTGATTGGTGTTGTTGCCAAAGCAATGATCCTGCCGAACTTGTCACGTATCAATGCTCTGCGCTGCATGCACAGACGCAGCCCTGCTTATTCGAGGCAGCCCTACAGTATATTGGCAATTCACACAGCTTTTGCCCAACAGCACACACACTCAGACACTCATGCAGACACACACTAAGCCTGTTGAGTGTAAATATTTGTGTGTAGTGGCAAGTTTGTCATAGCGGCTGACTCTCTGCAGAGCAGGCTCGGCTCCATTAACAATGGACAGTGGGATGAAGCTTGGACAGGAGAGAGCGAGCGGCAGAGGGGGATTATGGAAGGAACGGTAGGATTGAACATACCAGCTCTGACACTCAGGTTACATGGACTGTGACTCTATAGGGACGGGATTCAGCGACCACGTGGCTGTACACACGGATGCTCCTACACCGGTGATGGAATGTAACTATGTACATTTACTAAAGTACTGTACTTAAGTAGAATTTTGAGGTACTTTACTTGAGTATTTCCATTTTCTGCTACTTTATACTTCCACTCCACTACATTTTGGAGGCAAACATTGGACTTTTTTAGTTCACGACATTTATTTGCTAACTTAAGTTACTAGTTACTTTGCAGATTACATTTTGGAATGAATTTATTTTATCAACAATCAGATAAAAAAAACCTAATTCTGATAATCAGTCGCCCCATAATATACAGTATATACACACATGTAAATATTGTATATGTATCATTTACCTTTACTTGTACTTTTGATACCATAGCACATTTAACATCAGCTACTAAAGGCTTTTACTCGAGTATGACTTCTGGGTACTTTTTAACAACACTGTCAGTTTTTCCACAAACATTCAACATCAACACATCTAGAGATTCGTGGGTTTTCACTGGGCAGGAAGGTAATCTGAAAAGTAACTTGTAACTTAAGCTGTCAGACAAATGTAGCGGATTAAAAAGGGGGGAGTGCTTTGTAATCATCTCAGTTACACAAAGAACTAAGCTATGATTAGATGATTGCTGGGAGGGGGAGTGGTTTGACTGTTTATCTATTTCTTCAGATGAAAACTTGTTTACTAAAGGCCTAAATCACACCATATAACTGACATTGTAATTATGGCATGGCACCTATAATGCTCCTGGTGCTCCCTTTGGGTTCTCATTTAATGAAGAGGGGCGCAGCTCTTCTTAATATGACAGAGAACATATGGTTCTTTCATTCTGCTTCCTCTGGGGCTTTAACTCCCTGTCATCCAGCTCTCTGCCCTCAGTCCCATCTCTGCATACATGCTGCAGTACATGTGCTGTCACAAGATGTATTACAATGCCACATCAGCCAGTGCACAGATACTATAAGCCTGATAAGTGGGGTTTTGTATCTGTGTGTGTGCAGGGTTGATAATTCATTTGTTGCATGCGTGGTTACATGTCTATCTACAAAACATGTTGAGAGCGTCTCGCCGGGAATTATGCGAGTGCACAGTTGTCAGTATGTCTGTGTAGCCTCGGTCTGTGGGCTTATGCATTACTAATGTTGATTAGGATGAATATTAAACACCACATGAACAAATGTGAGTAGTTGGATACACTCGATGAACCCCCTGACTCTCTTTCTGTGACGTCCTATCATCAAACACGTCATGCGAGCAGCTCCAACAGTTAAGACCACTCAGTGCACAGCCAGTGGCACGAGACAAGAAGTAACAGGTGATTATAAGAAGTCACAGTTGTTATTCTTGTGTTTCTGTTAGATGAGCTAAACTTTATTCCCCTAATGTAACAGCAAGATGAAGGCCTTTTCTATTGTATTACAGTCTGTTTACTTTCTATTTCACCTTTAAGCTTAAAAAGCCCATTTAATCTCATTAGATTTATAGTGCATACATTTGAAAAATCGAATTATAGCTCTGTGAAAATGTTTGCTTAAGTAATTAGAAATTACAGAACTCCCCCTCATCCATGGATGGATTCCACTTGAAATGGTTTTACATTAACTGCCCGGATCCTCTCATCTAGCTCATGAAACAATTACCTCCATTACAGTATTGAACCTTCTGTTCTGCCTTGAGAGGCCATAGCATATGACTGCTGCACATCTTTATCTGGGACCCAAAACATCCATGTAAGGAAAACACTGATGAAAACTGGAGGCATGTTCCGACCATTTGGGAAACATCTGGATGTGAAACGAAAACCATTTGATTATTTTTGCAAACAAAGATCATTTGTTGAATTTATCAGGACACGTAGTTTGACATAACGTAATAACATAATAACTGTAATATGATTTAGAGGCAGTAGACTACAACCAATCAAACTCAGCTGAGTAAAAAGGCAGGCTTTTTATGATGCAAATATATCCTCTCTCTCTCTGACACACACTCACGGAAACATTAAACTCTGTGTCTCTAGATGCCTCTGGCGCATGTGGGTCTAGTTATCTTTAACAGAATTATCTAATTATGTTTCTGCACTAAATCTGAAATGCATCTAATCTGACAGAGAAAAATGGACCCAAATTCTCTCTCATCTTTTAACGCGGCGCACTCTTCTACAGATTCCCTGTTACAAATAGAGCCGTCAGACTGTAATGAGGAAAGAGAGAAATCTTTTGAATGGGTGTAGAATTAATTTGAGCGAAACCCTCAATGTGTTTCATGGATTTATTCAAGATGAAGTAGAATCGAGTGGAACAGCGAGTTTTTCTGTCTTCTTTTTTGTTTTGAAGGGAAAATTTTAATTGCTGTGAACAGAAATCAACAACAGGGTTGAATAAATCTGTCCAGAAGTGCAGCATTTCTAAACAGCATGTAAATCAGTTATTTCTATTCAGAAGAGGTGATGAAAACAACTTGTTCCCTTCATCACTCACTACTCAGTCAAACAGATCTCTACTGTGTTTAAGTCACTGATTCAGCTACAGAGCGTTTTTTGATACCGGCACAACGTTTCTGGATGTCCGTCACAAACCAGATAGCTCTGTCTCATATAAAATCTCTCTATCAAACACATTATGATATTTGATTTTGATTGGATTCACATTGTTGCTGTTAGGGTTAGGGTTGCCATGAATAATAGTCTGGTTTAACATTAGTTTTACTGATGTGATGGACATGAACAACAAAGAGTCACACGCAGTATGAGAAGTTTGAAGAGTGAAGATGACTGTCAGCGGAGTGAAGTGCAGTGAAGTGCGATGGTAATGCAGGGATGACAAATCATGAACTCTTTCGGTGCGTATCTGTCTGTAGGTATACAGAGGCAGCTAAGCTAAGAAAATGCAAATAACAGCGACTTTGTTGAGTGAAACACATCAACAGCCAAAGAAAAGAAATGCCACCCTAACCGATGTATACCGCGATATTGATTGTCAGTATTGTGACAATATTGGATGATCATTGGTATTTTAACAGAATATTAACACGATGAGATTTTTGGGAAATATTCATCAGTAATGTGGATATAGTGACTAAGTGGGTAACGGCAAGCGTAAGAACAAGCAGAAGAGTTCAGGAAATGACTTTACTGTTATGACGCCTTTAAAACCTGGAAAAGACAACACTTATGCTGTATCACGATCCAAAGAGCATTTTTAATTTATGTAACTTAAGCAAGTTAACATATGTAACTCATGTCACTTACATTACAAGACTAAATTTAGTCATTTTAACACAAAGCATGGTCTAAACCTTACCAAGTAGCTTTGGTGCCTATACCTAACCAAACCGCAGCTCTTAATAACAGTTCAGTCATGATATGTCAAACTTTGTGACGTGTTTGTCAGCAGGCTTTTTTTGAAAGTCTAACTGGACGTTGTTTTTGACATCTCATTGCTAAATTGACCACAGAGCCCTTATTTTGAAAGTCTAACCTAATCTAATGGTGTAAACATCAACACTGAAGCGAGTTTGACCCCACACAGCCGCAAGCTAACATTAGCAAGCAACGGCACACACCGAGTGTGTGTCTGTGTGGCTAATTCAGGACAACTCTCGATGAATTCAGTACTCACCAGAGGCTCTGCTTCGCTCTCTTCTTTCCCCCTCTCCTCTCTGTTATGTTACGCATAGGATGTAAAGTTGATTTCTCCTCCAGCTCCAGGTGGCAGTCAACATTACAGAACATAAACACCTGAAAGACCAAGGTCACCTGCTACAGTCAGGTTGATAAACAGGAGAGAAGATAAATCCAAAAGGTTTAAAAGTAATCTCTGAGCTCTCCTCCCGTCTGTTAATGGTCCTGCCTCTAATCCAGACTCTACCCAGCTCTGAGTCCCCTTAGCGCCAGACGCTACATATTGTACTTTTAAGGCCACTGACCAAGCTGCCATATTTGACGAGTTGGGAATGAGAACACGTTGCTTTTGTGCTGCAGGGATCAATATATTGTACAGTATTAATTAGAGATGTTTCTCATCCCAGCAAATACGGAAAACGACATACGGTATGTTTACGTTGTAGTGGCAAAGCCCTCTAGCCTTGGAAGCAAAGGAGGACGTGCAATGACATCATTTAGGAGTCCAAATAAGGAGGAAGTCGGGCTGACTACAGGACTTTTAACATGTACGTTTATTTAAACCATGACTTTGGTCATTTCATAACTTTCACCACGTGGCTATTATTGTAACCATGGTGACGAAGGTCTCCCCCAACCTTAACCCTTTATGGAGCAGTAATTGGAACCCACATCATGATCTTTCAATAAACCTAATCAGTGAGTTTTGTGCCTAATCCTAACCAAACCTGGAACAAAGCCTTGTCACATCTGAAACAGATTATTTGTCCAGCAGGGATTTATAAGAAGAAAACACAGACGAATTATGTTATCATGCTGATGGGGGCATCAGATCAGAAAATGCTTCTCTGTATCATTCTGGATGGCAAGGACAAATAATATATTTTGTTGGTTAATTTAGAGGATTTACTGATTAATCTGTGATGGATCAAACAAGTTCTAACAAGGTCTGACGTCACAGATCAGGATAAACTGTCAGCTCTCCCAAGTGTCTTATCCAAAGCCACAAAAAACCCAACTTTCCATCTCAGTAAATTCTCCAGTGACTGAATTTGCATAATGTTTTTTTAAGATACAAGCTCCTACCCCAGTGTACACTGTGCACCTCATGATAAACAGCAGTCCTTTAACTCTAAGTAATGCTATTTAAATTACATATAGTACAAATAAAAGTGACAGAGATACAGTGTTGCAGTACAGCAGTTATTAGGATTCTCAAGTGTGAAATATTAGCTTGTTTGTAATACTAATCATACAAAAGACATAGATTCAACAGCACTTTTTTAAGGAAGTTGCTACGTGTTTTCCAAGGCAAAAGAGAATACAATCTAATGCGAGGAAAAACAAGAAATGGAATCTTAAACTAAGGGAATAATGTGATCGTATTAAAAACCACCCAGTGAAGGTTTTTTAATCCCATGAAGAGATGTAGGGTTATGTGAGGGGATCTGGTTCACCGCTGTCATGGTAACTACGGTGAAGGCTCTCGCATCAACCTCAAACAATGCACATATATCTCAAGGCTAAGTTTGTGTGTTATTTCACAATGGACTAGATGTTTTTCTGTGTTGTTTTTTCTCTTTCTTCTTTTTTTTTTTTTTAAATTTCTGTCACGTTTCCTGCAGTTTGAATGCAATTAGCTAAAATCTGCCCTGTAACAACATCCAAGGTTGGAAAGGCAGAGAGAAATGTGAAGCTCTGAAGGCCAAGTGCTTTTCCCCTGAAGCCTTCGCACTTTTCTGTACTGTAAAAAATAAATTGGCCACCTTTTTTCCTCCCTACAGACGCTCTAAACAGCATTTGGTTTTCAGTCATTACTGAGCTTATTCTTTCAATATTGCGTCAGCATCAGCTATTTTAGGCTCTTTATATGCCAGTTTTTTTTTAGCAGGTTGATTGGAGGATGCAGGTGGCATTTTGTGCTTGGTGACTGCTTTGATCTGTTTATTTCTGTAACTCAAAGAAACTGCACCGAATTGGGATTGAGATCACAATAACCTCCAAATTAGACATTTATCCAATGCATGTTCAGGTATTTTATGAGACAGAGTAAAGAAAAAACCTCTGATATGGAGCCTTTCCATGCAGGATCGATCACTACAATTACATATTTACAAATGCTTACTCAGCTTTCTTCAGTTTCGTTGTTGCTCAGAGGGACCAGACGATTGTGTGTTTACCCCCCACCCATCATGTTGTGTGTGTTTTCATGTACTATGGTCACAGTGTGGGTGCCATGCATGAATGCGCGTACGTATGCAGGCGCACACATGCACAGTTAACCTGTGGAATCTGAGCAGCTACCTAACCATTACAAGGTACAGGATTGTTAGTTTCATACTTTGGTCCTTGAATGCAGCGGGTGATTGTTTTCGCATTACCTTTGTATTGTGTATTATCACGAGCTGTTAATGTGTAATTTTCAGGTGTGTTTTCGTGGCTGAGACCAGTGTGTGTCCCTCATGTTTGCAGCTGTCACAGGTGTGATGGTGTGTGTCGGGAAGTGTTTAGCAAATGCGCCTCTAGCAAATGCATAACAGGCAGGTTGGGTGGTTAGTTTGGATATGATACATGCTAACACACTCACCTGTGACATTTCTCCCCACAGGGACAGACACTGTGAATCAGGACAGGTTCATCTGTCCTTTTGTCCTTTTGTGCTCGTAGTATGCACATCAACCACCAATGTTGAGCTGTAACACATGAACACGTAACATTTAACAGTAATGTGATTACTTTGTTCAGTGTAAGGGATTCAGTAATTACACTACAGTTCCATGACTTTGACGTTTTGGGGTCAGTTTGTTTGGTATATATATTATACATATTATAAGTTATATATTTGGGTTAATTAACAAAAAATATATGTGTAATGTTTACATATTTACAAGTTGTTGATGGTCAGTAAATGCAACAAACTGTGCAGTAAATACAGTTGTGTGTAGGTGTGGAAGCTTCAGAGTTAATAAAGCTATGGTAAGGAACAATTTTTTGTGATGCATACTTGTGCAATTAATTACTCAGTACATAATGTTTTCCGATATATATTGAGTAATTAATTGCATTTTTCAAGTAACTTGCCCAACACTGTAAATTACAATATCTCAAAAGCTGCTGAATATTTCATTATTTTGGAAAATACCATTTGTTCTCTTGCCAAGAGTTACATGAGAAGATTGATATGACACTTGTCATGTTTGTACAGTAAATATGAAGCAGCAGGAAACGACCAGCCTGCCTCTGTCCAATGTTAACAAAATAAATCAAGTAACACCTCTAAACGTCCGTTATTCCCTTGGGGTTAAGTGCAGCATAGGGCTTTTCGCAATATTGCGAAATTCATGATAACTATGTTAGCCTTGTGCATCTTTTGATTTTCAAATCATCTGGGTGTTTTTGTAATTGAGTAGTTGTAAGAAACTGTTCTTTACAGTTATGGTTTCATGCTCTTTCTCCGCCTCCCTGCACTTGTATTTGAGGCTAATTTTTTTTGGCAAAAAAGAGACAAAACACACATTAAAAAAAGTGTTAAAGATAGATTTAGTTTCCTTTTTTCTTTTTTTTTTCAAATTGGTATAGATATCGTGATTATATCATTACTGTGAATTCATTTCCCATGATAATTGTGTAGTTAAAATCTGATATTGTGACAGCCCTATGCAGGACTGTTGGTTGGCCGGATGCAGTGACTTTCTGGAGTCTTCTGTTGTCACTGTGAGGCTGCCATGCAACCTCTAAAAGCCAAGACACAGTTGAACAAATAACTGATTTTCCTACTTCTGGACAGAGCCAGGCTGGCTGTTTCCCCCCTTTTCCAGCCTGTTTGCTAAGCTGAGCTAACCGGCCACATGAAAGTGGTATCGATCTTCTCGTCTAACTCTCAGGAAAGTGTGGGATGTGTTTACCAAAATATCAAGTCCTACATCTTTGTAATATTCACCTCATTACTACCACTGATTGGTCAAAAGGGGGCAGTTATTTTTGTTGCATTTCTCTGTTTGCCATGTGTTGGCGCCTTTTCTTCCCCTCAGCAAGCTGTATAAACCAACAGCGCTTTGCATGAGGTCATGTATTTTTCTGCTTATTAACCAGATTGCTTTGTAAGTAGTGTTGGTATGCGTGTGCAGGCGTTGGCAGGGGGTTGTGATGTTGTCTGTTTCCATAGGAGAGAGGGTGTGATGGGAACAATGCGAGGCTGAAGGAGAATATATAGCGAGTAGGATATTTGTGGTATAAGTGAAGCATTTTTATGGAGGAGTCCAGGGAGCTCATGGCTGAGGATTTAGGGTCTGGCTCTTGGCATTCTCCACGGGACTCTGAGAATGGTATGTACTGGCCGAGCCGTCTTCCCATGTGCTCCCCCTCTCTCCTTCATTCGCACACTCCTCACGTTCACACACAGCTTTTACGACGCTCATCTGGACACCGCTGGGTGCACCCACACCCTCCACTGGACACATGCCCTCGGATGCAGCGTTTGCCACAATTTGATTTTCTTCTAAATGTTGTGGTCAGCTCAAAGCCACATGGACCATCTGCCACTGGCTCTGCGGTACCCAAACTTCTTTCCAGCACAGATGTCTCCGAAGTGGAAGTGGTGATGATTTGAGCATGATATTTTCATCAGTGCTGAGAGCCAACTATCTCCACTATTTTAATATGAGAAGCATGAAGGAGAGAGCTGTGTTTTCTACATGAAGGGTGAAAACACTTTATCCTCTTAATGGACAATGGGACGTTATATGGCGACACACAAAACAGTTTAAGTCTCAAGTTCTTTAGCATGGCGGTAAATTAACACTAACTAATGTGTTAGAATAAAGACCTGTAAGCTCCATCTGTATGGGACAGAAGAGCAGAAAGTTTGGTGCAACATTTTATGATGACCACCATTAATAAATGGTAAATTTATCCTTAATTATACTTTAATTAAAAGTTATTTCAACAATTTCAACAATAAAATGCTTTACAAACCACTTATGAAGCAATGTTTCTAACAGTTTTAACGCTAATGTTGCTACAGCCAGCTCCGGTTAACGTTGCTAATGCTAACTAACGTTTACGTCACTAATGCTAGCTAGCTAACGTTAGGGCAGTGCAGTATGCTAGTTGCGTACTGTAGAAATCAGCCATTTTTACTTTTTTTCTCCACAAACTGGCAACTGCCAAGACTTTTGATGCTGATGAAACACAGATACCACGTGTTTCCTGACTAACCTTGTTAGTAGCTGCAATCAACCATCAGAATTCTTACACAGAGGTAAACAAAACAGTCATTTTGGATCCGACAAACATTTTAAAATTACATTTTTAAGTTACAAACTCTAAAATACCAAAAAACCTGTGCCTGATACTGGTGTACAGGTGAGATATGGAGCATGCAATTTTGACTCCATGGTAACTTTATAGTATTATCGTGATTTGATCAGCTGCTGTCCAATCGCGGGTGCTGACAGAGGGCCGAAGCTTGTCATTGTCAGATTCTCATGTGCTATCCCCACTGCGCTGACCTCCCATATGAGCCAGATCAGACAGGAAACAAAATGGTCAGACAGTTCTCCCTCGGGAAGGCAGAAGAAATAATAATGAAGGAAACAGGGCAGGATTCTCTGAAGGCTTCAGCTGAATCTTTTTTCTCAGAGAGTTATAAAGTGGAAGAGCGCGGGAAGGACAAGGAGAACCTATGATGAGAGGACAAGACACAGAGAGATGAGAAGAAAAAAAAGATGGCTCTAGCTCTGTATGTGAAGCGTAAAATCTGCTGAAGGGGCAGATTCTAGGTCACCTCCATCACCTACCTCAGTTAATCATAACACACAGCTTCACATGCTTGCATGCACACACACACAAACACACCCGCACACACACACACAGTCTTGA
Source organism: Pagrus major (assembly GCF_040436345.1). NCBI lineage: Eukaryota > Metazoa > Chordata > Actinopteri > Spariformes > Sparidae > Pagrus > Pagrus major. Next base: position 25,983,364 of record NC_133215.1, on the reverse strand, counting down.
GATTGTCACTAGCCTAATACAGCTGATCTGCCCAAACAACACCATCACAGGTAGTTCCAGTAGAGCAGCAGCTCAAACTAAATCCCATTTACCTCCATTGTACTGAGGTGCATGCAGAAATCTCAAGGACAAATATCTCAAAACCTGGATGATCTTGCTCAATATTGGTCTAAATATTCTACCGCTGAGGAGGTTTATTGAAAAATCAAATACACGTCACTGTACTGTGTCCCCGTAAACACCGCTGCCTTTTTAAAAATATTCTAACAAAACAAAGCCCTGTAGTACGGACGCCCTGAGGGGCAAGTGGAGAACTTTGTTTTTCTGGTGATCCATTTTATAAGTCTGAGCTAAACTGTTTTCTCTCTCTGTGATTATGGGAGACACAGGAGAAAAAACAAGTTAGATCAGACTTAGAAATTGGAGCTACAGGAAAATAAAATCTTCACTTGCCCCTCAGGGCGTCCATGCTGCAGCCTTAAAGTCTTCCATAATATTTAAAATGCACAATCTTTAAGATCTTGTATTATAAACCTCAGACTTCTCATAAAAAATGTACAAATCATTCTTTTCATTTGCCAGTTTGATTGATTTGATAGTTTCATGACAAGTTAAAAATATCTGTAGTGCAAAATATGGAGAAAAAAAAATCTTGCTTAAAAAACAAACAAGCAAAAACAATATTTTTGTTTGTTCAGAAAACAAGCTTTCACCGTGCTGACACTCTTGTACATATCTCTCTCCGAATGTGTATCCATAGTAAAACAGGATGAAATAGTGTTGTCCTATAAGGTCAGTTTGTTTATTCAGTTATTCAGTCATGAAAACAAAGAGAGTTTGTTTATTTACTTTGTTCAGGCATAAAAAAATCTTTCTCTCCTGATAAAAGTTTCTTCCCCAAAACTACATAGTGCACCTTTAATAATTTAACTAAATTGACAAATAATGAAAATCACAAAATATGAAAGAGTAAATATTAAAAAAGTACCAGTTTTTATGAGTATAATAAACAAATGAACCAATAAATCAAATAAAATGCAGCTTAAAATGGTCAGACAGAAAGTGAGCGACAAAGAAACACATAAAGAATCAAATTAGAATAAATAAAGATGAGAAAAGTCAAGCAGAGAAATGATACTGGACTTAAGAGCAGCTGTCTGTCAGTCTCCTGGTGGGGCAGAGCGGCTCACTGAGGCAGAAACAACATAATTACAGCTCTGTTTAGCTCCATTACAGCCACTGCTAACACCTACATACTCTCCATACTCTGCCTGATTGTCCCCTCCTCATCACACAGACGGCTTATTGATTTAAACAACATAATTGGGAGGCGCTCGTGATGTGTAGCATGGACAGCATAACCTTAACAATAATGGGGCTTCATTATCAGTCATTGGAGGACACTGTCCTCGATGTGTGAAAATTAAATCTTTCTTAGATCTTCTAATGATTTATTGTGAGACATTCCCACTGTACTTCCTTCTGCCTGTCTTGCTACTCTGTCTCCGTGTTTTCTCCCACGACGAACACACATATTGTGCACTTACATAGAAATGTGTGGGAGGAGAGCGGCACGGGCTTTCTTCTGAACAATGGATACAGACTGAGAATGGAAAAATTAAAAAGAGCTACACTCTGAGCTTGTGAAGGGGATGGCAGACATGAATGAAAGAGATGGGCAGAGGGATGTCTTTTATGTAATCTGCAGTGTGTTAATGAATCAAACCAAAGGGCAGTATTCTCAGGAATGTCTAATTCAGTAGTAGATGGGGGAGAGCAGGAGGCTGCAGTGGCCTCATCTGTTGATAATTAGTACAAAACACAGTCAGTCATGATCTTTTTCACTTCCACCTCTTTATTGCCTCGAGAAAGAAGGGAAAGGGCAGAGTGAGTGTGTGCAAGAGAGGAAGAGGCAAATGAACAATGCAAATAATGGCTTAACCTCAGTCTGTTGAGGCAAATATCCCTGGGGAGATGTAGCTGTTGCAATGACCACACACTTACATACACACACACACGAAGAGAGAGGAATGTGTACTTTGTGTGCTTTCATTTACATGAACAGCGCATTATTCAGGAATATCCCAAAGGAGACATCGTGACTCACACGGGCTCATTGTGCTGGTAGTGCGAATCAGCGGGCATGGCCGTGCAGATATTGTCTCGCTTTCCATCCCTCGCTTCGTCTTGTTACTTAATATCATGCACAAACACGCACGGCATCATACAACTGTTCATCATATGATTATCAGCAAGGGACGCTGAGCCATTTCCACTGAATCGTAATGTAAAATAAGGCCAGAAGGGTTGGATGCGAGCATCGGCTCCATAACAGCAGAAGTTCATAGAAAAGTTTCTCTCGGAGTGAATGAACAAAATATGGAATAAATAAAACAACAGCCTTACTGGAAACCAATGATCTTTTAGGGGTGTCATAAAGTCGTGGGCGGAAGCATTTAAAATGTGGGTGGGACAAGGTTTGGTTGTTCTCCCCTCGAACATTTTTGAATGGAGTTGATGTAATTTCATGTATTCTGGTGCTGGGTGGTTTGATACTTGACAGGGAAACATTAGTGGTAGGCCTACATTTCACAATTTCATCCAATGGCTAAAAATTCATATTAGCTAACATTTTAAATAGAAAAGAACTTAAAATTCAACACATAGAGCCAAAAAATCAAATGAAATGTATAAATTCATGTGAAACAATTAATCACCAACACTGACTTTTTGGATTTCATAAATATAATAACCTTACACCAAAGCGTTAAGCGCCCAGTTGTATCGGCTAATGTAATAGTAGCAGTGCAATAACAATTTAGATACGTCTCTTTTAGTCTCATTTGCCATCTCCCTTTCCTCTTTCCTGTTATGTTTCCCTTCCTCCTACCTGCTATACTGTCTTCATTCGATGTCATTTTTGTGATGACAGTGCCTGACACACCTTAACTCAGCTGCCTGGCATCGGCACAGTCGGTGCAAGGTGGCAGTGAAAACATGGTATAGAGTTGTATTCATCTGGGCATTCCCTCAATAAGCCAGTGGAATGGATTTAATAGCTAATGAAGCACAGATGCAACGCTCTGCAGAGAGCACCCAGTGATTATACAGTTGTTATGAAAGCATTTGAAAAATTATTTAAACCAGAGGATAAAAAGCTCTGGAAATTAAATGTACATGTCACCACATTAGAGATTGTTCTTGATAACTTTCACATGGCAAACCATCCTGGAAAAAAACAAACAAAAACAAAATGCTCGAGGCAAGGCAGATTGTTTTCCCTCACGGAAAAGATGACAAAGATTACATCCAAACACGGTGATAAATTTCACCAAGGGGCAGCAACAAGCAGCCACTGCAAAACACTCGGAAGAGGATTTAATTATGCTGCGCCTTATAAACCTGTGGTGCATTCCAGCCTCTGGAGATTTACAGAGGCTGGAATGGGCATTAGGATATCCTCATTCCACTGCATACTGGTGTGTGTGTGTGTGTGTGTGTGTGTGTGTGTGTGTGTGTGTGTGTGTGTGTCTGTAATATAAAACCGGCCTATGAGGTCGATAAAGCTATCAGTTTGAGACAGCCCTTTGATTATGCGCTGCCCTCTGCTCAGTCTTGTGGTTAACTAAAAACAGACACACAGACGATAGCAGCCCAGTGGCACACGAGCGCGCACACACACACAAATGCTCGCATGCTCTTGTATGCCCGGCTACCAATGAGAATCAAGGAAACGTCTATAGCCTATGTGAAGATACGAGGGGGGGTTAGGAGATGAAATTACATAAACTGGAGATTACAAAGATCCCATTCAACCCAAAGATACGTGGTGGGTGAAAAATGATCAGACTCCAAATGGATCATTTTATTCATAAGGCTGCATGTTGTAGTTATTAATGGGTTGCCTGAAAAACACAAAACCCAGAAGAGGAAGCATAGATAGATTCTTGTGATAGCAGCTCTATTTTATCACTTTTCATGAGAATACCTTACGGGAAGACACTGCTGATATTCTATATTTTTGTTATTGTCAACATTAAATTAGAAGATCACTTCTAAAAAAGGCAAGTTATTTAGTTTCACTTTTAGAAAGGCTCCATAGTCTGCTGTAACAGCTGGGAACTGTAGGTGCTGGCAAACATTTTGAAGGAGTAAATAGTGCATTTATTATCGGCACTATTTTCAGCTGTGGATTAATATACATTTGGCGCTCTAGTGAGTATCAACTGCAGGTCACTGAATGTGGGATTGACACGTAATAAGCTACAGTACCCAGGCTCTTCATAAGGAGTGCAACAGTGTGGCACACTGATTTGATTTGAATACACTCCGGAGCTGATTTCGGCAGCTCTACGGCTTGTTGCTGCAGTTAGCTTGAGAAGCGTCAGAGCAGATAAAATCCATTTTTTATTTCCAAAAGTGTAAAAAAAACAAAACAAAACAAAAAACTCTTTGCTCTCCTCAACTCGTGGTGTTTGCTTTTCCAGAGGTGCTGGGCTCTGTCCACAGCTGTGTCCTCCAGAGCCCATCAGCTCCAGCTGGTTAACACTAACAGGGTGACTGTGTCTTTCCCCCCGCTCTGGTCTGACCGTCCAGTCACTGCACATCAAGCCATATTATTTGTCCGATATAAGTCTTAATATAATTTAATCAAGTGCGTTATATGAAAATTCAATCCCTGTATAGTTGTCATGCAGGGGGAAATAAGGTAAAATCATTTTTTTGTGAACATGTTTCTGCTGCTGAACATTTTAACATGGGGTCTTAACACGTGGACTCCCTTTCGGAGCCAGCCCCAAGTTACCATTCGAGGAACTGCAGTTTTTTTCATTTCTTTGTGATTTGGGTGTGGGAGCTTGTTTCTTTGACTTTCGGGCTCAGCCGATAAGAGCTTCATATGGTTGTAAAAGATGAATGTTGTCACTGTAACACCACAAAATAAAAGGCAACACGTTCTTCTTCATTTGCGCTGTGGTCCTTTGAAAATTAAGGTGCTAATCTCCTTTCTGTGATGAAAGGGTGGAAGTCTGGAGCTCTGTCAGGTACAGCGGTTCAGTACGAAGAACACAAAGACACACACACACACACACACACACACACACACACACACACACACACACACACACACACACAGCCTCATCATGAGAAGCAGACTGGAACAGAATGGAATTTGAAACGTTTTAGCCAAAAATGTTGCCATCGTCAAGGTGTTTTTTGCAGAAACGTTTCAGATTTCGTTTTGTTCTCCAACTTCGTGGGCAAAGATGGGTCAACTGATGCCGCAGGAAATGCATCCGCCATGAAAATCAACACACGCTCACTTCTAGCTGTTCACTGTAACAGCCTCTAAATAAGGTATTCTAGATGTGAGGGTAAGTGTAGTGTGTGCTCCCCGAAGGCACCGTCCTCTCCTCTGACCCACTTCCCACTGCTGTCCAATCCCATTATCCAATCATCTGTTGAGCTCCCATGATTGATGCTTTCGTGCAGCAATTTCACAAAAAAGGCTTTGAAGGAACAAAAAACTCATGCTTTCTTTATCAATTTGCTTTTCTAAATATTGTATTTTCAATGCGAGTAAAAAGTGTGTGTGGTCAAAATCTAGTGTGTGTTGTGAGAGTGTCAGTGAAGCGGTCGGTGTTGCTTGTCTTTGCTGTTCATCGATTCTGGATATCCTCATTATTTCACTCCATCAGTCTTTCAGTTCCAGTTCAAACAACCCCCAACACACACACACGCAAACACACACACACACACACATTTTCCCTGCTCACAAGCTTCTCCTCATCATATCTGTAGGCCACACGGTGAGATAGGGCTGAGACCGCCTCATGTGTCGGGTCTCCTCTGTGTTCTGGTCCCAACCGACCCCCATCCTCCCAGCATCAGTGGGATGTCCCAGGTGTGTCTCCTCTTGGCCTTGCTTATGCTCTGCAGCTGCACAAAGGTACGACTCACAACCTCTCTCTCTTTTTCACACACACACACACACACACACACACACACACACGCACACACACACACACACACACACACACACACACACACACACACACTGAGCTGTGTCTTTGATTTATCACACCTGAAGTTTCCCTCCCCCTACAGGTCTCCTCTACTAACTCCCTGGAGCTTGTGAAGGAGCAGTGGAGCAGCTACAGAACCCAGTGCCTGGACTACCTCAACGCCACGCCCCCCGCCACAGGTGAGCCCCCCCTCCTCCCAGCATGAGCTCACGTCACAACGAGATGCATGCAGGAGAACGAAGTGAGCCTGACCTACTCTGAGCCGAGTGCACAGATTTCACAGCGCTGCTCTCCGCTGCAGGGCTGGTGTGTAACAGGACCTTTGACCTCTACGCCTGCTGGCCTGATGGACTCCCAGGAACTACTGTCAATGTCTCCTGCCCATGGTTCCTGCCATGGTACCGTAAAGGTCTGTGTGAGTGTGTGTGCACAGTGTATGAGGGGAGTGTGATCTAAACATATGTTTAAAGGTGCAGTATGTAGTTTTGGGGAATACATTTTAATCAGGAGTTGACTGATTTTTTTTAAGCCTAAACAAACTAAATAAAGAAACTCTCTTTGTTTTCATGACTGAATAAACAAACTGACCTTAAAGGACAACAACATTTCATACTGTTTTACTTTGTTTATATATTTCTTTATATTTCCCTTGAGAACTTCATTTATTTATTATTTATTTATATTATTTATACCTCATTTATATTGTAATTAGTAAAATTCTGAGTTTGAATTTCTTCTCCAAAATCACATAGTGCCCGTTTAAACTGATCAAAAATGGATCAAATGGCTTTTTGAAATGTCCTTGTCATTTAGTGGGATGAAAGAAAGCAGCAGTCTGTTGGATGACTGTACACAATTAGAGTGTACAATTGGTTTCAAAGAGTAGATGTGGCTTTAACTGGCTGTGAAGGCCAAATATTAGTCAGCTATCACTCCACTCTCAATCTGAGACTGATATTAACACTTCACAGTGTGTCTCTGGGAGCAGCCACCTCTCCTGTGGACTTTCTCCACAGCCCTCCAGGTGAACTGAAGGCTCTGAATTGGTGTGAAAGTGAGCTTGTTTCCGCTGTCTCCTGTTGATTGGCAGCCTGGTTATCACTCTCTCTCTCTAGAATGTCCTAAACCACCTCCTCCATGTCTGCTTTTCTTCTTATTTGTATTGTAAAGTGAAAATCTTTGGAGGTTGTATTACAACCTTGTGTGAGTCATCTATTATTCGTTCACTTCTAAATAAGAATTTCCACCACATCTAATAAGATAAAATGAGGACGTTATGTAATTTGATATCCAAAAGGTCAGAGGTTAAATGCACTGGGACGTCATAATAATCTGATTCTGCGATATTTTTAATAATTCTAGTTCATATAGCATCTTTCAAAACAAGTTGATAAGCTCCAAAACAAGGTAATTATATCATTTACATAAGAATTAGACCATTTAAATAATTTGAATGCAGTTTAGTAGTTTGCTGTGGAGAGAGTGGAACTTTTTCCAAAATGTGATTGTTGTTGTTCAATACAGTTGAAGTTTTCCATAGAAATGATTAGATCTAAAATTACTTAAATCAGTCTGATCCGGAGAGTGGCATGTTTAAAATTTAGGGGGCAATGCTGGTAGACAGAGAGCAGCTATAATGGCTAAAATACCTGGACCAACTGTCTGAAATACAGTGCACCAGTGTGTTCCAGGGCTCAGTGGGTTAATCTGTGTTAAATGTGCTGCCAAATGTCCAATAATATGTTAAAAAAGAAATTCTTCCCGATTCTCTTTTGACGCTGATTTTTTTAACATTCATTTCCGTTTGTTTCAGATGAAATAATGTAACCAAATATTTTTTTTAGAGATGAAGAAATTGTTGTTGGACAGTTTAAATGCCATCGTTATATAAAATCTCAGGATTTGTGTCCCTGTGTGCACAGTTCAGCAGGGTCTGGTCTACAGAGTCTGCAGTGAAGATGGTCAGTGGGCGCGAAAGAATACAAGCGAATGTGAGGACGACCCTGGTGAGGTGTGTGTATACAGTACAGTGAGTTTGTGTGTGCATGTCTGTGTATAAAGACATGTGTGTGTGTGTGTGTGTGTGTGTGTGTGTGTTTGTGTGTGTGAGAGTGTCAGGCCTGCCTTGTGAAATAACTGTTAGCATGTTTAAAGCTGCTTGCAGTGGCAGATGGTATTGTGACTGTCACTGACTTGACACTTTAACTTCACGATCTGAAATCACTCAGCGTGTGAGAACTGTCCCATCTGTTCAGATAGTCTTGAGGACCCTTTTTACATCTTTTGTGCCAGATTTAATCAACTGTGAGTGTGAGTGTGGGGGTGTGTATGAAGGCAGTGCATGGAGGTAACTGACTCTGTCTCTCCTGTTGGTTCTGCAGCAGCATTACGGTCGCATCCTCAGTCAGTTACGGATCATGTATACCGTGGGCTACTCACTCTCCCTCGGAGCTCTGCTACTGGCCCTGGGAATCCTCATCACCTTCAGGTACAACACGTATGAGGAGGAAAGAGGGGAGAGTGGAAGAAACAGGTGGGGAGGTGGAAAGTAACGGAAGGCGGGAAGAATGAGAAAGGGGAAAGTAAGGAGCAAAGGGAAGGAGGGGACTAAGTCAGGATGCAATAAAAAATCAGGGAAAGTAAAAAAAAAGTAGAAAACAAATTCTCCACTTGCACAATATAGTGTGACAAATATCTGCTTTACTAACTGCACATCCTTTTGCTTCCGGTGCCAACTCTACAGTATACATCTATTGTCATCTCAGTGCTTTTACATCTCTAAAAGCATATACGTCATGTAAAAAAGGATTTATGACACACTACATTTCGCAAGTGGAGAATATAGAATGAAAAATACCTTTTAGTCAGAGTAGTTAACACAACATGTAAAAGTCAAAAGCTGTCACACACTGTCACCTCTGCACCAGGAGGCTCCACTGCATGAGGAACAACATCCACATGAACCTGTTTGCCTCCTTCATCCTGAGAGCCGTGTCCATCCTTGTTAAAGATGCCCTGCTGACCCTCACGCTGGACCCCAGGAGCAGCGGTGACACCCAGCAAGCCTGGGTCAACATACCGGTCAGAGCAAACACACTGTGGCTAAATGTACGAGGAACTTTTTACTGGTTATAAAACAGTCTCAGTTTATGCATCTATATGACCTACACAGGCAACCAGACCATCAGCGAGAACATTTTTAAGAGAACATTAAGTAAAATCAATAAGCAATTATCAATCAATCAAATCTATTGCAATAAACAATCAGATGTACTATAAATGTGATTCATTGCTTTTGTGCCAAAGCACAAGAGACATTGGGATTGTATTTAGGCTTATATTGTAACTTCAATTGCTGTGAAGGAGAGTGGACAAAAAGAGAAATGTGACTTGTGCAGGGCAGCAATCCTTGACCTCTGCACTGCAGTTGTGAGTCAATTAGAGCATTGTACTGTGCTGAGTTGTGACTCAGAGGTTATTCGACTGAGCTGAAGCAGAGGACAGCCATGACCTGAGCAGAATTCTGATTTAAAGCAACATTTTCAACTTGTTTTGTAACATCAGAGAAGTAGCCAAGTAACCTTGGCTTATTGTTTGTATCCTCACCACCCCCGTTCTTTGTCATCTGTCAGGCTGTGACGTGGTGCCGTGGTGCCATGGTGATGATGCAGTACAGTGTGATGGCCAACAACTATTGGCTGCTGGTGGAGGGCATCTACCTGCACAGCTTGCTGGTCATCACCGTGTTCAGCGAGAGGAAGTACTTCTACATTTACCTGGCCATTGGCTGGGGTAAGAAGCACAGCTGTTGCACACTGACTCACAAACACAAAGTATAGATTCTCTGGTCATTACAGAAATACTAAAAGTTGTATGGCTGTATTTGTTGACAGGCTAATGTTACTCTGTTTGGTGAGGAGAGTAAACAGGATTCTGGCAATAGTCATTAGCCTGCATTCACATAATTATATGTTGCTCCATCATTGCAACTGACCAATCAGGTTTTTGTAATGCCATTTTGCAAGTCAAAAAGACACGCAAATGGAAAAGTAATCCCTTTGCAGTGGCGGACTCAGGATGTTTGAGGGGAGGGGCGAAAAAAACATAAAGAGCACCAGCTGTGTGTGGTGGGGCACCAATGCACAGAAATGGCACTGTAGGGGCACTTTATCATGTGTTATCTACCTTAGGGGCAACCAAGATGGCACCTAAGCGACGTGTTTTCGACCATAGGGGGAAACAGTGGACAGATAAATTGAGGGGCGATCAGACACAGGGAAAGTGAGGGATGGTGCAGGCGACACTGTGGCAGAGTTTTTTCTTAAGTTACACAATACATTTACGCAGTAGAGCAAGAAATATAAGATTTGTCTCCCTCTTGAACCAGAAAGGACATTTTCTTCACATATATGCAGTAGTTCCCCTTTAAAGTAAATACTGAGGGGTATCTAATACATTTTCATAAGACGCGTACACAAACGTTAAAGCAACATTATGTAGATATTGGCATTTTGTGCAGTTTGGCGCCACCCACAGTTTCTGAGTGCAACACCAGTGTCCGAAATACAAATCCAAGGTCTGTTTGTAGGTGCTAACTACAAACAAACTGAAAACTTGTACCTTGAAGTAAACATGTATGTACCGCTGTGATCCTACCCTCTCACTGAAGTTACATAGTGCAGAAACAAGTGAAAGGAGAGCAGAGCGGCTGAGACAGAGACACCATTCACCCTGTTACAAGACACTGTACCATCAACATGATTTTGAAGCTGTTATTTTAAGGTTAAAAAAGTAACACAGTGTTGCTTTAAGACATAAACTAAACTCTCTTCTCATGATTCTAATAATGTATTTCATGAATAATTTCATATGAATCCTCAGGTCACATAATGCATGCAACATTCAGACGCCTACAGCAGCTTATTTCTATCATTTCAGACCTGTTTTTCTTGAGGTTACAACTTAATTATTTTGAATAAATGATGCCTCTGTGATTACTTTTTCAGCTCGCTATTCTGAGACAGCAATTTCATGAAATAGTTATGCTGAGATTTTTCAGAGACCTTTCAAATCTTCATCGGGTACGAGGAGAGAAGAGAAATATCTGTCTTGAGATGATGAGATTTTAAACTCATGATCATAACTAATGACCACAATGTTTGATGCTGTATCGTGGGTAATAAAATCATGTAGGTGTGATGTGATATTAACTGGATTAAAGAATGAATATAGCACAAACTGTCATTTGTATTTGCTGTGTGCACTAAAAATGAAGCCTTGGAGTGAATGATCAGCAGACCAGGAGAGCATCCATGACATATATGATGTCATCGCTATTCTGGTAAAATGACTTTAGAAAGTTTTACTCAAAGGTCAGTTCACTTTCACATTTTACCTCTGTCATTCTCAGGTGCGCCCCTCATATTTGTGTTGCCGTGGATCACAGTGAAATATCTGTATGAGAACGAGGAGTAAGTCTGCTTTTTAATGGTCACATCAAATGAGAGGTAGTGGATGTACAGTAACAGCTTTTAAAATTCATATTATACTGTTTTAAAATATGTGATGACTATTTCTGAGAGTGAAAAGATCTGATAAGTTATAGTGTAAAATGTGTGTGCCTGTAGGTGCTGGGAGAGGAATATTAACATGGGATATTGGTGGATCATCCGTTCTCCTATATTGTTTGCTTATCTGGTAAGGCTGTCTGTGTCTGTTTGTCTCTTACATTCATATTTTCTTTCTGCCAGTTTGCGATTGAACAATGTGATGACGGAAATTCAAGTCCAGAGTGTGCTGGCATGTGATCGAGCTTCAACACCACACACACACACACCCACACACCCACCCACCCACCCACCCACCCACACACACACACACACACACACACACACACACACACACACACACACACACAGCAGCTGTGTCTGTGTTTCCAACTGTGTCTTGGCAGATGTTGCTGTGAATAGAGATGTGCTGAAATGCAGATCAGACACTTGTTAGAAGAAGGGTTGGAGTAAAAAATGTATTTACCTCGTTTACATAGCATGTAGATAATGCTGACTGTATGTATTAGTCTAACATGATTTATGGCTAACAGTGGTGCTTTGTTGTGTGATCCTCTAGGATACAATGTATTATTGTTGTCATTGTTATTGTTAAAAATGGAAGATAAGGATAAACAAGGTTATTGACTGAAATGAAAAATAGAGCACTCAGTAGAGCGCATACCTCATCCAAGGCCCAACAGTCCCCTTTAATTCAATCAAAGCCTGATTCAATATCAGATAAAACACATTTAAATCCATTAGAGCCAAATTTTATTTGGATCAAAATCAAATTGTGCTTCCAACTGCCACCAAATTCCCGCTGATTTTTTTTCCCATCAAGATCCATGAATTATTCCCTGAGAAAATAACAAAAATGACTAAAAACACAATGTTAAAGAAAGTGAGAAAAAATTCCTATATCCAACAGTTATTGCGGTCTATTCTGGGCCGAGAGCAATCCTCCATCCAAGTTTGGTCGGAATCCATTCAGTAGTTTTTGTGTAATGCTGCTGACAAACCAACCAACCAACCAACCAACCAACGGGTGAGAACAAAACCTCATTGGTGGTGATGAATATACCTTAAAAAATCTGAATTGAAATACATTTTTCTCAATTTTTCATTCATTTTCAATCATTGCAGGCCTTGACATACTGCTGCCAGTTTAAAAAAACCCAAAAGTCACTGAACTAGTAGTGTGTGCAAACAGTCCCCGCCCCTCAAACAGTAGATGGTTTGACCCGTTCCACACACCTCAGCTCTTAAACCAAACACTGTAATCATTTCTCCACAGTGATTTCAAGACTGATGTAATACAGTTGGAGAAATTTTTATCAACTTTGTCATCTTATATAATTATATAATCTTCTTTGTTGTGTTATTGTTTTTATTTCTTTGGGGTATTTTCATTTTCTTATGTGCAAAGTTATTTGAGATAGTAACAGTGTTTTTGAGTGTTTGTACTGTGCTGCTGTACACGATACTGGGAAACACATCACTTGAAGGTTCGTAGTCCTATGCATGGTGTCAAGTGTAAATACAAATGTACAAATCTGTTCCCTCCAAATTCCGATAAGTTCAATTAAAAAGAAAACAAAAAATCCTCCTACATCTCTTGCTAATTGGCCGGAGGTCTGTAAGAAAACAGCAGAGCGAGCAAACAGGTGCAAACATTCTCTGCTGTATGTTTTGTTTTTCATTTGAGTCGATAACTGTGCCTGAAGGAGTTTTTATGAATCAACAAATCAAAAATGAATAAAAACACTTGCATAGATAAAACTGGAAACAGCTTCATAATAGTCAGAATCAGATTTTGACCTCAAGAAACTCATAATTTATAAAATTTCTAAAGATTCCCTTGACTATCGCATCTCTCTGGCGTTCACACTTGCACACGCACACATGCACACAGCCACACACACACACACACACAAATAAAGTTGTGGAATTCCTTGTGTGTTTCCTGCCTCTTGTTCCCATAGAGACAAACAACATTATGGATGGACACACTTATGAGCACAAGTGCACACAGTAACAGTTGCAACCTTTGTGACCTCATGCGAAAGCGTACGTGCACACACACTAAAATATTCACAAACCCATACGTTTCCTGGGCTGTGTCGGTCACACAGTGTGTGCACTCTGCGTGGAAAAATTCTCTTTATTGTCATCGCAGAAATAGTTGCCATATGGTTGTGTAACAGACGTAACGTCATATGTCATCCTCCAACAATCCAAACAACACCACCCTGCAGTTCAACACGCACACATTCACACATAAGAAAAAAAAAAAGGGTGCACTCAAACACACACATTCACAAAGACACATCTTTCAAGACAACATACACATGTTACCAAACTTGGAGCGCTTATAACTTGAGTGCTGTAATAATTAATGTTCTCTGTCATCGGAGAGGGTTCTGCACTAGATCATAATGTGTGTGTGAGTGTGTGCTTGTCTGTGTGTGTGTCCAGTTCAAAGCACAGAAAGACTCAAGACATTTTTGGGAGTGTCTTTTTTTAGAAATGATGTCATCTCAAACTTGAAGAAGATATTTTGCAGATTATTATTATTTTGTTTATATTTTAATTCTCTTCTTATTTCAGATAAACTTCTTCATATTTATCCGAATTATCAAAATCCTGATGTCTAAACTCAGAGCTCACCAGATGAGATACACTGACTACAAGTTCAGGTGAGAGAAGTATTTCTTATTCTGAAAGAAAAATAAAATGTGTCTGGAGACAATGAGCTGAAAGACGTGATAATTATTCACCGCCATGAACGCCCCTTAGTCTAATGCTAATAAAGAAACTCTGATTAAACTGTAGCTGCTTTAAAATCTTAGAAATGAGCATCTTACCACCCTGCCTTTCATTTCAGAACTTTATTTTGTTGAAGACCATAATCAAGTGTAATACACACCTGTCAGCCATAACATTATAACCACTGACAGGTGATTGATTACCTCTTTACAATGGCACCATGATGACCCCTCTCCACCGCTGAAAGCAGCTACAATCAGCACGTGAGCATCAGAATTTAACCACAGAACACTGAAAGAAGGTTGTCTCTTCTGATGAATCACGTTTTGTTTTACATCATGTGGATGGCCGGGTGTGTGTTCGTCACTTACCTGCAGGAAGAGATGGCACCAGGATGCACTATGGGAAGAAGGCAAGCCAGCGGGGGCAGTGTGATGCTTTGGGCAACATTCTGCTGGGAAACCTCGGGTCCTGCCATTCATGCGGATGTTACTTTGACAAGTTCCACCTCCTTAAACAATGTTGCAGACCAAGTACAACCCTTCATGGAAACAATATTCCATAATGGCAGTGGCCTCTTTCAGCAGGATAACGCGCCCTGCCACACTGCAAAAATGGTTCAGGAATGGTTTGAGGAACACAATAACAAGTTCAAGGTGTTGACTTGGCCCCTAAATTTCCCAGATCTCAATCCAATCGAGCATCTGGGAGATGTGCTGGACAAACAAGTCCGATCCATGGAGGCCACCTCACAACTTACAGGACTTAAAGAAACTGCTGCTAACGTCTTGGTGCCAGATACCACAGCACACCTTCAGAGGTCTTGTGGAGTCAATGCCTCGATGGGTCAAAGCTTTTTTGGTGGCAAAATGTGGACCTACACAATATTAGACAGGTGGTTATAATGTTATGGCTGATTGGTGTATTTCTTTTGTATGTTTGTATACTTTTATGTTTTCTTCCAAAATGACAAAAAGGTCTGTTGACAATTGAATCCTACCAGATGACAATGGAGGTCACAGACCTGTCTGGTTTCCTGTCATATCTTTTCTTTACAACCATTTCCTGTTTCCCTTTTCTCCTCTGATCTAGATTAGCAAAGTCGACTCTGACTCTCATCCCCCTGCTGGGGATTCACGCCATCCTCTTCACCTTCGTCATCGACGAGTCGGTCCCTAAAGGCTCCATGCTGCGCCTCATTCGCCTCTTCTGTGACCTGCTGTTCAACTCTTTCCAGGTTGGAGCTAAACCTCACATGTTACTTAACTTTCACTTTTTCACACATCCATCCGTTGAACATCAGTGTGTTTCTCTGTGTTTTCTCCCTGTATGTCTCTTTTCTGAGGCATCCAAGATCATTAAACAGAGACCTTTGATCATATATATACAGTATGTATATATTCAATCCACATTTGTGGCATTTTTACAGCACTGAGCATTATTCAGTTATGGAAACATATCAAATAAATATTTCTGAGTTTGTATTTTTATAGCCTTTACTTATTAAAATTAAAATGTTGTATTTATGAATTTGAATTTATTTTCCAAAACTACATGGTGCATCTTTAATGTAATCAAAATGGTCCATATAGTTTATTCTAAAAAAAAAAAACCTTCACTTTTGAGTCGTCCATTGCATTTTGGCCATATGAGCCCCAGTGCAGTGGAATGGCTCTTTCATACGTTTTCAATAATTTACTTTTGGGACAACAATGGAGTTCTAGAGCATGAAGCCATACGTTATAT
Source organism: Pagrus major (assembly GCF_040436345.1). Lineage (NCBI taxonomy): Eukaryota > Metazoa > Chordata > Actinopteri > Spariformes > Sparidae > Pagrus > Pagrus major. Next base: position 25,967,280 of record NC_133215.1, on the reverse strand, counting down.
TTGTTGATTATTGAAAGATTCAATGTTTGGAGCTGTGTACTTTAATACAAAGTAAAGACTGAGTAATAGTAAAAATGTCTTTTCTAGTATGACTCAACTGTTAAAACTCTACGTTCTGTTTTAGGGCCTGCTGGTTGCCATCCTGTACTGCTTTGTCAACAAAGAGGTAAGAGATGTGCAATCATATCGAGCACCTCCTTATTTTAATCTCTGCCATCGCTGCAGTTTCTTCCTCTCTCTTCATAGAGAAGATAAATTATCTGCCCTTTTATATCTCTAAAAGCTCCATCTTTGTTCTAGTTCCACTTGATTCTTTTGTCTACAAAGTGGGACAGACACAACGTTATCCATCTGCTAATCTCTAAACCTTGAAATGTAGTCTTTGGCAAGAGACGTCCATCTGATGAAGTGCTTGGTGTCTTACTTAATCTCCATCACAAACCTTCATGCGTCTCTCCTCTATCTGCCAACCCATCACTCCTCAGGTGCAGTCCGAGATGTTGAAAAAGTGGAAGAGGTGGAAGCTGGGTAAGGACATCGATGAGGAGTACCGCCACACCCACAGCCACACGCCGCACATCAAGAGCGGCAGCATAGCCACTGGCAACCTGCCTGATCTCCAAGACAACAACACCAGCGACCCTAGTGGCGACTCGCCTCGCCTCAACAAAGCTGACAGGGCACCCTCGTGCTCCGCCGCACCCGAGGAGAACCGCCGACTGGTTGTCTCCTACAGCAACGGGACAGGGAAAGGCCGGCCCGCCAACAGCAGGCACACCCTGCAATTCTCTTTCCTGCCACGCAGAGTCACCGCCAGTCGCATTAGCACCGCCACAGAGGACGTGTGTCTGGAGGAGAAGGCACAATGTTGCACAGATCCTCTGGAAGGAGAGGAGACTAATGTCTGAGAACAGCCTCCTCTGAGCCCTCATCACGAAAACTCTCACTGATTGTGCTTATCGTCGTTTCAGTGTTTATCATGCACCAACAAGACGGCATGGGTGAGAAGAGAATGAGGAAGTGACCCACACAGATCACCACTGCATAACATTGCAGGAAATACAGTCACCCGCCCAGGTGCAAATGAATATTTATTATTTTTGGGACCTTGAGCAAATAGCGCTTATTGACTTCAGACATCAGGAATGATTCAATGTGTTAAATGTGATGTGTGTGTGTGTGTGTATGTGTGTGTGTGTGTGTGTGTGTGTGCATGCGTGCGCGCATTTGGAGGACTGCCATTTCACCACTGACCCTACTCACATCTTTCCATCTGTACTGCTGTTGCCACTGTGAGTCAAGCTTGTGGTGTCGCTGTTTGCAGCAATGGACGCTCATTTGTGGTACTCTCTTACAAAAAACCTCTTAGTGTCAAATTTTGTACGTTTTTTGGGTTTTTTTGGTGGGGGTGGCGGGGTTTATGAACCGAAAGTGGACTTCAGCATGCGTGACTCTTATCGTCTGGTTCATGGAGATCAGGATAACGACAGAACTGAGTGGTTGACCAGAGACTGCTGCAGAGGTTGGCTGCTTTGATCAGAAAGACTGTGCTGTGGTGTTTAAGTTATTCTTGGTTTCAAATGAACAAAGCCAAACGAGAGAAATATAATATACCGTGATGAGTTTCACATCAATTGAGTAAATCTGGCACCAAATCCATTCTTTAATGCACATTCCTGCCCTCCCTCTTTGTCTAGTCCAGTGGTTTCTCAAAGTGGGGTGCAGGGACCTTCAGGGGACCTGAAGGGGGTTCCAAGGGCTGACCAGCTAAAGGAAATGATTTATTTTCACTTTCCAACCATAAATAAGAAAATAACAGAATGTGTGACTTTCTGTAAACAGACATCTAAAAGGACAATTCTTATCAGATGAGGGACCCTGGGTACAAAATTGTATCAAATGGGGGTTTGTGGTCTAACACCACTGGTGTATACTAACTCCATCATTTGCCTTTTTTAAACAGATTTTCTTGACTGAATGTTATAAGAACAATGGAGGAATATGGGTGAGACAATATTTAAGTGTATATATGGTTTTAGAAGTACACAGTATGTCCACAGCTCCTGGATTCCTACAAACAGGAGACATAGGCCGAAGATATACTTGCTTTGTCCCCATGATGGCTGGCAGGATGTGACAGGTCCGGGGCAAAGATGTTATATTAAATCTGGACACAGCGTTGGAGGCAAAGCCCCATTCATTCCTAACCCTAACCCTAACTTGAATTGAGATTAAATTATTTAATTGTGCGGCTTCTCTAGACTTTCCAAATGTTATTGGACCAAATGGCCCAAATTCTGATAGTGAAACAAGTCATTTTGCGGGGGTTGTGATGCAAAAAAAATGTATACAACATTTCACAGATGCTTCTTTTACAATGTTAGCTTATGGGAAAAAGTCATTTTGGGCTGCAGTGCATCACGTGACAATGTAATTACACGGTTTGGCCACTCCGAAAACTGGCTTCATAGCCTGGCACTCTTCCTGGTGGCTTGGTCAGGAGACGGTAAACACATCAGCTTCAGCAAGGACAACAATGGAACAACAAGCTCATGTTTGCCATCTAGTGGTATCCTCCAGTAACACGTGTAGTGTACAGGCAAGTACATCTGCGTTCATGATGCAGCCGGTTTCTACGTACCTGTGTGGTTCGACAACAAGTATACCTCTGGCCTAAATTGAAACTTTTGATTTGTCTTCATGGACGAGAGCACCACATTAATAATGTAGGAAGCACCTGATTTCATTTTTGTTATTTTCTTTCGCATTTCTGATCTGTGCTCGCAGAAAGCAGGATGTGCCATGTGGAACCACTTATATCATCATAGGATTAAGAAAATTGGCGTGTTTGAAACGTTTAGATTCAGTTCAAGGATGGACAAGATTCAATTGGTGGTATTTTCCAAATGTGATCAATTTCAGTCACACTGGAGCCAGCAAGGATTCTTCACAAAGGGATTCCTAATGAACCTTTAGAGCAAGGATGGCACAAACAAATATTCTGTTTGAAGTGTAAGAGAGAGCACTAGAAGCTGTAAATATTGATGAAAGTGAATATTATAAAGACAAAGATGGCTGGTTGGAGGGATGTGCTGTTGTTAGATGTTTTTGCTTGCTGTCCGGGTGACTCAAAAATGAAAAGTTATCTGACTAATTATCTTGAGAAAAGACTCTTGTTTCACTGAACATGATTGTACCTGTCCTCTTATTTAAAATGTTGCAATTGTCAGGAGGCTCACAAAGCAAACAATGTCATGAGAGAACGCAAAACGTTTTATATAAAAAGCCAAATTGATGTGTCTCACGTGTCTCTGTGGATCCAATTAAACTGAATTCTGTCAGCAAGAAAGTGTCATTACATATATTGTGTCAATTCAACATATAAGAGAGACATTAGTGTTTCAAGATAGTCGTCACTGACACACACCTTCAACACATTAGTGACATTTAAAGTTAAAATGTTGTACTTAACTGACATTTTCTGGAGGCTCTCGCTGCAGAAATTTCCCACGGCAATGTTTTTAATATTGGCTGAAAAATGTGACAAATAAATTACTCAATGCATATCTTTGTGCAGTTATTCCACATCATGTTTGACTGCAGAGACAATCAGTGGACTCACTATCAATCACCATCAGCATGTTTCCATCGATAACTGCAACATGAAATCGTAATGAGTCATTCGTGTGTTGCTGCGCAGAAGGTAATAAGTCGTCAGAGGATTAATTATGTTTTGGTCACGCACCTATGTTGAATAAAGTGTGTGTATGTGTGTGCTGTGATTGATCTGGAAATCTCTCTGAAAACGCGTCCCTGCCCATTCTTGTATTTACATATAACAGAGAACATAAACCACTGGAGGCAGCTCTCTGTATGGCTAGGATAAAGCCAGCAGAGATTATGATAAGACTGGCTCCCAATGGCTCTCAGGGGGATAGCCTGACTTTCATATGTAAAGATGGCAGCGATGGCAGAATATCATGTGGTCTGCATCGAAGAAATGAGAATTTAATGTCTCTTGTTAGCTTCAAATGTGGATGTATTGCTTATTTCCAGAATAACCATCACCATTTGGAAATTAATAAATATGTTCAAGATTTATAATAGATTATTTGATTTTATAAGAATTTTGAAGATGTAAATATAAGAGATCAATACAGGACAGTAACATGATGAAGTGACAGTGTTAGCAGCCATGGACATAACTATGAAAGCGACAAACAGGGCTAGAAAATTTCCCAGATTGTCCTTAAAACCTTCAGGGGTGTCCCCTTCAAGCGTTGCTCTCCAGAATGTTTTTGGTTTATTGTACCCCCAGTTGTCACAAGGTCTCGTTAAGGTTATATAGGTCTGTCGCCTATATAACGCCAGTACCTTCCACTCCACCTCCAGATATGAAAGGCAGCTCATATATGACGCATGTTGTAGAAATGTTGATATGACACCTATGTATACATTTTCAACATCTCTGTGGTTTGCAGAAAATTACTAAAAATGACTTAACCTAATAAATCAAAAACAGATCATATCATTGATTTTGTGCTGACACTGCCCATGCAGGAAACATCTTTTTTACAAGCTGTCACATTATTCTCTCTGCCGGGACCAGCTCATGGTCTGGAAGGGCACTTGTGATGTTGCAAGTCTGCAGGGAGGATTGTGGAAAATTCATTATGTAAACAGTTAGGTCCCTGAAAACATATTACAGTGGTCAAAATATCTTCCATACATCCTCTGTAGAACTCCCCCTCGGGACAACTCTGCTAAAACCATCTGTTTCAGCCCAGACCCAAAGCCAACAGGTCTGTAGATGTGTGAAAACATCTGAAATCCAGCGCACCAGCGCTCAGAAAGGCATGATATATTTATAGTGAGGAGAGGGCACCTTGTACCATAGAGGGTACTTCATCATGTTTCATCTACCATAGGGGCATCCAAGAGGGCACTTTTGCCCCCCCCGCCAGTAAGTAGGGACCTATAATCTAATGAAATGTGTGAAAGTTGAAGTAGTGGAAGCTGTGATTGAAAGGAGCTGGAACAGACCATCATTATTGAGTGCCATCTTCACAGCACAGGCTACTATAATTACTGGATGAATGATTAAATATATAGCATTTAATATTGGACCAATAAATATTTAAAGGCTAAATCCAATTTTCCACAATGGTTCCCTGACCTTTAGTGGCTGCAAATTGGTTTGAAATCACCTGCTTCACCATCATCTTTTCCTGTGTGCATGTGTGCTTGTGTGTGTGTTGCATTCACAGGCAGATCTTCTATGTGAATCCCTGTTTCTGTCTCTCTCTGTCACTGCAATTCCTGACTTACTGTGAGCTAAAACTGGATAGGAAGTTGTATACACGTGCCACACGAAGTCAAGGGAAGTTATTTTGGGATTAGCACAAAAACACCTCAGAACAATGATACAGAAATGACAAAAGAGCAGAATGTTGTAAGAATCAATCAGTTGTGACAGGTCTATTGTGGAAAGTACTTGAGTCCAAGAACAGGGTGAGGCTTAACAGTCCGACAAAAGTGAAGGAAGAGGAAAAAACAGCGTGTAAAAGTATGTGTGTGTGTTTGTTGGGGTGGGTGGGGTGTTGCATAAAAGCCACCTCATGACCACGATTCAATTTGATCTGCGATATGAATCAAATTTTCCCACTGCAATACTTCAGGTACAGTGATCCTTCTCTTCACGTGCAGTGTTTACTTGTATTTCTTGAAACCACCAACTTCAGGATACTGTGGCTCTAATGAGCTGAGATGGCATTCCATTTTAGTTAAAATAAATAAGAAATGCTTAATATAAAAACAAACTCATAAACAAACACAGAATGAACTCTGGATGTTGGTTTTCCTGCATGCCACAACTAAAAAAACAAAATAATTTATATTCTTTGTCCTGGCAACTTATCCCCATTAATGCCAATGTATTCAAAGTATACAGTGTTTTTACAGTTTTTCTGTGCCCATCTCTGAGAGATGAAGAGGGACAAAACTGCTTTTATCAGCTGTCTGAGTGCTTGGTGAAGTAGTTTGAATTGCGGACCACAAATTACAGTTGTGTGTTCATTTGTCACACTCGAACTGTGTTTTGGCTGCTCTGGCTGAACTTTTCCAATCATCTGCGTTTCCCTAAGTCTTGAGATCCCTAAAGGGCCATCACACACAACTTCAGTGTAGCCCGACAGCACTGGTCGTACAGGCCGGACGAATGATGCAGAATGCAGATGACTGATGGTTCATTAAGTCCTAATATATGTAACAGCAATAGAAGCAGACAGAGATAGATGCTGAATTCTTCCACACTTGGCTCAGACTTCCATAACTGCTAATGACTTGTCAGCTCATCTGCCAGAAAAGTGCCACTGCTGCACCTCACGCCAGGAAAAGGATCTCTCCTCGACCCCGCACCGTATCCTTCTATCAAACTAACTATGTCTTTAACACCCTTGTCAGACAGGATGAGCTGCACTTTTCCCCCTCGTATGTACATGACTACAGAGTCTGCATTTAAATGAGTAAGAGAGAAGAGATTAGTGTGCACGACCAGAAACACGACATATTAAACATTGATTGATATGATCACTGGTTACCCAAATGACAGCATGTGGAGGAGGGAATGACCAGCAAGTTAATAACACAGGATCAACTCACACTAGACTTTGTGTCTCAGCTCTCTCTTCGGAGAGCTGAAAGCATGTTCCTTCTGCTAGCTCACCATTGACATCGCCCTGACAACATAAATAACTTGAGACATACTGTACACACACCTGTAAAGCTTTGTGACTGCATCTTGCTCTATCGCGGTTAAACATATAAAAAAGTGGCATCTATGTAGTTCCCGTTACAAAAAGTGTCACTGGGATCACATTTTGCCATGACAACACACACACACACACACACACACACACATAGACAACGTTGATGTTGTAGGTGTTGGGTTGATGAAGGTGTGGCATCTCACCTGACAGGAACAAAGTACTCATTGCCCCTCTTGGATGACCCTATAGGAGTAAACATGAGAAAGAGCCCTGGTGGCCTTGTTTGAGTTAATCGATCACAGTTACTGCATGTCTTCTTTTATTGTTTTTTCACTGAGTAGTCTTGCAGTTAAAATGGACTTTACACATCAAAATCAGTTCAAGAAAAAAAGTCTCAGAAAAAACCTGTGTGAACCTGTGTCATCTCTTGGCTTATTTTAGAGACAATAAATCACATAGAGTGGAAAACTTAATTTCAGCCGACAGTTTGAAAGATGAAAGATGTTATTGTTGGGCTTTATTCGAAGTGTATGGTCCAGTGTTTTGGACACAAACAAGGGATCCTGCATTGACCATTCATGCTCTCAGTTTGTCTCTGGAACTCTCAGGAGAGCAGTCTTCATGTTTGCTCAGGTGCCTTGTATGAAGGACAAACAAGTTGAACAATCTAAAAACCAACCATGGTCATTTTAAACTGCTGATTCAGAGTCAAAACAGAAACCTCTGAGCCAAAAACAGACCATATCTGATTACATATAAATTAAAGTAGATGTAGTGTATTGGCAGTCATTGGGTCCCCTAGGGGCCTTTGCTGTGTTAAATCACTACTCTTATCTCCTCTCTCATACTGTGGCCTGTATAAACAGTAGCACATTTTGGGAGGCTCTGCAGTGTTTGTTCAAGGTTTCATTAATGACAAACAGTTTGGCCAGTTTGCGGTCACCAGCCTCTTTAGTCATCCCATATAACTGTATATGTGTGTGTGTGTGTTCAGGGTCAGAGTGGTAGAGACAGACATGTAGTAGTTAGAGTTCAGCGAAGGGGAGTGAATGTAAACACGGAAACTCTTCACAAGTCTATTAAAATGCGTTTGTGTGTGTGTTTGTGTTTGCATCGTGTTTCGGAGCTTATCATTGCAACATGTTTCTCTATATGTGGATAAAAGAAATTCCATACTTTGAAATGTAAAGCCATATTAAGCACGGATGGAATCTGAATTTCAAAGAGTAGCAGACTGAGCTCAGATTCCCACAGGGAACATTTAAAGCATCAAAGCTTCCGGGTGTTCTGACATTACCCAGGTTTGTTAGGTAGGGACAGCGAAGAAACAAAGAAATCTGGATTCTTTTGGAGGAGATCAAATGTAAAATGTAACATTTTGTAATTTAAGTACACAAAACATGAAGCTAAAGCAAGCAGCCAGGTATCCTACCCGGACATAAGGACAAACAGGAAAAAACAGCTAGCTTGCATTGTCCTAAGGTTAAAAAATACACCTACATTAATAACACATCTGATGAATTAGATTTTTAATGAGGTGTTGTGCCGGACTATTTCTTGGCCGGGAACAGTGACTTCCTGGAGTCTAAGCTAGTTGTGAGGTTTCATATTGTTTTTATGTTCACTATTTCTGATCTTAGCACCCTTTAATGAATACTATTTCCCAAAAGCCTAGACCATCATAGGTCGAACAACATGGCTTGAGTCCATTGTTGAATCAAGGATCTAAGGTTAGTTCAGACACGTCCGTAATAAACAGCAGGGCAAAGAGTACTTACAGCTGCTGTGAACTTCATATTAGCTAACTTCTTGTCCGTTTTGCACTTTGATACCCCGTCCCGCCTCTTGACTTCACAACGTGAACGCGTAGCAAACAGGAGGTTTCTGCTCTCTGCTCTCCTAGCAGACAGGACCGCCTCTTTATGGAGTTCTCTGTCCTGATTGGATAAAGTAAGCAGGGATACCAGAAAATGTCTTTTCTCTTCTACTGCATGAGCATGGGGAGACGAGACATGGGCTACTGACCAAACACTCTGCAACAGATCGCTGTTGGAATTTAGAACTATCCAAATTTATTTATAGAGTTTACAGAAAAATTAGAAGAGATTGCGTTGGTAAATATAATCGATATGGATGAAATTAAGTTAAAATAAATGTGGTTACATGGACAATTTTTATACAGTCCAAATGAAATCAATCTGATGAGTGATTCCAAAGTAACTTCTTACATGGATGCTAAAAGATTATCCAAGTATTTAATCAGAATACCACTTTTACAAAGTGTTTCTCCCCTTTGCAAATCGCCTAAATGTGCTGGAAATATAACAGAACACAATTCAATTTGTGAATTCAATTTAAGTCCCCTTTATTGATCGGTGCATCAGACTGTACTTCAACATTATTCATTTTTAAACACCCGCCAGTGTGGGTAGTTTCTTTTCCTTAGGCCAACGAGATGTAGCCTACTCAGCAGTTACCATCTGCTTTGAGCTGATCACTGTACGTAAGCCTATTGGTTCAATCACTACTATTTTATCTGCCATAGATTACATACATGGCATAACAAACACTCTAGCCTGCTACTCCTCGCAAGTGTCTCACTTTAAAAAGTCTGTGTGGAAACAAGCACTACATAATGATACTATCTTCACACCTGTCCCTTACAGCAGCCATATTGTAAATACCCTCATATCAATACAATAGGTAAAACATTCAAATGGATGATGTTTATAAAAAGGTCATATGGTTTGCTTTGACACTGCCAAAACCCAGCCCACAGAGCAGTGTGTATGTAATGGCCCACTTCTTATGAAGTTGTTTTCTCATGATAAATGTTCTCGTTATCTTGGGAAAACCAATTTGTTTGTTCTATGATAACGACATAAGTAACTCGTTATCTCTAGAAAACAAATAACTTGTCACAGAAAAACTGAGGAAATATTTTGTCTGACCCATGGCTGTTTAGGGCTTCCGCAGAGAGTAACGTTCATGAAGTAAAGTTCATTTTTCTTCCAGCTCTGGTTGTCAGTCAACATTACAGAACATAATCACCAAAAACAGAGGTCAGTACCGCAGATTGCCTCTGCAGTCAGGTTGATAAACAGGTGTGAGGATAAATCCACTTTTTTATCCCAAAAGTTAGTTAGTAATCTCTGAGCTCTCCTCTCGGTGGTACAGAGTTCTGGATCAGAGCAAAACTCCAGATGTTTGTTCTACAGAGGTTTCTGGAGCAGCGGCTCCCCACTCCACAACATCTTTGTTTTTTGTTTTTGATAGAGAGCCCCCTTGCAGCAGAAGTTACATATTGTACGTTTAAATAAAAACACTGGTGTATACGTGTGAGTCTTTCTGTCTGCCTGTATTACATGCACTTGAATGCATTTGAACACCTGCACATTGTTAATGCTGATCTATCTCAGGTTTATGAGGAAGCATGAATAATCAATTAAGACACCTGCACTCAAGTACAATCATTGCCAATTTCATTAAAAAATCCCTTTTGCTTATGATGCACGAGAGATGGTCTAGAAAGTGTATGTGTAGGAGAGGGAGACATACTGTACGTGTATGTGGGAGGAAAGATTACGAGGCTCATCATCAAGTGTAAACATTAATTAATTGGGGTCACTGTAATGAACTCTGCGTGAAGTACATATGACTGCAGTGTGCACGCCTCTGAATTAATCATGCTGTTACACTTTAGTGTCCCCCAAGTTCTCCTCAACATTTCGCTGCCAGCGGAGCCACTTCACATGCTCTCAGATGCTTATTATTATGTCTGTTTAAATCATCAACATACTTGATGCCTGTGTATGTACAGTTGAGCCCTTTCTAAAAGTTATACAGATTTTTTAATGATTATTTTTTAAAATCAGTATGACTATAATAGTGAGGCTCTGAGGCCAGTGATGTTAAAAGATTCGTACAAATAGACCAGGAATCTGTGTAGAATTGAGACTGCCAATAAGCCAAATCAACATGAATTAAATGAGACAGTGTGCATAGATTAGTTTTATAGCCCACAGCTGCTGCAGCATTGACGCCGTCTATCCTCCTCATCCCTTCATCCTCTCTCTGTGTCGCTTGCTTAGTCTGCTGATTTTCTCCTCACTCTCTGCTCTCTTAGTCCTGTTTCTCTGTACCTATTCATATTATCTCTCTCTAATAACTTTCTCAGCGTCCGAAGGGATCTGCCGACGCATGACGAGCAAGGAGGGAGCCTGAAGCAGTTTCTGTTCACACCTCCTCTTTACAATTATTGAAAAATTCAGCTGCACTGTGTTCACACTTATCTGTATCCTACATGCCTGCTTATATTTGTTCTTTTGTTTTTTTCTGTTCTCCCTGTTGAAATAATCATGTAATTTATTCTCTTGTTCTCTTCGTTCTTGCTGTGCATGCAATGGAAAATTCAGCAGGCTTTGACAAGGAGGTCTCGTTCCCTGAGTGCATTTATCTCCTTTTTTGTCAGTGAATGAAAACAGGTGGGGGGGCTCTTAATATGTGTAATCAAAGGGAGGGTGCATGACCTCCTGTTTGTGATTTTCATAAGATGATGATTAATGCAGTTATACTTTCCTTTGAAAAGCCCATTCCCAGATAACTTAAATGAGGACCTGATGTCTCTGATTTTATCAGACTTGTGTTGTTTTTAAAGGTGTAATTTGTAGGAAAAAGCCAGAATTTGGAGGTAGCTCCAAAACAATAGGGGGCAGCAAATCCTCTTACTGCTGCTCACTATAGTGGACATGCTACTCTCAGTTACTGGGCTGTAGCGTCGAGCTTCCTTGCTAGTTAGTGTTACCAAATAGCTCACTAAGCTGTGCTGAGCTAAGTGGCCGTATTGGTTGCATTGATTTAATAACAGTACCTAGACAGCTCCGCCCCGCCTCCAATCTGGGCCAGTGGCCACTTGCAGTATTGCAGGGAAAAATTCCCCAGCTGCACAAAAAGCATTCCCCCCACTGACCACCATTATAAAAGAGTTGTCTGTAAAACTGTTGACAGGACACCAAGAAATGCAAACAAGGTCGATTATGACTCTTATGATACTGTTTTATTATAAATTGTGTATGTAGTATTATAAATTTTTGATCCATGGAGATTTTATATTGGTAAATCGTTCCTCCAGCTGAGAAAAGCAATATCCGTGACGTCATCACAAGGTAAGGTCTATGCAGGGAGTGGGAACTTGCGGGGCCAGCAGGGAAAAGTCTACTGCGTATATTCAATGGGCCGCATAACCAGAAAGTAAATGCAGAAGCCAGACATTTTTTTCCCATATGCATGAGGTGAGCAATTCGCATTGGTTTGAATGGCCACCTTTTTTGCTAGTTCTTACTAAAATTCATGATTGGCTGACTGGAGTCAGCTTGCCCGGCAACCTTGGATGACAGGGGGTAGTCACGGTTGACAACCGGCTTCCCAGTGAACATGACTGACTCCAGACTGGGACTTAACACAGCCACTGAGACTGAAAGATGGCAGTTATTAGATGCCAGTTTGAAGACAAGGGATAAAGTACGGAAGTGATTTACAGCGGCTCTTATCTGGACCATGAGGAGGAGACACAGCTGTAGAGGCACAAAGTTTCAGACGACGAGAGAGGGCATCTGCAGAAAAAAATGGTGCAGCTGGAAAATCATAGCTTACACAATGAATTGAGGATTTTTTTCGACCAAACCTTAGCTGTTTGTGGAAACCAAGACAGTTTTGATGAGTTTTATTTGGTTTCTTTCCAGTTTGAATTAAGTGTGTTTTCTGTTTAGTTTAATGAGGCAATTCTGTTTGTCTTGAATTCAGGCGTGTAGGGTTGCAATTTCCCCTTTAGTAAGGAAAATAGGTGGAAAATTATCTCCTGTCTTGATATTTTGTGAGTTTATGAGCTTATTAAGCTAAGTAGCGAAGTCACCACTTTTACAACTCTTTTTAAAACGGGTGCATCTTGTGGTATTATGAGACAGGATAGGGGTGGGATAGCTGGTTAGCACGCTAACTACAGTAGACATCTCTGCAACACAGTAGATAGACGTCTTTGACATAACGTTAGCACTGCCAACAAAGTTAACTAAACTAAATTCATATAAGAGCATGTGTGAAGATATTCTATACCCTGAATCATAAATTGCATTAAAAAAATCACACCATCTGAGAAGATACAGTTAAATAGACCCAGAATTAATGAGACTGGCTGAGAGATAAGGGTTCAAGAGGGTTCAGTGCTTGGGGAAAAAGTGTCTGAGTGCTTTGAGGTGAAAATGTGCTATAGTGGTATAAAAAAAGGAATTTCTTAAAAGACACATGGTCTTTCCTTCTGTTTCATCTTTGTTTTTCTGCATTTCTGTCTCCTTGCTTTTTACTTCTTTCAATTCCCTGATTTAAATCGTTTCTTTCATCGAACCAAATAAAATGTGTAAGAAAAAAAAAAGAATGACCATTTCTGTGCAAACGGCCCTTTCTTATTTTCACTAGCACAAATGTGAAATGGACCAAAGCCAAGGTGAAATTATTTGGACTTGATGACATTCACTGACTTTCTCAAATCATCTTTTTCCTCACCTACCAATTTTTCCTTCTACTTTCTTTCTCATCAATTCCATAAGTCTTCCTCTCAATGAGCCATAAAAAAGGCTCTATGAGCACTTCATGCTCGGGTTAATGGAGCATGTAAAATGTTGGGTACCTTGAAGACAAGATGACAAAGCAAAAGGTGAAACTTGAAGCCTGGTGTTTTGTAACATGAGGAGGTCCACTGTCAACTGGATTATGCATAAATCTTCAATAAAAAGGAAAAAAAGCAATGAACTTGTTGGGGACAACTTCGCAAATTCGATTTTTGCGTTTCTTGTCCTTTAAACTGGACTGACTGATATGAAAGAAAAGATAAATTTATTTGCTACCTTTTAGGTACATAGGTTTCTTCAGCATACTCTATACTCTAATACTCTAATAATGTGTCTAAGCTTGAGAGAAATACAAACTATCTCTATAAGATTGCCAAAATATGAAACAGAGCCAAATGGTCATCAGTAATGGCCTACGATTAAAAGCTGGAAGCTGGATGAGCTGTTTATTGCTCTACCCACTCAGTGCCAAGTTATTTATCCATCCCACCAATGGGATATGTAGTCATAATGGAATCTGTGGTAATTGATGGGAGCAGCAAACTAATATTTGTCATATTCATCAAAGAAACAAGACTAGGAATCTGCAACTATGCCTCTGTAAGGCCGCAGATATGCCAATCTGCATACAACATTAATGCTGTTGTGTTGACGTTAAACAGGTGTAATGGAAAAACTGTTCAGCACTAACCACAAAGAACAACTGAGGTTGATGTGAGCATTTTGATCAAAAACCAAAGTATAGACAATTTTAACATTTTGACTTGATGACTGTAGGCCTAGATTAAAGTCAAGGGATGCTACAATTCATCTGGAGGGAGGCATGAATGTCTCCACCAAATTTCATGGCAATCCACCCAATAATTGTCAAGATCTTTCAATAAAGAAGTAAAAAGTTAAACCTCACGGTGATTCATGGAAAGGTCAAATTAAGGAGAATGACATCTCCTTCGCACCACTGATATCTGTACCAAATTGGTGCTAAACCATATAGTAGATTTAAACAGGGTCAGTAAAACTTTTGGACTGCTGGTGGTGCTAAACGAAAAGTCTGAGGCTCACCTAAGTATTTGAATGTATTCTGTCTGGACCTTGAATACTTACCTGTTTACCACAGAAATCTTTCTTATAGTTGTCCAGATATATTTTACTCCAACCGATAAAGGCCAACTTTTTGGTGGTACTACAGAAAGAGTCAGGGAGTCATCAAAGATACTAGGATTCCTCCTCTGGGGACACTGAATGTTGACTAAACAGTACAAAAATTTCATAGCAATCGATCCCACAGATCTGACAGATTGACATTGCCATCCCCATAATCAGTGAATGTAAGTTCAGGAACAAGACCACGCCACTCTCCCCCCACTCATTTACCACCTGGGCCATGCTAATTCAACCACCTATGACTCTCTAATTCTCTGAATCAGAGTTCAATGTTCCTCACAGCAGTGGATGAGAAAGAAATTATAAATACTGTTACATAATGTGCAAATAAGACATCTAAGGACTGTGATGATATTGATATGACTGTTGTGAAAAGAGTGACTGAGGGGATTTCAAAACCATTAACATACATCTGTAACCTATCATTTCAAACGGGTACATTTCCAGACAAAATGAAAATAGCAAAGGTCATACCTCTGTACAAAACTGGGAACAAACACCAATTCACAAACTACAGACCTGTGTCATTACTATCTCAATTCTCTAAAATTCTAGAAAAACTTTTCAATAACCGACTGGACAGTTTCATAAATAAACACAAATTACTCACTGAAAGTCAATATGGATTTAGATCCAACAGAGCAACATCACTGGCATTAATCGATTCAGTTGAGGAAATTACAAATTCAATAGACCAAAAAGAGTATACAGTTGGGATATTCATAGACCTAAAAAAAGTTTTTGATACAATAAACCATGATATATTATTCAAGAAACTAGACCGGTATGGCATCAGGGGAAAAGCATTAGAATGGATCAAGAGCAACTTAACTAAAAGGAAGCAGTTTGTGAAATTGAGTGATGCTTGTTCAAAGTGTTTGGACATTACCTGTGGCGTCCCTCAGGGGTTAATGTTGGGCCCCAAACTCTTCATACTT
The DNA here is from genome assembly GCF_040436345.1 of Pagrus major. NCBI lineage: Eukaryota > Metazoa > Chordata > Actinopteri > Spariformes > Sparidae > Pagrus > Pagrus major. The sequence continues at coordinate 25,951,788 of NC_133215.1, read as the reverse complement.
TATATCAATGACATATGCAAGGTATCAAAAGTTTTGAAGTTGGTTTTGTTTGCAGATGACACAAATATTTTTTGTTCTGGCAGTGATCTACAAATTTTAACACAAGTGATTAATACTGAATTGAAAAAATTAAAAGCATGGTTGGACAAAAATAAACTATCATTAAACCTGAGCAAAACAAGAATAATACTTTTTGGCAATCATAGAACAAATGTACAACTAGAGATACAATTAGATGGGGTTAGTATTGAAAGAGTAAATGAAATCAAATTTTTAGGGGTGATCATTGATGACAAGATTAGTTGGAAATCACAAATTAAACATGTACAAACCAAAATGTCAAGATTCATCGCAGTATTAAATAAAGCAAAACAGGCACTGGATCATAAATCACTCCGTATTCTATATTGTACGTTAGTTCTTCCATACCTCATTTACTGTGTAGAAGTCTGGGGCAATAACTATATGACTACAATACATCCACTTCTAATTTTACAAAAGAAAGTAATACGGATCATTCATGGGGCAGGATACAGGGATCACACAAACTCACTATTCTTACAGTCAAAACTCATAAAATTCAAAGATATTGTGGATTTTCATACAGCACAAATATTATTCAAAGCAAAAAATAATCTGCTACCAGAAAATATTCAGAAACTATTCACTGGAAGGGAAGGGGGTTATAATTTAAGGGGAAAATTTAAATTCAAAATACTGAAGGCACACACAACAGGAAAAACTTTTTGTATTTCAATTTGTGGGGTTAAATTATGGAACAGTCTGGAGGGGATGCTCAGGGAATGTCCAAACATAAACCAGTTTAAAAAAAAATATAAGGAGATGATTTTTACAAGGTACAGAAATGAGGAGGGTGTTTGAATATCACTGGGTGTATATTGTTTATTTATTTTGTTATTTATGTATCTTTGTGTTATCTTCAGTAGGTGTAGGGCATATGTATGTGTATGTATGTATGTATGTATATATATGTATATATGCATATATGTGTATATATGTGTGTGTGTAGGTCTGTGTGTATGTGTGTATGTATGTATATGTATGTATGTTTATATATGTATATATTGCACTCTGTGTCATCTTCAGTATGTGTGTGTACATTATATATTATAACAATATAAAGAATAATATATTATAAATTATATTTTATTAGGATAAATATTTTTGTAATAGATTTATGTTTTGTTAGATATAGAACAAAGGAAATTGAAAAATGACAAATGGAAGTTATTATTATTGTTATTATTATTATATTGATAGAAGTCAAAGTATTTCAGTGGTATTATTTATTAAAAAGGGGTGGAATAAAATAAGTTTATACTTCCTCCCACTCCTTTTTGGATATGTAAACAGAATTTATAGTTTTCAGTTTATGTTTACTTTGTACATGATAATTTTGTTTTTTACATGTTCGAAATAAACTATCTAAACTAAACTAAACTAAACTAATTCAATCACCTGTTCAGACCTATATAGGAGAGTCTAACCCTTTCTGCCTAGTTCGTCTCAAGTTCTTACAACCCTCCCCCCCAAACCCTGTTCCTCTCTTCTGTCCTCGCTCATAGGGTCGCACAGTGGTGGGTAAAGGTGGTAATTGCCCACACCCTGAGTCTCAACCCCCCGGGCTCCTAGATGGTCCATCCACTCCATCAGCCCGTTCGACAAATGTGTACCTTACCCATCAGAATCTACTTTGATCCTTAATGGTGGATCAAAGTAGAAGTGTATGTCTAACTAAGCTTGTTAATTACCATTGTGCTTGAGTGTTTTGTGATTTCCTCTGTGTTTCTTTCAATGTGATTGACTTAGAAGCAACACCTTGACATGAAACATGTCTTGTTATCAGGAAGGTGTCCCAGGGGCTCAGTCACAGTTGTTCTTTCCATTTTGTTTTCCATTTGTATCATCTCCTCACCTCCCCTCTCCCGTTAATGTTGGTACGAGCTCTATTACTCAACTGAACATTTGTCATTTCCAAGCAGCAAGGTAGACAAAAACACCCTCAGAGTTCATTGTGGCAGCTACCTGTAATCGTTCAGATGATTGAATTAAAGATAACTTCCTCTCCAACCAACCACAGTGTCAAAGCCAAATTATTTCTCAACATTCATCAGTGTTGGTGGTTTTGCCCATAAAGCAACTGCAGATTAAAGTGGCCAGACGTTTGTGAGGCAGCAGATAGAGCAAATATTTATTTGAGATGCAAACTGCATGCCTCCTTCCCTTGCTGTCTTTACTTTCTGAATTTGTATGTGTGCTTATGTTTTTTGCAGTATATTCGCAGGTGTGAAAAAATAACTGAGCTGATTAACTGAGCATGATGCACCTCAGAGTGTCCCCTTTGTAGCTTTTTACCAAATAATGCAGTCCTGAGAAAAGACTAGTGGAGCCGTTCACGCAACACACATGCAACCATTGGAATTCCCGGGTGATACGAGTATAAATGGAAGCGATGAAGCGTTTTTTTCCCCAAAATATTTAGACACACTTAAAATCATTTGAATAAACAGATTTGATTACTTCAACACAGGTCAGTCGAGACGGGACCCAGGCGGTTCTAGAGCTTTCCTTTTTAGTGCTGAGCTTGCTGCCAGGAGTAGTAAAAGTAAAGAGATTAAAAATAACATCTGTTCAGTGGTTGAGAAAAACTGCAATTCATTTATAATTTCCTGTAGACTGAAAGAGGTTTCCACTTACTGTGATAGCTTTATTCACAATCATGTTGTTACCTTTCCTTTAGAGCAATCATCTTTTCTTCTATATTCAGATTTCCCTTTTTGTACATTCATCCATCATTTCAACTGTGTGTTCATAATGGAAAGTTCAACGTCTGCTGGAGAGATTGAGGGACACAGCAGTGGTTTGATTAAAGGAGGACCAAGACAAATAAGAGAGGAGAGAAGGAGGAGGGGGTTGATAGGTATGAAAAGTGCAAAAAATAGAGGGAGACACACCTGACTTGTTTTCTGTAATGAAAAAGCTGTAAGACGAAACAGGAAACAGGAGCTAAAAGTCAACAGAGAACTCACTGAATTCTTCTGGATGCAACCATTTGGCTTCAAATCTCAAATACAAGTAACTCATTTTCTTTAATAAGACCCTTCACACAATGCTGCTTTTTTTAAAACATCCCTCATTTTTTTGAAGGCTGTACGTCACCAGGTTCTAATGCCGCTGGCTATTTATCACCCAGTGAATAATTCATGTGCATGTGAATTAATAATAGAGTAATGCCATTTTGAAGTTGAGCTCTGGAAATCTGTATGTGTTGCCTATCTATGCACGTGTGTGTGTGTGTGTGTGTGATTGCGTGAACTGCTTTGCCTGCAATTAAATTGATCATGCAGACTCTCGCGCACACACTTCTCATGTTCACACCCCTTCACGGCGACTCAAGGCACGCGTTTTTCTCGGTGATAAGACCTGAGATGATTTGAAAGCCTTTGTTTTTAATCTCTGAGAAAGAGAAAGTTAGAAAGAGAGAGACAGAGATGAGGAAGCAGTGACGTCTGTATGCTGTGTTGACATGACGGCTCCCTTAAGACATATTTCATGATGGAATTAATTCCATCTTCATTTAGGCTTGTTTATTTGGATGATAATTATTTGTTGTTATTGACTTCCTAATGGCAGTAATTATGATAATGGATTTACATAAGAGATTCTGGCAGTGTGTTATAAATGTGCAAGGCTCTATGTGTGTGCGTGCGTGTGTGTGTGTGTGTGTGTGTGTGGGCCTACGGCCATGCTGGATTATACATATAATATACACTTATAAGTCTGTATCATCTTTTTCTTCTTTTTTTCCTTCCTCTTTGCTTGAAGCAATTCTCTATAACAACAGACATGAACAGCATTGTATCTCAAAGCGCAAGCAGAAGAACGGCGTACAATGCTTCACAGCTTTTTAATTTGTGTGCACATGTCAGTGCACTGCTGTAGAAAGAGAGATGTGGGCATTGTGAGATGACTCAGAAGCAGTCAGCGAGGAAGAAAGATGATTAGTTTAATTGTGTCAGTAAACAGCATACAGTGGTATTAAACTGCGCAAATTACAAAATGCATTTAGCACCAATTCCCTGGCATGAATCCTCAATAATTTTGAATTATGAGTGGCTTCCCATGGCTCAAATCGTTTTCAGAACATAAAACAGGTGGTCAGTAGATAAAGAAACCAATTAAGGTAATAAAGGCAGCACAGTGGCTGAGTGGTTTGATTTTTAGCATGGTTTTAATTGTCTCTCAGGTGCTCCACTTTCCTACCTTAATCCAATGACACAGAGATTTTAAATTGTCCTTAAAAAAGAACAAGGAAGAAGGAATCATAGCAGTGAGAACTGAGAGAAAACCATGTGATGTTTGTGACTGGTGCTGTTTCCAACGCCGTTATCAAGTAAAGCAATCACTGTCAACTATCCGTGCGATTACAGCAAAAAGGAAGTCATCTTTTCAAAGTCAAGCCCACAATGTTTTCTACAGATGAAACAAGAGGCATCCTTGTCCGATGAAAAGCATCTGACTGTGCAAATTAAAACCAATCCAGCCCGGTTGCTATGGTTATGGTGAGTAAGAATTTCATTGTCACAAAAGATGAGTCTGGTCGAGATCCAATCAACGGCTCGACAAACCGCATGTGTGCGCGTGAGCAGTTTTCACTTGTATGTCGCATGATTGATAGACTCATAGGTCTTGTGCTCCCTTCTCTACCTTGTGCTTGTAATTTTTACCTCCACCAAGAAGGTTATGTTTTCACCCATGTCCGTTTGCTTGTTGGATATTTTAAAGGCGACCTCAGGACAATTACCAGCCATGTTTGTGGTGACAAAACCAGATGTTTTTAACAAGACCTTGGGACATAAGTCAAATCATGATCTTTTCCTTACCCTAACCAAGTGAATATATGCACTGCCTTGTCACAAGATAGTATTGAAAATTAAAACAAAGTTTCAAAATGTAATGTTGTGATCAATGTGATCAAACACATGCACGTAAAGGTGTCATTGATAACATTCAGTCACATCCATCTCCTCCCTATCATTGCATTCACATCACAACACCGCTGTTGTTCGAATCATCTTTCCCGTCAGGTGGTTGCCAGTTTGTTGTAGCTAATGTTGCCAGTTAATGTTAACACCACTAATGCTAGCTAGCTAGCATTAAGCCAATACAGTATCCTGTAGAAATGTTTTATTTGTCTACAAAAAAATGTCAATATGACCTTTATGACTGAAGTCTGGAACTTCATCATGTTTTAATACTTTATATTGCAATCAGTATAAACTGTGCAGTGATTATATTTATAGTCAAAATAGCTAGACAGGAAAGTCTGGTCCGGCCTGGCCAACCCAGGCTTGAATGCCTGAAAAAATAATATACTGGTGCAAAAATCCAATAAATTCAATATTGCCAGTCCTGCTCATTGATTTGCATCATTGCCCACATTGGCCTAATACACCTGGAGATATTAAAGGGGTAGTTACTTTGGTATGAATTATACAGCTTCATTTCTGATGGGTAACACATTTCTATCATCTCAGGTTAGATATGATCGCATCACTTAAACTTAATGCAGCCTACAACTCAGAGTGTGACCAAGAAAACCAATGAATGAGCAATCACCCCATCAGTCTCCACGCTCTCCTTTTTCCATATCGTAAACCATATTATTGATTCAGGTATTATTTTCATTTGGTCGTATTTTCATTTACAATTTCATTTTTTATGATATAAAGAACAAAATTTAAAATGGGTGATTTTTCTTTAGTTTTCTGGGCTGACAAACACCAGCGCTGAATATGTAAAGGAGAGGAATAAATCTTCCTAAGACATCCGTATGCCACATGCACATGCAAACACACTGCACACCCACCAGAACTCCTCATTCCCTCAGTACGCTATTGTCTTTGCCTCTTCTGTCATATTGAGTAGCAGCGTTGGCCAACAGCCAAAAGCACTTTCCAGGTTCTTATCTAATCCTTCTCTGTCATATAGATAAACAAGTAAATCGATGCTTCTGCAGGTTTCTACCGCTTTAATTCATGTAGCACTTAACTTTTATTCACCTTCAACAGCAGCACTGATTTACTGGGTGTGAATATGCACTCTACATAAACATGCAATAAAACAGACTTTTATAATGTTATGATCTTTATGACACACCGGGAGTAACACAATAAATTATGTTGCATTACGCAGTGAATCAAGTTGTCTTTTTTTCCTCTGCTGCTGCTTTGATCCAATTTTTACTTGAAAATTGTTTTTTTTTTAACTTTTCTGTGTGTGTGTGTGTGTGTGTCCTTTCAAAGTGCTGAGCACCCTCTTCAGTGATCTAGGTGTTTCCGACAGGCCCGACTAGTTTTATGACTCTCAGTAATGAGAGTGAAGGTGTCTGCCAGCTCTTGCATAAAATGACAAACCGCAAATGTTCACCTCTGTGTAACATATTTCAATAACCGTGAGATTTATGAGCAGTAAGAGTGTGTGTGTGTTTTACAACTGTGACATTTCACCAAGCAAACTGGGAGGCAACGGTTGGTAGCTAGGACTGATGTAAAGCAGGAGATGCACGGATGATGGTCACAGCCATGATGTGGGTGGCTGATACTGAGTAAGACGAGTGTCACATATGGGAATGTGACCTGAGGCGTTGTCGGTTCGATGGAGCATTTTTGAATGCAGTGCGTCAGGATTTGTTCTTAGAGAAGGACAATATGCTCTGCACACTTCATATCCTCCTGTGCAAAGGAGGAAGCAATCTCAGAAGCAGCATGTCAAGTGTGTGTGTGTGTGTGTATGTGTGTGTGTGTGTGTCTTTAATTTGTCCAGTGTCCTCCTCAAGCATTCAAAACTGTAAAAACTTAATGTGTTCCTGAAATGAAAGATCTATATTTAAAAAAAGAAAAAAATGAGAGAACAGGTGAGACACCATCTGTATTAAGCGAATCAGCCTGAGAGGTTTTTTTGCCATATGTGTTCTTTATTATTCCTCTATTGAGAGCAATCCACAGGGTAAGTTGAAGGAATGCTCCATTTGCATCTTGTAAAAAGAGCAAAAAGAGCCTAACTTGTTATATGTTAATGCTCTGTGTAGTTTTGGGGAAGATATTTTAATCAGAAGATAAAGATCTTCATTGACTGACTTTTTTAAAATGCCTAAACAAACAAACTCTCTTTGTTTTAATGACTGAATAAACAAACTGACCTTAAAGGACAACACAGTCTCATACTGTTTTACTTTGTTTATATGTGGCGGACACTGCCAACTTTCTAGCTTAAAACAGTGTTCTGGGACCTTATTTTCCTCTGAGAACAGCTTGTTTATGTCATGGAAAAAATAAATATTTCTGAGTTTGTATAATTACTTCATTAATATAGTCAATATTAAAACTCTGAGTTTGAATTACTTCTCCAAAACTACACAGTGCACCTTTAAGAGAATTTTTATCAGTTTGATTATTTTCAATCAGAATATTAGATAGCTTCTATTTTATGCATTTAAGATGGAAACAGTAGTCCACTCAGACTTGGGACTCCCCTTTTTAAGGCTATTGAATATTGGTACCTGCAACTTTATAACCCATAAATTATAACACCAAAAATCCAGACAACAGGAGCCAGGAGCAGCGAAGATATCAGGGATGGGAGGCAACATGTGTGATCAGCTAAACAACAGAAGATCTCTATCGCCTCTCTGTGGATTTCAGATGTTACTACAGTAATGATGGCTGGATAAAGCCTTCGAGGGCAACCTCACTGACCACCACCAGGGTTGGGTGGGTTACTTTAGACATGTATTCAAATACAGTTACTACCTACCTGTTAAAAAAAAGTAAGTAACTCAATCCAAGTATCACAATATTACAATAATGTAACCTGATTACTTTCTGTTAAAGAATATGTATTCTAATTACTTCTTCTTTTCTGTAACTTTACCAGAATACAATTACCCATTTTTTTGTATCCTAATTACGTAATCCTTTTACATGTATTCCATTTCTCCCCGAGCTTGACCACCAGCCCCAACAAACACATATACCACACAGTTATCGTGTTGCCTTCAAGTACCATCAAACTAAACATTGTGTTTTATTTTTATTTTTCACAAAGACCTTGATTCCTAAAAAAGTTAGGATGCTGTGCAAAACAGAATGTGATGATTTGCTAATAATTTTTGTAATATACTCAGAACAAACAGATAACTAACAACATATTTTATGTTTTACCTCATCAATTTCATTGATTTTTGTAAATACTCTTATTCTGAATTGGATGCCAGCAACAAACATGTTGGGACAGGAGCAACAAAAGACTGGAAAAATTGTCAAATGCTCTAAAAACACCTGTTTGGGAACATTCTACAGGTAAACAGGTTCAGATATAATAGATATAATAATATCTGATAATACTGATTGGTTACTTACTGGTCAATTACTGGTTAGTTATTAACAGGTGTGTATCATGACCAGGTATGAAGGGGGCGTCCTTGAAAGGCTCATTTACTCACAAGTAAGGATGGGGCGAGCTTCGACACTTTGTGAAACACATGATTGTGTAAAGGATATTACTGCATGGGCTCAGGAACACTTCATAAAACGGTGGTCATTAAACACAGTTCTTTTGCAAATGATTGCATTCTGGCTCAGACTTCATTAATCCTCAGTGGACAAAGTCATATGTCACAGCAGCCCATAAACCGGTCTAAAGAGGAGGAAAACAGATTCATATTTAAAATGAATGGGAAGCAGAGAAAAAAGGTGTATACTTTTATATATTGAGACTGAGGCAAATAAACCAAGTTCTCGTTAGGCTACTGCAAGTTCCTGCATGTGACAACTGAGTTCATCTCTATCCAAAATGGTTAGGGTTAGTTTACAGCCAGGAAATCACTGATGAAAGCCACATAGACTCAACACAAAAGCCACACATTACTGCTCAATAACTACAGTCTGCTCTAAAATAAAGAAAAAAAACAAACTTAGTAATTTAGCAGTCTGGAATCAGGCTAGTTAACGACCCATATAGACTCTTCAGGGCCCCTGCACCTGGTTCTTGGGGTAATAAAAATAATATTTTACATGAAATATAAATATACTAATCAATATTTTTTGTGTAACAATGGAATGAAATTGCTATATGTATGTCAACAGGATTGTGTCTGCAGTTGTGTCTGTTTTGGTTTGATTGCCCCCAACTTTAAAGGTCGTATTGATAAAAACAAAATTACGAAGAGAAATCACTTTTTAACAATAACACATCTACAGAGCTTGTAGAGAGGTGCAGAATGAAAGTATCTCTTTTACTTCAACACTTTATTATGATTGTGAAAAAATAATTTGTTTATCTCTGTGTAAGAATTCTGACGGTTGGTTCCAGCTTCGAAAAAGGTTTGTGAGCCAATAGTATAACACCGTATGTATCACGTGGTATCTGTGATTCGTCAGCATCAAGAGTCTTGGTAGTTGCCAGTTACTGGAAAAAAACATAGAAATGGCTGAGTTCTACAATATGCGCCCAGCATAACGTAAGCTAACTAGCATTAGCGACATTTACTTTAGCTAGCTAGCATTAGCAAGTTAACGTTAGCGTTAGCAATGTTAATGATAGCAACGTTAATGTTAGCTAGCGTTAGCAACCTTAGGTAGTTAACGAACTGGACAAACACTTGAGGGGGCAGTTGATTCGAACAACCAGGTTGTGACGTGAATGCAATGGAAGAGGGAGATGAAAAATAACATCAGTGGCTGTGAAAGAGATACATTTCATTTTGAAGATGCAGACCAACAGCAGAGCTAAAAGAGGGTGAATATTGGACTTCAATTGTCAGGTGGATTGTCAGAAACACATCTCTAAACGAATGATAAATCATTTAGTTCCATGTTCGATGCTCAAGGCATCGTCTTGGCTGTCAAATTCCCCAGATCCCAATTCGATCAAATATCTGTGGGACACTCCTCTTGCACTTCACTTCAAATGAGTGTCGACCTGTGGAAACGAGAACGATGGCTGTGCCTGCGAAAACGTTCATCATCGCAGCTCAAACCAAGCAGGATTGGCTGGAGGTCACGGAGACAAAGGATTGTGTCTCATTGTACAGTTAATAATAAAATGGCAAATTATCAACAATCTATAAGTAGCAACAATGATCAGTTGTAAGACTGAATAGCACGTCAGGCTTGTGAATGATTAAAACAATCCAAACTATTGACTCAGACTGATATTATTTGTGAGTCTTGTGTTTCAATATATTTCAGACTGTGATATAATAATATCTGATAATACTGACTGGTTACTTACTGGTCAATTACTGGTTAGTTATTAACTGGTGGGTGTCATGGATGTAGCTGAAGGCCATTTGAGGTGAAGAAAAGACAACTGAATGAAAACAGATCTAACCAGCATCCAGCTGATACAAGACTGCTGCTCAGTAAGTGATCACATCAGATATCACCTCCTTATTTACCTGCAATGCTTTCTTTGGAAAACCTTGATGCCTGCAAGAACAAGTTGGGGAGTGCCATCACTTATGCTGACTATCAGCATTCTTCTTCCTTCCTCGCCCCCTTCAAGTCTGTTTTCAAACTTCCTGTCTCTACGGGCAACAGCACAAACACAATAAAGCTACTTCCTAATGATGGACATTTAATTGGGTTGTGCATTCAAAATATTCACTGAGGAAACTGAGGTCATGTGTTTTTCTCTCAGAGTTTGGCAGCCTTAGCAGTCTGGGAGATGAACATTCTAACGAGGTAGAAACACTTGTCATACATCAACATTTCATGTCGGACCAGGACAGAAAAACAGCCTCCGAGAAGACAGAGGCCAGTTTGACAAAGGGAATATAATACCGAGGCGGTTTTCTTGACAGGTTTGGAACTGGCAGCCTGGGATTGAGTCAGCAAGGACCACTTACCGAGCTAACAGGTAATTACAGTTAGTGCTTTAGCACCAAAGCTGCAGGTATCCGTCTACCAGGAAACTCCATTAATCACCTCGGTACTCTAACTGGCCTCCGTCTTTGTTCCTGAAGGCTGCGTACGGCCCTGGTCAGGAGGTCCATCCATCCATCCATTGTCTGTAACTGCTTATCCTTTGCAGGGTCGAGGGTGCTGGAGCCAATCCCAGACGACATTGGGCAAGCAGCGGGGTACACTCTGGACAAGTCGCCAGTTCATCACAGGGCTGAGATATAGGGACAAACAACCAGTCATGCTCACATTCACACCTACGAGCAATTTAGAGTGGATTGTAGGAGGAAGCCGGTGTGCCTGGAGAGACATTTTTAAGGAGATTACAAACACTAAAATACCTTTTTCTGCCACTGTTGGGCCTGATCCTGGTGTATAGGTGAGATACTTCAACAGAGATTCTGCCTTCATGGGAAATTTAAATAAATGATCCACAGGCAACCTAGAGATGCGTAATGTTTCATTTTTCATATCACGTGAAAATTGTGACTTACAGCCCCTTTAATCCTCAGCGAGAGGACAAATTCATGTGTCAGCAGCACACGACACAGTCGGAAACTGATAAATAACAATGTAATAGGAATAAATACAGCAAAATATTCAAAAGCTGTATAATTTTCCCCTCCGTGTCACAAGCGAGTCCATCTCTGGCCAGAATAAATGCAGAATTGAACCGTGTGCTGACCAGCATGTGGAGGAATGAATGAATATATCCAGAGTGTGGATGAAAAGGTGGAATCCTAAATAAAGTGGCAATGATCTGAAGACATCACAGAGCAGGAGTGCAGTGTGTCTGAGTCTGGGCTTTCATTAAGAAGAAACTTAATCTAGTTTGGTTAATCTGCCTACCTCGCAGGCCTGTCAATCCCACAACAACCAACAAGCCAGCCCAGGCAGGCCACATTTCCGGCCGTGCCCGGTTCCCGTTGCCATGGAGATGACGTCATGCTGCAGCACCGGGACGAACGGCGCAGGCGCGGGTGGTTAGGAAGAGCGAGACAGAGCTTCCGACGCAGCCAGAACTCCTCCGCCATTCAGCCACACCGTCGACTGTGGGCCAGGACCGAGCAGCATCAGAACCGGAGCCCGTCGTCAGCTTCCCCTCGTCAGTCCAACAGCTCTCCGTGAGACCCTTCCCCACACCGCAGCGACAACATGCGTGAGATAGTGCATCTGCAAGCCGGGCAGTGCGGGAACCAGATTGGAGCCAAGGTATGAAAAACACCCAGAGACCCCGTCGGCGTTAATACCTGTTAACCGTCGTCGGTTTTATGTGACTGAATTGAAGTGTAGCCGTGATGCAGCCAGAGGGAGGGCCGTGAGAGGACGGGCCGTCCGCAGGAACACTAACTAGGTCAACACGGTGGAGTGGAAAGTGTTGTATAAGACTGGTTAAAGGCAGCGTACAATAGCATCGTTGAGGATGGGCGGTGGCGAGCCGAGACATCCCCGCTGATGCCCTGTCAATGATGTGTGTGTGTGTGTGTGTGTGTGTGTGTGTGTGTGTGTGTGTGTGGTCAGGGAGAGAGAGGGGTGTGGCTCAGACACTGAAATCACTGGAACGCCGACAGACATGCAGTCAGTATTTTTAACACACACACACAAGGTCATATTAAACCATTATAATAATAATGTTTTAAGAAAAAGACATTAGGATGATATTTATCATCATCACTGCTTCAACTAATGAGTCCATTCTTCGAAGGTATGGATGAATCAGAGATGGATTTGGGGTCCATTCATGCGTTATTCTGAGGCTGCCGTGTTTTTAGCATTGATTAAGTCTTCCAGTGCAATCATTTAGTCGATGAAATAATGAAAACTGGCCATCACAAGGTGATGTCTTCGGGTTGCTTGCTTCAGTCCAAAATCCTTTACCAGGAGAGGCTGCAACAAGCAAATTGTTCGCATTTTTGCTTTGAAAAGGATTTGAGTGATCATTTGATCATCAAATTTGATGTCAGTTAACTTCCTGTCAATCAGCTAATTGATTAATAGACAAGTGAGATAATAAATTATCAGTAGTTTTTATGAACTGTCTTCTGCCCAATCAAATCCACCCACCTGTCTGTAGTTCTGGGAGGTGATCAGTGACGAGCACGGCATTGACCCGACAGGATCCTACCATGGAGACAGCGACCTGCAGCTGGACAGAATCAACGTCTACTATAATGAGGCTTCAGGTCAGGACCGTTCAAAATGTGTTACTGTGAGCTTGTTGTTCTAATAGTTCGCCTTCTCTTTTCTGAACATAAAATGTTCTGACATGTGCGTTCATGTTTCAGGAGGGAAGTACGTGCCGAGGGCCATCCTAGTGGATCTGGAGCCAGGCACCATGGACTCTGTCCGCTCCGGCCCCTTCGGACAGATCTTCAGACCCGACAACTTTGTCTTCGGTATATGATCAGCTACACTCACACTTATGTTGGTTATTACACAGGAAAAGGAAAGGTCATGTTAATTATCAGTATATTAGAGATTGGTGTTACATTCCATATAGAGATTTAGTCTAAATGATGAACCAAGACTGTTTGGCGGTAATCTAATTAACACCCTCCTTCCAGGCCAGAGTGGAGCCGGTAACAACTGGGCAAAGGGCCACTACACAGAAGGAGCTGAGCTGGTGGACTCGGTCCTGGATGTGGTGAGGAAGGAGGCTGAGAGCTGCGACTGCCTCCAGGGTTTCCAGCTTACACACTCCCTGGGTGGTGGTACCGGCTCTGGTATGGGAACTCTGCTCATCAGCAAGATCCGCGAAGAGTACCCTGATCGTATCATGAACACCTTCAGTGTGGTGCCCTCTCCTAAGGTACAGAAAAATGTTGCACTGTTTATTGGTTTTTGTTTTTCCTTTTCTGGCTTTTCATTCCCCTGATCTTTGCCTGTTGTGCCTCCAGGTGTCAGACACAGTGGTGGAGCCCTACAACGCCACCCTGTCTGTCCACCAGCTGGTTGAGAACACAGACGAGACTTACTGCATCGACAACGAGGCCCTCTATGACATCTGCTTCCGCACCCTCAAACTCACCACACCCACATACGGAGACCTCAACCACCTGGTCTCTGCCACCATGAGTGGGGTGACAACTTGCCTGCGTTTCCCCGGCCAGCTCAACGCTGACCTCCGCAAACTGGCCGTCAACATGGTGCCCTTCCCTCGCCTGCACTTCTTCATGCCAGGCTTTGCTCCTCTCACCAGCAGGGGCAGCCAGCAGTACAGAGCCCTCTCTGTGCCAGAACTCACTCAGCAGATGTTTGACGCCAAGAACATGATGGCCGCCTGTGACCCGCGCCATGGCCGCTACCTGACCGTGGCTGCCGTGTTCCGTGGCCGCATGTCCATGAAGGAGGTGGACGAGCAGATGCTGAACGTGCAGAACAAGAACAGCAGCTACTTCGTCGAGTGGATCCCGAACAACGTCAAGACGGCCGTGTGCGACATCCCGCCCCGTGGGCTCAAGATGGCTGCCACATTCATCGGCAACAGCACGGCCATCCAGGAGCTGTTCAAGCGCATCTCTGAGCAGTTCACCGCCATGTTCCGCCGCAAGGCCTTCCTCCACTGGTACACTGGCGAGGGCATGGATGAGATGGAGTTCACAGAGGCGGAGAGCAACATGAACGACCTGGTGTCTGAGTACCAGCAGTACCAGGATGCCACGGCTGAGGAGGGAGAGTTTGAGGAGGAGGGAGAGGAGGAGGTTGCCTAAGGCTAAAATCACTCATCATGTCCCCCCTGCACTCATCATAACCACATCCAACCATCCATCCACTTATTTCACCCCTACTCTGCTCCTATTCTGTTCCTTTTTCTGTTGCAGCTCTCTCCTCTCTCTGTTCTCTTATCCCTGTATCCCCTCTGTTTCCCTTTCTCTCTGCCTCTCTACTTCCTTCCAGCCAGAGTAGGATTTACAACACTAAATCATCTCTCCCATCTCAGTGCTCATGTAGAGGTAGCTAACACAGGTGTGCTCGTGGTCTTTTTGTCAGTAGCTTTCCGTTTATGTTCATTTATCATCATCAGTCAAACAGCACCTGGGCCAAGTATTCAATAAAACTGTCCAACCCACACAATTGTCTAATCTGGCATTGACTGAAATAAATCTGTTGGAAAAAATACCACTTTGTGATTTAGTGTTTCTTGTGTCTGATTCATTTTAATTGAAATATTTTAAATACAAACAAAACAAGAGGATATTTGTATGTTTGTGTATTTAAACCGTTATTCATAAGGGACCATGTACAATATTAAACACAAATGTGATGTGTTGTATCAGCAGAGTTATCTGTAGTCCATTGGTAGGTCAGGACTAAACACTGACACTGACAGGACAGCACTAAGCAAGCTGGACAAGATAGAAATTACAAGCTCTCAAAGAATAGATTACTTTTGACTGAAATAGACAAGAGCGTATCGACAACTTCTGATGAGGCACATTTTGGCTTTCAGACTTACTGTTGATGTCACAATATGAAGGCAAACCAAAATGGAGACCTGCATTGTCGACAGATTAAGCAGTTTTGCTTGAACACCACAGGGAGGCAGTATGAGACAGATGAGTTGAATGCCTCTGTCTGAGCAGGATGGTGCCTCTTTTTGTAGGATGATGCCTTTTTTTCCACCATGATACCTGTAACATCAAATGTTATGATGTGTCAAATACTTATTTATAGTAAAGCAGAAGATTTTGAAGCTTGTTTTCTTGAGCAATAGCAAGACGCACCATCCTAGCCAGCTTCCCATATAGCTCACATGACATGACCAAGCATGCATTTTCTATAGGAAACAACCAATAGAGCATATTAACACAGCATCCAACATCACACTCAGGGTGGGAAACTTCAGTGCAGGGATAATGTAATGTGTTCCAGGTCGCAAGTCCTATAAATGTGGGGAATCTGACAAACTATTATCATTTTACTGCTTCCTGATTGATCAGCAACTGAAAGACAACGGATAATGAAAATCTGTAGGGACATCGGGCCATATTTAAAGATAAAACAACAACTTTGATAGCCCATGAGCTAGCGTTAAGTAACAGTTAGCATTCAACCACGTCCTAGCTAACATTACTGAGATAGTGTGATGTGATGCAGTTGGAAAGGCATAAATTAATCTTAAAATATGAATGTTTATTTAAAGGGGCTATATGTAAGAATTCTAGTTGAATGCATTAAAACAAATTATCAACAGAATGTGAAGGAATAACAGTTTTGACATTATGATGTCTATGTATGATGTTGTGGAGATATGTACTTAAGTTAGCATGCTAACCAGCTAGCTGCTGTCCATCCTGATCCAAAGCTCCTGTGCTAGTGGCGTTAACAGTAACACTCCACTGGTCCCTGAGCTCCCAGTCTGCGCAGTGATCTGCTGCCCCCCATTTGTTTTGAGTATACATTTACAGGTGGCCAATTCCCACATATTGCACATTTAAGCCAGAAAGTGAAAGTACTGGATTTACTGGATGTAATCAAACAGTAGACCTTATGTTAGCCAGGAAGGGGTTGAATGCTAACGTTGTCTAATGGTAGCTGATGGGTTATCAAATTTGTTGTTTTTCTTTGAAATACGGCTTGAGTCCATCCAACATTTCAATCATCTTTTCAGTTGCTGGTCAGTCGGGAAGCAGTGTAATGATAATGATTTGTCAGATTTCCTACATTTATAAAACTCTCAATGTAGAACACATTTGTATTACATACTCCCGGCATTCGAGCTTCCCACTCTGTGCATGACGTGAGAGGAAAATGGCTGCCGTTTGAATATGGGCTATAAACAGATCCTGAGCATCAGCTCTACTTTTCTTGATAGACTATAAAAGGATCCATAAATTGTGGAGACTATTAGTCTCACGGCTGTGAGTGTTAATGACAGTTCCTCTTCATGTGTGTAACGTTTGATCAGGCAGTAGTAGTTTACCAAAGACAAGATGAAATCAAAGGTGGAGGAAGGAGACTTTTTACATCTGATTTGAGATCAGATTTTTGTTTGGCAATTAAAGGCTAAATTTTGTCCTGATGGCTTTGGAAATAAATAATAAGCCTTAAAGGAAATGAAAAGGGGAAATCATCAAAAGACAAGTAATGGAAATGAAAGAGAAGTGAATATGAGAGAGTTATGAGAGGTGGTCTAATAACAGACGTCATACTTACATATACACACTGACACATCACACATACTGACATAGATCAGGAAGTGTTCTGTCACTCCGGCGCTGATTGTGCAGACTGCTGTGACTGCTGCTGTCCCACTTCGTTTACACCACGGCTACATCGGCGGTATGACTATCATCTAACTCACCTGCTGAGGATCTCTGCCCCCCTGGACAAAACACATGGACACAGACACATTCAGGCAGCATGGGCTCCAGACTGAAGTAAGTTAATCATGTCACTTTTGCTCGGCTTTCATCACCATCACCCTGCCTGTCAGTCTGTTCTTGTGGTTTTTATTACTTCCTCTCACAACTGCACAGGAAGTTTCCTGCAGCTACTCTGTTGCCCTTAATGCGTTGCCATGTACTTCATGGTAGACCTGTTCTTGTTCAAAGCAGAGCAAAATGTTCATCTGTGTTCGTTGTTTATGATCAATCACACTTTCTATCAACCTGTCTCTAAAAGATATAAGTTCACCTTTGACCTTAAGAGAACACCTGTTTCATCAGAGCAAAGTTTTGTGAAAATAACATTTGAGTAATATAACAAATGTTGGGAAGGTTCCCTTGAATGTCTCAGCATTCAAGTGGGCATGTTTTGGTGGTGAACACACTATAAATATAATCTCACATCAGTGCTGTGAATCTCTTTCCTGTTAGACAAAACCCTGAGCGAACCTTCAACTGGTTCTTTGAAGCAACGTGCCCTGTTGCCACAGACAAAGGTGAGTCCTCTGTCTTCTTTCCCAGCAGCTCACCTGGGCCAGGTAGAATTTACTGTGATTCCCAGCTTGTGTTTCCGCCTCCGAGGAGAATTGCCCTGTATGCTACATAAACATTTAGATGTGCAGAGTGATTTGTCAGTAACAGAGAAGTTGATAAAAAGTGTTCCTCAAATTCTTCTTCTGAATATATTCACCGTCTTTCAAGTCATTTTCCTACACGACACTACGCCAGTCTGACTGTTAACTGACAAAGGAAACTGGCCCCGATCATAAAAAGCAACACAAGTCAATGTCTGTGCTACAAAATGATTAGATTGTGTATACGAAGGTGTTTCTGCAGAGCTGAGAGTTGCTCATACTTCCTGTCATGTGATCAGAAAAACCACACAGCCTGTCTCGTCACACTTGAGCCAGATGAGAACATGTTGTGGTAATCTGACAGACTGAGCAGCTGCGTGAAAGCTGAAGGGGTTTTTGAAACATTTCTATAGGTCATTTACTAATTTGTTGCCACATTCACGGTATTTTCTTTCTCTTCCACTCGTCTTTGTTTGTTTGTAGTATTAGCAATGATGTTCATTCAATTATTCTTTTCAATGTTATAGATCCTGGTGTACTGTTTCAGTTTCCAGAGGACTTCAGTGATGAGGTACTTGCTCGTGTCTCCTGTTCCTACAAACCTACAACATTTGTGCATATGCTGTCACATTAAAATGATCAGAGCAGATTGTTTTTCACCCTGTTAGCGGTGCAGATCTAGGGATTGCAATGTTGGTTGGTTGGTCACTCTGCTACTTTTCGATTCGGACTGAAATATCTCAACAACTGTTGGATGCCATGAAGTTTGTACAAACATTCATGGTCCTCAGAGGATGAACCCCACTGACTTGAGTGAGCCCCTGGCTTTTCCTCTAGTGCCACTGTAAGGTATCCATTTGTAGTTTTGAGTAAAATGTCTCAACAACTATTGGATGGATTGGCATGAAAAATGCTGCAGACATTCCCCATCATGATGAATTGTGACTTTGGTTCGCATTGGTATCAGCTGTACATTGTGTTTAACGCTGATTTTAAAGTTAGAATGCAAACGCGCTCAACTAAAATATAAAACATGGGAAATAATACCTGCCTGACATTAACATTGTCATTGTGAAAATGTTAGAATTCTGACTGGCAGCTCAAAGCACTGTGCCAAATCATGCATGTTGTGATATTGCATTGTTGATCTTATTCCCAGAACGTCATAATCAATTTTGCTTCAGGAACATCATTCCAACTGACTAATCATGTTTATTTAATGTCATAGCTTGTGGTAAAAGGTGCACTATGTAGTTTTTGGGAAGAATTTTTGACCCAAAGAGGAAGATCTTCATTGACTGATTTTTTAACCCTAAACAAACTAAATAATCACACTCTTTGTTTTCATGACTGAATAAAGTGAATAAACAAACTGACCTTAAAGGACAACACAATTTATACTGTTTTACTTTGTTTATGTGTGGCGGGCCCTGCCACCTTTCTAGCTTCAAACAGTGTTCTGGGACCTTATTTTTCTCTGAGAACAGCTTGTTTATTCAGTTATGGAAATAATATTTCTGAGTTTGTATTATTACCTCTTTAATATTGTAAAAATTAAAATTCTGAGTTTGAATTTCTTCTGCAAAACTACATAGTGCCCCTTTAATGTTGAAAGGGTCTATTTTAACCGAAGTGATGAGCTTTTCCTAAACTGAAACAAGTATCAAACTAACTGAGTAGTTTTGTTTCATAAATTGAACCAAACTGAGACAGAAAACTGAAAAAAAATTGAAAATAATAAGTCAACAAAATAATAAAAGTTTCATACAGGACACAAACCCTGATCTCCTCAGTGAAAGTCCTGTGCTCAACCCCTTCACCCCCCACAACTTGCTTCTTATCTGGACAGCTTGCTCAGGTACAGTGATGTTCCGGAGGTAACATCAGTTATGATGTATAGGAACAACACCAACACGGCAATATCAGATAAACCACCTAAGTATAGCCAGGAGTGGTACTAAGTACAGAGCCACTAACATGGCGGTAGACTTGAAGAGCTGTTTTGTGATTTTTCATTTTACACACACCGTTCTATCCCACTGTAGGAGTCCTGTCAAACATTACCCAGGTTCTGCTTCCCATATGACATACAAAGGTGAGTATAAACTGGCAGGATTGCCATGATTGTCTTTATTCCACGTTACTTCTCTAGCTTGTCTGTTTTCCTATATGTCCGCCTCTTACTTCGCTCATCTGCACAGACTGAGGGATGGAGTGGCCGTGCAGCACTTTACCTTTGTTCTGACTGACCTTGAAGGATGCCAGCGGTTTGGCTTCTGTCGTCTCACCAACAGCACACGCACCTGCCTTTGCATACTCAGGTACGTTTGTGCGAGGGTGTGTGAATTGTTATCGATAATTCTCATGCCACGTTGAGATTTAACACCATAATGAAAACTTGATTTCAGTTATCTTCCATGGTTCGAAGTGTTTTACAAACTTCTCAACAACTTGGCTGATTACCTCACAAAAGGACAGGTGAGATTAATGTTTCTACTCCTCTTTTACCCTCCAATCCACACACTTTTCTATGAATATCACTGACATAATGACCACCATCTTCTCAACAGACCAATGAGATGAAAGCACTGCTGTCTGCTCTCTACAAGCAGCCCATACCACTGGCAGCTGGATCTGTCACTCTGCAGATGGTAAATCTCTAATAAACCAAGTTACACTTGACTTTATGGCTGTTGTTTTTGGCAGTGGTTAGTGTGGTGTGTTTTTTTTCTGAGGGAGAACAGCTATTGGTCAGCACAGAGGTGTCTCATCCTGTTGGACACCCAGAGGGACAAGAGGGGGTGAGTCCCACAGGAGTCTATGTGGTCTGGATTAACAGCTGTAACAAATACAGACTAACTCCTGCTGGAAAACTGCAGCTGTCTGTGCTTGATGGCTAAACCTGATGTGTGCGGACTAAAACGTTGTCACTCACCCCTCTGATTAAATGTGGAAGCCAAACTTAACATGATTTGCACTAACATCTGGCATTCATTATGACTTTTGAAACAGTTTTCTGTATATATCCATAACCCATGAATAATTCATGACTGCACTGACCACACAACAGATGTTTTATCTTCGGAGAAATGCCTCCATGTGGCTCAAAGCTAAAGTTGGCATTTGAAGAGTTTCATTCCAAAATAAGACATCCTGCACTTGAAAGGCACATTTATCATTCATAAATCTGAGACAATTCCATGATGTGAATATCGAGAAAATATAAATAAAGCTATAATCTGTACAAATTCAGTCCTGAAGTGGACTTTAAGGCCCTGATCACACAGAGACTCGCCGCTAAAGGTGCAGTTGCTCTAAAAACGCCTTGGAAAAGCCTGTTTTTGACAAAAACAGCACAATGCGTCTGTGGAGCCAGTCTACCTGCACATCCAGCCATCTTTTGTAGTTAATGGGAAAAGTGGTGTGACTCTGCACCTTGCACTTCTAAAAACCGCTAGAAAAAAGTGACGTGGAGGTTGGAGTAAAGAGAGTAAAGGCAATTTGACTCCAGGTCAAGAATGGCGGACTCCACCACTAACAATAAAAAACCTCTGCATAAAAATGATTACTGTATGTAGAAAGCCATCAAATGGCCATTGCAGAAAAAATATTACCATAAATACGATCAAAAATGGGGTTAGATTTCATGGAAATCTGAAGGAATATAACTTTAAGGGGGGATATTTTGGTTTTATGTAGGAAGAAATTTTAATCAGAAGAGAAAGATCTTCACTGACTGTTTTTTATGTCTAAACAAACAAAATAAACAAACAAACTCTTTTTGTTTTCATGACTGAATAAACTTTACTTTGTTTATATTTGGCGGACCCTTTCTAGCTTCAAACAGTGTTCTGGGGACCTTATTTTCCTCTGAGAACAGCTTGTTTATTCAGTTATGGAAAAGAATAAATATTTCTGAGTTTGTATTATTAATACTGTCAATACTAAAATTGTCCAAAACTACATAGTGCCCCTTTAAGGCTGTGTTATAGTAGCATTAGCGTACACAATAGTTTTCATCTTAGAACCACAACTTTTAATGGATCCAAAATTTTGGAATGAAAACCTAATGTCTGACCCTGTAACCTGTGATGCACGCATGTCTGTGTGATGTTAAAGTCAGCTGAAAGTGAAAACACTTCCACTGATTTAGTTTCATTCATTTGACCAGGTTCCATACTTCATTGCTCCTGACCCCAGAAGTCTCCCTTCCATCCCTGAAAATGTGAGTATAGAAGATTAGACTAAAGTGAGGCTTTATATCTACTATCCTACAAAGCAGGTGGGACATGTTGGAGCTTGGATTCACATAACGCTGCCCATAACTGATGTATGTGTGCGTGTGTCTGTGGGTTTACCAGAGGAACTTGACAGAGCTGATTGTGGCAGTAGATGTGGGGAACCTGCTCCAGATCTACGCCAGCATGCTGTTTGAGAGACGCATCCTCATCTTTGCCAGCAAACTCAGCACTGTATGACAAACATTTTTTGGCCTTCTACATTTTATAGGTTTATATTTCTTTCTGGGTACAGAAGCACTTTCATTTTCTCAACATATTTGACATGCGTAACCTCAGCTCCTACCCATCAACACTCACCAAACCCCTGTGAAGACAGAAACCACTTTAGCCTCTGCTGAACGCATTCTGAAACCAAACTCACTGCAGCTACAGTAGTATTAATTGTTCGGTCTTGAAGTGAGACATTGGCCACCGTATGTGACCCGTGGGTGTTGTTATTGTCTGAGACATTCCTCCATTTTGTGTTGTGTGTAGCTGACATCTTGCGTGCATGCACTGAGTGCTGTGTTATACCCCATGTACTGGCAACACATCTTCATCCCTGTACTGCCACCCCACCTACTGGACTACTGCTGGTAAGAAGTCCATCTATGTACTGTATCTATCAGTCTGTCTTTCTGTCTGTCTGTCAATCTAATGGATCACACTTTTTTGTTTGGTTACAGTGCACCTATGCCTTACCTAATAGGGGTCCACACCAGTCTATCTGAGGTAAACTAGTCATTAAAACCACACTCAAAATGCCACAAACAGACCAACCCAACATATCAAACTGTGTGTCTCTGTTTATTTCTCACAGAGGGTGAGGAGTCGTGGGTTGGAGGAAGTCGTTATTCTAAATGTGGATACAAATACTCTTGAAACCCCCTTTGAGGACCTCAAGAGGATACCTTCAGATGTGGTAATAAACACTCTGTGTGTTGGTTTGTGTGATTATACGTGAGTCTTTTTAGTGTCTCCCGCTTAACACTTGACTCCTTTTTATAGTGAGGAAAGGATGACTGATATGTTACTTAGGTCAAGCCTGTACTGAAAAATCATGTGTTGCTTGCTTGTCATAGGATACAGGTGTCCTGGTGAAATGTAGAGCTTCCTTTAGCAGTTAGCAATCCCCTCCCTCCTCTCTACATCACCACACTTGCACGACTCCTTTCTCATTGCCTCTTTCTTTTCTCTTCAACATTTTTCTTCACTTGGTGTGTGTTTGATAGGCCTGGCTGAATAACAGGGCCGATTGGTGATCTTTCTGTTGGCCTGCCAGAGGCTTCTAGCAAAAAAAAAAAAAAAAAAAAGGTGTATGTATGGTGTTGCAATGTATCTACTGAGGTTAGCATGCTAACCAGCTAGCCCCTGGTTTGTTCCGGTCCAAAGCTCCTGTGGTTGCACCAACATTCCCCTGGTGCTCCGAACTCCCAGTCCATACTGCTAGCTGCACGGCTAACTGAGCTAACTAGCTAACAGCAGCTAAAGTTGGTGGTAGTTAGCTTTCTCTGCTGATATACTGCCCCATATTTGTTTTGAGTAGGAATTTGTCAGGTGGCCAGATGTGACATATTGCACCTTTAATCACTGTTTATGCTGTTTTACGTTTTGTGAACTAAGAATGTGCTTCAGATATGATAAGATCCCTACATATTAATTATTAAGAATCTTTCATAATCTGAGCACAGTGGACAGTGTGACACGGGCCAGGAAGTCAGTCAAATAAGGGTGCTTGGGATGCTTTTACAACCAAGTGAAAAAAAACATTTTGTCACCTGCTTTTAAATCATAAACACAGGACAGACAACTATTTAGATTTTATCATCTTAGCAATACAATAGAGTAGGTGCCTTCTTTTGGCCTATGATCCACCAGGTTCAGTCAACAGAAGATCCAGTCAACAGTCAAACTCCCTGTGGCCCCTTTTACACCTCATCTTCTCCTGATTGGATGGTGTTGTCTCATCACTGAGTAGCAGCTGCAGTTGGGCTAGATTCATTTTACAAATATAAATGCCAATATGTCTCCAGATGGCTGGGCTGAAGGTGTGTTTGAAGCGTCAGGCGGTGTCTCCTGGCTGTGGTGTCTCAAGGGCCTTCCTGAAAGCTCAGGCTCTGCTGTTTGGAGGCTACCGGGACGCACTGCAGGGCCAAGAGGTCAGTCACTCATAGTGAGACTTATTGCAGACTTCAAAGGTGTTACTGATAACATTCAGCCACTACATGTAGCATTCAATCTCCCCCTTCCATTGCATTCACACCACAGCACAACTGTTGTTCCAATCATATGGTTGCCAGTTTGCTGCAATACCTTACATTGCTATGCTATGCTGTAGTTTTTTCCAGAAACTGGCAACTACAAAGACTGTTGACCGCTGATGAAACACAGATGCCGTGTTATACTATTGGCAGACAAACCTTATTAGAAGCTGGAACCGACCATCAGAAGTCTTTTTAAAATGATGCACTCACACAATCATAATCATGTAAAAAGAAATGTTTAAAAATGATTTGTCTACATAAAACTGTTATCAATATAACCTTTAAGTCCTTTATAATAAAAACTACAATAGTGGAGTAAATTAGTAGTTTGTTTAATTGTACTGTTTGCACTTTTGTGGAGTATTTTATGCAAAATGATTGTGGCCTCTGCATTTTTTATCAGGCTGTCTCTAGAGATAGCTCTGTATGCATATAGTAGGCCTAATTGTGTCCCTCTTGTTGTGCCCTTATTTCTCTCTATATCTGTCTGTGCAGGAGGGTGAAATGTGGTTCAGTGAGGAGCTGTTTCTAGATCACAAGTCTTCCAGTATGAGGCAGTTCCTACAGAGTGCCATTCATTTACAGTCCTTCAAACAGGTACACTGCCCTCTGCTGGATACATCCTGCAATTATAACACTGGATAATGGCTTGTTGGGCAGGGAATTAAAGTGAAATCTTGCAGCTGGTTAATAAATGTCTCTTAATTTAATGGGTAAGATGTTGCGCCTATTCCAGTTTGCTATCTCAGGCTTTTTATCCTGATGTTTCACACCGTTAAATCCACAGAACTGCGTGGTTGTTCACAAGATTGCCAGTAAATCTGTTCTGAAATCAGCAGGACTAAGTCGTCCCAAGGTTACTGTAAAACAGTGAACATTTTCATATTGATGAAATGATTTAAAAAATGAACAAATGTATGTCTTGTAGTTCATTGATGGCCGCCTGGACATTCTGAACAAAGGGAAGGAACCAGATGACCTCTTTGAAGAAGAGATCCTAAAGTGTGAGACAACTGCAGGTGTGTATCTCTCTCTCCCTCTCTCTCTCTCCCCCTCTTTGCGTGTGTGTGTTTAAATCTTTTATGTTTCACTAATCGTCTTTTCTTTGTATGTGTCTGTTTACAGGGAGAAGCAAGTCTTATCATCAGTTAGTTGGAAATTTAAAGGTAAATTCTTTTAATAAAATTGTTTTTGGTTGGTCCGCCTCTTGTTGAAGAAGTGCAACACAGATGCCTTTGTACTTTTAACAGAAGGGTGGAGGAGCTCTCATCCTGAACATGAAGTCCAAAGCAAACATAAAGGTGAGTAAGCCGACAAGCCGAAGGTCTTGCTGCAATCCAGTCTGCGTTACCGAAACAACTGTCTTCATATTCGTTTTCATCTCTCTCAGGCCAAAGGACTTGCCAAGTCTGGTTTGAAAAACCTGCTGATGCACAAGGTGGGTCAGCGATTAATGTACGTAGGTGCTGCGGTTGACACAAATTCAGCTGTGGTTTTACTGTACTTCTTCCTTTCGTGTGTGTGTGTGTGTATCTAATGCAGGCCCCCCATGAAGGACCTACCCTTCAGAGAGGAGGATCGGTGTCACACCGACGTGCCCAATCTGACTGCCTGCAGAACCGCCTGCCAATCACACAACATTTTGGAAAGGTGAGACATGTCTCAAATCAATCCATTCCAAACATTTTATAAAACTAGAAACAGACACTATCCACATATATCCTCACCACCCCCTAATTTTTTTCTACTGTCCCATACTTCTTCTTTGTGCTATTTTGCAATTGGTCCATTTCTGTCGCTTTATTGTGGTTCACCCCAACATCTCTCGCTACTATTGGGGGGATACTGCATTGCTTTGCTTTGTTGCTCTATGTTGCCTCATGTCAGTCACGTCCCCGTCGGCCTGTACACAAGCATAGGGCTCCCAGAGACGAGCAGGACATGAGGGACACTGAAGATACATGGGATGGGTGAGAGTCAGAGCCAAGGAAACCAAGGAAAAAGATAAGAATACACAGCATGTATTTTTGTGGTTTGCTCCATTCTGTTTTGTAATCTCTGTGCATCAGAGCTGTCTCTGGGCCTGTGGTCGAGCCTGACTCCGAGCTCCATAAGGATGAGGAGGAGGGGGAAGATTCACTGCTGTGTGACGAGGAGGAGATGGATCTGCTTGGCGAGATCTTTGACACGCTCAGCTCCCGCAGCTCCCACGAACGTGGCCTGCTGTACGGCACACGCAGCCTGGATCTGTTTGGACCCGACAGTCATGACTATATCACGAAGGTAAGAAGATGAGGAACTCATACACACACATACACACAACTGTGACTTTTGTTCTAGCACCACCTGTTGTGTTTTTCAGCGCGGTTTTCCAGCCAACCCCAGCCAGGAGAGCCTGTCTCTGTCCATCAGCGGCAGCGGCAGCCTGCACAGCTGGAATTTGGAAACCACAGAGGAGCTGTCAGACGTGACGGAAGACTCTGATTGGCTGTGCCTGGACACCAGCGTGCCAGAGGAGGGGAAGGAGAATCTGGGGGAGCAGCAGAGCGGACTGAGGGAGGTTAGAGAGAAACGGGAAGAAGTGAACGCAGTTTTAAATGGGAACCAAGAGGAAGAAATAGACAACAGAAATATCTTTAAGGAAGTGAAGGCAGAGGAAGAGAGCCAGAAAGAGGGCCAAGATAAGACAGTGAGTTTAGGAGAGGACCCCGAGAAGCAAGTGGATGAAGTGTTGGAGGAAAAGAGGGAAGATCTGCAAAATGAGAGTGTGGGGGTAGTGGAGGGAAAGGAGACAGAAGAAGGGAACGATGAAATGCTGAAAGGTGTGACGAAAGAAGACGAGGGAGGAGAGAACCAGGAGGAGAAAGATGAAGAAGTGACAGGATGTTTAAACAAACTGACAAAACTGAATCCTCAACATCCCAACGCTGCGGAGGAGCAGCAAGGACAGGAAGACAAGAGCGTCATCGTTGAACCTCCTGCAGCTCAGGAAAAAAGGAGAGAAGCAGTTCAGAAAGAGGAGCGAGAGATAAGACAGACCCCCTCTCCTCCTAAAGTGCTATCTGCTGCAGCACGCTTCAAGTCTCAGGGGCATAGCCAGGGTTTTCAGGTGAAGTCCAGGGCTAAGGAACTGGCTGAACCGGGGACACCCTGCAACATGTTTAGGAGCAGGGCGGATCCACAAACTCAGCCGCTACGTGACACAAATGTGTCAGAAGAGAACAATCGCTCAGGGGGACACGAGGAGGATGACCTGCCTCTAATCAAAGTGTCTGAACTTAAGAAGAGATTTGAAGCCTAGAGGATAGGGTTGGTGACATTCTAGAGATTTCTTACTGTCAACAACTGAAGACTAAAATGAGCAACCTGTAATATTTAAAAAGGGAGTGAGTAAACTACAGTGTGGCACTGATTTGTATGTCATAGACTCTGGCCAATATTTTTGAATAGTTTGTGATCTGTATTTGTTGACAATAAGAAAAACATGTCAAATCTCCAGACCTTACCCTCAGGGGCACAAACTGGCTGGCCAATATTTAGCAAATACTGAATATTGTATACTTGAAGAGATGACTGTTGAATTGCACTTAGAATTAAGGCAACATGGTTGAAATAACAAAATAAATAAATTGTCTAACAGCGAGGACGATGCATTTGTCACAGATACATGGGTGTTAGTGTGTGAGAGATATGTGCACTCCGTCAGCTACGTCCCGGCAAAAACTGACAAATTCAGAGGATCATTATTCTATTTCTGGTACGTCTGAATAACTTAAACAGCAATAAAGTAAACATTCTGAACACGTCTCCTCCCCTTGCCTTCAATACTCCACGACAAGGAACAGAAATAGAGCCGTAGTGCCGGATGTGCACATTCCTGGTTTATTAGCAGAACACCTTGTGTACCATACATACTGATTTTTATGTTTCTTTACAAAGTTGAGCTTTTCAGAGCTCCACATAAAAGTGCATTAAAGTCATCAACAGTGTCAATCAATATCCTTCATAACTGGAAACAGGGCAAAACACATGTTTTATATATAAATACACAGAGCACACAGTGAAGTAAAAACAGAACTGTACAAATACAAAATATACCTCAGCTCATGTCCCTTATTTGGCAGAATAAAGGGAGTGACTTATCTAGAAAGAGGAATACGACAGGAACTCAAATGGCATGCACTTCCTCTTCCCATGCAGTGGTGATAACAGTCTGATGAGTCTTTGTGTTCACCAGGAATGAAAGGTGCAGCACAAACAGTGTTTAGTGTGTCTGAAGCAAACCACCATCAATGATCCCAGAGGTTAGCAGCACAGCATCGACTGAGAACAGGAGGCATCGATCCACGGGGTTTACACAGTGACAGCGGGGTGAGAGTGTGGGACTCCACTTCAAATCATATGAGGCGTTCTTCTTTGGGCAGCGGCAGAGGCAGGCCGGGTTTCTCAGATCCCGCTGCCCCGGTCTGCTTCGTCTCCTCTGCGCTGGGCCTGTACGTTCCCTCCATCCTTCTCTTCTTCCTGATGAGACACAGCAGCAGCAGCAGAGTCAAGCTGAGCAGGGACAGCACGGTGGACACAAACACCGACACTGCAGGTGGGACGAACGCCTGCATGGCCATGGTGACGGACAGCTGGGGAGGGAATCGCACACAGATAAGGCCGTCAGGGTGGTCAGCAGATGTATAATAAGTTGCCTACGTCAAATTAAAAGCACAATGTAGAGCTTCAGAGTCGATGCACCACAGGTCGAGTGAATAGGCAACGATTTTAAAAATGTGTCTACACGTAAGTATTCAATTCAATATGTAAGAAGAGTATCATTCACTATAATATCAATACATTTAAAAATGGATATTTTAATGGCTTTAAACTGAGTTTTCTTTTTAGTATCAAAATACTTGTGAGTGAGGTGCTGATAAGTCTTCCAAATAGCAAACAGCTACACAGGGATGAGATTGTATGACAGTGTTAAGTTTGAACTCACCTCACCTGAGGATTTTAAAGTATCGAGTGGGTCCGTGTGGCCTGTGTTCTTACATCTGGACCAATACAGCATCAGTTCTATAGAAACGACCCTGAACACACCTGAAAAAAAAACAACAACAACAACAAAGGAATGTATCAAATGGGTCTCATGATCTCGTGTGCAAGAGGAAAAACAGATCATCTCGGTCAGTCATCTCTGAGATTAAAGTCAGACTATTTGACTTGAATCAAATAATTATTTACTTGAACCACACAAATTTCAAAACAAAGGCAGTTCAATATGCATGTGTTCACATGTATAAGAAAGTGACAGTAGAAAGACCATTGTCTACAGTACATGCATTCAGCATGTGCCAGACTAAATAAAGCAGATAAATGTAATAAACGACTGTTCTCGTCCCGATTAATCTGCAGATTATTTGCCTGATCATTGAAGAATAATTTGTTCTATAAAATATCAGAACATGATGAAGAATTTCCATCACAGTTTCCTGAAGCCAAAGTTGACAGATTCAGAGTCCGTTTTTGTCCAAGATGTGCTTTAACTCTGCATCAGACAGCTCAAGACTAAAAACCTCACAGCCGGATGGCCTGAGTGATGGGAAAACAACTTAACTGTCAGGGAAATATGCTCCTTTCAGGCCTCTGACAGCTTTGAATACCAAGAGAGAGATCTTATCAGCTCTAACAACGACTGGAAGACAGCTTCAATGTGGGAGGCCAGCAATTATGTCACTGCTATGAGTCGAGATGAGAACTGAGGCATTTTGGATAAGTTGCAGACTAACCGCACTACAATTCTGTCAGAGGAGGAAAAAACTGGCACGACATGATTTTGTGATTTATTGTTGCCCCATGTCCCGTATATAAAAACATTATCTTTTAAAGCATCTTTTAATATAATTTAGTCAAATACAACAACACCATAGTATAAGTGTAGACTTCACACTTCCCAAATACACAACCAAGTTTCTGTTGAGTGTTCACGGCTGTTGTAATGGATTAAATGATACTCTTTGGGGGCGTTGAAGTCTTTTGATCAGCGAGTGTTACAGTGATTTAGCAGCAGTGAAGGTAGAAAGAGAAATGTTGATCGATAGACGACATTGTGAGCTCAGAAATCAATTAGTCGATTAATCAAAACAGAAACCTCAATTGTCAACTGTCAAAGCGAATGTTGAACAAAAATATGCTTGTTTCAGCTACTCAAATGTGAGAATTTTCTGTTTCTCTTCCTCTATGCAATAGTAAATTAAAGGGCAAATTCACCCAAAAATTTAAATTCAGTCATTATCT
This sequence comes from Pagrus major, assembly GCF_040436345.1. Lineage (NCBI taxonomy): Eukaryota > Metazoa > Chordata > Actinopteri > Spariformes > Sparidae > Pagrus > Pagrus major. Next base: position 25,921,013 of record NC_133215.1, on the reverse strand, counting down.
ACCCGCCCCCATGCTGATAGAAAGTTGGGTGAAGTTTCGTAGTCCACAAAACATTTCTGGAGCTTCACGGCTAAACAGTGTTGCAGCGTTTTCCTAAACAACCAAAGAAGATGGGGATTACTTTTAAAATATAAGAAAAACAACCCTAAATTGATTTGAAAAGAAGTTTTTGACACGTTTTTTTTAGGACAAAATCCTCACTGTAGCTGCTAAGCTAAAACCTATTCATGACTGAATAAGCAAACTGACCTTAAAAAGGACAACACAGTGTCATTCTGTTTTACTTTGTTTATATGTGGCGGACCCTGCCACCTTTCTAGCTTCAAACAGTGTTCTGTGGATCTTATTTTCCTCTGAGAACAGCTTGTATAAAATAAATATTTCTGAATTTGTATTATGACCTCATCAATATCGTTGATATTAACTTTCTGAGTTTCTGAATTTCTTGTCCACAGTGCCCCTAATTATATCTGGGTTTTAAATAATTCAAGACAATCGCAGGTGTCATCTTGGTCTCTTGGAAAGCTGTATTTTGGAAAGCTGAGTATTTTCTGCCAAAACAATTTAGCGACAAAATAAACAGCATACAAAAAAAAATATAAATAAGGGTTACCTCATTAAGACTCTGAAAAGACAAATGTTCTCCCTAATCCTCGATAATCCACACACACCGACACTGACACACCCATCACCCACGTTTTATATTGCCACAGGCGGATGCGTGTAGGTGCACTCGCGGAATGCAGCAGGTCCTGCTCCGCCTGTTTGACCGGTGCCTGCTCAGCTCAGGTGAACCTGCTCCTCCTGCTCCTCCTCCTCCTCCTCTTCGTCCTCCTGCTCCTGCTGCTGTGAAATGACAGGTGAAGCCGCTGATAGGTAAGGAGACGAAGAAACCCCCTGCCGCCTCTCTGACCCAGAAAGAAACTCACAAACTGTTTCGGTTGCGGTTCGACTCCTAGGGCTACGTGTCGTGTTAGATTTGATCGATTCAGTGGGAGTAGTTACCTGCCGGTAATTGAGCTGAGATGTCCTCGGTGACCTGCGGTGACTCCTGGTTCAACGCAATACTCCAGGAAAGCGACAAAACCAATAATCCAGCGGTCACAGGTCGGAGCGTTCTCGGAACAGCTAAACTTTTCCTCTCACGCTCACCTACCTGTCCATATGCAGATGAGCCTGGTCACGTGACCAATCTGCACCAACCACAAACAGCTGCTTCTCTCTCTCTCTCTCTCTCTCTCTGCCTGTCAATTCAATTCAATTTTTCAATTCAAAGGGGCTTTATTGGCATGAAAGTTTCAACAACCTGTCCAAAGACTGGGACAGAGCACAATAAACAACAACATGAACACAACATCAAGATTGAGTGTGTGAGTGTGTGTGTGTGTGTGTCAGTCATTCACTGTCCCTCAGGTTGTGGCATGTTGACACATATTGGGCAGCAAGTTATGCCCTGTCTCCTTCTCCCAGCAGTATTTTTAATTTGAGATTACAGAGTTGAACTTGTTAAAATAAATGTTCCTCGTTTCGTTGAATGTTTTACATTGTAGGAGAAAGTGCATCTCTGTCTCAACCTCACCTGTCGAACAGTGACCACATGTTCTGTTTTCTTTTGGTTGCCATGATTTTTTGTGTCCTTTCTCTCTCTCTCTCTCTCTCTCTCTCTCTCTCTCTCTCTCTCTCTCTCTCTCTCTCTATTTCATTGCCACCAAACAGTCCACAAATATCAATATGTTTGTGTCTTAAAAAAAAAAACAGTCTTCAAGACAAACCACAGGAGTACCCGGATTAATCCAGTTTGGCTTGACAAACAAATCATTAATCACATCAGGATGGGTTAGGTTTAATCATTAGAGAGAAAAGGCCTTGTGCGAGTTTTAGAAGGCTGTTGTTTGGCCTACTTTGATTATTCCTAATCAAACAAACTTTGGTTGTGCCCAAATAGTTGACTTGCAGAACAAATAGACACTATGTCTGCTCTTGGCAGACCCAGGGCTTATCAGAAGTTAAAAAGAAAGGAGTGAGTCATCCAGAAAAAATGCTGTGGGTCAAAGTTGTTTCAAATCAGCCAACCACATGTTTCTAGAGAAAAACATAAATTTAAAGGTGCAAAATGGGAGAATTTAAGTTGGAAACATTCAAAATTAACTAAAATTATCAACAGTGAATGTGAAGTATCATGTTGAAGAGGTATCTACTGAAGTTAGCATGCTAACCAGTTAGCCCTGCCCTATCCTGGTCCAAAGCTCCCGTGCTAGTGGTTAAGGTTTGGGAGAAAGTTTGGGCCACTGTTTTAGAACAAAGACATAATGCCCAGTTTTGTGTTTTGTTTTACACAGAGAAGCTTCTTTTTTTATGTAATCTTTTCGTGGTTGTTGTGGAAAGTTTATTAAAATTCACTTCTTAAGCAGATTTACTGTAGAGTTATATATGAGCTCTAAAATAAAATTTGATATAAACTTTGATATGGAACTAGAATGGCACTCAGCCTCTGTCAGGGCCCAACAGTCTACTTTGATTCAATCAAGCCAAATCCAGTATCACATAGAACATTTTAAAATCCTCATTTACTCACTCATCGATACCAGCCACCTAAATATGTATAACAATGTTTAGGAAAGTGAGAAAAAATGTATGGATCTGTCCCTTTATTGGAATCTGCACCAAAAGTTAATGGGGTCTATCCTGGGCCGAGACACATCCTCCATCAGAGTTTCGCTGAAATCCGTTTGTGTAATTCTGCTGACAAACCAACCAACAAGGCGAAAACAGGCGAAAACATAACCTCCTTGACGGAGGTAAAAGTGGGAAGTTATCCATTTAAAGGTGCACTATGTAACTTTTTCATTAGAAAAACAAACATATAGGTTGACAGTAAGATTATAACACGTATAATATGGTTAGTTTTGTAGTTTGTTATCTGCTTTAGGCTGCTTTCTAGCTTTTCCCAATGACTATGAATTCAAAGTGACATTTTTTACAATGATGGCATGAATTTGACTTTTTTATTCAATGTTTTCAAAGCCTGCTTAGAAAGTGTTTCTTCTCCAGCTGGTAAAACTTTTGATGCCACCATCAGAACCCAGTACCTCCTAACCCACAAAGATTCATATCATACACCGCTTACAGTTAATGACAGATATTGCACAAGTATATACAAACAGTCTGTATGAGTATAAACACTGCATGCATATCTCAGGAATTTTTGCACATTGCACATTTAAGTTAACATTGCACATGTACTTATATGCACTCAGATCCATCTATTGTCTGTTGCATTTCTATTCTATAGCATATTTTTGTTTTATTTTTCTCTTAGTATGTTCCTACCCTCACACTGCTACTTTTTGCTGTGTCAAAACCTCTTTCTCCCAACAGTCGCAAGCTCCTGTGCCCCGGCTGTCCAGCTAGCTGCACAGCTAACTGAGCTAACAAGGTAACAGTAGCTCTGAATCATGGATCTAACAGAATACAGTTAGCAGCAGATAGCAGTGACTCTGGTGATATGCTGCCCATATTTGTTTTTGATTATGAATGAAACAGGTGGACAATTCTTACATATAGCACCTTTAAGGCCAAACAGGCACCCTTTACTGACGTATTCAAGGATTCATCTAGTGCATAAAATCTGTGTAAAATTATGTTTGAAAAATCTTCTTACTTTTTTGTACTTTTGGCAAATTTGTTTTTGGTAAGGCTTTAATTAAGATCCTATAGTAATAAGCATTAGTTAATAAATAATAAGACCCTTATAAGTCCTTTAAATATGCTTATTAACATCAGCAAGAGCCAGTGCATGTTTATAATAGCATGATAAACATGTTGATTGATAGATTATAAGATAATTATAAGCTCTTTTTAATCATTTGTAGACTTTCAAGAATGTTAATAAAGCCTTATGAGTTTCTTATTATTGGTTATAATAGCATCACAAACAATAACAATAAATATTTAATGACAATGTGTGTTGTGCTGGAAGCCAGTTGTTAGTTAATGTAAGCAGACTCCATTTTCAAACTTAAGTTAGCTGTTGTTGCTCTCTGTTACCTGAGCAGAGAGAGACAATGAGACGAGGGACTCGAGAATGGTATTGGTCACATCCTTTGCATTGTTGCGGAAAATCAAACTCAAATCCTTCACAAAGAAACCCACAGTCCAGCTGCATTAAAAAACTTAAACAGATCATCCACAGGCTTGTAGAAAAACCCGGGAGAGGGCAGAGAAGGTCTCATTTTTCAAGTAACCTTGCACTCTGCTCATATATGGCCAATAAAAACAGTGATGAATGCATGTAAATTACTATAAATTGTAACAAAGAGCTCCTTTAAAGGCATTGTTCTTGCTTTAGATCCAGTTGCCACAATTCATAATTATGAATGCATATTTAACTGCTAATATATGCAAAACAGAGCATGTATTAATCATGAAAGAAAGAAAACAGCTTATAAATGGTTTAACAATGACATACAAGCTAAGTTAGTTAAACTCAATGAATTTGTAATGCTATTATCAACAAATTTAAGAAACTCATGAGGCTTTTATCAACATTCTTCATGCCCTGCTCCAGCCAGTGTTTCTTCCTATCTAACGTCAATGTTCTGTTTAAAACAGAAACTGTTAAAGTTTGCTGCTGTATGCCAAGAAGTTCATCATACTCGTAACCCCTTCCTGATTTTTCTACTATTTACCTTTCACTCAGCAGAGATAACAGTTTTGCTGCTGCTGGGAAATCATGTGTTAGTGTGTTTGCGTTTAGCTGTGTGTACAAAAACACAGGGAGGAGGTCGGGGGAGACCGTGGTGAGGGGAAGAGGAGCAGAGCAGATCAGGATCAGACAGGAGGATGGGTAGGACTCTGCTGTGGCTCGGGGCCTCTCTGGCCTTTGCTTCTCTTGCTTTTCTGGCTGATGGAGCTCCATTGTAAGTAGACCAGCGCTACACCACCACTGAGCTTGAATTCATTCACAGAAAACGGTGCTGAAACATACAGTTTGTTTGTTCATCTCCCTGATATTCAGGTTGTTCCAGCGTCATAACTGGAGCAACAGCAATATCAGAGGATCTCTGCATTTATAATCAATTTAGAGAGTTTATGAATACGATGGATATCAGTTCAGCACAGTTCCCTTTCATCATTGTCTTACATAATGAGAAGCTGCAGTCCAGTTTGTGTTACATGAGTCAAGGAGTTTGCACAGTCATGGCAACAGAACATAGACCTGTGATGAAATGTTGCATTGATCCAGTGCTGGAAATTAATCAAGGTAATCAATGGATCACTTATTGAGTATGAAGTCCATGCTGGAGCTCAGGGTCCGCATCTGTCAAACAGATATGCTTTTTGTTGTTTGTTTGTTTGTTTGTCTTTGGCAATTTGGGTGAATTGAAACTTTAACACACAAGGCAGTGGTTCTCAACTCGGGGTTCAGGAACCCCCAAAGGGTCCCAAGATAAACCTGAAGGGTCAAAAGATGAGTAGAGGGATAAGTAAGTGGAAAAATGGTTTATTTTTCTACTTTTCTTTTTTTTCAGAATTATTTCTGCAGGCACATAAAAATGTCATTCACAGGGGTGCACACCCAAAAAAGGATGGGAATCACTTCTTTATCAGATCACTCCTATAACACTTCATCATTATGTGTTTGGTTCATAATGCCTCAAATGCATACATTAAGAATGGGCATGCTCTTTTATTAAATCCTAAACAGCATGTGGCGTCCTCTGCACAGTGACTACATCTATTCTCCATCTTTCTCTGCTCTGCAGACAGGTGATGTCTGCCCCCAACTTGTTGCGGCTAGGAACAGCAGAAAACATCTTTGTTGAGTGTCAAGATTACAGAGGAGCAGACATTAGGGTCGAAATCATTGTGATGAACCATCCAACCAAAGCCAAAAGGCTGGCATCCACAACTGTGACCCTCACCAATGAAACCAACTTCCAGCAGCTCGCACAAATAATGGTAATGTGGAAGTTCTGAAAAACGAATCACTGTTACATGGTTTTATTACCAAAATACATTGGTGATACTATTAATTAAAGGCCAGAAAGATTAAATAAAATGTTTTCTATAATGACCACAAACAAGAGACGTAGCATCCAGAAATGCCCATTAAAGGCTGCACTCTGCTCCTCATGCTCTGCTTCCGTCTCTGTATGGTGTTTCAGATCCCTGTTGGTTACTTCAGTAAAGATCCCAACATCAAGCAGTATGTGTACCTGCAAGCTCAGTTCCCTGACCAACTGCTGGAGAAAGTTGTTTTAACGTCCTTCCAGTCCGGGTACATCTTCATCCAGACTGACAAGACCCTCTACACCCCCGAAAGCACAGGTGAGTTCAATACTCTATCAGTGCTGAAAAACACACCTACTACTGTGAGAATGTCCCTACATTCACTGAAAAAATAGTAATTTTACAGTTTTTTTCCTGTTTATTTTACTGATTTTCCCTGTATTTTTTGAAAATATATATAATAACAATAAATCAGAAAATTACCAAATAGACTGAATTTACATGACTAATATCAAATAACATTAAAAAAGCTGTAACAGTGAATGTTAGTATCAGATTTAATACTGTAATAACATTTATTAAAAAACAGTAAAAGAAATTTTGGTTCTGTATTTACATTTAGTAGTAGTATTCTGTAGTCATATAGATTTGTTTGTTAATTGACAGATACCTTGTATAATTATGCAGGTTGAATAAAAACTTTGAATAAATGTCTTTTTTTTAATCAATTTCCAAGCAACCTAATTCACAAACTAGTTTGCAACTTTATTTTGAGGTCGCCACTTGACTGTGATGCATAAGACAGTTTTCTTTTACTGTGGTAAGGTAAAATATTACCATAGCGCACTATTTATTTCTATTTGTTTAACAAAATTTATTTTTGAATGATGAATGAATGACTGAACAATAAAATACAGTAAAATGAAAAGTTGTTAAACAGTCACATGACTCACCAGCAAAAAAAAAAGAAGCTTTTTCTCTCTCTGTGTCAGTTCATTACAGGATGTTTGCATTGACACCACTCATGGAGCCTGTAAAGACGGATAATAAAACCCAAACTGCTGCTTCTATTGACATTGAGATTGTGGTACTGTATTTTATCATTTATATGTACCTAATTGAATGCAATATAATCAGCTGAACCTGAGAGTACCTGATTATGAGAAAACACCACAGGTGCTAATTACTAGATAATTCCCTTATTGTCTATCTCCAGTAACACCTGTCCTACCCATGCTGTAACCTCCAGGGCTGAAAAACGAAGCAGATGCAAAGTGCCAAAAACTGCAGTTCCTCAAATAGATACCTAAGGCTGGCTCCGAAAGCGAGGCAATCTGCATAGACCCCTATATATTAAAAAAGTTAAACAAGAGTCAGACACTGCCAAGATGGCGAAGGTCAGAGCCAGCAACACAGAGCTACAAAACAAGGCCTCTTCAGAAACAGAGACTACATCAGTGTATATGGTTTATACTGCTACCACTTAATGTTATAATGAATGCATACCTCCCCCTAGCGCTTGAGTTGCACATTGATTAAAGCCTCTGCCCACAGGGGAAAACAGAATTTTTAGAAAAAGCTGAAAAGGTGTCGGTCTAGGTGGTGACCGGACTACTGATTGTAGACAAAATTGTGGCATGGCTGTACGAAAATTATTATGTAAAAAAAGTGTTAATGTTGTTCAATATTGTTTATTTTTAGACTCCTGAAGGCATCATTTTACCACTTGATCCAGTCTCTCTGAAATCAGAGATCTACTCTGAAAATTACAAACTTGGTGAAATTGTCAGGTGAGTATTTTACCTTATTTGTCTTGAACTAATTACATCTAATTTTAACCCTAACCCTAACCCTAAAGCCCAGAGTGTTAAGTTTTCCAATTACTTTCATGGAGGCATTTTGAATGCTGAGCTGATATAGATGCTATCATTGTTGAGGTGTGTGAAGACTGAGTGGAGGGCAGTGAATATGGCATCCTCTGTGGATCTGTTGATTCTGAATGCATATTGGTTAGGGTCGAGGCTGCCAGAGATGTTGTTGTTGATGTGCTAGAGAGCCAGTTTCTCAAAGCGCTTAACCAGGGTGGGGTTAGTTACACAGAGCGGTAGTTGTTTTTCCTGTTACCATGTGCGATGGCCTAAATCAATTGAAGTGTATAGTCATGCCATACATAGAAATCCTACTATTTGGAAGCAAAACGGCATTAAACTGGAACACAGAGATGGCTACCGAACTCTGAGCTATTGATTGACACCCCATTTGAGCAATTAGGAGCTTCTGTACCTACCCTGTGGCCTGAAACAGCCAAAGAGTGATTGTGGACCATGTAAGACTATGTGATGCAGACCCATTGTGATTGCCAGCTAAAATGGGCAGTTACAGGTCAACTGCAGGCTTATTTTCCCAAAAAATAATAATTCAGTGTGTTCAAAATCCAAATGGTTTAACAACAGCTCTAAATTTACTTGGGGCTATACTGGGATAGGTGTTTTCGGCGGATTTCACATCAATTTTCAGAAATGGTTTAACTAGACACAGTAGACTTTTTAGGTTAGGGACGATGGTAGCTGTCTTGAAGCAGGTGGGGACAGTATCCCGTGAGAGTGATATGTTAAAAAAATGTCTATAATAACATCTGCTAGCTCAGTGGCATGTTTTTAGTACAGGGCCAGAGATTTCATCGGGCTGAGAAACTTAACCATATTCACTCTTCTTCTGACATCCGTTGTGGTTACTGACAGTCCAGTCGGAATAGACTTTACAGCGGTCATTTTGCTGAGGAGATCAAAGCAGGCATAAAAAGCCAAAGTTCATCTGGCAACGTGACTTCACACATGATGGTGCCATTCCTGTTGTTCCTGCTGTTGTAGCCCGTGATGTTTTGGATCGCCTGCCACATATCCTTGGTGCTACTGGTGTTGATGTCTCTCTCCTGTCCCTCCAGATCTCTCTGCCTCCTTTATGCCAGCTTTAAGTCTTGCTCTGGTGGGCTTGTATACTTCCTTGTCACCTGACTGAAAGAAGGTTTGGCTGTAGATAGAGCCCTCAGCTCTTTATTCATCCGGGCTTTGCGGTTGGGGAATGATTTTATTACTTTTGTGATCACCATATCATCAACACATGTGATTTGGTGATGTATGATGTCACCATTAATGTATTTTCCGCAAGACTGATGTTATCTGGGGTGGCGGCATCTTTCAACATCAAAACAGTCCTGCAGAGCGTATGTAGCTTCACTTATCCATAGTTAACTGATGGGTTCACCCTTTTTTATCAGCTGGGGGTAAGTTTGCAGGAGAGACAGGGAAATATGATCTGACTGACAAAACTGAGGATGTTTCATTTTTTGAACGATTACACAAACATGATATTACAAGTTAAAGTTTGATACATTTCACCGTTTGTGTGCTGAGAAAAAGTGTGCTGAGTGTCACCAGCATAACAGTGGAACTGTATGTGGTGACTACGAATGACAAGACCTATAGGGGATCATTAATGGATAAAGTGGTATTAAGCCTCTCATCTAACTCCCAGCAGAAATGTTAAACTATTCCTTTAAACTGTAGAGTAATGAATCTATCAAAGATTAACTGTAAATTAACAAACATAACAAAGTGAAAATACAACCGTTCTACCTATTGTACAGTTTGCCAGCCAACCTGAGCGCTTTACACCTTTTTTTCCTAAACTTCAATGTTTGTGTCGTTACTGCTCTCACAGTATAAACATCAAACACTTTGTAACAGCTCATTTGGTAAGAATATATTGTCAGATCCATGGGATCTAAAGTCTGATTCATGTGTTACCATCAGTCTCAAAATGTTCATGAATATTTGAATTATTTGCCTGATTACTGAAATATTTGTTCTTGTATGTGTCTGTGTTTAGTCTTGGCATGTGGAAGATAGTGGCAAGGTTGGACAGCAACCCACAGCAAAGCTACTCTGCAGAGTTTGAGGTAAAAGAATATGGTAAGTCCCTCATGACCGATACTTTTATTTAAAACCTTTATACACCTTTTACATTCAAATACTTTTTAACTGGCTGGACATGTAAAAAATCTCATTAATTAATTAATTCATTCATTCATTCATTCAATCATTCATCTTTCAGTGCTGCCCAGTTTTGAGGTGAAGCTGACGCCTGTGAGCCCCTTCTTCTACGTGGACAATCCAGAGCTCACCGTCAACATCAGAGCTACGTATGTATTTTATTTTTTTTGCATCTGAAGAGACCAAGTGTGATTGGTAGATTGATTGGAGGAGAAAATAAAGGGTGTTGTTCAGTCCGTTAGTCATTTGTTCATGTAGTTTTAATTGTCCTGGTTTACTTTATTGTGGGTTAGAGCATGTCCTTCTTTTGTGGTTTTAGGTATCTATTTGGTGAAGAGGTGGATGGAATGGCCTACGTGGTATTTGGGGTTATTCGAGAGGGTAAAAAACAGAGCTTTCCAAGTTCTCTTCAGAGAGTGCAGGCAAGCACATTCTTAGCCTTTTTCTTTATTTCTATCAGTTTGCCAATAGATTGGTCAAAGCCAAGCTGACCCTATTTTCCTGTACTTTCACTGATGGTATTTCAAGGTGCGCTTTTGTATTATGTCACATTAGATTAATCGGGGTAATGGAGCTGCCATGCTAAAGAAAGAGTACATCACACAGACCTTCCCACACATCCTCAACCTGGTGGGGAGCCCCATATTTGTAGCTGTCAGTGTGCTGACAGAAAGTGGTAAGAAAGACAGAATGTTTGTTTTTTGCCCATTCAGTATATTTGCTCACGTGTGATTCATAATATTTCAGCATCAAAGTAACTAACAGTATTATTTGTGTCTTGGGGAAAAAGAAAATAAAGATATGATGGAGGTTTTCTGTAATCAGTTTGTGTGTGAACGTGTTTGTGTTTCTGCATCAACTCACAGGCAGTGAAATGGTGGAGGCAGAGTTGAGAAATATCCAAATTGTCACATCACCGTACACCATCCACTTCAAGAAAACACCCAAATACTTCAAACCAGGAATGTCCTTTGATGTTGCGGTAAAGTACATAAAGTACTTATTTACATTTACATACATTGACAGCACAATTATAGTTACATTGCCTCTTAATAACTATAATTGATTAGTGCAATGTTTTCATGTATTTTCATTATGATGCAAAGGCACTCAGATAGTTCAGCTGTTCGTGTCTCTGATGGCAGGTTGAAGTTTTGAATCCTGATGACACTCCTGCACAAGGTGTTGCAGTGGTGGTTGATCCAGGCCAGGTGAAGGGCGTCACTGAAGCCAATGGCATGGCAAGGCTTACCATCAATATAGCGGAAACCAGTGGACCACTACAGATTACAGTATGTCTTTATAATTGCTTGATTTTCATTTAAACCTTTGCATTACAGAAACTTTTGGCAGATGAATGCTAAGATAAAACATAACAAAAAGAATGGGCTATGGCTGAAGGAAACAGTCAATGAGTGTTGTATTTTATACAGTGTATGACTTCTATCAACTTATGTTGATCTCTTTTTATTATTTAATTTGCTTACTTTACTTGGTTTTATATTTCCCCTTTTGTTGATTACATTGGGAAAGCCTTTATAACTTTTTATACCTTGTGTGTGTATATATTTACTGTATGCATTTATTTGCAGGCAAAGACCAATGATCCTCGTATTACACGTGAGAGGCAAGCATCAGCCACCATGACAGCTCTCCCACATACCACTAAAAGCAACAATTACATCCACATAGGTGAGGAACAACCTGAAATCATATCAGATGGTAAAGTCAGTGGTGATGGTGGAGGCAGTGCTGCCTAACTACCATGCATAACAGCCCCCTAAATGTCCAGAAACTAATTGTGTAATGTTTTTATTACAGGTGTGAATACAGCTGAAGTCACATTAGGAGAAAACCTAAAAGTCAACTTGATGTTTACCAAGCATCAACAAATTGACATCACATACCTAGTGAGGGTTGTTTTGCACCTATGTGTTTGTGCACATGCTTGAGTGTTTGTGTTGCTTTCGGCAGTTGGTGTACCCCTGTGGCATAAGTGCTGATGTATGAATCTGTGTCCCCAGATCCTGAGCAGAGGTCGGCTGGTAAAAAATGGTCGTTACACAACAAAAGGCCAAGTACTGATATCCATGATAGAAGTCGTGACCAAAGAAATGCTGCCATCATTCCGCATCATAGCCTATTACCATACAAATGACAATGAAGTGGTATCAGACTCTGTTTGGGTGGATGTCAAGGACTCCTGCATGGGCTCGGTGAGACACACTGATGTAGCCAAGTTTGAGCATGCTGCTTTAACAAATAAAAAACTGCATGTCTCATTCATTGATCTCCCCTTCAAATCTAGTTGAAGCTGGAATCATCCAGAGCTGCTCCATCGTTTGAACCTGGCAAGATGTTTGGTCTGAAGGTCACAGGAGACCCAGAGGCCACAGTGGGACTGGTCGCAGTTGACAAAGGCGTCTACGTCCTAAACAACAAGCACCGCCTCACTCAGAAAAAGGTCATTTCATCTCATATTTATCTTTGAAAATCTGAAAGGGTTTCAACTTAAAAAGCTTTATATAACAATTACACACACGTTAACTTCCAAGTTTGTTAGTATGTTGCCTCATATAATATTTGCTATATTTATGTCTTGCAGAATATTAGTGATACGCCAGATTTCCAAATAAAACCCTGGCTGATATCACCAATACCAATACCATAATAATATTTTGTACAAAAAGCATGCTGTTTTATTAAACTGTTTTATTATGCAACGAACCCGTTGATATGACAGAATTCCAGGCATAAAGAACAACTAGAGACATATGTTTTAAATAGCCATTAAAAGCCTACATTTAAACAGCAATAAAACACTAATAACGCTAGGATTTGCTATTATTTGTCCTACCTGCCCTCTCACAAATGCTGCAGAACCTTTTGTCTTATCTGTCCACCTTCTAAAGCCTCCCATAGTGTGTGTGGTGCACATGTTGCCCCACTCCACAGGTGCACCACACACACCACCGGGGGCATTAGAGGGGGGCCCAGTTGCCTGGGCCAGGTACAACATTGACAAGAGGTGTGACTCTGCGACTTGTGCTGCAAAGTTGAGAATATTGAAATGCGAGTCCAAACACTAATAGAAAAAGGCAATGAGCAGCACATGAGAGGAGCACACGCCAGGCACGTAGTGACACAGGAAAACTATGGTTTTGCTGGCGACGTGTTTCTAGCGATGCGGCTCGTGGTGCGTTTGGCTGCCAAATTGAACATCTTAAGCTCGCGGTTGCTGGAGGATGCAATGTGTGCTGTGCTTCTGGCCCATCTTATAGGTCACACAATATGAGGTTATTTGACCTCATCATATTCTGTAGAACTGAAATATCTCCACATTTGTTTGCATATGACTATGAAAGGCAGAAGAAGAGGTAGTTCCTATCAACTGGTTATTATTTAGCCTAAATCCTGGTGATAGTGTAGTTAATTTCTACTGTGTCCCCTACACATTTACCCCAAATTACTGAGTTTAGCTATCCATCTTTTCATGTGAGGATCGATCCTAGAACAGAAACGTATGGGATATACACATTTCTGTATCGATCAGCACACCATTACAGCAAATGCATTGCTTGAGTAAATGCTCCTAAAGTCATATCCAAACTGTCATGTGAGTTTACAGTTATGTCTGTTTAGCTTACATTGTGTAACCCTACTACTTATCCTTTTCTTTTTCTGTGTGTGAATTACTTCCACTTCCTCTTTGCTCAGGTGTGGGACATTGTAGATAAGTCCGACACAGGCTGCACACCAGGTGGAGGAAGGGACGCTATGAGTGTGTTCTTCGATGCTGGGCTGTTGTTTGAGTCCAACACGACTTCTGGCACTCCCTACAGATTGGGTAACATGACTTTTGTCTTCCCTCCACTGAACATATATACCAATGAAATATATAAAAGCTCTTGTGAACACCTTCAGGGAATTTCTAGAAATTTGACACAATCGTCCACTTGGAATTAAGGATGAACTAATTAAATTTTGGTGGTCAAAGGTCACTGTGACCTAACAAAACACATTGTTGGCCACAACCCAAGAATTTACAAGCTCACTAAAGGGCCAAATGCACTGAAAGCATCAGATGCTTGCATCTGAACGTGCACCAAAAACATTACGAAGCACATCCAACTGCTTTAACGCCCGTACGCTGACCATGTTTTTGATTTGGCCTGCTTTCCTGTAGCCACAGTACCCGTTTGGAGTGCTCAAAGGAAAACAAAAATCAGGAGAGACATTGAGAGGGACACAGAGAGGGAGAGATATCACAGCTGAGGTGTTGTGCATCGTTGCGGCCAGTCAAACACTGCTGTGAAATCTCTCATCAGTAACAGCCAAATTCAGCTATTGTGAAAACTTATCCAAGGTCTGTAATACTGACGTACCTGTAATAATATTCTGTGGGAGGAGAGGAGACTGTCATAGCGATATAAAGACAGAGTTTTTGTTTTGGGTTTGACACACTGCATGTGTCTAGATGAGCCCTAAATAGTGACTTTTCTCCAAAATACTGCTGATTCTGTGGAGTTGGCAATTCAAATCTGATGCCTGCAGTGCACCATAGGAGCATGAAATGACATGCTTCAATTCAGGCACATCAGTTTCAGTGCGTATGGGCCTTAAAACAAAATTCCACATAAAAATAGCTAGTAGTGTAAAGTGCTAAAGTAATAACAATTGATATCCAAAAGGTCAAAGGTCAGCTTCACTTTGGCCATAATTCAACGCCACAACTCAAAAGATTGTGACTGTATATCACATTTGGTCGGAAATTGAATTCATGACACTGATCTTGGGTCAACTTTGAAACTATGGTGATTGTAGAGATCTTCTGATGATGATACATGCAAATATAGTGATAACTTATGTGACACCAAGAAGAACCTGTCATAAATTTCTAAATAAAGTTTTGACTGCTTATATTATGCAAGTCGGGACAAGAAATTATGTAAATTGCAACTTGACTTGTGCGCTGAGGCACAAGGCCACAAGGCGGTAATTGTAGTTAATGTAAGTTTTTTGAAGACCTATTCTTTGCTGTGTTTCCAGAATTGAAATGTCCAGCCCCCAGCAGGAGGAAACGGACTACTGTAATGAATGTGACAACCACCTTAGGTAAGAACCACAGCTCTACATTAGCCAGTCACAACGTATTCAGTCAACTTCTTATGATTATTAAGGCAATTCTAATTGCACAGTGTATGGTCGGAGAAAACACCACCGCATATAGACTGGTTCCCTGTAAACCTTGCTTTCACTCTGCTATCGCCCTGAGATCAGGGTTTCTCTGTAAAATTGCCAAGTTACTGATGCTATCTATGCGACAAGGGGGAATTGAAAAGTTTGACTTACTTAAGATGTCAGTCTGTTACTTCGGAATGGTATTTTCAATGTATGCCTGTCCAATATTATCTTGTGGTTTGGTAGGTTTATTTTTTTTATTTTCCCCCCTCCTTTGCCTTTTGATGAGCTTTTGAGGATAGAGGTTATTCAAATAAAACTAACTAAACATTAGGAACAATCTTAGAGTCTAATTTGCCTTATTTAAATTTTTTTTTGCAACTTTCCAGTACACCGTTCTTTTTGTACTCCATACCTTCTCACTTCTTTGTCTCCTCCACAACCCTCTTTCTTTCCAGTGAATAAATATCAAGTCCAACTGCAGCGTGACTGTTGTTTGGATGGCATGAAAATGACTCCTGTTTCATACTCCTGTGAGAGGCGCAGCGATTACATCATGGATGGTGCAGCCTGTAAGGAGGCCTTCTTGTACTGCTGTAAGGTGATGGAAAACCAGCAAGCTGAATGGAAGGAGGGTAGCCTCAGACTGGCTCGGGGTAAGAGACAGGGACAAGGGATGGAGGGTTAACTGATGTCGCCATGTCGGTGTTCTTCTGAGAGCTTCATAATTAATGTTCTAGGATCATCACTGCAACTGACAAATCTTGTTGTCTTAGCTTTGGGACTTGTGTTGTTATTGTTCCTGGAACATCAGAATTAATGTTACTCCAGGACTTTCATTTCAAATTATGTAAAAGCCACAACGTCCACATCTACTAGAGCGAGCTGTTATGGCTGAATTGGTTGACTACAGGACAGGCACACACTGTATTACTCAACCATTCTTACAGGGTTTTTTCCCACAAACTGGCAACTACCAAGACTGTTGATTGCTGACGAAACACAGATACCACGTGATACTAACAGCGTTATACTATTGGCTGACAAACCTTATTAGAAGCTGGAACCAACTGTCAGAATTCTTACACAGAGGTAAACAAAACAAACATTTTAATCGACAAACATTTTAAAACAGTTGATTCACAATCATAATAATGTTTTTAAGAAAAAGAGATACTTTCATTTTCCATTTTTCTACAAGCGCTGTAGTTGTATAATTTTTGAAAATGATCATTATCAATATGACCTTTAATTATGATGTTCCAGCAACAACACCAACATATTACCTCCACATGTGGTGTTTCGGTCTCAAGCTCTTCTTCTGACATGAAGAAGCGTAACGAAATACAAACATCACTTCTAATAAATGTTCATGGGAGCATTATCCAGCCTGTCAGCCCTGTTTTCGCATTTGTTTTACTTTTGCTTCAGTCCAGCATGAAATGTATTAACCTTTTTAATAACACTTTAGCTGATGAGGAAGACAACAGTTACATGGACAGCAGTGAAATTGTTTCACGCACCAAGTTCCCTGAAAGTTGGCTGTTTTCAGAGATCAAACTGCCTCCTTGCCCTAAACAAATTTCAAACTGGTGAGATAACTGAAACCTGTACACACAAAAATCCCACTCATTACTTTTACATGAGTGACTCCACTAACATTTAAAGCTCCCCTGTACCTCTGTAACTTTTCTTTCATTTCAGTGACACCACGACATTTGAGAAAAAGGTTCCTTTGCAAGACTCAATCACAACCTGGCAGTTCACTGGAATTAGTCTGTCAAGAACTCACGGTGAGGATTCAGTGAATAAAATCTGTCTCCCACTCCACACCTTTACATTTTTTCTCTTTTTCATCACTCTCTTTTGTATCCCTCTTATCTTTAAGGTATCTGTGTTGGCGAACCATTAGAGGTAATTGTCCGCAAGGACTTCTTCATTGATCTCAGGCTGCCGTACTCAGCTGTCCGAGGAGAGCAGATAGAAGTCAAGGCAATCCTCCACAACTACAGCCCTGATCTCGCCACTGTAAGTAGAATAGATAAATCCCTTCTCCAGTCCTTGATAAGCTTATCACCTGTAATAACCTTATTACAATATTTACATGTGCCTTTCCATTAAACCTTTAGGAACAGTGTTGTTAATAACACCCAAAAGGCATGCTTGAGTAAAAGATTTATAATATCTAATATTAAATGAACTACAGTTTTTTATTTATTTTTTAAATAAACTGTTTTTGGGTTGTTTAGCATTTAGTATTCGACAGGACAGCTTAGAGAGTGGCAGGAGATGGGGGAGAGAGTGAGGGAGGATGTACAGTAAAAGGCCACGAGCCGGATTCAACCCTCAGCCCCTGGTACATGGGTTGCCCTCTCTACCAGCTGTACAAACCCCTGTACATTAGTTTAAAAAAATAATTTTCTGGTAAAACATTTTTTTTTAAATAAATTTTGAGTATCCTAAGTACTAGTGAAGTAAAAAGTATAATATTTGCCTCCAAAATGTAGTGGAGTGGAGTGAAAGGCAGCAGAAAATGGAAATAAAATAAAGTATAAGTATCACAGACATGTACCTAAGTAAGTACTTGAGTAAATGTGCTTAATTACATTTCATCACATCACATCTTCAACGAAAAGCATAACATTTATTAAAATTAAGGATGTGATCATTATTAAAACTGATGATTATGATCCTTTCTCATGTCGTTTTCAAGGTGCGTGTGGATCTGATTGAGACGCCAGATGTGTGCAGTTCAGCCTCTAGACGTGGAAAGTATCGTCAGGAGGTCAAAGTTGAGCCCCACACTACACGATCTGTACCCTTCATCATTATTCCCATGAAGGATGAAGAAGATTATCCTATTACAGTCAAAGCAGCTGTTAAAGACTCATCGCTCTATGATGGAGTTATGAGGAAGCTGCGGGTGGTGGTAAGGGAAACGCACTACATGTAGTGGATTTAGAGATTTTTTATACCACAGTGAACAGTTTATTTATTGTAGTAACGCACTTAAAACTAAAATTTAGCATTTCATCTCCAGCCTTTGATGCTACTTTCAGGCAGTCGGAACCAATTTGGACAAATGTTCTGCTGGGTTTTTATATGTAGAGATGAAATAAGAAAGACGAAATAGGATATTTTATCAAACAAGTCATATTGTTGTTACACATCAGCATGTAAAGAATACTCAAAAATAATTTGGATTTCTAATGTTTGTTTTATTTGTTGTTTTTCCAGCCTCCAGGTGTACTGGTTAAATCTTCTCAGATTGTAACTCTAGACCCAACTAATAAAGGTGTAGGTGAGTTCACCCATTAAATAGTGACGGTATAGTAATTTAGAAATATTATGTATTCATCACTTGCTAAGTGATCCCCCAACTTGCCCACTGTTTCTCTCTTCAGGTGGTACGCAGGAAGTAATTATCAATGGTAGAATTCCTAAAACAGCTATGGTTCCAAACACACCTTCTAGGACACAGATCTTTGCAACAGGTAAGATATCATGTTATATCTGCACAATGATTTTGAGATGAAGGGGCTGTATGATGATCTCTGCATTGGTGTCTCTAAGTATTTACTTAGAGATAGGTTGAAGGGCTTGGATATCTGGAAGTAGCTCGAAGTAGCAGTCTTCACTGGTCCACCCGAACCCTAGGGCCTGTGGGTTGACCTGGATACCACTGGATAGAAAATGTTCAGGTCTTTTCTATGTTTGGACACATAAAGATCTATAGCTCCTTTAGACCTATAGCCTTATAGCAGACCTAAAGCTACCCGTTACAGACAAACCAGATTTAAGATGTTATAATCATGTTTGAAATATGTTGAACAGAGAGACATCTACCTAACACTTGGGAAATGTGCTTTTGGAACATTTTTATAGCATAGAATGTGCATTACATGTTTCCCCTGTGAAAACTATTAGATCACATGTGAAACCTACGGGATTAGATGTTTAACCCATGTAAATACCCAAAGTAAACCCATACAAATGGCCACGTGAAACCTTTGGGATCAATCATTTCTGATTTTCTTTCTATTGTCCTCCTGAACCCATGGTGATTTACAGTGTCCTGATGAACAGATGGCTTTACTTGTTGCCAAAGAAACTGCTATCAATGGTTAACAGTACTCCAAGACCAACTGTGGCCAGTTTGACGACAGATTACCTTTATTTGGTCACTACATGGGTCACTACTACAAATTAACAAAACATCAGTATTATCAGTTGTGTCAGGAGTGTATGAGTGAGTGTGCCATGAGCTGTAAAGTAAGGATAAGGAAATTATATAGATGTGGAGGAATGGGGTCTAGCATGGTGAAGGGGAGAGAACCAGAGCATGGTCTGCAGCCAGTTTAGATACAAGTGAGCCAGGCGGTGCAGGTGTCCCACATCTCCCTGATGGACCTGACAATTCCCTCCCTACAGGACCATTTTTACAGGAAATATATAAATATGCAAAAAGCACCAGTGTCCTGTGCACCCCATGTAAACCTATAAACTTCATGTAAAACTTGTGTAAAATCTTCATATACAAATGGCAGATAAACAACAACAGACAGCAAATAAAGTGCGTTTTCCCAGCATCGAAGCGAATTCAAAGGACTTGAGCATCCTTTGACACGAAGGGCAAGCCATGAACTGGTTGAGCTATCTGTTGGTGGTATGAAAAGAAGA
The DNA here is from genome assembly GCF_040436345.1 of Pagrus major. Lineage (NCBI taxonomy): Eukaryota > Metazoa > Chordata > Actinopteri > Spariformes > Sparidae > Pagrus > Pagrus major. The sequence continues at coordinate 25,901,088 of NC_133215.1, read as the reverse complement.
GGCACCATGCAGGCGCCTTTTTTCCACATGTGCTTCACATGTTACAGCCTGTGGTAATATGTATTCAACATGTGCTCGAAATGGTCCCGCATGTCACAACATGTTAACACATCTTCCACATGTCACAACATATGAATACATGGGGAAATTTAAGTGTTTTTTCCATAAGGGACGTCAGCTGACTCCTTCGTGTCGAGGTAGTTCAGGCATCGGATTAGGATGTCTCCTGGGGACCTTCCTTTGGAGGTTTTCCGAGCAAGTCTAACTGGGAGGAGACACTGTTGCATCTGGAATACCCCTCTTAGCCTGCTACCACTGCAACTAAACCCAGGATATGTGTAAGAAAAAGGATGGATTCATGGATGGATGGACATGTTCTGGGGGATCTTTGCAAGTTTGTTTAGATGTTACTTTGGTTTATAAGGTTTTGATTTGTCTGTTTCTGTGTCTGCATGCAGGGAGAGAACAAGTATCTGCACTGGTGGAGAACGCCGTTACTGGGAAATCAATGAGTACTCTAATCCAACAGCCCTCAGGCTGTGGAGAGCAGAACATGGCCCGCATGACTCTACCTGTCATTGCAGCCACATATTTGGACAAAACCAATCGGTGGGAAGCTGTGGGCTTTAAAAAACGTGAAGAAGCCCTTCTACACATCAAGACCGGTAAGCACACACACACACACACACACACACACACACAGAAGACACCATCTTAAAGGTGCTGTAAGTGATATATTTTTATTAAGATAAGTGTTAAATATGTTAAATAACTCTATATTTCAACAGTAATCACATGTCTGTCCTCCTCCTGCTCATGCAGCCAAAGAGAAAATACATTTCTGGTATCCCTGCCCACTTTATCCAATCAGGATAGAGAACCTCATAAAGACCTGTCTGCTCGTGAAAGCACAGAAAGCTGGATCCTCCTGTTTACTGCTATGTCTGGCGATTACCGCTGCCCGTTCATGTGGCGATGTAGAAAGGAGGGAGAGGATTGCTAACTGCAAAACAGACAGGAAGTTAGTCAAAATGATGACAACGATTACAGCAGCTTTAATGCCCTTTGTGAGTGATTGTAAAGTTTCTGAATTGCTAGAAGTGGTATCTAAAATACAGTGTGATAGAAAGCCATGCATGCCACCCCTGACCCAGAGGTCCAAGCTAGGGACACAAAAAGTTGTCTGAATGCAACACATAGAGTAGAGAGGTTGTAGAGGTTTTCACCAGGATCGTCTCTGAAAAGCTATGCCATCAAAATCTTATCACAGATGCTGTAACCAGGGTGGCGAGGGTTACTTCAAAAACGTATTCTTATACTTATTACCTGTTAAAAAATAGTCAGTAAACTAATCCAAGTATCACAATATTAAAGTAATATAACTTGATTGCTTTCCGTTACTTTTTGATTACCTCATACCAAACATATGCAAATAAAGACAAATAAAATAAAATAAATATCAATAAGATGTCTTCTAAATACACAAGTGTGTAATTCTTACAGAATACACACTTGTGTATTTAGATATATACACTTGCATTTGGTTTCACTCAAGACCAGAGTGATGTAATGTAAGAGGACTCCTCAAAATGAATACGATTCAGTAGAGCTGAATGACGGTCAAAAAAATGTTGTGTGTTTTGTTCGTGTCCAGGCTACCAGAATCAGCTTCCCTACCGTAAAGATGACGGGTCTTTTGCTGTCTACCCTGAAAACCAAAGCAGCACCTGGTGAGGCATTCAGACCTTCATGAACTCATAGCTTAATGTTTGCACATCTTCCTCTAACTTACATCCTGACTATGGGTGTATTTCATGTGCAAATAAATGAAATTATACTATGACAGCCTCTCCTCTCCTCTCCTCTCAAAGGCTGACAGCTTATGTTGCCAAGGTGTTTGCCATGGCCAACAATCTGGTGGCAGTGCAAAACTACCTCATCTGTGACGCTGTCAGGTTTCTGATTCTCAAAGCACAGCAACCTGACGGCATGTTTACAGAAGATGGATATGTGCTCAGTAGTACAATGCGTGTGAGTGTATCAATTTCATCGACATTAATTCTTCAACTTGATGCGAAAAAATGTGCTTGTCGAGAATGAAACAGTTACATGTCATTGACTGTCATGTTCTTAGTAATATGTTTGTGTGTGTGCATGTGTAGGGTGATGTCGAAGGCAGAGATTCAGACGCCTCTATGACGGCCTTCTGCCTCATTGCCTTGCAGGAGTCATTTACGCTATGTAATAAAAGTGTTGATGTGAGTACCTCACCTCCATACATTGTTTTCTCTTTTCCCCTTACCCTTCTATTTCAAAGTTGTGTCCCTCTCAATCAGCTCACTTTCTGAACAGATGTCCCGTGGGTCTGTCTGATCATGGAAGACTCTTCCTCGTCTTAAAGCCCTTCTGTTATTTATTCTGTAAACATGGCACGCTGCCATTGTAGTTTTGTAAGTTTTTTTTTCTGTTATAATTACGAGCAGAGGTGGGAAGTAACTAAGTACAAATACCTTGTTACTGTACATAAGTATATTTTTCAGGTATCTTTACTTTACTTTAGTATTTATTTTTCTGACAACTTTTTATTTTTACTCCCTACATTATAACACAGATATCTGTACTTTCTCCTCCTTAGATTTTCAAAACAGGCTCGTCACTTTGGTTTTAATGCATTTTAGGAAGAATTATTGATTATTTTTATTTTTTTATTACATTTTGGGAGTGTTGAAGCGAGGCACCAACATCTTGCTGCGATACTCTGTTAGAGTCTCTGGTAGACCCTACAGTAACTGGTAGGCTCTTTTGAGAATAACATCACTACCCCACACCCCAATAGTAACTGGAACTAATGTGAGCAGCTCAGTACAGCTCATAAGACGCAGAAGAGAGTAAGAGAGGGGACAATCTGCTGTCAGTCATTATTCCAGGATCAAAGTTTACAACATCTCTAATTGGGTATTTAAAATGAATTTGTGTTGTCTGACTGTTTTCTCCCTATTCTCCTTTCTCCTCCCTTTTTTTTCTTCTTTCAAGGGTTTGGAACACAGTATAGACAATGCAGTGGCTTACCTGGAGACGCGTCTGCCCAGGCTCACCTACTCATATGCTGTTGCCATGACGTCATATGCCCTGGCCAATGCAGGCAAACTGAACCGGGAGATCCTCTACAACTTTGTTTCCCCAGGTGTCGTCACACAGAAATATTATTCAACTAATTCATATACAGTCCCCAGGTGTAAATATTCTGAACACTCAAAAAATTACTATAATAGGTTTATTAGAGCCGACCGAGTCATTGGTCTGGTCCATAGTGTATTATGGGATGTTTTTCTCTCAGTCCAGAATTGCAGACAACCTTACCTATCTACGACCTAAAAGCAGGGCAATAGGCTCCCCTGGTGTCCCCATGTTCGAAAAAACGCAGCCAAAGTGCCCTCATGGATGCCACATATGGTAGATAAAATATAATTAAATACCCTCTAGGGTGCCCCAACGGCCAAAGCCGGTGCCCTTTTAATTTTTTTTCGCCCCTTCCGCTCAAACATCCTGAGTCCGCCACTGAATTGTAGTGTACTTGGATGATAATTTTGAATTACTAAATTTAAGCGATCTTTATCAGAAATGTTTAATGTTTTTTTTTAAATCCCTCAAATGTTCATTATATCAGTACATACTATCACAAAAATCCTTTTTTTAGTCAGGCTCTCATGTAAATCTCCACTCTTAAGACCAACTGACCTTACAAGGATAGAAAGAGTTAGTTAAAAGTCTCAAGAGCTCAGGAGCTCAGGAGTTAATCGTTTTTGATTAGGGATTGGGAAATTAGTGGTGAATTAAGTTTGTCCCAGCTAGAGCATACTAACGTAAAGGTATTTTTGTGTCTCCTTCTCAGATTTGTCCCACTGGCCAGTACCTTATTCAGATGTTTACACACTGGAGGCCACAGCTTATGCTCTTCTTGCTCTGGTCAAGGTCAAGGTGAGCATGTCCAACTTGTGTTTCACCAGGATGTCATGCAACAGAAAACATTCATCATTCATCCTGCCTGAGTAGAGGGTTTGGAAGGGTTTTTTGGACCAGCACCACCCCTCTGCATTATCTAGCTCCCTTACAGCCCTACAGCCCCCTCCATCAAATAAAATGTAATCTAATTGTCTTCCCTGAATGTCCCTGAAGTCATAATATTTAATTTATTTTCTGTTATTATATTATATTTTTTGTATTTCTATGCTTATTATATTGTTATTATTCTGTGTTTTATCATTAGACAGTGTGAATATCATTAGTTTCCCAGAGAGCAAACAAGCCATGTGAATATGAATTATATTTATGAGTGTTAACCAAATGCAACGTTTAGAAATTTGACATTCAAAATTTAATTAAACATCACAAACAGCAGCCAATCAGAAATGGTATCCATGAAGCATTCTTAGCATCTAGCTGTGCTGCAGAAAGCTGACAAAAACACTGAAGTTAAGGGTCGTTTTGCTATGAAACGACACACCGTCTCATCTCGTCAGATTGGTTTTAAAAGGTGTGCTTTATAAATGTTGCAGACATTGTATGTAAACTAATGCGTGAAGGGGTTTCGAAATGGAAGTTCTTGTAAACAAACATTGTGATTCTACACAGATATTTGAAGCTTTAGGTTAAGAGTTGCAATGACTTAGATCTGAGCTCTTAAAACAAGGGACCACTGTTGGGGTAGTTACTCAAAAAAGTGATATATAACACATTACTCGTTGCTCATTTCTTTACTTATTTACTCTCTGTAGAACGTTACTTATTGCATGACTTGTTTCCTAAATTTTGTGTTATGGAAATAAATTTAAACATACATACATACACCGACATATGAACCCTATTCTAATAGTAGTAGTAGTAGTAGTAGTCTAATACCACACAGCTGACAGAAAGAAATACAGATCTGAACATCCTGCACTTCATAATATTATATATGATTGGTTGCTTTTATTGGCTGAGTTTGAAGTCTCTGCAGTTCCACTGTGCCACAATTGAAAATCAACCGAGAAACTCTGAGGTAGGCTTTGGAAACTGGCAGGTTGTTATCTAAAATATAGTGTAGCAGAATTAGGACCTGTCTCTATTTTGACCACTTAAAGTTATTTTAAAAACTCAATGCAATGTTAAGCACAGAAAATTACTTGCCTCCTGTTATTAAAGGCATTTGAAGATGCCAAGCCTGTTGTCCGATGGTTCAACCAGCAGCAGAAGGTGGGAGGAGGCTATGGATCAACTCAGGTAACAGACTCCTCCACACTGCATCTATAGCTATTTTTATTGTACATCTTTTAAGTTGATCTGGACTGATAACCTATTAATCTAAGTCCCTGTCACTGTTTTTCTCTCCAGGCTACTATAATGGTATACCAGGCTGTAGCTGAGTACTGGGCCAATGCTGAAGAACCACAGTATGAACTGAATTTGGACATTTTGTTGCCAACCAAGACAAACCCTGTAAAGGTCAAGTACGCCTTTAACAGGGACAACCACTACGCCACGAGAACATCTAAAGTGAGAAGACACACTTACAATTGTTATCCTTCCAGTTGTTTTCTGTCTTTCTTCTGCTGATCCCTGTGTGTGTATTTGTAAGCACTTTTAAATTCCCACAGATCAATGATATAAACCAGAATGTGAAACTGACCGCAACAGGCACAGGAGAAGCAACAGTGACAGTAAGTAAAATGTATCTTTGCTCCGACTTTTATCATCTGTTATTTCTTGATGTGTCCTTTTTCAACCTCAGATGAAGCCAAAAGGATTTTTTTTTATCTGTGTGGAATAAATTATTAAAACGGCTGCACTTTCATCTATGTGACAGATGGTGTCGCTGTATTACGCTCTGCCTAAAGAAAATGGAAGCAACTGTCAGAATTTTGACATGTCGGTGCAGCTCCTTGAAGGTAATTGCCATTTTGTTTGCTTTCAGCTCATCCATTTTTTCTGCTGTCAATCCATCCTTCCTGCCAAGTATTGCCCTTTGATGAGGAAAAAAAGTAATTTAATCCTCATCATTTTATTTTATCTTTTAGATAAAATGGATGAGAATGAGAAGATATACAAGCTGAAAATAGAAGTTTTGTAAGTACAATCAAGAAGTCATACTAATGAGTGGAACAGTGACATGGCTTCATACCGTATAGATCGGGGGTGGCCAAACTTTCTTCCTTGAAAGTAAACTGCAGGTCCGGACCAAAAGCAAACACCTGTAGTATTGCATTTCATCACCCTCTTAAAATAATGGTCTAAGTCATATTTTCACGTTTTTCAAAAAACAGAAAAAACTGAACCAAATATAGAGTGTATGATATTTATTAATCATTTCACACAAAAAGGTTATGACAATAGATGACTATTTACATATTCCCTTGGGGTAAAGATATGTCTTGAAAAGCTAAAGCTAAAATTGCCTAAGTCACTCTGTCTTGTGACACGGGCAAAATAAAACGGCCTTTGACATAGGCCATTATACTACAGGGGTAGGATTGCATGATCTGTTCAACTGAGGATGTAGGTGATTTTACCAGAGGTGGCAGCATCATGAAGAGCTGATTTAGGCAAAAAAAAAGTCATTTTTGTCAAAAATGACTTAAGCCATTACTTTAGGAAGGTGATGATTTTTAAGATGCAAAAAGGTACTTGGATCCCAACTGACTACAAAGTGTCACTCTGCCTGCCGTTCTCGGATTGTGACGATGAAAATTGAAAATCGAAAATCGAAATCCTACGTATTTAAAGAGCTTTTTTTCTCACAAAAATAAAACAGACTTAACAGACATTTATATCATAATTATTTAAAGGTGCAATAAGAATTTGCCAGCATGCCACCAGAGTTTGCGCTAAATGCTGCTAACAAGCTATCATTAGTTAGATACCTCAGGTAGCAAGGGAGCTAGTGGTCCAGACTGTGAGCAGGAGCACCAGGGAAGTGTAGGTGCTTACACCACTAGCATGGGAGCTTTGGACCAGGATAGGCCAGGCCGGGGCTAGCTGGTTAGCATGCTAACTTCGGTAGATATCTCATGATACTTCACATTCTGTAGATAATTTTAGTTAATTTTTGAATGTTTCCAACTTAATTTCGTACATATTGGACCTTTGAATATATATTTTTTCTCTCTAGAAATATCTTATCAATCTATCTGATCACCATCATCTGTGAACCCTCCCATGAGTCTGGAGACCATCGTGAGGTGTTAAGTTGAGAATAAAAAACTTAAAATTAACTCTATGGGATCTGAAACAACATCACCAGTTGCTAAATCGATCTTAAGGATCAGTGTGGATAGAGTCAAGGCTCAGGCCTGATGAACAGTATCTCCCTGCCTTGTCACTGATTTCACGGAAACCTTTGCTTGGATTGAAATAACTCCTACTGTATCTTGCTTGTAGAAGGCAACTCAAATCTAAACTGAGGCTCTCAGCATATTGGTTGTCAACTCTGAAAATGACATTCATTGTCGCAACTAACATAATTTTTCATTTTTATTCTGGATGGATAAACTCTATGATATAGCTGGTCCACACATGTAGTCTTTGGATGTTCCCCATAAAACTGATTAAATAAAACAACTAAAAACTCTTTGAAAGGAGGTTGTAGCCAGTAGGAGTTTACTCTCCATTGTCTGTGGGGGTTGACATGACCATGCGAATGAATGTCTATTGATGGGGATGGTCAGAGTTTCCAGTACTATGGTATTCACAAGAATTTTCACCTGGCAATAAATAATGTAAAAAAGGAAAGCCTTCTTTAAGGGGAATTCGGTGAAATAATGAACTGAAATGGGTCTTATAGTTGTGAAGAACTTTAGCTGACTTGGACAGTACAAAAGGGCGAGATGAAGACCTGTCTTGACAGGGACCTTGAGCCAAATTGATGTCAGTGCCAATATTTTGACCCTATGGAAATGGAACTCCCTTTGGCTGCCCTCAAATGGCCATGGGAGATCATTGTTTACAGTTTTAAAATGCCTGTTGTCACTGCGTGACCTGTTTTCTAAGTCATCCACAAGGTCTTGAAGCATTTTGTTTTGGGCCTGCAGTAACTTCACTATTTCATTGGTGGCTGCTCGACGTTTTCATCAGCTTGGCACTCAGCAGCCGCAAAATGGCCACGAGAGTTGTTTGGCATCTCTTGGAGTGCATTTACAAAGGTCTGCAGCAGCTTGACAGAATTAGTGTTGGCATGTTATCTGGGAGAGGAGCTTTTTTTATCCTCCAGTTCAAATACAAGCTGACTGATGACGAGAGTTAAAGAGCTGTTTTTATCAAGGCCAAGACATTGTTGTACACCATCAAAACGGGAAAAATTCCTATGATTTTTAATTGTCCTCAACTCCATGTTGCTGATTTTGTTGTTATTGAACCCCATTTCACACATTCTTTGCATCAGAAAAATATGATGGTGTAAACTTCTGCAACATTCTTGTGAATGATCTTTCACACCCATTTGAGATGTTGTTTTAATTATTCTGTCCATTTTTTTGTACAGGTTTAAGGACAAGGTCCGTGATGCAACCATGTCAATCTTGGATATTGGCATGTTGACTGGCTTCACTGTAAACAAAAATGACCTGGACTTAGTAAGAATTTTTACAGACACACACCTACAGTACATATGTTCAAAAGTCAGTGTTGAATTGTCAATGAAAATAAAATGTGTTTTAAGGTTTAGAAAGTTGTAGGACAATCTGTGTTTGAGTGGTTATGTTTGTGTGTGTAGTTGTCCAAAGGACATGCGCGCACCATTGCAAAATATGAAATGAACACAGCCCTGTCAGAAAGAGGCTCTCTCATCATCTACCTGGACAAAGTAAGACATCACGGTTTCGTCAAAGCTAGTTTTACTTTCTGCCATGTTTTTTCTTTCTTTATTTCTATCTCACCTTTGCTTTACATCTCTCTGCAGGTCTCTCACACACAACGAGAAGAGATCACATTTAGGATCCATCAGCCGTTTAAAGTGGGGATCTTACAACCAGCTGCTGTGTCTGTCTATGAATACTATGATCGTGAGTCTCAGAGACACTTAGAAACTTACACCGATCAGACAGAACATCATAACCACTGACAAGTGAAGTGAATAACATTGATCATCTCGTCATGATGCAATCTTCTGTTGGGAAACCGTGGGTCCTGGGTCATGTGGTTGCTACTTAACACAAACCACCCATCCAAACACTGTCGCAGACTGAGTACACCCTCCCTATTGCAGTGGTGCCAGGACCAGGACAATCCCAACCCAAATTGCCCAGCTCCCAATACAGTCAGGCATCCATTGATCCATTGATCCACCGATCCAAAGATAGATAGATAGATAGATAGATAGATAGATAGATAGATAGATAGATAGATAGATAGATAGATAGATAGATAGATAGATAGACAGACACCACAGGACGACCCCAGAGGTCCAGTGTCCATGCCTTGATTGTGTCAGAGCAAAGTCTGATCGAGGTTCCATGGATGGAACTTGTTCAGGGACATTACTGGACATGGATTCTCAATAGGATTGGGATCTCGGAGTTTGGAGGCCAGGTTAACACCTTGAGCTCTTTGTCACATTCCTTGGGCCATTCCTGAGCAGTTTTTGCAGTGTGGCAGGGAGCATTGCCCTGCTGCCATCAGTGAATGATGGTGCCATTAGGGCGGGGTACCTGGTTCTGCAATGGTGTTTCAAGGTTTTTTTTTTCTGCCAGTACATATCAGAGTAGATAAGTGGATACGAAGACATTATTACATTTTGAAAGTTTTCAATGTACATTTTCTGTTGTACTGCAGTTAACACAATTTGCCATTGCAGAGACACCTTGTGTGAAATTCTACCATCCAGAGAGGAGAGCTGGACAGCTCATGCGGCTCTGTAGAGATCAGCAATGCACATGTGCTGAAGGTAAACAGGATGATGGCTAACTGATGACCTAATCTATCTTCTGCTCACACAAATTTGTAACTCCTGACATTCTTGATCAAATGCCTAAACACAATAAGACCAAGTGCTATATCATAGGCAACTGTGCTTGTTTCAGTTTCTCGAAGACGTTTCACCTCTCATCCAAGAGGCTTCTTCAGTTCTAACTAACTGGAGGGGAGTTGCAGGCTTTAAACTCTGTGTGGGAGTGTCCTTACAGAGTTATTAAGGTCAAGTGTGAACTCTGAGTCGTTAGGGCCACTTGTGAGTTGTTGACCCAACAGGCCTTCATGTGGGTTGCTAGAGCTAGGTGAGCCCAGCAGTGAATGGTTATTCAGCTGTATGGGGAGAGAACTCAGTACAGCATTGTAGGTGGGTGATAAATAGCGTTGTAGGCCACCTCTTCTGTTCAAAGACGGTCGTTCCAGTTTTACCATTCAAACCTGGGCTCACCTAGCCCTAGCAATCCACATGAAGGCTGCTGGGTAAACAACTCACAAGTGGCCCTAACAACGCTGAAAATCAGAGTTACCGCTGATTAGTTTAGTATGGTAGCATGCTACCATGCTAGTAGGCAGGGGCAGCTAGAATCTGAAGTTCCCTTAATTGACTGACTTCCTATGCAAATAGAAATAATCAAAAAAAATATTAGGGATCCTACATATTGAGATAAAATTTTACCTCCCAAATAGTAAGTAAGCCTAAAATGATTTTTATTATATATTGTTGAATATTAATTTAAGTTTTCTTTTCACTAGAAATATCCTTTATAACCTTATGGACGGTCAAATTTGACCTGCGGGCCCCACTTTGGGCTGCTCTGCTTTAAAACACTGAAATTATAATCCTATATAAGAAAAGAACATTTTGTTTGGATAATCTGACAGCAGAGTGAATACAATGTAGCCAGAGGAAAGCATACATGTTTAAACCAAATTTCATGGCAATCCATCAAATAGACATGCCACTAAAAGTAAAAAAAAATCAACCTCTCAGTGGTGGCAAAGAAAAAGTCAAGAGACTGCCTAGTAAGTAGAATTAATTCTAAGTATACCATATTCCAATCAATCAATTAGTTGTTTAGATGTTTGAGTCTGGACCAAAGTGGACCGACAGACAGACAATGCCATCATTAGAGCCAAGCAGCTGGTATGGCTAAAAATAATGGTCAACCGTGATGACAGCGAAACTAATTTTATTCTATGATATAAAAACAGTAAATCATCAGATTGTAAGATAAACATCAGAGCTTTTTGTCAGAGGCAACAAGCAGCTGCAGGTTCCTGTAGGATCAGAGCAGCAGTCAGAGCCACAGAATAACTCATAACATACCTAAATTGTAAATTGAATCCATCTGCTCATCAACATTAGTGCGATAGGAGTAGTGCTATGTGGTCGAGGTGAACAAGTGAGTCTTGAGTCTTTTGCGAAAGATGGCGAGTGACTCTGCTGTCCTGACATTGGTCGGGAGTTTGTTCCACCACTGAGGCACCAGAACAGAGAAGAGTTGCGACTTCGCTGGGCGGTCTTTGTTTGCTCTTGGTCTTGAATCTGATGTGGGCCGCAACAGGAAGCCAGTGTAGGTCACGGAGGAGGGGGGTCACATGGGAGTGTTTGGGTAGATTGAAGACGAGGCGCGCTGCAGTGTTCTGGATACGTTGCGACGGTTTAGTTGCAGAGGCTGGGAGTCCAACCAAGAGCGAGTTGCAGTAGTCAGGGCGGGAGATGACCAGCGATTGAACCAGGAGTTGCGTCGCTTCCTTTGTGAGGAAAGACCGGATCCTGCGGATGTTGTAGAGGGCAAATCTGCAGGATCGGGCCACCGCGGTGATGTTGGGGGTGCAGGATAGTCTGTCGTCGAGGATTACACCCAGGTTCCTCGCAGTCGATGAAGGCGATACTAGGGCTGGGCGATTAATTGAATTTCAATTTCGATTTCGATTTCGGCTTCCCTCGATCATGAAAACAAGATAATCGTAATAAAACGATCATTCTGCCGCACGCCGTGTCTTGTGTGGTAAATGCAGCGAACCCTTCCATCTCCACCTGTGCACTCCGCTCCGCCCCGCCTGAACAGTTTCGCTTTCAGCCACACCGGTGCGTGTTGCCAGTGGGTGTTTGGAAAAAACGTGTAGAAGAAGACGGTAGAAGATGGCAGAAAGGAGCCTTTGGTCGGGAAGAAAGATCCAGCGAATTCTGTGGTGTGGAAACACGTCGGTTTCGAGGAGTCTGACTCGGAACAAACAAAGATATTGTGCAAGATATGTCACGCGACCGTGTCTGCACCTCAAGGGAACACGACCAATTTATTTAACCATTTAAAGTCCACACACAGAGTAATACATGACCAAGCAGTGAAGGAACAAAAAAATGAAAAGCTCCTCGACTCCTGCCACCGCCACACCGTTCTCAATTAAGGACACACTTTACAATGCCACCGCACATCCACCCAGCTCCCGCAGGCATGAAGAAATAACGGATGCCATCACATACATGATGCCAAAGACATGAGCCCTGTCAACACCGTTAGCGACCCGGGGTTCAATAAACTGATTAACACATTGGACAAGCGGTAGTAAGTGTTACCATCACGTCACCATTTCAGCAGAATTGCGCTGCCTGCCCTTTATGACAAATGTCGCGGAAAAGTTGCAAGAGAAGTGTCAACAGCATTATATTTTGCCACCACAACGGACCTATGGTTTTTTATTTTTACATATTATTTAATTCATTTTATTAATATACTTTTCTTATTTATTTGTATTTTTCTTGTTTTTCAGTTCAAACTTATCGTGTTAAAAGAAATACCAGAGTTAAAAGTTCAATAAATGCTTGTTCTCAAATCAATGAATAATCGTCTTTAATAATCGTGATTACAATATCAATCAAAATAATCGTGATTATGATTTTTGCCATAATCGAGCAGCCCTAGGCGATACCGTGACATTCTGGACAGTGACTGACAGGTCCATTTGAGGGCAGTCTTTCCCTGGGATGAAGAGGAGTTCAGTTTTACTAAGGTTGAGCTTGAGATGATGGGCAGTTGTCCAAGCGGAGATGTCTGCCAGACATTTTGAGATGCGCGTGGCAACGTGGGTATTGGAGGAAGGGGGAAAGGAGAGGAACAGCTGGGTGTCGTCAGCATAACAGTGGTAAGAGAATCCATGTGATGTGATTGCAGAGCCTAGTGACCTAGTGTATAGTGAAAACAGAAGCAGTCCTAGTACTGAGCCTTGAGGGACACCAGTTTCCAGGGAGCAGGGTTTGGACAAGGAGCTATTCCACCAGACCTGAAAGGTGCGTTCTGTCAGGTATGATGCGAGCCAGGTTAGAGCAGAGTCAATGATGCCAAGTTCGGCCAGAGTGGAGAGGAGGATTTGGTGGTTGACTGTGTCAAACGCAGAGGATAAGTTGAGGAGGATGAGGACTGACGAGTGGGACAAGGCTCTGGTGGCCCGGAGCGACTTAGTCACTGTGAGGAGGGCCATCTCAGTGGAGTGAGCAGTCCTGAAGCCTGACTGATTAGGGTCAAGGAGGTCGTTTTGCGAAAGGTAGGAAGACAGTTGGTTGTAGACGGCATGTTCCAGGGTTTTAGAGAGAAATGAGAGAAGAGATACAGGTCTGTAGTGGTGTAGTCTAGAGTGGGTTTCTTTAGGAGTGGCTTTACTGTAGCTGTCTTGAAAGGAGCTGGAATATGGCCAGAAGTGAGGGAGGAGTTGATCAGTGTGGTGAGGTAAGGCAAGATGTCATGTGAGATGTTTTGGAGAAGAGAGGAGGGAATCGTGTTGAGGGAACAGGTGGTGGCACGGTTAGACGTAACTAGTGTGCGAACCTCTTCAGAGGAGAGGGGGCTGAAGCAGGTAAGGCTGTTATAGGTGAGGGTTGGGGGAGGTGCATTCTGGTAGGGCGTAGGAGTAAATGAGGAGCTGATGTCTTTTACTTTCTTAGTAAAGTAAGTTGCAAATTCATCACCAGTGAGGGAGGATGGAGGGGGAGCGGTAGGAGGGGTGAGGAGCGAAGAGAATATGGAGAATATTTTCCTGGGGTTAGAGGCAGAGGAGTTGATCTTAGACAGGTAGAAGGCAGATTTGACTGCTGAAACAGTTGATGAGAAGTCAGACAGGAGGTGGTGGTAGTGAGCAAGGTCATCAGGACAACATGCCACACATCCACGTGCCTATTCAATCACATCATCAGTTGTGTATTAACGATGTGCCTATTGTGTACTTCCAGAGAACTGCAGTATGCAGAAGAAGGGCGAAATCAGCAATGAACAGCGCATAGCTATGGCCTGTGAGAGTAGTCCGACCATCAAAATTGATTTTGGTAAGAGTGTAAATGATCTGCATTTATTTATTTAGTACTTCTATCTAAACATGCATGTGTATGTTGTGTGAATAAGAGCTTGACAGTAAAGCAAGGGAGCAAGTGAGCTAACAATCTGCAACTTGTCTGTCTTCAGTGTACAAATTGAGACTGGAAGAATTTACAGATGGTTTGTCCACTGACATTTACATCATGCAGGTAGTGGAAGTCATCAAGGCAGGTGGGTATTTATGTTTGAACTGCTTAAAATGTACTATCCCCTTATGTTTTCCCTGAAGTGTTTCTATGATGTACTGCACCTTTAGCTGTGCCATATTAATCCTGAAGCATATTCTCTCTCTTCTTCTACATTGTAATTACAGGAAGTTTTGACGTGGTTCCCCTGAATAATAACATAACGTTCCTCAGTTATCAGCACTGCAGGGAGTCTTTAGATCTGAAAAAAGGCAAAAGCTACCTTATCATGGGGACATCCAGAGATATTTACAGAGATGACCAAAATGCAGCGTAAGTTTTTCCTTTGACTGAATGTGCTTGTGTGGCGTATGCGTGTAATATTGTCTCAACCTCAACTTTTTAACTGTTTACTTTTAACTGATTCACTGCTTTCTAAATCAAATGTGCCTTTCTTGTAGTTTATGTATTAGGCTGCGGTCACACATAAGTGAATGCAGGCAAATTAAAATTGCCTACCGGTGCAGAATGTGGGCAGCGTAGGATGTGAAACACTCGCTGTGCTGGTTTGTTTTTTCCCATCAAAGTTTAACTCCACACGAAGCCAAGATGTGGAATGTTTTTTTGTTTTGTCCCTTTGCCTGCATGGAATGGGGATGAACGGGAGGCGAACGTTTCCCTGTCATGTGTGTGTGACCTCAGTCTCATTGGGCCCATCTTGGCTGCGTTACGGTTGTCGAAGCAAATCGCAGCCATTCTAGACAATGCTCGTGTCTCCATAGACTGTGCCACGGCACGTTTCAGCAGTCCCAGAAGCAGCTCTCCACTTTGCTCCGCAGAGAATACGCACAAGTCTATTTTTGACAGAAGTAGACCGCAACCGTGTCAACTGCACAGAGCAGATCGACCAAGACAGAAAGTCAGACAGCGGAAGAGCATAGCGCATCCGGTCAATTTCCAAATTAAAACACTCTGTACAAACTCTGATTCTGAATCTGATTTACAGGCCAACAAAGTCGGAAATATTAACAATGAAGTCATTTAAAATGAAAAAGATTTAACTACGCAGCATAATCAACCACAGCAGAAGCACAAAAATCAAAAAGAGAAATGAAATAAACACAATCCGTTGATGAAGGTTCTCAATCATCCAGGTCATGGTAATTCTAAGTGCTATATCGTAGGCAACTGGACGTGTTTCAGTTTCTTGAAGATGTTTCACCTCTTGGTTGTAAGGATGTCTGGGGAGGACTCAGTACAGCATTGTAGGTGGGTGATAAAGTAAAGTCGTATGCCACCTCCTCTGTTCAAAGACGGTCGTTACAGCTTGACATAGATGGATTCCTTTACTCCTCTTTCAAACCATCTGTCTTCTCTGGCCAAGTTTACATGTTTACATTGTTGTCCTCAAAGGAATAATTCATCAGATGTTAGTGGAGAGCCAAGTCTTGACCTGAGGAGTTGGCCCTCCTGTGTTGTGCCATTCGTTTATGGAAAGGTTTTTTCATAATGTACAAATCTGTGCATTCCTGGCTGCACTGAACAGCTTAAGCAACATTACTCTGTTTATGCCTGGGTGTTTTGTCCTTAGGATGGACATGTTTCTGACTCATTGTGTTGGTAGGTTTAAAGTGAACCAGGATATGATGTTGATTAAAGATCCTCCTGAGTTTCTCAGATGTTCCCATCACATAGGGAATGACAGTGTTACTTTTTCTTGTCTCCTCCTCTTTGTCTGTTCTGGATCTTTTTAGAGGTTTTGACAAAGGTCCAGTTTGGGTAGCCACAGGTTTTAAGTGTTCCCCTGATGTGCTTCTGTTCCTTCTCCTTCCCCTCTGTCTTTGTGGGCACGGTCTCAGCCCAATGGTTTAGGGTTCTGATAACCCCCAGCTTGTGTTCCAGTGGGTGGTACGGTTTCCCCCACAATCAAAACGCTCAACATTTTCCCGTCATTGCTTAGCCATCACTGGCTAAGATCTGGAGTTGGTCCCTGGGTGCACACTGCCCACTGCTCCCTCGGGAAGGGTTCAGTGCAATTCACTATGTTGTACTCTGTATGGTATGGGATATAAATCTTCTTCTTGATAGCGTAAGTAAAGGCAGAGTTTTTTTGCAGGGTATGTTATGGTTATGGTTATGGGTCATGTTATGTTCCAGTTCCACACCAAATTAAGACCTAATGCATTTTGCACTTTGCTCTCCTCAGGTTTCAGTATATACTCGGTGAGAGAACCTGGATCGAGTACTGGCCCACAAATGCAGAGTGTCAGAATGCCAAGCACAGATTTACCTGTTTGGGCCTGGAGGAGCTGGTCGATGTGTTAACAATCTTTGGATGCCCAGCCAAGTGAAACTCAAAGAAATAAACTTCTTTTAAAA
The DNA here is from genome assembly GCF_040436345.1 of Pagrus major. Classification (NCBI taxonomy): domain Eukaryota; kingdom Metazoa; phylum Chordata; class Actinopteri; order Spariformes; family Sparidae; genus Pagrus; species Pagrus major. The sequence continues at coordinate 25,884,275 of NC_133215.1, read as the reverse complement.
TTGTTTTAATTCTGCATTATTCTGATTATGTAAAACTTTCAGTGCTTTGAAACAAAAGGACTGCACAAGTTACAGTGTGACACTGCATTGATTAAATGTTATGGCTTTAGTCTTATTGTCTTTGTTTTATACAAATTAACTTTCAGTTGATGTAGAATATTAATTGATAAATACTGATAATTGTTAATTTGATGTAGACTGATGTAGAATGAAAAGAAATGTCAAATCTGCTGAGGACATGATATGAAATTCATTATTCATTATATGAATGTATGACAGCTATAGGTCAATTAATGCAACTGTAGTATAATTGAGGAGGCATTCTAAACTGTTGTAAAACCTCTGGCAAATAGAAAATGAAACTATGTGTAAGTGAGATGATGCCATTTTATTGGCTAAATTGGTCTAGCAAAAAAATCACGTACACAAAAAAGAAGTCTCTAATGAACAAATTCATCAATTTGACTGAATATCACCTAGTTTTCAATTAGAAATCAGCATTGAAATTCTAGTTGGTGCTCACTGGGTTGAAGCAGACAGTTTCATTATAAAATGTGACCAGCAAAAATTGTAATAGACGGATTATTCCCAAATCAAATCAAATCAAATTTTATTTATATAGCCCAAAATCACAATCACATTGCCTCAATGGGCTTTACAGTCTGTACAGTGCACGACATCCTCTGTCCTTAGACCCTCGATTCGAGTGAGGAAAAACTTGCCATCTTGATGAAAAAAAGACCCTTTTAACAGGGGGAAGAAAAAAAAAGACGATGGAAGAAACCTCAGGAAGAGCCACAGAGGAGGGATCCCTCTTCCAGGACGGACAGTCATGCAATAGATGTTGCATGTACAGAAAGAAAAGCAATCACAGTTTACAGGTTGCATTGACAGAAAAACTGATACGAATTATATATGTAAAGTATGTGGATCCAGGAGACGACTGAGCAGGACAAGGCATCGCCAGGTGGTGCCCGAGCCACACGACCTCCTGTCCACCGTGGTGACCTGGAAGAGGGCAGGCCACACAGGATAATTAGTAATAGATAGAGAGATCAGAATGAGGAGGCCTCAAAATTTACAGGAATGCAGTTATAAGGAGATAGCGAAACAAGGAGAGGAAAGATCCAACGGAGCCCGGGTGTGACAATCCAGATCCGACATTCCCAAGATCCTTCCCAGTATTATCTTGACCATTCAAACAAGGTGCATCAAATAGACAATTTGTAGGTAGTCATTTAATTTTGTCTTGGGAGAGCGTTTGACCAAATAAGTGGGAGTGCTGGTTCAGGACAGTTGCAGCGTTAATGGGTCAGACCTGGGCACACCAACTTGTAAAAATAATTAAACTAATCAGATTGTCATCTCTCACCCCCTTTAAGAGCCAGGCATGCCCCCTGCAAGACTCAATGCCACAGGTAGAGTATAACATCCAGTATCCAGTTTGATCCTGAACAAAGCGCAAGCAACTTTTAGAGAAGAGTGGATGATTAATGAGACGAACTCAGTGGATTTGGTTTGATGATATGTATTAAAGAAATTTCAAATGCATAACAACCTGTCACCTTTAACTTGTTTAACACACACATACACTCAAAGTAAAAGAACCAAAAAGTACAATATCAAAGAAAATGGGTCAAATCTTTTATTATAATTATTGTATCAATTATTGAGTTGTTTTGAGAGGTCACAGCAGGGCCGGCCCAAGCAACAAGTGAACTAAGCGGCTGTTTGGGGCTCCCATGCCAGCAGGGCAGAGTTCTTGAAATGTCACATATATCAGTGCTAATCATACAAAAGACAAACAACATATATTGTTGTTATTTTAATGGACTGACACATCTATACTGCTGGTTTAATCATTTCTGCACAAGTTCCATTTCACCCAGTTCATTTTATGTCATTATTTAAGTTTATATTTAATTTATTTCATATTGTTGTTATTTTTTGCATTTGCATTTGACTTACATTTTACATACTTAATATTTATTTTTTATGTTAGAAATAATTCATCTGCAGATGACTGTTCTGCACTTTTGCACATTTCATATTAAAATTGTTAACTTGTTTACAGTAAAGTCTGCTGGTTTATTTCGTTACTTTCCAGCTCATCAGTAAGCCATGGTTGTGTTAGATGTACAATGGACAAACGATGGAGCATGGACAATATATAGTTTATATTGGTGGTACTGAGTTGGGTGGTGCATTTAGCTGGGGGCAGGGGGTCCCTAAATCAAATTGTGCCCCATAAAGCCGTGGGCCGGCTCTGGGTTACAGTGACCATGACCAATGACCTCTTGCCACCAGATTCTAATCAGACCACCCAAGAGTCAAAGTGAAATCTGAAGAAATTTTCATGAATTGAACAGATTTTCATGAATTATGTACACAGTGTACACAAACTTCCACAAAACAAGGAAAGAAAGATTGAAAGTGGTTACTTCTTACCATAGAGAACAGGAAACAGGGCTCTACTAAAGCCTCAAAATAGTGGCTGCGTAGCAACAACAAAAGCAGTGCATTTAGTGCGTTCATTTTACAGTGTATACAGCTACGTTTGCCACACACACACACACACACACACATGCGCACACACACGCACGCACACACACACACACACACACACACACACTAAAATGTGCATATAACCTGTATTGACATACTATGATCTTGCAGAAAGTGCAGCTTGGCTTGGGGACTCAAGGTGGCAGGTTCAAGTCCCACTCGGACCACAAAAGTAGTTCAAAGTTCAAAGTTCAAAGTCGACTTTATTGTCAAAACTGCAATATGTACAAGACATACAGAGAATTGAAATTGTGTTTCCCTCTGTCCAGACAATATAAGTGAATATGTACAGAAAAAGCAGAAAATAGAAATATAAGAATATAAAATAAAATAGAAATATAGATCTAAAAATAAAAATAAAAATAAAATATGTACAGCTAAGAGACATTCGGGAATATAAAGTCCGGAGATATAAATAGTGTGGAATAGGTATGTCAGTATTGGGGTTGGATATAAATATAGATATAAATATGGCAGTTTGATATAAATATGACAGTATAAAATGGTATAAACTGGACTATGACAATGAAGTTGTAAACATTCTTACACAGTGCAAGTAGATTTTAAAGTGTTTTTGAGTTGTAAAAGTGACTGGTGCCATTTGGAGGGGGGGGAGGGGTCAACAATGTCCAGTATGATGTGGACTAGTAATGGAGAATGCTAGTTCACATCCTGGGCATTGTGGCGGTGTCCTTGAGCAAGGCACCGACCCCTAACACTGCTCGTTGGGTGCCGTGCATGTGGCAGCCCCTTCACTCATCTCTTCTTTACTGTGTGTGTGAGTGTGTGTGTAATGTGAGTGATTTCCCCTTGCGGGACTACAATAGTACAATTAAATTAAATTTCACATGTAAGACTTGCTTAGCTGATGGCACTTGCCGTTAGCATGTCGTTATTGTGAGTTTAGCTTACCAATTTCTCATTCAAAACCGTTCAACTCTCCAAGAAGAGTCTGAGCGAATCTGAAAGCTTTTCCTAACAGAACAATGTCCGTTTGACTGTGAGAAATTCCTGAATGAAGGCATTCACTCTTTCTGATTTGAAGAACAGAAGTTTTCTCTCTATCAGACTCACACTGCAGTGCACTCTCTTTTCGCTTCACAGACTTTCAAAATAATATTCAGCTGCCATTTACTTCAAAAATTTAGGGAAGCCAAGGAAGCCTGTTTCCTGCCAAGGAAATGGATATGCTCAAGCAGACCATGTACCCTCTGCCACCGCTGTCTCATCATCTGTCTGATTAACAACTCCATTTAACTGCACATGAGAAAATGCACCAGATGGGTTAGATGTTTGACTACATCTGTCAGGTTCGAAATGAAGAAAGCTACTGGTTCCATGGCAGCTAGTGCCCACAGAGCTACACATAATACAGCCAATCTATGCTCAACTCAGGACGTTAACTCACAGTACTTCACAATTGACGTTTTCCCATGACTCAGCACTGAATGTTAACATTAACATGGATTAGAAATTTTAGAAAATATTAAATGTAGAAAATAAGAAAATACAGTGAGCTTTGGCTCTGTTGCCTGGTAGTTAGTCAAGTCCTCACAATATTATATGAATAGTTTGGGCTATAGACTACAATGTAAACCTAAACTTATAGGCAATGTCTTTGGCTTTATGTCTCAAAATAGTAAAATAAAATATTAAATACTTGATGGTTATTACTGAGGGACGTACATCCATATTGCAACGTATGCTCAGACAATCATAATTGTAAAGTCAATATTTCATCATGAGAAACTCATAAGGCTTTTATAAATGTTCTTAAGCAGTCTATAAACTGTTAACAATTTTCTTAATTGCTTAATTTTCTTAAGTGTCCTATAATATCAATAAATATGTTCATTATGCCATCATTAACACTTATATAGTCTTAATAATGTTAATAAGCATTTTATGATTGTTACCTATTCAAGGTAAAAACACAGGTAAATACATACACCACAATATACCAACGGCGTTATACTATTGGCTGATGAGCCTTGTTAGAAACTGGAACCAACTGTCCGATTATTACACGGAGATAAACAAAACAATCATTTTGGATTTTCACAATTATTATATTGTTTCTGTGGAAAAGAGAAAATGATTTGTCCACATAAAAATGTTATTACTATGACCTTAAACTAACACTGATTACAAGGACCTATAAGGTGTTACCAAAGTACAAAAATTGTTCAAATATAATGTCTCCTTTCACAGATTTCGAACGAAAAGGATTCAATGTAATGTAAATGGATCATTCATCAGTCCATTAAACATATTTCAGAACTGACTGGGGTGCTTGATGTTAGGGTGGCGACCATGAGCTGAAACGTGTTTGGTTACCATCTGGCCCAAGAGAATAAAAACACATACTATGAAAAATATTTCGGAAATTATCAAACACTGGGATCCATCCTTTAGTAAATGTAGGCATTCAGTGAAAAGATGAAAGCGCACATGACAAAATCCCTTCAAATCATTGAATTCACTGAGCCATAGAAAGATCTCAATACTTTCAATAAATATATATGGTTCAAGACATACATTAAACACATTATAATAGAAGACTATCATTAATTGAATCAGGTCATCATTGGAGAAAAATCCCTGTTGCAAAAAAAAGAGCCCTGCCAGATATTTCACCCAGAAATTACTCAACACGACTCTCTACCCACTAGTTGTCTGTGTGTTTGTTTGTGCATGTTCAGTACGTTTGATAATGTGTAAGCATAATGATTCAGCAGGCTCAGATTAAGAATGATGACATTTCAAATTTCCCAAACAAGAAAAAGACAGAATGAAAACAAAGGCGTCATATTGGAAAACATCTTAAATGCAGGATAGCTCTTTGTCTGTATTTTGCAATAAGCAGTGTGCTCGGAAATTAGTCAGACATGTAAACCCTCATTGATTTTCTACTGTTTATCTTTTCCCTCAGTGCAGAGATAACAGTTTCTCAACTGCTGCTGGGAAATCATGTGTTTTTGTGTACAGAAACACAGGGAGGAGGACCAGGGAGAGATAGCACCGAGGTGAACTGGAGGTACGGGAGGACGGAGGAGAGTAGATAAAAGGAGGGCGCTGCAGAGTGAGAGCTTACATTGACAGCAGATCAGGATCAGACAGGAGGATGGGTAGGACTCTGCTGTGGCTCGGGGCCTCTCTGGCCTTTGCGTCTCTCGCTTTTCTGGCTGATGGAGCTCCATTGTAAGTAGACCAGCACTACACCACCACTGAGCTTGAATTCATTCACAGAAAACGGTGCTGAAACATACAGTTTGTTTGTTCATCTCCCTGATATTCAGGTTGTTCCAGCGTCATAACTGGAGCAACAGCAATATCAGAGGATCTCTGCATTTATAATCAATTTAGAGAGTTTATGAATACGATGGATATCAGTTCAACACAGTTCCCTTTCATCATTGTCTTACATAATGAGAAGCTGCAGTCCAGTTTGTGTTACATGAGTCAAGGAGTTTGCAAAGTCAAGGCAACAGAACATAGACCTGTGATGAAATGTTGCATTGATCCAGTGCTGGAAATTAATCAAGGTAATCAATGGATCACTTATTGAGTATGAAGTCCATGCTGGAGCTCAGGGTCCGCATCTGTCAAACAGATATGCTTTTTGTTGTTTGTTTGTTTGTTTGTTTGTTTGTTTGTCTTTGGCAATTTGGGTGAATTTAAACTTTAACACACAAGGCAGTGGTTCTCAACTGGGGGTTCAGGAACCCCCAGAGGGTCCCAAGATAAACCTGAAGGGTCAAAAGATGAGTAGAGGGATAAGTAAGTGTTTATTTTTCTTGTTTGTTTGTTTTTTTGTTTTTTTCATTTTTGCTTTTTTATGAAATACTGGAAATATTTCCCTCCTACAGACATAATTCAAGTCAATAACGTTTTATGGAAAACTCAGTCTTGTTATTTAGTTTAAGGGGGCGAACCCGAAAGAGGTTGGGAACCACTTCTTTATCGAGACACTTCATTATTTTGTGTTTGATTATAATGCCTTAAATGCATCCAACAAGAAAGAACGTGTTCTTTCATGAAATCCTATCCTATTGCTTTTTCTGACTGTTCAGCACTTTGGCCAACTGTCGGTGTGACGTTTTTATGAATGAATTTTCATTGGATTGGAAATCCTAAACAGCACAATGACTACATCTATTCTCCATCTTTCTCTGCTCTGCAGGCAGGTGATGTCTGCCCCCAACTTGTTGCGGGTAGGAACAGCAGAAAACATCTTTGTGGAGTGTCAAGATTGCACAGGAGCAGACATTAGGGTCGAAGTCATTGTGATGAACCATCCAACCAAAACCAAAAGGCTGGCATCCACAATTGTGACCCTCACCAATGGAAACAGCTTCCAGGAGCTCGCACAAATAATGGTAAATGAAATGCCGTTACTGTAAGCTGGCCTAATTTTCTACTGTATCATGACCACAAACGAACGATCTCGAATATTGAATGCTGCACTCTGCTCCTCATGCTCTGCTTTCGTCTCTGCATGGTGTTTCAGATCCCTGCTGGTGACTTCAGTAAAGATCCCAACATCAAGCAGTATGTGTACCTGCAAGCTCAGTTCCCTGACCGGCTGCTGGAGAAAGTCGTCTTAGCGTCCTTCCAGTCCGGGTACATCTTCATCCAGACTGATAAGACCCTCTACACCCCCGCAAGCACAGGTGAGTTCAATGTCTCTACATTAGTAAGCAAAGATATTACAATAGAAAATATATATCACACTATTTATTTTTTCAAATTAAACAATAAAACACAGTATGAAATACAGTAAAATGAACCGTTATTTTGACACAAGTATAATGAAGTGAAGTCAGAAAGTTGCTAAACAGTCACATGACTCACCAGCAAAATGAAGCTTTTTCTCTCTCTGTCAGTTCTTTACAGGATGTTTGCAGTGACACCCCTCATGGAGCCTGTAGAGAGGGACGAGGAAACCAACACAGATGCTTCTATTGCCATTGAGATTGTGGTATTGTGTTTTATCTTTAATAAGCTCAGACTTGATAAGCAAAACGCCTCTGAATGAGATGACATCACAGTGCTTAATAGTGGGTCACCTGCCTACAAATCACCAGAAAAAACAGAAACACATCTGGAACACCTTGTGTCTTTGTTAGCTTTGGTGTGTATATTCAGTAACACTTGTCCTCCCACTCACTATAATAATAAATGCATGCCTCCCTCTAGTGGTTGAGTTGCACATTTAACACTGCCGATGTCTAGACGCTGACTAGGCTCATGGACTGCAGACAAAATAAAAGCATTGCTTTATAAGCTGGCACAGGTCACTGTTATATACAATATTATTTGTTTCTAGACCCCTGAAGGCATCATTTTACCACTTGATCCAGTCTCTCTGAAATTGGGGATCCACTCAGGAGATTACAAACTTGGTGAAATTGTCAGGTGAGTAGCCTGCTGTATCTTACTTAAATTGAATTGGCACGAATAACAGGTGAATTCAATTCAAACTAGAGATCATCTTGTGATGGGATTTCAACAGCTGCGACCCCTGTCAATATGTTCTGACCCATGAGTACACATTAGTGATTACTACATTATAACATTAGTACTCAGTACTCACGAGTCGGCCCACACCCAACTTCAAACTCAGCCTCAGCGCCCCCTACTTCAAAAAGATCAACGACCTGCTCAGCCCACGCCCATTTTTAACCCTGCATTCATATTGACTTGATTTTTCATCACACCTTTGAGGTGTCATGACACTATTTCGCTGACAAAAAACTGTCCACAGAAAGACAGACATGTGAACACCTGGCAAAATACTAGCAGCTTCTGTGACAGTCTGATGACACACACACACACACAGACTCACAAACTGAAAACATTACTCGCTGGTAATAATAGCTTGAATCATTTAAAATTATGCAAAGTAAACTCTTTAAAGTAAATAACATGTTTATGTTGCAGTGTGTACAATTAATTTCCATGCTCTGTGTCAATCTGCCAAGGTGCAAGGTAGCTGTGTAGGGAATTTCATTAATTTGGCAAAGTCCCAATAAGAAAGTGGACTGGATTTGATGAGCAGTGGCAGTGCTCTGAAAAGCGCACCGAGTGAGTGGACTAAAGCAGTTTCTTCTAAAAGTTGGTGGGACATGTCCCACTGTAGTATAGCTATTTCTCCAAGGCATAGAGGACCCTGTGCAGTGCCACGCACATTTCAGTAAACTGAAGTTTTACAATCCTTACATTGTCTTGCTTGTTTAGCTGAGATAATATAAGACAATTTATAGTTGTAATGAAATGCCAAATCATAAGCACAGCTAGCTCGCTATTTAGCCAACACTGGAAATAAAAGGGAGCGCTATTAGCTCGCTAGCATTGGTGAAGGCAAATGTTTGTTGGTTACACTGTAACTGTAGGGCCAAATGTACAAACTAGATAACGTGAGTGTTCTACCATAAACACACAATCTAATTCAGAAATTTTGAAGAAAGAAAATAAAGTGTATAAGCAAGATAGACATAGAGATAAACTTTAATTCTAAGTTGACAGACAGACATGTTAAAATAAATACATCTATGAACTGAAATGATCAGACTTAAAAGACTAACAATAAAAGTACAACCATTCTATCTATTGTACAGTTTTCTGGCCAACCTGATATATATAAATATATATATATATATTAACCCCTTCTTCTAGACTTTACTGTTTCTGTGTTGCTGCTTTCTGTGGGACAGTATAAACAACAAGTGCTTTCAAGGTCATTTGAGTAAGATTTAAATAACTTCATGAAGTCTGAAGTCTGATTCACGTGTCACCGTCAGTCTCAAAATGTTATGAATATTTGAATGACTCACTTGATTACTGGAATATGTGTTGTTGTGTGTTGTTGCGTTTAGTCCCGGACTGTGGAAGGTGGTGGCCAAGTTCCACAGCAACCCACAGCAGAGCTACTTTGCAGAGTTCGAAGTCAAAGAATATGGTAAGTCCCTCATTACCTGCACTGTTTTTTTAAAACCTATATATATATACCTTCTATATTCACATACTTTTAACTTTATTGGACATTCAATAAAACATTTTCAAATTTTCAGTGCTGCCCAGTTTTGAGGTGAAGCTGATCCCTTTGAGCCCCTTCTTCTACGTGGACAGTCCAGAGCTCACCGTCGACATCAGAGCTAGGTATGTGAAGGTTTTTGTTTTGTGGCTCAAGAGATCAGGTCTGACTGGTAGATTGACTGGAGGAGAAAATAGAGGATGTTGTTCAGGGGTTGTGTTGTGGCTCTTTTAGTCTGTTGTGTTTTTGATTGTCCTGTTTTACTTTGTTGCCGGCTTAAAAATGTCCTTGTGGTTTTAGGTATCTATTTGGTGAAGAGGTGGATGGGATGGCGTACGTGGTATTTGGGGTTATTCAAGAGGGTACCAAAAAGAGCTTTCCAGGTTCTCTACAGAGAGTGCAGGTGAGTGGTTACATACAGATCTGCCAGCTGATTGGTAACACTGTGCCACAAAATCTGCAAGACTCTAAAACATGATTAATGTCTAGGATTCTCTTTGATTCAGATGTCTGGAGTTATTTTTGTTAAATTGTTAGATTCCTATCTACAATTGATAATTATATTGTACTTTTTAGGCCGTTCAGAATGACGCCCGACTGAGTGAGCAATTTACACATTGAGTAAAAGTACCTCCAACTGTTCACAAGGCACATTTTTGTATCATATCACATTAGATTGCGAGAGGTACTGGAGTGGTCACACTGAAGAGAGAGCACATCACACAGACCTTCAAAACGATCAACAACCTGGTTGGGAGCTCCATATTTGTAGCTGTCAGTGTGCTGACGGAGAGCGGTAAGAGAGAGAGAATGTGTGTTTGTGCCTGTTTGCTATGTTTAGTCACATGTGATTCATACGAATTCAGCTGGTGTAAAATTTCCCGGACAAAAACGGGAGGAAAAGACAAAATGTTTAGGATGTAATTTTGCATTCATCAGTTTGTGTGTGAACGTGTTTGTATTTCTGCATCAACTCACAGGCAGTGAAATGGTGGAGGCAGAGTTAAGAGGTATCCAGATTGTCACATCACCGTACACCATCCACTTCAAGAAAACACCCAAATACTTCAAACCAGGAATGTCCTTCGATGTTGCGGTAAAGTACTTATTTACATTTACATACATTGACAGCAAAAGTATAGCTACATTTCTACTTTGGAAAAAGAAAAGATCCTTTCCTTGACAGAAAAGATTACGCTATAATGAAGTACAGTCACTCTTGCTGTTTAATGCTCCTTTAATAATTATAATTGATTAGTGCAATGTTTTCATGTATTTTCATTATGATGCAAAGGCACTCAGATAGTTCAGCTGTTGGTGTCTCTGATGGCAGGTTGAAGTTTTGAATCCTGATGGCACTCCTGCACAAGGTGTTGCAGTGTTGGTTGATCCAGGCCAGGTGGAGGGTCTCACTGCTGCCAATGGCATGGCAAGGCTTACCATCAATACGGAGGCAAGGATTGACAGCCTGATAATCACAGTAAGTCACTGACATTTTTTGCCTTTTTTCATTATCATCCTTTGGCAGGCAGTGCTATCATTGCAGACTGTTGGTTTTCTTAGCTGATTGTTGGGGTTCTGATGCTCAAACATTTACTGTACGATATGGGAGCATCTTTAAAGGTGCACTATGTAATTTTGTGAACAAAATTTTAAATCTTAATCTTTAAAAAGATCTTGATTGACTGACTTTTAATACCAATGCAAACTACACAAACTGTCTTTGTTTTCATGACTTAATAAAAAAACTGACCTTAAAGGACAACACAGTTTCATTCTGTTTTACTTTTGGCAGACCCTGCCACCTTCAAACAGTGTTCTGGGAACCTTATTTTCCTCTGAGTACAGAGTATTTAGCTACCATATATTTAAATATTTAGATATTCAAAGTTTAAATTTCCTCTCCAATACTACATAGTGCTCCTTTGAGTCAAAATACAAGATATCTTACTTATTAGTCAGTGGATACCAAAACAAAATTAAAACGAGAGTGATTTGGGAATTCACAGCCAGTCTGTCAGGTGGCCATTAACATGAATCCAAATGAATGCAAATGTTGTTCTCTGTCTGCTTGAGAGGAAAGAAGATGTTTTCAGAAGATGTTGTCAGCCAGTGACACAGTGTATGGAGGCTCTGTATATTGTTGTTTTTTTCTGCCACCTGGTGGCCAAAAATCAAATAATGCAGCTTTAAGTGATAAATCAAACATAGGTTTATCTTTGCAGTCAGAGCGATTCTTCACTCTACTTGTGTTTTAGTTTGAGATGATGCTTACGGCTACATTCACACAAAATCTGGTGATCCACTGAAAACGATGGTGACTGCAGAGAGTTCCCAAAAAAAAAAACCATAGCTGGCTGTGGTGAAAAAATTGAAACAGACTCAACTTTTGCAGAAATGCAGCCCGACGTCACGTTGCGGTGGCCAGTCACATAAACTGGCAATCAAATGTCATGTGTATTCACTCAGTTTGGCATTGTGCACTGGTTTAAAACACTTTTTTTTCACATGTGGATGTTGACGATCACCTTAACAATGGCACGCTTAACCTGCTCTGGCAGAGGCATGACTGGAGATCATAAGCAGAGGAGCAAGGCACGCTATTTAGCATGGCTAAATGCTAAAGATGGAACACAATGGATATTTTTCTGGTAGCGTAATGTTTCACTTGTGATCACTTGGTTTGGTCTTGTGCCCTAGTTTAAAACACACCGTAATGATCTGCCTCACATCCTGGTTGTTTATTATTATTTTTGTTCCATCGTGGAAAAACGATCACTCAAAGGACCAGTATACTGGTAGCATAAAAACATAGCAAATTCGTCTTTGGCAAACTGATTGCGGGGGTGGTTAAAGTTCACAACATGTCACACACACGGACCATGGAGACACTCCCACACTCTCACACTGCTGCACAACCCTTTGGCGTTTTGTCGCACTGCCGGATTTGATCTGAATGCAGCCTAATAGATGTTCATTTCAATTGCCTTACCTCAATTAAAACAAACAACAACAAAAACCACATCTAATACAGCACTGAAATGAAGACTCAAAATTTTGCATTTGGCAATGATGACCAGCTTTTTGTTGTACTATGTCGAGCTGCTGTGAAAATGACTATAATTTCTCGTCAGGTTATATGTCTTTTTGTTATTTTGTTATTCCGGTCTTTTATTTGTAAGCTAAGTTACACCAGGCAAGGCTTGGTTACAATAGGGTAGAATTGAGACTGTTTTGCATTTAACTCTTTGTGTATGCTTGCCTGTGTGTGTCCTTGATTGCAGGCAAAGACCAATGATCCTCTTATTACACGTGAGAGGCAAGCATCAGCATCCATGAAAGCTCTCCAATATACCACAAAAAGCAAAAACTACATCCACATAGGTGAGGAACATCCTGAAATGACAGCAGATAGTAAAATGGAAAAAGTTGTGATGGTGGTGGCAGTGGCAAAGTACAGTATGTGCCATGCACTTGATCTTTTCAGTGTCTATCACTCATTGCAACATGTCATTTTTGCAGGTGTGGATACGGCTGAGCTGGCATTAGGAGACAACCTGAAAATCAACCTTAACCTCAACTCAAATCAAGACAAAGACATCACATACCTGGTGAGAGATGTTTTACATCTGTACATGTGTGTGTTTGTGCACATGCATGAGTGTTTGTGTTGAATTCAGCAGGCGATGTAGTGTATATACAGTATATACTAATGTTGGTTAGAGGCTAATGTGTAATTTGTTGTCCCCAGATCCTGAGCAGAGGTCAACTGGTGAAAAAAGGCCGATACCACACAAGAGGCCAAGTACTGATTTCCCTGATAGTTCCCATTACCAAAGAAATGCTGCCATCATTCCGCATCATAGCCTATTACCATACAAATGACAACGAAGTGGTATCAGACTCTGTTTGGGTGGATGTCAAGGACTCCTGCATGGGCTCGGTGAGACACACTGATGTAGCCAAGTTTGAGCATGCTGCTTTAACAAATAAAAAACTGCATGTCTCATTCATTGTCCTCCCCTTCAAATCTAGTTGAAGCTGGAATCATCCAGACCTGCTCCATCGTATGAACCTCGCAGGATGTTTCGTCTGAAGGTCACAGGAGACCCAGAGGCCACAGTGGGACTGGTGGCAGTTGACAAAGGCATCTACGTCCTAAACAACAAGCACCGCCTCACTCAGAAAAAGGCATTTTCTCATTTCTTATATAACTTTGAAAATAACTGAAAGGCGATCAAATAATATCCGGCATAAATTTGTAATGCAGCAAACGCATTGCATGAATAACTGTTTCTAAAGACATATCAAAACTGTCATATGAGTTTACAGATATGTCTGTTTAGCTTATGTAGTAACTCAATTTGTTGTCCTTTTCTATTTCTGTGTGTGAATGACGTCCTCTTTGCTCAGGTCTGGGACATTGTAGAGAAGTACGACACGGGCTGCACACCAGGTGGAGGAAAGGATGGTATGAGTGTGTTCTTCGATGCTGGGCTGTTGTTTGAGTCCAACACGGCCTCTGGGACTCCCTACAGACAAGGTGACACTACTTTACCCTTCCCTCCACTGAAGATACCACTCTTTAGGTTTTGACATATTATTTGTAAGGAGAAGTAGGTGTCGAAGTTTAATAAGCGTCTAATGGTTGGCATAATGCCATTCAGATAGTTTCGGAGACACTGTTCCTGAATTGACTTATTACTGTTTTTCAGTGTAACGTTTCAGTATTGTGAGTACCACGAACAAAATTCCATTCTTTCTTTTGTTTTGGGGTCTCAGAAACAATATATATTGGGCACATTGCAATAAAAGAAATCTGCCAAATACCACTAAGAGTTAAATGAGATAATATCCTTTTGGTTGAACTGACCATTTTGTAAGGGGTGTTATGATGATAGCTTTAACATTTTTACTGAATAAACATATGTAAATGTTGCAAATAAACACAATGTACTGCAATTTCAACAAATGAGATGTGCAATTGTACATCCATTTTTTATCATACCCACACTAGGTCCAGGTGAACAACCAGATAAATTACCTAGCTTTGCTTATAAAAGGTCCAGTGTGTAGGAGTGGCATATAGTGATAAGGATGGAGATCGCGACCAACTGAATACCCCTCGCCTCACAACTCCCCTTCCAAACGTGTGGGAAAGTGATTGTCTGCCGGTCTGCCAAATTTACCATCTGGCCGGCAGAATATTAATGAATTCAGAGAATGTATCTTTACTTATCTTTGGACGAGGTTCAGACAATATCACCAAGCTGGTCTGTTTAGACGTTAAAGGCAAGTAAAATCATGGGTAATGTAGGCGCCAGGTTTCAAAAAGGAAGAAGAATGCATGGAACTAAAAAAACGCCATATCTCTCGATTTTGATCATTTGTTTTTAAACTGTCCACAGTGCTTCCAACAGTGTCATAGGAGTGCAATCTTAGACCAGTGGACTGCTTTCCAAAACTTGCTGCCTACGTTACCCACAATGCAATTAGCCATTGAGTAAATCACTGGAGGAAATGTATCAGACTACATGCAGCTTTCTCTGAGCCTCTATTGGATTTATACTACTTTTTCACATATGCAGTCATACTCCCCAAGACCTGTAGCACACTTTAAA
The DNA here is from genome assembly GCF_040436345.1 of Pagrus major. Taxonomy (NCBI): domain Eukaryota; kingdom Metazoa; phylum Chordata; class Actinopteri; order Spariformes; family Sparidae; genus Pagrus; species Pagrus major. The sequence goes on along the minus strand of NC_133215.1, from coordinate 25,869,053 downwards.
GCAACATTATGTAACAAATTGTGTGGTTTGGTGCCCCTACAGTTTGTGAGTGCAACACCACTGTCTTAAAAACAAATCCAGGTCCGTAACAATTTGCCAGATGTAATATGTAATCAAAACTCATGATATCATAACAATGTTACATATTGAAAACTTGTATGTTGAGGTGAACACGTATGCAAGGCTGTGATCCTACCCTCTCACTGAAGTTACATAGTGCAGAAACAAGTGACGGGGGGCTAAGATAGAGACACCATTCACCGTATTACAAGACACTGTACCATCAACATGATTTTGAAGCTGTTATTTTGAGGTAAAAAAAAAGCTACATAATGTTGCTTTAATGTGTAAAATTGGTGGAGTTACCCTTTAAGTATCAAGTTGTCATTATGGATGCCTTCTAGGAGTCTGTTCATCCTGAAGCACAAAGAGTTGTAGTTTCACAAGATACAAGTGAAAACATAATTCTAAATATTGTATTCCATTTCTGCCTGTAGATCCTGACAACATTCTACACACTGGACATTTAAGAGCATCACATCAACTATACTATGCAAAACCAAAGTCTAGGTATTTGGTACTTGTTGGGTTTTGTTGAAGATCTAGTGTCTGTTGTGCTTCCAGAATTGAAATGTCCGGCCCCCAGCGGTAGCAGGAGGAAGCGATCCAACACAATAATGAACGTTACAACCACCTTAGGTAAGAACCACAGCTCTAAACTAGCAAATAACTACATATTCAGTCATCTTCTACCTCACAGTTCATGATCTCTGGACAATTTTTTGTTTTCGACTTCTCCAAGAATTTCTTTCCAATGCCATATATTATTGAAAAGATAGTGACACTATGAGTTGACACTTTATTCTTTATTCAATTTCAAATGAGAGGGGTCTTTCTTCTCTTGCCCTTCAGCAGGTCTAACTGTGTATATTTCTGTCCTTTCTATGTTAAGAGTCTTTCGTTTTTACAAATCAAGGGTCTAAGGATGGAGGGGATGCTACTAAAATTGACTTGACTTAAAGCTCCTATTTTTAAGATTTAGTTGATTTTTTAGTCTAAAAGCAACGAGTTGGGAATTAGACTTAAAGATCTTACAACTATTGGACTGAAAGATCTCCAACTAGCTTACAAATAGGAGCTTTAACTAGAGGAAAAAATATATATTTCTTAGTTTCCTCATTTTAAAGCTAGACTGTGGAACCTTTCATATGAATGAATACAGTTACATTTAAGCCCTTGCCCAACAACAAGTTCACACAATGCTGGATAAGCCTATCCTGTAACCCCAGGATAAATATGGCACCATAGTTACAGATGTACAGTGCAGTAACAGATGTTTTAAATATGGTGTCTGTGATGACATTAGCATGCTGGTGTATGGGTGGTGATGTGTTTTGACTCAACCAGCAATGATTGGTTTGCCAGAACTGTATGAGAAAGCACCTGTAGCAAAGGAGTAGACTACAGCAAATAATAATAATAATAATAATAATAATAATAATAATAATAGTAACAATAATAATAATATGTTGATTTAGACCACACATTTCAAGAACAGGCATCACAAATGGCTGCACAAAAATAAATGAAGAAAAACAAAAAGCAAAAAAAAAAGACAGCTAAAACAACACACACACACACACACACACACACACACACACACACACACACACACAAATTAACCAAAAGCAAGGCCAAAGCTGATTCTTAAAGCTGTGTCCACAGAGTGCAGGTCCAGTAGGAGAGTTCCAGGGTGTAGGAGCTACTACCTCAAAAATCTCCTTTTGTGTGCAGCCTGGAGCGAACAGTTAACAGACCCATCAGAGGACCTCAGAGTACTACTTTTGTTGTATGGCAGCTGTAGCTATGAAATATAGGCAGGTGGCCAAGTGTGCAAGGCTCTAAATGTGAATACAAGGATCTTAAAATCTTAAAATGAATTTGATGGGCAGCCAGTGTACAGACATAAGGACTGCTGTGACACGGGATCCTTTGGCGGACCTGGTCAGGAGCTTGGCAGAAACATTTTGGACCACTTGTAAGCAGTTTATGGAAGTCTTGCTAAGACAGGTAACAAGAGAGTTAGAGTGATCAAGCAGAGAGAGCATGAATATACCAACTCCAACTGAGCTCTTTGCACAATAGACCTGAATTTAGCAATATTTCTCAGCTGGTAGAAACAGGCAGGGACCAAACAATTTCCATGCCGATCAAGACTCAAGACTCATTACAGAGGGTCGGTTTAAAACAGAGGAAGATGAAGAGCCAAGACATTCCATCACTTTCAGATTACACCCCTCTTTTTGTACTCTGTACCTTCACACCTCTGTCTCTCCCCACAACCCTCTTTCTCTCCAGTGTCTAAATATGAAAACCAAATGCAGCGCGAATGTTGTTCGGATGGCATGAAGAAAACCCCTCTTTCGTACACATGTGAGACACGCAGTGAATACATTGGGGATGGTGCAGCCTGTGTCGAGGCCTTCCTGTTCTGCTGCAAGGAGATGGAAAACCAGCTAGCTGATAGGAACGAGGAAAGCCTCCAACTGGCTCGAAGTAAGAGACGGGGACAAGGGACAGAGGGAGGGTAGTTTCTATCCATGGTCATACTGGTAAAAAAATCACTGCCTTCCAATGTTATATAATAACCTTTTCAATGACACTATAGGTGAAGAAGATGACAACAGTTACATGGACAGCAGTGAAATCACTTCTCGCACCCAGTTCCCTGAAAGTTGGCTGTGGTCAGATATCAAGCTGCCTGCTTGCTCTCGACAAACACCAAACTGGTGAGATAACTGACACCTGTACGCACAAAAAAATACAAGGATTACTTCATTAATGATGCCACTAACATTTAAAGACTTTCTGCATTAAAATGTCAAAATGACTAGAGCTTTGTTATATATTTTGCTGTGTACATATCCCAAATGTTTCCAACAATGTACAAACCCACCCCCAAGTCCACACGTTCACCCAAGCTAACAGTGCGTTTTATTTGGTTGTCCCTTCCGTGTTATGGAAATTGGCAAACATGACTAAATAACCTTGTCTGTGATCATTCAGATAGATTTTCATCAGCAATGATGGTTGTTTATTGGTTTTGTTCACCAGCAGCGAGCTGTTACTCATGCAAGTTTAACCATGGGATCAGTTGTGTTTATTCGTGTTACTCAGACAAGTGCTTATTCGCCCCAAAATGCTGTATCCCTTTACTGTACATTAGCTGTAAGCTAGTGAGTAACAGAACAAACTGAGGAGGTGTGTATCTGTGTGTGAATTCAGGTCAACCTCTCACTTAACTCAGCACTCACCAGAGACTCTGGTCCTCCTCCTTGTTTCCCCCTGACCTCTCTGTAATGTTACATTCATGATGTGAAGTAAAAAAAAAAGTAGTCTCTGAGCTCTCCTCCAGTCGGTAAGTAGCTCCAGATCAGAACAGAATCCAATGCGACTCTGGGTGTTTATTCCTCCAGAAGGTCTGGCTCTGCACCGAACTCTGTCCTGCCCTCCCCACACAACACTCTGCAAATGTCTTTTGTCTTGTTTTGATAGAGAGACCTCTAGTGACAGAAATTACATATCATGCATTTAATTTTGCCAACGCTTTTCTTTCATTTCAGTGACGCCACAACGTTTGAGAAAAATGTTCCTTTGCAAGACTCAATCACAACCTGGCAGTTCACTGGAATTAGTCTGTCAAGAACTCACGGTGAGGATTCAGTGAATAAAATCTGTCTCTCACTCCCCACCTTTATATTTTTCCTTTCTCTTTTTCATTACTCTCTTTTGTATCCCTCTTATCTTTAAGGTATCTGTGTTGGCGAACCATTAGAGGTAATTGTCCGGAAGGAATTCTTCATTGATCTCAGGCTGCCGTACTCAGCTGTCCGAGGAGAGCAGATAGAAGTCAAGGCAATCCTCCACAACTACAGCCCTGATCCTGCCACTGTAAGTCTGTGCTATTCTCTGACTATATGTTAGGCCAGAACCAATAAGACTGGACTGACATATTGTGGCAAAAAAGAGAATAAATAAAACCCTTTCTCCAGGCTTTGATAAGCTTAATAGCAGCTCAAATAGAGGGTGGCCCCAGAACTGAGGTAACCTTACTACAATATTTACATGTGCCTTTCCATTCAAATTACCCAAAGTATGTTTAAGTCATGCTTGTGTAAAAGTAAAGATATTCTCATAAAATATTACTACTGGTAATAGAGAAAGTCACCCATACAAGTAAGACGTTACTAAGTCTTAAAGTATCTAATATAAAATGTACTTTTTTTTTCTTATTTCTTATTTTTTAAGATTATTTTTGTGCTGTTTAGCATTTATTTGACAGAACAGCTTAGAGAGTGGCAGGAGATGGGGGAGGGAGAGTGGGGGAAGACCTGCAGTAAAGGGCCACAGGCCGGATTCGAATCTGGGCCGCTCCTGAGGACTCAGCCGGTACATGGGTCGCCCTCTCTACCAGCTATACAAGCGCCCGTACATTAGTTTAAAAATACACATATTCTGGCAATAAATGTACTTTAGTGTCCAAAGGACACAAAGTGAATTGTAAAATGCAGTATTTCACTGATTATTGTAATCAGTGTTTTTTTCAATCCAATTGCCAATAAAATAAATTAATTTACAAATGTAATTTGGCTCGGATGCATCATGCAATCTGCAAAGCCCAATATTTGCCTCCAAAGGCAGATTGGGATTATAATTCTGGCCAGGAATAAAACATTAGTCCAGGTAAATCTGCTAACAGACCACGTGTCTATGGTTACATTATAATAATAAAAACAACAACAAAAGTGTCTTCAGTTGCAAGAGTTTGCACTTCCATTATTCAGATAATACATATTCTTTAATTTTTGCACCGGGTGTTTCCTTCAGAGCTCCGACCGAGGGGGAGTGTAAAGTAGCAGAAAATGAACATAAAATGGAAATAGAATGAAGTACAAGTATCTCTAAAATATACCTAATTACAGTACTTGAGTAAATGTACTCAGTTACATTCCATCACTCTCTAGGAAACAATGTAAAGCATTACATTTCTTCAAATTAAAGATGCATCATTATTTGGTGACCTCAAGCAAAACTGATGATTGTGATCCATATTATTCACTCTATGGGGGATCTTCATCTTTGATCTACTACACGTACATCCTCAGTCTCTTTCTCCATCTTTTTTCTCATGTCGTTTTAAAGGTACGTGTGGATCTGATTGAGGAGGTAGATGTGTGCAGTTCAGCCTCTAAACGTGGAAAGTATCGTCAGGAAGTCAAAGTTGGGCCCCAAACTACACGAGCTGTACCCTTCATCATTATTCCCATGAAGCAAGGACAATACCGCATAGAGGTCAAAGCAGCTGTTAAAGACTCTTCACTCAATGATGGGATCATGAGGATGCTGCGGGTGGTGGTAAGAGAAACACACTCTTACGCTTACTCTAGTGAGTGAAGAGCTTTTTTTTCACCACATTGAACAGTGGATGACTGGTGTAGCGTTCTCACCTAATATATGGAATATTATTAAGCTCTCGTTAGAACTGGCACCAACCCCATTGATTGATAAATTAGGATGCAAATTAATCACATCAAATGAATCAGTCTTATCTCTGAAAACTCTACATTCTGACTACATTAACCTCCATCTCTGTTATAAAGAAAAACACATATACAACAACTTAATTTAAGTTATTTATTAAACTAAAAGGGACATGGACGATGAATAAGGACCACTAAGTATATATATACATACAGTATATATTTGCAGTATATACATATATATATGTGTGTACATATATACAACTAGAGTTGATGAATAAGAATGAATGAATTAATAAATGAATGTTTCATAAACACAAAAAGGGGACTGCTTAACTAAGATCAATGATCTAGTTTAGGAAGTGAAAGTGGTAAGTTTTAAAGTTAAGTTTTTGGTTGTATTCTATGATAATTTAAGGTAACATGAGCGTCATCGTCACAGCAGTTCTAACCATGTGGTTAACGTTCAGTAATAACTGTTGTGCTTTAAAATAAACAACACTGATTGTTGTTTGGTGTTATAGTCAAAATAGGTAAAGAGGAATCTATTGGGGCTTAACTTTGATGAAAATGTATACTGTATATTTTGTAAATAGGACAAAGGAATAGATTTGTTTTCTAATGTTTGTCCTAACTCTTCATTTTCCAGCCTCAAGGTGTACTGGTTAAATCTCCTCAGATTGTATCTCTCGACCCAGCTCATAAAGGTGTAGGTGAGTTCACCCATTACATTGCTAAGTTATTGTGTAATTTAAAAATATTATTTATTTATCACTTGTTAAGTGATCTCTCAACTTTTCCACTGTTTTCCCTTTAGGTGGTACCCAAAAGGTAGTTATTAACAGTGACATTCCTAAAAAAGATATGGCTCCAAACACACCTGCTAGCACACAGATCTCTGTGACAGGTGAGATATAATGTTATATTTAGGCTTGTTAGGTGATACATGGCCCTAGTCCTTAAAAAATGACCTTTGCCTGTTTGTTTACTTGTTTCTTTCCTTTTGTTTTATAACATTTTAATTTCTCTGTTTCTGTGTGTATATGCAGGGAGAGAACAAGTATCTCGACTGGTGGAGAACGCTATTAGTGGACAATCAATGGGTACTCTAATCCAACAGCCCGCAGGCTGTGGAGAGCAGAATATGATCCGCATGACTCTACCTGTCATTGCAGCCACATATTTGGACAAAACCAATAAGTGGGAAGATGTGGGCTTTGCGAAACGTGGTGAAGCCCTCCAACACATCAAGACCGGTAAGCACACACAGATTTATTCATTAGCACAAATAACATAAATCTTAATGATGGCCCTCTTTGTGGGATTGTAAAGTTTCTGCATTGCTGGTGACCAGAGGTCCAAGCAAGGGACACTAAGATTCAGTTGAATGGCAGTCCATAAAATGGTTGTATGTTTTGTTCATGCCCAGGCTACCAGAATCAGCTTGCCTACCGTAAAAATGACGGGTCTTTTGCTGTGTGGGCCAAGAGTAAAAGCAGCACCTGGTGAGGCATCCAGACCTTCATGAACTCATAGCTTAATGTTTGCACATCTTCCTCTGACTTACATCCTGACTATAGGTGTATTTCATGTGCAAATAAATGAAATTATACTATGACAGCCTCTCCTCTCCTCTCCTCTCCTCTCCTCTCCTCTCAAAGGCTGACAGCTTATGTTGCCAAGGTGTTTGCCATGGCCAACAATATCGTGGCAGTGGAAAGGAAACTCATCTGTGAGGCTGTGAAGTTTCTGATTCTCAATGCACAGCAACCTGACGGCATGTTTAAAGAAGTTGGAACGGTCTCCCACGGGGAGATGATTGTATGTGCACTGATTTCGTTAAAATCACTTCATTAAAGGTGCAATATGTAGTTTTGGGGAAGAAAGTTTAATCAGTAGAGAAAGATCTTCATTGACTGATTTTTTTTAACAAACTGAATAAACAAACTGACCTTAAAGGACAACACAATTTTTATACTGTTATACTTTGTTTATATTTAGCGGACCCTGCCACCTTTCTAGCTTCAGACAGTGTTCTGGGACCTTATTTTCCTCTGAGAACAGCTTGTTTATTCAGTTATGTATAATATAAACATCTCTGAGTTTGTATTATTACCTCATTAATATTGTAAATATTAAGTGAGAGTTTGAATTTCTTCTTCAAAACTACATAGTGCCCCTTTAACTAAATGCTGATAAAGTAGCAAGTCGAGATTAGATGCAATTACATGTCATTAACTGTCATGTGTTCAAAAACATGTTTTTGTGTGTGCATGTGTAGGGCGATGTGCGCGGCGCAGATTCAGATGCCTCCATGACGGCCTTCTGCCTCATTGCCATGCAGGAGTCACGCACACTATGTGCTGCTACTGTCAATGTGAGTACCTCAACTCATTAAATTATTTCATCTTTTCCCCTCACCTTTTATTTCTTTATGTACTGACTTCAACTAGTGATGGGCAAAACAAAGCTTTGTGTAGCACCGAACCAATGAAGCAACTGACCATTTGTTGAGTCAGCCCCCGTGTGGCTGCTCCCATCAAGCTGTCCGTTGCAAATAATGCAATTTACAACGGTAACAGTGGCAGGTTTAACACTGGAAATTATTAATAATTTTTGAAGCAGTGAGTCCTTCATTTCAGACGGAGACAGCTGCATTTTATCAGTTGCTGCCAGATTTTGTCAGCTGTTGCTAGATATCTAATTAAGCTAACATTTGCTCCATGAGCTGGTTGAAAAGCATATTGTATTGCAATGTAATACTTAGGCAGTTTCATTCTAATATAACTTGGCTGCTTCTGCTACATTTGTTTAGATTTTTGGACAGCATGTTTTCATTTTTCAACATTTCTGGAGACCACCCTTTAGAAACTTTGAAACTGTGGAAAAAATGCTGTCAGCATACACTCAGATAGATTCAGAAGTGTATATTTAAAATAGATGGATTACAATCACCTCACCAAGATCACAGTCTTTTATGGTAACACTGTTCTCTCCTTCCTCTCATTTTCCCATATGTTTTTCCCCTTCTGTCCAGAGTCTGCCAGGCAGTGTAGACAAAGCAACGGCCTACCTGGAGAAGCGCCTGCCCGCTCTCACCAACCCATATGCTGTTGCCATGACGTCATACGCTCTGGCCAATGAAAACAAACTGAACCGGGAGATCCTCAATAACTTTATTTCCCCAGGTGTCGTCACACAGAAATATTCTTCAACTTATTCAGAAACGGTCCACAGGTGTAAAGAGTCTGAATCCGTGTTTGATTACTATAATGGGTTCATTAGAGCCGACTGCCACGTTGGTACAATCTATATTATGAGACGATTTTCACTTAGTACAAAAATGCCAAAGATATGTTTGATTTATTTTCGAAACAAAGTCTGATTAAATTGTCCACCAGAACAGTGTCATTTCTCAACCTGTTCAGCCAACAACTTTTGTACAACTAAATTTACTAAATAAATAAATAAACTCTCCCAATAATTTATATCTTTTTTGGCCATAAAAATCATTTATTAGTCGGGCTTTCATGCGAATCTTCACTCTGAAAGACCAAATGACCTTACAAGGATAGAAAGATTAGTTAAAATTCTCAAAAGTGAGCACATTTTATGTTCTCTTTTCCGTTTTTGTTTTTCTTAAGGATTCATATTTTAAGATTAGGGATTGGGGAATTAATAGTGAATTAAGATTGTTTTACCCAAAGCATACTAATCTAAAGTTATTTGTGTGTGTGTGTCCTTCTCAGCGTTGTCTCACTGGCCAGTACCAAAGGGACGTGTTTACACATTGGAAGCCACAGCTTATGCTCTTCTTGCTCTGGTCAAGGTCGAGGTGAGCATGTCCCACTTGAGTTTCACCAGGATGTCATGCTATAGAACACATCATTCATGCTGCCTCGCTAAAAGAGCAGAGGGTTTAGAAGCAAAAGGTGAAATTTGTCTTATAAATGGCCTAAATGTCGGTGAAGTTATACACTTTTTTAAATGAGCTAATTCCTTCTAGCTGCTTGACGCATTTACCGAACATTATGGACCATAAATTCACAAAAGTTGCAAAGACTTAGACTTGAGGTATAAAAACCAGAGACAGATTTGATCATCTAGCCTGTTTGTATCAGACAAGTGTCAAGTATTTGCAGTTTAACTGTGCCATAATAGAAAATTTATTAAATTTATGAATAATTTACAGTAGATGTTCGAAGGATAGCTTTGGAAAACTGACAGGCTGTGATCTAAAGTAAAACTAACAAATTCATGACTTCTCTCTATTTCTAATGTTTTACATTTTACACATTTACTTGCCTCCTGTTATTAAAGGCATTTGAAGATGCCAAGCATGTTGTCAGATGGTTCAACCAGCAGCAGAAGGTGGGAGGAGGCTATGGATCAACTCAGGTAACAGACACTGCACCTCTAGCTGTTTTTAGTGCACATCCTTTTTAGTTCATCTGGGCTGATAACCTATTAATCTAAGTCCCTGTCACTGTTTTTCTCTCCAGGCTACTATAATGGTATACCAGGCTGTAGCTGAGTACTGGGCCAGTGCTAAAGAACCACAGTATGATCTGAATGTGGACATTTTATTGCCAGGCAGGGCAAAACCTGACAAGTTCAACTTCAACAAGCATAACCAATACACCACGAGAACTTCTAAAGTGAGAACACACACACTCTCACACAAAAACTGGTCATTAATGTCATCAATCCTGTTGTTTTTTGTATCTTTCTCCTACTGACCCCTGTGTGTGTGTGTGTGTGTGTGTGTGTGTGTGTGTGTGTGTGTGTGTGTGTGCGTGTGCGTGTGTGTGTGTGTGTGTGTGTGTGCATATTAAAATCCCCACAGACCAATGATATCAATGAGAATGTGACAGTGACTGCCACAGGCACAGGAGAAGCAACAGTGACAGTAAGTAACATATATTTTTGTTCTGAGATTTATTATTTATTATTTATTGATGTGCCCTTATTAAATCACAAATTAAGTTGAAATAATTGTTTTTACCTTGTGTGTGGACTATATGATTAAGACTGAGGGCTAGGCAACATTCATCAAAAACCATATTGTGTTAATACTTTGTGAAAGTACCAATACTCATCCCTACAACACTGTTGCTGTTGATATCAAATTATTTGGTCAAAAATATTGTGATATTAGATTTTGGCATTCAGTCCTAGCTTTTATAAAGTGCTTTTGAGGAGATTTCAACATATCGAGATATAAATGTGTATCGCATTTAATTTTTTGTATTATTATTTTACGGGCCCAAATTTTAGCTTTTCACATATTAAAATGCACTTTATCTATGTCACAGATGGTGTCGCTTTATTACGCCCTGCCTAATGAAAAGGATAGTGACTGTCAGAAGTTTAACGTGTCAGTGGAGCTCATCCCAGGTAACTTGTCTTTGATGGATGTCATTTAAACTGCTTGTCGGATTGCCTTGGTCTTTTTACGGTATGCCAAAAGTGTTGCCTACGGGCCAAAATTGGCAGACTGGGCCTACCAGATGGTTCTAGTGAAATAAATGAAAACAATGATTTCAAAACATTAAACTAAGAACCACTGTTTATGCTGTTTAAGGTCAAAAGGTAAAAGTGAAATTTGTGGGATCTCTAATTAATTATCGCCTACCATCAAGTGTCAGACTTGGACCTCCAAGGAAAAAAGCCTGGTCATTTAGTTTGTTTGTCTGCACGTCTGTTTTTCCTGCTGCCTATCCATCTACCTGCCAAGTATGTTTTTTTGTTTTATGAGAAAAACAAACTAAATGCTGATCAAATCTTTTTCTCCTGCAGATAAACATGATGCGTATGAGATGAGCTATAAGCTGAGAATAAAAGTTTTGTGAGTACAATCAATAAGTCAACTATCTGGTTAGAAAATGTTGGGCATGAGGCCCAATGTTGATAGGCCCCTACATTGCTTTACTTCCTTGCCTTTCTGTTTCTTATTGTTGTATTCACGTAATTTTTAACTGTCCTGCCCTGTTAACCACCCCCATGTCAAACTTTATTTGAATCAGAAAAATATGCTGGTATAAACTTCTTCTGAATGACCTTTCACACCAGTTTGTGCTTGTCAATTTTTATCTTGATTATGCTGTCCATATTCTGTACAGGTATAAGGACACGGAGCGCGATGCGACCATGTCAGTCTTGGATATTGGTTTGTTAACTGGCTTCACCGTTGACACAAACGACCTGAACTTAGTAAGAGCTCTTACTAATACAGGCATACCCATATATGGTTAGAAAGTGAAGAAACGAGATGTGTTTTCTGATATGTGTCTATTTGTGTGTGTGTGTGTGTGTGTGTGTGTGTGTGTGTGTGTGTGTGTGTGTGTGTGTGGTTGTGTGTGTGTGTGTAGTTGTCCAAAGGACGTGCCCGCACAATTGCAAAATATGAGATGAACACAATTCTGTCAGAAAGAGGCTCTCTCATCATCTACCTGGACAAGGTAAGACATCAGTGTCTCCTTCCTGTATACTTGTTCTCTCTGCCGTGTTCCTTCTTGCTTTATCTCACCTTTTCTTTACACCTCTCTGCAGGTCTCTCACACACGACCAGAAGAGATCACATTTAGGATCCATCAGACGTTTAAAGTGGGCGTCTTACAACCAGCTGCTGTGTCTGTCTATGAATACTATGAACGTGAGTGATGTCAGAGTAGAATGGATAATGGATTAAGGCCGTGGATAAGTAGTAGTGCTGTCAATCTTCCTCTGTAATCTCATTTCGTGCCTTATTTATTTTATATTAAAATCATATCCACATTTTTAATGTTCAAAATTAAGGCCATTAGGAATATTTATTATGTATCTCCACACTGTATACACAGGCTTATGCACAGCCAATACTAGTATCTAATACTACTACTACTACTGTGGTTGTTATACGTTCTGTCCACTAGAGGGTTTTCACACATTACCAGTAACTTTACACTGAAAGCTTTCTTGCTATGTAATAAAGTTTAGACACCGGTCGGCCCTGTGATGAGGAGCAGGGAGGAATCCTTCTGATAGAGGTTAACGTTAGCACATTGAACATGAGGTTGTGATCCAGATAACTTAATTGGTCATCTGAATGATTGTTCATGGACACGGGGACCAGGGCAGAGCCTGATTTACTAATGTTATCCGACACAGTTATATAAAAAATCTAAAAAAATGTTATCATTTCATCACTCACAGTGAGGTTGTGTAGTAACTTTTCAGTTGCTACTCAACCGGTTGAGGTAAAACTATGTATTTGGAAACCCATTAGCTAATGTTAGCATCCAACCACTTCCTTGCTAACATTAACTTACTGTTTGATTACAGTACAGATAATTTCATATCGTGTCGTGTAACACTATCAAACAGTAATGTTATCTAGGAAGTGGTTGAATGCTAACATAAGCTGTTGTCTAACAGAAGCTATTCTCTCTCTGGATTTTCACTATCCATTCTTTTTAGTTGCTGATCAATCTGGAAGGAATGAAATTAGCACAATTTTTCAGACACCCTGTTTTATATGGCTTGCAATCTCAAACACAGCTGTGTCAGAGGAAAATGGCTGCTGTGTGAATATATGTGGTCAATATACAGAACAGCCTCAGAATTGAACTTTTGATGAAAACTACTTACAGAGCAAGTTTTTTCTAAACTTCAATGAATAAACTTCAGTCAGCTCCCCCTGTGGGAATATTCCTTTATCACAAGAACGGAAATTGACACATTTACTCAGATGATACGTAAACAGTACATCGATATCAGCTAAGCACTCACTCAACAGTACATTTCTATTTCTTGAGAAAAGTCAAACACAAAGATTGTGGTTTGTGTTAAAATGACTTGGTTTAGTACTTACCTATGTAATTTACGTAATTATTGTAATTAATAATTATTGTCATAATTAACATACTTATTAATCATGATCTTTACCTAAAACTATCCTGGTACTGTTGGTCCCTTAAACAAATCAAATTGCTGTATTCCTATGTAACATACTCGCAGCACGTACGTTAGCTGCATTCTCACCATGTTGTCAGGTGCCGTCGTGTCGGCAACTGAATGTATTTCTAATTTCAGCTTTTTCGAGAACTGCTCATCCAAACAACTTTACACTCAACACTGCACTTCCCTGGGCCCTAAGCATTACACCCATCAAATGTGAAGTAGAAATAGGATGAGCAGTTGTCTAAAAAATTGAAGGAAAGGCATAGATACAGACAGAGATTCCTTCCATTTTAGTTAGATATTTTTCCAATATCTCTCTTTACCATTGCAGAGACACCTTGTGTGAAATTCTACCATCCAGAGAGGAGAGCTGGACAGCTCCTGCGGCTCTGTAGAGGTGATGAATGCACATGTGCTGAAGGTAAACAGGATGATGTCTAACTGATGACCTAATCTATATTCTGCTCACATAAATTTGTTACTTCTGAAATTCTTGAACAAACACATAATCAGAATACCAACATTGTGCTTCACAGAGGTAAAGAATTGGTTGTTTATCTTATTGTCCTGCACTGTCTATAAACTGCAGCAGTTTATTAATGTACCTAATTAATATTTGGTGACCTAAAGCTGAAATAACTAAGAATCTATTTGCATGGCATTGGCTCTGAGAGGCTGTACCTATGCACAGCAGCACTTTAAGATAAATGTGACAATGGCAATACTAACAACCTGACAGTATCATGTCACCATCTTATTTAAAAACAATGCCCAAATTAAGTTTTTTAAACAATGATGGCATGGCAGAAGTCAGAGGTGATTACAAAGTACCCTGAACATGTATGTCTGAACTGAATTTCATTGCAATACATCAAATAGAGACATGTCATTAAAATAAAAAATGTCAACCTGTTGGTAGCGCAATAGGAGAAGTCAGGGCCTAAATAATTAGAATTGACCCCGTCTCTACCATATTTCATGAAAATATATCCATTCCTTGTTGAGATGTTTGTGTCTGGACCAAAGTGGTAGACCCACTGACAGACCAACAGAAAGACAATGTCATCATTGTCAGACATGATGACATCACTGGGATTATATTCTCTCAGTCTTTTGAAAGCTGCCCTCAGAGGGTAATAAACGTCTGCATCTCAGGAGGAATAGAGCTCCTTGTGATGTCTTATCCTATGATATACCACCAGTAAAGTGCCAATTTAAGATCTGGTAATGGAGATTGTCATGGAATTGGGTTAAGCTAAAGTATAACTCATAACATACACAAATGCAATTTATATAAAGCCGCCCTCACGCATCAACATCACATCCACATGTGTTAATTCAATCGCATTGTATATTTACAACGTGCCTATTGTATACTTACAGAGAACTGCAGTATGCAGAAGAAGGGCAAAGTCAGCAATGAACAGCGCACAGCTATGGCCTGTGAGAGTACACAGACCAGCAAAATTGATTTTGGTAAGAGTGTAAATGATCTGCATTTATTTATTGAGTACTCTTTTCAAAAAAAAAAAAAAAAAGCTTCAGAGAGTTAAGCAAGTGAGCTAACAATTTGCAACTTGTCTGTCTTCAGTGTACAAAGTGAGGCTGGAAGAATTTAAGGACGGTCAGTCCACTGACATTTACACCATGCGGGTACTGGAAGTCATCAAGGAAGGTGGGTATTCATGTTTGAACTGCCTAAAATGTACTATTCACTTATGTTTTCCCTTAAGTGTTTCTAAGGTGCCTTGAAGAGGAAGGTGATGTTGCATTTTTTTGTCTCTTTCTGAAATTTTATGGGCAACACTGTTTACATTTAGAAATAAAACTTCTTGGTCATCAAAGGAAATGTTTGACATTTTAGGAGACATGTTTTTTCCCTTTCTTGCAGAAAGATACTGTAGATGAGACGGTGACACAGTCACATATTTTACACTAAATACACTATAAAGCTGTCCCTTACAGCCAGCCAGCCTCCATCACACATAACCAGTGGATACTCAAGTAATTAACTGGTCCTGGCCACGAAATAGTCCAGTACATAACCACCCATGAATGGTGACCTGTGATTTTCAATGGCTTTATTATGGGATTTATAGAGATTATAGGAAAGGGGGGATGACATGCAGGTCAGATTCAAACTCTGGGCCGCTGCGGTGAGGACACAGCCCCTGTGCATGGGGTGCATGCTAAATTAACGTAAAGTTAATTTTTTGTATGCATTAAACAAACAAGTTTAGATTTCTCATCTTTGGACAGAGCCAAGCTAACTTATTCCAGTCTTAATGCTAAGCTAAGTTAGCCCGCTGCTGCCTGTAGCTTCATATTTACTAAATGTTGAACCATTTTTTTAAGTGTGATTCCACTTGGAATATGTGAGAACACAACATTAATGTTTTGTACTGCACCTTTAGCTATGCATTTAATCCTTAAGCATCTTATCTCTCTTCTTCTGCATTTTAATCACAGGAAGTAATGATGTGGGTCCCCAGAATCAACTGCGTGCTTTCCTCAGTTATCAGCACTGCAGGGAGTCTTTAGATCTGACAAAAGGCAAAACCTACCTTATCATGGGGACATCCAAAGATATTCACAGAGATGACCAAAATGAATCGTAAGTTTGTTCTTTGAGTGAATGTGCGTGTGTGTTGTGAGTGCGTCCCATCATAATATTGTCTCCATCAAACTTTATATCTGTTTTACTGCTTTCTGAATCAAAGTCAGTCAGAGTGATAAAAGGCACAAATTTTGTTGAGGGTTTTTTTTTTTTGTTGCTTTTTTGTGTAATGTTGCAGTGTGTTAAAGACCACATGAAGACCCAAGGTGTTTTTCCCTTTGCTCTCCTCAGGTTTCAGTATGTACTCGGTGAGAGAACCTGGATCGAGTACTGGCCCACAGAAGCAGAGTGTCAGACTGACATACACAGACCTACCTGTTTGGGCATGGAGGAGCTGGTCCAGCAGTATGCACTGTTTGGATGTGAGCACTAGTTAAACTCTCGGAAATAAAAGTTTCCTTTCAAATCGATTTCATTTTGCTTTTTACGTTTGTAAAGCCTTCACTGCTGTGACATTTAAGGGCTACAAAAGTGACAATGTTACTGCATTGATTAAAATGTAATGCTTTTAATCTCACTGTCTTTGTCTATCATGCAAATCAAATTCTGATTCATGTAGAAAGAAGGGCTTGGTAGTATGGCCTTAAAATAATATTGCAATATTTTTAGATTTTATCACGAAACACAATATATATTCACAATATTTTGAAATAATATAATATCTATAGTGACCAAGTGGGTAAAGACAAGTATTAGAACAAGTAGAACAGCCTGGTAAGGTCCGAAAATTACATCATACTGAAATGGAGCCTTTAAACCCATGAAAAGACAATTCTTATGCCATATCACAATATACGATACGATTATACGATATAAAAAATCTCAGACGATACATAGTCTCATCAGGATAACAACAGATAACATATATCCTATATATTGCCGAGCCCTAAATGAAATTTGGACCAACAGTGCCTACTGGTATGTTGATTACTGTTTAAAGATCTTTGATAAGTTCAACAAGAAGTTGAGGTTTGATAAAGTTTAATAATGTTAAGGTCACTGAGTGATGCACAGGAAGTTAGGGTTAGGAGAAGCATTTTGAGCTTTTGTGAAACCACTTTGCAAATAAAAAATTAAACTCTGTGTAAGTGAAATTGTGTGGTTTTATTGGCTAAACTGGTTTAGCAGGAAGGAATGCCATGCAGCATGTGCAGTAGCCTCTTACAAAATTTAAATTAAAAAAAATAATATTTTTTTTCTGAATCAAACAGCACAACATAGAGATGCTTTTTTCTATGTTAACCTTACAGCCAGAAATTGACGAAATCTCTCCAGTACTTCATAGAACTTTGGTAGACATGACATAGGTTTTAATATATAAAGAAGCATATCGTCTGGATAAAGTAAAACCTTATGTTCTTTAATACATGTATTATTCCTTCTTTGTGCAAATTGCAACATATTGGTGTGGCTATTGACTCCATCCCTCTGGAGAATAATAATGGGAAGAGAGGGGAACCCCTGTCTGGTTACATGCTGAAAAATACTGTCACAATGTGTTATGTACATGTACAGTCGCCAAAAGATAGATGCATGTGGCACCATAATCCTGTTTCCATTTAGTCAAATGCCTTCTCTTGATGAAAATAAAATGACTAAAAAAATCTCACAATGTCGGTTCATGTGTTCATGCATTGCAACGCACATACATATACACATAATGTCACGATCCCTTCGTGTGGCTGGGCAATATTGCCAAAAATGTTACAATGATAAAAGTTGATTACTATCACAATAAAAGTCAAATCATTATTTCTTGTTTAAAAACTAGTTTTTGCTGCTGAGGTGCAGAGACAGTTGATTGTCGTTTTTGAAGTATTATTGTCTCAACATGAGAAACAGTTGCTGAACAGCAGAACATTTCACTAATCTGAGCTACAACATTAAAAAAAATGTTAATGATAATATCTTTTTTAATGTGAAAATAGTCATAGATCCCCTTTCAGTCCTGTTGCCTCATTAAAATAAAAGAACATATTAAGTGCTGCAGTGTGCCGCACGCATGTAGGATGGCTTAGGATCCAAACTTTTTAAAGGATTATGCCAACAAATAAAACAATTAATAAAAATTAAATATCTTAATTATGGTTGGCAGCATGTACAGATGGTTTGAAACATTTTGTAAATATAGTGGCTGACAATCTAATCAAGATAAATAGACAATAGAACAATCATTATTGAGTGTCCACTTTCAACACTAGTTTGTAATTGTAATATCTTACTTTCTGCATGCTCTAACTGATCATTTTGTTCAAACAATGAAACAGGCTTGTGGTGTTGCCAGTCTGGCATGTGTCATCACCCTGTCTTGAACTCGTCAGGCACAATACACTTTCTTCAGTAGCTGTGTTTACATGGACCATAATATTCCTATTAGAGATAGACCGATATGGTTTTTTTAGGGCCGATACCGATTATTAGTAGTCAAGGAGGCCGATAACCGATATTTGGAGCCGATATTAATTTGCAGTAAAAGGGAAAATATTGGCCTTGATGCAGTTACATTATGTCTTAAGTCTTGAACAGCAATATCCTGCTCCTCTCTACAAGAAACTGTCAAAGACAGCTTCAGGACACGATTCATCTAACAATATGTCATTTTCTGCTGCTTGGGATCTCTCAATCAACACACAAAAAAGGTAGAGTAAAATAACTTGGTAGTTAAACAGCCATTATTGCCCTACAGTTTTCTCTCAGACAGACGGTGCTTTGCTGTCAGTTTCTGCAGCTTCTCATGTGGCTTACACACACACACACACACACACACACACACACACACTATTCTCTATCCATCCGCTCAACGTGCTTCCCTGCAATAAAACTAACTGAATTTTACTCACACACACACACACAAACACTTCTTACTTTGATCACTGACTATTTCCCTGTCAATATTATCAGCAACCTTGTTTCAAGTGATTAAACCGTTAAAAACACTAAATAGCCTGCAGCATCCTCACTTTAATAATCAGTGTTTATCATAGGAACAGACAGCTGCCGCTAACTATTGGGCCTCACGGTAACGTCAGTAGTTACTTTAGAGTTGTACAGTTTCACTACAGTCTGCTGAGCGTCCAGAGCCAGAAGGAGGAAGCGGACCGGTGGGGCTACCGGCGGGCTACGTTACTATCACAGACTATTTCCATATCGATATGATCAGCAACCTTGTTTCGAGTGATTAACAAGCACGTCTGGAGGGACCGCGAGCGGAGAGGAGAAAAAGTTTTGCCGAACGGAACTGGCGCTGTTCCTGGGGGCTCGGTTTCGAAGGTAAGTTAAGGCAGCAGACTCTCCCGAAATTGTAATAAACATACCAGTCCTCTACACTCAACCACTACTAGTAACATGACTGAGCCCATTAACGTTATATAAACATAAGCGGCAGCTCTGCTCGCTCGCGGTCCCTCCAGACGTGCGTGTTAATCACTCGAAACAAGGTTGCTGATAATATCTATATGGAAATAGTCCGTGATAGT
Source organism: Pagrus major (assembly GCF_040436345.1). Classification (NCBI taxonomy): domain Eukaryota; kingdom Metazoa; phylum Chordata; class Actinopteri; order Spariformes; family Sparidae; genus Pagrus; species Pagrus major. Next base: position 25,849,479 of record NC_133215.1, on the reverse strand, counting down.
AGAAGTCTGTGTGTGTGTGAGTGAGAGAGTAAAAACCTAATCAACTCAATTCAGTCCAGTTTTATTGCAGGGAAGCACGTTGAGGTGAAGGCTGATTAGCATTAGCGTAACGTTAGCCCGCCGGTCCGCTTGGCTCTACACGCTCAGCAGACTGCAGCGAAACTCTACAACTCACGTGAGCACTGTGCATGCACAGCTTTCACTGCTGATTGGCTGTTACCTGTGCGTGTAACCAGAGCGTGTAACCAATCAGATGGTGCTGTGGGTGGGACAATGCTGGAGACAGAGTAGTGAGAGCAGACAGAGAGGCGCAGCTGCATCAGAGCCAAAATAACCCAGTTTTAAATTGATCTCTTATTGGCCGTCGGATTAAAAAAAAGGCCGATGCCGATATGCTTCAAAATGCCGAATATCGGCGCCGATAATCGGCCCGGCCGATAATCGGTCTATCCCTAATTCCTATAATAATTGGAATAGCCTAATCAGAAAAAAAAATGTTCCAACCACCTTAATCAAAAGAGACTTTGAGTTTGAAAAGTGTCCAGTGGAGAGGTTTGTGTGGACATGTTGTTTTTCATTTCTATAAAGTTCAAAAGTCAAATCTTGCAATGGGTGGTTTATGGGTAAATTTAATCAAATACATTGTCCTCATGGGCTTCACTGGCTCAGACTAACAGTGATTTCTTAACTCCTGAGTTATTGTAAATGAAATACATGAACACAGTTTCAGTGGAGGTAACTGTACTGACATAATTGCTTACACCTTTGACTCTTTTGGCTTAGCTAATGAGAATGATTACAGTGACACTTATTGGTGAGTTTATTTAATGTTCAGAAGTTACTTACATTTTTGACTAATTTTGTTGCTCAAATCAAATGTTGAACTGCATAGTATAAATCAGTTTGGTGATTCATGCTTTGAGAATTATAACAGTCAGATATGTTAAAATATATTTAAGCAACAAAGAAAAAAATAAATAGAGGAGCAACAATAAGACAAGGGGTTTCCTGAATTTGTAATCATTAACTGTAATGGATACATGGTGATGATGGAAAATTGGGAGAAATAGTTTAACACTGTTCCATTTGACTGTACACTGGTTTTTCAAATGATGCCACTGGCCTAAATTTTCACACAATGTTTAATCCAAGCTTACATAGTGATGCAAAGCAAACGGTGTCAATAACAATGATGCAATGTTTTATTGATCTACTGCGGGAACTTAGTCAAGATAATCAATAGATCACTCATTATGTGTAAAGTCCTTGCTGGAGCTCATGATCCTCATTCTATTCTTTGACAGTCTACGTGTTCACAAAAAATCCCACACTCCCTTTATTTTTATTAGCTGTGCTAATGGCATGGAAATTGGTCTGTCAGCCAGTCGCTCCACCAGTTTACTCCTGATTGCAACATCTCAACAAACATGTGAATGAGTACCATCAAATTTGCAATGTAATTCACGTCCCCTTCAATCTTAACCTTTGGGTGTGTAACATCCAATTAATTTGTGCATTTTGCATTTCCTGTTTTATTCTGAAAGGCTAACATCTCTTGCTGTTCTCATGTGTTTCCTGCCTCCATGATTTTCCAAACCTGCTTCCAACTTACCTGCCTCTGATCTGGCATTCTTCCTAGTGTTTGTTACTGTGGTTTTTGACTTCACGTTTGTTTTTTGCCAACTCCTTTCCTGGATTTGTTTGCCTTGTTGAACTGACCTCCTATGACTTTACTGTTTCTTTAGTAAAGACTTTGCCCTTTTGAACTTAACTCTGTGTCATTGTAATTCCCGGATGTCTCTTTTAGCACCATTATCAGATCAAAATTTCATTTTGTCCAATACTTTAATACATTCCTATCTGTGAATTATATAAGGGCTGCAAAGGTGACAATGTTAAACTGAAATTATTCAAATGTAATGGTTTTAATCTCACTGGTTTATATAAAGTAAGACGAATGGTGATTATTGTTATTTTGATTATTGTATAAAGATCTTTGCTAAGTTCAACAAGAAGTTGAAGTTTATTTAAGCAACCTCATGTAGAAATTGGCATTTTGCTTATTTTGGCACCCCCTGCAGTTTCTGAGTGCAACACCACTGTCGTAAATACAAATCCCAGGTCTGTACCAATATGTCAGATGTAATGTAGGTGCTAACTGCAAACTCATTACATCAAAATATTATGTGTTGAAGACGTGTCTTTTGAAATAAAAGTGTTTGTAACACTGTGATCCAGGATATAAAAATCTAATTTACAACAATAAAATATCAACTTCTATAATGGATTTGCCTGTTGTTGCCACAATCATTTTCACCTTATAAACATTCCTCTATAAACCGCCTATAAAAGCCACAAGTTTGCTCAAATAATTGTTGCCTTGTCAATAAGATGTATGCCAAATTTCCTGCTTCCTGCTCAAACGATTGTGGTCATGTTTCTGGTAGATCAGACTTTGGAACATATTTCTGCACAAAATAAAAACTGGATTCTACATTTAAAGCACATTAGGAAGGGGATCTATGGGTACTCAGAACAGGAATGAGTGCTTACAGCAAGCGAACACAGTTCCAATGCAAACATGGGCAGCTGATTATTGTTTACCTACCTTATCTATAAAATTGTGCAGCTCTCGTTTAACGGGAAGAGAACTAAAGGGGCAGGAGGAGGGAGGTCGGTGTATAAAGGACGGTGTTGCACAGCGAGAGTCTACATTGACAGCAGATATGGGATCAAACCGTAGGATGTGTGTGACCCAGCTGTGGCTGCTGGCCTTTCTGGCCTTTTTCTCTCTGACTGATGGAGCTCAATTGTGAGTAGACCTGCCTCACCCTCAGAGACCCCGAATGTCTGTTCAAAATTTCTTGAGATTAAAGGAACTGAAATGTTGTTAGCCCTGCTGCATACCATTGCTATTTCTTCTTGGTTGCCTTGGCACAATTGTGTAATTTCAGTACACACTTATTTTCCCACAATTGGTGCTTTTCTTGTTGTTTTCATACAGAAATCATATGTTTAATCTTCCAATGACCCAATTATTAATTACTGTATGTTAGTCTCGGTGACCAAAATGGGTTAGACTGATTTTCTAATTAATTGTATTATATAATAATATAAAAAGAGTCTAGTTGTTTGCAAATATAAATGTAAATTGTTGTAAGTTGCTTTGATCTGATATTGTAATAATGTCCAATAATTGTTAACAGATTCATATGTTCTCCTAACAGATACAGTTTAGGAGCTAATTTTTCACAAAAATATTTACACCACAGGAGTAAAATCTTAGTTTTATACACTCTAATTACCACAATTCTGTAAAATTGAGGATACAGACATGACAGAGGGAAGCAGATTTACAGGTTGTTTTTAACTTCTTGAAAGTTCCTAAATTTACATGAATTTGTACACATACTTGCCAACCTTGAGACCTCAGAAATAGGGAGGATTTTGAAACCAAAGCAGGGTTGAAGGGGTCCCAAAAAATGTGAGACTCATGGATTATGGTGTTTCCTGCATGCTGGTGGCATTTTAAAAAAAATTAAATAACAAAATAACCAGTAAAATGTAACAGTGTATTTGTCAAATGATTTTAATTCTACTTTGAATTCTCAGAAAAAAAATTTTGAAAACTTGCTAAATCAACGTGGCAGATTTTTCAGCCTCTTTCCTTCAAGACTTTACGTCAAAACCCTTATGGATTTGACGTTGCTGTTGCTGCGAGTGACACAAAAGACACTTTGAAAAATTGCATTTCATGTGTTTTTTTGTTGTCCAGACTTCCTAAAATCAATATGGAGACAATCTGGATATGACAAAAAACAGATTTGGGCTTTTGGTAGTCCTAATATAGCAGATGTCTCATTACTAACCAAGGAAAAGTTCACCCAAAAATGAAAGTTCACTTTACCTCAATTTACCTGCATGCCAATGAAAAGTCAGGGGAAGTTTAAGTTTAAGGGGTCAAACCCAAAAGAGGTTGGGAACCACTTCTTTATCACGACACTTCATTATTTTGTGTTTGATTAAAATGCCTTAAATGCATCCAACAAGAAGAACGTGTTCTTTCATTAAATCCTATCCTATTGCTATTTCTGACTGTTCAGCACTTTGGCCAACTGTTTTGTTTTTTTAATCGGCTTTATGAATAAATTTAGATTGGATTGGAAATCCTAAACAGCATGTGGCATCCTCTGCACAGTGACTACATCTATTCTCCATCTTTCTCTGCTCTGCAGACAGGTGATGTCTGCCCCCAACTTGTTGCGGGTAGGAACAGCAGAAAACATATTTGTGGAGTGTCAAGATTGCACAGGAGCAAACATTAGGGTCGAAATCATTGTGATGAACCATCCAACCAAAACTAAAAGGCTGGCATCCACAATTGTGACCCTCACCAGTGGAAACAGCTTCCAGGAGCTCGCACAAATAATGGTAAATGAAATGCCGTTACTGTAAGGTGGCCTAATTTTCTACTGTATCATGACCACAAACGAACGATCTAGAATATTGAATGCCACACTCTGCTCCTCATGCTCTGCTTTCGTCTCTGCATGGTGTTTCAGATCCCTGCTGGTAACTTCAGTAAAGATCCCAACATCAAGCAGTATGTGTACCTGCAAGCTCAGTTCCCTGACCGGCTGCTGGAGAAAGTCGTCTTAGCGTCCTTCCAGTCCGGGTACATCTTCATCCAGACTGATAAGACCCTCTACACCCCCGAAAGCACAGGTGAGTTCAATGTCTCTACATTAGTAAGCAAAGATATTACAATAGAAAATATATATCACACTATTTATTTATTTTTCCAAATGAAACAATAAAACACATTATAAAATACAGTAAGATGAACCGTTATTTTAACACAAGTATAATGAAGTGAAGTCAGAAAGTTGCTGAACCGTCACGACTCACCAGCAAAATGAAGCTTTTTCTCTCTCTGTCAGTTCTTTACAGGATGTTTGCAGTGACACCCCTCATGAAGCCTGTAGATGAGGAAACCAACACGGATGCTTCTATTGCCATTGAGATTGTGGTATTGTGTTTTATCTTTAATAAGCACAGACTTGATAAGCAAAACGCCTCTGAATGAGATGACATCACAGTGCTTAATAGTGGGTCACTTGCCTACGAATCACCAGAAAAAAACAGAAACACATCTGGCACACCTTGTGTCATTGTTAGCTTTGGTGTGTATATTCAGTAACACCTGTCCTCCCACTCACTATAATAATAAATGCATGCCTCCCTCTAGTGGTTGAGTTGCACATTTAACACAGCCGATGTCTAGACGCTGACTACGCTCATGGACTGCAGACAAAATAAAAGCATTGCTTTGCTAAATTAATTTGTAAGCTGGTACAGGTCACTGTTTTATACAATATTATTTGTTTCTAGACCGCTGAAGGCATCATTTTACCACTTGATCCAGTCTCTCTGAAATCGGGGATCCACTCAGGATATTACAAACTTGGTGAAATTGTCAGGTGAGTAGCCTGCTGTATCTTACTTAAATTGAATTGGCATGAATAACAGGTGAATTCAATTCAAACTAGAGATCATCTTGTGATGGGATCTCAACAGCTGCGACCCCTGTCAATATGTTCTGACCCATGAGTACACATTAGTGATTACTACATTATAACATTAGTACTCAGTACTCACGAGTCGGCCCACACCCATCTTCAAACTCAGCCTCAGCGCCCCCTACTTCAAAAAGATCAACGACCTGCTCAGCCCCCGCCCATTTTTAGCTCTGCCTTCATTTAGACTTCATTTTTCATCACACCTTTGAGGTGTCATGACATAAAGGGAACCGTGTGCAGTGCCACACACATTTCAGTAAACTAAAGTTTTACAATCCTTACATTGTCTTGCTTGTTTAGCTGAGATAATATAAGACAATTTATAGTTGTAATGAAATGCCAAATCATAAGCACAGCTAGCTCGCTATTTAGCCAACACTGGAAATAAAAGGGAGCGCTATTAGCTAGCGAGCATTGGTGAAGGTAAATGTTTGTTGGTTACACTGTAACTTAATAGGGCCAAACTTACAAACTAGATAACGTGAGCGTTCTACCATAAACATACAATCTGATTCAGATTAGAAAATAAAAAAATGAAGAAAATAAAGTGTATAAGCGAGATAGCTACTTAATTAATCTAGAGAGTCTCCGTTTAAATATAAACTTTAATTCTAAGTTGACAGACAGACATGTTAAAATAAATACATCTATGAACTGAAATGATCAGATTTAAAAGACTTACAATAAAGTTACAACCATTCTATCTATTGTACAGTTTTCTGGCCAACCTGACAATATTAACGCCTTCTTCTAGACTTTACTGTTTCTGTGTTGCTGCTTTCTGTGGGACAGTATAAACAACAAGTGCTTTCAAGCTCATTCGAGTAAGATTTAAATAACTTCATGAAATCTGAAGTCGGATCACGTGTCACCTTCAGTCTCAAAATGTTAAAAAATTAAAATTAATATGAATATTTGAATGACTCACTTGATTATGTGTTGTTGTGTGTTGTTGCGTTTAGTCCCGGACTGTGGAAGGTGGTGGCCAAGTTCCACAGCAACCCACAGCAGAGCTACTCTGCAGAGTTCGAAGTCAAAGAATATGGTAAGTCCCTCATTACCTGCACTGTTTTTTTAAAACCTATATATATATACCTTCTATATTCACATACTTTCGACTTTATTGGACATTCAATAAAACCTTTTCACATTTTCAGTGCTGCCCAGTTTTGAGGTGAAGCTGACGCCTGTGAGCCCCTTCTTCTACGTGGACAGTCCAGAGCTCACCATCAACATCAGAGCTAGGTATGTGAAGGTTTTTGTTTTGTGGCTCAAGAGATCAGGTCTGACTGGTAGATTGACTGGAGGAGAAAATAGATGATGTTGTTCAGAGGTTGTGTTGTGGCTCTTTTAGTCTGTTGTGTTTTTGATTGTCCTGTTTTACTTCTTTGTAGGCTCAAAAATGTCCTTGTGGTTTTAGGTATCTATCTGGTGAAGAGGTGGATGGGATGGCGTATGTGGTATTTGGGGTTATTCAAGAGGGTACCAAAAAGAGCTTTCCAGGTTCTCTTCAGAGAGTGCAGGTGTGTCTGTCAGTCTGCTCCTCGATTGGTCAACGTGTTTGACTTTTCTGTTTCGTGTTGTTTCCTGTGCAAGCACAAACTAAAATGATGACGAGAACAAACCTCAAACTTTGTCACTGGTGTGGCCTCATAAATGCTAAATAATCTATCAGACTTGATGTCTGTGATTTTGATTATTTGATTGTTACATTCATTCTATTAGATTGCGAGAAGTATGGGAGTAGTCTCGCTGAGGAGAGAGCACATCACACAGACCTTCCGAAGCATCGACGACCTGGTGGGGAGCTCCATATTTGTAGCTGTCAGTGTGCTGACAGAGAGCGGTAAGAAAGAGACACTGTTTGTGTTTGTATTTAGCTACGAGTAATGACAAAGTTCATTTATTGTTTTACTGCTTCTTATTTGATGATTCAAGGCCTTTACTAAATGTTCCCCATCTCTGCTGACTTTGTCTGGATGGATGGACATAAAAGTTACAGGTTTTATTTTTAGGGCTTGGAGCAGAGGGGAATGTATAAAATAGTTTGTTTTGTTTTGTGCTTCTTATCTGTAATGTTGCACAAAAGAACTTTTACAGGTTTTTTTAAAAACATGATTGTGATTTTTTATCACAACAGGTGGTGAAATGGTGGAGGCAGAGTTAAGAGGTATCCAGATTGTCACGTCACCGTACACCATCCACTTCAAGAAAACGCCCAAATACTTCAAACCAGTAATGGCCTTCGATGTAGTGGTAAAGTACTTGACTGAATTTATATTTATGAACAATGACAACAAGGTTAGAAAACAAAGTTGTCTGTATCCTCAATTGCTTTTTGAAAAACCCATTACTGACTATTATCTCAGTCATTACTTCATTGCTGCCCAGCTACTGCAGTTTGCAGATGATTACAACATGTCCATGGTAGAATTAGATTGCTCTTAAAGTTTGCAAGAAGTCAAAATCGTTAGGTGTTTTTATCACAGATGTCTTGCTCCGTATCTCACCTATAGTATACAGCAGTAACAGGCCAACAGTGGGAAAAAAAAGCCGTTTGTAGGTATTTAAATGATGAATAAATGCTTTGCTTATTTTATAAGGAAAGCCATGGATGTATAAAAAGAAGACTGTTGCCAGAGGAGTGTGTCGCCCGGGACCATACCTGACAGATTACTATACAAAAACACAACTTTATAACTTTATTCAGTGATTTGGGTGAAACTGGGTCATTTTATGGAGAAAATACTTGTTAGTTGGAGTACCGAGGTGATTTATGGAGTTTCCTGGGAGACAGACATCATGTTTTTGTTGCTAAAGTAAGTGCTAACTACTGCTAAATGTAGTTACCTGCCGTTCGCTCGGTAAGTGGTCCTTGCTGACTCCGCCCCGGGTTGCCAAGATCCAAAACTGGCAAGAAAACCACCTCGGTGCTATATACCCGTTGTCAAACTGGTGCCCATCTGGGAGGCTGTGTTGTTCCATCCCAGTTTGGTCATGTTTACTGGGAGCTGTCAGCTGGGGCAGGGCCAGTGTCAGAGGCTCCGTGTTAAATGGGTAGAGTGTGTTGTGACGTACATTCTGCGCTTTTGGCCGCTGCCTGTTTTTACTGGAAACTCAAAACTATGTTGAAGCAAATAGCATTCTATTAGCCATTTCATGGTGACTTTAAAGGACTGAGTTATAAGAAAGTTGATCTTTGAGTCTCATTCCAAACTTATCAATACTGCCGCTTTGGGAATATACACTAGGTCGGGTTGGCCGCCATCTCAAAGCGTCAGTTTTTGACGGGTAGGACATGAGACTCAAAAATCAACTTTTCTTCCAAATGGGACCTTTCAGTTTGTTTTTATAAGACAGATTTAATTTGATGTTTTCTGATTGTTCAGCTGTTTGTGTCTCTGATGGCAGGTTGAAGTTGTGAATCCTGATGAAACTCCTGCACAAGGTGTTGCAGTGGTGGTTGATCCAGGCCAGGTGAGGGGCGTCACTGCAGCCAATGGCATGACTAGAGTTACCGTCAATACAGAGTCAAGGACTGACAGACTGACGATCACTGTAAGTCTGATTTTTTTTTTACCCTCAACGCATTACAGCGCATTTGACAAATGAATCTTAAACCTACATGAATCCACATGTCAGCTAGATGTAGATTTGTCATTGTTGTGGTTCTGCTGCTCACATATTTATTGAATGATATGCCAAATTTTGAACGGTGAGCTTACTGCAGTCTGGCAGCTTCACGCTAAAGATATACTAAGAGTCGGTGGATACCAAAATCGAATGACTGTTGAACATTAATTTGTCTGTCTGTGTTTGGCGGATAAAAGCTTATGCAAAAGCAAAACATAAAAAGAATGGGCTACGTCTGATGGAAACTAATTGTGAGTTGTACTGTATTGTATCTTTTGTGAAGTTTTCTGTTCTCATCAACTAAGGTTGGTATATTTAAGTTTATATTTTTTGTGTTTGCAAATTTGCCTTAAAAGTAAAAGTAATTGAATTGTAAAGCTAGGCTAAGCTTGGCCTGAATAGATCCTTTATAAGTGTATATACCTTGTGTGTATGATTTATTGCGTGCATTTATTTGCAGGCAAAGACCGATGATCCTGTCATTACACGTGAGAGGCAAGCATCAGCATCCATGACAGCTCTCCCATATAACACAATAAGCAACAACTACATCCACATAGGTGAGGAACATCCTGAAATGACAGCAGCTGGTAAAACGGAAAAAGTTGGTGTTGGCAGTGGCAAAGTACAGTATGTGCCATGCACTCGATCTTTTCAGTGTCTATCACTCATTGCAACATGTCATTTTTGCAGGTGTGGATACGGCTGAGCTGGCATTAGGAGACAACCTGAAAATCAACCTTATACTCAACAGGCAGTCAAATCAAGACAAAGACATCACATACCTGGTGAGAGATGTTTTACATCTGTATATTATGGGGTGCCGATTGTAAAGTTGCGCATGCTAAAATAAACAGCAACTTTTTGACACATTTAGCACCAAACCCCATTAAAAAAACATATGTGAATTTTTTAATATTACTTTTGACCAGATTTACAGCAATATTTGTGAACTTTGTGATATTTACTTCTCTTGTAAAAATATAATGTCAATGTTAAATCTAAATGTTAAATCTAAATCTAAATGTTAAATTTAAATCTAAATGTTAAATCTAAATCTAAATGTTAAATTTAAATCTAAATGTTAAATTTAAATCTAATGTTAAATATAAATATAAATGTTAAATTTAAATCTAAATGTTAAATCTAAATCTAAATGTTAAATGTTAAATCTAAATCTAAATCTAAATGTTAAATATAAATATAAATGTTAAATATAAATCTAAATGTTAAATCTAAATCTAAATGCTAAATGTTAAATCTAAATCTAAATCTAAATGTTAAATATAAATATAAATGTTAAATTTAAATCTAAATGTTAAATATAAATCTAAATGTTAAATCTAAATGTTAAATCTAAATATAAATCTAAATGTTAAATCTAAATCTAAATCTAAATGTTAAATATAAATATAAATGTTAAATTTAAATCTAAATGTTAAATCTAAATCTAAATGCTAAATGTTAAATCTAAATGTCACGGGTGAAACTAAATATTTAGCTAATGTGCAAATTCACACTGCCTGTCACCGGAAGTACCAAAATAAAAGCTACCGAGTGCTGTGGTGGCTCTACTGTGGTGGATGCTGTAGCTGTCGCTAGCCCTTTTCACACAGAGAAGCCGCATTATCGGTTAGCCAATTCTCCGCTGTTGGTTGTTCACACAGAGCCCAGCAGCGCTGGCGTAAAGACGAACCGCTGTGTAATTCACACAGAAAGCCGGCGCTGCGGCTCCTAAAGAAGCGTGGCGCTACACGTCATGATGATGACGTCTGTGTGTTTTTTTCAAGGTGTTTCCCCAGGTGTCCTCCAATGACAGGAGTCCTGTCAATCTAAACATGTAACCGCTGACTGTTTATAATCATATGGACGCTGTTCATGTGTGGTCAGTCACATGATCCTGACCCACCAAACATCAAGCTGCTTGGCTTTGTGTGAACAAACAACGACGGAGAATTGGCGAACCGCCGCTGCGGCAATAATGCGGCGACTCTGTGAAAAGGGCATTGCTGAACCTCTGTATTGCCGCCAAAAACGGCCCTACCAATGTTTCCAGCTAAGTCGCTGAACATGGTGGCAGGCAACATGAGAGCACGGTGAGGAGACGTGACTAACAGTGCAGCGCAATCACTCGCCTGACTACCCGAAGAAGACCGCGGATAGCGCTTGTTTGCGTCAATGAGCTTTTATTTTGCTATTTCCAGTGACAGGCAGTGTGAATTTGCATATTAGCTAAATATTTAGTTTCACGTGACATTTAGATTTAACATTTAGCATTTAGATTTAACATTTAGATTTAACATTTAGCATTTAGATTTAACATTTAGATTTAGATTTAGATGTAACATTTAACATTTAGATTTAAATTTAACATTTAGATTTAGATTTAACATTTAGATTTAATATTTAACATTTAGATTTAGATTTTGTATTTAGATTTAACATTGACATTATATTTTTACAAAAGAAGTAAATATCAAAAAGTTCACAAATATTGCTGTAAATCTGGTCAAAAGTAACATTTTAAAATTCACATGTTTTTTAAACGTGTTTTTTTGCTAAATGTGTCAAAAAGTTGCTGTTTATTTTAGCATGCGCAACTTTACAATCAGCGCCCCATAGTACATATGTTTGTTTGTGCACATGCATTAGTGTTTGTGTTGATTTCAGCAGGTGGTGTAGTGTATATGTAGTGTATACTGCTTCAAAAGCTCCACAATAATCCCGGTCCCCAAGAAACCGGCAATTTCTGGACTAAATGACTACAGGCCCGTAGCCCTGACGTCTGTGGTCATGAAGTCCTTTGAGAGACTGGTGTTGAGCCACCTGAAGGACATCACAGGCCCCCTGCTGGACCCCCTGCAGTTCGCATACCGGGCAAACAGGTCAGTGGATGATGCAATCAACATGGGACTGCACTACATCCTGCAACACCTTGACTCCCCAGGGACATATGCTAGGATCCTGTTTGTGGACTTCAGCTCGGCGTTCAACACCATCATCCCAGACATCCTCCACTCCAAACTCACCCAGCTCACCGTCCCAGCCTCCACCTGTCAGTGGATCACAAACTTCCTGACAGACAGGAGGCAGCATGTGAGGTTGGGGAAAATCACATCCAGCACCCGGTCAATCAGCACAGGCGCCCCCCAGGGATGTGTGCTCTCCCCACTGCTCTTCTCCCTGTATACCAACGACTGCACCTCGAGAGACCCATCTGTCAAACTCCTGAAGTTTGCAGACGACACAACGGTCATTGGCCTCATCCGTGACGGTGACGAGTCTGCTTACAGACGGGAGGTGGAACAGCTGGCCCTCTGGTGTGGTCAGAACAATTTGGAGCTGAACACGCTCAAAACTGTGGAGATGACAGTGGACTTCAGGAGTAGCCCCCCTATACTGTCCCCCATCACCATTTTAAATAACTCTGTGTCTGCTGTGGAAACCTTCAGGTTTCTGGGATCTTCCATCTCCCAGGACCTAAAGTGGTCTCTCCACATAGACTCCATAATCAAAAAGGCCCAGCAGAGGATGTACTTCCTGCGTCAGCTCAGGAAGTTCAACCTGCCCCAGGAGCTGCTGATCCAGTTCTACACAGCAATAGTTCAGTCTGTTCTCTGCACCTCCATCACCGTCTGGTTTGGATCAGCCACCAAACAGGACAGGAAAAGACTGACACGGACAATAAGGTCTGCAGAAAAAATCATTGGTGCTAAACTGCCCACCATCCAGGCCCTATACTCATCCAGAGTCAGGAAACGGGCAGGAAACATCTCTGCAGACCCATCACACCCTGGACACAATCTGTTCGAACTTCTCCCCTCCGGCAGGCGCTACAGAACACTGTTCGCCAAAACAACCAGACATAAGAACAGTTTCTTCCCCCAGGCCGTCGCACTGATGAACACTTGATCAGTCACCCAGTGTCAGTGACCCCCCTGACTCCAAAAACCATCCACTCATAGTCTTTACATTCACAGACCAAATTGCACTTTATATGTATATATATATATATATATATATTTCTACCTGTACATAATTGAACAACATATATCCACACTGTAAATAATATAATATAAATATACTTAAATATATATTTATATATTTATAATAGTCCGGACTTCTGAACACCTTTTAACTCACTGTTCTTTGTTGTTCTTGTTCCTTCTAGTTGAATGTTGTTATGTTTGTTTATGTTCATGTCTATGTCTATGTACATTGTGTGCGAAGAAAAAACCAAGTCAAATTCCTTGTTTGTGTTTCACATACTTGGCCAATAAAGCTGATTCTGATACATATATATACTAATGTTGGTTAGAGGCTGATGTGTAATTTGTTGTCCCCAGATCCTGAGCAGAGGTCAACTGGTGAAAAAAGGCCGATACCACACAAGAGGCCAAGTACTGATTTCCCTGATAGTTCCCATTACCAAAGAAATGCTGCCATCGTTCCGCATCATAGCCTACTACCATACAAATGACAACGAAGTGGTATCAGACTCTGTTTGGGTGGATGTCAAGGACTCCTGCATGGGCTCGGTGAGACACACGACACTGATGTTGCAGATTTTAACTAATTAAGTGGGACACCCAAGCATAAACTGATAAAACTGAAGGTGTATATACAAATAGAATTAATTTAATGTAACTGCTTGATTGAATAAAAATCAGCTCTTCCTCCCTTATGTAGTTGAAGCTGGAATCATCCAGACCTGCTCCATCATATGGACCTGGCAGGTTATTTCATCTGAAGATCACAGGAGACCCAGAGGCCACAGTGGGACTGGTGGCAGTTGATAAAGGCGTCTATGTCCTCAACAACGAGCACCGCCTCACTCAGAAAAAGGCTATTTCCTTTCTTTTAAACTCTTTGAAAGAATGTTATTTTAAGCCTTCAGTGTTATTGAGACTGATGTGACAGTGTGGTTTGAGTCTGACAGCTCCATGGAGCCTTTCTGTGCAGAGCTAGCATGTTCTCCCTTTGTGTTAGTTTTTCTGCAGGTTGTTACCTGTAGCAAAAATAGTGAGTACCAAAAACCAAAAATCCAAATCAAAGTTTGGACTTTGACCAAAGTCAAAATCCAAAATAGAAAGTCCAAACATGACAAACTGCAACAAAAGGCAACAAAACTTAAAAAAATAAATAAATAAAGTACGAACCAAAGATTTCCTTGTGTAACTAAGCCCCGTCTGGTTGTGTTTCTGTGTGAATGTCTTCCTCTTGTTCCTTTCAGGTGTGGGACATTGTAGAGAAGTCCGACACAGGCTGCACACCAGGTGGAGGGAGGGACAGCATGAGTGTGTTCTACGATGCTGGGCTGTTGTTTGAGTCCGCTGCCTCTGGGACTCCCTACAGACAAGGTGACACTACACTACACACAACTGAATGTGCTTTAGTCACCGGCCATATTTACGTATTTTCATTATTTTACAATTACAACATCTTGAGACTAAATAATAATAATAAAAAAAGTTTAAAGACATCACACTGACAATGATCATGTGTACATTTGTCCTAAGGAACTGTACTTTACAAATATTAACATGCTTTGTCAAAAATATGTCACAATTCAGAATAAAGTTGTTTGAAAAATAGAGTTGAAGAAGAGCATGTTGGATATACACACATCACGTAGGTGCAAGGCAACCAGGAAAAGTGTCTGATGAAATCTAATAAAAAGTCTCATGAAGACAACATTTTGTTCCCACTTGGATCTTCATCGGGTCAGACCAACAGTTTGAGTGTGAATGTCAGAAAATAAATGTTTCAAGTCTGCTTGTAAAGAGGATACACTTGCAGCATATCTCAGGTCATCAAGCAGCACCGTAGTGAAATGGACCTTCACCAGGTTTACTGTGATTTTAAATCAAGTCACATTCAGGACACATGCTTAATAATTTGAGGGATCCGATTGGGCTGTAGGTAGGAAGGCATGTCATAAAAGTAATTATTAAAATGAAATAAAAATTTAAATATTTAGGAGCCGTACCACTTAGTTTGAAGTTTAACATAGTAATAGTTTGAAATCAAGTCTCTACTGTAACGGCAGTGTCATGTTTGGAGCCCAAGTGTAATCTGTTCTGTTTTCCTAGTCCCAGCAAAAATGGCTTCACAGTGAATCTGCTTGTGATGAATGCAACCAGACTCAGACTGGGACAGGAAGCTCCCGATTTAAGATTTTTTTTTTTTAATTGTGGAAAGCCGTCGTTGTAAAAGTGGTGATGTGATGCTGGAAGTTAATCATTATGTGAACTTCTTTCCTCAGTTTACCTTACACCTTACTTCACTGTGGTATAAGTGCTGCAAATTAACGGCATCAAGTCTTTCAGACAGAGCAGCGAATACCTGGAGTTGAGGGCATTTTTTTCAATATAGTAAGCTGTTTTCACAGTTAAACCCTGTTTACACGGAGGGAAAAGGCATATATTTTCATGCGGTTTGGCCTTTCATTTACACAAAAAGAGAGGTTTTATCACGGAAAATGATCATTTCTAAAAACTCCGCCCAAAGTGGAGATTTCTGAAAACATCGTTTTTGTGTTTGCGTGTGTACTGGGTCAAACGGAGGTTTAGGTACTCAAACGTCACAGTATGCGACTAAAAATGCATCACGTCATGTGAGCGTCCTATGTTTACAGTTTGTTTTCTTACTGATCATGGATGCTGTTAAGGTATTGCTCATTTTTATGTTTGTGCAAACACTTTTGGCCTGTTTGCATTTGCAAACACAACTGCTCTACTATATCGAGGAGCAGAGGCGAAGAAGTGCACGGAGGTCAGCAGTTTTTCTACAGCTTTCACTCCCAAGACGTAGGTACATTGCCTGCCAACGTCGCCGCCGCCGGTTTGTTGTTGTTGATTTTGAGGATTCTGATTGGCTTGCATGGCTTTACACTGCCGCCTACAGGTTTGGCATAGTGATGGTGCTCGACGGAGTATTTATGAGGGTTCATGTAAACGAAAACTTTTTTGAAAACGATCTTGTGTGTACGACGTTATTTTTGAAAATGGAGGGGGAGAAATATTTGTTTCTGTAAATACCCAGCTATGTAAATGTGGTCTTACATTCATAATTTCATGCAGTCCCGGTGACCTTTCTCCAGCTTTTTGCTGGACTTCCCCCAGCTAAGAAACAGTGCACTTCTATCTTGCACCCTCTCTTGGATCTGTGTGACAACATCATGATGTATTCCTGTCATTGTGTTAACACCTGTACAGTGTTTCCAATCTAGACCACACAAGGCCACACATTACATTATTTACATTTGTGGATAGCTCTTTGCGAAATGGTAGATTGTGAGGATTACTGTTACTGCAGTATCTTACAAAAACTAACAATGAAGCGACATTCAAGTCATCCAGCTGTATGGCACAGTAGTCCATGAGTTGGCATTTGATATCATCACTCATGTCAAAAGTGCTTCTGCTCATGGTGTCTTTGGAGAGTGGTATTGACTGTATGTTCCTTACATCTGCCATTCTTGGCACATAGCCACAGTGCCCAGTTTTTAGAAGAAAAACAGCCTTAAAGAAAGCAGAATGAAACATTTTCATCAGTGTAATGACCAAATAAAAATGTTGCAACTTCCCTAAAAAGAGCAACCATTGGTTTGCCAGTACAATTACAATAAATATATATTGTATGGACACAGAGGCCTTACTGTGTCTACCACTGGTGGACTAAGGGGGCAGAAAAACTGCCGCAAAGGTGCCCTCTTGGATGCGCCGATGGTAGATAAAACATGATAAAGTGCCCTTCCAGTACCCTTTCTGTGTGCTGGTGCCCCACTGCATACAGCTGCTGCCCTTTTAATTTTCTTTGCCCCTGCCCCTCGAGTCCACTGGTGTCTACTGTGTCAAATTACCCTTCCTCTGTTTAAGACTTTGTCTGTTTGACATTTCCAGAGTTGAAGTGTCAAGCCCCCAGCAGGAAGAAACGAGGTAAAAATCATAGCTTAAATGACTAAATATATTCTGTAACATATTCCCTAAACTTCTGTGTGACATTTCATGCTCTCCAAAATGTTTCTTGGATATCTGACTTTTAAAATATATGTCTGTTATGGTATGTGGAAGCAGGTGAAGCTATCGTGTAGTGTGATTTTAATTTTTGTACAAACAGAAAACATTAATATTTCTAAATGAAAACAGCTACATCAGCTCTCAGCTGTTGTGACTGTGTTCTGGTCAGACTGTTTAAACTTGATTCCTTTGCTCAAAGCATTTATTGTTGGCAAATAGTTGTTAATTGTGTTGGCAGTCTTGCCATCATCTACAAATGTCAGGAACATTTGTTGAACTACATTTCTTTACCAAAAGCTTTTTTTTTTATTTACTGTCATTTTCCTAAAATCAAAATTGTAACCTTTTTAATGACACTGTAGCTGAGGAGGATGACAACAGTTACATGGACAGCAATGAAATTGTCTCTCGCACCCGGTTCCCTGAAAGTTGGCTGTGGTCAGATATCAAGCTGCCTGCTTGCCCTCCACAAACACCAAACTGGTGAGTCAATAGAAATATACACACAAAAAATACACAGATAACCTACCTTTTGCCTCTCAAAGTGTTTACATTTTTCCTTATTTCAGTGAAACCACATCAGTTGAGAAAATTGTTCCTTCGCGAGACTCAATCACAACCTGGCAGTTCATTGGCATTAGCCTGTCAAGAACTCACGGTGAGGATTCTGTTTCTCTGCACGGCTTGACTTTTTCTTTCTTTGTCTTTACATTGGTGAGGTTATAAAGGTGTATAAGGCACACAGTTTACAATTTGTCAGGTTCTGGTGGAGGATTCTGCTCTTTGTGTTACACTGCGTGGTGTGGGGCTGGACCCAAAAGCAGACAACGAGGCAGGAGTTGAGTGCAGATATATTGATACTTCACAACGAAATATGCAGGGGCGAGGTGTAGCGAAACTCTGGCTGGAGAGTCCGTCGGAGAGCAGAGAGGTGTTGGAGGAGAGGTTGCTCACTGTGGCGCTGGTGGACCTGGTGGCGTGTGGAGGCTCAGGTGAGCTCGGGGTGAGGGTGCTGGCTGCAGAGGTGCTGAGAGCTGGGTTGCAGGGTGCAGAGCCACTGGTAGTTGGGACTGCAAGTGAACGCTGGAGGTAGAACAAAAAACTATTAATTTTCCACAAGAAGACACAGAAATCTCTGACAAGAGACTTTGTGAAGCGACTAGCAGGAGCCATGTACCACATCGATTTGACGAAATCATCTGGCAGCAGGTAGTGTGAAGACCAGGACTTCTAAGCAGGCACTGATTGCCAACCTGCTGCAGGTGTACGTAAGCGTCCACAACTCTGGTGAGGTGAAACTCCACCCAGCCTCTCAGTGCACTTCTGCAAGCACAACAAAACACAAAAAACACCAAAAACACAAAAATCCATCACAGAACTTGACAGGCCGTAACACTTTGGGCATTTTAAACTAGGGCTGCCCCCGACCAAGGATTTTCTTGGTCGACCAGTGGTTGTCATTTAGAGCGATTAGTCGACTAATCGACGCATACATATATATATATATATATTTTAAAAAGTAAAGTGGATGCGCCTATAAAGAGATTTACACAATAAGTAAAACACACTGAGCTGGATAATTTAGCTTTTCCAGTACACACGAATAGTCTAACACTAGCGCATATAACAATAATGAAATGTATTTATCTCTGCTTTCAAACGTTCGGGCGCCATGGACAGGTAGCTAGGCTATTTACACGTTTAAGGTGGTACATCATGTTCGTCGTGGAGGAGTGATAGGCGAAGTTTTTCTTGCAAAGTTTGCATGTCACCTTCTTGGGGTCATCCTTCTTCTTTTCAAAATGATCCCATATTTTAGACGTCTTTCCCGACATGGTTGGCTATTAATTGTTAACTGTCTAACCGCGATGTCGAAGGGACCTGCCATGTTAAAAAAAAACACTGACAGTGAGTGAGTGTCACGACTTCCTGTATCTTGCCCTTCAAATTAAAAGCCCTCCAGCCTTTTATACACAGGCCAGCCGCAAGTTACATAGCTTTTTGACTTAATTTTGACAAGACACGGCTCCAAATGTTTTTTGTTTTTTTTTCCTGCGACCAATCGACCAATGAAATTTTGGTCGGCTAATGATTTTTTGGTCGACCAGTGCTTGGTCGACTATTTGGGGGCAGCCCTATTTAAACACTTGTCACATTGTTTTTCCACCTCACTTCTCCACTCTACCTTTAATTTCCCATTTTTCTTTTCATTTTGTTTAATTTCACGTTTCTTTTTGACTTGAAGGTATCTGTGTGGCTGATCCATTAGAGGTCATTGTGCGGAAGGAATTCTTCATTGATCTCAAACTGCCATACTCTGCTGTCCGGGGAGAGCAGCTGGAAATTAAGGCTATCCTCCATAACTACAGTCCAGATCCTATCACTGTGAGTCTGAGCTATTCAGCTCTTGTGTTTAAGGACAGATGGCAGGGTTTACTATTAAAATACTTCACTCTCTTGAAGAGTAAGAGAAGAACATCAATATCACTGTCATATTTTACATTAAGTATGGAGCTTAAAGCAACATTATGTAGTAATCTGTATTTTGTGCAAATTTAACGCCCTCCACTGTTTGAGTGCAACACAGCTGTCATAAATACAAATCCCAGGTTTCTGCAACAATTTGCCAGATATAATTCACTGCTAACTACAAACAAAACTTGTCACGTCACAACGATGTTGTCTTGAAAACTTGTGTCTTGAAGTTAACATGCATGCTGAGGTATTTTTGGAGTGCAGCAGTCAAGTCAGTCAAGTTTGCACACAACTCAGAACAGTAACAACACATCAAGCTAACGTAAGATGAACCAGAGACATTATTATAACTATACAACAGCAACAAGTTCAGCTCTGTCTGTCTGAAGCCACTAATGACTGAAAGCAGTATTAGATTACTCGTGGTGGGACATCTTGCTTTTCCTCTTGGCACACAGGTAAACAGGTTTGAGTAGCCACACAGCCCACGTGAGCAGCGCGGCTCATGCAAGTCTCATGGGCCAAACACGAATCCTGCATGTGCAGTGCGTGAGCGTGGTGGAACTTCTTGCTTTTTATTTCAGCGCTCATGTAAGCAGCGAGAATCTAGAGATTCCCGCCTGTTTGTTTTTTTACAACACTCATGCGTTTCACTACAGTTTCAAAGTCTGTATCTGTAGAATAGATCACAGGCATGAAAAGAATACACACAACAGGTGGAGGGCAGTATTTTTCCAGCAGCCTCTTTTTCTTTCCCTCCCTCCCACTCTCTCTGATAATATATTTATCAGTATTAACAATCTGAACCATTCAGTGACTCCACGCACCTTGGAAACATCTTTTTAATTCATTATTATGATTTTTCTTTCAATTTGTCAACATCTAAATGTCAGTCTCTTTCTTTTTCCATCTTGACCTGTTTCAAGGTGCGTGTGGATCTGTTAGAGGAGGTAGATGTGTGCAGTTCAGCTTCTAAGCGTGGGAAGTATCGTCAGGAAGTCAAAGTTGGGCCCCAGACTACACGATCTGTACCTTTCATCATTATTCCCATGAAGCAAGGACAATACCGCATACAGGTTAAAGCAGCTGTTAAAGACTCTTCACTCAATGATGGGATCATGAAGACACTGAGGGTGGTGGTAAGAGAAACACTCTGAAATGTCATCTTATTGCGTTCAAGATTAACAATAAAATAGTATATGATTTAAACTTTACATTTCCATCTCAGACCTTTAACTTTCTGACTTGCATGCATGTGTGGCCGTTTTAAGCCAGCTGCAATATCAGACTGACGAAAATTCAAGGTTGAAAATTATAATTATTTGACGCTTGTCTCAATTTCAGAAAGAATAAAAAACTGAGTGAGAAGTATTTTAACATGCATGCCCCATTGTTTTTTGTCACACAAGTTTACTTATGAGTTATTCCTGATGTGTTTATTAACTGCTGTTTTTTTAGCCTGAAGGTGTCCTGATAAAATCCCCAAAGACTATAACACTAGCCCCTGCTAATAGAGGTGTGGGTAAGTGTGCTATTGAAGTTGCTGTAACAAGCAAAATTGTAATGTTTTTATTTGCTCATCCCTAATTTGCCACCTTTCTCTCCC
Organism: Pagrus major; assembly: GCF_040436345.1. Taxonomy (NCBI): domain Eukaryota; kingdom Metazoa; phylum Chordata; class Actinopteri; order Spariformes; family Sparidae; genus Pagrus; species Pagrus major. The sequence continues at coordinate 25,828,165 of NC_133215.1, read as the reverse complement.
TTTAGATGGTAAACAAGAGGTAATTATCAACAGTGAAATTCCTCTGAGAGATTTGATTTCAAACTCACCTGCTAGCACAATGATCTCTGTGACAGGTGAGAACAAGAGACATGCTTGAAACTAATCTCATCATGTAGTTTACAGCAGAGCAGTTTAAAGTGGTGGAATGATTAGCAATATGACATGATCATTTAGCATGTTTAGCTGACTAGCATCGTAAACATTAATCATCAGGTCCACACCAGGTAAACAAACTTTGAAGCAGATGTTGCTCCAAGACTCTTTTTATGGTCACTGATATGTTTGTAACTGCGATTGAGGAAGTGTTTGTCACAGATCTCAGTAAAATTACAGTACTTCCTGTGTGTCTGTGAGGTCGCCATGGTCACACAGCCAGCTGTGGCATCATGTTGGAAGAGTTTAGCCTCAATAGCTTTCATTGGTTTTACAGAGTTTGCATGCAGTATATACTGAGCAGCAAAATGATAACAATCTTCTAATTGGTTTTGAAGAGTGTGTGTGTGCACACCATAAGTGATCTGCATAAGCAGGATGCAGTCCCTGTCTCTTAAAGCCTTCCACACCGAGGAAGTTCACAATAAGTTACACAATGGTGTCGCTTTCTCACCGTATGATATTCACTTTCTGTGTGCAAGTACTTATCACAAAAACACTGACGTTAGAATTATTTGCACAGTTTGTAAAAGCCTTTACTGTGGGACTTTCCACTACAACTGCACCCCATGTCAGCTGTAGATACTGACAAGGACAATACTGGGTACAGATTTAGTAAAATGCATTATTACACAGCAGAAAGACTGATTAATGAAGTAAAAAAATAGCTTATAGTTTCTAAAAAAAATCTAATTAAACTGCAGTACATCAAATTCTACTACTTTTGTTGACCATGTTGTCAAAAGCTTTATAAAGGCCCTACACCACAGAGAATCTCAACAAAAATCAAACATTGACCACCACAATATTAAGCATTTTAAACATAAAAAACTAGAGCTGTCAATATAATATATAGATTTTTCTATATGTTATAAAGAAAAATAACGTGTTTTTAAAAATAAAATAAGGCAGATTAATCGCGCTCTATGATGCCCGTCAGTGTGATAGAGTGCCTGTAAATTCTGTTTTTGCATTAAAGTTGTTGCCAAAGATGTCTGTGTGCAAATGATCATCTTGAAGAGGGGCTCTTTCTGTATCCACTCAGGAAGAGAGCCGATCAGTGCACTGGTGGAGAGCACCATCAGCGGGAGATCAATGGGTAGTCTGATCTACAGGCCCTCAGGTGATGGAGAGGCAAACATGATCCACATGACTCTACCTGTCATTGCAACCATGTATTTGGACAAAACCAACCAGTGGGAAACTGTGGGATTTGAGAAACGTAACGAAGCCCTTCAGCACATCAAAGTTGGTAGGCTACGTTTTCTTTTTTTTTAACTGAGTAACCCAATTTAACTTTAAATTTAGGACTTCTCAAACATGCATCCAGTAGATTAAAATCAGTCAGTAAAAAGGTTGTGTGTGTGTGTTGTTTGTGTCCAGGCTACCAGAACGAGCTTGCCTACCGAAAAAATGATGGGTCTTTTGCTGTGTTCCCCAACCACCGAAGTAGCACCTGGTGAGCCATCCATATATCAATGACACTGTACATGAATGTCTTTAACTCCTTTAATGGTTAGAGGGTTGGATGTATATCATGTACAAATAAATAACATGAAGCAAATGTGAGACTGTTACACCCTCTCTCCTCTCAAAGGCTGACAGCTTATGTCACCAAGGTGTTTGCCATGGCCACCAATCTGCTGACACTGCAAAGGAACGTCATCTGTGACGCTGTCAAGTTTTTGATTCTCAACACACAGCAACCTAGCGGCATGTTTAGAGAAGTTGGAACGGTGATCCACAGAGATATGATTGTATGTGCACTGATTTAATGACAGCAGTTCATCAACCTGGTGCAACACAACAACAACAAATAAGACACCATCTAATACGTGTACTTGTGTAGGGTGATGTGCACGGAACAAATTCAGATGCCTCCATGACGGCCTTCTGTCTCATTGCCATGCAGGAGTCACGCTCACTATGTGCTGCCACTGTCAGTGTGAGTACCTCACCTGCATGCATTGTTTTCCTTTCTACCTCCTTCTCTTTACTTTATCCTTTACTGATTCCTGCCCTCTGCTTTTTGAAGAAGGCCTAGTAGTCATTTTTCCTGTTACATTAAATTACAGAACAGTATACAAGTAAATACTTCAACATTTATTCTGACTCTGAGAATAAGCCCACCTAGGTATTCATTTTACAAAAATCAATAACAGCCAGGACTGCAAAAACGAGAGCTGGATCTGTACTCTGCTTCTCTGTCTCTCTCTAAGCCTCTGGATATGGTTATCTCTCGTCATTAGCTGCCTTTTCCTTCTGTCCAGAGTCTGCCAGGCAGTATAGACAAAGCGGTGGCCTACCTGGAGACGCGTCTGTCCAGCCTCACAAACCCATATGCTGTTGCAATGACATCGTACGCCTTGGCCAATGAAAACAAACTTAACCGGGAGACCCTCTACAACTTTGTCTCCCCAGGTTTCCTCACACTATACTCCTTAACATGATCACTAGAAACAAAATGCACTGTGTTTGTTTTGTGTGTGTTTTTTATGTATTGTATGTGACTTCATAGTCAACGAAGCTTGTCACTTGAATAGATATAAAATGGTGTGTGTGTGTGTGTGTGTGTGTGTGCCTGTCTGCGTGTCCTCTCTTCTCAGAGTTGTCTCACTGGCCTGTACCTAAGGGACGTGTTTACACACTGGAGGCCACAGCTTACGCTCTTCTTGCTCAGATCAAGGCCAAGGTGAGCATGTCCCTCTTATGTGCTTATGTGTGCGTGACAATGCTAATAAAAACACTCAATAGAGCCACAATCCATGTTACTTTCTACTTTAACAGAGGAGAAGGTTGGTCAAGGCATGTCCCTGACTAGAGGCTAGTGAGTTTGACACTGATGTTGCTCCGTGTAGCTGGTGTTAATGCTGACCCTTGGAAGCATTGCTACTCCACGGGGCTGAGGTTTAATTGAGTTTTGGGACCTACCGACTTACCTTTCTCGGTTGGCATTGAGTATTGCTACTCCTGCTACTACTAGAATTGCTCCTAGCTGACTGTTGTGCTCAAGCTGCTGCTTGGTCACAGTGAGGTGAACTAAAACAATGACCCAGAGCAAAGAACTCAGTGACCGAGGTGTGTGCTTGCATTTGCAATCTAAATTCCAGAGTGGCTGTTCCATCGTGGGTTTGGCGGCTGTGAAAGTAGAAGAGGTTTTGAATGGGGAATAATGGCATGTCAGCGCTCTATGTAGAAGGACAGCAGGGTGGCCAATGACATATGCGTCATCAGGACCAGTCCATGGGCTGGCGTGAAGTAATAAAGACTTTCTGACATTTTGTGCCATAGTGAGACACAAAATGAAGGGGAAGGGGATTCCTTAGAGTCCTTAGAATTGAGAATTGTAAAGATAATTCACTTACGTCAACAAAAATGTCAACCTAATTTTGGTGCAAGAGGTCAAATCCAGGGAAGACCAGAGTCAGTAGACCTCATGTTTCTAACTTTAAAAGAATAAATCATTTCTTAAAATTGGTAATAAATCTGGACTTTTATATTCCTGCCTTTTGTTAATAAAGGCCTTTGAAGATGCCCGACCTGTTGTCAGATGGTTCAACCAACAGCAGAAGGTGGGCGGAGGTTATGGATCAACTCAGGTAACACGGGCCTCTCTCCTCTCTCTGTCTGGAAGCATATATGTGTCTATATTAATGCTTTCTATTGCTGTTGTGCTTTAATATGGGCTCAAGCTATTGATGATGTCCCTCTCTCCAGGCTACTATAATGGTGTACCAGGCTGTAGCTGAGTACTGGGCTAGTGCTAAAGAACAAGAGTATGATCTGGATGTGGACATCCTATTGACAGAGAGGTCAAGGCCTAGCAAGTATAACTTCAACCGTGAAAACCACCACACCACGAGAACATTTCAAGTGAGAGCACACACACACACACACACACACACACACACACACACACACACACACACACACACACACACAGATCTTCAGTTTGAGCTACAAAGTCAGTCTGTGCATTCGTAATGATCTAGTTATCACAGACATGATTCCTACTGATTGTTTACTCTTGCATGTGTATGCAGGTGTTTGTTTTAAACATGTGACACATATTTTAAATCTCAACAGTTCACTGGTATAAATAAGGATGTAAAGGTGACGGCCATGGGAAGTGGAGAAGCAACGGTGACAGTAAGTAACACATTTTTTTGTTTGACATTTTATTATCTGGTTTGCATTGTTTTATAAATGCCTTTTTCATTAAGCTCTGTAAATTGTGAATGCATTGGATTGTTTCAAAATGATTTTGATGGAAATGACTTTCCAATGTCTTAATGTTGCAAAAGATTATGCAGTGCTGTCATTTAACCAGTTGTGTTTTTTTGTCAAAGGTCAGTTGTTTAGGCTAGGATTGGTAAGTTGTGCTAGAAGCCTTTTTTGTTGTGTTTGTAGAAAATCTCTTAACAGCGATCAATAAAGCAACAGCTCTGACAAACAAAAGAAAACATTTTTTTTCTTTTTACAAAATTTGATTTAGAATCTTCCTCCAACCCTTGTTGAGGCCCTGATGGTAACTCACTGCTTTACGATGAACTTTTATCTCTATGACAGATGGTGTCCCTGTACTACGCTCTGCCTACACAAATGGAGAGTGAATGTCAGAAGTTTAACTTGTCAGTGCAGCTCCTCCCAGGTAATTTGGTGTCCTCTGGCTCTTCCTGTCTTTCTGTTTGCAGTTGGTTTTCATTTAAGCAGTAGTAATAATGCTTGTTCTGTTTTTGTTTGTTTGTTTGGTTTGTTTGTTTTTTCCTCTGCCAATTAGTTTTCTTAGGAGAAACACAAAGTAAATGCTGATCAAATGTTTTGCTTCTGCAGATGAAATCAGTGAAGATGAGACGACATACAGGCTGAGAATAGAGGTCTTGTAAGTACAGTGAAGACTTAACACTGACAAGTGTTACAGTGACATTATTTTAGAGAGCCATCCAGTGACGGACTCGGAATGATTGAGGGGCAGGGGCAAAAAAAAGTGTATTACGACACTATAAATGTCGTAATACATTTATAGTGAACTGGAAAGGTACCTGGGAGGGCACTTACCATGTTTCTAGCTACCACAGGGGGAACAAAGGGGGGACTTTCACAACATTTTATTGTACATGGGGGCACCCTGTAAATTGTTGCATATTACTGCTGTCTCCACTTTTTGCAGCTCGATCTCACCCTGCATAGTTCAAAATGATGTTTGTAAACATTAAGGGTTTTGCTTTTTTCTCACTTGATTTATATAAAATTATTTAAATTATCCTGTTCTTTTTCTGCACAGGTATAAGGACAACCAGCGCGATGCAACCGTGTCAGTCTTGGATATTGGCTTGTTAACTGGCTTCACCGTTAACACAAATGACCTGAACTTAGTAAGAGCTTACACAAGCATGAACAATACCCAGGATCAGACAACAGTCTAAATCTTAAAACATATTTTATTTGTACTAAGTAACCTTTATGTTATTTTTTTTTATTTTTAATGCACAATTTTAGCTTTTCTGTTGCAGGGCAATACAACGTTAAGATTGTATTGTGGCATTTTTCATCAAAAGACCCATACGATGCTGGATGCAATACAATAATATACATTCCTTAAGTTTACATTCCAGATATTAAAGTCAATTTGATGAAAAGCAAGCTCGGATTGCCTGAACATCTGGGGAATCTGATATTCTTCAGTATTTTTTTGCAAGATAACAAGACCATTTAAATTTCACTATTTAATTATTATTGATATTATTATTCAGTATATTAATTAGTTACTTTTAAAGTATAGTGGAAATACAATAACACATGACTTTGTCAGCTCACCAGTAAAACTGACTTTTAAACTGCTTGTTCATTTATTTGTGTGTGTGTGTGTAGCTGTCCAAAGGACGTGACCGCGTCATTGCAAAATATGAGATGAACACGCTCCTGTCAGAACGAGGCTCACTCATCATCTACCTGGACAAAGTAACACTTTTTTCCCCTAGTTTTCCTAAGTTTTATTGACAAGAACATTTGAGATTGTATTGATTTCTTGATGCTGGCCAAGTGGTGCTTCTCAGATCGGTAGAGGGCTTTTTTGGTTGTTTTTTTCGGCCAAAATCAGATGAAATTAAATTGTGTTTCTCTCTCACACACACACATACTGTACCCTTGTTGGACATCTCTGCAGGTTTCTCACACACGACCAGAAGAGATCACATTTAGGATCCATCAGACATTTAAAGTGGGCGTCATACAACCAGCTGCTGTGTCTGTCTATGAATACTATGATCGTGAGTCTCCTACAGATATACTGTATTTTAACAAACACTCATGCCAGAACCTCAAAATATTTAATTTGTCTGTGCCTTTTAAAAAACAATCTCGTAGGACGGGGGTTTATGGTTAGGTTTAAGCACAAAACAAAGCAGTGTTTTGGTCGTCACAAACACAGCTGTAGATGTCTCATGTCTCGTCAAAATCACCCGTTTTTTGGGGGTTTTTTTACCACAGACACAGCTGCAAATGACCCAACCAACACAACCAAAAATATCCCTTTCTTTGTTTCCACAAACACGGTGTCACGAGTTCTCCTTAAAACTATCCAGTGGTGTCATGTAAACAAGTGTTGAAACACTGCAGTTCCTTGTCAGAAAACTTCCATGTCCCCTCCACCTTGACATGAAAACTGTTATGTGAACGTGATGTGACACGTTTTGTGGAAAATTCCAATACAACACGTAGCCTAAAATAGGTGCAGGAAATATGACTACTACAATTTAATCCTGGTGACTGGGCTGAAAGATGTTTCACATTTACAGTTATGACTGCATTTTTTCTGCCTACAGAGCACCGAAGTCACGCCCCTGCAAGTGGACCTCATGGGACCTTATTTTATATATATTAAAAAAATTACAGTAGTCAATGGGAAGAGACAAATACATTTTTAATCCTGTTTTAATTGTGCCATTAATTACACATATGATGTTTGTCAATTTAAAGTCAATAAAATTGCTGTTTGTGTCAGGGCCGGTACGGCCGGTGTCGTGCCAATGTAGGTATCCCCGACAGAAACTGTTTCCCCTGGCCGCGGGAGCCAGGCGGAAACAGCGCTGCGCTTGCTTTCACCCAAGTAAATTAAAACTAACAACAATTGCATTGTTTAATTCAATGTTCTGGTGTTGTAATTATCTACGAGGTTTTGCAACATGGCCCACCCATCAAAATAAATGCTTTTATTCTCTTGTACGTCGTAACGTCGTACTACGTACTGAACGGAAAAACCAAGGCAATAATTTCCTCATGTGATTGACATATAACACGTTGTAATTCAAGTCCTGGTATGGAATTTGTCGAACTAAATAAACGTCAATATCCAAAATCAAGATCACTGTGATTGTTTTCTGGCTTCAATTACGTCTATTAAATCCACTTCATTCGAAATGTACTATAATGTACTCTTCTAGCCAAAGATATGGGGGGATACAAATTCTGGCAGACAGACTGCGCCTAGAAATTCTGTCCATAAAAATAATGAACAGAACCGGTGACAAAGGGCAGCCCTGCCGGAGTCCAACACGCACCGGGAACAGGTCTGACTTACTGCTGGCAATGCGAACCAGGCTCCTGCGCCGGTCATACAGGGACCGTACAGCCCTTAGCAGAGGGCCCCCGACCCCGTACTCCCGAAGCACCTCCCACAGAATGCCATGGGGGACACGGTCGAATGCCTTCTCCAAGTCCACAAAACACATGTGGACTGATTGGGCAAACTCCCATGAACCCTCGAGCACCCTGCGGAGGGTATAGAGCTGGTCCAGTGTTCCACAGCCAGGACGAAAACCGCATTGTTCCTCCTGAATCCGAGGTTCGACTATCGGCCAAATTCTCCTCTCCAGTACCCTGGAATAGACTTTACCAGGGAGACTGAGGAGTGTGATCCCCCGATAGTTGGAACACACCCTCCGGTCCCCCTTTTTGAATAGAGGGACCACCACCCCGGTCTGCCAGTCCAGAGGCACTGTCCCCGACTGCCACGCGATGTTGCAGAGACGTGTCAGCCAAGACAGCCCCACAACATCCAGAGACTTGAGGTACTCAGGGCGGATCTCATCCACCCCCGGTGCTTTGCCACCAGGCAGCTTCCGAACTACCTCAGTGACTTTGGCTTGGGTGATGAATGGATCAACCTCCGAGTCCCCAGCCTCTGCTTCCTCTATGGAAGTTGGTCAGTGGGATTGAGGAGATCCTCGAAGTATTCCTTCCACCGCCCGACGATATCCCCAGTCGAGGTCAACAGCTCCCCACCTCCACTGTAAACAGTGTCGGTGGAGGGCTGCTTCCACTTCCTGAGGCGTTGGATGGTTTGCCAGAATTTCCTCAAGGCCAACTGGTAGTCCTCCTCCATGGCCTCCCCGAACTTTTCCCAGACCTGAGCCTTTGCTTCCGCGACTGCCCGCGCTGCAGCACGCTTTGCCTGCCGGTACCCGTCAGCTGCCTCAGGAGTCCCCTGAGCCAACCAGGCTCGATAGGACTCCTTCTTCAGCTTGACAGCATCCCTTACTTTCGGTGTCCACCACCGGGTTCGGGGATTGCCGCCACGACAGGCACCGGAGACCTTACGGCCACAGCTTCGAACAGCCGCATCAACAATGGAAGCGGAGAACAAGGTCCATTCGGACTCAATGTCCCCAGCCTCCCTCGGGATCTGGTCAAAGCTCTCCCGGAGGTGGGAGTTGAAGACCTCCCCGACAGAGGGTTCCACCAGACGTTCCCAGCAGACCCTCACAATACGTTTGGGTCTGCCAAGTCTGTCCAGCTTCCTCCCCTGCCAGCGGATCCAACTCACCACCAGGTGGTGATCAGTTGACAGCTCAGCCCCTCTCTTCACCCTAGTGTCCAAGACATACGGCCGGAGGTCAGATGACACAACCACAAAGTCGATCATTGACCTCCGGCCTAGGGTGTCCTGGTGCCACGTGCACTGATGGACACCCTTATGCTTGAACATGGTGTTCGTTATGGACAAACTGTGACTAGCACAGAAGTCCAACAACAGAACGCCACTCGGGTTCAGATCGGGGAGGCCGTTCCTCCCAATCACACCCCTCCAGGTAACACTGTCGCTGCCCACGTGAGCGTCCCCCAGTAGAACGATGGAGTCCCCAGTTGAAGCACTCTCCAGTACCCCTCCCAGGGACCCCAAGAAGGCCGGGTACTCTGCACTGCCGTTTGGCCCGTAGGCCGAAACAACAGTGAGAGACCTATCCCCAACCTGAAGGCGCAGGGAGACGACCCTCTCGTTCACCGGGGAAAACTCCAACACATGGCGGCTGAGCTGGGGAGCTATGAGCAAGCCCACACCAGCTCGCCGCCTCTCACCGCGGGCAACTCCAGAGTACAAGAGAGTCCAGCCTCTCTCAAGGAGTTGGGTTCCAGAACCCAGACTGTGCGTGGAGGCGAGCCCGACTATCTCTAGCCGGTAGCGCTCAACCTCCCGCACTATTTCCCGCACAGATTTATTGTGAAAATCACAATTAATCTGTTAATATTGACAACTGTAGTTTTGTGAAAGGAGAGTTATTCAGTTTTGTGAGTTGGCAAATATACTCAAGGGTTGAGTTATGGAGTTTTTGTGGTGAGCGGATCGGTTGGCTGTCTAGCCTTTGTAATGTCTGTGTAATTATGTACACAACAAAAATATAAACGCAACACTTTTGTGTTTGATTATAAAGCAAAACTGCACATTTCAGAGTGGCCTTTTATTGTGGCCAGCCTAAGGCACACCTGTGCAATATTCATGCTGTCTAATCAGCATCTTGATATGCCACACCTGTGAGGTGGGATGGATTATCTCGGCAAAGGAGAAGTGCTCACTAACACAGATTTAGACAGATTTGTGAACACTATTTGAGAGAAATGGATCTTTTGTGTATATAAAAAAAGTTTTAGATCTTTGAGTTCAGCTCATGAAAAATGGGAGCAAAAACAAAAGTGTTGCGTTTATATTTTTGTTTAGTGTATTTTCAGTCTTATATTTCATTAGTTTTATGACAAACTGCAACCTTATTGAGTTGGAAAATTACCTGTAAATTGACAAACATCATTTGTGTAATTCATGGCACAAACTTGAGTGGGATCAAATGATTTGTCTCTCTTCATTCACTACTGTACATATTTTTTTCCCTGTAATAAGGTCATATGGGGGTTCACCGGAAGGGGCATGACTACCTCAGGGTTGAATCTTGTGTGTGGACAAAAAATATTGGTACTGAGCAGCTGCATCTTTTAACATGCTGGTTCAGCCCTGAAGTTATTTATCTTTCACTATGCAGTTTAGTTTAACAGTGAAGTGAAACATCCACCCTGGGTTAAAGAGCAACATACGACCCCTTTCTAGCTTGAACACAGTCCCTCACATATTCAAGTGTGCAATGAGCAATTGTTCGCCAAGGCCATAAAAGTCAGTGTGTGTTCTCAGCTTCCTCTGGTAATACAGCTCAACAATTTATTCCTTGCTGAAAATGAAATAAGAATACATTTAGGACACATTTAAAGATATTAATGTACATGTGCGGATGATGCTGTGAATAATCAATGTGAAAATATTTTTCAAATGTCTTTCTTCCCTGTTGCAGAGAGACCGTGTGTGAAATTCTACCACCCAGAGAGGAGAAATGGAAAGCTACTGCGGCTCTGTAGAAATGATGAATGCACATGTGCTGAGGGTAAACATGATGACCTAAACAGTCTAAACATACATTTGTTTTGAAGGAAAACAACAGACGACATCTGAGTCTTATTCTCTGTAGTCTGAGTTACATGACTTATTGATTCTTGACTGACTCATGAGAGCGAGTCATTCAAGAGGCCACAGGATCAGTTTCCATTTCCACTTCCTCTTTCCATTCTCCAAACCAATCCTGTGGCATGATAGACAGAGCCTGACGGCCCGAATCATCACGGGGGTTTAACGGACCTTTTTCAGATGTTTCAGTGATCATAGCAACCCCAGGAAAAGATGGCATAGCACACAGAACATATACAGAAGCTTAACACTTAAGTTGCACCCTCAGTGACTTGAGACTTGAGACTCGCCCTCAAAAGACTTCAGACTCGACTCGGACTCGAGATCTGGGACTCGTGAAGAATCTTAATAATTTATTTTTTATGGTGCATCGACATTAAGATAATGTCTGATGAGCTAAACGTCATTCCAGCTGTGTCTCAATTAGGGATGCAACGGTAGAGTTTTCCCACAGTTCGCTATCACAGTTTTTGGGCCATGGTAACGGTACGGTTTCGATATCTTAATATAAAACTAGTCACACTAGCAAAGGCAATATTGCATGTAAAAATAATTAAAAGCAGATATAGTCAAACCACAAACCTTATTATAAAAATTTAACACTTATCTTAATTGCCTTCCATAAAAAACATATGCAGTATCCAATCAAGTTAAACAGCAAACATTATTGTAGTATTGTATTGTACTGTATTGTATTGTATTGTTTGCCTTTGTGTATTGAACCTAACAGGGCGTATTGAACGGTTCGATAAAATATTGAATATTGTTGCATCCCTAGTCTCAATTAAGGGGCCGCATCCTAGATGAATTGAGACACAGATTCCCTCATGTTTAACCTTACGACATGCCTATTGTATACTCCCAGAGAACTGCAGTATGCAGAAGAAGGGCATAATCAGCCATGGACAGCGCACAGCTATGGCCTGTGAGAGTACTCCGACCAGCGTAATAGATTTTGGTAAGAGTGTAAATGATCTGCATTTATTTATTGAGTACTTTTATCAACAATAAAAAAGCTTCAGAGAGTTAAGCAAGTGAGCTAACAATCTGCAACTTGTCTGTCTTCAGTGTACAAAGTGAGGCTGGAAGAATTTACAGACGGTCAGTCCACTGACATTTACACCATGCGGGTACTGGAAGTCATCAAGGAAGGTGGGTATTCATGTTTGAACTGCCTAAAATGTACTATCCACTTATGTTTTCCCTTAAGTGTTTCTAAGGTGCCTTGAAGAGGAAGGTGACGTTGCAATTTTTTGTCTCTTTCTGAAATTTTATGGGCAACACTGTTTACATTTAGAAATAAAACTTCTTGGTCATCAAAAGAAATGTTTGACATTTTAGGAGACATGTTTTTTTTCCCTTTCTTGAAGAAAGATACTGTAGATGAGACGGTGACACAGTCACATATTTTACACTAAATACACTATAAAGCTGTCCCTTACAGCCAGCCAGCCTCCATCACAGATAACCAGTGGATACTCAAGTAATTAACTGGTCCTGGCCACGAAATAGTCCAGTACATAACCACCCATGAATGGTGACCTGTGATTTTCAATGGCTTTATTATGGGATTTATAGAGATGATAGGAAAGGGGGGATGACATGCAGGTCAGATTCGAACCCTGGGCCACTGCGGTGAGGACACAGCCACTGTACATTGGGTGCATGCTAAATTAACGTAAAGTTAATTTTTTGTATGCATTAAACAAACAAGTTTAGATTTCTCATCTTTGGACAGAGCCAAGCTAACTTATTCCAGTCTTAATGCTAAGCTAAGTTAGCCCGCTGCTGCCTGTAGCTTCATATTTACTAAATGTTGAACCATTTTTTTAAGTGTGATTCCACTTGGAATATGTGAGAACACAACATTAATGTTTTGTACTGCACCTTTAGCTATGCATTTAATCCTTAAGCATCTTATCTCTCTTCTTCTGCATTTTAATCACAGGAAGTAATGATGTGGGTCCCCAGAATAAACTGCGTGCTTTCCTCAGTTCTCAGCACTGCAGGGAGTCTTTAGATCTGACAAAAGGCAAAACCTACCTTATCATGGGGACATCCAAAGATATTCACAGAGATGACCAAAATGAATCGTAAGTTTGTTCTTTGAGTGAATGTGCGTGTGTGTTGTGAGTGCGTCCCATCATAATATTGTCTCCATCAAACTTTATATCTGTTTTACTGCTTTCTGAATCAAAGTCAGTCAGAGTGATAAAAGGCACACATTTTGTTGAGGTTTTTTTTTTCTTTTTTTTTTTTGTTTGACTTATCGTGTTATGCTGCGGTGTGTTTAAGACCACACAAAGACCCAAGGTGTTTTTCTGTTTGCTCTCCTCAGGTTTCAGTATGTACTCGGTGAGAGAACCTGGATCGAGTACTGGCCCGCAGAGGCAGAGTGTCAGATTGACATATACAGACCTACCTGTTTGGGCATGGAGGAGCTTGTCGATATGTTCACAATTTTCGGATGCGCAGCTAAGTGAAACTCAAAGAAATAAACTTCTTTCAAAATTGTTTTAATTCTGCATTATTTTGATTATGTAAAACTTTCAGTGCTTTGAAACATAAGGATTGCACAAGTTACAGTGTGACACTGCATTGATTAAATGTTATGGTTTTAGTCTTATCGTCTATGTCTTATACAAAGTAACTTTCAGTTAATGTAGAATATTAATTGATGAATACTGATTAGAACCTGGATCGAGTACTGGACCACAGAAGCAGAGTGTCAGACTGACATATACAGACCTACCTGTTTGGGCATGGAGGAGCTGGTCCAGCAGTATGCACTGTTTGGATGTGAGCACTAGTTAAACTCTTCGAAATAAAATTTTCTTTTCAAATCGATTTCATTTAGCATTTTCCATTTGTAAAGCCTTCACTGCTGTGAATATACAATATATAATCACAATATTTTGAAATAATATAATATATATAATGACCAAGTGGGTAAAGACAAGTATTAGAACAAGTAGAACAGCCTGGTAAGGTCAGAAAATTACATCATACTGAAATGCCGCCTTTAAACCCATGAAAAGACAATTCTTATGCCATACCTTAATAATGTTAAGGTTACAAAGTGATGCACAGGAAGTTTAACAATATAAAATGAATCAAATTTCAAATCTGCTGTGATTCAGAATATATGACAGCTCATACAGATCAATAAATGCAACTGTAGCAGTAGTAAAGGAGGCATTTTAAGCTTTTGTGAAACCACTTTGCAAATAAAAAATTAAACTGTGTAATAGGGGTGTCATGATTCTCCAAATCCTCGATTCGATTAAATTTTCGATTCTAAGGTCACGGTTCAATTCGATTCTCAATTTAAACATTTATTTTTTCAAAGCACAGGTTGCTATGCCATTTTTAGACTAGACTTTTATGCAATATAATATCTGACCTTTGTTCGCAATGTACCACACTACATTTAAAACATGTACCACACTACAATTTAAAACATTTATTAACAACATAATGTAACAATAACTTATATCTTCAGTCAATTGGAAACTTAAACAAAATAACCTGCCATCTAGTTTCTCTTTTGTAACTTCAGTCTTCTTCACAGAAGATGACATTCAAGTTCACAACAAAACAAACAAAAAAATAAAACAGCCATGTCCATAGTCTTCTCTGAACAATTAAGTTCAATTAAGCTTGCAAACTGTGGCTTTTTTGTCGACAACGCTAACATTGTCAACATAACTCACTGGAAATCCAAAATACTTCCACACCAGCGACTTCAGTGAAAGAAGAGGGGGTTCAAGTTCTGTTGATGGGTCTCCTGCATCTGCAGTTGCCATTTTTGTAAGAGTGGCGTAGCCCCTTTCAGGAATAGGGCGATGGTGAGGTGTGTGTGCATAAGGTGCGTAAGGTGTGAGTGGGCGAGCGAGACGTACGTGCGGACAGTGAATGAATGGGAGAGGAAGGAGAAGCGAAAGGTGTAGCAGTAGTAGCGACAGCAATAAAGTGTACAATATAGGCTGCAGTTTGGCTGAATAAAGGCTACAGCTCCTCAAGATACAGCAAAGCTCCCTGATATTATTTCCCGACCAGCTTAACACGTGAAAGGGGGTTCACCCCGAAGGTAAACATAAACTTCGGCCCTGGAGGAAATCATCTCCCCTGTGCTTCCCAACCAGGGTCCGGGAGCCGAACAGGAATGGTGCAACACCATGCTATCGTTTGACTGGCTGTAGCTAATAGCTACTGGCTTAGCTGGTAGCTAAGTTAGAGGTGGTTGACTCGCAGCACTTCAACACGTGTGTGTTTTTTTCCCCTTGGCAAGCCGACCGGACGTGACATGGGGGCGTGGCAGCATCGACGATTCTATTTTTTAATTCGAAGTTCGAGATTGTGAATTAATTTCGGTCGATTTTGATTTAAAATCGAAATCGTGACACCCTTAATGTGTAAGTGAAATTGTGTGGTTTTATTGGCTAAGCTGGTTAAGCAGGAAGGAATGCCATGCAGCATGTGCAGTAGCCTCTTACAAAATTTAAATTAAATTTTTTTTTTTTTTCTGAATCAAACAACACAACATATAGAGATGCTTTTTTTCTACGTTAACCTTACAGCTGGAAATTTGACGAAATCTCTCCAGTACTTCATAGAACTTTGGTAGACATGACATAGGTTTTAATATATAAAGAAGCATATCATCTGGATAAAGTAAAACCTTGTGTTCTTTAATACATGTATTATTCCTTCTTTGTGCAAATTGCAACATATTGGTGTGGCTATTGTCTCCATCCCTCTGGAGAATAATAATGAGAAAAGAGGGGAACCCCTGTCTGGTTAGATGCTGAAAAATACTGTCACAATGTGTTATGTACATGTACAGTCGCCAAAAGATAGATGCATGTGGCACCATAATCCTGTTTCCATTAAGTCAAATGCCTTCTCTTGACGAAAATAAAATGACTGAAAAAATCTCACAATGTCGGTTCATGTGTTCATGCATTGCAACGCACATACATATACACATAATGTCACGATCCCTTCGTGTGGCTGGGCAATATTGCCAAAAATGTTACAATGATAAAAGTTGATTACTATCACAATAAAAGTCAAATCATTATTTCTTGTTTAAAAACTAGTTTTTGCTGCTGAGGTGCAGAGACAGTTGATTGTCGTTTATAAAAGTATTATTGTCTCAACATGAGAAACATTAAAATACGATAAGAACATATTAAGTGCTGCAGTGTGCCGCACGCATGTAGGATGGCTTAGGATCCAATGTTTTTAAAGGATTATGCCAACAAATAAAACAATTAATAAAAATTAAATATCTTAATTATGGTCGGCAGCATGTACAGATGGTTTGAAACATTTTGTAAATATAGTGACTGACAAACTAATCAAGATAAATAGACAATAGAACAATCATTACTGAGTGTCCACTTTCAACACTAGTTTGTAATTGTAATGTCTTACTTTCTGCATGCTCTAACTGATCATTTTGTTCAAACAATGAAATAGGCTTGTGGTGTTGCCAGTCTGGCATGTGTCATCACCCTGTCTTGAACTCGTCATGCACAATACACTTTCTTCAGTAGCTGTGTTTACATGGACCATAATATTCCTATAATAATTGGAATAATAGCCCAATCAGAAAAAAACAAATGCTCCAACCACCTTTATCCGAATCAGAATCAGAAATACTTTATTGATCCCCGAGGGGAAATTGCTTGCATTACAGCTGCTCCCATTCAAAAGTCTTAGAAAATATGCAGAAAAATAAAAACTATATATAAGCAAGAATAATAAAAATAGAATAAAAATATAAGAAATGTACGTTCTACCAGAAATATATCTATATATACAGTGTAATAAAAAATGCTACTGCTGAAATATGGGTTATTGCACATTATTTGGTTTTCAACTCAATACAAAATACAAAAGAGAGAAACAAAGCGTCGAACATCCTCCTATTGACTCAGAGTGAGGACTCTGGACCAGGCACGTGCACACATAGGGCCCAAGGGGTGCTTGAGCCCCTGCCCTTTTTGCCTTGTATTAAAAAGTGCCCTTTTTTCTTTTTTTTTTAAATGAATAAATAAATTCCTATTGTGCATAGGGATGTAAAAAAAAAACGGCGGTATAAAAACGCCACGGTTATCTACCATACGCATTTCCTTGTAATACGGTGTTGTGTGTGTGTGTTGAGCCTAAAGCCACTTCTCTGTCCGCTGCGGCTCCGCTCTGTCTCTCACAGAGGGGCGAAAAAGAGAGAGAGAGAGAGAGAGAAGAAAAAGAGCCCAGAAAAGAGTGCCCTATGTCATTTGGTACTGAGGCTAACCGCCCCCTCTCAGACACAGTCTGACCAGCCTCACAACAACACTGCTCTCCAAACACCAATCAGAGTAACGCAAATTATAACACAATGTAAAGAAACATATCTGGAGCATTGGAAGGAAGAAACTAAAAGCCCAAGTAGATTAGAATGTTATCTAGCCCTAAAAAGAGATTATGAATTAGCAGAATATCTCTCTACTGTCAGAGATAGAAAGTAGAGACAGATCCTCACCAAGTACAGGCTCAGTGACCACAAACTGACAATCCAAACAAGAAGACACAAAAAATCATGGCAACCAAAAGAAAACAGAACATGCGGTCACTGCTCGACAGGTGAGGTTGAGACAGAGATGCACTTTCTCCTGCAATGTAAAACATTGCAGGAGAACAACGAAACGAGGAAAATTTATTTTAATAAGTTTAATTCGGTAATATCAGACTTCAAAGAGCTAAACGACATATCAAAATTAAAAATACTCCTGGGAGAGGGAGATAGGGCATATCTTGCTGCCCAATGTGTGTCAACATGCCACAACCTGAGGAACAGTGAGTGACCCACACACACACACACGCAGACACACACGCACACACACACTGTATATACTGTATATATAATTAATGTAAATCAATCTTGGTGTTGTGTTTGTGTTGTTATGTGTTATGTTCTGTCCTTGTTCTGTGTTCTGCCTTTTTGTTATACAAGCTGTGTTAATGTGCAACCTTGGAAAAAATATCATCAAGACCATTAGTCTTAGCCTAGCAGTTTGGAAGTCATGACTCGGTTTCGGGAAGTCGGGAAATTGGTCTAGCTTATTGTCTAGCTAATATAGGTCTCAGGCTACGTTAGCTGTGTGTGTGTGTGTGTGTGTGTGTGTGTGTGTGTGTGTGTGTGTGTGTGTGTGTGACCAAGCAGTAATGATACTGTACCATTTTATATGCTGGCTTGCTGTAGGGTTGCTTTAGTAGTAGTAGTACTAGTAGTAGTTGTAGTTGCATGAATGCTTCTGCATTCATGCAACTACAACTACTACTGCTACTACTACTGTAGGCTAATAAAATAATAATAATAAGAAGAAGAATAAGAAGAAGAATGCAATAAATGATTAATAAACCTTTTTTTTTTTGCTTTTTAGAATTGCAGCTGAATTGCATGTCTTCCAAACCTCAGTATTATGATAATGTGAATAAACTCATGTTGACAATAATTTGTTGACACAAAAGAAATGGCAATTGCACATCACTCACAGCTACACAGGATACACAGCTAAGTAGTTAGCTTTCTATAAGTACTTTGTTTATTAATTTTACATTAATCTACATATTGTATTATTAAGGCCCGAAAAAAAAATTGAAAATCTGAATTTGTAATCATTAACTGTAATGGATACATGGTGATGATGGAAAATTGGGAGAAATAGTTTAACACTGTTCCATTTGACCGTACACTGGTTTTTCAAATGATGCCACTGGCCTAAATTTTCACACAATGTTTAATCCAAGCTTACATAGTGATGCAAAGTAAACAGTGTCCATAACAATGATGTAATATCTTATTGATCTAGTGCAGGAACTTAGTCAAGATAATCAATAGATCACTCATTATGTGTAAAGTCCTTGCTGGAGCTCATGATCCTCATTCTATTCTTTGACAGTCTACGTGTTCACAAAAAATCCCACACTCCCTTTATTTTTATTAGCTGTGCTAATGGCATGGAAATTGGTCTGTCAGCCAGTCGCTCCACCAGTTTACTCCTGATTGCAACATCTCAACAAACGTGTGAATGAGTACCATCAAATTTTCATCTTCAATCTTAACCTTTGGGTGTGTAACATCCAATTAATTTGTGCATATTGCATTTCCTGTTTTATTCTGAAAGGCTAACATCTCTTGCTGTTCTCATGTGTTTCCTGCCTCCATGATTTTCCAAACCTGCTTCCAACTTACCTGCCTCTGATCTGGCATTCTTCCTAGTGTTTGTTACTGTGGTTTTTGACTTCACGTTTGTTTTTTGCCAACTCCTTTCCTGGATTTGTTTGCCTTGTTGAACTGACCTCCTATGACTTTAATGTTTCTTTAGTAAAGACTTTGCCCTTTTGAACTTAACTCTGTGTCATTGTAATTCCTGGATGTCTCTTTTAGCACCATTATCAGATCAAAATGTCATTTTGTCCAATACTTTAAAACATTCGTATCTGTGAATTATATAAGGGCTGCAAAGGTGACAATGTTAAACTGAAATTATTCAAATGTAATGGTTTTAATCTCACTGTTTTATATAAAGTAAGACGAATGGTGATTATTGTTATTTTGATTATTGTATAAAGATCTTTGCTAAGTTCAACAAGAAGTTGAAGTTTATTCAAGCAACCTCATGTAGAAATTGGCATTTTGCTTATTTTGGCACCCCCTGCAGTTTCTGAGTGCAACACCACTGTCGTAAATACAAATCCCAGGTCTGTACCAATATATCAGATGTAATGTAGGTGCTAACTGCAAACTCATTACATCAAAATATTATGTGTTGAAAACGTGTCTTTTGAAATAAAAGTGTTTGTAACACTGTGATCCAGGATATAAAAATCTAATTTACAACAATAAAATATCAACTTTTATAATGGATTTGCCTGTTGTTGCCACAATCATTTTCACCTTATAAACATTCCTCTATAAACCGCCTATAAAAGCCACAAGTTTGCTCAAATAATTGTTGCCTTGTCAATAAGATGTATGCCAAATTTACAAGAACTTCCTGCTCAAACGATTGTGATCATGTTTCTGGTAGATCAGACTTTGGAACATATTTCTGCACGAAATAAAAACTGGATTCTACATTTAAAGCACATTAGGAAGGGGATCTATGGGTACTCAGAACAAGAATGTGTGCTTACAGCAAGCAAACACAGTTCCAATGCAAACATGGGCAGCTGATTATTGTTTACCTACCTTATCTATAAAATTGTGCACCTCTCGTTTAACGGGAAGAGAACTAAAGGGGCAGGAGGAGGGAGGTCGGTGTATAAAGGACGGTGTTGCACAGCGAGAGTCTACATTGACAGCAGATATGGGATCAAGCTGTAGGATGTGTGTGACCCAGCTGAGGCTGCTGGCCTTTCTGGCCTTTTTCTCTCTGACTGATGGAGCTCAATTGTGAGTAGACCTGCCTCACCTTCAGAGACCCTGAATGTCTGTTCAAAATTTCTTTAGGTTAAATGAACTGAAATGTTGTTAGCCCTGCTGCATACCATTGCTATTTCTTCGTGGTTGCTTTGGCACAATTGTGTAATTTCAGTACACACTTATTTTCCCACAATTGGTGCTTTTCTTGTTGTTTTCATACAGAAATCATATGTTTAATCTTCCAATGACCCAATTATTAATTACTGTATGTTAGTCTCGGTGACCAAAATGGGTTAGACTGATTTTCTAATTAATTGTATTATATAATAATGTAAAAAGAGTCTAGTTGTTTGCAAATATAAATGTAAATTGTAGTAAGTTGCTTTGATCTGATATTGTAATAATGTCCAATAATTGTTAACAGATTCATATGTTCTCCTAATAAATACAGCTCAGGAGCTAATTTTCACAAAAATATTTACACCACAGGAGGAAAATCTTAGTTTTATACACTCTAATTACCACAATTCTTTAAAATATAGGATACAGACATGACAGAGGGAAGCAGATTTACAGGTTGTTTTTAACTTCTTGAAAGTTCCTAAATCTACATGAATTTGTACACATACTTGCCAACCTTGAGACCTCAGAAATAGGGAGGATTTTGAAACCAAATCAGGGTCGAAGGGGTCCCAAAAAATGTGAGACTCATGGATTATAGTGTTTCCTGCATGCTGGTGGCATTTAAAAAAAAATTAAATAACAAAATAACCAGTAAAATGTAACAGTGTATTTGTCAAATGATTTTAATTCTACTTTGAATTCTCAGAAAAAAAAAATTGAAAACTTGCTAAATCAACGTGGCAGATTTTTCAGCCTCTTTCCTTCAAGACTTTACGTCAAAACCCTTATAGATTTGACGTTGCTGTTGCTGCGAGTGACACAAAAGACACTTTGAAATCTGATACGAGCAGCCATAGTGTCAGGAGAGTCATATCTGTAGAAATCAGATTTGAATTGCATTTCAAACCAACTGCAAATATGGTTTGAATTTTCAAAAAATTGCTTCGCAAAAATTGCATTTCATGTGTTTTTTTGTTGTCCAGACTTCCTAAAATCAGTATGGAGACAATCTGGATATGACAAAAAACAGATTTGGGCTTTTGGTATTCCCAATATAGCAGATGTCTCATTACTAACCAAGGAAAAGTTCACCCAAAAATGAAAGTTCACTTTACCTCAATTTACCTGCATGCCAATGAAAAGTCAGGGGAAGTTTAAGTTTAAGGGGTCAAACCCAAAAGAGGTTGGGAACCACTTCTTTATCACAACACTTCATTATTTTGTGTTTGATTAAAATGCCTTAAATGCATCCAACAAGAAGAACGTGTTCTTTCATTAAATCCTATCCTATTGCTATTTCTGACTGTTCAGCACTTTGGCCAACTGTTTTGTTTTTTTTTAATCGGCTTTATGAATAAATTTAGATTGGATTGGAAATCCTAAACAGCATGTGGCATCCTCTGCACAGTGACTACATCTATTCTCCATCTTTCTCTGCTCTGCAGACAGGTGATGTCTGCCCCCAACTTGTTGCGGGTAGGAACAGCAGAAAACATCTTTGTGGAGTGTCAAGATTGCACAGGAGCAGACATTAGGGTCGAAATCATTGTGATGAACCATCCAACCAAAACTAAAAGGCTGGCATCCACAATTGTGACCCTCACCAGTGGAAACAGCTTCCAGGAGCTCGCACAAATAATGGTAAATGAAATGTTACTGTATTTTTTTTTATGTTACTGTTAGCTGGCCTAATTTTCTACTGTATCATGACCACAAACGAACGATCTAGAATATTGAATGCCGCACTCTGCTCCTCATGCTCTGCTTCCGTCTCTGCATGGTGTTTCAGATCCCTGTTGGTGACTTCAGTAAAGATCCCAACATCAAGCAGTATGTGTACCTGCAAGCTCAGTTTCCTGACCGGCTGCTGGAGAAAGTCGTCTTAGCGTCCTTCCAGTCTGGGTACATCTTCATCCAGACTGATAAGACCCTCTACACCCCCGAAAGCACAGGTGAGTTCAATGTCTCTACATTAGTAAGCAAAGATATTACAATAGAAAATATATATCACAATATTTATTTTTTCAAATTAAACAATAAAACACAGTATGAAATACAGTAAAATGAACCGTTATTTTGACACAAGTATAATGAAGTGAAGTCAGAAAGTTGCTAAACAGTCACATGACTCACCAGCAAAATGAAGCTTTTTCTCTCTCTGTCAGTTCTTTACAGGATGTTTGCAGTGACACCCCTCATGAAGCCTGTAGAGGAGGAAACCAACACAGATGCTTCTATTGCCATTGAGATTGTGGTATTGTGTTTTATCTTTAATAAGCACAGAATTGATAAGCAAAACGCCTCTGAATGAGATGACATCACAGTGCTTAATAGTGGGTCACTTGCCTACAAATCACCAGAAAAAACAGAAACACGTCCTCCCACTCACTATAATAATAAATGCATGCCTTCCTCTAGTGGTTGAGTTGCACATTTAACACAGCTGATGTCTAGACACTGACTAGGCTCATGGACTGCGGACAAAATAAAAGCATTGCTTTGCTAAATTATTTTGTAAACTGGTACAGGTCACTGTTATATACAATATTATTTGTTTCTAGACCCCTGAAGGCATCATTTTACCACTTGATCCAGTCTCTCTGAATTCGGGGATCCACTCAGGATATTACAAACTTGGTGAAATTGTCAGGTGAGTAGCCTGCTGTATCTTACTTAAATTGAATTGGCATTTTTACACAAATAACAGGTTAATTAATTTCAAACTAGAAATCATCTTGTGATGGGATCTCAACAGCCGTGACCCCTGTCAACATGTTCTGACCCATGAGTATTCATTAGTGATTACTACATTATAACATTAGTACTCAGTACTCATGAGTCGGCCCACACCCAACTTCAAACTCAGCCTCAGCGCCCCCTACTTCAAAAAGATCACACCTTTGAGGTGTCATGACACTATTTCGCTGACAAAAAACTGTCCACAGAAAGACAGACATATGAACACCTGGCAAAGTACTAACAGCTGCTGTGACAGTCTGATGACACACACACACACACACACACACACACACAGACTCACAAACTGAAAACATTACTCGCTGGTAATAATAGCTTGAATCATTTAAAATTATGCAAAGTAAAATCTTTAAAGTAAATAACATGTTTATGTTGCGGTTTGTACAATTAATTTCCATGCTCTGTGTCAATCTGCCAAGGTGTAAGGTAGCTGTGTAGGGAATTTCATTAATTTGGCAATTTTCCCAATAAGAAAGTGGACTGGATTTGATGAGCACTGGCAGTGCTCTGAAAAGCGCACCGAGTGAGTGGACTGACACTTTTTCTTCTAAAAGTTGGTGGGACATGTCCCACTATAGTGTAACTATTTCTCCAAGGCATAGAGGACCCTGTGCAGTGCCACGCACATTTCAGTAAACTGAAGTTTACAATCCTTACACTGTCTTGCTTGTTTAGCTGAGATAATATAAGACAATTTATAGTTGTAATGAAATGCCAAATCATAATCACAGCTAGCGCGCTATTTAGCCAACACTGGAAATAAAAGGGAGCGCTATTAGCTAGCTAGCATTGGTGAAGGCAAATGTTTGTTGGTTACACTGTTACTGTAGGGCCAAATGTACAAACTAGATAACGTGAGTGTTCTACCATAAACACACAATCTAATTCAGAAATGTTGTAGTGTATAAGCTAGATAGCTACTTAAGTAATCTAGAGCGTCTCTGTTTAGAGATAAACTTTAATTCTAAGTTGACAGACAGACATGTTAAAATAAATACATCTATGAACTGAAATGATCAGACTTAATAGACTAACAATAAAAGTACAACCATTCTATCTATTGTACAGTTTTCTGGCCAACCTGACAATATAAACCCCTTCTTCTAGACTTTACTGTTTCTGTGTTGCTGCTTTCTGTGGGACAGTATAAACAACAAGTGCTTTCAAGCTCATTCGAGTAAGATTTAAAATAAATTCATGAAATCTGAAGTCTGATTCACGTGTCACCTTCAGTCTCAAAATGTTATGAATATTCGAATGACTCACTTGATTACTGGAATATGTGTTGTTGTGTGTTGTTGCGTTTAGTCCCGGACTGTGGAAGGTGGTGGCCAAGTTCCACAGCAACCCACAGCAGAGCTACTCTGCAGAGTTCGAAGTCAAAGAATATGGTAAGTCCCTCATTACCTGCACTGTTTTTTTTATATATATACCTTCTATATTCACATACTTTTGACTTTATTGGACATTCAATAAAACATTTTCACATTTTCAGTGTTTCCCAGTTTTGAGGTGAAGCTGACGCCTGTGAGCCCCTTCTTCTACGTGGACAGTCCAGAGCTCACCATCAACATCAGAGCTAGGTATGTGAAGGTTTTTGTTTTGTGGCTCAAGAGATCAGGTCTGACTGGTAGATTGACTGGAGGAGAAAATAGATGATGTTGTTCAGGGGTTGTGTTGTAGCTCTTTTAGTCTGTTGTGTTTTTGATTGTCCTGTTTTACTTCTTTGTAGGCTTAAAAATGTCCTTGTGGTTTTAGGTATCTATCTGGTGAAGAGGTGGATGGGATGGCGTATGTGATATTTGGGGTTATTCAAGAGGGTACCAAAAAGAGCTTTCCAGGTTCTCTTCAGAGAGTGCAGGTGTGTCTGTCAGTCTGCTCCTCGATTGGTCAACGTGTTTGACTTTTCTGTTTCATGTTGTTTCCTGTGCAAGCACAAACTAAAATGATGACGAGAACAAACCTCAAACTTTGTCACTGGTGTGGCCTCATCAATGCTAAATAATCTATCACACTTTGAAAAATGTCTGTGATTTGACTGTTTTCTAAGTGTCTGCAGTTACAGTATTTAAGCTTATTGTTAGATTCACATATAGGAATACATTGATGATGGTTACATTCATTCTATTAGATTGCGAGAAGTATGGGAGTAGTCTCGCTGAGGAGAGAGCACATCACACAGACCTTCCAAAGCATCGACGACCTGGTGGGGAGCTCCATATTTGTAGCTGTCAGTGTGCTGACAGAGAGCGGTAAGAAAGAGACACTGTTTGTGTTTGTATTTAGCTACAACTAATGACAAAGTTCATTTATTGTTTTACTGCTTCTTATTTGATGATTCAAGGCCTTTACTAAATGTTCCCCATCTCTGCTGACTTTGTCTGGATGGATGGACATAAAAGTTACAGGTTTTATTTTGAGGGCTTGGAGCAGAGGGGAATGTATAAAATAGTTTGTTTTGTTTGTGCTTTTTATCTGTAATGTTGCACAAAAGAACTTTTACAGTTTTTTTAAAAAACATGATTGTGATTTTTTATCACAACAGGTGGTGAAATGGTGGAGGCAGAGTTAAGAGGTATCAAGATTGTCACGTCACCGTACACCATCCACTTCAAGAAAACGCCCAAATACTTCAAACCAGGAATGGCCTTCGATGTAGTGGTAAAGTACTTGACTGAATTTATTTTTATGAACAATGACAACAAGGTTAGAAAACAAAGTTGTCTGTATCTTCAATTGCTATTTGAAAAACCCATTACTGACTATTATCTCAGTCATTACTTCATTGCTGCCCAGCTACTGCAGTTTGCAGATGATTACAACATGTCCATGGTAGAATTAGATTGCTCTTAAAGTTTGCAAGAAGTCAAAATCGTCAGGTATTTTTATTACAGATGTTTTACTCCGTATCTCACCTATAGTATACAGCAGTAACAGGCCCAACAGTGGGGAAAAAAGCCGTTTGCAGGTATTTAAATGTTAAATGGAAGTTTGTAACTTCCTGAAAAATCATAAAAAATGTTGATGACTTATCCTGCACTGGGGGGTGTCCAATAATTTTTTGTCCAATAAACACTGTGCTTATTTTATAAGGAAAGCCATGGATGTATAAAAAGAAGAATGTTGCCAGAGGAGTGTGTCGCCCGGGACCGTACCTGACAGATTCCTATACAAAAACACAACTTTATAACTTTATTCAGTGATTTGGGTGAAACTGGGTCATTTTATGGAGAAAATACTTGTTAGTTGGAGTACCGAGGTGATTTATGGAGTTTCCTGGGAGAGAGACATCATGTTTTTGTTGCTAAAGTAAGTGCTAACTACTGCTAAATGTAGTTACCTGCTGTTGGCTCGGTAAGTGGTCCTTGGCCAGGATCCGATACTGGCAAGAAAACCACCTCGGTGCTATATACCCGTTGTCAAACTGGTGCCCATCTGGGAGGCTGTGTTGTTCTGTCCCAGTTCGGTCATGTTTACTGGGAGCTGTCAGCTGGGGCAGGGCCAGTGTCAGAGGCTCCGTGTTTAATGGGTAGAGTGTGTTGTGACGTACATTCTGCGCTTTTGGCCGCTGCCTGTTTTTACAGGAAACTCAAAACTATGTCGAAGCAAATAACATTCTATTAGCCATTTCATGGTGACTTTAAAGGACTGAGTTGTAAGAAAGTTGATCTTTGAGTCTCATTCCCAACTTAACAAATACTGGCGCTTTGGGATTGTACACAAGGTCGGGTTGGCCGCCATCTCAAAGCGTCAGTTTTTGACGGGTAGGACATGAGACTCAAAAATCAACTTTTCTTCCAAATGGGACCTTTCAGTTTGTTTTTAGACAGACAGATTATCAGATTTAATTTGATGTTTTCTGATTGTTCAGCTGTTTGTGTCTCTGATGGCAGGTTGAAGTTGTGAATCCTGATGAAACTCCTGCACAAGGTGTTGCAGTGGTGGTTGATCCGGGCCAGGTGAGGGGCGTCACTGCAGCCAATGGCATGATGAGGGTTACCATCAATACAGAGTCAAGGACTGACAGACTGACGATCACTGTAAGTCTGATTTTTTTTTTTACCTTCAATGCATTACAGCGCATTTGACAAATGAATCTTAAACCTACATGAATCCACATGTCAGCTAGATGTAGATTTGTCATTGTTGTGGTTCTGCTGCTCACACATTTACTGACTGATATGCCAAATTGTAAACGGTGAGCTTACTGCAGTCTGGCAGCTTCACGCTAAAGATATACTAAGAGTTGGTGGACACCAAAATCGAATGACTGTTGAACATTAATTTGTCTTTAATGCTCAGATCTTCAAACCAGTGCCTGCAGTTACAGCATGTCTTTAAAATAGTTTGATTTTCATTTAGCATTTTGCATTACAGTAGTGTTTGGCGGATAAAAGCTTATGCAAAAGCAAAACATAAAAAGAATGGGCTACGTCTGATGGAAACTAATTGTGAGTTGTACTGTATTGTATCTTTTGTGAAGTTTTCTGTTCTCATCAACTAAGGTTGGTATATTTAAGTTTATATTTTTGTGTTTGCAAATTTGCCTTAAAAGTAATTATGAACTGTAAAGCTTGGCTAAGCTTGGCCTGAATAGATCCTTTATAAGTTTCTATACCTTGTTTGTATGATTTATTGCGTGCATTTATTTGCAGGCAAAGACCAATGATCCTGTCATTACACGTGAGAGGCAAGCATTAGCATCCATGACAGCTCTCCCATATACCACAAAAAGCAACAACTACATCCACATAGGTGAGGAACATCCTGAAATGACAGCAGCTGGTAAAACAGCAAAAGTTGTGATGGTGTTGGCAGTGGCAAAGTACAGTATGTGCCTTGCACTCAATCTTTTCAGTGTCTATCACTCATTGCAAAATGTCATTTTTGCAGGTGTGTATACGGCTGAGCTGGCATTAGGAGACAACCTGAAAATCAACCTTAACCTCAACTCAAATCAAGACAAAGACATCACATACCTGGTGAGAGATGTTTAACATCTGTACATGTGTGTGTTTGTGCACATGCATTAGTGTTTGTGTTGCTTTCAGCAGGTGGTGTAGTGTATATATATATTAATGTTGGTTAGAGGCTAATGTGTAATTTGTTGTCCCCAGATCCTGAGAAGAGGTCAACTGGTGAAAAAAGGCCGATACCACACAAGAGGCCAAGTACTGATTCCCCTGATAGTTCCCATTACCAAAGAAATGCTGCCATCGTTCCGCATCATAGCCTACTACCATACAAATGACAATGAAGTGGTATCAGACTCTGTTTGGGTGGATGTCAAGGACTCCTGCATGGGCTCGGTGAGACACACAACACTGATGTTGCAGAGTTTAACTAATGAAGTGGGACACCCAAGCATAAACTGATAAAACTGAAGGTGTATATAAAAATAGAATGAATTAAATGCAACTGCTTGATTGAATAAAAATCGGCTCTTCCTCCCTTATGTAGTTGAAGCTGGAATCATCCAGATCTGCTTCATCATATGAACCTCGCAAGATGTTTAGTCTGAAGATCACAGGAGACCCAGAGGCCACAGTGGGACTGGTGGCAGTTGATAAAGGCGTCTATGTCCTCAACAACGAGCACCGCCTCACTCAGAAAAAGGCAATTTCCTTTCTTTTAAAATTTTTGAAAGAATGTTCAGTGTTAGCTTTCAGTGTTATTGAGACTGAGGTGACAGTGTAGTTTGAGTCTGACAGCTCCATGGAGCCTTTCTGTGTTAGTTCTGAGCTAGCATGTTCTCCCTTTGTGTTAGTTTTTCTCCAAGTTGTTACCTGTAGCAAAAATAGTGAGTACCCAAATACAAGACACTCAGGACAGGGCAATGAATTAAAAGCACTCTTTATTAAAATGAAGCTGCAACCAAAAATCTAAATCAAAGTTTGGACTTTGACCAAAGTCAAAATCCAAAGTAGAAAGTCCAAACATATGTAACCAGGTCAACATTGCCCTACAAAAAAACATATAGGAAAGGTTAAATGTTACTGTTGACAGGTAGGCTTATACCTTCTGCCTACCTGCACAGCGGAATAATAATTCTAAGAGATGAACAGACGTTCAGACATTTGTCTCTTCAGCCATCAACCTCATGGCATTGTTTATTGCCGAACTGTGCACAAACAAAACTGCTCCCCATGAGAGCCAAGTACAGAGACAGAGAGGGTGGTAACATTCCCCCTATAAGATAGTGGTGTCAGTCACACGTGATTCTATGCCATATTTGGTGCATCAGCGCCTCCTCCTGAACAAATACGATTACATACATTCATACACTTATCCACTCTCAACAGTTACATCAGGATAAAAATGTTAAAATGGTTTAAAAGCTATTTCATGGATGATTAAAACGGTATGATGTAATTACTACATTTAAAAAGATGCAGAGGCATTGTTATAAATATTGTTTTATTTTGGAGAGTTCATGGTTGTAAAAGGAAGTGGTATTTGTGAACAAGAGTAATTCTGATCATTCATTGGTTGAGGTGGTTGATGGACAGGTGGGCAGTAACAGGAAATAAGAGTCTGAGCTAAATGTTGTGGCTTGTCCGATAACAAATCACAGCTGAGAAAAAGACCGTGAAAAGTTTATGCAACAAGTGTCTAGTTGATGTCTCAGACTTTCTACTTGTGAGTCCGTGTCAAGATACTCATGCTACATGATTCTGTGAGCAGCTAAAGATATTTCTACTCGAAGTGTGTCCTACAGTTGTTCATGTGGGTGCATTAGCTTCACGTGTTTGTTCGCATACTGAGTGTATGTTGTTAGCATTCATTAGCAAAGTGAATGGACTCTTAGCCACTGTTAGCTAACCCAGCAAACGACAAATACTTTAGTTCATCGTTTCTGGCGAGGAAATCCTGAAGATGAATCAGAAACTGCTTTGAGCTGACATTACAGTATCAACCTAAGGCTCAGTGGTCAGTCATGGAGAAGACGACGCTGTCACTGGACACCTGTGTGCCCTCTTGTTCATCACCCAGACTGAGAGACTGGTTAACCTGCAGACTGGACTCATAACACTGGAATAAGGTACCACACTTTTATTTTGCTCATTTGAGTGAACCGGCCATAAGTTTTGGGCCGCAACGCTCCCAAGCTTCACATCGGGCCTGCAACAGGGCTTAATGTGAATTTGAATTAAGGGAACTTGAATTTAGTTACATTGTGTGTTGCAATCGAAAGGAAAAATATTGCTGTGACATCTGAAGTTGTTGAGAGGTTCAGTTCAGTTCAGTTCAGTTCAGTTGAGAGGTGTTAAATATTATTTCATTTGTTATTTGAAACTTTGAAAAGTAAATAAACGGTTAATTTTTAAAAAAATGGATTTCAGTCTGGTGATTAATTATTATTTTGTTAAAGGAGACCCAAGACAATTTAAAGAGTGTATTAGCACAAGAGAAATATAAATACATTATCTTATTAGGTAATTTAAGTGATTTAAATAACTCAGGGCCCTTCCCTGAATAAATGAGGGAGTTACTGGACTACACATAAAAAAACAGCAACAAAAATACACTAAAACTAAAACTACATAAAGTACAAACCAAAGATGCTCTTAGAACACAGGAGACCTGTACTGATGTCAGTAAAATAGACCAGAAGAAATGGCAAAGAGTGCGAGAGAAACACAGGCTTAATTAGACAGGGCTAAGTTACAAACGAAACACAGGTAAACAGGTACAAATGTCTGGAAAAGGACAAAGGGAGGAAGTGTAAAGCAAAACATAAGACATTAGGAGAGACCTACATAATAAAACCTTCAAAGACAGGCAGGTTTGGTTTATTGATATTCTAAAATGTAAGTGTAAATAGTTTCCTGTCTGTATGTGTTTGTTCTGTGATAGAAAGCTGACCTGTCCGGGGTGTATCCGTCGTCTCTATGAGAGCTCTGATAGACTCCGGCCCGCTGTACGCAGCAGATATAGATAATTGATGTGTTTAAAAATTGAAAATCACAGACTTTGGTGAAAATAATTAATCAAGACCCAACAGGTATCGAACAATATTTTATTATGGTAACGGAATAACATCTGCAAACTAAGAATTATGTCTCACATATAAATAGGATGTTACTGGCCGACATGGCAGAACATACCTTCAATGTAAAAGAAAAATGGGAGCTAGAAGTAAATGTGATAATTGAAGGCAGGACCTGGGAGGACATGTGTATGAATAGTCACAAAGGCATCAACACTAATCTATGAAAGGAATTTGATCGGAAGCCAAAAATTAGATTTTTCAGGACTCCACTGGTACTTTCAACATTTTATAAAGATTTAGTATCTCCACTTTGTTGGAGGAATTGTGGGATGACGGGAGATCATTCACATGTATTACAGAGATATTGTCAGGACATAAAAGGGGAGATAGAAGTGATAATGAACATTGCCATTCCAGTGGATCCTATGTTGCTTGTACTGGGAGTACCTCCGGAAAATGTGACAGGAAAAGATCAGAGGTATATATTGCATTTGTCATCTTGACTGCAAGAAAAATTATAACTGTAAACTGGAGGAAAGCACCTCGTCCACAACAATCCAGTGGACTCAGAGACTGAAACAAGTCTATATAATGGAGTACATGACAGCAAAACTGCAAATGAAAATGACATTTTTCTACAGAGATGGACTCCAGTTATGATGTATCTAAAGACCTCAGCAACAAGATGCTCTTGAAGAAAGTTAAATAGAATGAAAAGCCCTTTGTCAAGGAATGTTCAGCAATGTCTGATGTTCAGTGTTATTGACATTTAAGTTATAAAAAAAAATTATTAACCAAGACTCCCTGATATAAAACCTGACTGGCACCGAATATGATATTGGTGGTACTCTCTGCATTAACGTTGACTCAGATGTATCCATGTTGGTTTGTTTCCATTTGTGGCAAAAGTTGTCACTTCCATCTCTACTGTTCTGCTATTTTCCTTGTGTAACTAAGCCCCGTCTGGTTGTATTTCTGTGTGAATGACTTCCTCTTGTTCCTTTCAGGTGTGGGACATTGTAGAGAAGTCAGACACAGGCTGCACACCTGGTGGAGGGAGGGACAGCATGAGTGTGTTCTACGATGCTGGGCTGTTGTTTGAGTCCGCTGCCTCTGGGACTCCCTACAGACATGGTGACACTACACTACACACAACTGAATGTGCTTTAGTCACCGGCCATATTTATGTTTTTTCATTATTTTACAGTTACAACATTTTGAGACTAAATAATAATACATTTTTAAAAAAGTTTAAAGACATCACACTGACACTGATCATGTGTACATTTGTCCTAAGGAACTGTACTTTAAAAATATAGTGCTTTGTCAAAAATATGTCACAATTCAGAATAAAGTTGTTCGACAAATGGAGTGGAAGAAGAGCATGTTGGATATACGCACATCACGTAGGTGCAAGGCAACCAGGAAAAGTGTCTGATGAAATCTAATAAAAAGTCTCATGAAGACAACATTTTGTTCCCACTTGGATCCTCATCGGGTCAGACCAACAGTTTGAGTGTGAATGTCAGAAAATAAATGTTTCAAGTCTGCTTGTAAAGAGGATACACTTGCAGCATATCTCAGGTCATCAAGCAGCACCATAGAGAAATGCACCTTCACCTGGTTTACTGTGGTTTTAAATTTCACATTCAGGACACATGCTTAATAATCTGAGGGATCTGATTGGGCTGTAGGTAGGAAGGCATGTCATAAAAGTATTTATTAAAATGAAATAAAAACTTAAATATTTAGGAGCCGTACCCCTTAGTTTGAAGTTTAACATAGTAATAGTTTGAAATTAAGTCTCTACTGTAACGGCAGTGTCATGTTTGGAGCACAGGTGTAATCTGTTCTGTTTTCCTAGTCGCAGCAAAAATGGCTTCACAGTGAATCTGCTTGTGATGAATGCAACCAGACTCAGACTGGAACAGGAAGCTCCCGATTTAAGAAATGTTTTTTTTTTTTTATTGTGTGCTATCATTGTAAAAGTGGTGATGTGATGCTGGAAGTTAATCATTATGTGAACTTCTTTCCTTAGTTTACCGTACACCTTACTTCACTGTGGTATAAGTGCTGCAAATTAACGGCATCAAGTCTTTCAGACAGAGCAGCGAATACCCGGAGTTGAGTGCATTTTTTTCAATATAGTAAGCTGTTTTCACAGTTACATTCATAATTTCATGCACACTTGGCATCTTGCACCCTCTCTTGGATCTGTGTGACAACATCATGATGTATTCCTGTCATTGTGTTAACACCTGTACAGTGTTTCCAATCCAGACCACACAAGGCAGCACATTACATTATTTACCATTTGTGATAGCTCTTTGCGAAATGGCCGATTGTGAGGATTACTGTTACTGCAGTATCTTACAAAAACTAACAATGAAGTGACATTCAACTCATCCAGCTGTATGGCAAAGTAGTCCATGAGTTGGCATTTGATGTCATCACTCATGTCAAAAGTGCTTCTGCTCATTGTGTCTTTGGGGAGTGGTATTGACTGTATGTTCCTTACATCTGCCATTCTTGGCACATAGCCACAGTGTCCAGTTTTTAACACTTAGTTCTTGTTTTTAAGAATTAAGACAGCCAAACCTGCAAATCATAGAAAAACAGCCTCAAAGAAAGCAGAATGAAACATTTTCATCAGTGTAATGACCACATAAAAATGTTGCATCGTCCCTAAAAAAAGCAACCATTGGTTTGCCAGTACAATTACAATAAAATATATTGTATGGACGCAGAGGCCTTACTGTGTCTACCACTGGTGGACTCAGCAAAAAAAAACACAGCAAAAGTGCCCTCTTGGATGCCCCGATGGTAGATAAAACATGATAAAGTGCACTTCCAGTATCCTTTCTGTGTGCTGGTGCCCTTTTAATTTTCTTCGCCCCTGCCCCTCGAGTCCACTGGTGTCTACTGTGTCAAATTACCCCTCCTCTGTTTAAGACTTTGTCTGTTTGACATTTCCAGAGTTGAAGTGTCAAGCCCCCAGCAGGAAGAAACGAGGTAAAAATCATAGCTTAAATGACCAAATATATTCTGTAACATATTCCCTAAACTTCTGTGTGACATTTCATGCTCTCCAAAATGTTTCTTGGATATCTGACTTTTAAAATATATGTCTGTGTTATGGTATGTGGAAGGAGGTGAAGCTATCATGTAGTGTGATTTTAATTTTGTACAAACAGAAAACATGAATATTTTTAAATGAAAACAGCTACATCAGCTCTCAGCTGTTGTGACTGTGTTCTGGTCAGACTGTTTAAACTTGATTCCTTTGCTCAAAGCATTTATTGTTGGCAAATAGTTGTTAATTGTGTTGGCAGTCTTGCCATCATCTACAAATGTCAGGAACATTTGTTGAGATAAATTTCTTTACCAAAAGCTTTTTTTTTTTAATTTACTGTCATTTTCCTAAAATCGAAATTGTAACCTTTTTAATGACACTGTAGCTGAGGAGGATGACAGTTACATGGACAGCGATGAAATTGTCTCTCGCACCCGGTTCCCTGAAAGTTGGCTGTGGTCAGATATCAAGCTGCCTGCTTGCCCTCCACAAACACCGAACTGGTAATATACACAGAAATATACACACAAAAAATACACAGATAACCTACCTTTTGCCTCTCAAAGTGTTTACATTTTTCCTTATTTCAGTGAAACCACATCAGTTAGGAAAAATGTTCCTTTGCAAGACTCAATCACAACCTGGCAGTTCATTGGCATTAGCCTGTCAAGAACTCACGGTGAGGATTCTGTTTCTCTGCACGACTTGACTTTTTCTTTCTTTGTCTTTACATTGGTGAGGTTATAAGGGTGTATAAAACAGTGCAGACAGAGGAGTCAGAGACTCCTGTCACCCTCACCGTGGACTGTTTTCCGTGCTGGCCTCTGGAAAGAGGTTCTGCAGCATTCGGTGCTTTCAATAATTTGCACTTTCAGTATGTTTCTGTTTTTGATATTTATTATTCTTATTGTGATATTTTTTTGATATACTTTCATATTTTAATTCTATGCTGAGCCTCTGAAACAAAATTCCGTTCTGTGTTCACTTGTTGCACACTGAATGACAATAAAGTCTGTCTAAGTCTAAGTCTAAGGCACACAATTTACAGTTTGTCAGGTTCTGGAGGAGGATTCTGCTCTTTGGTCATTTAAACACTTGTTACATTGTTTTTCCACCTCACTTTTCCGCTCTACCTTTCATTTCCCATCTTTCTTTTCATTTTGTTTAATTTCACGTTTCTTTTTGACTTGAAGGTATCTGTGTGGCTGATCCATTAGAGGTCATTGTGCGGAAGGAATTCTTCATTGATCTGAGGCTGCCCTACTCAGCTGTCCGAGGAGAGCAGATAGAAGTTAAAACGGTCCTCCACAACATCAGCCCTGATCCTGCCACAGTAAGTCTGGACAGGACCGTACTTTTCATGAACCAATCTGGGGAAGCAATTTAAGGAAATATTTAAATAAACCGCTCTCACATAATAATGTGACTCTTGTGAATGTGAAACTGCCATACTCTGCTGTCCGGGGAGAGCAGCTAGAAATTAAGGCTATCCTCCATAACTACAGTCCAGATCCTATCACTGTGAGTCTGAGCTATTCAGCTCTTGTGTTTAAGGACAGATGGCAGGGTTTACTATTAAAATACTGTACTCTCTCAAAGAGTAAGAGAAGAACATCAATATCACTGTCATATTTTACATTAGCTTAAAGCAACACTATGTAGTAATCTGTATTTTCTGCAATTTAACGCCCTCCACTGTTTGAGTGCAACACAACGTTCATAAATACAAATCCCAGGTTTCTGCAACAATTTGCCAGATATAATTTACTGCTAACTACGACTTGGCACGTCACAACAATGATGTCTTGAAAACTTGTGTCTTGAAGTTAACATGCATGCTGAAGCATTTTTGGAGTGCAGCAGTCAAGACAGTCAAGTTTGCACACAACTCAGAACAGTAACAACACGTCAAGCTAACGTAAGCTGAACCAGAGACATTATTATAACTATACAACAACAACAAGTCCAGCTCTGTCTGTCTGCAGCCACTAATGACTGAAAGCAGTTTTAGATTACTCATGTCAAACCTCTTGTGCGTGGTGGGACATCTTGCTTTTCCTCTTGGCACCCATGTAAACAGGTTTGAGTAGCCACACAGCCAGTGTGAGCAGCGCGGCTCATGCAAGTCTCATGGGCCGAACACGAATCCTGCATGTGCAGTGCGTGAGCGTGGTGGAACGTCTTGCTTTTTACTTCAGCGCTCATGTAAGCAGCGAGAATCTAGAGATTCCCGCCTGTTTGTTTTTTTTACAACACTCATGCGTTTCACTACAGTTTCAAAGTCTGTATCTGTAGAATAGATCACAGGGATGAAAAGAATACACACAACAGGTGGAGGGCAGTATTTTTCCAGCAGCCTCTTTTTCTTTCCCTCCC
This sequence comes from Pagrus major, assembly GCF_040436345.1. NCBI lineage: Eukaryota > Metazoa > Chordata > Actinopteri > Spariformes > Sparidae > Pagrus > Pagrus major. Next base: position 25,791,468 of record NC_133215.1, on the reverse strand, counting down.
TCCCACTCTCTCTGATAATATATTTATCAGTATTAACAATCTGAACCATTCAGTGACCCCATGCACCTTGGAAACATCATCTTTTTAATTATCTCCTCATTTATTATGATTTTTCTTTCAATTTGTCAACATCTAAATGTCAGTCTCTTTCTTTTTCCATCTTGACCTGTTTCAAGGTGCGTGTGGATCTGTTAGAGGAGGTAGATGTGTGCAGTTCAGCTTCTAAGCGTGGGAAGTATCGTCAGGAAGTCGAAGTTGGGCCCCAAACTACACGATCTGTACCTTTCATCATTATTCCCATGAAGCAAGGACAATACCGCATAGAGGTTATAGCAGCTGTTAAAGACTCTTACTTCAGCGATGGGATCATGAAGACACTGAGGGTGGTGGTAAGAGAAACACTCTGAAATGTCATCTTATTGCGTTCAAGATTAACAATAAAATAGTATATGATTTAAACTTTACACTTCTATCTCAGACCTTTAACTTTCTGACTTGCATGCATGTGTGGCCGTTTTAAGCCAGCTGCAACATCAGACTGACGAGAATTCAAGGTTGTAAATTATAATTATTTGAAGCTTGTCTCAATTTTTGTGTGTGTGTATATCAAGTATTTCAGAGAGATGAAAAAACTGAGTGAGAAGTATTTTAACATGCATGCCCCATTGTTTTTTGTCACACAAGTTTACTTATGAGTTATTCCTGATGTGTTTATTAACTGCTGTTTTTTTAGCCTGAAGGTGTTCTGATAAAATCCCCAAAGACTATAACACTAGCCCCTGCTAATAGAGGTGTGGGTAAGTGTGCTATTGAAGTTGCTGTAACAAGCAAAATTGTAATGTTTTTATTTGCTCATCCCTAATTTGCCACCTTTCTCTCCCTTTAGACGGTAAACAAGAGGTAATTATCAACAGTGAAATTCCTCTGAGAGATTTGATTCCAAACTCACCTGCTAGCACAATGATCTCTGTGACAGGTGAGAACAAGAGACATGCTTGAAACTAATCTCATCATGTAGTTTACAGCAGAGCAGTTTAAAGTGGTGGAATGATTAGCAATATGACATGATCATTTAGCATGTTTAGCTGACTAGCATCGTAAACATTAATCATCAGGTCCACACCAGGTAAACAAACTTTGAAGCAGATGTTGCTCCAAGACTCTTTTTATGGTCACTGATATGTTTGTAACTGCGATTGAGGAAGTGTTTGTCACAGATCTCAGTAAAATTACAGTACTTCCTGTGTGTCTGTGTGGTCGCCATGGTCACACAGCCAGCTGTGGCATCACGCTGGAAGAGTTTAGCCTCAATAGCTTTCATTGGTTTTACAGAGTTTGCATGCTGAGCAGCAAAATGATAACAATCTTCTAATTGGTTTTGAAGAGTGTGTGTGTGCACACCATAAGTGATCTGCATAAGCAGGATGCAGTCCCTGTCTCTTAAAGCCTTCCACACCGAGGAAGTCACGAATAAGTTACACAATGGTGTCGCTTTCTCACTGTATGATATTCACTTTCTGTGTGCAAGTACTTATCACAAAAACACTGACGTTAGAATTATTTGCACAGTTTGTAAAAGCCTTTACTGTGGGACTTTCCACTACAACTGCACCCCATGTCAGCTGTAGATACTGACAAGGACAATACTGGGTACAGATTTAGTAAAATGCATTATTACACAGCAGAAAGACTGATTAATGAAGTAAAAAAATAGCTTATAGTTTCTAAAAAAAATCTAATTAAACTGCAGTACATCAAATTCTACTACTTTTGTTGACCATGTTGTCAAAAGCTTTATAAAGGCCCTACACCACAGAGAATCTCAACAAAAATCAAACATTAACCACCACAATATTAAGCATTTTAAACATCAAAAACTAGAGCTGTCAATATAATATATAGATTTTTATATATGTTATATATAAAAATAATGTGTTTTTTCTAAATAAAATAAGGCAGATTAATCACGCTCTATGACGCCCATTGATCTTACGTCACTGAACATGTTCCCTTTGTTTTGTAAACACGTCGGATTGGTCATGCATCACGAGTAATACCCCAGCAACACTGAAGGCTATTGTGGTCTACAGGCAAACAGAGACAGGAGCTTCTCAAGTGAGTGGGCAGAGCTGTGTGGCGAAGGGAACACATCAGCCCATGCAAATCCAAAGAAACAGATTGTACCTGCATTTGTGCTTCCACTGACTTCACGCTGGCATGATAAATGATCCTATTATCTTATAGTTGGGAATGTAAGCGCCATTTATTATTGTTCAGTTATTTGCGCTGATTTATGCTGATGTTCTGTTGGAGGAATAAGTTTGAGTATGCTTTGAATTTTGAGCCATCTGTGTTGCCGTTGATGTCCCATGCATCTTTTGTAGAGAAAGCAGGAAGTGAAGTGTTGTTGTTAAGAACATGTGTTGAATAAACGAGAAGATGGCGGAGCAATACAGTCGTTTTACCGTCTGTGTTGGCACCCAGCCAGCTCAACGAGTAAAGCAGTCTCACGTCATTTCTCAAGAGTGGTTAAAAGAGTAAGAAATGAAGAATGGAGAAAAGAACGTAAGATAGCCACTACAGGGAACATAGTGAGAGAGGGCCTGTAAATTCTCTTTTTGCATTAAAGTTGTTGCCAAAGATGTCTGTGTTGCAAATGACCATCTTGAAGAGGGGCTCTGTCTGTATCCACTCAGGAAGAGAGCCGATCAGTGCACTGGTGGAGAAAGAACAAGAGTATAATCTGTATGTGGACATCCTGTTGCCAGAGAGGTCAAGGCCTGACAAGTTTAACTTCAACCGTGAAAACCACCACACCACGAGAACATCTAAAGTGAGAATGCACACACACACACACACACACACACACACACACACACACATACACACATACACACACACACACACACACACACACACACACACAGATCTTCAGTTTGAGCTACAAAGTCAGTCTTTGCATGCATTATGATCTAGTAATCACAGACATGATTCCTACTGATTGTTTACTCTTGCATGTGTATGAAGGTGTTTGTTTTAAACATGTGACACATTTTAAATCTCAACAGTTCAATGGTATAAATAAGGATATAAAGGTGACGGCCATGGGAAGTGGAGAAGCAACGGTGACAGTAAGTAACACATTTTTTGTTTGACATTTTATTATCTGGTTTGCATTGTTTTATAAATGCCATTTTCATGAAGGTCTGTAAATTGTGAATTAGAATTTTTTCCACAATATGACTGATTTTTTTCTAAAATGATTTTGATGGAAATGACTTTCCAATGTCTTAATGTTGCAAAAGATTATGCAGTGCTGTCATTTAACCAGTTGAATTTTTTTTCTTCAAAGGTCAGTTGTTTAAGCTAGGATCAATAAAGCAAAGCTCTGACAAACAAAATAAAAAATACAGTATCTGTGGCTGTAGCAGGCCTCTAATAAGCTGATCCAATTATGTCGTTTGGCCCATATAAAATCATTAGACAGGATACCTTTCTTTCTACTAACCTGCCTGCCTGCACTAACTCTGCCTGAGCACTCATTGTGCGTGACTGAAGACTGAAGACGGATATATTTCTAAAGCTATTAGTGAGCTAGTCGCACAAGGCCATAGATTTATATAAAAGAACTAGATACCAGATGCAAAGATAGCCCTCTTTCAAACAAATGAGAATTGCTTGCCTAGCACATATGCCAAAAAAGGTTTCCTGGTGTCTGCACTTCCTTCCTGGTTTTGCAGCCCATTGAATATACCCTGCCCTACCATGGCCCTGTTTGTGAGTTCCCACTCAGCCTATAGACTTTACATTTTAATGACGTCACAGATTTTTAAGCCTCTATCTATTGAACGTTTTACAAAGAAAAATCCTCCATGGATCAAAAATTCCTAATAGAAAAAGTCATAGTTGACCTTTTTTGCGATATTTGATGTCCTGTCAACAATTTCACAGATGTTTCTTTAATAATGGCGGCCTATGGGGTAAATGTCTTTTGGGACGTAGGTAATTTTTTGCTGCAATACCGCAAGTGGCCACCGGGCCAGATGGGAAGTAAGGCTGAGTGGTATCTTCCGGGTCCTACACAAGACTGGCACAGAAAGTCCAGCCAAAACTTCCCAATACTAACGCACTAGTTGACAGTGGTGCCTACTAACAATAACCATGTTTGTTGTTAAGGTTCATTATGATAAAGTAAGATGTTTTCTGAAATGTAAGTGAAACACAAGGTCGCTGGATATGGTTAGCAATGACAACGATCCGCTGCACTCACAGTACACAGTCCCTGAGCCTGGCGTTCAGCAGCTTACCCAGTTGCACGAAGCATTAACCCCTGAGCCAAAAACAGAGCCACTGCTGCAGCAAAAGACTGGTTCAGCAGCTAACCAGGTCTGCACAAATCACAAACCCACAGTAGTGGGCAGTAACTGAGTTGGTAATTTATGTATTTATTTGACTACAAAAGCTGGGAGAGATTGAGGAAACTTGTGAACTAGCCACTCACTAATATCTCCCAGCTGGCCAGTGAGGCAGTCGGTGTCGGTGGAGTTCTGGAGGAGGGGCTCTGGAGGGAGGCTTGAAGGGAAGGGTAAGGATCTTTCTAAGTTTGGTACTTTTAAAACGTAGCTTGTTCTTGCTGGTTTCTCGAATCTCACAAACCCCAGCTTTAAAATTGTACCACCAACAATCTGTGGTATTTCCTCTCCTCTTGATCCTAGCAGCAGCTGCACCGATAGCTTCCCTCAAGTCTTTGAGCTGGTGATTTTATGTATTAAATCCCCCCTCTTAGAGGTGAAATGTCATTTTTAATTTGAATTTCACTCCAGACAGTTGCCTTGTTTAGAAGTATCAGCAAGTAAAGTAAAGCCCAGCGGTCACTGACATAATAACATATGTTTTACATAATAACTTGCTGAGGTAAGATCCTGAGGTCCGCACATTGATTCATGTCCAGCTTTTAAAACATCAGACAGACGTTCCACACGACTGTGTCTTCATCAGATTCAAAATGGACAAAGCCATGAGGCAAACACCTGTAGTCTACCTAGAATAGTCTACAATATCTATATATGAGGGATCGAGAAGGATTGGGAGGTACTAAGTGGTGGTGTTTGGAGGGTCCATTTTGACTTTTTATTTTGACTTGAAACATTTACATTTTAAATAAGGCCATATTGCGATGGGATCACAGCAGCTCCGATGCCTGTCAACATGTAGACGTTCTGAACAATGACTGTTTGTCATTACTACATTATTAGATGAGCAATCAGTGGTCAGGTGCGGTCATGACGCTGTTGGGGCTCGTAATGATTTTGAGAATATAAATACAAATATAGTTTTTTTCTTTTTACAAAATTTGATTTAGAATCTTCCTCCAACCCTTGTTGAGGCCCTGATGGTAACTCACCGCTTTAAGATGAACTTTTATCTTTATGACAGATGGTGTCCCTGTACTACGCTCTGCCTACACAAATGGAGAGTGAATGTCAGAAGTTTAACTTGTCAGTGCAGCTCCTCCCAGGTAATTTGGTGTCCTCTGGCTCTTCCTGTCTTTCTGTTTGCAGTTGGTTTTCATTTAAGCAGTAGTAATAATGCTTGTTCTGTTTTTGTCTGTTTGTTTGGTTTGTTTGTTTTTTCCTCTGCCAATTAGTTTTCTTAGGAGAAACACAAAGTAAATGCTGATCAAATGTTTTGCTTCTGCAGATGAAATCAGTGAAGTTGAGACGACATACAGGCTGAGAATAGAGGTCTTGTAAGTACAGTGAAGACTTAACACTGACAAGTGTTACAGTGACATTATTTTAGAGAGCCATCCAGTGACGGACTCGGAATGATTGAGGGGCAGGGGCAAAAAAAAGTGTATTACGACACTATAAATGTCGTATTGTACATGGGGGCACCCTGTGAATTGTTGCATATTACTGCTGTCTCCACTTTTTGCAGCTCGATCTCACCCTGCATAGTTCAAAATGATGTTTGTAAACATTAAGGGTTTTGCTTTTTTCTCACTTGATTTATATAAAATTATTTAAATTATCCTGTTCTTTTTCTGCACAGGTATAAGGACAACCAGCGCGATGCAACCGTGTCAGTCTTGGATATTGGCTTGTTAACTGGCTTCACCGTTAACACAAATGACCTGAACTTGGTAAGAGCTTACACAAACATGAAAAATACCCAGGATCAGACAACAGTCTAAATCTTAAAACATATTTTATTTGTACTAAGTAACCTTTATGTTATTTTTTAAATTTATTAATGCACAATTTTAGCTTTTCTGTTGCAGGGCAATACAACGTTAAGATTGTATTGTAGGATATTTCATCAAAAGACCCATACGATGCTGGATGCAATACAATAATATACATTCCTTAAGTTTACATTCCAGTTATTAAAGTCAATTTGATGAAAAGCAAGCTCGGATTGCCTGAACATCTGGGGAAGCTGATATTCTCCAGTATTTTTTTGCAAGATAACAAGACCATTTAAATTTCACCATTTAATTATTATTGATATTATTATTCAGTATATTAATTAGTTACTTTTAAAGTATAGTGGAAATACAATAACACATGACTTTGTCAGCTCACCAGTAAAACTGACTTTTAAACTGCTTCTTCATTTATTTGTGTGTGTGTGTGTAGCTGTCCAAAGGACGTGACCGCGTCATTGCAAAATATGAGATGAACACGCTCCTGTCAGAACGAGGCTCACTCATCATCTACCTGGACAAAGTAACACTTTTTTCCCCTAGTTTTCCTAAGTTTTATTGACAAGAACATTTGAGATTGTATTGATTTCTTGATGCTGGCCAAGTGGTGCTTCTCAGATCGGTAGAGGGCTTTTTTGGTTGTTTTTTTCGGCCAAAATCAGATGAAATTAAATTGTCTTTCTCTCTCACACACACACGTACTGTACCCTTGTTGGACATCTCTGCAGGTTTCTCACACACGACCAGAAGAGATCACATTTAGGATCCATCAGACGTTTAAAGTGGGCGTCTTACAACCAGCTGCTGTGTCTGTCTATGAATACTATGATCGTGAGTCTCCTACAGATATACTGTATTTTAACAAACACTCATGCCAGAACCTCAAAATATTTAATTTGTCTGTGCCTTTTAAAAAACAATCTCGTAGGATGGGGGTTTATGATTAGGGTTAAGCACAAAACAAAGCAGTGTTTTGGTCGTCACAAACACAGCTGTAGATGTCTCATGTCTTCTCAAAATCACCCGTTTTTCGTTTTTTTTTTACCACAGACACAGCTGCAAATGACCCAACCAACACAACCAAAAATATCCCTTTCTTGGTTTCCACAAACACGGTGTCACGAGTTCTCCTTAAAACTATCCAGTGGTGTCACGTTAACAAGTGTCGAAACACTGCAGTTCCTCGTCAGAAATCTTCCATGTCCCCTCCACCTTGACATGAAAACCAGTTAATTAACATGTTATGTGAACGTGATTTGACACGTTTTGTGGAAATGCCAATACAACACGTAGCCTAAAATAGGTGCAGGAAATATGACTACTAAAATGTTATCCTGGTGACTGGGCTGAAAGATGTTTCACATTTACAGTTATGACTGCATTTTTTCTGCCTACAGAGCGCCGAAAGCACGCCCCTTCCAGTGGACCTCATGGGACCTTACTTCTGTAAAAAATTACAGTAGTCAATGGGAAGAGACAAATACATTTTTAATCCTGTTTGAATTGTGCCATGAATTACACATATGATGTTTGTCAATTTAAAAATTCTTTTTTCAAGTCAATAAAGTTGCTGTTTGTTGTAAAGGTCGTAAATATCATCAACTACAGTTGTCAATATTAACAGATTTATTGTGAAAATCACAATTAATCTGCCCATATTGACAACTGTAGTTTTGTGAAAGGAGAGTTATTCAGTTTTGTGAGTTAGCTAATATACAGGACAGACTCTACAAGGGTTGAGTTATGGGGTTTTTGTGGTGAGCGTTTAACGAGATGGCGTCACTAACACATCGGTTGGCTGTCTAGTCTTTGTAATGTCTGTGTAATTATGTATTTTCACAGTCTTATATTTCATTAGTTTTCTGACAAACTGCAACCTTATTGAGTTGGAAAATTACCTGTAAATTGACAAACATCATTTGTGTAATTCATGGCACAAACTTGAGTGGGATCAAAATGATTTGTCTCTCTTCATTCACTACTATTCATATTTTTTTTTCCTGAAATAAGGTCCTATGGGCGTTCACCGGAAGGGGCATGACTACCTCAGGGTTGAATCTTGTGTCTGGACAAAAAATACTGGTACTGAGCAGCTGCGTCTTTTAACATGCTGGTTCAGCCCTGAAGTTATTTATCTTTCACTATGCAGTTTAGTTTAACAGTGAAGTGAAATATCCGCCCTGGGTCAAGGAGCAACTTACGACCCCTTTCTAGCTTGAACACAGTGCCTCACATATTCAAGTGTGCAATGAGCAATTGTTCGCCAAGGCCATAAAAGTCAGTGTGTGCTCTCAGCTTCCTCTGGTAATACAGCTCAACAATTTATTCCTTGCTGAAAATGAAATAAGAATACATTTAGGACACATTTAAAGATATTAATGTACATGTACGGATGATGCTGTGAATAATCAATGTGAAAATATTTTTCAAATGTCTTTCTTCCCTGTTGCAGAGAGACCGTGTGTGAAGTTCTACCACCCAGAGAGGAGAAATGGAAAGCTACTGCGGCTCTGTAGAAATGATGAATGCACATGTGCTGAGGGTAAACATGATGACCTAAACAGTCTAAACATACATTTGTTTTGAAGTCAAACAACAGACGGCAACTGAGTCTTATTCTCTGTAGTCTGAGTTACATGACTGATTGATTCTTGACTGACTCATGAGATTGAGTCATTCAACATTAATGAACAAGGCCACAGGATCAGTTTCGACTTCCACTTCCTCTTTCCATTCTCCAAACCAATCCTGTGGCATGATAGACAGAACCTGATGGCCCAAATCATCACGGGGGGTTTAACGGACCTTTTTCAGATGTTTCAGTGATCATAGCAACCCCAGGAAAAGATGGCATAGCACAAACAACATGCAGAAGCTTAACACTTAAGTGACTTGAGACTTGACTTGAGACTCACCCTGAAAAGACTTGAGACTCGACTCGGACTCGAGATTTGGGACACGTGAACAATCTTAATAATTTATATTTTTATGGTGCATCAAAATTAAGAAAATGTCTGATGAGCTAAACGTCATTCCAGCTGTGTCTCCATTCAGGGATTCATCCTGGATGAATTGAGACACAGCTTCCCTCATGCATAACCTTACACGCCTGGTGCCTGCTGTGCGTGGCCAAAGATACAACAACACTATGCCAGCAAGTACTTCCACTGCTGCTGCTCTCCTGTGTGTTATGAGCTATGCCTATAGGAACTACACAGAAGGCGCAAACACCAGAATCGCCAAATGCAATGTTTGCTGAATTAATATATTGGATGCTTGAACGACCACATCAAACTTTATCAAGTACCTGAAAACACACCCCGATAGGACATTCCCTAATGTGAAAGTTAACCTTAGCGCCCATGGACAAACATGTTTAGCTCAGCATCGGCTATCTAATGTTAACATTAGCTTGCTACTAGCTTTGTAGCTGAGGGAGGTTCACTTGATTAGATTGGCGTCCACTGAATGTTTTGAAAAGATGAGTGTTTGTTTGCTGTCACACTTGTTCTCATAGAGTGCTGCTTTGCCATGACTATAAAAAAACATTATAACAAGTCTTGCATTTAGCTCCTGTAGATGTTTGTTTATGTTGCAAAGCAAAACAGTTATTCATTTTAAAAGAAAGCTTTCATTGTCTGTGATTTTTCATATTGCATTGCAGTAGCTTGTTTAAAGTGATCATATACCAAACAACTAATCAGTGTTGATGATACTCTATGCTAATAGATAAAGGAGTGATGGTAACACGGTACATGCTTTGAATTCCTTAGATATAACTATGCACTGTTCTAAGCAGACCGGATGACATGCAGCAGATGACAGAACGCTCATTACAACCATAAGAGACTTGAGACTTGACTTCATCTCTGGTGTAAACACAAGTGAGGAATGCTAACTGCATGGCTAACTGAGATAGCAGTCAGCGGTTGCTCTGGCAATATGCTTCCCCCTATTGGTTTGGAGTATGAGGTTAACCGGTGGCCAGTTCTTACATATTGCACCTTTAAGCATGTTAGGCCAGTCAGTTCATACACGTACTGTCCTTCTAACTAATAAGGAACATCACACAAAAGCATAAATGCTTGTCAGTGAGGTTTACATTGCTGAATTTCTCATTGCAATTCTTCAGATCTAACTTTCTAACTTTCAGTGTCATTATTAGTGATATTTTCAAGACAAGTTTTTACTGTTTTTAGAACTGACGCAACAACACAAAGATGTTATAACAACAAATACACACACAAACCTACAGACATGCTCATGTGCTCATTTGTTTGAATCATCAGTTTTTTATTTATTTTATGCTCACTGTGTGTTTCCAGAGGACTGTGGTAAGCAGATAAAGGGCCGAATCAGCAACGATGAGCGTAGAGCTAAGGCTGGTGAGATCACACCAGCCAGCCGAATAGATTCTGGTAAGAGTGTGTGTTAATGAGCCAATGACACTAGTAAGCGCGTGTGCGTCTCAGAGAGACAGAGAGAAAATTAGCTAGTGAGCTAACAATCTGCAACTTGTATCCTCTCAGTGTTCAAAGTCAGAGTGGAGAATTTCATAGACGGTTTGTCCACTGATATTTACACAGCACGGATAGTTCAAGTCATCAAGGAAGGTGAGTATTAATCCCCTCTTTCCTTCATGACCATTTTCCATCCATTCCTCACAATGTTTTCAAGACAGACAGAAGAATCATTTTCATACTTGAGATGTCCAGGTGGATCTCCAAAACGATTCAATACTGCACATGTAGTTGTGTTTTCATTACAGAATACAGATACAATACAAAAAAATACTAACAACAACTTTTATCATTGAAGTTTGAATGATTCATACAGTTTTTGGTCACACTTTATTTAAGAGTACACTAATAAGATGTAAAAAGCCTAACTTTTTGTCAAGTTAGACAAAAATGACCCTAACCCCATAATTTGTACCAAATGAGGCAACAACTCAAAATAATATGGTCTTTATTTAAGCTGAGTACACTAATAACACATAAAAATCCATGATTTGTTTTAAATTCTAGAGGTGGACTAGAGACTGTTGTACACACTTCACACCAGAAACCATTATGTCGTACACTACGTCACATGAGGCCCCATAATATAGTGCTTCATGCAACATTAATAGGGAGTGTTGGGTTAAATTTGGCTATCAATAATAATTAATGATTATCAGGGTTAATTATTAATTTTGATAAATAATAAGATCCAATTTTCATTAGACCACCCGAGGGTCACTGTGCCAGTTGCTCTCTCATACTCACACAGGCCTTTGTCATCCTTTGTTGTTATCTTGAGGATTAAATGTCTGACAGAGTTCGTTTTATTCCACCATGACACCTACCAGGTCATTAACATCGTGTTAGCTTGTAGCAGGAGCAGCCCACAGCAAAGGGAGAATTAAAACGGGTGTGGTTTTCACACATGCAGCTAACTCGTTAAGCAAAACTCAAGCAGAACTCTGTAAAAACTAGCAGTCCACAAACCCGCTGGCACCAGTGCAACAATGGTTAATACTTCTTAGTTAGTTAGGATGTCACACATATTTTTTTCTAATAAAGAACAAATTTCTAGTTTTTGCCTAATTTAATACAAATTATGGCTTATTATGTCTTTATTAGATTGCTTACTGTATAACGTTGTATGTTGACTGTCTAATAAAGACCACATTATTTCTATGCCTAGTTTGACAAAAAGTATGGCTATTACATCTCATTAGTGTACTCTAAAATAAAGTGTGACACAGTTTTTGTGCTCCTAACAAGCAATTAACTAAAGACTTTTTCTAAACTCTTAACACAGAAACACACCTATATCACATAACAAAGTTTCTGTTCAAAACCACTACTTAACATTTCAAAATGCAAAAAAAAAACTTTTTTTACATACAACTCTATCAAAACCTGACTAACCTTGACTGGGTAACAAATAATTCTTTAAAAACACAAGCATGATTTCTAGCCAACAGGATCATATAGTCACTCACAGTGCAACACCTTAAATAACTTCTGTTACAGTTGGCATTACAAAAACTGCATGACAGTAATTTACATGTTTCTGATATATAGTTACTGCAGAATACTCAAAACTTTGAATGTGTTTTTCACAGTTTTGAAAGCAGTGCATTAGCAATTGAAAAATGTGCTGCATATATACAGTGTTTTGAATGTAAGCAATTGAAAACAAAACTAAGCATCGATGCATGACTTGGATATGTGTTTGTGGGGTTTGCAGTACATGTAGTTAACAATGTTCTCCTGTATTCTCTTCTCTTACTATGTATTCGAACGACAGGAAGTGGTGTGCGTCTTATGGGTAAACCTGTTACATTCATCAGTCATCCACACTGCAGAGCAGCTTTAGATCTGAGACCAGGCAAAACCTACCTTATCATGGGCGGATCCAAAGAAATTCACAAAGACGAACAGAGTCGATCGTGAGTTTGTTTTGTGTGTGTGTGTGTGTGTGTGTGTGTGTGTGTGTGTGTGTGTGTGTGTGTGTGTGTGTGTGTGCGTGCACACACGTGCATCCTCCTCATAATATTGTCACCATTTAAACAATTTTACTGTTTCCTTTTTCTCTGATCTTTATCACTACATATGCTGCATTTGAGCAAATCTATTATGCCTACATTGTAAGTTTTGACATGGTAGTGTTCCTGAATAATATATAATTACTAAATTATCCTAACAACACATCACAATGACAAGTACAAAGCAGAAGGGCTGAGACAGGAGATACATTTGTGTCACCTATGATATTTCTGATTTTTTATTTTGTTTTATTTAATTCCAACATGTTATCCTTGGATTAAATAGATTATAACCGTGGCCTATGAACGAAACCTGGCCACATGAAGACCCAATGTGTTTTTCCCTTTGCTCTCCTCAGGTATCAGTATGTACCTAGTGAGAGAACCTGGATAGAGTACTGGCCAACAGACGCAGAGTGTCAGACTGCAGCATACAGACCGACCTGTCTGGGCATCCAGGACCTTGTCCAACTGTACGCACTCTTTAGATGTATATAATGACTTTTGTTTGGCATTACTCTTCATATGTCAAACTCTGATTGCAATGAGATATGAAATGCAGAAGTCACAGTATTGCTGTACATTCTGTTGATTAAAAGAAGTCTATATGGTGTCATGTGAGATTTTCTTATTGAAGCTAATTTCCACCATGCAAGCAAATGAGCCTCAAGCATTCCATTTTCATAATTTCATCCTTAATGTCTCCTGCTTTTTTGGGTGTGGTTTGCTCTTGCAAGAGTTCCAAGTCTGGTTCAAAAACCCTGCATTACTGTTATATATCGCTCAGTGTCACTTTTGTGAGGTTGGGTCGCATAATGGACACGCCCAAACTGTTAAGGCTAAATGTCAATTTAAAGTTTCTCTCAGACATTATGAACACTGTCATCACAGAATCAAGACAAGCCGCACAAAGACGAGAGTTACACTTCAGTATTTTCAAACTCTACTTTTACTTCTACAAGGGAAAGATAAGGACTCAGTCACCACTTCCGCACGCAGCTGCTTTTCTGTGGAAATCTGTTTATGCTGTTTTATTTTTGTCAGAAAAAATGCTCTTTAAATTTGAAGGATCCCTAATCAATTTTTCACTTGACACTTTGAAGTCAGTTGAGATCCTAGCACCATTTGGCATCTTATAAATGCTATACAATTGCTGTTTGCTTTTGGACTGGACCCTGTCGTTAAGTTTCAGTTTTGGTCCTCCAAAAGAAAAAGTTTGGGCACCGTTGTTTTAGTAGTAGTAATAATACTACTAATAATAATAATAATAACTTAGATTGTTATAGCGCCTTTCACAAGATCCAAGGATGCTTTACACAGTAGAGTAAGTGCTACACACGGACAAATTGAAACAGGTAACAAAGATGGGTGTCTGCCAGGGAAGCAGAATTAAGAGAGGTAATAGGTTGTAGTGAACAGGTGGTGTTTGAGGAGTTTTTTAAACATGTCCAGAGATGAAATGTTGTCAGTTTTAGATGGTGATCTGTTACTTATTGCTTTTATCCATAGTAAAAGCAGAAAAAAAAATCCACCGGACAGTGAGACATCCTTCCAGCTGGTTGAGCATTTCTGATATTTCTCATATTGATATCACACTTAAAAAACAACTTTTAATAATAAAATATATCAGCCTTTAATTTTAATATTAATTTTAATTTAATATCCACTCAAGCTGAAAATCGAATGGTTACATTGTAACCTCGAGTGAAGAGACTATGTCTCCACTCACCAACATATGAAATATGTAACAGAGTGGGGAGATAGTCTCGAAGCGTTGTCAGCGTTGCACCACAGAATGAAAAATTAATCCTTTGTTCATGAACAACGTGTCTTCACCAGCGCTTCGTGGTAGCTTGTTGGCATTGATAGCTGTGTTACCCAGCCAGGCCAGATTACCTCAGAACCAGAGACCTCCCACATTACAAAAGCCACTCATAACTGTAGAGGTAAATTTGATGCCTGCACACCCTACTCTCCCCCAAGATATTAAATCACCTTTTGCCTGCTACCCATTTGTATATTCTAATGTCTAGACCTTGCCATTTGTTATTTAACCTCTTTTGTATCTTACCCAACTTCCTACTTTCTCACCAACATACTAGTCTTTTAAATGTAATTTGTTAATTCTACCTCTTTTGTATCTTACCCAACTTCCTACTGTCTCACCAACATACTAGTCTTTTAAATGTAATTTGTTAATTGTATCGTCTGGACCCCCAAATTGTCGTGGAAATTCTTTGTTGTTGGTGAAAAATGAAATAGAGACCTGTCGGCCGACAAAGTTTTATTTTCCTTGCAAAGAAAAGGTCAGTCAACACGCGAGTGGTTCAGGATGAAGAAAGACCTTTAATACAAAGAAATCTGAACATTTATATCTTTAGGAAAAGCCCACCTCTTGGGTGTGGCTACACCTTTTGTTTGCTGTGGGGTCAGCCCCTAACTCAGGAAGTCTTTTCACCCTTCACGTGTATTGGCATCAATATCCTGGGGTGTGAATTGAGGGGTCCAGACGATACAATTAACAAATTACATTTAAAAGACTAGTATGTTGGTGAGACAGTAGGAAGTTGGGTAAAATACAAAAGAGGTTGAATTAACAAATGGCAAGGTCTAGACATTAGAATATACAAATGGGTAGCAGGCAAAAGGTGATTTAATATCTTGGGGGAGAGTAGGGTGTGCAGGCATCAAATTTACCACTACATAACTGATATATAATCAATGTTAAGCTCAAGTTATTGAAAAAGAAGGCTAAGTCAATGAATATCCTGCTCAAAATCTGGCCCCAAAAAGTGAGAAAGTAATCTAAAACTTAGAATTAATCATGGTCTTGTAGCGCTTGCCTTCACTCTTTTTTTGTCACGTATGACGTGTCTCAATATAATTGTACACACAAGGATTCTTCTGCTCATTTCGACTTTCAAGTGGTGCAATCAGCCTGAATCTGGAGGTTCAGATTAAGTCAATACTTTCAAGTTACAACTCATAGGATCTTGACACATGACAGAATGACAGAATTGTATATATCATTTAATTTTGTCTTAGAAAAAATAAAAATAAAAGCCTACTAAAAAAAAAAAAAATTTTTGTGTGGAGTTATTCTGTATGTGTGAACTTCAGGTTATTGGTATTTTCTGGTCCACTATTTCCCACATGGGAAGCACACAGTAATTTTGAGTATAGGAGATAATAAACAAAACGTAACAACAAAATGTCAAGCTTACAGTGAATGAGCTCAGACAGACATTTTGTTTTTAATTTTGAGGCAGTGGGGGATTTCTTTATCTAAATCGAGGCTTTAAGGATAGAGCATAGGCTTTTGTATGCTACAGGTTTTAAAGTCCATTGGGGCAAATTTGTGATATTGTGATATTGGGTTCTGTGAATAAAACTGAATCTTGGATCAGGTGTCATATTAAAAATCCCAGTGCTTTATAGATTAACATTTTCAACCAAGCCCTGGAAATCTGATTTTCTCATGTGTCAGGAACTGCTACATGTCTGTCAGCAATGTTTTAGGTGTTGGAGGGATCACAACACTAACAGTGGGATATATGGTGCTATATTTGTCACAATGCACAAAATGGGACCCAAATGCAGGATATGGACAGAAAAGAAATGAAGAAAAAGCTGAAAAAGCTCTTTGATTTCATGACTGAATAAACAAACTGTGTATTATTGCCTCGTTAATATTGTAAATATTCAAATTCTGACTTTGAATTTTCTCTCCAAAACTACGTAGTGTCTCTTTAAAAGGCTAATCAAACATTGTGTGCGAGTACAGGAGGACTTTAAGTGTGTAAAAGGAGAGTGCTGCAGAGCAGGAGTCTACACCAACATCAGATATGGGATCAGGCAGGAGGATGTGCAGGACTCAGCTCTGGCTGTTGGCCTTTCTGGTCCTTTCCTCTCTTACTTTTCTGGCTGATGGTTCACCATTGTAAGTAGACCTGCAGTAACTTTTCACACTATTCCTTGAATGTGTCCTCAAGAGTCAGAGGAGGTTAAAGGGGAAAGACAAGAAAGAGACAGAGAGAGGTAAATGTGTACATGCTGCCTGCACGTAGGGGTCAGCTGTACCATGACGAAAGACTTGTGTGGATTTTTTAGTAAGTACAAATATTATATCTGAGGTTGATGAATAACTTTGTTGAACTTGAACTACTCACTCAACCTATGCCATACAAACTTTAAATAAACTATATACACGTATTCAACAAACAATTAGAAAACCAGTAATCTTTTTCTAATGCTCAACATTTAATCATATACAAATGTTCAACAAAACTATCTATGCTGAACATGTAATAGCTTTCACTTGCATGTTCCCACACTGGCAAAGTAGACGTTTCTTCTTTTCATATGAATGTCGTTCAATTTTCTGACATGTTGTAATAGTGGTATTACAGGTTAATCTTTCATTCAACAAAATGTCATTACTTTATGAACTAATATTCTAGATTTTGTTGCTTTTAACTCAACATAATTTACTTGCTATACAAACCACCAGTGGACTATTGCCTTGTCCATGTCCATCATACATCTTCACTCGTGCCAGAATTTCAATGACAATCAATCACTTACATATCCAGTTAATGTCTGCAGATTTTTTTTTGGACTGTCCCAGTAAAGTGAAAAGTAATGGAGAATCTAGAAATTCAGCTGAATATGCACCAGTCAGCCACAACATCAAGATGTGAGGTGAATAACATTGATCGTTCTGTTTCAATGCAATGTTCTGCAGGGAAACCATGTAGATGTTACTTTGATACATAACACACCCCAAAGTGCCGCCTCAGACCAAGTACACCCCCTCAGGGCGTGACGTTCTTGATGGTCCAGCTTGGTTTGTAAAGCTAGTAAATGATGTTAAGTCAAAACATCTGGTGGGCTGATTTGAACCTTTTGGCAGGCCAACTTTGGCCTATGAGCCCCACTTTGTCAAGCCCTGCTATTATTTACATAATTAACATCTACTAACAAAGTGAAACAGTTGAACTGCTGGATCTCAACTAATAAGCTGTTAAAATGTTGTAGACTCTCTAAACTCTCTGTGGGCAGGCTATCCAAATAAACTGTTACCCTAAATTGACCTAAATGTTGCTTTGACTTTGCAGTGTGGCATTAAGTCAGACACAGCAAACAGAGACGGGAATAATGATGAAATGTTTTATTGATCCATCGCTGGATCTTACTCAAGATAATCAATAGATCACTCATTACATGTTAAGTCCATGAGGCAGCAAACAACTGTTGTTGAATCAGTAAATATTTGTGTCAGTGTTCCTCAGACTGCCAGTAAGTCCTAGTGCATCCTAAACAGCACGAGGTTATTACACTACAGTGACTGTATTCATGATTCTCTTCTCGCTGCTCTACAGGAAGCTGATGTCTGCCCCCAATATGCTGCGGGTAGGAACACCAGCAAACATCTTTGTGGAGTGTCAAGACTGCACCGATGATAACGACATCAAAGTCGATATCTTTGTAATGACCTATCCAACCAAATCAAAGAGGCTGGCGTCCACATCTGTGATGCTCACCAGTGCAAAAAAATTTCAGGGCTTTGGAGAAATTAGGGTAATGTAGAAATACTGAAATATATGTTACTGTTACTTGTTTATTTGCCAAAATACCTAAGTAACATTGGTATTTTAAAGCATTAATTTATCAAGTTTTCCATAATGACCACAAACAAAGAAACAAAAATCTTAAATTTAGCACATGATATAACCCATCCTGCTCTTTACACACTGCGTGTGTCTCTGCATGTGGCTTCAGATCCCTGCTGGTGACTTCAGTAACGATCCTAACATGAAGCAGTATGTGTACCTGCAAGCTCGGTTTCCCGACACAGAACTGGAGCAACTTGTCTTAGTGTCCTTCCAGTCGGCGTCCATCTACATCCAGACTGACAAGACCCTCTACACCCCCAGCAGCACAGGTGAGGACAGAATTAATCCGTTTGGGTATTTTTGTTTCCAGAGTGAATGACAGTGCTGTCAAAATGAATAAAGGTCAGTTACACTAGTAGTGTAGATACCCCCTCTTTTGGCTCTTAACAGGAAAGTTAATGTCTTTCTTTCAGTTCATTACAGGATGTTTGCAGTGACGCCCGGCATGCAGCCTGTGGAGAGGGATAATGAAACTGATACTGCTATTGCCATTGAGATCGTGGTATTGTGTTTTATCTTCACGCACAGATTTGAAAGTTAAATGATACGACTTATCTAAACACATTTCACCTAGATATCTCCTCCATGCCTCAAAAATACTTGAATGTTAAAAAAAACGCAGCAGAAGTGCCCTCTCGGATGCCCCTATGGTAGATAAAACATGATAAAGTGCCCATTAGGGTGCCCTTCCAGTACCCTTCCTGCGTGCTGGTGCCCCACTGCATAAAGCTGATGCCCTTTTTATTTTTTTCCACCCCTGCTCCTCAAATATCCTGAGTCAGTGTTGCCAGATTGTGCAGTTTTTCACCCAATTGGGCTACTTTTATCATGTACCATCAGACTTCCGCCAATGAAAAGTTACACTAAATTACAATATACTATACTACTGTATAGTATGATTCAGAGTGACAGGGCACTGTGACCAGTTGGCTCAGCTTAACACACAGAGTCATAACTGATGACCATCAAAACCATATTTCATTTCACGTTAATACAGCTAGGTTAAAACTCTTTTCCTAATCAGCACTCAGTCCTAGCTGTGTGAGTGAAAGTTAGCGTTCCATACATATCTAAAAGGTTTAATGTCGATCTCTAGTAACCACTGACCCACCACTCATCCATGTCACCCTCTGTGTCAGTTGGTCATATGAATGCAGCCTCTCCCTCGGCAGGAAGAGCGAGCAATTTAAGAAATATCTGTGTGTCAATCAAGCAGCTGATTAGACTCACAGATGGTAGTGAAAAGATAATTAATGGAGGATTTGATAAAAAAAACAAAGCAGCATAAATTTAAAAAAAATTATTTGTGGTTTGTTTCACTTTAACTGTTGTAAAGTTGTACCTTATTTTAGACCCCTGAAGGCATCATTTTACCACGTGATCAAGTCATTCTAAAATCAGGGATGCACTCTGGAGATCACAGACTCACTGAAATTGTCAGGTAAGTTTTTTGTGAAAGTTGTACATTTGACCTTTGTTTAATAGAGGATTTCCCTTGTTTACATTTATAGCTGAATTCATTTGTTTTGCTTTAACATAAGTCTACAATCATGCTAACGGCCCTGTGAGGCTGTACTGACCCCTTTCTTGCATGAATAATTAAACCACAAAGTACCAATTCGTTTTCGATGTTTGTTTTTACTCTTAGTGAAGTGAAATACTGCATATAATCTATACTGAAGGAGTTACATAACACTCAGCTGCATTGCACACCATGCACCAATGGTATAAAAAGTGACTAAATAAGAGATGTTTAAAATTCTTTCATCCAGATTTTGATTATATTTTCTTTGTACAGCTTTTTGTCTGTGACTAAAAATACATACATCCACTTCAGTGGTATTTTTGCACCAAAGGGTTTATTCTGCCTCCTGAACATATTTTTATAAATCTATCTAATCTAAGACTATTTAACATTACTGTTTAATAAAATGTGTTGACCAAATTAATCAAGTGTAGATAATATCCTAACTTTAAATGTGTGTGTGTGTGTGTGTGTGTGTGTGTGTGTGTGTGTGTAGTATCGGACTGTGGAAGGTAGTGGCAAGGTTTCACAACAAACCACAGCAGAGCTTTTCTGCAGAGTTTGAAGTCAAAGAATACGGTGAGTCAGAGCAGAGAACCTCTCAATCTGGAGTTTAAAAAAAAGTATCACTTGTACTGATTTTTTGCAGATTGAACACGCAATAAAATGCATTCAATTTTTCAGTGCTGCCCAGTTTTGAGGTTAAACTGACACATGACAACCCCTTCTTCTACGTGGACAGTGAAAACCTCAACATCAACATCAGAGCCACGTATGTGAAGGTTTTTGTTCCGTGGATTAAGAGATCAAGTTGAGGTTTATTTTAAGTTTTGGTGGCTTTCTCCCTTTTCATGTATGTGTTTTTCTTTTTCTTTTTCTTTTTTTTTTTGCTGTTACATTTTCACCACACCCATTTTTTAACTTCTTTTTTAGCCTATTGTAAAATCGTCAATGTCCTTGTGGTTTCAGGTATCTATTTGGTCAAGAGGTGGATGGGACGGCCTACGGGGTATTTGGGGTTATGCATGGAGGTCATAAAAAGAGTCTTCCCAGCTCTCTTCAGAGAGTGACAGTGAGTATACACTCACACATTTACTTGTTTGTGTTTTTCTCTCTTGCTCATTCTTTTTAGTTAGCAGTTGTTCAGCAAAGACAAACACAAACCTCTGCTTGTTTTACAGCTTACTAAAGTAGATAAAGTAAAGCATTTTTGAATGATGTGACGTTAGATCAACAGCGGCATAGGAGTGGTCAAGCTGAAGAAAGAGCACATTATGCACACATTCCCGAACATCCACGACCTGCTGGGGAGCTCCATATTTGTAGCAGTTGGCGTGCTGACGGAGAGCGGTAAGAAAGAGAGAATGTGCCTGAGAGTTGTTGCCTAATGTGAGGCCTCACACAGAGCATAAAATATGGAGTGAATATGAGGTATAAGACCCCACAAAGGGCAACAAGAATATGCACTGGAAACACATTAATTAGAACAATTGATGAAGTATAGTATTAATACTGA
Organism: Pagrus major; assembly: GCF_040436345.1. Lineage (NCBI taxonomy): Eukaryota > Metazoa > Chordata > Actinopteri > Spariformes > Sparidae > Pagrus > Pagrus major. Next base: position 25,770,009 of record NC_133215.1, on the reverse strand, counting down.
ATAGCAGAATTTAATTGCATTGCATTCACCTTGGGGCACCACCCTTTAAAAAGTAAAGAATGACAGCCAATTCATTCAAAGTAATTAAGTCTCACTGTGGAGGTGACTAAGCTCTTGGCTCTGAACCCCACAATACACACAAATGCCATAATCAACTTAATAAAAATAAAAAAAACTGCCAACTACACAAACACCTGATACATATTGGACATACAAATGAAAAAATAAATGCAATGATGAATGAATGCAATGAATACACTGAAGAACAACTGATGAATGAAGGAGGACAGCAGTACACCAGATTAAGCAGTGCATGATATGACCCAGTGGTTAAAAACATGAACACTTGAAATCAACTTAATGCACCATTCAGCAGCTGACAGATTGATACACAAGGGAAATACTTGTAGCGATCCAATATCACGCTACAAGTATACTACCAAAAATTGCACCTAATTTTGCTATGCTGCCATGTACATTCATGATACTTTACTACGCTTAAGTGCACTTGACTTTTGAGTTTGTAAAAATACTACTTCAGTAATGTTGTATCAAAAAGATACATTTTGTAGTGTAGCAAAAGTGTATTCCTGCAGGTGAGCCATTCAATATAATTACTAAAACATTTATATGTGCAAATCTATGTATTTGATGTGATCAAAGTATACCTATAAAGGCGTAACAATTGTACCTTATTTTGATTTCATTTGTAGTGTTTTGAAGATGAATATGCCATTTTACAAATGAAGTAGTATTTGCTTGTAGTATACAGTATACTCTAAACTAGTACAGTGAAATGCATAGAGTAGTTTCTCAAATTTACCATCCAAAAAAAATAAGTGCTTCAAATTCTTATAGGTAATGGCATGGCAAAGACATCATGTCCAGATGAGGCTCATCAGGCGTGCATTAATGTTTTTCTGTCATCAGTCGAACTGTATCTTTAGTCAAACAGTCAAACAAGACCAGAGGGAAGACAAGAGAAGTAAAAGTGCTTGTACTCAATAATTAGTTTGGGTGTGTATGTGCATATATCTTTGTACAGGTAGTGAAATGGTGGAGGCAGAGTTGAGAGGTATAAAGATTGTCCAATCACCATACACCATCCACTTCAAGAGAACGTCCAAATATTTCAAACCAGGAATGTCCTTTGATGTTGCGGTAAGTGTGCACTTGCATGTAATCAAAATAAAGGAGTACATCGAATTGCCACCTAAAATTCACCAGTCAAAACCAAACACACAGGACTATATCCTGGGAAATAAAAAAACAATATATTTATTTTTAATAACCTACAATAAAAGACATTTCTTCAATGCTACCTGTTATTTGTATGGATGTTGGCATTGAAAACAAAACCTGAACTGAAAAAGGAACTTTGGCATTCAAACACTTTTATCCCAAAAACATTTTATTGGCACTGAAACAAATATTTATGTTTAAATGAAAAAATAGCACACATGCATTAAGAATTATTTGATTCTATAATCTTTTTTTGAGCGACAATTATTTAACACCGACAGTTTTTTTGTTTGTTTGTTTACATTGACAGCCGTTTTCAGTTTCAATGCTCTGTCACTACTTTGCTTAGGAAGGGAGGAGTTTGAGTGGAGGTGGTAAGGAAGGGGGTGATTTAAATATAATCTCTTCTGCACCTACCACACACCTATGGTTATGTTTTGAATGACATATTTTGTATATTCAGTGCTAAAATTGAAAGTCACTGTCCTGAGTCCTAATTGTATATGGATCTTAATTATAATGCAAATCTCTTCAAACAGAAAATTAGAACTTTGTAGCTAACGATTCAGTAATCAGTATTAAATGAGTCTAGTGGGTAACAACTCAGTATGATGTCTCACTTTACCTAAAGGTACACAAAAAGAGTAACTAATGATTCAGTCATCAGTATTTAATCAGTCAGTGGGTGATTAAGGTAATCAAGAACAACCTTTACAAGAAATTGGACTAAATGTCAATACACATATATTAATGAACTAATCATTTGCTAATGATTCATTATCTATTTCCCAGTCTGTTCAAATGCTGCCCAAGTGTTACCCTGACATTTGCAGACAGAATTTCTTATATTTCTATAAAAGCAGACGAAAGATTGTCCTGAAATGTCTTTTATGGGATAGTTGGATGTTTTGGACTGTTTATTGGCAGATTGAAGTTGTGAATCCTGATGGCAGTCCAGCTCAAGGTGTAGAAGTGGTGGTGGATCCAGGTGAGGTGCAGGGCGTCACTTCAGAAAATGGCATGGCGAGGCTTTCCATCAATACAGAGAAAAATCCTACACCAATGACAGTCACAGTAAGTGTTGAGAATAGCTTGGATTGTATTTGTTTATTTACATTTTGTGCTTCAGCACATTTAGAAAATGTAGGCAACAGGTAAGTACTGGCTTGTCAACAGGCCAGGGTGCAGGCTCTCACTGAAATTGGACCTCCTAGGTTATTGATGACTGCCTTTAAATGACCCCTTTAAGGTGAACTGGTGCGGATTCTCCTTGAGGTGAACATCACAACCTCCAGCCAATAACGTCACTTTTGAGTGTATGACGTCAAGCTAATGGGGCAGCTTCTGGTGTGGCTGACTGATGCTATGAATAGTAACTTCTCATGCACATTATTTCATGCAACATATGCTAACCTGTGTGTTTAATTTGCAGGCAAAGACCGATGACTCTCAAATTTCACCTGAAAGGCAAGCATCAGCCAACATGACAGCCATCCCATATAGCACGAAGAGCGACAGTTACATCCACATAGGTACTGAAATAACTCAGGGATGGTGGTGGCAGTGCTTTCAAAATACCATGCACAACTTTTTCAATGTCTATTACTCATGTTGATAATTCAAATGTTGTTATTGCAGCTGTGGATTCAGCTGAAGTGATATTAGGAGAAAACCTGAAAATCAACCTCAACCTAAACAGGCAGGAAAATACAGAAATTGACATCACATATCTGGTGAGAGACTTTGCACTTGTGTATGTGTGCATTTGTGAAAATGCTTGAGTGTTCATGTTGCTATCAGCAACCTACGTAGCACAGTATGTAAGCATTTTAGATAGATAAGTACTGATGTGTAAATATGTGTCCACAGATCCTGAGCAGAGGTCAGCTGGTGAAGTATGGCCGTTACAAGGCAAAAGGTCAAGTACTGATATCAGTGATGGAAACCGTTACCAAAAACATGCTGCCATCATTTCGCATCATAGTCTACTATCATACAAATGACAATGAAGTGGTATCAGACTCTGTTTGGGTAGATGCAAAGGACTCCTGCATGGGCTCGGTAAGATACACAACAATGATGCAGCCGAGTTTGAGTGGGCAAACAATACACCCACACACAATGGGATACATTTTATCTGCATCTGTTTTATCTCTGACAAATACAAGTATGCCTCCTCCTTTAGCTGAAGCTGGAATCAGCATCATCAAGTGCATCCTATGAGCCTCGCAAGATGTTTGGTCTGATGGTCACTGGAGATCCAGGAGCCACAGTGGGACTGGTCGCAGTTGACAAAGGCGTCTACGTCCTAAACAACAAGCACCAACTCGACCAGAAAAAGGTAATTGCTTTATCTTTGAAAATATTGACAGGGGCTTTAGTTCCATATTTGGACTTCTGAGTAAGTCAATATTACTTGGTTGTAAAACTGCAGTGTGTGCAACTTTGCTGCACCATTTCCTAACTGCATGCAAGTGTCTGATGCAAACTCAGTGTTGTGTCCAGTGTCCACACTAAATCTGTGAAATGTAATACATACAATATAGCTAACAGCAAGATGGCGTGTGTGTGCTCTGGTACTTATATATTTACTGGAATTATATAATGTTTTCATCCATCCACTTTCGAATTTTGCCTCTTACTCACCCATGCATACACACACCAATAGCAGTAGACCAACAATTCAAGGCACTAGCGTAGCCATCTGGAGACTTTTGGGGTTCAGTGTCTTCCACAGGAACGCTTCATCACGTGGACGATCTGAGGATTGAATCAGACTCTGGGATTAATGGATACCATGCTTTACCTCCACATGTGTTTTAACCCTGTTCCTTGTCTGTTTGTATTTCCACTTTGCTCAGGTATGGGACATGGTCGAGACATATGACACCGGCTGCACACCAGGTGGAGGGAAGGACGGTATAAGTGTGTTCTCCGATGCTGGGCTGTTGTTCGAGTCCAACATGGCTTCTGGGACTAAGTACAGAAAAGGTGATAATACATCACTCTCCAGTCTTATTCTTTTCCCTCCAATGGCTGATCCCGTTCCTTCCAAATGCCATGTTGTCAACTAGGAGCCTGGGTTAAGCTGAGGCAGGGCAAGCACATGATAACAAATACAGCTGAGAATGACTGCTTTAGTCAAACATGCAAACACGTCCCTGTATATACCCTTCTCAGGCTTTAATATTGTACCAGTGAAATATCACTTATTACATGTGCATAGACCATTTCTTTCTTTTCAGGGAACTCTGCTTAAACAAACTGTATATAGGTTTGTATTTCTTTCAATATAATGCATATAAAACCAAATAACCCTAGTAATTCTTGTCATTTTACCTTTGTAAAAATGGCTGCGACGCCCATGCTCATGAAATACTTCCATTGTCATTTTGTGTATTTGCAGTGTGTTTGTGTCGGTGCAGCATGTTTTCTTGCTTGTTGTTTTGTCTATTTTCATGTTGCAGTGTGTTGAGTTCTCTCAGCCACCATGCATTTCCATATTGGCCTCAACAGTCAGCCATGGTGATCGCTACATCTGCTGATCTTGCTCCCCCCTCTTTTGTTAATGGTGTCAAAAATCACTCCATCAATAAAGTTTCTGTGAAAATATTACATTTTAACAGTCCTACAACCTGCATCCTACCAGCTAAATAGCTTTGATTTTAAGAATATTCTATCAACTATACCAGAAATCAAGTCTAGGTCTAAACTTGTTGGGTTCTGTTGAAGATCTAGTCTTGTTGTGTTTCCAGAATTGAATTGCCCGGCCCCCAGCAGGAGCAGGAAGAAACGATCTGCTCCATTAAGGGATGTCACCGGCAGCTTAGGTAAGAACCACAGCTCTAAACTGCCCAATAACCTGCCGACTGTCCAGCCATCTTCTGCCACACAGTCCCACAGTCCAGGCTCTCGAAAAAGTTTATAGTTGGACATCTCGTGTCGATGACTCTCACAGTACTTTTTTTTTTTGTTTTTTACCATACTATGAAATTGTGGAAAGATAAAGCAAGTTAAAACTTTTTTCACAATCTGTTTCTTATTTTCTCGTATTTGATCTTGTCACTTAGGTTTCAGGTTGGTTAGAAGTTTGAGTTTTGCCCAATTGTACTGATATAACAGAAGACGAGAGGCCACAAGACAAATTATTTTTCTTTTTATATGTGTATATAAATCCCTATCCTAAATGAACATTAAACATTGTGCTTTTTAACTAATTAGGTGATTTTAGCCTCTGATTGAGCAGCTTTTTTCATGCTTTGTGTATCCCCACAACCCTCTTTTTTCCAGCGAGTCAATATGAAGATCAACTGCAGCGTGACTGTTGTTTGGATGGCATAAGGGACGTCCCTGTTTCATACACATGTGAGATGCGAAGCGAATACATTGGAGACGGTGAAGCCTGTGTCGAGGCCTTCCTGCATTGCTGCAAGGAGATGGAAAGCCAGCGAGCTGAAAGGAAGGAGGATAGCCTCCAACTGGCTCGAAGTAAGAGACGGGGCAAAGGATGGAAGGAAGTCCTGGGTGGTTACTATCCATGATCATACTGCTAATTAGAATACAATAAAAATAGTAACAATTTTGATGACGGTTTAGGTGAAGAGGATGACAGTTACATGGACACCGATGAAATTGTTTCTCGTACCAAGTTCCCTGAAAGTTGGCTGTGGACAGAAATCAAACTGCCTCCTTGCCCTGAAGGAACACGCAACTGGTGAGTCGACAGACATATATACACATAAAAACTGAGAGTACACAAAAACGTAACATTTTTCTTCATTTCAGTGACACCACATCAATAAAGAAAAATATTCCTCTGCAAGACTCAATCACAACCTGGCAGTTCATTGGCATTAGTCTGTCAAGAACTCACGGTGAGGATTCAGTGATGAAAATCCATCTTGTGTTTTAGTTGTTGTGGTGGTGGTGATTTTCTTTGGTCTGTCCCTCACCGAGCTACACCTCTTTCTTTGCTTTGTTGTTTCTTTCCTGTTTTCTTTTAAGGTATCTGTGTGGCCGAACCATTAGAGGTAATTGTGCGAAAGGAATTCTTCATTGATCTGAGGCTGCCCTACTCAGCTGTCCGAGGAGAGCAGATAGAAGTTAAAACCGTCCTCCACAACATCAGCCCTAATCCTGCCACAGTAAGTCTGGACAGGACCGTACTTTTCATGAACCAATCTGGGGAAGCAATTTAAGGAAATATTTAAATAAACCTCTCTCACATAATAATGTGACTCTTCATAGAAGATTTGTTTAGGCTCTATTCTTCTCAGTACTGGAGCTGGATACTTATTTAGGACACGTGGTATTATTGTTTTTCTCCGTGTAACGACATAGAGTTCCTGAAATTGTTATCTCTGTCTTGTTTTCAAGGTGCTCGTGGAGCTGACTGAGACGGCAGATGTGTGCAGCGCAGCTTCTAAGCGTGGGAAATATGTCCAGAAGGTTAAAGTTGGAAGCCAAACTACACGAACTGTACCTTTTGTAATTATTCCCACGAGGGAAGGGGAATACCAGATTGAGGTCAAAGCAGCTGTGCAAGACTCATATCTCAGTGATGGAGTCATGAAGATGCTGCGGGTGGTGGTAAGAGCAACACACTCCATGTTGTGGATTCAGAGCTTTTCTTCTATTGACCACAGCTATATGATAAGGTTTAAAAACATTTTTTTAAAATAAATATTGTGTGTCAAACTGCTACAATTCAGTGGACTAAAAACATAATACACCTTCTCAGAAGTAGCTGTGATTCCTGATGTTTGTCCTAACTGTTGTTTTTCCAGCCTGAAGGCATGCTGATTAAATATCCTCAGACTGTAACTCTCAACCCGACAAAAAAGGGTTTGGGTGAGTTTACTTAGTAAGCAGCTGAGGCATGAAAAAAACTAAATAATGTTGTAGTCTCTTTTGTAACATCTTAATTAACTGGCCATTAATTACATAGTAGTACTACCAACAATTTTGAAACTGGAGATGAAGCTAGCCTTTCATAACATATTGTTTTTCAGTATTATTTTCCAATCTAGCCAACCAAGCAGCCCTTTCTACAAATGTCAGGGTTTGGATTAATGCAAACATTATTTGACAGTTCTTGCCACAGTTTTTGGACATCAAGGCACGAGGGACATTAATGGGAACAAGTGAGAACACCCAATGGGGCGCAAGAGCTCACATAACTGACAGTGTCCATGCTTCAGCAACTTTTCTGGCAGGGCTAGAGAGATAAACGGCTATGCCGCCTCTGGAGGACAAAAATACAGCTCCAACCATTGATTTTACTTCTACTTGGCCTGTTAATTAAAATGTTGCAACATTTGTTTATTATTTGCAAATTAAACCTAAATCTCTTTCTAACTTTTAGATGGCCGACATGTAGAAATTATCACCAGCAGAATTCCTGTGCAAGATTTTGTTCCAAACACACCTACGAGCACACAGATCTCCGTGACAGGTAAGATCTGTAGATGTTGTGGTATGTGGTAAAGTGCCTGTAGTATTAATCAGCCATAACATTATAGCCACTGACAGATGAATGTCATCAATTATCTCGTTACAATGGCACCTGTCAGTGCTCGGGACATATTAGGCTGCAAGTGAATATTTTGTCCTCGAAGTTGATGTGTTGGAAGCAGGAAAAATACTGGCTTCGATAGAAAGGTGTCAGAAAAAACAGTGCATCACAGCTTGCTGCTTCCTTGAGTGCCCATGCTGACCCCTCTCCACCACTGAAAGCAGCTACAATCATGAGCATCAGAATTTGACCACAGAACATTCCCTTCATGGAAATGATATTCCATAATGGCAGTGGCCTCTTTCAGCGGGATAACGCGCCCTGCCACACTGCAAAAATGGTTCAGGAATGGTTTGAGGAACACAATAACGAGTTCAAGATGTTGACTTGGCCCCTAAATTTCCCAGATCTCAATCCAATCGAGCATCTGGGAGATGTGCTGGACAAACAAGTCCGATCCATTGAGGCCCCACCTTGCAACTTACAGGCCTTAAAGAATCTAATCTGCTAAGGTCTTGGTGCCAGATACCACAGCACACCTTCAAAGTCCATGTCTCGATGGGTCAAAGCTGTTTTAGCGGCAAAAGGGGGACCTACAAAATATTAGGCAGGTGGTAATAATGTTATGGCTGATCGCTGATCGTTTCTGTTGTTCCTCCTTGTTCTTAGTGACAATCTATGACCTCACTTTTTGTGTAAATGTTTGCAGGAAAAGAGCAAGAAAATATTGTGAGGAATAGCATAAATGGAAAATCAATGGAGCAACTGATCCGACAGCCCTTGGGCTGTGGAGAGGAGAACATGATCCACATGACTCTGCCTGTCATTGCAATCACGTATTTGGACAAAACCAACCAGTGGGACCCTGAGGTCATTGAGAAACGTGCTGAAGCAATCGAACACATCAAGACCGGTAAGCTCATACAAATGTATTTACTAAAGCACAGATAGCATGATGATCCTACCCTCTCACTGAAGTTACATAGTGAAGAAACAAGTGATAGGGGGGAAGCGTGGCTGAGACAGAGACACCATTCACCCTATTACAAGACACTGTACCATCAACATGATTTTGAAGCTTTTATTTTAAGGTAAAAAAGCTACATAATGTTGCTTTAAAAGTGCTGCTCAAACTGGCTTCCAATTGATAAGATTCAGTAAAGGTTGTATGTTTATTTTTTGTAGGTTACATGAATGAGCTTAACTACCGTAAAAATGACGGGTCTTTTGCTGGGTATACTGATCAACAAAGCAGCACCTGGTGAGGCCTGCAAACACGCATAAACTCATGTCAATCCTGACAAGGATAGGTGTATTTCATGGGCCATAAAGGAAATGATTCTATAACTGCCTCTCCTCTCATCTCCTCTCAAAGGCTGACAGCTTACGTTATCAAAGTGTTTGCCATGGCCAACAATCTGGTGGCAGCAAAAGAGAACGTCATCTGTGACGCTGTCAAGTTTCTGATTCTCTACGCACAGCAACCTAATGGCATGTTTAATGAAGTTGGAAAGGTGTCCCACAGAGAGATGATGGTGCGTGCACTGATTTCATTAATTAGTCTTCAACTTGAGGCAAAACAAAGAATAAAATCCAAATTACATGTCATTGACTCTCATCTTGTATGAATAAAAACATGTGTAATATTTATCAAATTAATACTAAAGAGTACTGACATGTTTGTTCTTGTCCATGTGCACGTGTAGGGTGATGTGAATGGCACAGATTCAGACGCCTCCATGACGGCCTTCTGTCTCATTGCCATGCAAGAGTCACGCACACTATGTGCTGCCACTGTCAGTGTGAGTACCTCACCTCCAAACAATGTTGTCTTCATTTTCCCAGTCATTTTCCAAGTAATGATGTTGTCCCAGGGTCAAATAATATGACAGCATTCAATAAAGCAATCTGTTTAAAAGTGCAATATGTATGAATTGGCCACTTGTCAAATTCATTCTCAAACCAAATAGGGGGCATCATTTACTGCTGCTAACTGTTAGCTAAGTTAGCTGTGCAGCTAGCGGTCCGGACTGGGAGCTTGGAGCACTGCGGGAGTGGTGGTGTTAACACTACTAGCACAGGAGCTTTGGACTGGGCGAGAAATAGCGAGAAAGCATAGCTGGTATCCGTGTATTAATACTGTGGATGACAGGACTGAAACCCTTTTAAATTGATATCAATAAACAAATATTTTTGACAACACTAATCTGATTCAGACTCAGTGTGGTCACTGAGTGTTATTATGTGTGTGTGTTAGTCCTGTGATATACTGGTGACCTGTGCATTTTCTACCCCGTATCTCTACCAGTAGCTACATGTTGGGATTGGCCCAGCAGATAACATTACTGTATGATCAATGATTCCACTGCCCGTTACTATTGATCTGCTCTAACCTTATTGTCCTTCCTTTTTGTCCCCTTCTGTCCAGAGTCTGTCAGGCAGTGTAGACAAAGCAGCGGCCTACCTGGAGAAGCGTCTTCCCAGCCTCACCAACCCATATGCTGTGGCCATGACATCATACGCTCTGGCCAATGAAGACAAACTGAACCAGGAGATGCTCTTTAAGTTTGCTTCCCGAGGTTTCTTTATACAGCAGTATTCACATACATGTTCACATGAAAAGTGATGATGAAATAAGACTAAAATATAGAAACTGGCCATGTACATAGTTTGACCTCTGCAGTACACATGGTCTCTTGGCTTGCCACGAGTACAGTATAGTAATACAAAAATGTGTCTGTTTTCCTCAGAGATGTCCCACTGGCAGGTTCCCATGGGGCGTGTTTACACACTGGAGGCCACAGCTTACGCTCTTCTTGCTCTGGTGAAGGCCCAGGTGAGCATGTCCCAGTTACCTGTATCTGAATGTCAGCAGCATGTCCCGCCTGAAAAACATTCAGCAGTCATCTTTCATGGTACCAGACTAAGGGGTAGAAGGTTGGTGAAGACAAACAAGGAGTGCAAGGATTTTTTCCATGACAGCTGACCATTTCAGTTATACAGATAATTAAAAAGAAATGTCCCATTATATTATCTGAAATGTTATCAGAGAGGCTGCTTTCAGTATTTCAAACTTTTGCAATGCATCACAGTTATGTCACTGCAACAAATATCATGGCACATATAAGCAGCAAAAGTAAACGCTGTTATAAACAAGGGAAACAGGATTAAGCTTTCAGCGTCTGAAAATATTATTATTAGACACTTATAGATTAAAACAAAACAAAACAAAACAAATACTTTCTCATTAAGTAACTCAGAAGTCATTAACAAAGGCTATGTTCTTAGCACCCCACATATTGGTCAAGCCCCACCTTTAGCACCAGCAGAGATGAAATCCTCGCGTCATCCATGCTTTACTACTTCATAGCATGTTGATCTTGAAACTCTGCCATCATTTTTATCTGAACTATACACCTGTTTAGTTTCCTGACTGCACTTTGCACGGCTGTGATGCCATCTTGATGAGAAAAATCTGTCCACAAAAAGATAGACATTTAAACAACTGGCAAATTACTCAAACCTGCTTATGTGGTAGTTCCCTACCTTTTGAGGCACAGTTCTCTATGCTACAAAATGTGTCTCGCAGACATGATGCTTTTGTTGTATGTTGCTTGCACGAGTCAAATTTCATCATGCCAAGATAGAAAAAATACATTTGGTCTGGAAATATAATCTATGCTTCCGAAACTGGCATGTAGTACAGTATAACCTTACATTATATTTCTGCTATATATCAGCTATAACACATTTTTCTTTCTTTTCACCATAATATTTTTTTAAAAATTCCCATGCACAGTCAAACACACTTATTCAACTATTGCCTTTTCGTAAATAAAGGCGTTTGATGAAGCCAGACCGGTTGTCAGATGGTTCAACAAACAGCTGAGAGAGGACGGAGGCTACGGATCAACTCAGGTAACGCAGACCTCTCATTATCCATCTATATCTTTTCACCACTGTACACTTGTTTTTTAAGTAGTCTGACCTCAAACCATTGATTAATTTTCTCACCCACCCTTCTTTTCTTTATTCTCTCCAGGCTACTATAATGGTGTACCAGGCTGTAGCTGAGTTCTGGACCAGTCCGAAAGGACCAGAGTACGATCTGGATGTCGACATCTTGTTGCCAGGCAGGTCAAGGCCTATCAAGTACAACTTCAACAGGGAAAACCTCTACGCCACAAGAACATCTAAAGTGAGAACACACACACACACAAACACACACACACACTGGCTCATTAATGCTATCCCGTTGTTTCTTCTGTTGACCTGTGTGTATGTATTTGTGTGTGTGTGCGTGTGTATGTTTAAATTCACACAGATCAATAATATAAACCAGAATGTGAAAGTGACTGCCATGGGCAAAGGTGAAGCAACAGTGACAGTAAGTAAAATATGTTTTTGAGTTTTAACCCTGCTTAATTATGCTGTTGAAGAAGACTTGAAACCAGCAATTTGCTGTAGATCATCAACTCATTAGGAAACGGTTTACTGTGTTAATAAATCAAGTGAGAAGTAGGATCATGTTCTCATGAGCTTACATTAAATCATACCTCTTTTTACAAACAGTTGAGTCACCCCCTGTTGGCCATTAAAAAGAAGGCAGGCTTTAGGCCCTTCTGCATTGTCTTCACTTTTCATACCTGAAGACTACATCCACTTCTTTCTTTACAGTCTGTTAACTCAGATGAGTCCTTATGTAACCCCTTTTTCCTTAGTGTTTATAATTCTACACTGAGGTCACACCCAATAAGAATAAAACAGGTCCTAGGTGCTCAGCTAAAGATGGTGAATTTGCTGTGGTTCTTCTCTACTGAATTAAGCAAGGGACTTTATCACTTGAGTGGAAAAAGAAAGGGAAAATATCATGTAAATAACGCGGTGCCTCCACTGAAAACTTACTATGCTATGTTCTAGCAAAAATCATGTAAGCCCTCAGAACTCATGTAAACATAGTTTACTCTAAAAGAATGTTAAACCACAATATGTAAAGGTAGAACACAAACATTTATTTTCCTTTAAACCCTTGAGATCTTTGGAATAATACCTTTAAAGTAGAAATGCTTCAGAGATGGATAGTAAATAGAAACAACAAACAAAATGCTTGTATTCTTTAAATCAAGGCAGTTATTACCTAAAGCATTAAAATGCTCATCCTCTTACCCTTTTAGATCAATAGAACAGTTAAAGTTCTCTTCAACACACCAATAGTGAAATATGTAAGTAGATATAATTCTTACTCAAAAGATATAATTTTTACTCAAAAGAGTTCACTTTTAACCCTTACTGTTCTCTCACATCAATGAATTGAAATGTTTTACTTTGAGCTCAAACTCAACCTTTTTAATGAAAATAAACCTATGAGGTTTTTAGCTTATTTGTAAACTAAATCAAATTGTGGTTCTCCTTTAATAAACCATTCACTTATGAAATAATTAGATGTGTTCCTAATATTTTAACTGTATTCACACCTATTGAATGTGCAACATATAATATCAATCACCTGAATGAATAGAAATATCAGAAAAATCAGAAGAGAGTGCTTTCGTGTACTCAAAACACAATAATAGTACCCACACCTGTACCAGAGTATTTTCACAGTTCACATAGAAATAAAATAAATGATAATGGTACCATGAAAAGTCTAACCCAAGCGCTTGGATAATTTTCCTAACCGTTGGGGCCCATTCGTAGCGTTGGTGCACATGAAAATTGTTATCCAGTCATGAAAAGTTAAACTTAGAAACCGGGACAGTTCACAGTCTGCTTTATCACAGTCCCGTGCCGCTATCCTGCACTCGTTTCCAATGTCAAGTACTCACGCAACCTCCCGTTGTAGATGCAAAATGGCGTTAGCCAGCTAGGTAGCAGAGCGATGTCCAGACAGCCCCGCGACGACTCCCGCAGCCCAGGCTACCGTCCGACACGTCCTCGTTATCTGCGTCACCTCGTCCGCTGTCCGCACCGTCCTCTCGACCCTCACGAACGTCGATTGGAAACGTCCTCAAGTCCGTGTTGCGCAGCAGGCTGGTTCTTTGCCACCGAGCTAACTCCTAACAGAGCTAATGTGGGAGCTAATGGCGGAGACCACGCAGTAGTGGCTCAAGAAAAGAAAACTTCACCGTCGTCCACACTAAACACAGTCGACTGAGATACGTGAAAAAGAATACTCTGCACGATTAAGTCTCTCTGGGCAGTCTAATATCTGGGCCAACATTAAGTTCAAGTCTCCAAACATTGACTTTTTCTCTCTCTGCCGAGGACAAACACAGCCAGCTCTCCTGTGTCCCGGGGAACTCTGGGATACTTCCTCCCGCGGAAAAAACATAGTTAGTATTAAACAAAAAAAACTTAACCTTTATCAAGTTTTAAAAGACAATATAATACTTTTAAACAATATAAGACATGAATTACAGAGTTAATATAAAACAATATTAATTTAAACACGACTCTTGTACGACCAGGAAAACAGAGGATTCTGGGAAATTGAGTCCTAATCTACTCTGTGTTCTAGAAGCAGGATAAAGGGAGAGACTGCATGTTTTTGCTATCACTAAGATTACAGAAACACAGTAAAATAAAAATGAATGTTTTTACCCATTTTTAGAGAACCCTACACACTCCCCCCACCAAATGTCAGCATGCCCCCATGCTGTCCTATACACCCACTCAATATGAAACCAGATGTATACATACAGTAATTGGGGTACATTATTTTAAGTGCAAGGCAAGAGTGTTGGTAAACTCACACAAGTTCTACATAAAGCTTGAGGTGTACACCACCACACATGTGAGCTATTATAACGATCAGGAAACAGGATACTACCCACATACACTGACTGTACACTAGAACTCTTCGGGGCCGTCACAGTTTCTCTAGTGGGCTCTCCTAAAGTATCATAGGTAAACTTCTCTGCAGGTTTTCTATCTCTCTCTGACCTTCTGAGTACACATGGGAATTCCACACCTACATTTGCTACCTCTGGGGGCACATCATTATGAACTCTGTCTGTGTCTTCTACAGGTTCACCATGATTTACTTCCACATCAGCATCAGCTATTACTGGTAGGTCAACAGGAGACTCAGACTCTCTTGGCACATCAGTAGGGGATTCACTCAACGCTACTGGCAAACCATCAGTGTGTTCAGACAATACCACTGACAAATCAGCAACTGGCTCAATCTCCACTACTGATAAGTCAACACCCGACTCCATGTTCGGCTCATCACGCTCTGAAGATAACAGTTCTTGAGAACCTGGTTTCTCTGTCTCAATCATGTTCACATCTTCAAAATAGCATCCAAACTCAGATTCTGAGTCTGACGAACAATACTCTCTCTGTGGTTCATCAGATGCAAGGTCTAAAACTTGGGCAGAAGTTTTACTCTTTTCTTTAGCCTTCCTTCTCCTCATAGCTCTTGGAGAACAAGCAGGCTTGGGAATGTCTCCAGCACTCAATCTAACATCTTGTCCTAAGGGCAGGATGTGATTCCGATGCATCACCTTGACTGGTCCATTGCCGTCCACTGGTTTTAGTCGATACACTGGGAGGTCCGACATCTGGCTATCAACAAGGTAAGGACTCGCACCCCAACGATCAGCCAACTTCTGTTTTCCTTTTAGACCAAGATTACGGATTAGCACCCTATCTCCAGGGTTCAGACAGTGGTATCTCACCTTCTGATCATACCGGTCTTTATTCCCTTGATTCATCTTGTCAGCTGTGCTCTGGGCCAACTGATATGCTGCATGAAGCTCCTTTTTCATCTTGGATACATACTTGGTATGTGAAGCCGTGGATGTACCATCTGCAGACACACCAAAACAAACGTCCACGGGCAGTCTTGCTTCTCTTCCAAACATGAGAAAGTATGGGGAGAACCCAGTGGCTTCGTTTGGAGTACAGTTATATGCGTGCACAAGGTGGGCTATGTGCTGACTCCACTTCTGCTTTTGACTCGGGTCCAAAGTTCCTAACATATTCAAAAGTGTCCGGTTGAACCTCTCCGGTTGTGGATCACCTTGGGGATGGTAGGGAGAAGTTCGGGATTTCTTTACACCTAACATTGTCAACATCTCTTTTACCAACTGACTTTCAAAATCCCTCCCCTGATCTGAATGTATGCGGGTGGGAAGACCGTAATGGATGAAGTACCTCTCCCACAGTGTTTTTGCTACGGTTATGGCTTTCTGATCACGTGTAGGGAAAGCTTGCGCATAACGCGTAAAGTGATCTGTTACTACTAAAACATTGCACACATTCCTGCTGTCAGGTTCAATGGATAAAAAATCAATGCACACAAGATCAAGGGGACCTGAGCTATGCATATGTGACAATGGTGCAGCTTTTTGTGGCAAGGTCTTCCTCTTTATGCACCGCTCACATGTCTTACAGTGAGATTCAACGTCCACTTTCATGCGGGGCCAGAAAAATCTGTCGCGGACTAGAGCATATGTCTTATCACAACCTAAATGTCCAGTCTGATCATGCAAGGAGTTCAGGACAAAACTGTGAAACTGTTTAGGAAGTACAAGCTGCTTTCTGATACGTCCATCAGACAACTTCAATGTTCGGTGCAGTAGCTCTTGTTCAACTGACAACTTATCCCATTCTCTTTTGAAAAATCTGAGGTCAGGATGATCTAACTGAATGCTATCTGCAGTTTTGCGCTGCTGTACAGCAAACAACACCTCTCGTGTGCAAGGTTCATTTTTCTGAGCAGCTAGCAGTTCACTTGGGCTGAACTTTGGGAGTTGATCTGTCACTACAGCTGCGGTCTGACAAAATGCTTTGGGCAAAGCGGAGACATGAGTACCGATCTGCTGAATGACACATGGATAGGAGAGATGGCTTGCTCCTTTCCCTGTTGAGGCAGACTGACAAAGTGCTCGCACTCCAGGAACAGGTATCTCATGCCATTCACCAGCATCAGACAAACTTGGATGGGGACGCCTGGATAGCGAGTCTGCATCGATGTTATTTCGCCCTGGCCTATATTTAAGGCTAAAGTTGTAAGTGGACAAAGCCATTAACCATCTGTGCCCAGTGGCATCAAGTTTTGCCGAAGTCAAAATATAGGTCAAGGGATTGTTGTCAGTTCTCACTTCAAACTCCACACCATACAAGTAGTCATGTAGTCTGTCCACCACGGCCCACTTCAGAGCTAAAAACTCTAGTTTATGTGCGGGATAGTTTTTCTCAGAGGGTGACAGGCTTCGGCTAATGAACGCAACTGGCCGCAGTCCTTCTTCATATTGCTGATACAACACGCCACCAAGGCCATCTGTACTAGCATCAACATGCAAGACGTATGATCTCTGGGGGTCGGCAAAAGCTAATACGGGTGCCTGCGTCAACCGGGTTTTAAGCTCTTGGAAGGCACTTTCACAGCGCTCACTCCACCTGGACCCGAAAGGTTCTGAAGGCTTGAAAAGGAACTTGTGTTCGACTGGCTGCCCAGCTTTCACTTTCTTTGATCGGGAACTAGATGGATACCCCTGAAGCAACTCATTTAGAGGTCGACACAGTTTAGAAAAATCTCTCACGAAACGGCGATAGTAGCCACAGAACCCCAAAAAGGATCTGAGCTCTGTTACTACCTTGGGTCTGGGCCAGGAAACAACAGCCTCTATCTTTGACGGATCCGTGGCAATCCCATCTTTTGACACTATGTGCCCCACATAAGTGACGGATGTTCTGCCGAACTGGCACTTATCCAACGACAGCTTTAGACCCTCTTCTTTCAGTCTGTCAAGGACTTTCAACAACCTCTCTTCATGTTCCTCGATGGTTTTACCAAAAACGATCAAATCATCCAGATACACTAGAACCTCCAGAAAGTTCATATCTCCAATGGTTCGTTCCATCACTCTCTGGAATGTTGCAGGTGCTCCTGAGATTCCTTGGGGCATTCGCTCAAATTGATAAAAGCCCAGAGGACATATGAAGGCTGTCTTTTCCTTGTCGGTCTCACTCATTGGGATTTGATAGTATCCGCTCCTCAAGTCTAAGACACTGAACCATTTGCTTCCAGTCAATGAGTGGAGCGCTTCTTCAACTCTCGGAACGGTATACTGGTCTGGTATAGTTCGCTGATTCAAAGTTCTATAATCGACACACATTCTTACTTTCCCAGACTTCTTGCGAACCACCACAATCGGGGAAGCGTAGGGACTTCGGGACTCCGAGATGATGCCATTCCCTTTAAGTTCCTGCAGATGTTTGCGAACATCCTCCAGATCAGCAGGTGGCAAGCGCCGAGATCTTTCTCTGAAGGGTCTTGTGTCTGTTAATCTAATGTCATGTTTTGTACTCTTTGAACACCCCACGTCCCACTCATGGCATGAAAAGACATCTTTCCTCTCCAACATTTTATGGCAGAGACGACTTTTAGCATCTTCGGGCATTGGAGAATTGCCAAAATCAAAAGAGGAAAGGGTGAGTGTGTTGGGTGATTCCTCTTCTGTCCTGGTAACCACTTGTGGCACCATTGCAACAGGAAAAACGTGAGCCAGGGGAGTCCCCCGCTTCAGGACAATCTCCTCGGTTGAGGTGTTTTTGAGAGTCACTGTGATGCGTTTGTTGTACGCAACTGATGCTGGGTGTACTTCAGGTCTCACCTGGAGCTTACCATCTGATGAGTCTTTAGGTTGCTCTACAAGTGCTAACTTGTCATTAAATTCACCAGGGAACTTGGCTATGCCTGTAACATGTAACTCTCTTCCTGGCTGAAGAGTCAATGGCCTATGCTGCATGAACCACACAGTTCCATGCTTTTCAGTCTCCTCGGGTGAGACATCAGTACGAGCAAGGGACTGATAAGCATCTCTGATCAATGGATGAATATTTAACGTGCTCAAAAATCTGTCACCTGCTTCCTGTTTACAGGAGTCAAACAACTGCCTCACTAGATTGGTGTTTGTGCCTACAAGAAGGGCTATGCCTTCATCCTTTACAGGGTCTGGACACACCAAGGCCAATGTGTCAACAGTCTGGGGCACGCCAGCCACACTTTCAGTGAACTCAAGCCTGATTGGTAGGTAACCATCATAAGGGTATTTGTGAGAACTTAACCCCCATATCTCAAGATTCTCAATAGGCTGAACAGCTAAATGTTCCATGTAAGTGTTATAAAAGCTCCTGTACAAAATAGTGACTTGTGATCCACTATCTAACAACGCTTTTGCATACACTCCCTCTATCAACACAGGTACAACAGATGTGGGTCCTACCAAACCTTGTGGCAAGTTGGAAGTTTCAGCAGATGAACAATTTGTGGAACGAAATTCCTTTGGAGCCCTGTGCCGTTCCTTCACCGAGCTCCGGCAGAGTTTCCCTGTTTCTTATGCATTCTCAGCAACTTCTGGTTAACTTTTCTCAAGTCCTCAGAGCCTTGGCATTCCCTCCTTGTATGCCCATCTTCACCACACTTATAACAAAAGATGTCTGATGTAGGGGACTTAGAGATCTTGACTTTAGGTGAGGCACTCTGAGCAGCAACCTCTGACCCACACATATTAGATCCCGTCTTGTTCTTTGACACGTCAGGGCTAGGAGTCACAGTAGCTACACTCAGTAGTCTAGACACCTGTGAAGACAGCTCTTTGACTTCTTGTTTCAGACTGTCCAATCCAGAAACTGAAGATGTATCAGGAACAGTTGAAGTGTTAACTTTAGCTGTTGTTTTCACACTTTCTCGGCCCCTCATCCAGTGCTCCTCTTCTCTCACTTCTTTCATCAGTTGGGAAAAAGAAGGAGGGTTCTGTAGAGTGTGGCTCAATTTAACACGTAACGCAACCATGTCAGTGGTCAAAGCACCTTTAACCAGTTGCTCCATCCGTGCTCTGTTCATGCCTGCAGACTCAATGCCACCTTTAAGTAGGGCTCGATGGAGTAGCTTATCCAACCGATACAGGAAGGCAGATAGTGTTTCTCCATCTTCTTGATAAGTGTGCCTGAACTTAGCCATGAGATCTGGCCCACTCTCCGTAGTGCCATAGGCTGTCTCCAGTGCAACCAAATAATCTGTGGCGGTAGCAGAGGGATTGCTGATCTTCAGAAACCTAACAATATCAGCAGCAGGTCCCTTTAAACTTTCAACAATGCGCTGCTTCTTCACTGCATCACTACACTGCCACTCACTAATCATTTGAGTGGCCTGCTCCATCCAGGCATCATATTCTTCTTCGCCTGATGGAACAGGTCTCAAACCAGAAAACAATCTCAGCTTTCTGTACCCGGGACCATCAGCGGGCCCCTGACAACACTTGTCTACCAGCTTACCAATAGCATTCACTAAATCTGTGTTCAGATCTGATTTTGGAGGTGGTTCTTCAGATACCATGGGCCTAATGTCCTCAAGGGTTTTACCTTCTTGCTGTAATAGGGCCAGCAACTTTGACTGAAAATCTGCATCAGGACCCTGAACAACTAGACTCTGAACTAAGTGCACAGTCCAAGGCCCAGCTTCTCCTTCAATGCCTATTTCAGGGGGTACACTATCAGGATCTATGTCAGTTCTAATCTCCACTAGTATGAACAGCTTTAGACCGGTGGTGTCTCCACGCCGTCCACAAAGCCTAGTGCGACCGAAAACCTTCACTGTGTCCAACACTTTCACAATGGTGTCATCTACTACATCTATGGGCACATTACTCAATACAATGGCACGAGAGGGACTAACGTTCACTTCCCTGCTCCATTCCACAGCCTTATTTAGCTCCATGTTGTGAAACAATACAAGCACTCGACAATAAGATCACACAAAAACTTCACTGTTTTCTGTAAAACTCACTATTAAACACACTGTCCCTGTATAGTAAATAAAAAAAACCTACCCCAGCGGTGCCTCCAAAATGTAACCCCTTTTTCCTTAGTGTTTATAATTCTACACTGAGGTCACACCCAATAAGAATAAAACAGGTCCTAGGTGCTCAGCTAAAGATGGTGAATTTGCTGTGGTTCTTCTCTACTGAATTAAGCAAGGGACTTTATCACTTGAGTGGAAAAAGAAAGGGAAAATATCATGTAAATAACGCGGTGCCTCCACTGAAAACTTACTATGCTATGTTCTAGCAAAAATCATGTAAGCCCTCAGAACTCATGTAAACATAGTTTACTCTAAAAGAATGTTAAACCACAATATGTAAAGGTAGAACACAAACATTTATTTTCCTTTAAACCCTTGAGATCTTTGGAATAATACCTTTAAAGTAGAAATGCTTCAGAGATGGATAGTAAATAGAAACAACAAACAAAATGCTTGTATTCTTTAAATCAAGGCAGTTATTACCTAAAGCATTAAAATGCTCATCCTCTTACCCTTTTAGATCAATAGAACAGTTAAAGTTTTCTTCAACACACCAATAGTGAAATATGTAAGTAGATATAATTCTTACTCAAAAGATATAATTTTTACTCAAAAGAGTTCACTTTTAACCCTTACTGTTCTCTCACATCAATGAATTGAAATGTTTTACTTTGAGCTCAAACTCAACCTTTTTAATGAAAATAAACCTATGAGGTTTTTAGCTTATTTGTAAACTAAATCAAATTGTGGTTCTCCTTTAATAAACCATTCACTTATGAAATAATTAGATGTGTTCCTAATATTTTAACTGTATTCACACCTATTGAATGTGCAACATATAATATCAATCACCTGAATGAATAGAAATATCAGAAAAATCAGAAGAGAGTGCTTTCGTGTACTCAAAACACAATAATAGTACCCACACCTGTACCAGAGTATTTTCACAGTTCACATAGAAATAAAATAAATGATAATGGTACCATGAAAAGTCTAACCCAAGCGCTTGGATAATTTTCCTAACCGTTGGGGCCCATTCGTAGCGTTGGTGCACATGAAAATTGTTATCCAGTCATGAAAAGTTAAACTTAGAAACCGGGACAGTTCACAGTCTGCTTTATCACAGTCCCGTGCCGCTATCCTGCACTCGTTTCCAATGTCAAGTACTCACGCAACCTCCCGTTGTAGATGCAAAATGGCGTTAGCCAGCTAGGTAGCAGAGCGATGTCCAGACAGCCCCGCGACGACTCCCGCAGCCCAGGCTACCGTCCGACACGTCCTCGTTATCTGCGTCACCTCGTCCGCTGTCCGCACCGTCCTCTCGACCCTCACGAACGTCGATTGGAAACGTCCTCAAGTCCGTGTTGCGCAGCAGGCTGGTTCTTTGCCACCGAGCTAACTCCTAACAGAGCTAATGTGGGAGCTAATGGCGGAGACCACGCAGTAGTGGCTCAAGAAAAGAAAACTTCACCGTCGTCCACACTAAACACAGTCGACTGAGATACGTGAAAAAGAATACTCTGCACGATTAAGTCTCTCTGGGCAGTCTAATATCTGGGCCAACATTAAGTTCAAGTCTCCAAACATTGACTTTTTCTCTCTCTGCCGAGGAAAAACACAGCCAGCTCTCCTGTGTCCCGGGGAACTCTGGGATACTTCCTCCCGCGGAAAAAACATAGTTAGTATTAAACAAAAAAAACTTAACCTTTATCAAGTTTTAAAAGACAATATAATACTTTTAAACAATATAAGACATGAATTACAGAGTTAATATAAAACAATATTAATTTAAACACGACTCTTGTACGACCAGGAAAACAGAGGATTCTGGGAAATTGAGTCCTAATCTACTCTGTGTTCTAGAAGCAGGATAAAGGGAGAGACTGCATGTTTTTGCTATCACTAAGATTACAGAAACACAGTAAAATAAAAATGAATGTTTTTACCCATTTTTAGAGAACCCTACACTTAGGCTTCTTTTTACCATGTGTGGTGACCATGTTATAGAGATGCCTATTAGCTTGTCAAACAATGAGATGCACTTTTATCTATGTGACAGATGGTGTCGCTGTACTACGCTCTGCCTAAAGAAAAGGACAGCGACTGTCAGAAGTTTAACTTGTCAGTGGAGCTTGTCCCAGGTAATTTGTTGTCATTTTATCTGTAGGTTTTGGTCAGCTCTGTGGAGTTTTGCTGTTCGTCCAACCTTTCACCAGGTTCTCTTTAATGAGAAAAGATTTTGTGCTCATTTAATATTTTGTGCCTGCAGAGAAAATGGACGATGATGAGATGGTATACAGGTTGAAAATATTGGTTTTGTAAGTACAACGAAGAAGTCATACCAACAAAGCCGACATTATCTCTCCACCATCATTCCATCTCTCCCCTTTTCTCTTTCTCTTTCTCTTTCTCATTCTCAGTTTCATTTCTATTGTTTGCTCTACAGTGATGCCATTGTTTTTAATCACCACGTGTCTCTGATTTACTCATTCCCTATGTCCATTTTCACAACTTTTTTGGCATTTACTTGAAACACAAAGCAGTCTCACCACAAAATGACAGTCTCACCACAAATTTGTTTGTCAACAAATTAAAAATTATATTTGAAACATTTGTTTTAGAGAAGTTGATAGTGATATATCTTTATCGCAGTTGTGTCTCTTAATATTTGATGATGGGCGTTTCTTCCCTATTTCAAGTATTCTGTCCATTTTCTGTACAGGTTTAAGGACAATCAGCGCGATGCAGCCATGTCACTCTTGGATGTTGGTTTGTTAACTGGCTTCACCGTTGACACAAACGACCTGAGCTTAGTATGACACACACACACACACACACACACACACACACTTTTGTGTCCAAACATTAAAACTCATTTTTGAGCTTTGTGTGTGCGTGTGTGTGTGTGTGTGTGTACTGTTTAGCTATCCAAGGGACGTGCCCGCACTATTTCAAAATACACCATGTACACCACTGACACAGAAAGAGCATCTGTCATCATCTACCTGGACAAAGTAAGACATCAGTGTCTCCTTCCTGTGTACTTGTTCTCTCTGCCGTGTTCCTTCTATCTTTATCTCACCTTTTCTCTTTCACCTCTCTGCAGGTCTCTCACACACGACCAGAAGAGATCACATTTAGGATCCATCAGAAGCTGAAAGTGGGCATCTTACAACCAGCTGCTGTGTCTGTCTATGAACACAACGACGGTCAAAACAGTAACCGTGAGTGTCAGAGACACTCAGAAACAAAATGCCAGCTAGCTCTGCCTGTGACACACAAACACACGCACGTGAAATCTGGCAGGGTTGATAAAATTACATTACATTTTCCAGATACATAATGCACAATTTCAAATGTGCTACAATCATCCAATTAGCACAAAATGTTTTCCAGATATTTCTCTTTCTAATTGCAGAGACACATTGTATGAAATTCTACCATCCAGAGAGGAGAGCTGGACAGCTCCTGCGGCTCTGTAGAGGTGATGAATGCAAATGTGCTGAAGGTAAACAGGATGATGTGTAACTAATGACCTAATCCATCTTCTGCTCATATAAATTTGTTACAGCAGAAACTTTTGCTCATGCTAAACCATATATTGATCACTGATTTGGGGGCTGCACTTGTCTGTGATTGTTTGCTTGTTTTAAAGGTGCGATATGTAACATTTCTAGTTGGAAACAAAGTTATCAACAGAATTTGAAGTATCATGTTGAAGAGGTATCTACTGAAGTTAGTATGCTAACCAGCTAGCCCTGGCCCGGCCTGACCTGGGCCAAAGCTCTAATGCTAGTGGTGTGAGCACCTAGCTAATATTAGCTACTGTTGGCAGCATTTAGCGCTAACTCTGGTGAAATGCTGCCCCACTATTTGTTCTAATTATGAATTCAACCGGTGGCAAATTCTTACATTTGGCACCTTTAAGATCTGATGAAGGAGATGATCATGTAGCATAATTAATTGCTATGTTATTAGCAGAACTTTCTGCCAGGCAACAATAACCAGCGGGATCCCGTAGGGTCAAAGCAGCAGTCAGCGCTTAAGAATAAGTCACTAACATATTTAAAATAGCTGTAAGCGTTGGTTTCCTATTAAAATAAGTATTAAATAGCTGTATATTCCAACAGTTATCACTGTTGCAGAGTGTTTGGTCAGAAACCGATGATACCAGCAATGGTGAAACAGAGAAACCTTCTAATTCCAGCGCTCCTAGTGTCAGCTAAAACTACCAAACAGGTCAAGTGATGAAGAAACGCTTGAAGAAAAGAAAGGGGCAAAAGAGAGCTGCCTCGAAAAAAAAGAAAGGAGTCATGGAAGTGTGGTGACATAGAGAGATTGCTCTTTCCAAATGGACAGGAAGTTAGCTAAAACAGGGACAATGCTTACATGTGCTTATTTAATCAGGCCATCAGTTGTGCATTTACCTTGTGCCTATTGTGTACTCCCAGAGAACTGCAGTATGCAGAAGAAGGGCAACATAAGCAATGCTGACCGCACAGCTAAGGTCTGTGAGACTCAACTGAACAGCAACATAGATTTCGGTAAGTGTTTGTGTATGTGTCAGAACATGAGTGAGAAATGGAGAGAATCAGTAAGAGAGGCAGCAAATAATCTGCAACTTTTCCATCCTCAGCGTACAAAGTGAGACTGCAAGAGTTTACAGACGGCTTGTCCACTGACATTTACACAGTGCGGGTACTGGAAGTCATCAAGGAAGGTGGGTAGTTATTTGGGTAGTTACTTTCCCTCTGAGAGGTGAGATACCACATTTCTTTCCCTTTCTGAATTGTGTGGCCACTATGAATGTTGAATGAGTAAGTCTATAATCTGGGCCATTTTCACCACTTTACCACTTGCCTTTGTGTTCTCCTCCAAGTTAGTTTGGCTAGCTTTGTCTTCCCGATCTTGCCATGTGTTTGTCTGTCTGCCCATGTTTCTTGCCCAGTTGGGCTGGACTGATATCCCTCTGCTCCTAAAACTCAGCAGTTAGAAAATACAATGTTATCATAACTGCTATAAAAGAGTTACATGAAATGTAAAAACCAGTGTGTAATAAACCATAGTTTCCTTTAAGCATGTTCTCGCTCTTACAATATACAGGAAATGATGATGTGGGTCCTCTGGGTAAACTGCGCACATTCCTCAGTTATCCACACTGCAGAGTGGCTTTAGATCTGAGAAGAGATCAAACCTACCTCATCATGGGTGATTCCAAAGATATCTACAGAGATGAACGGAGTCAGACGTAAGTTTGCTGTGTTTGTGTGTCTGGTTCTGATCTTGTCACCGTTTACATGTGGTGGTGATGATGATTTTTCTGGTCATCCCTGGAGACCTTACGTGTTTTTCACTTTTCTCTCCTCAGGTATCAGTATGTACTCGGAGAGAGAACCTGGATCGAATACTGGCCCTCAGAAGCTGAGTGTAAAAGTCAGAAACACAAGCTTACCTGTTCAGGCATGGTGGAGATGGTTGAGAAGTACCAGCAACATGGATGTGAGCAATAGAGAAACTGATGGAAATAAAACGTTCTTTTCAAATTGTTTTTGTTTTGAATCATTCTTTAACACTTTACATTACAGTCCACAATTCACATCCGTACTACATTGTACTGAAGAGGCATTAGGCACTAGCGGCTGCTAGGGAATTTGTGCACGGACCGTGCACTCAGCCAGGTGAGCTAAAACTGGAAGTGACATCCTTGTGAAGGGTCAGCATTGCTCAGGTATCAGAGGAAGGGAAGACAAAGACACTAGTAACGAAGGACAGACATGCAATAGGTTTATGAGAAAAGACAAGAATCTAAATGAACAATTCGTGTCTCATTTTCAATCAATGTGTAAGAAGAGACTTGAATACATTTAAATTGACAGTCATTGGAGTGCTTGTGTGGCTATATTTAAGTGAGCGCATAACACAATTTAACAAGTGACTCTTTTTCAAGTCAAATCCAAGGGAACCGGTTAATCCAACCCATGTTAATCCAACCCATGTCAGATTTGTGACATGGACAGGCCTCACCATGAGATTACACTGAACTAGTTAAAGTTGTGACGCAGCAAAACCAACTGCTGACAAAGCTACAGTCACAAGCTTACCCAATAAATGCCCACCAGATGGTGCCAGACACAAGCACAGAAGTGTGGAGTCAGTAGAGAGAGATATGATGAAGAAGATGAAGAGAAGTTGTTCTGTGTGGATACAAGCTAGCTAAAGGAATTCGGAAAGAAAGGCTACTACTTAAAAATTGATGTAGAAGTTATGTGGAACTAAATGTATTGCGGTCCAACATAATGCACTTCAGAAGGACTTTTTGTAGGACGAGAGACATGAAGAATTGTCCGGTGAGTGTTTTTTTCATTTTGTTCAGGGTGTGCAGTCTTCAAGTAGCAATTTGTAAAATACAGCCAAATTTTGTGTTTCAAATACTCCAAAAATAAACTTACATTGTCAGCAGAATGTGAACAAACAACTGTTATGTCAAAGAGGTATCTGTACTGTGTTGCAGAGATGTCTACTGGAGTTAGCATGCTAACCAGCTAGCCCCCACCTGTTCTGTTTGTAATACCACTTTGTACCGCAAGAGTTATTTTAGCGGGGAGATATATGACAGCTGCAGCCTAAACGGCTTCCCATAGTCGTCAGTTACATTACACTTTATATTTTACAAATTACACCTTTAATTAATCACAGTGCAAGCTTGTTTGACAGTAATGGGGAAAAACCAAGGGCCAGTTTTCTATTGTTTTAATGGCAGCATGTCATGCCCACTTTAGATTCTGATATGTGGACCATAGTTCTATAAGATGTGAGGCAATAGAGAGAGAGAAAAATGAATTTCAGAGAGTTTATCAGCTCAAATTATTGACATGATATGAATGAAAGTTACACTGTGAGAACATGATTTCTGAAATTGACTGCAAATTTCAACTGTCATAAGCAGTGAATGCTTGCAGTGTGGAGTCATTAAGGAGATAACTTTGCTGCAGCTATAGCAGGCTGAGGTGGGCAAAACACAGAATTTCTGGATGTCTTCATATTAGGGTCTTTTGTTTTAATGGCAGCATGAGCTTGAGCTGGTATGGACTCCACAAGTTTGTAAAAAACCTAATGACTCAGTACATCAAGCTTAGTTCCCTGAGAGAAGGCTTCTCCCAGGCCACCTACAATCCAATATAAATCACTTTATAGATCATTTTTCAAGTCAAGAAAGTCGCAGTTTGTCGTAATTCAAGTAAAATATCGTTTGGTTTTGTGTTAAACGCTTAGTGACATCGTCTCGCCCAACACACATCATCAACACCAATATGGCCGCCAACTTGGCACAGAAAAGGAACTAAAAAAAAATGAAATCACAATAAATCTGGCCATATTGACAACTGCAGTTATGTGAAAGGGTAGTTCATCAGTTTTGTGAGCTGCTCATAAATAGGACCAGCTCCACAAAGTTTAAGTTACAGGGTTTTGGTGAGCGTTCAACAAGACAATGTCACTAATGCAACTGTTGGCTGTGTAGTCTTTATAATTACGTGTTTTCACAGTCTTATATTTGATTAGTTTTATGACAAACTGCGACTTTATCGATTTGGAAAATGATCCTTTAAATTGACAAACATCATATGAGCAGTTCATGGCACAATTCAAATGGGATTGAAAAATCATTTGTCTCTCTTCATCACCACAGAGCAGCTTCATTACTCGGGCTGTGAGACTCCTCAATTTATCATTAACACTCCATTTTGTAAAAATACATTGTTTTTTTCTGTGAATGTAGCACAAAAGACTCAAACTTAGTTTTTTAAACCCCAGCGCTGTAAACTGAAATGTACCTTGTATCAACCCACCTGCTCAGCATTATTAAACTTTAAAATACTTCTATTTCCACTCTAGCATAATTTCATCATACTGGACAGTGAATGCTAGTCTTCATCATGACAAAATTTTAATCTACTCATACACAAAACAAAATAACCCTTTAGCTCTTAATATTAAAATCTGTTGAAACCACCATCCACAACATCAACACATACAACAAAAATATTTCATTCATTAATCCAGAGTTTTGCATCCATCATCCTTATAGGGAGAAGAACCCACAAAATGTACAGTCAAATAAGCTTACCGTCCAAATTTGGCTTTCGCAGAGGTCCATAAATTACCTAAGTGAATTCATCACTGCCGGTCATATTAAAAAATTTACAAATACTTGCATAACAAGAGTCTGCAGTCATGCCAGCCACTCTGTGTGGTTGTACTTGGGCACAGCATGGTGCTTCGAGCTGAACACTGATGTCAGTATGCTAACATGCTCACCATCACAATGCTAACATGTCGATGTTCAGCAGTTATAATGTTTTCTATGTTCACCATCATCACCATTGTTGAGATATTTTACTCAAAGCCTGGAATGTCAGCCTCATGGTACGACTGAAGAAAACATCAGGGTGTGACTAAAATCCTTGAAATACATCCTCATCATTAATATTTGGACAAAATTTTCAGCCAATCCATCCATAAATGTAGAGATATTTATTGAAGTGACCACGTTGACGTGGTGGTGAATTTTGCATAACAAATGTATTTCTTTTATTTTTCACTTGGCTTCGCATCCAAAGATTGTGAACACATCGACCATTTCCTCCAGGCCCAAACAGGTAGGTCTGTATTCTGCAGTCTGACACTCTGCAGCTGTGGGCCAGTACTCGATCCAGGTTCTCTCACCAAGTACATACTGAAACCTGAGGAGAGCAAAGGAAGAAAGTAAAACCACTCGACAATCGAAAAAATGTTTCCAAATTTTAGAAATCATAGCAAGTAAGAAACTCAAAAATGTTGTTCCTTTTTCACTCACGATTGATTCTCTTCATCTTTGTGAATATCTTTGGCCACGCCCATGATGAGGTAGAGTTTGCCTATTTTCAGATTTAGTCCCTCCCTGCAGTGCTGAAAACTGAGGAATGGACGCAGTTTACCCAGAGGACCCACGTCACAGGTTTCTGTTATTAACATCCAAGAAAAGACAAAAAAGCTAATTATATAAATAATAAAATACATACATTTAATTTACAGGTGTAGTATAAAATCATCACTGTAGCATTCTTATATCACCATAGATATATTAGGGTAAAATAAAGATCAGGCAGTTTAAATAATTAAATTTTGAAAGGAGATAAATGCTCACTTTTACTCCCGACTTCCCCTGGCTTCGACTGACACTCGTCACTCCCTGTAATTAAAATATTAGAAAAGAGAGAGAAGATACTTAAATATAATTATATATACATATATATATATATATATATATATATATATATATATATATATATATATATATATATATACATATACATATATATATATATATATATATATATATATATATATATGTATATATAATTATATATGTGTGTGTGTGTGTGTATATATATATATATATACCGATCAGGCATAACATTATGACCACCTGCCTAATATTGTGAAGGTTCCCCTTGTGCAACCAAAACAGCTCTGACCTGTCAGGACATGGACTTAAGACCTCTGAGGGTGTCCTGTGGTGTCTGGCACCAGGCCGTTTTATAATGGATCCTCTGGGTCCTGTATGTTGGGGGGTGGGGCCTCCATGGATCAGACCTGCTCCAGCATCTTACAGATGCTTGATCAGATTGGGATCTGGGGAATTTGGAGGCCCAGTCAACACCTTGGGCCCTTTATTGTGTTCCTCAAGCTGTTCCTGAGCAGTGTTTGTGGTGTGTCAGGGTACATTGTCCTGCTGGGGGGCCACTGCCATCGGGTAGTGTTGTTGTGATGAGGTGGTGTACTTGGTGTTTGGATGGGTGGTGGGTGTCAAGTGGCATTCACATGAATGCCAGCACCCATGATTTCCCAGCAGAACATTGCATTGTGATGAGATGATCAATGTTATTCACGTCACCTGTCAGTGGTTTTAATGTTGTGGCTGATCGGTGTATATATATATATATATATATATATATAACTACATGTGCATCTGCTCACTTGAACTTTAAATACCCACCTTCTTTAATGACTTCAACAATCCGCATTGTGTAAATGTCAGTAGACAACTTCTCTGTAGAATTTTCCAGTTTCACTTTGTATGCTGAGGACAGACAAGTTGCAGCTTGTTAGTCGCTCACTTGCTCACTCACTCACTCACTCGCTCGCTCGCTCACCAACACTTACCAAAATCTATTGAGCTGTCCTGTTGAGTCTCACAGATCTTCCGTGTGCGCACAACATTCTCGATCTTTTCCTTCTTCTGCATACTGCAATTCTCTGGAAATAAATGAAATAGTAAATATACAGTACAACTTTTCAAATACACATATGCAGGACTTAATGTAAGTATGCAGTGAATCGCATGTGTTTCTCCTCATTACGGCCTTATTTAGCCTTCACAAAATAACGTAGCTCCAAAACATGCAGTGAATACACCAAAAGAGCTTGTACCATTAATAGTATTTATCGTCTGTCTGACACGCTCTTATTTTCAGTCTCTGTAACTGTCTATGTATGGACAACATTGGATTTTCTCTTCTTTTCTCTAAGACAGCCGTTCTCCGTGCGTTACTCTGATGAGCAAAGAACATGAAAGAACATCACAGGATTACAGACGACCTCTGGTTCTATTTACACGAAGGCAACAAAGTAATTATCAGTCAGGTAACTTTTGACCAAGGTCCTGATTTTTATTACAGTCAGTCACAATGTCAAGATTTTTTACATGAGCATGGCTTCCGTTTTACTCTGTGACGGACTCTGTGAATGTAGAGTACAGTTACAAGAGTAAATCTAATGTGTTACTTCCACTGCTGCTTCTATTGACAATGCTCAAACCAATAATCAAGGCATGATTTACATCTTCAAAACAAAAAGTTGGTTTTAAAGTTTGGAGGATTCTTGTTTACCTTCAGCGCATGTGCATTCATGATTTCTGCAGAGCCTCATCAGTTTTCCTCCCATCTTCTCTGGGTGGTAGAACTTCACACAAGGTGTCTCTGTTACGAGGAAGAAAGACATTTGTAAGATATTTTGTGATTATAGTACATCAGAAAAATAACATTGCACATCTTAAAACTGCACCTTAAATGTATTCTTATCCATCACCACACACACTGAATACTATACAGCAGTGAATTAATCTTTGGTTAATGAATCTGTCCTCAAAAGTGCTAGTTAGCTCACTAGCTTAAAGAGCATTGGTCATTTGTTTAAAAACTTTAAACTATCTCTGTTAATATTTTTCTTGCATGCAACCTCTTATGGTTGGAAGCTGGTTTTGGAGGCTACTGACGAATGACCCATCTTGTTGTTCAGGCACAGTACATCTGTATGTCGGACAAAGAGACAGGCCATGTGTCTGAGTGTCTTTGAGACTCACGATTATTGTGTTGATGATCGTAGTATTCATAGACGGACACAGCAGCTGGTTGTAAGACTCCCACTGGCATCTCCTGATGGATCCTAAAAGCAATCTCCTCTGGTTCAGTGTGAGAAACCTGTGGAGAGAAGCAAAGCAAAGGTATGTGAGTGAGAGCCAGAACCAGAAAAAAAGGACACAGATTACAGTACTTCCTCAAACAAATCCAATCGTCAAATAAGAGCCAGGTCTCAAATAATAACCGAGGGTGTGGTCGATATAAGTAAAACAAAGGCCGGCCCCAAACAGGCAAGAGAAAAAACACAAGGGTGGATAAACCCATGTCAGCTAAGCATGACGTACATTTCCAGTAAATTCACCAATATAATCATGCTATTTTTAACACTGTTGTTCTGCATTACTCATCTAAAGTATTATTGTCCTAATTCAGTCACTGTGGGTGTATGTGTGTTAATGCTTCAGCCAAACTTGTTTTGTAGTTGTTGTTTTTTTTAAACTGGTTTATGCAAATATTTTACAATTAAAGTTTTGTTAAAGCAACATTATGTAACTTTTGGACCTTAAAATAACAGCTTCAAAATCATGCTGATGGTACAGTGTCTTGTAACAAGGTGAATGGTGTCTCTGTCTCAGCCACTCTGCCTCCCTATCACTTGTTTCTGCACTATGTAACTTCAGTGAGAGGGTCGGATCACAGCGTTACATACATGTTTACTTCAACATACAAGTTTTCAACACATAACATTGTTATGATGTAATGAGTTTTGTTTGAAGTAAACCTACCTGACCTCTGACAAATTGTTACAGACCTGTGATTTGTATTTACGACAGTGGTGTTGCAAATCGCACAAAATGCAAATTTCTACATAATTTTGCTTTAAGAAATGATGGCAGTCTGTCCAATGAAATGCTATGAGGTTTTTATGGGAGCGGGTCAGAAAACAGGGAATTTTTGTGCTCAAATGTGACGAAATATACTTAAAAATAAAGGCCTGGTACCCTCTGCAGTTGAGTTAAAGGTAAGGCCCTGACCACTATTAGAGGAAATACTGTAATCTCAGAAGTTATTTGACCCTGTGTTACCACTATCAGGGCTGTGTATAGTGGGGGAACACCTGGACTATTGTCCCGCTAGTTGTCCTGTGGTTAGTTAGGGGGTGCGACACTGTCCATAGTAATGATACGGAGCAGAGGAGATCAATAAATTGATAGATAGACACATACAACACATCGCTTAGTTCGGTTTCTAGCCTGCTTACTTTTTGTGGTTGTAAACAAAACTTCTGGCCTTAATGTCATTTGCCAATTAGCAAAGGCTAACTGGCAAAGGACAGAAGGAGTAACATTCACAGATGTCCAAGTTGTGAAGCCCTGAGCCAAAATCAGCAAGTCCAAAGTCAAGCTGAAATCCTAAATTTGGTCCATCACTAAATGTAATACCATTCAAAATTTTGAAACCAACAGAATAGTAGACTTACAGAATTAACACATTTCTATTTACAATTTTAATGTCTATTTTCCATTTTCTCTCCTATGTTGATAACAGCATATTCATACATCTGGATGTCATAATCTCAGATATCCTCTGTCAGCTGGTCTGCACTGCAAAATGAATGTTTTCCTTTTGTTTATGCAATGGGATTGGCTGTGGTTGGATTTAATCAAGTACAACAATTGCTAAAAGCGCTGTACAAATAAAATGTATTATCATTATTATTATTATTATTAATTGTCAGGTAAATGAAAAGTTGATTTGCACACTTTGCACAGCATCATTTTTTATTTTATTTCTGGGCTTGAGAAGGTTATCAAATCATTTCAAGTCAAAAAGGCTAGAGTACAAGTAAAGTCATAAGCCTATTGTCTTTAAGTTATAGTCAAGTTGCAAGGTAAAACAACACTTTTCCAGGCCCTGTCGGAGAAACAGTGTTACTCTGCAGCAAGACAATCACTGTTGAATTGAACACGTCCTCCCCAACAACCCTGTGACAGATGTCTGTCTGAGTCAGATGACAAGAATGGAATTAATGTAATTTCAACATTCATTTAATTAAAACTGATTTTAACTTGAGAAAGAGGGACAGAGAGAAAAGGGGATAGAGGGAAGAAAAATTGGTTACCTTATTCAGGTAGATGATGAGCGAGCCTCTTTCTGACAGGACTGTGTTCTGCTCAAACTTTGAAATGGTACGGGCATGGCCTTCGGACAACTACACACACACACACACACACACACAAACACACGTACACATACGCCATTATAAGGATATAAGTATTTGAGGTGCAGAAGAGTGAATTCACAAGATCATGATCCAGTGGCAAAACATAAACTGACCAGCCACAACATTAAAACCACCCTTTGGTTCCCTTTGTGTCGCCAAAAACAGGTCTGGCCTATCGAGGCATGGCCACGAGACCTCTGGGGTATGTTCGGAGATGGGGCCTCCATGAATCTGACTTGTGGATTTGGATCTGGATTCATAGTGAACATTTGTACCAAATTTGAAGAAATTCCCTGACGGCGCTATTGAAATATCGTGTTCACAAGAATGGCACAAATGGACAGACAGACAGACAGACGGACAGACAGATGGACACGGTATCGCATAGGAGGCACAGCTGGTCTCATATCCAGCCAGCAGTTGAAGCCAGTGTTAAAATTTCAGGATATGGTTGTGCAAGTGGGACATTTTTCAAGACTCTTGCCACGTATGTTAGAAGTTGTAATTTGAAGGTGGCTCTGTGGCTCTCCGCTGTAAAAACTCTGTCCTTCAAATATTCTGTTTAGTAATGTGATGAGCATTTTCCCCTCTCCAGGGTCACCAGAGGAAAAAAAGTTAATCTCATGCTGCCGGTCAGTATTCAAGCGGTCCTTTAATCCTCCAAACTTTAAAACACATACTGTTTCTACTAACCATAAACATTGACCTATGTGTGTGTGTGTGTGTGTGTGTGTGTGTGTGTCTGTGTTAGTCTTACGGCCTTCAGGTCAGTTTTGTCAACGATGAAGCCAGTTAACAAGCCAATATCCAAGATTGTCATGGTTGCATCACGCTCCTCGTGTTTATACCTGTACAAAACAATAAAGCAGAAAAACAGACATCAAATGCGGGAAACTCTATGAAGATTTCAGGATGTATATATAACCATGAGCTACAGAAAAAGCATGTGACTTTGAGAAAAGAAATTAATTTCAATAAGAGACAGTGTGACAGACTTAAGTGTAGTGAATCATTATTTGAATTATTGTACATTAGTATAAAATAGTTCACAACTGATACGTGATTTTTGTGTCTTAGTGACTAATTAGGAAACAATTTTTGAAAATGGTTCAGTATTGAGTGAGAACACTGCAGCTGGCAGCCATGAAATGGACTGCAGTGTCTCTCAGGGCAAATTTGCACCATCAAAGTACGTCCACTACAAGTACTTGTTTTTGCCACTGATGGGCTCAGATAGATATAGACAACATTATAAAGAGGATCCCTACAGAGACATTTTTGTTCAGTCATTTTATTTTTAAGTTTTGTAAACCCTTAATTCACCATGTTAGAGATGAAAATATCGGGAGAAGAGCGAGAGGGAGGGTGGACATCAGAGAGGCTGTGAGGGAAAACAGTGTATAGAGCCAGAATATTTTCACGTCCAACGCGGTGAATAATGCTGGTTTATTGCAACCAAACCAGAGTTGGTTAAACAAAAGGATCTCATTCTTCAACGTCCGCAACATAGCGGTTGTACTTTGATGGTGGCCAATTTCTCCCAGGAATTATATCGCAATCCTATTTCCTGGATTCTGGCTGTAGTGGTTTCGCTTTATACTGTACCAACTTCAAAATTGTTTTTCCCATTAGTCACTTTGACAAATAAACATCAGAGAATAGGCTTCAGACATAACCCGGTCCGGACCAGATGTGAGAAAATAAGACAGTCCGGGATGTAAAGGGCAGGGCGATTAAAAGATAATGGTAAGGCAACAGAAATGCAAGAGTGAAAGGGAAGGAAAGTGACACTCCTGATTGTACTTACAAAACCTTTATTACCAACTTGTATATCTTCTTATCTGTATTCACGTTCTCTGGAGGAGCAAAACATTTGATGATCAGAAGCTAAACAGGTAGCGGCAGTAAAGTAAGGAGTAAAGGAGTACTTCAAAAAAGGACAGGGGGGCTTTGAGGTCTTAGTTCAACTTTAACAACATCCCCAGGAGCATGTTGAGGTGTTAAAAAAACATCACATTTTTCCTGTGAACAGTAAATAGATCCATATTTTAATATAATCGTTTGTCTTGGTATTACTCTGTCCTTTCTTGCAGAAATTCTACTCTTGTTTTAAATATCAGTGGATCTTCTGGGCACCAAATCACCTGGTTTGAGCTGCACAGACAGGTTAAACTTCTGACAATCACTTTCCGTTTCTTTAGGCAGAGTGTAATACAGCGACACCATCTGTCAAAAAGACACAAAGTTTGTGTTAAAGGATCACTGCAGTTAATTACAGCTTTGATCTTACTTTCACAGGCCTGGCCACCACTTTTATTGGTGATTACAACACTGTGCAGTTTTATTTTTAAGAAAAATAGATGTAAAAGTTTTAAATTTCACAACATTTTGTGAATTTATTTTGTTCATTTATAACACTAACAGCTGGCATATATCTGCCAGCTGTAACTACAGGGGGTTATTGAACTATCACCTCTTGCTGGTGTCATGAGACAGATTGGGGCTAGCTGGCTAGCATGCTAACTTCAGTAGACACCTCTGCAACACAGTACATAGACATCTTTGACATAACGTATCAGTGTTGTTTCTTCACACTATGTTGATAATGTTCGTTGATTTTTTGAATGGTTTAAACCAAAAACTCTGGCCATATCTTACAAGTTGCTCCTTTGGTGAAATTGGTGCTTTCAGCTTTCCACATAACTCTACCAAAAAACTATTCTAAAATGTATTTTTATTTTGAATGCCTGAGAGGCATGACAACACACCGCAGAAAATACAACTTGGAACAAAAATGTGTTAGACTCACTGTCACTGTTGCCTCTCCTTTTCCCGTGGCAGTCACTGTCACATCTTGGTTTATTTCGTTGGACTTTAAAATGTGAATGTAAACACATACACATACACGCACGCGCACACACACACACACACACACAAAACAGCGCCAGGTGCTTAATTAGAAACTTGCTTCCAGTAAATACAGAAATTAAAAATAATTATGACTTGAGGGTACATTTGGATTGTGGAGTCTCACGGCTGCCCAATGTTTTGGATTGAGACAGAGAGATAATGTAAGAACTGAAAAAAACAGTTATTGATGATTTTGCATGGAATTGTATGACGTTTTTTTTAGTGCGTTTTTCTCCGACACACCTGTGGATTTGCAGAAGAAACTGTGTAGAATGATTAATGCACCAAATTTGATGTGCTGTGTGGGTATTGTGCGACAACGACTACTGCTGGTTGCAGAAAATTTAACACGTGGATCTGTCATGCACAACTGCGTCTTGACCGCGCATGTTCGGCCAATTAGAGAAGAAAGATGAAAGGAAACCAGCTGACTTCAGATGGCTGTAAAGTGAGTCACCAGTTTAAAGGGAAGTTCCTTAGTAAAGGCTGCTAGCTGTTGTGGATGACAGATGCTGGTCAGTGAGTGGCCGAAAAATAAAAGTGAAACAGACAACCAAAACATACATTTGTAGTCTATGAGATTTTACAGACGTGAAACGTGGACATTATTGCAGCAGCAAGGAACATGCTACTTCTCTTCCACTTAGCTGCCTTCATGAAAATAGAGCTATATGTTGTGTAGTTTTCCTCTATAATTTGATCTCCTCATGTGAGAGCTATGTGTCCAATAACTCATTTTCATATTCTTCTGCTCCCTAGTGGCCATTAATGCAGCTGTAATGTGTGATTTCACCTTAGCTGTTCTGGTGGTATAGTGGTTGTCTCTGTTGAAGTTGAACTTTTCAGAATTTGCCCTTCCTTGAATCTTAATGTCCACATTCACATCATACTCCTCTTCATTAGCACCAATCCAGTACTCAGCTATTGCCTGGTACACCATTATAGTAGCCTGGCAAGAGAAATAAAGGCAATGAGAGAGAGACAGCAAGACTCACAAAATCGACTGGTAACTTAAGCTCCAGAATAATTTACAAAAATAAGTCTTCACTAAAAAAAAAAGAACTGACTATAGATACATAAATGCATAAATATAGTGTAACATTAACTGCAACAGAGAGTGAGAGAGAGACTCTTACTTGAGTTGATCCATAGCCTCCGCCATCTATCTGCTGTTGGTTGAACCATCGGACAACAAGTCTGGCATTCTCAAAATCCTTTAATAATGAAAAATCAAGAAAAGGATTGAAATCTCTGTGGTTGACAGTTAATTCAGTTGTATTAACTACTATCGATTACTATTAATTGAAAGTCCTATTAATTTCTCCCTTTACATTTCCAAAGTATTCTGAAATATTGTTTATTTATTTAGGTAATGTCACATACTTCTGTGCACCAATCAGAAGGTAGCAATACCTGTCAATCAAATCTGTTCAAACCATATCCACGCAGTACTGATGAAGCAGATCAGCTGAGTTTGATCTCTATCTCTCTAACAAAAGAGAAAGAGTACCTGCCTGGTATGGGGACACCAGGGCCCTCTTCTGGAGCCAGACTAAGGAGGGGAGCCCACCTGCAAGTGTCTGGTGGCCGGGCCTTAGCCCATGGAGCTCAGCTAGGTTCAGCCCAAAGAAAAAACATCTGAGCAGTCACTGGAGTGATTTGCAGCCGTGTGTGAAGTGGTTTTGATGAGGGTCAGCACCTCCAAGTTCAAGGCCATGGTTTTCTGCCGAAAAACGGTGGATTGACCCCTCTGGTTGGGGAGTGAGCTCCTACCCCAAGCTAAGGAGTTTAAGCATCTTGTGGTCTTGTTAACAAGTGACAGGAAGATGGAGCGTGCGATGGACAGGTGGTTTGGTGCGGCATCATCAGCGCTGCAGGCGTTGTGCCAGATCATCATGGTGTCGAGGGATATTGATTTACCAGTCCACCTATCTTCCAACCCTCACTTATGATCATGAGCTGTGGGTCCGAATGAAGGTAATCGCAGATACAAGCAACAGCAATGAGTTTCCTCCGTAGGGTGGCTGGGCCAATTCTTGCACGTCGAAAGGAGGCAGCTGAGGTTGGTTTGGCATCTGATTAGGATGCCTTCTCTTTGGAGGCTTTCCGGGTACGTCCAACTGGGACCCCAGGGCAGAACCAGTACTCGCTGGAGGGATTATATGTCTTATCTGGCATGGGGAAGCCTCAGGATCCCCCAGGAGGAGCCGGGGCAATGGACGTCTGGTATACCCTGCTAAGCCTACTGCCACTGCTACATCTTATCTTTGAACACGATGTGTGTGGCTGAATCCATAATCACGGTCACACCTTAACTCTTGTTTTTAACCAAGGTATGAGAATATCAGTTGTGGAATTATTGAGCATGACTGTATGGGTTCTTACCTCACTCTTCATACACTCGCTTCTTTAACTAGCAAGGCACCTCAACGTTCTCTCCAGTAATCATAGCCTAGACATGCGTACTTTTTCTCAGACAATGAATGGTTTTGGTCTGTTCCTCCACACTAGATGTTTTTATTGGCAAATAAAGTGTTTTTTTTGTCATCAATCATCGATACCCTCACTGATGTAGCATGAAGGATGGCTCTACTGCACTGTATGTTTTTCACAGCATGACATGCCGATCAAATACAAATTGTGCACACATGGGATGTGTCTTACCTTGTCCTTGACCAAAGCCAGAAGAGCATAAGCTGTGGCCTCCAGTGTGAAAAGCTGCCTGTCACCTACAGGCCAGTGAGTAAACCCT
The DNA here is from genome assembly GCF_040436345.1 of Pagrus major. Lineage (NCBI taxonomy): Eukaryota > Metazoa > Chordata > Actinopteri > Spariformes > Sparidae > Pagrus > Pagrus major. Next base: position 25,730,154 of record NC_133215.1, on the reverse strand, counting down.
GAAGCAGACATTAAAATACTTCTTCAAAATCTTCATCCACATTGACAGCTCACAAAACAAACAAATTCAGAAGAACAAGCTTAACAAACAACAATATTATTAACAAAAATAATAAAAATAAATAAATACAAAATAATAAACAAATAATAAACAAATCACTTGAAAAAGTTTTAGCTTTAGCTTTAGCACACACACACACACACACACACACAATGAGTAATCAGTTGGTGTGGGTATGGTAAGCATTAGGCTGCACCTGTGTATGAGGAAAAAGTTACTATCCGAATCTATAGACTTTATTGTTTCTCAGTATGTTAAAGAATATTGTCTTGTGACAAAACCTGATGAGCGAAACTTGAGGAGGATATCTTGGTTTAGTTTGTCTTCATTTGCCAGGGCGTAGGATGTCATCGCAGCAGCATATGAGTTGGTGAGGCCGTGCAGACGTCCTTCCAGGTATGATACTGCTATGTTTATACTTTCTGTCAAATTCTGGACAGATGGAAAAGACATACAGATATTAAGTAACAAAAGTACAGATAGCCATATCAAGTGGCAGACCATCACCATCTTCCTTTGAGCATTCACACAGAAATGCATGATAACAGATCCTCCTGTTTGCTCCTTGTTTTGAAGCAAAACAAAGCTTGACTTCCTAGATATGAAAATACCCGGATCTTCCGTGTTGTGTGGCCAATAGAGCGTGTTTAGCACCTGGCTAACTGGAATGGGGATAAAATAATTTAATTGTGCGGCTCTTCTAGACTTTCCAGATTTAATTGGACCGAATTATGACAGTCAAATGAATAGTTTCATGGGGTTGTGATGCTCAAGAAAAAGTATTGACCATTTTTACAGACACTTCTTTCAAAATGTAAGCTTAAAACTTAAAAACTGGCTTCAAAGCCTGGCGCTCTTCCGGGGGCTTGTGTCTGATGGGGATTGCTGACTGCAAAAGTGAAAATGAAGACGATGCTTACAGCTGCTGCGAGTAGAAATCAGTACATAGATAAATAAAGAGGGGAGAGAACAATACACTGTATGGAGGTAAGGTACTCACGCTAATAGTGGAATTACATATAGTGCGTGACTCCTGCATGGCAATGAGGCAGAAGGCTGTCATGGAGGCGTCTGAATCTGTACCACGCACATCACCCTACACAAGAACGCACAGAAACAGGTTAGTACAATCATATCATTACAGTCAACAGAATTAAACATCATACACAGGGATAGTCAAAAAGATACAGTGCATATGGCCCTAAGATGAAGAATTGATGTCACTCTGTGCACGCACAATCATCTCTCCATGGATAATCGTTCCAACTTCTCTGAATGAGCCATCAGGTTTCTGTGTATTGGAAATCAGAAACTTGACAGCGTCACAGATGGTGTTGTTTTGCACTGCCACCAGATTGGTGGCCATGGCAAACACCTTGGTGACATAAGCTGTCAGCCTTTGAAAGGAGAGGAGAGGAGAGGAGAGGAGAGGAGAGGAGAGGAGAGGAGAGGAGAGGAGAGGAGAGGAGAGGAGAGGAGAGGAGAGCTTTTAATTTGCTTTGGTTAAATAACACGTACATGAACTATATCTGATATCCTAGCAACTTCTCAGAATCTAATTTAAGTCAGGATGTGCCTGATATTTGAACACAAGTTCAATCTTGTTTTGATGCCTCACCAGGTGCTGCTTTTATGCTCCGGGAATACAGCAAAAGACCCATCACCTTTACGGAAAGCAAGCTCGTTCTGGTAGCCTGGACATGAACAAAACACACAACCATTTCACTGACTGTCCTTCACCTCTTAACTGCATCATGTCCACCGGATGCCGGTTTGAGTGACTGGTCTCCTCAGTTTAGATATATTTCTGGGTTCTGTGCTAATAATTACATCTGTGTGAGCCTACCAGTCTTGATGTGTTGAAGGGCTTCTTCACGTTTTTTAAAGCCCACAGCTTCCCACTGATTGGTTTTGTCTAAATACATGGTTGCAATGACAGGTAGAGTCATGCTGATCATGTTCTGCTCTCCACAGCCTGAGGGCTGTTTGATCAGAGTACCCATTGATTTCCCACTGATGGCGTTCTCCACCAGTGCACCTATCTGCTCTCTTCCTGTGTGGATACATAGGAACAATGCAGAGGTCCCCCCAACCAGGTTAGCTGATCCATTTAAGGCAGCATTACAGTTAACAATACAATTTATTCTGCAGGCATTGTATCAGATAATATGTCTAAATACAACATGATATCTCACCTGTCAAAGATATGTCTGTCCTAGTAGCTGCGTCTGAAACCAAATCTTTCGTTGGAATTTGACTGTTCAGAATCACCTCTTGTTTGCCATCTAGAGGAAGAAACAGTTGACAAGTTGGAGTGTTGCCAAATTAAAACAACAGATATTAAACATTTTCTGTGTTCACTGCAGTTACTTTGATAACAAACTCACCTACACCACTCTTTGCAGGGTCAAGGGTTATACTATTTACAGATTTTATCAGCATGCCTGCAGGCTGGAAAAGCAACAATTACAGTCTTATTTTCAAGCAAACCATTTACAACATTGCATTCTTGTGTCTTTTATGTTTATATTGCAACAGGAGAACAGTAAAATGTGGTATGCCAATCTCCTGACCCACCACGTGGCTCTGTTTCTCTTACCACCACCCGCAGCATCTTCCTGATTCCATCGCTGAGCCCCAAGTCTCTCACAGCTGCTTTGACCTCAATGGGGATTTCTCGGTCTTTCATGGGAATGATGATGAAGGGTACAGATCGTGTAGTATGGGGACCAACTTTGACCTCCTGACGATACCTCCGACGCTTAGAGGCTGCACTGCACACATGCTCCGCCTCAAGTAGATCCACACGCACCTTGAAAAACGAGACAGTGATGAAGAAAAAGTTTATGTATTTGAGTTTGAATGCAGACAAAGACCTCTTCACAGATCAGATAAGACTCTAATTAAATATGATGAGATTTATGAGGGTCCAGATATAATCCAGATATTATCCATTAGCACTTTCAGTTTCCTCCCCCAACAAATTCCCTAATCAGGGCCAAGCTATGAGGCACCTGAGTGCCATTGTTCTGCCTCTGCTTCCTGCTCTCTGTCCCCGCTGAAATGTGTATTATAGTGGACTGTCTTTGTTTGAAGCAGCTGTCCATGTGAGGAATCCCTGTTTGCCCCTTACCGGAGTGCTTTCTGTGTTTATGTCTGGTGCCATAAGTGGTGAGTAGGCTTAGTTTTTTAAATGTATTTTAACATGCAGTGAGCCTAGCTAATTTTAGTTTCCCCTTTTTTCAGGTTCACCTGCACAATAACCACTGCTGTTTTGTCAGCATTTTTCCCTCTGGTTTAGTTTTGTGTAATTTGTTAAAACCAACTGGGTTACCTTACTTTACTTTGTTACCTTGTTTATTTGATTACTTGTTGTTTTCTGATCATTTGTTTAGTTATTTTCCTAAGCAGAGTGCCATATTGTTGGGAGGCTAGGCACCCGTGGTGAGGTCCCTTCACTTTTTGCATGTGAGTAAACACACGGGTATACAACACTGTTGACTGCACCATTTTGCTGTGAGGTTTGCTGTGCTGTGCTGCACTAAAGGTGAGTAGTGGTAGCACCCCTGGACACTGCCTCTGTGTAGTCTGCCCTCAACATATGGCCTCAGCTTAGTTTTCTTTTTTAATAGTCGTGGTTGGACTGAATTTTAATACATTTTTAAGATTCTTTTTAATATTTCATTTAAAGGCCTTTTTAAAAGAGAATTGTGATCAAGTAATCCTATTCACCGTACTGATTTTTAAGAGTTTCATTTGCTCATTAACCCTTTCTTTTCTCTCTCAGCAGTTCCAACCCCTGCCTGTTTACGTTGATTATTTTGATTATTGTTTAAAATAAAACCTTTAATTTACTTTATAACTCACGTCTCTGCCTATTCAGTAATGAGCCTGTGTGTCCTATTCTATTTCCCAACCAATATCCGAGGTTCAAATATTTCTTGGGGTTGCAAGTCCCCAGGTGGCGTTGTTCGGCTTCCCCCTGAATTTTCCCCCCTTAGTGCATCTCGCCACATGATGATAAAACATCTTTTATAAATATAAACATTCATCACAGTTTACCAGTAATATTTTGGGTGTGCTCATTTTATGCTCTATCTCCAAATAAAGTGGTTGCTCATCTGGCACAACAACCCAACAGCCTGTGTCACTGTCTTGTCTGACCAGTGGTGTTTATTGGACCAGTCTCTATCCATGTTGCCGCATTAGCACTTTTGTCGTCTTTTTAGCCACCTGCAGTATGTGACTGTCAGTTCAACATGTACTGTTGCTTTTGCCCTGATTTGGTAGGCCCAATCATGAGAAAATCTGGGTCTGGTTGACTTGCCAAATGTGTGAATAAGCACTGTTGGGAACTTCAGATTGGGGTGTCCTTTCACAGGGCTTTTCCATACACATGTGCTGGCTTAGCTTGACTCACTCTGAACTGGCAAGTCAGCCAAGTGCATTTCCCTTTGCATTTCCATTAGAACAGGGACTGATGACACGCTTGTCTTGAGTGGTGGTCAAAGGAACGGCTGGAAATACTCTTCCTCCCTGCAGTATTATCAAAGAATAGCCGCTAACAAAGCTCATCTACTTCGGTGCACAACATGTTTAATATCTTATTGTAAATTCTTCAAAATAAAAGTCCACTGTTTTAACAGCTTTTAGGAAATTCAGGAAATGTTTCTCTGGTTCCCAGCAGGAACTAATAACGACCCCTGAAACAGCTGAGAACGAACATTAAGAAACAGTACAACAAAGTATGAACAGGGACGCAGGAGAGAAACTAAACTTCAAACCACAGAGATTCGGTCAGAAGCTACAACAGCTACTGAGAGCTGAACACAGAGTTTCCTGCAACGAAAGGAAGGAAGAGACAGGGGTCATCACGGGTTGGAGGTGGGGGCGGGCCCTTCTCTGAAAAGAGACCATCCTGAATGCATCTCGGCCCAATTTGGTGCAGGAAAAACTGGTGGTGCAAAGCAGCTCGGTTTGAATCTGTGGCGCCAAATGTGCCAGTGGAAAAACCCCATAAGTGTGATGAGATTGGCAGTACTAACAACTGTTTGAAATTACTGGGAGTCATTTTAAACTGTTTTAGTTTAAAATGTAGCATAATTAACAACTAAAAGCACTGAATACATGGCTGCTGTCCTCCCTTTGTATTAAACTCAATAGCTAAACTACATTAACTATGCTAAGTTGTAAACGTTCTGTCCTGAAATATCGGAGAAGAATAGCTCAGACTTACAGTGATCTCGTCACTGTTGTAGTTGTGAAGGATTGCCTTCACTTCTAGCTGCTCTCCTCGGACAGCAGAATACGGCAGCCTGAGATCAATGAAGAAGTCTTTCCGCACAATTACCTCCAACGGATCGGCCACACAGATACCTTGAAGACGAGGGGAGAATCAAACAAGGGATAAAACTGATAGAAACAAAAAGAAGGGGTGATGATTTTAGGGTAACAGTCTCACCATGACTTCTTGAAAGGCTGATGCCAATGAACTGCCAGGTTGTGATGGAGTCCTTCAAAGGGAATGATATCGAATTTGATAGGCGACTGAAACGCACAAGAAAAGCAGTGATAAAACAATATTTAAGTTTAAGTGGTGCCATTAATGAAGTTTATAGTCAACCAACTCACATGGAACAGATTGTGTAAATGTGAAATACTAAATGAACAGCAGCAGCATGGGCCAGTTTAGCTTTCAGGTGAGCGGTGTGCAGTGATGTAAGGTACTTTTACTTTGCTCGTAGTATTTCCATTTTCTGATACTTTGTACTTCCACGCCACTACAATTTGGAAGCAAATATTGTACTTTGTATTGTACTCACTACATTTATTTGATTACTTTGATAACTTCAGCTGCAAGTTACTTTTCAGGTTACATAAATTAATTAATTTTGTCGGCAATCAGATTAAAACAAAACAAAAACAAAACACATTCTGTTATCAGAGAATGCCGAATATCAGAATTGAAATGTCTAAAAATGACTAGGTCTTTGCGATACATTTTGATGAATTACATTATCCCAAATGTTTCCAACAATGTTGAAACTCAAGGTTAATTAAGGTAACGCTTCCTTAGGTCGCCATCACTACCTTAGGAAAGTTAGGAAAGTCAGTTAACTCAACATGAATAAACCTAAAAACCTAAAACTTGTGTGTGACCATTTGTGACTGAGTCTTTTCCCCTCTCCCCTCTGAAAGGTTACGTTCATGAAGTAAAATACATTTCTCCTCCAGCTCCAGTCAACATTACAGTAACGTGACATAAACACCGACAACAGAGGTCTCCTCAGCAGATCACTGCTGCAGTCCAGTTGATAAACAGGGGTGTAGATAAATCCATTTTTTAATCCCAAAAGTTTAAAAGTAAACTCAGTGAATGGCTCCAGATCATAGCAGAATCTGATGTGACCGTTAATTCCTCAGGTCTGACTTAGTTCTCAACACTCTAGCTGAGTCTGAGCTGCTGAGCAGCGGCTCCTCCCCACATAACACTCTTTTACTCAAGTACTATCTGTATGGGTGGCTTTCACTTTTAGCAAAGTAATCTTTTAACGCGATACCTTTACTTTTACTCAAGTACGACTTTTGGGTACTTTTTACACCAACACTTGCAGTGTGGTAGTAGAAAAAGCAGAGCACTGCCTTGAAGGGTATGTTGATATGTTTCGCTGAGAGGAGAATGCCATGTGAGTATAGCGAGAGATTGAAGTTGGCTGCCTGAACTCGCTCACAGGCATCACTACAGTCACAATGTATTTATTGTGTGTGTATTTCAGTAGACTCACCAGTTTAGTGTTTGGCAAGCACCCAGTGTGATATCTGTCCACTGCCAACTTTCAGGAAACTGGCTGCGAGTACTAATGTCATTGCTATCCATGTAATTGTCATCCTCCTCACCTAAAACGTCATATAAGACATGAATATGTTTCAACTGAATGGCAATTTCCTGACCATTGAATAATCAATGCTGCCCTCCCCCCCATCCTTTATCCCCATGTCTTACTGCGTGCCAGTAGGAGGTTGTCTTGCTTCATCTCAGCTCTCTGGACTTCCAGCTGCTCGCAGCAGTGCAGGAAGGCCTTGACGCAGGCTGGATCGTCCACAATGTACTTGCTACGCCTCTCACAGCTGTATGAGAGAGGGATGTCCCTCATGCCATCCAAACAACACTCGCGTAGTTTTTTTTCTTGATAATCACTCACTTGAAAGGAGAGAGGGTTGCGAGGGAGGTGAAGGGAGAGATTAAGATGATGTCAATGATGTAATGTGATTTTTTTGTAGCTGCAAATGCAAAGCATTTTCACAATGAGTTTTTCAAATAGAAAAAGAAATAGAGATGGAAATGGTCACTAGGATATGGTTGAATGCTAATGATAGCCAATGGGTTATCAAACAGTTGTTTTACCTTCATGGACAATTGTTCAGCCGGATTGTTAACTATGATATGCCTTTTCAGATTACATTTAAATATTACCATGTTTTTCTTACCTAAGCTGGTCCTGACGTCCAGTATGGTGTTGGCTCGTTTCCTCCTTCTGGGAGCTGGACAGTTCAATTCTGGAAATGCAAAACAAACTGGCTCATAAAGAACCCAACATTTTTAAACCTAGAGCTGAGTTATGTGTGGCACCACAGATGTGATTCTGTTAAAGGTCATATAAATAATATTTTTATGTAGACAAATCTTTAAAAAAAAATATTACATCTACATAAAGGTTGTAGAAAGCTGCAGAAAACACGTATATCTTTTCCTTTAAAATGTTGTTACGATTGTGAATCAATAGTTTTAAAATGTTGGTCGTGTCCAAAATGATTGTTTTGTTTATTTCTGTGTAACAATTCTGATTGGGTGGTTCCAGCTTCTAACAAGGTTTGTGAGCCAATAGTATAACGCTGTTGGTGTCATGTGGTATCTGGTATGATAATTACCTTGTTGGAGTGGGCCTTATACAAGTGAGGCAGTGTGGAAAAAAGAGAAAAGAAACAAATCTGCTTGTTGCCCATCAGAAAAGTGAATTAACTACTACCTCATAAATAACTGTAATATAAGACAGGACAGTTTTGTGGTTTCTGGTGCTGAAGAATGAGAGCCTACATCGTGTGGCTATGGATTGCAGGCCAGGAGAGAAATGGTGCTGTCACGGACCAGGGGCCTGATTAACATTTGTTACTTTATTCTGCTCAGCAATCTGCTGTTGTAAGAGAGTTGTAAGATTTGTGGCTTTAGAAAGAGACGCCCAGATTTTGGGGCAGCTGTAGCTCAGGAGGTAGAGCAGGTGATCAGAAGGTTGCTGGTCCCTGGCTCCCCCAGCTGCATGCTCCTGATGAGCAGTTGGCACTTTGCATGACAGCCTCTGCCATGTGAATGTGACAAGTGTTGTAAAGCACTTTGAGCGGTCTGTAGACTGGAAAAGCACTATAGAAATGCAAGTCCATTTACCCCGATGAAAATATCACAGAACAAAAGAGTATTTTTCAAAAACATATATGTTTTTGTGTCTCACTTTAAGTTGTTAGTTACTGCTCACAATGCACTCAAAACCTGATGCTGTGAGTCCACAGGCAGACTGTATAAAAGGACACAGTTATGGGGCCAGTCCAGCCATTTTTTGACTCATAGGAACTAGCTATAATTACAGACATTTTTCTTTCAGTATGACAGCTGTCAAAATTCCCCTCTGTGCTTCATTAAAGCTGTCCACACAGCACTGCAATCGAGTTATATTTGTCTTGAGCTTTGTAATCAAGTTATATTTTCTTAAAGTAGAGCTAATAATTTTAACAAATGCCTAAAATGAGCACTGTACATTGTAAAATGAAGAAAAAAATGGACACAAATATATTAAAATAAATATTGAATCATAACATTTGCTCAGGACAGCCATAGGTCACCTGCACCCAAGTATAAAAATGACAGAGAGCATCTGGGATTTGGAGTCATCAAAGAAACTTCTGCACAGATTAACAGAAACCTGATAATGTTAGATGACATTAGACAGACCAGAAGTCTAATAAAGTGAATCTTTAAATCATAAAACATTAAAATGTTATGTTCTATAATGAAAGATCAATCCCTCAGGGGTGCTGTTGGATTCCTTTCCTAGGGCACCAGAATATGCAGAGAAGGCTAGTTAATGAGAAAAATTGTTAAATAGCAGTTACTTGCTAAAGAAGAAATAAATAAAACTGCAGACTGTGTGATCTCTTCAAAACACGACAAGACAGCATTTAACAGTAAATATAATACATATCTGGAATCATACTTTGTTGGGAGAGGGAAAGGAATGACAGCTTTACCTAGTCTGTACGGAGTCCCAGGAGCCTTGTTGGACTCAAACAACAGCCCAGCATCGTAAAACACACTCATGCTGTCTTTCCCTCCACCAGGTGTGCAGCCTGTGTCGTACTTCTCCACTAGATCCCATACCTGAGCAGGGTGGAAATCATACACAAACAGTAAAAGACCTATTCTGATATATTGTGAAGAAGATATACTTGCACAATTGCAATGGGACACACTTCCTCATTGCTCTTTATATTATATCTTGAGATGTATGTGCAAGTAAATCATCAATCATTCAAATTATTACCAAAGTTGAAGCCGAATGAACCGACTGTCCTCAAACATATCTTATGAATAAAACTCTGACCTTGATGCAGAATTAGGGGCTGAAATAACAATCAGGATTCTCAAAGCCTGGATCCAGTATCTGCATAGGTTCAGTGTCACCTCAGATATACTGTATGGCTTTCTCACAATAAGAGGAGGGTAACACCCTGCTGAAAAAATGAACCACCCAAGAGGACTCGCTGATCTCCAAGATGGAAGATGAGTAATTGTTACAAACCCAGACTCAACTAGGTTGAGTTTCAAGGATGCAAAATTAATGATACAAAAAGTATTTTTATTTACTTTTTGCATCATTGATATTCTGATTGCGAGATCATCATTTAATAGAATTATTATGTTATATTTTGGACACTGGAAGTTATCTAATAGGCTAAATTAAATTTAAATTATGTAACATATCAAATTATCAGCCTCATATGTGACTGAATGGAAATGATGAAAAAATGATGCACAGAAATGACCTTAAGTGATGTGTTGCTCTCTGACAGACTCTCTCTCCGACTTTAATCATATCCATAATAAAAGTCAACGAGGCACTCTGTAGTTTTGAAGAAGAAATTCAAACTTTGAAGCTCGAAAGATGGCAGGGTCCGGCAAATATACACAAAGTAAAACAGTATGAAACTGTTGATGAAGGTTCTCAGTCATCCAGGTCATGGTAAATCTAAGTGCTGTATCGTAGGCAGCTGGACTCTGGACCGGACTCTCATCCAAGAGGCTTCTTCAGATCTGATTTGCTGGAGGGGAGCTGCAGGCTTTTTAAACTCTGTGTGAGAGTGTCCTTACAGAGTTGTTAAGGACACGTGTGAGCTCTGAGTTTCAGAGTCGTTAGGGCTACTTGTGGGTCGTTGACCCAACCGGCCTTCATGTGGGTTTCTAAGGCTAGGTGAGCCCAGGTGTGAATGGTTGTCTGGGGAGAGAGAACTCAGTACTGCAGTGTAGGTGGGTGAAATTTTTTTTAGAATAAATAAAGAAACATTAAAACAAAAAAGGCATTTTAAACTTTAATCGGATCTCTGTCTTCACTCCCGTATGAAACTCCAGTGTTGTTGTGATGTATCAGATAAGACCGATCAGTCGGGGGGCATGTTGGCCGGTAAAAAGACATTTGTGAAGGCTGCTCATGTTCTCCTTGATCATCGCAGCTCAGAGATCCGTCCTCGCTCCTCTGAGCACTAATAAGAGCTCTGCAAGATGGCGGGCCAGAGCAAGTGAAGATCGAGGATCGAGGAATTGTCAAATAAGGGGACTGGGATGTACCCATGGAGACAGACAACCACTCACACTCAGTCACTTCAGATAGATTTCATTGGCAGTGGTGGCATGTTCCCATGCTACATCACGACATCATTGATTAAGAGACCCCTACCAGCATAAATTACACACAGGATATTGATATTAACTGTATTTTTGTATTAATTTCTTTCTGGGTGGAATTCCCAGATGGTATACTTTATACTTGTATTCACCCCATCTCCCTATGGCTCTCCAGCACAATGCACTTTTAAATAACAAACTTAATTACATCATTTCGCACAAACTTGCACATATTGTAGATCAGGTGCAGTATCTTCTAAAGAGCGTAGTACTTTGTACATCAAAATATTGAACAGTGAATAGTTTACTGCAAGTAATATAGGTTTTAAATGTCAGAATAACGGAATAAAGAAATTGCCTTTTTTTGTGTGAGGCGGTGCTTGTTGTTTAGGACGTAGACGCCTTTGTCAACCGCCACCAGTCCCACGATGGCCTCTGGGTCTCCTGTGATCTTCAGATGAAACATACTGCCAGGCTTATAAGAGTTAGCAGGTTTGGTTGGTTCCAACTTCAACTAAAGGAGATTTAGCAGGACAAATATGCACGTTTGTATTTGTTAAAACAACTGGATAAAAAACACATATGCATACTTGCATTTGCACCTTGAAAAATACAATTAACTATCAGTTTGTGTGTGGGTGTCTTGTTTACCCGATTCAAATTTGCTACATCAGTGTTGTGTGTCTCACCGAGCCCATGCAGGAGTCCTCAACATCCACCCAAACAGAGTCTGATACCACTTCATTGTCATTTGTAAAGTAGTAGGCTATGATGCGGAACGATGGCAGCATTTCTTTGCTAATGATGACTACCATGGATGTCAGCGCTCTTGTCTCATATCGGCCAAATTTCAAAAGTTGACCTCTGCCCAGGATCTAGTGACACAGATTTACACATTAGCATTTATCCAACATGCATGTACTGTATATGCTAAACATGTTGTGTGAAGCAGCACAAATACTCAAATCTCCACAAACGCACACACATAAACCAGCATTTTAAAAAATCTCTTACCAAGTACGTAATGTGGCCATCTGCATTTTGGTGCTGGTTGAGGGTGATGCTGATTTTAAGATTGTCTCCTACTTTTGCCTCAGCTGTATCCACCCCTGCAATAATTAATTGCAAATTTAGTTCTAGCTAAACAAGGGATCCTATGTATGGTAGTTAGGTAGAACTTCCACTGTCATCACTGTCAAAACAGTCACCATGTTTCCATCTGATATGATTTCAGGTTCTTCCTCACCTATGTGTAGGTAACTTCTGCTTTTGCTGGTATATGGGTGAGCTGTCATTGTGGCTGATGCTTGGCTGACACCGGGAACGTTGGTCTTTGCCTACAATTAAACCCACGGTTAACATACACATTTTGTATACCATTTATGATGTATATAAAGTGATGTACTGTACATGCAGAATATCTATTCTTTCCTTGAGAGTTCAATGTGGTGCAACTTATCAATAGCGCAATCAAGGGAAAAAGAAATCATTTGAAAATACATATGCAACATTAAAAAAAGCTGCAAATAAATAAAACACAATTAAGTACATTTAGTATATTACATAAAGAAATGAGCTGCAAATGCAAAGAACCAAGAAAACAGACAAATGTAATGCAAAACAAAATTAAAATGTCTTTAAAAAACGCTGAAAAATATGTCAACCACATGTCAGTGATGTTTTAACATTTAGTTCAGATGATTACACTATTAAAGATCCCATATCATACTTTTATTTTAGTTACCTACTAGAAAATGTGTGCATGCTTAAATGCTCAAAAAACACATTATTTTCCTCAAATTGTCCATTGCTGTAGCACCTTCTTTTTGAACACTGTTTTGGTGCCTGTCTCTTTAAGGCCCCCTCCCCCGAAAAGCCTGGTCTTCTCTGATTGGTCAGCTCACACAGGCCTGAGCCGGCACCACCCACTGTGGCAAACCTTTGTAATTGCCATTAGAGTACTGTACCGGCCATTGTGAGGATTTTCTTTGTCCACTGGCAGTATTTTGAGAAAATTTGTCCATTAAGTGTAGGCTTTTCTTTGCTAAACCTGGCTTTAATGCAAAACTTTCTTGAAAAAATACAAAAAATACAAAAAATAACAATTTCAGACACTCACAGTAATTTTCAGTGGTTCAGCTGTTCTGTTTGTATTGATGGGAAGCCGAGCGATGCCATTGGCTGCAGTGAGGCCCCGTGCTTTTCCTGGATCCAACACCACCTCAACACCTTGCGCCGGAGAGCCGTCAGGATTCACAACTTCAATCTTCCATCCAAGAAACAGAAACAGTGAAAAAGAAGACACCCAACTACACCAGAACATATGTTAATATATATGATAATGTAATCCTATTCTGTCTGTAAGCTGTAGTAGCTGTGCAGCAAAAAATTAACACATGAACACTTTTCAAGTATTAACAGTTATTAAAATGATCTTTGGCACTGATGTAAGATGTGTATGTGTTATCCTAAAAAAAAATAAAAATAGATATTTAATGATTATGCATATTTTTTTTAATGTGCGAGTAAATGTGTACTTTACCACAACATTAAAGGGCGTATCTGGTTTGAAATATTTGGGCGATTTCTTGAAGTTGATGGTATAAGGTGATGTGACAATCTGGATCCCTCTCAACTCTGCCTCTACCATTTCACCACCTACACACACACACACACAAATTATTATACTGTAAAAACATTTTTATATTTGCTCTGTATTAAAGGCACCACTGGTTGTTTATCACTTTAAAATAGGAGTACTAATCCATTTTTTTAATTTGGTTTTCTATCAGGGAAATACAGGATAACATTTCAGGTCAATATTTTTTTTGCAATTTTACTGTTAACCATTTTTTGTAGCTATTATCATTCACTTGGTCCTATTTAAATGTAATTTTAATTTGGCAGCCTAAAAGTCTGTATATATTGGTTATTTTATTCATGCTTCATGGTAGTTATTTGGTGTTGCTGTCAATATGTTGGTGCCTGGTGTTTTATTTATTAAACACCAGTTCAGCTCGGAGAAGAAATTACATCTCCTCATCTTCATTCGTTTGTCCTGACCGATACACCATCCTGTTTACTGTCAAAACCTCACAAAAAACCTCTCCCTGGTTTCGCTGATTTCCAACAATATAATAAAACAGTAATGACAGATGCACAATGTACATATCCAGATACAATGTCTTTGTTTTCTTTCTCTCTTATTTGGGAAATTTGACACACTCATTATATCTTACTTGAGCCTGCTAAATCAGAAATTCACAAATTCAGAAACGGCACCCTGACGTTTGACCACACACGTACACAAACACTCATTGTCTCTTTCTTACCGCTCTCCGTCAGCACACTGACAGCTACATATATGGAGTTCCCCACCAGGTCAGTTATGTTTTGGAAGGTTTGTGTGATGTGCTCTCTCTGCAGTTTGACTTTCCCCACACCTTTGTTGATCTAATGTGACATAAAGTAAAAATGCATCTTGAAGCACACTAAGTGTGGCAGTTGCTAACTACTTAGCTAAATGTCAGAAATATGTCTGAAGTTACTGAGATGCAGCAAGCGTGTTAGTATGGGCTCACCGACACTCTCTGAAGAGAATTTGGAAAGCTCTTCTTTTGATCCTGATAGATAACCCCAAATACCACGTAGGCAGTCCCATCCACATCTTCATCGAACAGATACCTAAAACCACAAGAAAGGTGTTTATAGAAAGTGTCCTATGATGTAACGCAGGACAATCAAAAAGCAAATGATCTCAACCAGTTGTTCTCAACCTTTTTGGGCCAATGTCCCCGTATCCGTACACTGCTTGCACAATGAACTGCACCTCTGTTTACTTCCCGTGTCAACTCTACAGTAACATTACGTACACCTCCAACCTCAGTGATCACAGTGCTTTTTCATCCTTCGGTTAGTGACTTCTCCTGTCATATTTAGCCTTGTAGATATTGTTAACTGTATTTAATGCTTGTTTTTGTATATAGTGTTTTTAAATACTTACAGATAAGAAGCTTTATAACCGCATCCTGCAATCAGTTATTAACTTCCCCACCTATCTTAAATAGAACGACTTGATTACTTCGTCTTTCGCTGAATATTTGTAAATAAAATATTTAAGCCCTGTAAAAACTCAGGGAAAACTCTGTAAACTTGTAACTTGTAAATGGAGGTCAACTCTTAGGTCAAGAGGCCCAGTAAAACCTCTGAGCAACACACTTCACGTTCTCCTACAATCACTCTACTGATCAAATCGGTCTCTAAATCCACAAAACAAAGACCGTCACATACCTAGCTTTGATGTTGATGGTGAGTTCTTTATCTTCCACGTGAAAAAACTGTCGCTCATGCGTCAGTTTCACCTCAAAACTGGGCAGCACTGAAAAATTAAATGAATTTTATTGTGCGTACAATTCAAAGCAAGTGAATGATGTATAGGTTTGAAATAACAGTTCATGAGAGGAGGGACTCACCGTATTCTTTGACCTCGAACTCTGCAGAGTAGCTCTGCTGCGGGTTGCTGTGGAACTTCGCTACCACCTTCCACACCCCAAAGCTAAAACACACAGACAATAAAACACATACTCACACACACCAAGAGAACACATTTGAACTGACAAACACATTATTAAAATATTTGCAAAACCTTGACATGTGTTTTGTGGCCATCACTTGCTTGGTAGACTCTGTTTTAGATATCCAGGTAAAAAGCCAGAAATAAGATCCTGGTTGTCCAAAAACATTTAACCAACTGTAACTATCAGACCATCGTTATTGTAGTGAAAGACACAGTACAATAAAAAAAAACATGTTTTAAAAACTAATCCTGTTTTCTGTTATCACTTGTTGTATGCCAAATGTATGTCACATTTTGAGTAAGTTTTATTTTAAAATCCCTTTCTTTTCTCATCTTTTATTATGGCTTTTCTTGAATTCTAGGGCATGTACATACATGTATCCAGTGCGATTTGGGGTATCACAATTCACACATCATGTGAGACAGCATGGATCGATGTCAAACAAACAAACAAACAAAAAACTGGGCATGACATTCCAAAATTAATTCCTGTGAAATTCCACCAACATCTGTTTCTGAACAAATCTGAAGTGAGAAATAAGACTGTGTGTGAGCACCAAGCATCGATGTTGTAAACACCTTTCCTCATCCAGCCGTAGTTCTGCGCTCTGTCGGCTTGTCAAGTACAACAGCTTGATCCGAGATGCTGCGGTGGAGACAGGTCTCTGTGGGCACAACAGTCTCTGATGTCACATTGTTTGGCCAGCCTGAGTCCCATTTTGTCCATTTCCTTATCCTGTGACCGGACATTGGCCAGGAGCAGCCTTGAACTAAGATGGATTAGCATTGCCCTTTTTCTGACTCTCTTCCTCCCCGTGGTCCAGCTGGTCAGGTTGGAGGATCGAAAGACACTGTGGTTTATGATGGCCTCAAAGTCCTCTGCTCTTTATCCAAAACAACCTCTTTCTTCTCCAATGCTACCTTCCATCAACTATAATTCAGTGGACGCTAACAAGCTTACATGTCATCCGTGCTTTGAGTTGCACATGTTCTGCTGTCACATTCGTGGGGCTCTGTAAAACTTATGTGATGTGTCGGTCGTTAGTTCAAGCCAGTGGACATTTCTTAACTAATGCTAGCTACTGTTGCTCTCGGTTAGCTGAGCGGAGAGGGGTACTGAGATGAGGCACTCGAGAATAAATGTCACATCCTTTGGACCCGAGTCGTTCTCATTCCCTCAGCATGTGAGGGGAGTCAAGCTGTCCGGTTCTCAGGCCTGCACCATTTTCTCGTTACTGGAAACCATAGGTATTCAGTATATGTTGTTGCCTGTTGGAAGGGCGTTGGGCTGTATGGCTAAGTGTTAATTGAATCCTCTCGGTGTAACACCAAATAATTTTAGCAGTACTGCCAGTGCTGTCACAATTTGTTGACTTGTTTACCTGTCATTCATGCAAAAAAGACAAATGGACCACGCAACAACATAGTGCTTTTAGCACCGTGGGTAATAATTAATCTATAAAAGAAAGAAGTTCCAAAACAAAATACTGACCTGACAATTTCACCGAGCTGGTGATGCCCAGAGTAGACCCCTGATTTCAGAGTGACTTGCTCCTGTGGTAAGGTGATGCCATCAGGAGTCTAGAAATAGGAAAAACTTAAGAGCCAATAGATAGCCATAGCCATACAAATTCATCAGGTAAACTTTCCAAAAATGATGACTTAACATTATATTCTGACTTTTTCTGGGTCTGATTTTTAATGTGTTTATATTATAAATTCTGATTTTATGACAGATAGAGTGAAATACCACAATCTCAGTGACAATAGAAGCATCGGTATTGGTTGCATGATTCCTCTCCATGGGCTCCATGCTTGGCATCATTGCAAAAACCCGGTAAAGTACTGCCAAAGAGAAAACGAGAGAGACAGAGAAACAGCACAAGCTTATACTACATTATGGCCACCATCATATTTAGAATTAAATATATCAGTTGTTTGTTAACTTGTGTAGATACATTTTTTATCCATTATCCATGTAAATACCATAAATTATGAAGGATTGAATGAATGAAAGAATAAATGAGTGTCATACGTCCCCCACAGCGAAAAGCACCAGAAAAAACTAAACTTTGGTTGGGTTTCCCTTGGCAAAAAGGAAAGTATTGTAATTTTTTTTTATTAAAATACATACAAACAGATGGGAGTCTTTTTTAGGAGAGCAATGGAGGGTCATATAATGTTTCTTTTTGTGTATTTTACTTCAGCCTTCCCTCACAAAATGTATTATGTACAAGATATAAAAACAAAGGAACAAAAACTTGAGATCGTCTGGGGATCACACCGGCCACAACGCCTGTACCATGTTGATCATCTGACCCTTTAGTATTTAGTAGTCATTACAACATTATTACACGAGCAGTAAGCTACACACCTGTAAAGTTTTGTGACTGTGTCTTGTACAGTTGTGACGCTATAACAAGTATAAGTCATCAATCGCTAGATGTAAAAAGCTATTGTTAGGCTATGAACAGACTACATGGTGAGCACATTACTTAGACGTCACCACCACCAAGCTACTTACTACACAATTACTGCACACATTGACCGCCTGTCAGGTTAGTAGATGAGTCTCTGTTGAATGTCCCTGACAACTTCTGTAGTCTCATTGAGCCACTTGTTAGCAACCACCATTTTTAAGTCAGCGCTTTAAATTTCAATTATGGGGCATTTAATTATGTATTTTATGTTGTAGAACAAAATATCTAAAGCCTGTGGTAGCCACAGACTTTATTTCAGGCATTTAAATGAAAACCCTTTAGGGCGCGCTTTTTGCACACTGGTGCCCCACCGCTTACACCGTGCCCTTTAAATGTTTGTTTGCCGCTCAAACATCCCGAGTCCGCCACTGCTGTAGGTATCCAGAACAAACAAAAATATTTTAAAGTGCATTTATATCTCGTTTCCGCCAGCTTAACATATGCAGTATACAAATGAATTGGAGACCTATTCAACTATCGCTCCAAAGTTAAATGTTTTACAGTTTTAGCAAGGGCCACAAGGGGCACATTGCAACCATTTCAAAGGGTTTATCAGACGAGATACATACTTTCTGTGGTGAAATGATGAGCAATATTTCAGATTTTCCAATGTTTCCAGTCAGCCATATAATCGGACTTTTATGTGTTGCTGTCACTCTGTTTTATTGTATGTTTAAAAGAAGGAAAGTGACAGAAAAATAGACAGAGAGGGAGAGAAAAAGACATATGCCTGAGCGGAAAGCTGTTGTCAACAGTAGATAGTATTGACGTGTGTTTTGATTCCACTGTGTTTGACTTTTGAGCAAATTAGGGAATATTGTTGAGTTTCATCAGCGGTGATGGAGGACTGGACACACCTTTACTGCTGGGGGTGTAGAGGGTCTTGTCAGTCTGGATGAAGATGTAGCCAGACTGGAAGGACACTAAGACGACTTTTTCCAGCTCTATACCAGGGAACTGAGCTTGCAGGTACACATACTGCTTCAAGTCCGGATTCTTACTGAAGTCGCCAGCAGGGATCTGAAACCGGTATGAAGAGACACAAGCAGTGTGTGAGGAGCAGAACTGGGATGTATGATGTGAATTTATAGATGTTTTTTTTAAAAAAAGATCTCATGAGACACTTTGTGTCTTCATTTTTTGTAGAAAATGAGTTACTTTGAATAAGGTGATGAATGGCAAGCTAATCTACATTACTGTAATTTGTATGAGGTCCTGGAAATTCTTCGCCGCAGTAAGGGTCTTAGATGTGAATGCCAGCCTTTTGGTTTTGGTTGGATGGTTCTTTATAGTGATTTCGACCCTGTCTCCTTCGGAGCAGTCCTGACACTCCACAAAGATGTTCTCTACTGTTCCAACTCGCAACACATTGGGGGCAGACATGACCTTCCTGCAGAGCAGTGGCGAGAGGGGCAGAGAATTCAGTCACTGAACAGACACACAATTTATTCAATTGGCAGAAACTTTTGTCCAAAGTACATGCAAACACTGTTGGACTCAGTGGTGGTGATTGACCCCATGTTAGATAAAAACGCTGTAAAAGTTTGTCTTGACTAAGAGCCCACAAGAATCAATAAAACATTTCATCAGTTACTGTTATACTCTGTTTACTGTGTCTTGATTAATGAATCACTGAGCAAACTCAACACAACATTTAGGCCAATTTACTGGCATCATTTGAAAGTAAACTGTACTTTGACTTTTGTGACGAATACTGCAAACTGGATTGCAGCTTCTCATTTTATAAAATACAGAGGAAATGGGACTGAGTTAATCTCATATTGTCAAACAAAATACTTACCCCGTATCAATAACTCCTTTCTCATTTGCAAATGCAGACAATCTCTGGATTTAATGCTGCTACCATTACTGTTTTTTCTCAGTTGCTTAGACACAATCATCACGCCCATATATATTATACAGAACAGCTTTGTTTTTATTTGGGTGTGTGTTTATGTTAAAAAGGTCATCACTGTTTTGTTTGCTGTTTCAGCCTTTTGCAGGACACATTTGAGACCATTCGAGATGTATTCCCATTCTGGTCATCAAGACTATCTTGATGGATGTAGGTCATTTGAAGATTACAAATTAATATGAAACACATATACTGTTTGAGCTGTAAACACAATCATTTAAAAAGTGTTTTGAGAATTATTTCCATTGTAGTGGTGTGCAAAAGAAGCATTTTAGTTCTATGTGATTTTGAAAAAAAGAAGTGTGTGAAGGTAAGGTAGCTCTACTTACGATGAAGATACACCAGCCAGAATAGAAAAGCCCAGAAGGGCCAGCAGCCACAGCTGGGTCCTCCGACCTGATCCCATATCTGCTGTCATTGTACACTCTTGCTCTGCCACACTCTCCTTTATCCACCCGACTCCCCCCTCCTGCACCTCCTTGTTTGCAATACCATCAGCAACAGCATGTGGGACTGACTGATCTCTGACAAAATGACATATGATCATCGACAAAGTGATTACACGTACTTAAAAAGGCTAGATCTAGTAGCAATAAGGGACAGAAAAAGCGTTGAATGAGAGAGATTCTTAAGTGAATGGTCTTACACTAATATATTTATATGTATGTCTCTTTGCCATAGTTGTTTTACCCGAGTAAGATTTCAGACTATTACTTACTATTACTACTATTACTTATTACTATAATTTCTGGACATTTTGTGCCTATTTTTGACGCTCGTTACCAAAAACACCAGGAGCAAAGACAGAATTTTTTTTTTATCTGCAAGCTTTGTAGAATATGTGACAGATGACTACTTCAAACAACCTTTCCCCCTCAGTGTTATCATTATAAAACGGTAACATGTGTATTGCTAAATAATTGTAAAACAGAAAGAAAATGTGGAATAAGGCACTGAGCTGTGTCATTTTGCAGATGTGCAATAGGCTGTGAAACTATGGAAGCAGTGGTATTGGGGCTGATCTGGGCAGATTTTATTTAGAGCATGCCTGACCGATACTATACTGTTTATGGGTATGATGCCATTATAAGGGAGTAGTAAACAGAAGCAGTAAACTTTATTGGGAATCTAATAATTATAAATTACCCCAACCACCTTTTTCTGCATTATAATCTCTAAAAAAAATTTTTTTAAATAAAATCTGACTACTTTTTAATAACAGACAAATCACGTCTAGTTCTGACCTCCTTTGTTATAAAGTAAGGCTTATTGAGTGTTGTTAGTGTACCCTAAAATAAAGTGCGATAGTATCACAATCGACACAAATACCAAATGCAAGTCTTTGAGCAAGTGGAGGGTACATGAGAGAGAAATGAAACCATCGACACGAGCAGGAATCAGCTCCCTATAGAGACTGGTGGGGGGGAAAGTGACACCCCAGACAATGCAGGCGTTATCGGACTCCAGGAGATGGCAGTAATGCAGCACGAAGGATGCAAGCTGCCGTGAAACCTCGTAGAAGAAGAAGCAGCAGCAGCAGCAGCAGCAGAAGAAGAAGAAGAAGTAGAAGAAGAGGCAGAAGAAGGTGACGTACTTCCTGCAGCCCAGCCGCCGCCGGGTCATGTTGGTGTTCTTGGAGAATAAAAGACTCGTACTTTAACTTTCAGTCCTGAAGACAGACGGCGCCGAGGCGTTTGAGCCGACCAGGAAACACAGCGACAGCGAAGTGAAGAGTGACTCGTTGGACTTTGTGGTCGTAAGAGAAAAGCTCATTGTTTCTCCAGGTCCCGGTGCTTTAGAAGACAACGCTATGGCCAAGGTGCAAGTGTTGAATGTGGCTGTGCTGGACAACCCGAGCCCGTTTGGAAACCCGTTCCAGTTTGAAATAACGTTTGAATGCATGGAGGATTTACCGGAAGGTGGGTATTGTTTCCAACGTACGTGTGTATGTATAGTGTTAGCTGCTGAATACCAGCTACCTTTCTGTGCGCATTCTTCGTGATTGGTTACTTATACATTGCAGGTTGGTGGGGTGCGTCGTGAGTAATCGATAAGCCCGCTGTTTTCTTTGACGATGTACCACTTGTTATTGTCATCGGGGCTGGTTAGTGATATTTCATTTGACAAGTGGTTGAAAATTGGCGCTGGCGCGTTTGTGCACGGACCCCGCCTCCAGCCTGCAGTGATTGGATCTGGGTCGTTCCATGAAGCTTTTTCCGAGAAGCTGATTGGTTAATCGCCGTGCGTTACTGTAGTAACAGACAAGCTCGAGAGTTGCCGCGAACTGCAGGGAAAGACGAGAGGGAAGCAGTTGCTTGTAAGCTGGGAACGCATGGAGTGGTGACAGCAACACGGTGAAACTATTAAGTGGCATCAGCCTATTGATTATATACTACTATAAAGTATTTCTGATTCTGATTGTAGGGCTTTTTTAGTTCATGATGACATTTTTCTTTTTTTATTGATGGTTTAGGACGTCGCATTAAACAGTACTGTCTAGAGAGTACATACTTTCATTAATTGTCAACTCATGAAGCAATATCAATCAACCTTTACTTATACTTGATGTCGATATTAGATCACTTTAATTTTTGATGATCTGTTTTTTGATGTCACTTAATACAACAGTCGAATTGCTACAACATAACTAATTATTAAAGTGTTATGTGTTTTATTATATTTCAGGTATAGATGGGTATTCATATTATATTATCATGATATGACACTATATAGGGTCTTTCGATTTTGGATATTGTTATATCCGAAGTGTTGTCATTTCCTGGTTTTAAAGGCTGTATGGCAGTAAAGTGATGTCATTTTCTGAACTTGCCAGACTGTTCTGCTTGATCTAATACTTGTCTTTACCCACTCAGTCAATACACCCACATTACTGATGATTAGTTGGCAAAATTCTCATTGTGTTTTTGTCAAAGCACCAGTAGTCATCCCTGCAATATTGATATTGAGGTATTTGGTCAAAAATATTGTGATATCTGATCTCGTCCCTAAGTCCGAACATATCTGAAGTCCCTTTGAGGAGATTTCAGAATATCAAGATGTATATCATGCATCACAATGTATCACAATATTACTTTAAGGCCATATCGCCCAGCCCTAATTTCAGCCAAGTCTAGGAAGCTGTTTCATACTTGCATTTGAACAGAGACTCTTAAAATTGTATTTTTGCCGAGTGAGCAGCCAATACTGTTGGAGAAAATATAGGACATCAACATCAATCAACTATGAATGAATCTGTGCTATTACTGCAAATGGGGGCACCACATTGCACTTGAAATGAAATTCTGTTCCTCTTAATTGATTTGCGTTTTTACCTATCCTGCTACCTGAACTCAGGGTATCTGCTGATACCAATTCCATGACGCCACACCAGTTTTTATACAGTGTATCTCCCAGCGCAGTGTCAATAGATGGAGCTACTACCCATTCATCAATATCATCACCTGTGTATAACTCATATTATTTGCAAACAGAATTATATCTTTAACTCTCATGATTGTTTTTTATGTCAGATCTGGAGTGGAAGATCATCTATGTGGGTTCAGCTGAGAGCGAGGAATATGACCAGGTTCTGGACTCTGTCCTAGTTGGCCCGGTACCGGCTGGCAGACACATGTTTGTGTTTCAGGTTAGTACCTCTCATGCTGTTTCAAAATGCAGCTAGATCACAGACTCCATGAAATACTATAAAATACTAATCAAAGAAATGTAGGTGAATGTAGTTATTTTAATCCGACTCTTTATTTTTCTCGATGCTGCATCAATGGGAAGATTACTGTGCTTTACTTTGATGTGATTTCTTCCTCTTTGTGTTCCTGTCACAGGCTGATGCTCCTAACACGGGGCTGATTCCAGAGAGTGACGCTGTAGGAGTGACTGTAGTCCTTATAACCTGCACCTACCGTGGACAGGAGTTTATCCGCATCGGTTACTATGTCAACAATGAATACACAGACCCTGAACTAAGAGAAAATCCACCTCTAAAACCAGACTACACTCAGGTAACACACACACTCACAGATGACAGTCAAAAATTTCTGTCATGGATTGAAGTGTAGGGGTTTTAGCTGAGACACCCAGTACAGTACATGGGCCATGCTTGTGAGAAGGATTTAGTGGAATACATTAACGGTTTTCTACTGCCCTCTGCTGCCCTGAAATTGAAGTTACAGGCAATAGTAACATCAAGATAGACATAACATGAAATGTTTTCCCTCACTGTAAAGTAGGCATCATTTCAGTGGCTATGTACATGCATTTTATCATTTTTTTATTAATCAGTAATAAGGAGGATTGATCTTTTCCCCCTTACTCTAATTACATAGTCTTAAAAATCAATAGAGACATTTTTTAACCAGTTGTTGGAAACTGTTAAGCTAGTCTTTGTTTCAATCTAAATAGTTAAAACATGACACTGAGGTTTTCTGCTTATCTTCTAAGCTTCACTTGAGCAGTATGACATTTTAACAAAGAGAAATGGCTTAAACAGAAGGCCTGGTCAAAGTAGCATGGGAGCTTAAGTTTTTGAATGCTTACAAAACGTTGATTAAAACAGATTAAAACTTATCTTTTTGAGAAGTCTGGTAAATAAGTTTAAACCAGTGGAACAGAAGCCATCTCGTAAGTGCAAATTACTTTTAGAACAGGCTCTCTGTGTTATGTACATGGAAAAGTAGCCGTATTCACCTGACACAGATCCGGTTTTTAATCACTATGTTGTTTTAGGGCTGCAAAGATTAGTCAATATTTCAAGTAGTCGATCGAAAGAAAAATTGCTTCTTAAACGTAATGTTGCTGCTTTTCTTTGTCATTTATGACAGTAGATGAGTGTCTTTGAGTTTTGGACTGTTGGTTAGACAAAAGAAGCAATATGAAGACGTCCCCACAATTAAAGGGAATTGCACTAATTTAAGACACCGATATTGTGATACACAATATATATCTCTGATAATAAAGTCTCATATAATGATAACAACAACTTTAGAGAAGCTTTATAAATCTGACAAAGTAATCCATGTGATGCCATCAAGGTCGTCTCCTCAGTTTGGGCTTGGAGCCATATAGAATCCATTATAGAAATTGATCCATATTTAAGACTAAGAGTCAGAATACCTCAACCAACTGCTTTCATTTGGACCGTTCTTCACAACCCATAATTCTGACCTTTTACCAATGTTTGCTCTCTTTCCCTCAGCTCCAGAGGAATATTTTGGCCTCCAACCCTCGTGTCACCCGCTTCCATATCAACTGGGAGGGCTTGGCAGACAAGATGGAGGACTGCGAGAACGTTGACCCATCACCCAACGTCAGCGGCATGCTCCCCCCGTCATGTATACCCGGGAAGATGCCACCTCTTGGACTGATGCCGGACAACTCCATGGACTGCATGTAAGAATTCTCAGATTAAGCTGATGGACAGGAAGCTCTTCTTATCTGTACACTCGCCGTCATCACAAACACCAGTTGGACGAGGAGGCAATGGACGCATCTACGTAACTTGGACATCAACAGGAAGCAGGGACATTATTTTTCTACGGCAAACACAAACGGGATGTGGAACTGTTACAAACTGTTTTTCTTTCTTCTTCACTCTATCTTTCAAAACACACACACACACAGAATGAGAGAGAGATCTGCACAACCAACATTGCCTTATTTATCTGTATCTGTCTCGGATGATGTCAAAGGTGAGCTGGAGAAAGTTTCCGTCATCGGGTGGGGAGAGCTTAAGATGAGACCACCATATCCTCACAGCCCTGAGACGTGCAAGACACACCTGTTGGGTACCCATTACCGGCTGGTTATTTTGTTCCCTTGAGCGCAGATCAAAGCTATGGGCAGTACTTAATAAATACTCTGTATGTCAGAATAGATGTAGCACTAGCCGCTTACTGTAAAGAATGTCATTGTTCTGAAGGGTTGTCTCATTTGATGTAGATCTGCAGCATCGAGAGAACCAGAGGAAAACAATTGGATTGAAATGTGGCCCACGTTCAGGCGCCTGTTGTAGGACGTTGTACTTCTTCAAGCAGACCTCGGTTCAGATTATGTTCTTAAAAATGTTACATCAGATGTTCTTTAATTATGCTCAAAACAAGTGGCTAAAGGAGACACAGGTGCCGTATTGCAGTCAAGTTGTTTAGATGATTTAAGCATAATGTAAATAATGTTTTCCCAGCGCTTATTTCATCTTCAGGATGAGAAGACGTGTTTTCTTTTTGTACTTACTATATATACTCTGCCTCGGTGTTTGTAACAGCAGCCATGGGGTTAATAAAGTTTGTTTTGTGGACCTTGTGCTGCTTTCTGGTAATCACCACATCTTCACTGCTTCCCACCTCGACTACTGAGTGAGGCAGCACAGCAACAGCAGAGAGATTCGGCACGTGTGTGTTTGTGTGTGCGCGTGCATCGGCCCACTCTCCCCCCCCTCCCCTCCCCACTCTGGCTCCTTTCTTTTTTCCAATTTCATTCATAAAATGCAGCAGTATCGCTCCGCCATTTTCACTCTAGCCTCATGTTGCTAGGTAACTGGAGCTCCAAGAGGGAGGGGGGGACTGTCTGCGATCTCTTCTTAGTTGAGGGGGACTGACTGCGCTGTCCGTCCATCTGTTACCAATGTCTGCTTCTCACATGTCTACACTGTTTAGAAAGACTGAAATTTGAGGGTAGAACAGAAGCCAGGTTAAAGAAAAGCATTTTTAACAGTGCATTTCCATATTTTGCGTTGAAATACACATGTGGCATTCCCTGCCCTGCCCTCTAATAGCTGCCTGTAGTATTCGATGGACAACACATTATTCAAAATGATTGTGATAACTGAGTAAGATAAGATGAGAAGGTTCAAGCTTCTCAATTGTGAAGATTTTCTACCTTTCTCTCTATTATTTCACTGTAAATCGAATATTCTTTGGTTTAAGTCTCTCTGAGCATGATAAAACCCCACAGAGTTGACTGAATATGGAAGGGATTGTAAGGCAAGATGTCAGCCATGGTACTTTGTCACATTTCACGGACTGTATGTTTAATTCTGAAATTAACTGACAACGGAAAAAAAAATAGTTGTGGCCAAAGATTGTAGTTTTGAAATCCACAGGGGCCGGAGACACAGCATGAGGAAATCCTCCATGACTGAGCCATGCCCATGTCACACCATATAGGTCAGCCAAACGCTGATGATGGTTGCTCAAAGCTTGTATAATCATTTTAAGAATGCACTGGGATTTCGCATAAATGTAGGGCATAAATATCAAAAAAAGACAGCTGTGGTGATATTGTGGTCGCAGCCCCTTCAGAGACATTATTTGAAGGTGTCAGATCCTCTAGTAGCTGCTGCGCTCTCATGTTTTAGGCTCCTTTTCTGAATTCTAGATTTTCACCAACACGAGCTCAAATTATTCAAATCATTATTGAGATTAGATATTCAGATGCAAATCCATGTGAGATTGTGCCTTTTCGGGATCCTGATAATAAGGGGGCCCTTGGGCATCTGCTGCCCCTCGCCCTGCAGGTGACACCAGATGTGGGGCGAGGGTGACAGAGATGCTCGAGCTGTACACGGTGCACAAGACAGCATGTGACGCTGCTTGTTTTCATCCAGAACCCGATTGTAAAGAAGATTGTCTTTTCTTTTCTCTGATTCATTCCCCACCAGATAAACTCTTCCCTCGACGCTCGGCCGTCTGCGATCTGTTCAGAAGTCCTGCCAGCCAGACCGCGCCGCGCGTGCGTTAAATTCTGACCAACATTTCTAAAAATAGCTCGCGGTTGACGTCACTCAGCCAAACGTGTATCAGTCGCTTGGCGGCGGGTGGGGGGTGGGGGGGTGAGGGAGGTTTTTTTCCCCCTTTTTTTGAGACGATTTTGGAGGGGGGGGGCATTCCTGTCAACCGCCGCTGACAGCCAATAGATGCCCTCGCATTTGCCGAGATTCCCACGGTTCGGCCGCGCCAAGCCAATGGAGGAGAGAGACCGGGGAAGGTGGGCGCGTACATCGTCGGGAGGAAAATAATCGGTGACGTTCCCCTCGCTTGCTTTTTGTAGGGCGGCGGGACTCTGCCGCGTTTGATGGATCGCGAAGAGCGAATCAGAGCGCTCCGTGCGACAGCGCCGTGAAGGGGTAGCCAATCCGTAGCCCAGACCCAGCTGTCAATCAACCCGGTTCTGGTGAGTAGGCGGGACGTTCGCTCGGCTGTAGTTCCGTCATCTCGCTCGTCTCCGAGGCTACAGGGGGCCAATGTTGATTTGGGCGAATTCCCGTCGTTGCCGGACCTCGCCGAGGTTTAATTTTTAAAGCTGGGTTCGGTAACGAGGAGCGGCAGGCTTTCACTTGGGATTATTGCATCCCCGCCGTCGGTATCAGCGTTTCTTGGGCTGGGGGAGAGGTGGGGAGCCGGGGGGCCTCGCTCGGAGGGGGCTGCAAGGAGGGACAGGAGAAGACTGGATCCTCCGTGTTCAGGCCAACGGCGCCGAGGTCGGCCTGATAGTCCAGTGAAGCCCCAAGGACCGAGACACCACAACGACAGCTCCCCGTGGATTTAAGCTCGATATCGGTTGCCGGGTGTTGATGACCGTGGACTGAGTGAGCCCGCTGCACTACCCCGTCTCGCCGTGGCACCGCATCAGCAGCTGTCAGGCTCTCAAGGATCAAGACCTCGCTCGGTAACGCTTGGTAACCGTTACAGCTGGATTTAGGAAATACCCTTCAGACCTAATCGAGCTTAGACCGGCTTCAGGAGGCTGCAGGGCGGCCAAAGAGCCACGGATTGCCCGTTGACAAGTTGTCATCATGGGCAACGCGCCCACGGCCAGGAAGGGCAGCGAGATGGAAAGCGGTGGGTACCGTCGCCAGTACACATCACTCCTGAGCAGCACCTGCTCGGTCACAGCCTCATGAAATGATCGGAGGCGATGTGATACAGCAGCCTATGTTAGCTTTACATAACAAGCCATGTAGTGTAAATTACAGGCCTGCTCCTGCTTTAGACTTCATTAAGATCCATCCGTACGTCCACCACAAGTCCTTGCTGCAAACGAATAATAACCTAAATATGATCAATGTAGCATTACACGTGGATTGGAAACAAGGTAATCTCTCGTCATTATGATTCTCAGAAGAATTGTTCAGATTTTGTTTTAAATTGATTTCCGTGGATTCAGTGGTAGGATGAAGCAGGATGTAGTGCTGCTTCCACAGCCAGGTCTCTGGATCAGCTGCAAAACAGCCGACAGCAATTGTAAACTGCAAGCATCCTGGCATATTCAATGAACTGAAATACTGGCAACATCACAACAATGTATGTGTCAGATATTTCCCAAACACTCTAGGCTTGTTGCTCTACTCCTTCTGGAAAGGGATGCTAGTGAAAGTGTGTGTGGGTGAGCTGCATGTAATCTAGGTGGCCACTGTTTTGTTTAGTAAACCCAGAAAAGTCTGCAGGTTTGGCTGAGCTGGTGTGAGAGTGTCTGCTACACTGGGGGGCTCCTGTTGTGTAGAAGGATGAGAGTATGCTAATGTCCAAGGCCTCCTGGAGTAGTTATTAACCATGCCATATAAAGATTGGACTAATATTTTGATGGCAGCAATGAGGAATACAAATGTGCATGTGTGTGTGTATCTCATGCTAAAGTCAGTCTGGTATTGGCTGGCAGTGCTGGATGACATCCTACGAACATATGTGTGTAAGCTGCAGCCATGCATTGCTATTGTGTCCTATTATGGCTTTTCAGTAGCTTGTGAAACATGGCTTAGGAAGCTGAGGGGGTCATAGCTTTGGTGCGAATAGTTGCTGAAGTGTTACTAGTTTATTTAACTCAACTAGGGCTACAACTGACGATTAATCTCATTGTTGATTAATCTGTGAATTATTTTCCTGATATATGGATAAACTGTTGGGTCTATGAAATGTCAGAATATGGTGAAACATTTCAATTAGTGTCTCCCAAAACTCAAGATGGCGTCCTTTTATTTTCTTAAAATATCTGAAACTGATTAGTACATTATCAAAGTAGTTAGTGATTAATTTAATTGTCGACAACTACTTGATGAATAGATTCATCTTGCAGTTCTAAACTGAATCGAAACCACATTTTCCTCGCAGGATGTAACCCATGACCAGTTGGAGGGAGTTAGGAAATATTTAAAGCCAAGCCTAGTCTTCCTCCTGTGCTTTATTCCTGTACTGAAAGTGAACCATGTTTTAATGATTATTTGTTTGGTTATTTTCAAATTTGCATCAGCTATTTTGGTTTTCTCTCTCCATAAAGGGCTACTTCAGAGATTTAATATTGCACTTCTATAAAGTCGGTGGACTCACAAGAGACAGATTTAAATTAAAAACAAGAATGACCAAAATGAAATTAGCAGATGCAGACAAAGATATCTTGTCTTTTACTGAAGCTTTAAAAACACTGCATCCTACATTTCCCATAATGCAACTCAATAGCGTTTTCCATTTGACCCTCACTGCCTGTTAAATGCCATCATCTGCCGAACTTCAGACTGCCAGTTTATAACACAGCTTTTCTGTCAAAAATTTCGAAGTCTCGACCCCAACCTGTCATAACCCTGATGACATCATCAGGGTTGTTTCACAGACTTTAAAAAAGCTCCCTCCAGAGCCACAGTAAGACACAACTTTGCCTAGTGATATTCTGCATGACAAGTAAGCAAATTTTAAAGTGGCACTATGTAGTTTTGGAGAAGAAATTCAAACTCAGAAATCACAATATTAATGAAGTTTTAATACAAACTCAGAAATATGTATTTTTTACATAACTGAATAAACAAGCTGTTATAAAATAAAGTCCCCAGAACATTGTTTGAAGCGAGAAAGGTGGCAGGGTCCGCCAAATATAAACAAAGTTGTGTTGTCCTTTAAGGTCAGTGTGTTTATTCACTTTATTCAGTCATGGAAACAGAGAGTTTGTTTATTTAGTTTGTTGAGCCATAAAAAAAAGTCAGCGAAGATCTTTCTCTTCTGATTAAAATTTCTTCCCCAAAACTACATAGTGCACTTTAAATGTGTAAAATCAGTGGAGTGCCCCTTTTAAGATTATTGCAGCTGCAATATGTAAAGAATCAGTACTTTCGTTGATATTTAGGCTCATTCTGCTTCATCCAGTGTACTAACTGAACACGTCCTCGCAAACTTCGACACACTGACACACGAGTCATGCCTTCTTATTTGGGGCATCTGTGTTGTGAACTGTTGACTTCAAAATGGATTTGACACAAGTTTAATCTCAAACAATATGAGTTTGTGCAAACCAGGGTTGAACAATTATCCAGAATCACAGAGGCTGTCATTTTTTGATAAAGATAAAATATGTGACACTACAGCATTAAACT
This sequence comes from Pagrus major, assembly GCF_040436345.1. Lineage (NCBI taxonomy): Eukaryota > Metazoa > Chordata > Actinopteri > Spariformes > Sparidae > Pagrus > Pagrus major. Next base: position 25,698,807 of record NC_133215.1, on the reverse strand, counting down.
GTACTGATGCAGAGAAGAACCGGCTGACTAATCTTGTTCTCTAGATGTAAGAAACGTTTTTTTTTTTGGTAAAGACCCCAACAAATGTCACATCATGATTTCATGAATCTTATCACAGTCGTAATATGTGTCAAAACAATCGCAATCTGATTTTTTTTTTTTTAACCATATCTTGCTGCGCTGGTGCATAACTACCTACATTTGAAACTTAAGGTCTCATTCTCAGTTTTTCCTCTTTCTATGTGCTGTGTATCTATCAAAGTCCAGAAATGATCAAACGAGGAAAATCATGCATTTAAAACAAGTATTCTTGAATGTAGGTGAGGTGTAAACAGCGTTAGCTGGGCTATGTTTCTCAAAAAGCACCGGCTCCCTACAATCGATTTCAGAAAACGTAGGAGGTGGCCTACTATTTTATTTCCAGGTTTCTTTCACTGTTCACACACACACACACACACACACACACACACACACACACACACACACACACTACTGAAGCTCTTCTTCTGGTTTTGTCTTCCACAGTCAAGGAGTTCCTTGCTAAAGCCAAAGAGGACTTTCTCAAGAAGTGGGAGAACCCTGCACAGGTTAGTGTTTGTGCGTTGATGTCACAAAAATATGATATGTATTTTCTCTAATGTAAACAGCTTTGTTGCATCTGTGCATACAAACGTGTATGAATCTGTTTGACCAAAGATATCAAATGTATGTGTTGCATGCTGTCTACAATTCCTACTACAATTTGAAAACACCAGGTGTCCGTATTGGAATTTCACTTGTTTTCTATATCCAATGTGCAGCCCATTATTGGTGTGTTCTACCAGCAACCACTATCTGGAAATGTACAGTAGAATAAATCTGGATGGTTAAATAAAGCAAGGGGCGAGTAAAATATTTAGGGTAATGACTCAATTTTGTCATTTAACGACTTAAATTAAAATCACTTGAGAATAGATCACATTGTCTTATTGTTTAGTTCAAATTCAATTAGTGATTTCTAGCAAATTAGAATGTTTTTTTTTATTTGAGTTATTTGTATTATTTGTATTTAATATAATGTATAGCATTGCACTGAACATTAAATTGATTGTTTTACATTGTTATTGTTTTTTTTTTTCACTTTTGGGAAACAACAATTTCAAAAGACGCCGCAAAAAGGCGCTGGGAAGCTGTAAAAAACGTAAATAAAGACAGAATGCAATGATTTGCAAATCCTTTTCAACCTATAGTTGAAACCAGAACAAAGACAATATGTTTTACCTCATAAACGTCATTCATTTTTGTAAATATGATTATTCTGAATTTGATGTCAGTAACACTTCTCAAAACAAGTTCAGCCAGGGGCAACAAAAGAATGGGAAAGTTTGGGAAAGTCCAAAAACACCTGTTTGGAACATTCCACAGGTAAACAGGTTCATTGGTAACAGGTGATAGTATCATGATTGTGTATGAAAGGAGCATCAGTCGTTCACAAGCAAGGATGAGCCATGGTTCACTGCTTTGTAAAATACTGTGTTGGCAAATATTCCAGCACTTTAAGAGCAACATTTCTCAACGCTCAATTGCCTGTTGCCAACCCATAATCTCATCAAAAGATTCAGACAATCCGTAGAAATCTCTTCACATAAGGGGCAAGGCCAAAAACCTACACCGAATGGCCAGGCAGCACTGCATTTAAAACCAACATGATTGTATAAAGGACATGACTACATTGGCTCAGGAACACTTCGGAAAACCACTACCAGTAAACACAGTGCGCCGCTGCTTCTACAAATGCAAGTTAAGACTCAATCATGCAAAGTAAAAGCCATATATCAACAACAGCCAGAAATGCTGCAGACTTATGTGAGCCTGAGCTCATCTGAGATGGTCTGATGCAAAGTGATAAAGTGTACTGTGGTACGACGGGTCCACATTTCAAATTGTTTATGAAAAGTCATGGTAGTCGTGTCCTAAAGAGGAGAAGGACCAGATTGTTACCAGCTCAACGTTCAGAAGCCAGCATCTGTGATGGTATGGGGGTGTGTTAGTGCTTATAGCATGGTCAACTTGCACATCTGTAAAAGCACAATAAACTGTTAGAAGGTGTAAACCTGTCTGCAGATGCAAATGTGATGCACATTATGACAAGGCAAAATATCAAAAAGAAGACCCAGGTCTGTTGAGCAACTGAAGTCGTTTATCAAGCATGAATGAGAAAGACCTTTACTTCCAAAATGTAACAATCACTGTCTGCAGTTCTCGAACGCTAACTGAGGTGATGGAACGTGGTGGTAAATGTGCCCCTGCCCCCGCTTCTTGGAAAGTGTTGCAGGCATCAAATTTAGAATGAGTGTAAATTTGCAAGAATCAATAAAGTTTATCAGTTTAAACATTAAATATACTCTTTTTACTGTATTCAAATGAAAATACTGTAGGTCTGAATGGTTTGTTTTTATTCATATTCCACACAGCGTCCCCACATTTTTGTAATCAGACTAATGTATAGAAATTTTGGAAGAAATATTCTTCTTAAAATTTTTAAAGTATTAAGTTATACTGTATCATCCAGCCCCAAATATATCCAGCATTCACTCTGCCCACATAGTACACTTGACATGTGAAAGTTTGACAGATTTTTTATATAAACTTTGTGAAGGAATCAGGATAGATTTTAAAGCTGTTCAGAGTGTGGACAATAACAAACATGCATATATATGTATCGTATATAAACATATTATCATTAAACATGCTTTATACATTATATACTCTGTGATTACTGTATATGGTGTACACATATACCATACACATACACCCTGTTCAAAAACATGTACACATACCTAAGGACATATGACACAATCACTTCCCGCAGCACAACCCTCACCACCCTATTTTCACAAAAATCCACTAACCCTTTTTGTTTGTTCTGTTCAGAACACTGCTTGCCTGGAGCAGTTTGAGAGGTTGAAAACCCTGGGCACGGGCTCATTTGGCCGTGTGATGCTGGTGAGGCACAGAGAAACGGGACAGCATTATGCCATGAAGATCCTCAACAAGCAGAAGGTCAGTGTGGGTCAGGGGCCAGGAGAGTGTTTAAATGTGCCTGTCATTTAAGGACAGTATCCTACAGGATGGTCAAAGACGATATGGAAATGTCATTGATGTGGAAATTGTGCTCACAAGACTTAAATAGTTTTTTTCCCCCTTTGACCTCTTTGAACCCGGCCGAAGTGGCAGAGCTGAGGTCATCTTTGTGCAGATCACATCCAGTTATGTCATCAAGTCATTATGGTAGCCAATCTAGAATTAAATTGTGCCTGCGTTTTCACCCACTCCAATCCCCTCTCGTGTAATAATATTTATAGATAAACATTTATTTAGATGATATACACAGATGTCTGTGTTTTGGCTAATTGGCTAATCCAATGAATTTAAGATGTGATACGTAAGAATTCTGCATTAAAATGACTAGATCGTTGTTATATACTTTGCTGTGTGCTTACATTATCCCAAATGTTTCCAACAATGTTCAAACCCAGAGAAAAATCCACGATTTACTCAAGGTAACTGCGTTTTATTTGGTTGCCTGTCTCAAGAGTGAGGAAGAAAGTCTGTGAGACTAAACGTGAATAGAACTAAAACCATTACCTCGTCGGTGAATATTTGTGCCTGAGTGAAGTAGGGATTTTCATCTGCAATGGTGGTTGTTTAAAAGTGTTCACCACCAGCAAGCATGTTTGACTGGGGGATCATTCATCATTATCCACAGCCAGATTACTGTGCGAGAGAGCAACGGCATGCATCGAGAGTGTTTGTGTTTGTATGTGTGGATTCAGGTCGACTCTCACTAAACTCAGCACTCACCAGAGACTCTTCTTTTTTCCTCTCTCCTCCTGCATGAAGTAAAATACATTTCCCTTCCAGCTCCAGTCAGCAGCCAGCATTACAGTACATAAACACCCACCTCTGGATTACTGCTGCAGTCGGATTGATAAACAGGAGTGAAGATAAATCTACTTTTTAATTCTTAAAGTTAGAAAGTAATATTCGAGCTCTCCTCCCGGGGGTAAATGACTTCTGATCAGAGCAGTGATCAATGTGACTGCAGGTGTTAATTCCTCCAGAAGGTCTAGCTCTGCATGTTTTTTTTAAAGCAAGACCCCTGGTGGCAGAAATGACATATTGTGTGTTTGATACCTAGAAAAGGTAAATCAAGTTACCTTTAAAGCTGTAGTGTGTTAGATAAGTAGTACAGAGGAATATAACCAGAAGGACAAGTTAACTGAGGCATTTTTTTTTAAATTACATAATTTGAATGCAGATGCTTCCAGATGTTGGCCATGCCAAAAATGTAATATCATATACTAAACACATTGCAGTACAATAACAATCTAAAGCCCTGTGCTGAAGCAGGCAGACTGTAAGATTTCAGAGCTTCTATAAACCTTCTTTGTAATGAAATTAGAAGAAAACCTGGGTATTGATACTGCCGTAGATGCCTTTCCACCTTTTAGAAAATATCATGCAGGTGGATAAACATGATTAGCATTCCTTTATACAAAATGTTATTAATTCATCTGAATAAATATGAATTATCTTACACACGTAAACAGAATTAAACAAATGTAGGTATATGTCTTCATAAAAATAGTAGATATAGCCCAAAATCACAGATTTTAGGACGTATTTGACCAATTTAAACCTTTCTTTCTGCATACTTTGGCCTTTTAGCATTCTTGGTTGGCTTTTTTGTCTGAGCCAAAACTACTCGATGCACTTATTTCTGAGTCTACGAAGAACAACTACATAGCACTTCATTACAGTGTCCCACAGTGTTCATATTGGAGGGAAACAGAAAACAAAGATTTATTTCTTTATCCAGAAGTGTTGAACCAGGGGCTGTTGACTGTAAATGTATAAGTTAACGTTGAAGCTGCTCTAATAAGGCAGTGGTTTATTATTGTTGAAACATGATTTCAACATCAGTTCATTGTTGAGATGATACAATATGAGCTCTTCTCCTCCCTTTCTCTCTTTCTTTGCCTCTCAGGTGGTGAAGCTCAAGCAGATAGAGCACACTCTGAATGAGAAGAGGATTCTTCAGGCTGTCAGCTTTCCTTTTTTGGTGCGGTTAGAGTACTCATTCAAGGTACGGAGACTTTTAGATGCTGTGTGTGTGTGTGTGTGTCTGTGTGTGTGTGCGTATACAAGCCTGTGTGTGGTTGTGTATTAACAGTGAGTGACTGGATAGACTTCCTCCATCCGCTCTTGCTGTCCGTCCCTCTTACCAGCTTTTAAGTTGCTATTTGTCTTTCTCTATATGTCTCTACACTTGTACGAACTAGATCTATTCAAGCATAAGTTTACGTTTTTGAGTTGTATCACATTCTCTATCATAATCTTTGATTGGAGCAATATCTTTGGAATATGTTCTGCTGAAGACTCTTTTCGTCTGTTTCTACAAAAGAGTTTCAATTTATGTTTATTTTGAGGTAATGTTGTAAGTGACAACTGTTTTTCAACTTGGGACCCAAACACTGAATGTGAAGTTTAAACCTTTGTAACTTCAGTTCAACTTCAAGGTTAAAGGAATGAAGGAAATTAAGGTCATTAATTCTCTTTCATTTACCGTAAATTAAGACCGGTGGGAAAATTGTCAGAGGCCTACAATAAAAAGTCAAATAGCATGTGTTTGTTTGATCAATTTAGTGTGAGAAGGTGAAAGACTCTAATTTTAACGTTATGTTAGCTAGCTACAGACGCTGGCATCTGGCTGTGTGTCATCTTTTCGTTATCGTTAGTTCTGGTTGCTAGCTAGCTAACAAGCTAGGGAGGAGCCAGGATGGGGAAATGCAAGTGAAATGTTTTGGAGGTGGATGGTACCAACAGGAAACGAGGCAAAATGTCATTTATGCTGAAAAACTTTAATACATGAAATCTGAAAATCATCTGCGTTTGTTTTTTCAATTGAAGAACTTCACACGTCCGATATTGAAACAGATTATTAACATTGTCAGATCATTCAAGGACACTGTAGTTGTATATGTTGGATGGAACAGGCATAAAATGTCCAAAATGAGATGTTGCCACTTCCAGGTATTTATAGTAATCCTTTACATTACCCCTTAGCATCATAATACTGGCCTATTGTTTGTTTATATAAAAATTGGCTGCCATCGCTTTTACTCCAACTAAAGTTACTAAGGTAATTACTGATGCAATAATCTGACAATTTACCTCTCTCATCCTTATTACCACTTCCGTCATCGGTGACAATCAACCCTTTTTAAAGGGGTGTCATCTGCATATATAGAGAGTGATCTACCAGATTTCCCCCACCAAGCTTCGTTAGTGGCTGTTTGTACTTGTACAGACTAACCAAGCCCATGGCCATGCTCCAATTAAAGCCTTATTCAGGTTAAGCTGTTTAGATGCTCCTAGGAAGCTTGGGGATTGAATATCCTTGATGCCTCAAATAAACCTATTAACAGAATATTACTGTCCACGTGTCTTGTCCTGCACACAGATAGACGAGTCAACAACCAACACATATCAACTCGGCTTAGTTGGATGTGTTCGACAATAACTTGTATTTGCAGGTGGCAACAGAGGAGCAGGTTAAGAATGAAATCCTCTTTTATGATAAAAAGCTAGCAGGGCTGCAGCTATTGATTATTTTAGTAGTCAAGTATTCTACCAGTTATTCCATTCATTGATCGAGTACATGGTTAAGAGATACTTTTGCTCTTTTAAAGAATGATAAAAGAGAAAATACGACAGGTCTCTTAAAATCAACAACTAATTGTTTATTGATCGCAGTGAGCAGGGTCAGCAGGCACAGGCAAACCCTTCAACATAGTTCAAAAATCTGTCTAATGTACATTTATTTACTAACAGTAACAGACTAGCTGATGGGGTTGCCCTGGAACTGCTGACATTACAATCAAATTAAAATGCATATACCCTCTGTATTGGATTGGTGCATTTTCGGCTCCAGCTACTATTTACACTGCCTGATATTTTGCTTTCTGGGATGTGTTTGTGTGTGTGTTTCAAGGGCACCACCACTTCCCCGTAACGTCCCAAAAAACAATTATAACTGTCCTGAAGTGTATGTAAATTGTCCAAAGATCAAAATGTTGTTCATTTTGTCATTGTCATCCATAAATAAATATTAGCATTAGCATACATTTACCTCCAAACTGTACTCAAGTGAAGTACTTCAGTACATTTACTGTATTTCTGCAGCTGACTGGTTAATGCTGCATGTTACTCCTGCTGCTTTTGCTCTGTTAGCTTCATTAGCTGTTAGCTCTTAGCAGAACAAATTGCAGGACTCTGCTTCCCACTGGCTGCTGACATGTAACTAGCTCTTCTTCAGCCGATTTCAACATGGATTTGTTGTTCATAAAGTAGCGTCAGGGAAAATTTAGGGTGAGTGACAGTGAGTTTACTGCATCCTTTTGGATTTTAACCAAAAGGATGCAGTATTGCCATATTTTTCTTCTTCTGTTGTAGTCAGCATTCAGTTCAGTTTCAGTTATACATACTCATGCATGCAAAAATGTCTTTCCTCCCGGAGGCATCCTGGGAAGGATCTCGTTTGTCCCATCATCCATGGCACAATGGGACACTGTTAGTCAAGATCAAGTGATGTGCGCCACTTGTGTTTGCGCAACAATCATAATATGGCTTTCACAAATTGACTGTAGCTTTTTATTTTATGTGGTTATATCTTTGGCATTTCTACACCGAAATTAGCATGTATACACAGGGTTTTTAAACACGGGTAACCCACTAATAATCAGCAATTAACTCCTTTCACATTTCTAGTTGTTGAGTTTGGCTTTCTATTTTCTGAACGCACCAGAAAAACATGGAACAGCAGAAAGCAGCAGATCATATACCTCATCAGACTACATCCAGAAGACCTTAAACTTGTTTGAAAAAGTCTTAAACAACATTCTGAATTACATTTGTTGTTTTTTCCGGAACTGATAACGAAAGTTGCTAAGCGGTGAGACCTCTCGCTTCTTTCTGATCTCCGATGTGTTGCACGTGCGGGCTTGGACCAGAGGAAGCCACTAACTATCTTTCAAATTCAGCATTGACTGAATTGTGTTCAAGCGCTGCTTTACAGAGATGGATGGTTACTTTTGTAAGATTGATTTACTGGTGTGTTGAATGTTAACGTTATCGTCTGCTGCTGTAGACTGATGTCATGCTATTGTAGTAGGCTAGTTTGGTTTTTCATTAGATACAATGTACACAGTATTCGTTCTGTGTCATCTTGATATGATTTATAGTTTACGTCATTCAGTCTTTCTGTCGCTGTTCCTGATATTTTCTCTGGCCTGTTACCTTTACCCTTCGCTATTTTCTCTCTCTTCCTCCATTTTGCAATCCACTCCATCATGTTTTCTTCATGCCATGTGTCCACAACGTAAGCACGTTGTGTGTCTGTAATAACCATCCATGTGAAACACAGTGTGCGGTAAATAGATGAATTATAGAGCTTTGTTGCAAAAAAGTTGGCATCAGAGATTTTAGTAACCACGTTACTTGTGGAATAGTTATTGAAGGAGAAATGTCAATTACCTCTGTTAAAGTGTGTGAAGGAGATATGGTTTGCAAACCAGGTTTTGGACATAAAACCTGCCTGAGTCTTTGTATAATAGAGTTACAGGAACACTTTCTTTAGGGGTTTTATATTATGTGGTAATAACTGAAATGAAAGTCACAGAAAATACTCTTTCCATTTCGTCGAGTTGCCCATCCTGTGTGTGTGTGTGTGTGTGTGCGTGTGTGTGTGTGTGTGTGTGCATGTTTGTGTGTGTGTGTGCATGTTTGTGTGTGTGTGTGTGTATGTGTGTGTGTGTGTGTGTGTGTGTGTGTGTGTGTGTGTGTGTGTGTGTGTCACTAACAGCTCCTCTGTCTTCCCTTCCCCAGGACAACACTAACCTCTACATGGTGATGGAATATGTACCAGGTGGAGAGATGTTCTCCCATCTACGGAGAATTGGCAGATTTAGGTTGGTGTCCGTATGCAATGGAGTTTACATACAGCCAGATGCATTTTATAGGCACATAGAGGGCAATTGTGGAGCTGTCTTCTCCTCTATTCTATTCTGTTCTGTTCTGTTCTAATTCTTTCTCTTCTCTTAGCTCTCCTTAGTTTTATTTAGCTTTGTTCGTCTCCGTTCTGTTCTGTACCGTACACTCCACTAAACTGCTCTCTTTCTGTCCATCTTCCTGTGTTTGTGTATAGTGAGCCTCACGCTCGGTTCTACGCTGCTCAGATCGTCCTGACCTTTGAGTACCTGCACGCTTTGGACCTGATCTACAGAGACCTGAAACCTGAAAACTTGCTCATAGACCAACAGGGCTACATACAGGTAAATAAGACATGATGCAGTATGATACAAAAGCTGATCAGACATTACTTGTACAAAAAGTGTATAGCGAGTCACAATTTACGATTGTCATTGTCAATTCATGAACATCACAATTACCTCCAGCCAAAGATGATCTGATTTAGTTTACAGTATTATAAGACAAAAGAAACAGCATATTCTCACATTTGAGAGTCTGAAACCATCAAAACTTTATTTTTGCTTGAAAAATGATATATATTATGAATAGATTATCAAAATAGTTACAAACTGATTTTCTGTCAGTGAACTCCTGATTAAATGACTAACTGTTCGCGACCCTAATATTTATTCACCGAGTAATCACACTCTGATGTACAGTAGCTGACATTAGCCACGTAGGTTAGCTAGCTAATGTTTGTTGTTGATACAGAGAAAACAAGCAGCACATTCACCAACGTTTTACAAATCTGTGAAAACAAAAAGAACACTTCAAAGACAACACTGCTAGCTAGTTACCTGCAGTATGGACTGTTTCAGAGATCCTTCATTGATTTGTTTGGGCAGAGGGTTTACTCTGGACAGTTAGGGTTAGGGTTAGGGTTAAAAACTGAACTTTGCAACAAACTCAATTTCTATCTTTTGTTTTTTATGGTTTAATCCTGGAAGGGTTGTAATTTCTGTTGAATTCTGGAATCTTTTTGGTGAATATTATTTGAACTTTCCGAACCCTAACCTGCAAAAACCAGGATGAAGTCTGTTGTTACAACTATTGTTGTAAGAGATTTGAAAATGTAAATGTCAGTTGATCTTTTGTTCTTTATAAATTCAGGTGCAAGTCTGAGCGTCAGTGCTGAAAAAAAAATGTCATAGTTAGTTTTGTTTATTATCCTTTTTGAAATTCTTTTTGTGTCTTTTGAAATTGTTAAACACAAACAACCACAACATTACAACAATTACATAACAACAAAGTGTTTCACATCATCACCAACAGTATAGAATATGAATATATTGGTCTCAGTCATCCAGGTCATAGTAAATCTAGCTGCTGTATCGTAGGCAGCTGGACGTGTTTCAGTTTGTTGAAGACATTTCACCTCTCATCCAAGAGGCTTCTTCAGTTCTGACTAACTGGAGAGGAGTTGGCTGGCTTTTAAACTCTGTGTGGGAGTGTTCTTACAGAGTCGTTAAGGACACGTGTGAGCTCTGAGTTTCAGAGTCGTTAGGGCCACTTGTGGGTCGTTGGTCAAACCGGCCTTCATGTGGGTTGCTAGGGCTAGGTGAGCCCAGGTGTGAATGGTTGTAAAGCTGTCTGGGGAGGGAACTCAGTACAGCATTGTAGGTGGGTGATAAGTAATGTATTAGGCCACCTCCTCTGTTCAAAGACGGTCGTTCCAGTTTGACATAGATGGATTCTTTTACTCCTCTTTCAAACCATCTGTCTTCTCTGGCCAAGATGTTTACATTGTTGTCCTCAAAGGAATGATTTTTCTCCTTCAGATGTAAGTGGACAGCCGAGTCTTGACCTGAGGAGTTGGCCCTCCTGTATTGTGCCATTCGTTTATGGAAAGGTTGTTTTGTCTCCCCAATGTACAAATCTGTGCAGTCCTGGCTGCATTGAACAGCATAAACTACATTACTCTGTTCATGCCTGGGTGTTTTGTCCTTAGGGTGGACAAGTTTCTGCCTCAGTGTGTTGGTAGGTAGGTTTAAAGTAAAAAATATGAATATACCAGAATGCAAGTGATGCACAACTAATACCACAAAGGTGTGTTTAACAGAGCTATACTGGAAGGTATAAAGATCCCCCTCCTGATGGTAATACCTCATATTCACAATATAGAGGCAGTGGCATTCTGTGTTGTTGTTGAGCCACAGAGTTTGTTATTATTAACAACAGACATTAAAAAAATACCAGGCAATAAGGCTGAAGGTTAAAATACTCTCTACAAATGAATGATGAAGTAGAACCAGTATTTGTCTGGTCACTCCAAACTGACAAAGCTTCAGCATAAAAAACAGTTGTTGTAGTCCTTTCCTATAGATCACGCCAGTGTTTAAGTCCCATGACAGTTTTTCCTCAATGACTGTTCGAAGATTTTAATTGAATCAAATCTAAATGTGAGGTTTAAGTCAAACCAAATATTAGATTTGGAGAATTGTGACACCCCTAGTCTCTTGAGTATTCAGAAAGATGGGTGTCGAAGACGTACGAACAATATAAAGGCAACTATGATGGCAGTGTGTATCTGAAGTTATCTGTAGTCACTGAGCGGTGTGTTGGCAGATTGAGGGCCATCTTGTAGCAGAGATCCTGCTGCCCTCTAGTGGTGATAAGTGAAACAACAACTAGTAAAAATTTCCCTCGCTGCTCCAGGGATCCTTCACTGTCTTTTGTCTGTGTCTCCTTGCCTCCAGCCAGGCACTCTGAGAGTATTGCTGCTCATTTCTCTTTTGTTCGTCCTCTTAACCTCTCTCTCATTATTTGTCGTCTCTCTTTCTTGTCCTCTCTCAGGTGACAGATTTTGGCTTTGCGAAACGTGTAAAGGGCCGGACCTGGACACTGTGTGGCACCCCTGAATATCTGGCCCCAGAGATTATTCTCAGCAAGGTGAATTGTCAACTGTGTTTCCTTTCAAAACGAGATATTCTGCACGTGGACAAACAAGATTAAAACATTCCTGCAGGATAATCGTTCATTTGAGCCAGCAGAATTGTAGCACATCATATTTGTTCAAAATTAAAGTTTTATTTATGGTACAAGCAGCCACAGGAACTGCTCTTTGTCTGTGGGTGGTCGTGAACAAAGCTGCTCAAATATTTCACAAGGTTCGACTAGCCAGCTTGTGTATACTGCAGTAATCAAAGCTAAATCCCATGCTTCGTGTGACAGTCATCATGACATCAGTATTGAGGGGCAGCTATTTGTTCTGTGTAAGATGTCCTGGAATGGTCTTCGGTATAATGTCACAAAAACTTTTGGCTTATTCATTACTGCCCTTGACATGCTGTGTGCAACAATCATGCATCTTCACTCTGAACCTCTAGATGGGATGCACAGAACAATAAGATGTAGCTAAACTGGAATACAGGATGAATGAAGTTTAATAAAACTAAAGCGATGCTTCCTCTCTTTCCCTCTGCCCCTCTCCTCCTTCCATCCACCAGGGATATAACAAGGCAGTAGACTGGTGGGCGCTGGGCGTACTCGTCTACGAGATGGCAGCAGGGTACCCGCCTTTCTTTGCTGACCAGCCCATACAGATCTATGAAAAGATCGTGTCAGGGAAGGTGAGTCTGACCCAGTGTCCCTGATTTATTTCAGCTGGTTTATTGTAGAAAAGTATTTTAGTTTAGTGTATATGAGGGCTGCCTTAGCCTGTCAGATGTTTCTACTGAATTTTTTTTTTAAATTAGTTTAAGAAAAATTAAGAATATAAATTAGATTATGCTGTTTAATTTTCTTGTGAACTTAAGAAAATGCTCTTTAAATATGTAGGATCCCTAATTATTCATTATTTTTTATAATCTGAACATGGCTGGCAGAGTGACACAGGAAGTGGGTGAATAAAGGGAACTTCAGATTCTAGTACCATTTTAATCTTAACAATACAATATGATAGGTGTTTGAGTTTAGCCCATAGCCCACCATTAATTGAAAATGTGGCCCTTGTTTATATAAACAGTATCGCTCCATTTTAGCTCCACCTTTGGTCACAGGCAGGGATTGTTTTTTTTGTTTTTTTCACTTTCTGTTGATAATTTTACAATCAGTGTCGATGCTGTGGTGTCTACTTCACTCAAATTGTTTATGGTAAAGGTTGCGTTTCTGTTGAGTTCTTGTTGCACTGAGAAACTATTTTTTGCTGATGTCCGAAAATTTTTTAAAGAAGTGTTTCACCGCTGGAAAGATGATCCTTGCATAAAACTGGGCTGTCTGAATTAGGGGTCGACCGATATGGCTTCTTCAGGGTGATACCCGAAATCAACTTAGTGATACTTAGAAATCAAGGAGATGGATAATCAATATTTGGAACCAATATTCATTTGCAGTAAAAATGAAAATCTTAAAGTTAAAATTTAGAACAACCAGTGATGGGATGAACAAAGATTTTAAGGTACTTTACTAGAGTATTTCTATTTTTGCAACTTTATACTCCCTCTCCACTACCTTTATTCAGTAAATGTAGTTACTTTACAGATTCATATTATTTAGTATTTATAGGCTTTTCATTTTGAGGTGATAATCGGTACAAAGATACACCGGTGCGGTGCTTGGTTTTGGCTCAGAGTCTCTTTTGAAACAGGAAACAGGTTACAAAAGACATCATATTACATCTGAAGTGTACTAAAAATATGTCGTTGAAACCATTTTAGGGGAGAAATGGACAATGAACAGGATCGTGGTTCATATTTGATCAACACTGCCTTGTTTTACAGTTTGATCAGAGTTTTTTCAGCCCTCAATTTCACAATACAGGAACAATATGGCGGTTACTTCCGATTCACAATCTTTCTCTATTGCAGCTAAACAGTTTGCTGATATACAGTATGCTTGTTTTAGGTGAGAAATAGGCAGTTTAGTAACAGGGTGCTGAGGGTGCAGACTGTAGAGTTAGACCTAGACCTGCTTTATAATCAAAGAAGACATTAAATCTGACTTTCTACTATATGGGAGCTTTAAATGAATCAAAACAGATTTTAAATTTTTTCGGTTGAACAAACACCTTATTATAATTTCACAAATATTGCTATAAGTACTTGCTATAAATTTCTTTTTTTAATAACACGAATACCATAGAATTCAATATCATAGATAAGCAAATGTACATAGTATGACAACTGTCCATTTTCATACCACTGTATAAAATGAAACCCTAGTAAATTGTCACTCCGTACAATCACACCTGGGAACTGGCCAGTTGACGGAGGTGAAGCATTAGTTACCTCACACTTTCTGTACAGATTTATTAAGATAGAGAGGTACTCAGAATGACCAAACATCTGGCCACACTGCTGCATCTCTAAACTCTACCGCTGCTTCACTCTTCTTCTGGTCTTCTCTCTTAGGTGCGTTTCCCATCTCACTTCAGTTCAGACCTGAAGGACCTGCTGAGGAACCTGTTACAGGTATAAAGCAAATATCTCAGTCATGGTTACACTTACTCTCCTGTTTGATCTTAATTTGTTATGACCTAAAAGTGACTCAAATGTCTTGGCATCATCTTCAGGTGGATCTCACAAAACGTTACGGGAACCTCAAGAATGGGGTCAACGACATCAAGGGGCACAAGTGGTTTGCAACCACTGACTGGATTGCCATCTACCAGAAAAAGGTTAGTGTGTCTGCATGTTTGTGTTTGTGTCCACCATGCAGATGTGCACTGTTTCCCACAGCACAACTGTGTATTTGTGGCAAGGTTATCTGTTTTCTTCATCAGCAGCAAGTTTTATAACGTTGCACAAATAACAGTTTGTCAAAAACAACGGAAGTAGGCCTACATGAAATAGGAAAAGTCGCATCACATAAGTACATTTATAGGAGGGATGTAATACCAGGGAGCTCCTCTCTGCAGAGCATGTGTGATTGATAGTAGACAGGAGGGTAAGAGTGAAGGCAATTGGTCACGAGTTAATCAATCACAGATGGCATCTTTCTTTGATTAAAAAATAAAAGTATATAATACTAAAATGGGTCGCCAAATATACCTGGCGGGCCGTTAACATACCTGGCCGCACTGCCCCAAGTAAACTATATGTGTGGGAAACACTGGTGTACGACCCTCTTGTAAAGTTCACTTTTCAACTGTTGCTTTTACTCGTCTTTAGGTGGAAGCTCCCTTCGTCCCCAAGTTCAAAGGACCAGGCGACACCAGCAACTTTGACGACTACGAGGAGGAGGAGATCCGCGTCTCCTTCACTGAGAAATGTGCCAAGGAGTTTGCAGAGTTCTAGAGTTAGAGAGCGAGAGAGGAAGACAGAAGGAAGTAGGGAGAGTCAAAGGTAGGCTGGTCAAGTGGGAGACGTAAGGAGAGAGTACTGTCTCCTGTCCAATCACAAGCACCAGCTACAAAAAGAGGAAAAATGGGATAGAGAAGGGAAAAAGAGCAAGGAGACTGATAACCAGCAGTGTTGCCTTTTCTGTTGCATTTCTGTTGTATTTTATTTATTATTCTGTCTTATTTATGGATCCCTTTATGATGAAGGTGTGCTTCAGATTCATGGGTGTTGGGAACCCCAGTTGTTTAGAGTTGCCTCGACACATTTTCACCCAAGATCTTCCCTGCTCTTTCTGTTGTTTCAAACATCATCAAGGCCGCATCATAGAGAAATCAGTCTGTCTGTTCAGGTCCGCTGCAGTCTGGTGGTCATTACATGAAGCTGTACAAGTTGAGGTCTCAGTCTGCTCAACAAGTTTCTCAAATTTAAACTGATAAAACAGGCAAAGTTGCTCTTTCCCTGGTAAGCAAGAGGAGCACATTTAAATGAATCACACACATACGCACTTCGACAACTTTTATGGTTTGAAATCATGACTTTTGTTAAATATTTAAACCATATCTCTTTCATTCTTCGAGTCAGTGACACGATTGACCAAAAACATTAAAAAATGAAAGGTGCATTGTGACCTCAAACAGACAGGGACAGATGACACTTAACAGGTTTAAGTTTACTGTGTAACTACATCTTATCATCATTAGCATAGCCAGGCTTTGTGCATATCTCCAGTACTCCAATTTTAAAGGAGCAACATGTAAGATATGGCCAGAATTTTAGTTTAAAACATTCAGACAATGAAATCACATTATCAACAAAGTGTGAAGAAACAGCAGTGTTGACGTTATTTCAAAGACGCCCGTGGAATGTGTTGCAAAGATGTCTACTGAAGTTAGCATGCTAACCAGTTAGCCTCAGCCCGTCCTGTCTCATAATACCACTTTGTACCACAGGAGGCGATACTCTGACAGCCCCTGCAGTTTCAGCTTCGAGATGTTAAAAAAATGCTGTTTTCAGCCGCTGCTGATACCTGACTCTCTCGGTCTTCTGCCGCTGCACACCTCTCCTATCCTCACCTGCCGTGTCCTCTCCTCTCCAGAATCATAGTCCTGGTCAGAGCTGCTGTAAATCACCTCTGTACTGTATCCCCTGTCGTCAAAGTGGCATCCGTTGGTCTCAGAGACCGTGTTCAGACCCAGTTCGGTGTCCAGCCATGTTCACTGCGAGGTGGCTGAGCTTGGTCAAGCTGAGCCCCGTTGCTGAGCCACTTAGCTGCACAGCTAAATGAGCTACTTGCTGATGTCAACTAGCTGCTACATCCAAAAATAGCTACAATGAGGAGTTTAATGTAAGCGGTAAAGCTGCCCCCTATAGTTTGGAGCTACCTTTGAATTCTGGCCATTTCTTACCAATTACACCTTTAAATGTTACTAGATACTGTTTCCAATGATATCATGTCACGCTAACTAACAACGAATAAGGGAATGGAAATATCTCAGTTCTAATGGTGTTGTGAAGGAACACCATAACATAATGGTATCTCAGGTTTGAACATATCACTTAATAGACATTTTATCAACATTTGGATTAGCAGGTAAAGAAGGATGTGAGACGCTTGCTTATAGATTTGAGAATTTAAAGATCTGGTAAGCACTAAGAGGAACACAAGGGAATATTAAGACTTTTCATTAAGACTTTACCCTTTCAGAAGTTTTGGTTTTGCAAACTCTTGTTTGGTCTTAAAAGCACTTGCTGTCTCTGCTCAGAGCTCAGTCAGGTTGGTCCGACACGTTGAATCAATCATTTGGCCCACCATTTGGCAACTCCAACTAAAAGAGACCATCTGAGGCAGACTACCTCAGACCGCTTCCGGCTGAGTTCACCATGATGGCCAGTCATTGAGAGCAGTCTGGATAGTGTGCCTTCTGGTCTTTTATAGAAAACTGTGTTTACGTTCATCTCAGCCCTCTCTTCTTACCACCTGCGAGGTCGGGCCATGCTCCGTGTTGATAGTCTTACATGTGACAGCAACTCTATTCCCATATCTGTGTTTACATGCACAGTTTTTGTTTGATTTCCTTTTTAATGTGGTGATGATGTAAAGATAACATGCACTTCATTGAACAAGTTAGGACAAGGTAGAGCGGCTTATGTTGAATAGAGTGAGAATAGTGCTCAGAAAAGGCAGACATGATTTTAGTGCAGGGTATACAGCCTGCCTCTATAACGTACATGACACGTAGCACTTCGGGTGTTCAGTGCCTCCTTAGCTCCTGAGCTACGATGGAGTATGAAGTACTTAAAGGGTAACTCCACCAGTTTACACATTAAAGTGTGCTTACGGGTCTTGGGGAGTACTACTGCATATGTGAAAAAAGCAGTATAAAACCTTTTGTGTCTCCAGAGGAAGCTGTGTGTAATCTGATAAATTCCCTCAAGTGATGTCACTAAGTTGCATTGTGGGTAACGTAGGCACCAAGGAAGAAGTAATCGTGGAATAAAAAGGCGATATCTCTGGTTCTGCTGTATCAATTTGGATTATTTGTAAACTCTCCATAATGAGTCCAACAGTGTTATAGGATTGCATTTCAAAACCTAGTGCCTACATTACCCACATTGCAACTTTGCTACTGAGTGACATCATTGGAAGCAGTTTATCAGATTACACACAGCTTCCTCTGGAGCCACAAAGACCTGCAAACACACTTAAATGTGTAAAACTGGTGGAGTTACCCTTAAAACAAAGCCCAAAATGGTGGTCGTTGCAGGATTTGGTCATTCAAAATTTATCAGATCAGACAAAAGTGACACTCGTGTCTGTTTCGAACCTTCAAATGCCTTCTTTACAGCTGTATTTTAATGGGATATTCAAAATTTCTGTTTCCCTCTTATTGTTTTACAATCTGGATATTTTTGATTCACAAGTCCATCCTGTCAACAACAGCTCAGATGTGGGAAAATGTAACAAGACTTTTCTCAGAATTACACACTTGTAATGTGTAATTGTGTCTCTATGATACACACACACACATTTTTAAACATTATGACAATACCAGTCATATGGGATGATACATAAAATGACCTACCATCAAGGAATTTTCAAGGTGGGCTATAGGATCTGTTTCAGATCATTTTAGGTCTATGTAGACCAGTGTCAATGGCCGGATCAACCAGCTTGAGGGCCCCAGGCCCCTATTAACCCACCATTCCACCCACTCTCTGTACATTATGAACAGTATCACTAAGCTGTAATATTACTTGGCCCCAGGTTTACTGTGTGGTAATTTGATTCAAACACAAATTAGCAAGCTGAATTAAAGGGCCCCTCCAGTGATTTACTTCCATAAAACTTTCTAGAGGCTAGAGAGGCTAAATCCCCTGACTGTTGAAGGGGCACTATGTAGTTTTAGAGGAGAAATTCAAACTGGAATTTTAATATTTACAAGGTAATAATACAATATATAGAGATATTTATTTTTTCCATTACTAGATAAACAAGCTGTTCTCAGAGGAAAATAAGGTCCCGGAACACTGTTTGAAGCTGGAAAGGTGGCAGGGTCCGCCACTATAAACAAAGTAAAACAGTATAAATTGTGTTGTCCTTTAAGGTCAGTTTGTTTATTCAGTCATGAAAACAAAGAGAGTTTGTTTATTTTGTTTGTTTAGACATTAAAAATCAGTTGATGAAGATCTTTCTCTCCTGATCAAAATGTATTTTCTTTGCACCTTTAAGCTGTATTTACATTATGAGCACAATTTCATTCTGCTTTACTTTGTTTATATTTGGCGGACCCTGCCACCTCTCTAGCTTCAAACAGTGTTCTGGGGACCTTATTTTCCTCTGAGAACAGCTTGTTTATTCAGTTATGGAAATGAGCTTGTATTATTAACTCATTAATATTGCAAATCTTAAAATTCTGAGTCTTAACTACACAGTGCCCCTTTAAACTCAGTGCTCACAGTTTGTAACACTGTGACATTTTGACCACAAACAAAACACCGCAGTAAACCTGGAGCTTTTGGGGGACCTTTGGGTGTCTGGGGCCGTCCTTGGCCCAGTTGGTACTCCGGCCTCGCCAGCGACCAAGTGGCTTGTGAACGATCGGTTCTCTATTGAAGAAGTGAATCAATACAAGGCAAATGATTTGTGACCAAAACGGCTCATCACCTTCCCTATATTACCCAACTTTTCACTACTTTTCATTCTCACTGAGAGGTGAAACAGCTGAAAACATTTCATTGATCAATCTGATGTGAAAATCACATTGGCAGATAGGTGGAGGCAAGAGCTGCAAGGTAGACACACCCTACTTGTAGTTATCAGCTGACATTTGGTTATTAAGGACTAATTTACAAACCTTTTTATTATTATTATTATTATTATTATTATTATTATTATTATTATGACATTGTTGTAAACCACTTGTTGAGACTTCACATTCGCTGTATTTCCTCCATGTCAAGTTTAATGTTGACTATATCATCATGGACAAAATGTTTGAAGTTATAATACAATATTATTCTGTGTCTCCTCGATGTTTTTTGCAGTGATACAACTTCCTCTCGATGCAGGCACAATGCTGGTACATACTGTCGCACTTTTTAGGGAAATGAGACCCCAATGTAAACCATGTTAACCCCCGCCACACACACACACACACACACACACACACACACACACACACACTGCAAAGGGAAGCGTCTAAAGTCACGGGAGCAGTGACATAAAAACACGAAGTGTAATATTTTGCAACATGAATATCATTCCAATAAAGTTTTACTTCTAAAATTCTACTGAACTTGTGTGCGTGTGCTTCCTGGAAGTGTGTGTGTGTGCGTGTGTGTGTGTGTTTGCTCGTGCAGCTGAGAGTGGATTGCAGATGATGAGATATCTGAAATGTTCTCGGTGGTGGATTGTTGTCGCCCAGAGGTCAGACATCCATCACTGCCGCCTGATGCGGAGTGGAGCCGTCATCCACCCATCTGTTGACCGCCCGGCTCAGCCTGATTCGCCATAACGCTCAAAAACACGACATCCAGCAACTCAGCCGTGTCCTCTCCTCGCTGCCGGTCTGTCTTTGTGTTAAAATCCGACATCACAAACTGCGGGTTGGTCGGGACGACACTGCTAACAAAGAGAGCCGCTCCGATGCGCCTGAAGCCAGCCGATTCCACCTTAAATGCCATTCGCGTCTGTGCTGGAGACCTAGGCGCCATCTTCGGTCCACCTTAAGCGCACAATGTGGCCAACGAACGCAAGCGTACCAGCCGGGCTTCCGTCCTCGTTCTCCAGCCGGGGATCGCACTCGGGCTTCCCAGCTTTGACACAGCGTCACTTGTGAAACAACAGAGGGGAAGAAAGACGCACTCGGGCCAAACCCCATCCGCACCCGCAGGAAAGGATGTCCGAGCCCAATAAGTACCGAGAGTGGATCCTGGAAACCATCGACTCTCTCCGCTCGAGGAAAGCCCGTCCGGATCTGGAGAGGATTTGTCGAATGGTCCGGAGACGACACGGGTCGGACCCGGACCGAACCAGGACAGAACTGGAGAAACTGATTCAAGAGCAGACGGTGCTCAAAGTTAGCTACAAGGGGTCCATTTCGTACCGAAACGCGGCGAAGGTTCAGAGGAAAAGCAGAAAGAAGAGTGAGTTGACGGCCGCCGGCAGCAGCAGCGGCAGCGGCGGCGGCGGCGGCGGCGCGGAGGCAGCCAGGGAGCGGACCAAACACGACCATCTGAACAACAACGGCGACAGTGCGCACAGCTTCACCGACCAGGAGGAGGGAGAGGAGGACTCTGAGCCCAGCCCAGAGCCCCACACTCAGACAGCAGCCAAGAAGCTCAAGCCTGCCTCCAGCCCCAGTAGCGGAAACGGGTGCCTCAGCTGTGGCGCAACAACGGGCTGCGATGTCGGGAGCGGCTGTAAAGAGGAGAAAGCAAGTGCACCGAGAGACAAGGGATTAGGACGGCAGGGAGCGGGGGGCTGCCCGTCGCCGGGTCTCGGCCACAGAACCGGCGCACACGACGGCGGTGATGGCAGCGGGATGACACCGAGCAAAGCCGATGCAGTTCGCGGGGGGAAAGAGCCGGGTTCGTCCGGGGCTGACACCCAGAACAAAACTTGCCCGGGGAGCGTCGGCAGCCTCCCTCCTCAACAGAAGCAGAAGCAGCCTGCGCCTCCTCTCAAGCCCAAACTTCGTGTCGGAGGAGGGGGCACCAAAACAGCGGGGAACCACGCCAACTCCGACCTGGGCGACAGACTGGTGGCTTCTGTTCGCAGCCTGTCCGAGAGGAGCCTCCGGGGGGGCTCCGCGGCCGCGACCAGAGGCCACATGAAGCCGCTCGGGCTGAAGGAGATCCTGGGCTATCTGAGCAGCCAGGAGCGGCTGTCGGAGGAGAAGCTGACCCGAGGCAAAGTCAAAGTGGTCATGGAGAGAGAGGTGGCGAGGGGCAGGCTGCGCAGGACCCGCTGCGGGAACATCACTCTTCCTCTGAGGGGGATGGTGGTGGAGGAGCCGCTGCCGAAGAATGCGTCCGCTGACAGACTTGTGAAGAGCGCACTGCAGGACAAGCACACAGGGAGAAAGGTGGGCACCGCTAACTTAATATTTCCAAC
Organism: Pagrus major; assembly: GCF_040436345.1. NCBI lineage: Eukaryota > Metazoa > Chordata > Actinopteri > Spariformes > Sparidae > Pagrus > Pagrus major. The sequence continues at coordinate 25,676,841 of NC_133215.1, read as the reverse complement.
ACGTCCCGGTCGTACGGGGAGCGCTGAGCAGCGCTGTGTTGATGGCTGGCAGATAAATTAATGATCAGTGCTCAGGACGCGCTCGGCTCCCCTCGCCAAATATTTGCGTTCCGTGTTCAACCTCGGTGTTGTGAATGCAGAAGTGTTTGGGGGAGATTTGCCACATTCATTCTTGTTTCTGTATTTGACAGCGGGATGCCACCGTTTCTGTGCTGCGTTTGTCCTCCGTGTGTGTGTGTGTGTGTGTGTGTGTGTGTGTGTGTGTGTGTGTGTGTGTATGTGTGTGTGTGTGTGTGTGTGTGTGTGTGTGTGTGTGTGTGTGTAGCTCGGCTTCCTGCACAAAAGGTGCGGGTTACACGCAGGGAGCAGACAGCTCCGGAGCGCACCACAAAGAGCGTCTCTGCACGGCTCGATCACTTTCTGCTCTCGGCGCCTCCTCGCTGTTTGGGGGTCAGCAGCACACATTTGGTTTTGGGGGCTCTCAGGAAGTTTAGCAGCGGAGCGGAGCGCACAGTGTCCGGGCCTGCCGCCGCGCAGTAGGCGGTGTCTGTCTAAACTTGAGACGTGCCGCTGAGCCGCCGAGCGCTGCTCCGTCGCGGAGGACTCAGCACCCAACAGCTTGAGCATCACGTTTGCTCACGCAGGCTACATTTTGTGTGTATATTTTTTGAGGCCGCCGGTTTTGTTTTTCTCTCCCCTTCTTGTTATCCCCGCATCTCCCCCTTTGCGTGCCTCATTAAATCCTTTGTATCATTCCTGACAGCGCACTCTCCTCCCTCCTCCCCCCCTGTGGGTGCAGACTTGAGTAGGCTACAGTAGGCTGCTGTCGTTATTTCTGATAGCCTATATGTGTTTCTCCAAGTGGGAGGTGTGGGAGAAGCGCAGCAGATCTTCTGTTCTGTATAAAGCTCCGGTCAGGTACAATGAACCATGAGCCTGACTGAGAACTTCCATTAGACACCCAACTCCACTTTACTCCCCCTTTTTTCAATAAAGACATCTTTTTTTAAAACAACTTCATGTCATTGCAGCCGCCGTCCCCCTCTCTCCAGGAGAACGAGCCAATGCAAACAGCCAGCGAGGAAGAGGAACGGGAAGAGAATGAGGAAGAGGAGGAGGAGGAGGATCCCCGGAGTTCTGATGAGGAGGGAGGACTTTCCCCGGTAGCCATGACAACCGAACCGGAGCTCATTAAGAAAACCACAGAAGAAGATGTTGAGATCCAGGCAGCATCAGAGCAGGAGAGCCACGGTGGCAAAGGTGTGTGTGCGTGCGTGTATGTGCCTAACCCTCCTTCTAATCAGTAATACTGTGACTGCTACTACCACTCCTGCTTCACCTGTAAGTAGGCCTACTTGATATTATAGTTAAATATTAATTAGCCAATAATACAAAGTCACAAGTGTTTATATTTTCCATACGTGAATAAACAAGCTGCTCTCAGAGGAAAATAAGGTCCCAGAACACTGTCTGAAGCTAGAAAGGTGGCAGGGTCCGCCACATATAAACAAAGTAAAGGTCAGTTTGTTTATTCAGTCATGAAAACAAAGAGAATTTGTTTATTTAGTTTGTTTAGTCACAAAAAATCAGTCAATGAAGATCTTTCTCTCCTGATTAAAATTTCTTCCCCCAGACTACATACTGCACCTTTAAATGGAACTCTAACTTTAGGTGTTTGACTATATCTTAAACAAATACTTTACATTTGAATATAACCTGTAAACTCCTACTGCCTCTAACTTTATTCATAGCAGTTTAAATACTGTCAGTCTTGCTTTGTTTTAGCTGTGAAACACTCTTTTCAATTTGTTAACTTCTGTATAAATAAAGTCATAAAAGTTTCTTTTTAAAAAAATAGATTTTCATCTTTTCTCCTCCCTCTTTTCACCTGGCTTTGGCTGTTGGTCTCTCAGGGCTATCTGGGCTTGAACCCCTCACCAGGACACCGTGTCCATCTGTTCAGGGAGCTTCCCTGTCGCAGAGTAACAGTGCACACTTGGAGGAGGACAGAGCTGTCGTCCCTGATCAGCTACATGTAGAGGCACAGGTAAGTGCAAGCATGTGCATCTGTCCTGTTGGTTTTTATTGTTGGACGATGGTGTTTCCCATGTGTTATCAAAACAAGTCGAAATGACTCAAACATAGCATGAACTTAAAAGTCCTACGGACAAATTTCGGATATTGATAATTCAGCCGATATACAGACTTTTTTTTACATTATGTGGTGTCTAAACACAAAACATGAAATGGAGACAGGATATTTTACAGTTTAACAATAAATTTTATTGTCTGAAATGACACCAGTGAACTGTCATTTATGAGCCAACCCATATATCAGTGTAAATTATACATTTACAATCATAATGTTTTTAAGGAAAAGAGACACTTTTATTCTGTACCTTCAACAAGCTCTGTAAATGTATTATTATCTTTTTTATTTTATTTTTCAAAAAGATCTGTCCACATAAACATGTTATCAATCTAAAGTTTAATCAGAGCTCAGGTTCTGTTCGTGCTACTCACTGTCATACTGCACCAGTTATGGCATTTTTGCTATTATGTATGTATGTATCATACAGAGGGCAAAATGATCGTATAACTATGGTAAGTATCGGCAGTTATCATACATCTGGCATGGCTGGTTCGCTCATTTCTTGGCACATTACTGCCACCAACTGTTGATCAGTGGAATAAAGTGAAACGGTGAGGGGAAAAAAACCCTGCAACTCGTGTCACCAACGTGTGTGTGGGCGTCCTCGTGCACGACACGAATGAAATTGGGATGCTTTTTGTAAAAACATCCAAAGTGCTACTAGTTGTCTTAACAGGGTTCCTTTCAATGAAAATAAAATACTAACAGAATAAACACATTGTTCTGTGTGTTGGAAGTATGTGTGCGTTAATGAAAGCCAGAACATTACCGGATGTTTTGTACCACCTTAGGCGAGGATGATTTATCTTAACCCTGATACTTTCTCCTGTTAAAGGTTCTGTCTGGAAACAGTCCATTTATATCAGAGACGGAACACGATTGGCTTGTTTTTCAGACGAGTCCTTTAAGTCAATGATAAGCAAAATAATAAGAGAACAGTTAACAGAACAGTTTCTGACCTTTTCACTGTGAATTTTATCCTTGTTCCTCTTTTTTAATTAGTTACATTTTGTATATAGATTCTGTCATACAGTCTTGGGTCGTGGCCACTTCCCACCTTGCACATCATCATTTACACTCACACAGCAGATGGTCAAGTTACAGTTTTGTTATGATGCATCTTGACACAGCCAGCTCTGTAATCCTTGAGTTTAGTTGGAGGTCACATCACTCTGATGCTTTCAACATGATTTTCCCTCTCGCACGGTGTGACTCTGACTTGTGCCTACGAGTAGATATCTTTTTTTTTCGCCATGCTTCTTTATTTTTCGTCTTTTTCAGATGCAGCATGACGGAATCAACCACAGCTCCTCAGGCTTTAACAGTGAGTTCTGCTTAAATAGATGATCTCAAAATGTGTGTGTGTTTGTTTGTGTTTGGTGGTTGGCGATGATGACAGGTAAACAGGCTGTGGTTTATTTTTCCCCTTGTAGGCTTGGAGTCTAAGACAGAGGTCGGCGTGTCGTCCTGCCTGCTCACACCCACGGCCTCCCCGAGAGACTCTGGCATGTCTGAGGAACGAGGGATAAACGGAGGAGTTAGCAGTGGAGGGTGAGTACAGCCGAGATACTGGAGACACTAAAATACCAAACAGATTCATTGGCTTTGGCTCTGTCTGCTCCTCTGTTGCTTGCTTTTGTGGATCTGTTACAAAGTCCATTTTCCTTCATGAAAATTTACTGTGAACAAGTTCAACTTCTTTAGTGCGATATCGTCCAAACGAGACATGAAATAAGGAGAAACCACCGGATGGTTTTTTAATGTGAAGATGATGCATCTGTCTACACAGACGTTTAAAGGATAAGTTCACCGAATAATGACAATTCAACATTCGTCATTATCTTCTCACCTCTGTGTCAATGGGAAGTCGGGTGAGGTGTCATAGTCCACAAAACATCTCTGGAGCTTGACAGCAAAACGGTGTTGCAGCATTCTCCTAAACAACTGCAGCAGATGGGGACTTGTTTTAAACTTTAAAAAACAAAACAACCGAAAAAAACCCTGAAAATGGCTCCACACAGTTCGTCCTGTTTAATCCAAGTCTCCTGGATTACTGAGTTTCCATACTGATTTAAATGCTGCTATTATCTACGTGTATATATTTATGGATCTGAACACTTTCAAATTAAATCTGAAAGTTAGTTCTCTATTTTTCATTTTTTAAAGTGAATGCGATGGAGTATAGAGCCAAAACAAAAGGTGCTTTCTCACTTCACTATAGTCTGTCTCCGTTAATGTCCATTTAATAAAGCACCCTCAGGCACTGCATGTTTTTTTCTCCACATTGTGCAGTCCAAGATAACTCCTTCCCAGACTGTATTACCATAAACCTGCACGATCAGATTTTTTGGGCCACTTGGAGTTGTCTTTCTGTCCACTTGATGTATGTAAGTCCACTACTCTCTAATATGTGTCTCTTTAGCAGTTAAATGCTCCACTCTGTTCACCAGCTCCTCGCTAACTGTATCCGCCTGATGTTTGGTGTTTAGAAGGTTGTGTTTGGTGGGTTTTTAGAGCTTTTTTGGTGCTATGAAAGCGGTCAGAGTGAATTATCTAATCTAATGCCCCTTTCACACTGGACAAAAAAACAAAACAAACAACCAATACACATTAACATCTTTCTTGTTTCTTGTGAAGAATTGGTGCAATCAACATTTATTCCCAGAAAAAATGACTCTGTAGTATGATGGATATTTATCAGCTCTGGCTCCCATTGGCTGTGATGGAAACACGGCATCGGGGTGGACACGCTAATTTTCGCCCCTTTTCCCAGCACAGCTGCTATGACGCGTGTTAAAATTAGTGCGCTGGGGCGTGAATACTGATCGATCCGTCTTCGTCCAAGCAGCGCTTGAACATGGTCCAGTTATAACAATGTTACAATGTTACAACATGTTATAACAATGACACAGAACAATCTGGAAGTTTAAGTTTTACTTTGTTTATGTTTAAAAACATGGACATCTCAGTGCTCCCTTCAAATAAACCTACACTGATTATCAAAACAAAGGAAATAAATACCATGGACAAAAAACTAGAGTGGCGCTCAGTAGAGTGCATACCTCCGCCAAGGCCCAACAAATCCACATAAAATTGCCCTCACTCATAGACACCAGCCACCTAAATAGACCTGATTTTTTCATCAATGTCCAAGTATTATTCCCTGAGGAATTAACAAAAAATGGCGTGAAAAACAATTTTGTAACTTTTGGAGCGGAAATTCAAACTCTGGATTTGAATATTTACATATTAATGAGGTAATAATACAAACTCAGAAATGTTAATTTTTTCCATAACTGAATAAACAAGCTGTTCTCAGAGGAAAATAAGGTCCCCAGAACACTGTTTGAAGCTAGAAAGGTGGCAGAGTCCACCACATATAAACAAAGTAAAACAGTATGAAACTGTGTTGTCCTTTAATGTCTGTTTGTTTATTTACTTTGTTTAGGCATAAAAATCCAGTCATTCAGTCTCTGCTGATTAAGATGTCTCCCCCAAAAATAAATAGTGCACCTTTAAAGAAAGTGAGAAAAAACTCCTGGATCCTGCCCTTTATCCTGATCAGCACCAAAAGTTAATGGGATCTATTCTGGGCCGGGACCCATCCTCCATCCAAGTTTCGTGGAAATATGTTCAGTAGTTTTTGTTTAATCCTGCTGACAAACCAACTAGCCAACTGGCAAATGGCCAGAGGTGAGAATATAACCTCCTTGGCGGAGGTAACACACAACTACATTCCTGTATTTTCTGCTCAGGCAGTTGTGACATAACTTTACAAGTTCACTGCAGGCTTTGTAACAGGCCGATGGGCCCTCCTCATCTCTCCAGGTTTATAAAGTCCGAGGGGGCAAGCGGGAGCCCGGTGGACTGGACAGTATCTGATGTGGTCAGTTATTTCACAGCAGCAGGTTTCCCTGAGCAGGCCGCTGCTTTCAGGACCCAGGTGAGTCTGCAATCTCCTTTAAGAACCACTAGAGGCCACCAGAGACAGGATTAATGGCTGTTCTTTAACGTCTAACATTTTTAACCTACATCTCCCTGCCAATGTTGCTTTGCTCTCTTCATTAGGAAATCGATGGCAAGTCTCTTCTCCTCATGCAGCGTAACGATGTTTTGACAGGCCTGTCAATCAGGCTCGGCCCCGCCCTCAAGATCTATGAGCGCCATGTGAAGGTTCTGCAGAAAACACACTTTGAGGAAGACGACTGCTAACAACAGACACATGAAATACACAGAGAGAGACTGGTATGTCTGTATCTACATATAGCTCAAGTAATCATATAAAAATGCATGCATGATATACAATATGCACTTCACTTTTCATCTGACGTCAAACAGCGTGCACACACACACACACACACACACACACACACACACACACACACACACACACACACCGAAGTTTCTATCCCTCCTGGCCCTCTGCTCTGGTCCAGAAACAACACACAGAAATGAGACTGTACTTCCTGGACAACAAGGATTTTCTACCAAGCAGAGCTCAAATGTTTGGGGGAGAAAGTCGATTCATGACATTTCGAGATGCAGAAAATCATGCAATTCCTCTTTTTTTATTTACAGTGTTTAAGCACTTTGCAATTTCTCGATTAAACTTTGCAAGATGGTTTGTTTCTTTAAGGGGCTGCTTTGTGCTGACCTCTATGCACATTTTGAAAGAGGTCGTGGAGGGTGCTCTGTGTGGTTTGGTTTTTGAGGCTGCAATGCAAGGGTATCTTGGTCGTGGGTGCGTGTTTGCCATTGTACACATGCTATATGTGTGTGTGGAGGCTTGACAGAGGATGTTGGATTAAACAGAAAAAAATCAGAAGTTGACCAGATTAAATACTGTACATTCCCAGAAACTGGAGAGGCGAGCGCACATGACCTTGTGTAATCAGTCGTTGGTCAAAGCAATAAGCTGATAATTCCCCCCATGTCAGCTCGTAGATCGGCAGGTGGTTGGTTTTGAATGTTTCACATGAAAATCTATTAAATAAATGCATCTGTCATGTTTTGAACAGAGCTAGCCACAGTCTGTTCTAACCAATGTATCGCTACACCAGATGCTAGTTGCACAAAGAGAGACTTTGACTGGCTTCAATCAAACTAGTCACAAAGCTATCTAGTTCTTGACTTAATTAACTGGGATTAATTTGCAAAGTAAAGACAACACAGTTCAGACCTGTTGCAGAGCTGAGATGTGGCTTCTTAAAGGGACAGTTCAGCCCAAAATCAAATAATTTACTCTCTTACCTGTCGTGCTTTTTATCCATATGGATTAGGGATGTTAATGATCAAATCATTAATGATTAATCGATTAGTCTATCAATTTAACTGATTAAAAATGTATTAACTGACAATCAGAGACGGGTACAAAAACATCAAAAGTATCTTGTTACAAATTACAAATACTTGTTTATCAAATATATCAAAATACAATCCAACATACTGGTATGTACAAGTACTTTGTAATTTTAAAAATACAAAATCTTCGATACAAGCTGATATTATTACATTTTAACCAGTTAGTAGCTAGTAGTTATTAGCTCCGCTATTAAAATGAAGTCATTATTTTGTTTATTATTCAAGTAACTTGGTGTATAGTTTCTGTTCTGTTAATTCCTGATGCAGCCTGCAAACAGTTTTCTAAAGGAAAAACTTCCAACATATTTTATATATTATTAATGATTAACCAATAATTGTTTGTTAAGGCAGCCATGTTACTATTGATTAAAGAAATTGCTAAAAATTTTCATCCCTAATCTGAATTGTTTTGTTGCGAGTTGTGGAGATATCAGATGTAGAGATGTCTGCCTTCTCTTCAATATAATGGAAATAGATGACACACAAAAAATACAGTACATTGAAAAGCTCAACAGCGATGTCTCTTTCAAAACATTATGACTCAGTCACTCAAGATAATCCACAGACTTTGATGTGAGCAGTTTCATGTAGGAACTATTTTCTTTCTCCTGAACTACACCTGCCAACTGTATCACCACACGGAAGGAAGCGTGCGTCCATGAGTTGGGACGGCAGACTAACTAACTAAACTAGCTAACGTTACAGCTCAGTTGAGGAGGACACCATTCCTGTTTACTAGGTGTATAAAGATTCTTCACTGCGTTTGATTATGATTGGTGAAGTTGAAGGCTCATTTCAATCAATTTTGACACCCCTACTGCTCACATCCCTTGTTGCCACAAGCCCAAGCCTCCCGCTTCCTCCTGTGCGGTGATTCGGTTGGTGGATGTAGTTCGGTAGAGTCCCAAGTCTGTGAATTATCTTGAGTAACAGGGTCATGATTTCTGGAAAGAGACATTGCTGTTGAGATTTTCTGAGTTTTACGTATTTATACTTTTTTGGAGCTGTAAATGCACCACACGAGTTCCATTACATTTAAGAGAAAGCTGACATCTCTACGGCCAATATCTCCAAAACTCTGCAAATCACACCGAAACAAAGTAGATAGATAAATAGCACTACAGACAAGTAATATATATTTTTGGATTTGAGGGTGAAGTGTTCCTTTAACGTGTCTGCTAACTCATCAGTCAGTCAGTTTTAATGTCTTGTTTTCATGTATTTGGAAACATTAAAACAATGATGATGATCTCACTGCTGCTTCTAATGAATTGTTCCACGACATTGTAAGAAAACCACAAATTATAAGCCAAGTTTTTCCTTTTTCTTCTTCTTCTTCTTCTTCTTCTTCTTTTCTTTCGTAATTTGGTACCACTGGTCAGCAGGTCTAAATTTTCTTGCGCAAGTGGCCTCAGAGTCGGCAGCAGAAATGTTGAACACACTCCAGCTGGAGCTAACTGAACTGAAATCAGCAGAACAATCAGCTCTCAACTAGATGTAACAGAGTGAATATGTAAATATATTGAAAATAAGTCCATTTGATACATCAGCCTCCATTTGTTAATTATTATTAATACAATGATCTAACTGAACGATATTATCGCAGGGTAAAGCTGAGTCAATCAATCAACTAATCTCATACCACCAGCATTTTTTTTAACTGTCTGTACCGGTCAAACCTTAGAAACCAAATGCTGTCAAATGATCACACACCTCATTCCCACCTTAAAATTCCAGGTTTGGCATGTCGTCTGTGCTTGCTTTGTATAAAATGTTCTCATATTTGCATGTTTGTATTTCTGTTTTCCACATATTGGTTTTTTAACGTTTCCAGTCCACTCACCACACACTGATGTTCAAATCATCATTTACTTTGTGCATTCTGACCTCCTCTCCCCTCATCACTCCCCTCACTTTCACTTAATGTGCAACTTCCATGAGCAGGTTTACGGTGTTTGTTGCCACTGTTAGCATTCAGATCATTTCATTCTTCTCGGTTTAATCTGTAGAGGAGGACAGCTGCGTTTGAGTGCAGGGGAATGTACAGTGCGTCTATGCCTTTGTTGGTTGTCTCAAGTTATTTGTTAAAGGATGATTTTAGTAATAAAAGTTTCATTAAAACACCACAATGTGTCCATTCTGAGTGTGTGTGTGTGAACATGTGTTTCAACAGTGTGTGTGTAAGGGAGGGAATCCAATCAGGGGTTTGGAGCAGCTGGGTCACACCAGCAGCTCCCTTCAGTCACCACGACAGGGAGTCGAAGGAGGAGAGACCACGCTGCGTTTTAGAAAAGATAAGACTTATCCAGATGATCTTTTGGAAAATAGGCGCTATACAGGATTTATTTTGACCTATAAATGTTTCACAGTAAGCGTGGAGGTGTCCTCCATGACCAGCGAGGCACTTGTCCCAGCATCTGCTGGTTAGAAGCAGGGGGAGGAGGAAATATCACGCTATATCTGTCCTGGGACTCTCTCCAAGGTAAGTGCTTGGGATCTGTGTGTGTGTATGTGTGTGTGTGTGTGCGCGCACGATGGGGTTACAAATAAGACAGGGCAGCAGACGGCCATATTTATACCTCCACTGATAAACAGACAGGGTGCAGCTCCCACAAACATGGTGGTTCAAGGCAGAGGGAAAACAAAAGACTGAGACTCTCTGCTGGGAGCTTCTGGGCACCAGGAAGACCAAAACCACACCAGGGCAGATCAGATCAGGCACAAGCTGAAACCTTTGGCACTGATCACAGCAGAAATACAAGACCATACAAGATCAGGTCCCGAGTATACCACAGTAAACAACTGCAGAGGACAGGGAGGGACCAGACCTGAAAATTGAGGATATCTGAAATCTGACGAGACAAAGGAGAGCAGTCATGCCAGGTTCAGGAGGAGCAGAGTGAGTGAAACAGCTGCATGTGTACAGTATGTGTGTATGGTTGTGCGTATGCTTAATCATGCATATTTGAACCTGCTGTACAATGTTTTATTGGCGTATTTTGCACGTTCGTCTCATAAAAAATGTGCTACTTATAAAATCATACTTGCGTTAAACTCAAAACTTTTGATTAGATATTTTTTCAAATGTTTACAGACTGGTATAGTTGCTACGTGTAGAACCAAAGAGAGTCTAAATACAGATCAGTGTCACATGAGGAAATCAGAGCTACTAGTGCAGGGCCTGCATGTTAGAGATTCATAATATGTCCCTTGTCTGGAAGCCCAAAGGGAGAAGATTTCTCCACTGCCATTCTGAAACAGAAACACAGACCCAACAGACTGATTGTGGACGAAGCTCTAAATGAAGACAGCAGCATTGTCAGCCTGTCACAGGTCTGCATGTGTGTGTGTAAATATATATATCCGGGTCATGTGTGTATTTCCTCTGAGATCTGTCGGTGTGTGTGTTTCACTAGAATAAGACAGAGGAGCTGCAGCTCTTCCGGGGGGACACAGTGGTGTTGAGAGGGAGGAAGCGTCGGCAAACGGTGTGTATCGTCCTGACCGATGACACCTGTGGGGAGGAACGCATCCGCATGAATCGTGTGACGCGTAACAACCTGCGTGTCCGGCTTGGTGATGTCATCAGGTAGATCTCACACCTGTGTTTAGTGGTGGAGGAGGTGTTTAGATCCTTTACTTAAGTATCAGTACACTGTAAGAATACTACTTTATGGGTAAAAAGCCTTATTTAAGTAAAAGTATGATCAGAAAAATGCACTGTTTAAAGAAGTCAAAGTGCAGTAAAATGTTCCCTGTCAGTATTTTCTGATCTGATATTTTTGGATTAATATTACTGCTGCATTAATGTGTGTGTTACATTTTACTGCTGTCGATGTTCAAATTGCATTCATTTGGCTCTGATGCAGCATGCAAAAAGGTAGAAAAGTAACTTGTAACTAGTTATCAAATAAATGTAGTGAGTCAAATGTACAATATTTGCCTCTAAAATGTAGTGGAGGAGAGGTATAAAGCTGCATAAAATATATAAAATATAAAATATGGCATGAGATGACATGAGATGAGACAAGATAAGATGACATGAGATGAGATAACATGAGATGGCATGAGATGAGATGACTTGACATGAGATGAGGTGACATGAGATGAGATAACATGAGATGGCATGAGATGAGGTGACAGGAGATGAGATGACACAAGGTGACATGAGATGAGGTGACATGAGATGGGGTGACATGAGATAGGATGGCATGAGATGAGATGACATGAGATGACATGAGATGAGATAATTGTTTATTAACTAACTAACCCACAACAGGGAAACATGACATGAGTGAGGTGACATGAGATGATATGAGATGGCATGAGTGAGGTGACATGAGATGAGATGATATGAAATGAGATAACATGAAATGGCATGAGACGAGGTGACATGAGATGACATGAGATAAGATGGCATGAGATAAGATGGCATGAGATGACATGAGATGAGACAAAACGAGATAAGATGACATGAGATGAGATAACATGAGATGAGATGAGATAACATGAGATGGCATGAGGTGAGGTGACGTGAGATGAGATGACATGAGTGAGGTGACATGAGATGGTATGAGATGAGATAACATGACATGGCATGAGATGAGGTGACATGAGATGAGGTGACATGAGATGAGATGACATGAGATAAGATGGCATGAGATGAGATGAGATGAGATGACATGAGATGAGATAACATGAGATGGCATGAGGTGAGGTGACGTGAGATGAGATGACATGAGTGAGGTGACATGAGATGGTATGAGATGAGATAACATGACATGGCATGAGATGAGGTGACATGAGATGAGATAACATGAGATGAGGTGACATGAGATGAGATGACATGAGATAAGATGGCATGAGATGAGATGACATGAGATGAGATGACATGAGATAATATGGCATGAGATGACATGAGATGAGACAAGATAAGATGACATGAGATGAGATAACATGAGATGGCATGAGATGAGATGACTTGACATGAGATGAGGTGACATGAGATGAGATGATATGAGATGGCATGAGTGAGGTGACATGAGATGAGATGATATGAGATGAGATAACATGAAATGGCATGAGACGAGGTGACATGAGATGACATGAGATAAGATGGCATGAGATGACATGAGATGAGACAAAACGAGATAAGATGACATGAGATGAGATAACATGAGATGAGATGAGATAACATGAGATGGCATGAGGTGAGGTGACGTGAGATGAGATGACATGAGTGAGGTGACATGAGATGGTATGAGATGAGATAACATGACATGGCATGAGATGAGATGACATGAGATGAGATAACATGAGATGAGGTGACATGAGATGAGATGACATGAGATAAGATGGCATGAGATAAGATGAGATGAGATGACATGAGATGAGATGACATGAGATAATATGGCATGAGATGACATGAGATGAGATGACACGAGGTGACATGAGTGAGGTGACATGAGATGAGATGACATGAGATGGCATGAGATGAGATGACATGAGATAATATGGCATGAGATGACATGCGATGAGATGAGATGAGATAAGATGACATGAGATGAGATAACATGAGATGGCATGAGATGAGGTGACAGGAGATGAGATGACACAAGGTGACATGAGATGAGGTGACATGAGATGGGGTGACATGAGATAGGATGGCATGAGATGAGATGACATGAGATGAGGTGACATGAGATGGGGTGACATGAGATAGGATGGCATGAGATGAGATGACATGAGATGACATGAGATGAGATAATTGTTTATTAACTAACTAACCCACAACGGGGAAATTTGTATTGTCACAGCAGCAAAAAGGGATAGCAAATAGAGAGAACATCAATAAAAACAGAAATAACAAATAAGCAAAAAAAATAAGTAAAAAAGCAGTAAGAACAATATAAACAATATAAATAAGAAACAACGCTCCGCAAAAATATTTACACCACTGCACAGTAAAGAGTTAGTACCTCAACTATAAACTGAAGAACAACACTTGAGTAAATGTATTTGGATACATTCCACCACTGCCTGTTTCTTTGTGTTACATATGAGGTTAGGAAATATTAATTGTGGGATTGTCAGGAATAATCCATTAATTTTTGATGGTGCGTGTCTCATCACAGTATTCATGCGTGCCCTGACATCAAGTATGGGAAAAGGATCCACATCCTTCCTATAGATGACACCATTGAGGGCCTGACGGGAAACCTCTTTGAGGTTTTTCTCAAACCGTACTTTCTGGAGGCTTACCGGCCCATACATAAAGGTACTGCAACGCCTCTGCTACTGATGTTGATAGAGTGAAGCAGCTACATTCATAGCATAACCTCTCCAAAGATATTACTACCAGGTGTGACAACCAATTTTTGCTCATATCAGCATGTTTGTACTTATGTCATCACCTCAGCACCATCCACAACACAGCCAGATGCTCCTGTATGTAGTAACTTTTCTTTTCTTTTCTTTTCTTTTCTTTTCTTTTCTTTTCTTTTCTTTTCTTTTCTTTTCTTTTCTTTTCTCTGTGTTGCCAGATGACATCTTCTTGGTGAGGGGCAGCATGAGGGCGGTGGAGTTCAAGGTGATGGACACCGACCCGGACCCTCACTGCATCGTTGCCCCAGACACTGTCATCTACTGCGAGGGAGAGCCAATCAAAAGAGAGGTTGGTGAGAGATTCATGAGCCTCTGGACTGGTTAATTCAGAGGCAGCATTAGCAGGAAACGTAGTTAATATCAGGAAGAACTGCTGGTGCAACAACATGCTGGGAATGTTCACAATCACTCGCTTGTGTCTTTCTGTAGACTTAGTTGTACAATTATTGTGTTTAAATCATAAAAATTAAGTTAATAGGCCTATTACTGCTGCAAGAAAAACCCTACATGCATGTCAGGCCTGTGCTGTTGAAACCAATCAGGATGGATCCATGGATTCTTGTTGTTTATATTGTTACCCATGCTAACCCTACTGGCAACAGATATGAGTGCCATGACTGATAATAAATCATCCAGATGTGACTCTTGCACATTTGCCTGTGACAGGACGAGGAGGAGAGCCTCAATGACATCGGCTACGACGACATCGGAGGCTGTCGGAAGCAGCTGGCCCAAATCAAAGAGATGGTGGAGCTTCCTCTCAGACACCCCGGCCTTTTCAAGGCTATTGGAGTCAAGGTGTCACACACACACACACACACACACACACATACGCAAACCCTCATGAAAATCTCATATTTGAAATTTGCTTTTTCACAATCCCAATTTTACATAGTGAATGGAAATTTTAACATGTGAAAAGAAAATAATATCACATGTCGCTTTTTTCACATATGATTGAAAATGTCTGCATGTGAATTTTACATTTTCACATGTGAATCACATTCATTCAGATGTGGCTGACTTTTTCACATGTGGAAACGGAAAAAGGCACATGAAATCACTTTAAATTATTTTCTTTTTTTAAAAAAAAAAAAACGTGAATTCCCAATTTCATACATTTTCAGGTGTGATTGCCTATTTTTACATGTGATTGGCTTTTTCATCTGGATCAGAATTTCCACATATGGAAACAGCATCCACTCATATCTCTACCTGGTGTTCTCTCTCAGCCCCCCAGAGGGATCCTGCTGTACGGCCCTGCAGGGACAGGGAAGACCCTGGTCGCCCGAGCGGTGGCCAACGAAACTGGTGCCTTCTTCTTCCTCATCAATGGTAAGGTATTTTTCTTTGTTCACATAGTGGCACTGTGTTGAGGAAAAGTGAAACCCCTGGTCCAGCAAAGTCAGAAACTGAAAATAAAGTACATAGAACCTGATTGTGAATTCTTATTTACCCACTGGTTCTCTTATTTGTAGATCTGAGTAGGAGAAAATATGCTTTAGATGCTCTGCATTATTCTGTGAAGGTCCTGAGATCATGAGTAAGCTGGCCGGAGAGTCAGAGAGCAACCTAAGAAAAGCGTTTGAGGAGGCGGAGAAAAACGCTCCGGCCATCATCTTTATTGATGAGCTGGATGCCATCGCTCCCAAGAGAGAGAAGGTAAACAATATCAGTCAAGTCAATCAATCAAGTTTATTTGTCACATCCAATCGTATAAAGTACACTCAGAGGGAGTACAAAATGTCTGTTTCTGCTGTATAGGGTCAATGTAACTTTGTGTGTGTGTGTGTGTGTAGACCCA
Source organism: Pagrus major (assembly GCF_040436345.1). Lineage (NCBI taxonomy): Eukaryota > Metazoa > Chordata > Actinopteri > Spariformes > Sparidae > Pagrus > Pagrus major. The sequence goes on along the minus strand of NC_133215.1, from coordinate 25,661,140 downwards.
TGGTGAAGTGGAGAGGCGTATAGTATCACAGCTCCTCACCCTGATGGACGGCCTGAAGCAAAGAGCTCATGTGGTTGTAATGGCAGCCACAAACCGACCAAACAGCGTGGACTCTGCTCTGAGACGCTTCGGTCAAGAAACACGCACACAGACACACACACACACACACACTCACACAACATAAAGAAAGCACACAAAACATGCATACATTTTCAAGTATGGTGATGTCTCTCTCCAGGCAGGTTCGACCGGGAGATTGACATTGGAATCCCTGATTCGACCGGCAGACTTGAGATCCTGCAGATTCACACCAAAAACATGAAACTGGCTGGCGACATCGACCTGGAGAGGGTGAGGAAGTGCAGCAGCCTCGGTCCAACAAACAGACAAAATATGTAATAATTAAAGGTTTAATGTTGATTAAAGAAAAAATAGTCTGCAACTATCTTGATAATCAACTAACTGTTTTATGTCATACTTTGAAGGGGCACTATGTAGTTTTGAAGAAGAAATTCAAAGTCAGAATTTTGATATTTACAATATTAATGAGGTAATAATACAAACTCACAAATAATTATCTTTTCCATGACTGAATAAACAAGCTGTTCTCAGAGGAAAATGAGGTCCCCAGAACACTGTTTGAAGCTAGAAAGGTGGCAGGGTCCGCCAAATATAAACAAAGTAAAACAGTATGAATGTGTTGTCCTTTAAGGTCAGTTTGTTTACTCAGTTGCGAAAATGAAGAGAGTTTGTTTATTAAGTTTGTTTAGGCATTAAATGTCCTGATACACACCGCTGTGCTGTTTAATAAATTCATATCAATGTCCCTGAGGTATTTAACATGTCTCAGATCGCCGCAGAGACCCACGGTCACGTAGGCGCCGACCTGGCTGCTCTGTGCTCAGAAGCTGCTCTGCAGGCCATCCGCAAAAAGATGACCCTCATAGACCTGGAGGACGAATCCATCGACGCCGACCTGCTTAACTCACTGGCCGTCACCATGGATGACTTCCAAGTACATACACACACATACACACACACACACACACACACACACACATACACACAAACAGATGTTTGCTCTTCTAGGCTGTTCTCTATTAGTCCCTCAAAAAACAATGTCTCCTTTCCCTGACCCCACCATGCCCTCCCTCAGTGGGCACTGAGTCAGAGTAACCCATCGGCTCTGAGAGAGACCTGTGCAGAGGTGCCTCAGGTGAGCTGGCAGGACATCGGAGGACTGGATGAGGTCAAGAGAGAATTGCAAGAGCTCGTCCAGGTGGAAGAAACACTCAATCACTCATACAACTGGACTCTGCATGTTCCTGCAAACACAAGTGCCATCAATATTCCATCGATGTTCCTCTCGCTCTCCTCAGTACCCTGTCGAGTATCCGGACAAGTTCCTGAAGTTTGGAATGACTCCGTCTCGTGGAGTGCTGTTCTACGGCCCTCCGGGTTGTGGGAAGACCCTGCTGGCTAAGGCCATCGCCAATGAGTGCCAAGCAAACTTTGTGTCAATCAAAGGACCCGAGATGCTCACCATGTGGTTCGGAGAATCAGAGGCCAATGTCAGGGACGTGTTTGATAAGGTGAGAACAGGAGCCTAGTCTTCCACTAATAATCATTTAATAGCCCAATCCGAATAAAAATGCCTCAGTTGAAGAGACTTATCTGATTTGGCTCGATGGCACCGATGTCACTGATGCTCTGTGGATGGGTACTGGTGATGTTTTGGGCGGTTTTAATCACCTGCTGTAGAGCCTTCCTGTCCTGGGTCGTGCACGAACCATACCAGTTTGTGATGTTTCCAGTCAAAATGCTTTCTATTGCTCCTCTGTAAAAGTTGACCAGAATATGGCTCCAGAATTTAACCCCCCTGAGTTTCTGAAGGAAGTAGAGCCTGGGAGTGCAGTCATGGGTGGACAGGGTGAACAGGAGGGAGCTGAGCGCACTCTCTAATCTCTAATCAGAATGATTTTAACTGGGTAGAAGAAATATTGTCCATGTAAACATAGCTACGGTAACCCTACCAACCTCTTGGCCTCTTCTCTACCTACAGGCCAGACAGGCAGCCCCCTGCATCTTGTTTTTCGACGAGCTAGACTCCATCGCCAAATCCAGAGGAGGAGGAGCTGGGGATGCAGGCGGTGCAGCTGACAGAGTCATCAACCAGATACTCACAGAGATGGACGGCATGTCCGACAAAAAGAATGTTTTCATCATTGGTGCCACCAACAGGTACATGTGGGAAATTGTTTAATGATTGTGGTTTGAGGAGTGAAGATTGATTCTTCTCTCTGGTCATGTCACTCTCTTTATCCGTCGCACCAGACCTGACATCATTGACGCTGCCATCCTGCGGCCGGGCCGTTTGGACCAGCTCATCTACATCCCGCTCCCAGACAAACCATCTCGCACAGCAATCCTAAATGCCAACCTACGCAAGTCCCCTGTCGCACAAGTTAGTTTTACACACACACACACACACACACACACACACACACACACACACACACACACACACACACACACACAGGTGTTGAGGTTGCAAATTGAACAACCAACTGAACACCCCTCGTCTCACCCTCTCCTGCGGTGGCTGCTAAACACATGACAGGCCCTCTCTAGAGCCAATGTTCTCTGCAGAGATTAAAAAAAGGCTCATTCTAACAGGCTAAGACGCATTCTAACATGTAACGTGTGCGGACCATCTGCAGAGCAGCTGCTGCATCATTACGCTTCCACTATAATCAATTAAACTGGCTACACCATGCGTGAGAGCAGTGCGTAAGTGGTGCGTATGTACCACAGAGATCCACTTTACAAGCGTAAAAATAGGACAGCCTTCTATTTATATTTTTTCCTGGAGGTTTGGGTTGTAAACTGACATGATTTTGTTAAATTAAAGTACCTGTATGCAGGAAATAACTCTAGCTGCCCTCCACTTTTGGGTCTTGATCGCCCTGCTGGCATTTAAGCTCCCCTGTACAGGGGTGTCCTATTACACAACACACCATAAAAGGGCATGCTAATCATGTAGCTACGTAGTCATGCAGCATACCCACTTAATTGGAAGAAGCTCAGCTAAAAGTACATCATTTTTACCTAAACAAAACACAACTCCAACACCAAGCAACTAAAGCAAAAGCAACAAAAAACAGTGCATGCCCACAAAGTTGGCACTAGCAATCATAGTATTTCATGCTAACAATGCAATGCAACAATATGCCGTATAAAAGCTGAGACTCTAAAGATTCAAGTCCAAAAACAGTTGTATTTAGATGGAATGAATACCTACAGTGAAATGAAAGAAAAAATAATAAGCTCAAATTATTATAATAATACGTTTTACCGGCTGTAACATGAGGAATCTAAAATGGCACAGATGGTGCCAGCACGTGCTAAACATTTGGATATTCCGCCTAAATACATCTCTACTAAAATCTCCCTAACCTTGCTCTGCTTAACTTCATTAGCATTAATCATGACAGAGGAAATGATCAGATGTTGTTCTGTGGTTTATATATTTATATATTCTGCTGCACATCAACTCCTCAAATGGTCCGCATATGTTATGTGTTCAAAGATGCAGAGCTTAAGTTGACGAAATGATTCTTAGTCTCAGGTGATTATACTGAATACATGATTATGAAAATGATATTCCATTCCTGCCCCTAAATCCTACACACAGGACCTTAAGAAACCTTCACTCCTACATTCAGCAGGTAAATGTAGTGAAGAACATAAAATCTTACATGAATAATCTGTGTGTAAAAACTGTAAAATGTTTAGTTACTATGGTAACCCCAGTTCTCTGAGAATGAGCCCAGATAATGTGAACCCTTCCTTTTGCATCTCCTTTCTCTCACTCCTGTAGGATGTGGACTTGGAGTACCTGTCTGGCATCACGGAGGGTTTCTCCGGAGCGGACCTGACAGAGATCTGCCAGCGGGCTTGTAAGCTGGCCATCCGTGAGGCCATCGAGGCCGAGATCAAGGCTGAGCGTCAGAGGCAGAACAGACCAGGCATCCCCATGGTCAGACTGCTACTGCTGCATACTATATTGTATTGAACTGGAGGCTGATAATTGGGTCTCTCTGACTCTTTCCTCTCCTTAAAACACACACACACACATAAACACATATGCCCCACTGCTCAAAGCTGTACCAGGCTGTCTGTGCCCGGTACAGATAGAGACGGTGGAAGATAAAAACGTTCCCTAAAGGGCGGCTGTGTGTTTCGTAACTATCAGCCTTTGGACTGGGAACACACACACACACACGCAGATAGAGACTGTGTTGTTTCTCCATGAAGTCTCCATAATGTGTTTTCTCTGTTGTCTGCAGGACGAAGACTTTGATCCAGTCCCAGAGATCAGGAAGGACCACTTTGAAGAGGCAATGCGATTTGCTCGTCGCTCCGTCAGTGACAACGACATCCGCAAATATGAAATGTTTGCTCAAACTCTGCAGCAGAGCCGAGGTTTTGGAAACTTCAGGTACAAATATTCAAGTACAAGACATGTGTCACTACAGAACATGTTGTCTTGATTTCTTCAGGATACGTTCAAGAATCATTCCTTTTAATTTCTCCACCTAGGTTCCCTTCTGATACTGGTACTCGGTCTGGAGGCCAGGGGTCGGGCTCTGGATCAGGGAGGCCAGGCCTGTACAGAGACGAAGGCAATGATGATCTCTATCAGTGACCCATTTAGTGTCCTCTCCCACTGCTGTGCTTGGCTTCCTTTGAGAAATGGAAACAGAAGAATAATGGGGAAATATTGTAATAACAAGGAGTAGTTTGAAGACTCTTAACAAAACAGGAAATAACAAAAAAGGAAAAATGTCTGTCTATTATTTATGATATATTGTTGAATTGTTTCAATGTGAAAACCAGTACACTTGTAAGACAGTGTCCCTGAGACAGAAAATGATTGTGTCAACCATCGTAACATCAAATCTTCGGGTTTTCACACTCTGTAATCTGATTGCACTATGTGAGTTTATAATGTGATAATTAAATTTCATTTGTAAGCCTTAATGATCACTCTGGCAAGGATTATCTTTGAATGCTGAATGCAGCATTTTTGTACATGTGGCTTGGAGTGCTCTTACATAGAACAGAGCCATCGTTAATGTTATTTGTAGCATCTGTGCTTTTCTTACTATGACGAGTCAAAATGTCTGTTGTGATGACGGGGGATTCGATTGAACACAAATAGTCTATATATGCATCATGTAGGCACAATATAAACTGAATAATCTGTGTTAAGACTTGATTTGATGGATCGAAGCTCCTTACAAATCACACAAAAATAAATTTTCCCGCATACACCTCATATTTCCTCAAGTATTTTTGTTATCTCACTGTGGACAATTTTCACTTTTCCGTTTTACTGTATATATTAGCAAGAGCCAGTTGACTCAGTGAATCTGAGGCCTTTATAGACCCTGAGGGCCAGGAGCCCTGCTGGTACAGTAACCCACTTGGCTAGAAAATATAGAATCTGAGCTAAACTCTACTGTTTGTATGTTTGCCATTATTGAATATTTACAAGTGAATCCGTAAGTTAACTTAGTTAACTAAGTTATTGGAAGCAACACCTTCCAGCGGAACCTTTGTTATTATGCGGGGGGAAGGTGTTCTCTGAAGCACCGCTCGGCTGTTTATTTCCGGTAGCAGACGGAAGTAGAAACAGGGGGCTTGTGGAGGTGACCGAATGGCAGATAGCAGAATCGTTTTGGAAATACTAGATTAGCGTGGAGCAGAAGCAACAAACAATATAATAATTTTAGCTAACAGCGCACAAACATCGTCGCTACCATGGGAGCTCACCTGGTCAGACGGTATATCACCGAGACAGACACCGAACCGGACCCATCGAAGAAAAATGAGTTCGACCCCGAGTTTGGCTTCCCAGAGAGGAAAGAGAGAGGTTTGTCAGCTGTCCCCAGCTCATATGAACGTATAACTTCATGCTACAGTGTGTTTATAATCATCTGGATTGGAAATTATTTTCTTATCAGCCATGCTAGCACAGCTCGTCAAGCGTTAGCCTAGTTAGCTTTGCGCTAATGGCAGTAAAAATACGCTGGTAAGCGCAGCAGCTAAGAGGTGTTTAAGGAGTCGAGTGTGAGGTGAGCTGGTGCACTGCTATAGTCCATGGCCAGTTTTGTTATATTTATTAACTTAAAGCTGCTTATTAGAGCCATGGGCACTAACTTGTGTTTATATATACAAACAATTGACTCTGACATCAGTATCATAACAATAAGAAGTAATTGGATGGTTACTGCTGAATTTCAGATGAATTATCGTTACCTCCTCTGTTGCCTTATAAGACTTATTAGGATGACAAGATAGAAATGATCCCCCATAAGACATAAGTAAAATACAATATTTCTAATATTTAAGTTAAAGGTGCAGTGTGTTGGATTTAGGGAGATGAAGAAGGCTATAGGCAGAAATGGAATATAATAATATTCATTATTATGTTTTCATTAGTGTAGAATAACACAAAAATAAGAATAATTGAGGTTTCGTCCCGTTTTAGTTTTAAGGGGATTGGTATATTGTTGGTTGCAATCTGTGTCCTTGCTGCCAGATGCCACTAAATCCTACACACTGGACCTTAAATATTCGAATATGTACTGAGAAAACCGACAACAGTTTTGAAATGGTGGTTATACAGTAATTTACAGACAAAAACCGAAGTCTTGTAATGCGTTTGTACTTATTAAGTCATAAATACTATATACAGTATGCTGCCATGCACCTACCAAAGGTGCCTAGTTGTTCCTAAAGACAAAACATCATATTGAAGGTTTATTTCAGGAGTATGTTGATACCTTGCACAGATACAGACACTAAAGTAAAATCCATCTTGAAATGTAATTTACATGTATGTCTGCTAGAGAGCTATTTAATCACGTTGTCTAAACTCTGGGTTTGTTTACAGAACATGTGGCGATTTTCTTGAATTGGGACATGTTCTGATCCATAACCTTTAAATACCTCAGAAAGTCAGAGTCATTGGACCCTGTGTCAAAAATGCCATCTTTACAAATCAAGTAATGGACCATTTACAATCTAGCTGGAGTATTTTGCATGGAAAGGCATTCAAGTCAGCTAGTAAAGCCAGTCTAATTGGCATTGGCCATTAATAATGTATATACTGTATGTACATGAAATCTTGTTGACTGCCTCTGTCTGGTCCTACAATGTTATGTGCTTTGACACCAAATGTTTTTGTTTTATGTTTATATCTATACTGTTGTGTCTCTGTCAGTTGGGGCTTTGGGTCTAGAAGAGCGCCTTACCTTAAATATAAAAGTAAACTAAACATGCCTCCGCCAAGGCCCAACAGTCCTCTTTAATTCAATCAAGCCTAATCCAGTATCAAATAAAACACATTTAAATCGCTATATCCAGATTTTTAATTTCTAAATATGACACTTTTTTCCCATCAAGATCCATGCATTATTCCCTGAGAAATTAAATATCAAAAAACGCCCTCTGTTGTGTTTAAAGTGAAAAAAAAACAAACCTGGATCAGTCTCTTTATCCAGATCTACACCAAAAGTTAATGGGGTCTATTCTGGGCCGAGACACATCCTCCATCCATGTTTGGTGGAAATCGTTTTTGTGTAATCCTGCTGACAAACCAACAAACAAATGGACAGACACAGGCGCAAAACATAACCTCCTTGTTAGAAGTAATGACTAAAAAATTTGTATGTATTGTGAAGGATAAACAGAGCTTCTACTCTGGACAGGACTTGCATAAAAAACACCAGCCTGATCATTTGTTTCCCTTTGCCAGAGATGGTAGCAAGCCAGATGCAGATGAACTTGGCCCAGCTGCCTGTGGAGCAGAGGGACTACTGTGCCCAGTACCTCCTGAAACTCATGAAGTGCAAGAGGGACAACTGGCCCAACTTCCTGGCCTGCCAGCATGAGAGACACGACTGGGACTACTGTGAACACCAGGAGTAAGTCACTTTCACTTTGAAACCCCAGATACTGATGTTGTACAGTACTATCAGATATGTAAGTTGTTCGAAGCCATATATTATTCGTATCTAGTTCAAGTTTTTTGTCATTCTAACTACAAAAAAAACAAGGCTAAAATTAAATCTGGAGCCATAACAAAGCTCAGAAAACTCCAATCTAATTAAACAGGCTGGTTTCCTCTCAATAGTATGAACCATGTCTTCAAGATTGACAAAACTCTTTTACCACTAGTTCCACTTCATAGCTGCCTTTCCATCGTATCGCACCACCTTCCTCAGCAGATGGAGTTGCTGAGTTGTAGGTGAATTGCAGATGTTCA